>NW_026972112.1:2480000-3720000 GCF_036711695.1 Zophobas morio
AACTATCTGGTAAGGAATATGTATATGTTCATGTAATTTGAAAAAACTAAACACCACAAAACTTATTCACTTAACATTTTTTTTATAGCCGAAATATAGGGATTGTCAAGATGGGGCACACAGTCTAATGGTTTCTTGCCATTAGCATCTACAATATCTCTGTCACTTTTTTTACTTAACAGTAATTCTACAATATACCTATGCCCTTTCTGACACGCAATGTGTAATGGTGTTTTGCCTTCATTATCCCGAACATTGACATCCGGACCTTGGTTTACTAAAAATTCAGCAATTTTAAAATTTCCTGTATTACAAGTATAATGTAGAGGCGTACGACCTAGAGAGTCTTGAACATTTAATTTAACTTTTTTTTCAACCAGCAGCTTAATAATATTATAATTATCAATTTGACAAGCATAGTGGATAGGTCTCTTTTTTTCATTATCTGAAGCATTTAGATCTGCACTTTTAGAAACCAACGCCCTAAGTCTTCTAATATCTCCCACTTCGCACGCGTAATGCACTGGCATTCGACCAAGAGCATCTTTACCGTCTACTTTGATAACGTCAAGCAAATTCTGAATCTCCTCGGGTGTTTTGTCTTTAAATATCGCATGTACAGACCCAACAGATTCCGCAGCATTATTTAGACGCGAAAACAAATAGTAATGGGCTTTTAAGTCTTCCTTGTTCGTTTTTTTTTTATGTGAAATCACGTTACTTAATAGTGCATCTGCGTATTTCTTCTTTTTCACAAGTTGTTCCAAACAATTAAACGAACGGTATTTTATTATTAAGGATACGAGAGCTTTTGAATCGATACTTTTATGAATATTTTTTAACCAATCGATATTTTCATTGCAAGCAAAGATGAACGCGTAATCGAATTTTATTACATAAAACAGAATTGTAACCAAGTGTTCTTTGTAAAAAGAATGCCCGCTACTATTATACATTGGTATCAGAAAGGGTAATAGAAGCATTAAGTTTTTTACACAAATGTGCAATGAACCTTGGATAGTTTTGAAACGGTTTAGAATCTTTTGGTAATTTAAGGTATCTCCGGTATCTGTTGATTCGGTAATGTTGTCTTGTGAAATACTCAATGACTTTAAAAGTGGATATTTTTTGCTCCAAGCACACGACAACCGTAATTCTTCAGAAAGATTTTGAGCGGTCGTAGAACCACACTGTGGCAAAAGTTTATAACTTTTATAAAGTATTGCTAAACAACTACCTTTTTTCTCGAATAACAACAAATCTAGGAAAAGCCTGATATTATTGTATTTCTCTTTGCAAATAAAATTCTGATCACGACTTCTTCTAGGGTCATTCTTATAGAGATAGACGGCTGCAAAATATTCACCGTATGAGTTGTGAATAAATTCCGGTTCAAGATCACTGTTCACCTTATTTATCAGACCTACAGGATCCCTATCGTTCTTAATCTGCTCTAAAAATTGAGTATCTTTACTGCGAGAAGAGCAGAAAATTATACTACAAACGTTTTCAGGTTTTTGATCGATGTAGAAATCAAATGCTGCTTTTGCGTAACTATCAATTCTAGACTGCTTTTCAGTGCCGTATATTTTCCTATTTTCGTCTATGTCTAAATCTATATTACGTTTTTCAGTATAATAGATTTTATACTTTTGGTCAACAAAAGTATCGTATAACTTTACGATCGTGATTATTTCATTGTTTTGATTAAGAAACGACTTTACGTCTGGTTTCGAAAGCAGGAACTCCGTCAGAAGGAATATCTGCAAGGGAACTCCTAACAGGTTGTTGTCTAAAAAAGGTACACAAAGTTTAACTTGTTCGAATGCTATTGCCGCTTCTTCGTCCGAAAAACTCAACCTCTCCTGTATATATTCCCGCTGTTGTTCTTCGTTGAACGCTTCTATTTCGATGGAGAACGTTTTCAGTTTTTCTTCTAGTTCATCTTTCAGGTTTTTCCTGGACGTAAGCCACTGTTTGAACCCACTCTTAGCGATTTTTTCTATAACTTTCAAAATTGCTGCGAAATTTGCATCCGATACTTCGTCTAGGCCATCCCAAATGATGCGCATCTTCTTCTTCTGGATAAATTTTCGGAAAATCTTTTCTTCCGACGAATCCTTGTACGAACCGGACACCGTGGCCATTAGAAACTGTTCGATATTTTCTTCCATTTTTGAATAGCGGGGAGCATGTTGTCTGGCATTTATTATAAGGGTCAATACTGACGAACAACTGCCGATTTTTAAGCTTGTTGCCAGTGTGCTTTTACCCATTCCTGCGTTAGCACACACCACGTTTATATCGTTTTCGATTTTACCAAATAATTTTGATTCATGTTTAGAATATTCATACAGATGATCTACTCTGAAACTGGAGAGTTCACTCACATGTTTTTGACTTCTTATCCACTCCAAACATGATTCATTTTGATCAATTTCGAGATATCTAAACTGATGACAGTTCGCTTTGGTTGTGGTACGAGCATATTTCTCAAACTCCTCGTAGTCCGGTTCTGAGTCCACGATATCCATTACATTAGTCTTGGAAGTATTGTTACCAAAAGTTATTTCTCCATTGTCGCCTTTGTTAACATTTTTCAGTTTTTTGATAAATTTTTCCTTGTCCTTTACGTCGTGAATTATAATTAAATTGTCTTCAACGTTTTGTAGAAAGGCAGTGCTGACGGTAACTTTCGCTAAAGTCCTGGAAATGTGGCAAGATGGTAATTCATCTGCTTCTTTCCCAATTTGTGTCGGACCATTGATCATTTCGACGAGTCTGTCTGTAGTAATCAAGTCGGTTATCTCGCTATCGACATTTACCAATTTCCTTAAAGTAGTCTCTGCTTGACCTTCTAGTGAGTACGTAAACGTGTCCAAAATTCTATTATATAGTGTTGTTTTCTCTGCTAAGTCAGACAGTTTTTCAAGCAGGACACCCTTCGGCATAGCCCTTTTTGAATCTTCTGTTCTTGCAGAACGCAAAACCACAATATTCTTGATTTCCAATAAACTTGCCACTTTATAAACTTCTGCGCATTCGTCTACAAGTAAAGGAGATTTACCCATAAGCCAGAAGATTTTGTTTTTGTGTGCATCATTGATTTCTGCTGTGTCATCTAAAGGGCTCACAAGAGTACTCAGATATTTAAATCCTTTGTCGTTAAGTTTATCTTTTGCAGGTTTAGTCCAGAGATCTGCAACTTTTTTACCACAATCTTGGCTTACTATTGTTATTTTAAACCCGGAAACGGCCTCTTTAAATGCTTGTCCATTATTGTTAACTGAATTATTGTCGGACAATGGCATTGTCTTCATATAAGGCGACAAAACAGTAAGGGCAATATGTTTCACAAATGTCTTGTCTAACGTGTTTTTGGGCCCCTCAATCATACTCCATCTAATTATCACGTTCTTAAACTCGTTAAACGCAGATTCTTGGGCGTCAAAACTGTCTTGAAACAATTTTAGTGTTATCGCTTCAAGAGCACTAACGTTGGCTTGGTTAGTGTATAAATGAAAGTTTTTGAAGAAGTCGGAGGATGGATTTGTCGGTGTACAGACGTACGAATAATTGTTTGATTGAGCTGAAGTATTTAGCAATTTATTTATAAAGTCGTCTTGCTTCATTTCAGCTTGAACAGTTACTGTTTCTTTGTCGATGTCCAGCTGTTTTACGTTTACATTTAAAGAACGGGTAGTCAATAAAATCGCCTTAAAATGACCGATTTTTTTAGCGGTCTCGATGTAGTTTTCACGATATTTATACATGTTAAAGTCTTTCCGGTTAGGACTAGACAAATCTGCAACGTTTATGGCGTTTTTTTTATTTTTTTTCTCGTTCGAATGTTTCAGTTGCACTGCCAACGTTTGAGCTTCTTTGCCGACGTATTTTACGTGAATCACTACGTCATCAAAAACTCCATAATTTTCGTCATTGGATGATACGTAAAAATATTCTACACTTTCATCCATAACTAAATTCAAAAGTACATATGCTACGTAAAGATGTTCGTAGTCTTTACCTTTGTCGGTCGTGCCTTCTCGTTTGCTAAATTCCTGAAAATAAAAAGAGAAATATCAGAGAGTGCTGCTTCCTTGGGTAATTACTGCAACGTAACACTTTGAAATTTAGATGTGTAGGAAAAAAACTCAAAGCAGATTCGTACACCACGAGTATAGGAATATATTATTGTAAAAATTTAAATCATTTTAAAATAGAATTCTTTGAGATGACGTCATCAAATTTTGGTTCATGATATTCTTAATATAAATACAAAATTTGACAACAATCGGTCGAGTAGTTTCGGGGATTATCTCTATAATATAAATCAATATAGACGGACAGACGGACAGACAGACGACAAACCGACGGAAACGGGAGACCATTTTTATCGTACTCTAGGGGTCATGAACGTCGAGAAAACATGAAACTGGCAAGTCGTGCGATGGATTCGATAGCTAACGCTCGGACGTTTGTATTATCTTTTGGTTTCATCTTTTAAATCTTACACATTTACAAATTTTATTATTAAATTATTTTAATTATAAATATAATCTGTAGCTTCAGTACCGATATAAAGATATTTCCTGCAATAGAAAGTACTAAAAGCAATCTTCTTACTCACTACTTCAACTATACGTGAAAAGTACTTGATTTTTGAAGTACTTTTGTTGAAAACCATAAATTAAAAAAAAAAAGTATAAATGTAAATGCGCCAATTTTACCGTCTACATGTTGTACTGATGCTACTGATTTAAAATAGATGAACAAAATTTTCTTTATTTTAAAAATAAACGACAATAAAAAATAAAAAAAAACGTACCGCAAAAGGGTTATTGATGTGTGAGCTCATGTTGGATCCAGTTTTTTTTGTTCGTCTGCAAAAAATAAACAAGTGTGTTAACATAAATAGAAAATATAATAAAAACATAACTTGAATAAAACATAAAGAAGCATAAATTTAACTTAAGTAATTCCTAGCACTTACAGTACTAAGTAGCACTTCACGTTGCTAACGATAGTTAATTTTAATTATATTTAATTATGCCTTCAGCTACTTTTAATCAACTTAGTTAATTTATTTTGTATCAATGCTTACCACAAAGATGTTGTTTTCAAATCTACAGATTATTTCACTGTGGTTTACTTCTTGGATGTTCTACAATTTATAACGCATACTTGAACAAGTGCTCGTACTAATTATTGTACTAGATGTTGATATCGATTTGGTGGGTCGTTGCAACCTCCCGCGTCTTATATACACGTAACGTGACTGATAAGCCCATTCTTGTAATTAAAGATAAGTCCACATAATACATACTTATTTTTCAATGATATCTTAATATCGCAGTTTTTTATTTAAAGTGTTTTGATTATTTAACAGTATATTAAAAAAGATATTTAATCGGGTCCATTATTATTATCGATGAGTTCAAGTTTTTTTTTCTGTTGAGAAGATAGTGGTGACCGAATTTGAATCAAATTTTTGCGCTGAATTTAATTAACCCCGGCGCGAAATCGCATTTGAATAACTCGAATTTGAGAAAAAAATTCAATCAAAAAAATCGGTAAAAATAGGCGTTGGGCATGTCACAGTTGTCCCCAATACGCTCAGCAAATTCTTGCGGCCTTTTAATCGGAAACATTTTTTAATCGACGCCAACACATGCTGCAAATTTGTTTTATTGTTTGTAAATTCACCGATAAGGTTAGGATTTTTAATCGTTAACTGGTGCGAACATAATTTAACAGACATTTGCTATGAGTTTTCATGAAATTCACTTAGTCAGGACTAGTTTTTTTTTGTCTAATTATAAATAAGTTTCTGGGTGCATATACTTAAGTGTTACATTATAACTCATTTTAATTCTTGACGCAAGATTGCTAATAGTTCATTTACGGTAGTGAAATTAACAAAATTCATACCGTGAACTGGCGGGCGGTTAAAATAATTTCTTCCTTTAGGCAGTTATCATCGGTATTATTTCCTTGCAACGTTAAAGAGTGATTACATCACCGATACATTTTAATTTCAGTAATTTTCTTTGTTGTTTAATTTAAATTGAACGTAAACTTTCATGCTCTGCAGTTTCTAACCTCGCGTAATATTTTATTTTCATAAGTTTATTTCACACCAGATCTTTTGCTTTTATAAATCTTTGCTAAGTTTTTTGTAAATATTTTGTTGATTAAAAGTTCATAAGATTGTATGGCGAATTTAATTGTTCTTTATTGCTCTTTTGAAACTTTAACACTTATTCAGTCGTCGTTAATATCAGAGTCATAGAAATTGAACATGTAAAATGGAATTGAGGTTAAATAACACCGAAACACGTAGCAGAAGCGGAGGGCGCGGTTCCTAGTGAAGCTAGCGGGATTTATCGCGCCATCTGTACAAGGGATGCAGGCTCTGTATAGATGTCAGGGCAACGGTTTGGACGGTGTGACGCTGTCAGCTTATTTATAGCCGTGAGTTCCAACCACTAGTTTTCAACCGTAACGGCCTGGATAGCACGGCATGTTCGTCATGGAGGTGTGCTGTGCGGTAGGGCGATAGATAGAATCACCGTCGCGGGGGAGAACAGCTCCAACCGGGAGCCCCAAACTCCGCTTGTGCTAGAACGCCCCTATAGATATTTTTGTTGTGCTGTTGTTGACTGCCATAATTTTAAATTTGCCGCCACACACCTGTAATAATTTGTGTATTTGCATCCAGTTACAGTTTTTTTTTGAGCTGAAAAACGATTCCGATTCCAGGCAGCCCGAGGGGCACGTCACAAGTTACCCTCGCACGCAGCTTTTTTTTGTCAGTGGAGGAATAAATAATTTTGTGTCCTCCATAAATTTTGTGTTTTATTTAGCGGTACTTTTCCAACTTTGGAGTCCACCACTTGCATCTGAACGCATCCCACCATTTTTCAAAAACAGAACGTATGCTATGAAAGATGCTGTCGAATGATGGCACACCGAGCTCTGATAAATGTCAGGTCAGGTCAGGATATAAATTAAAAAGAATAAGATTTCTGTTCTCATTCTTCCCACTTCGTTCTGGAATTGAGGCGAAATATAAATTTACATTACAGATTTTCTCATCATAGGTAAAAAATACGGTGACAAATGTCAATTATCTGTCAAATTTGAATTATACCACATTGTGACGTCAGGAATACCAACCCACTAAATAATACCTTAATGTGATTGTGAAAAATACCTGTTTTAAAAATTGTAATGTTGAAATAACAACTTAATAATTTACTTAACAGAATCTAAAAGAGAAAAAAATGATGCAGGAAAAACCTTCGGAATTTTGAAAAACTAATTAAAAAAATAAATAGAAACAAATTTGTATAAACGTACTAAAAAAGTGGGTTTATATGACTTCTGACATGTTGCTGAAAGTATACAGCTTGTGTTACCGTTTAAATTATTGACTGAGATATATATTGCACACAACGCACGATTGAATATTACGTTGCATATCTACTTTCCCTGGCAAGCAAAAAATCAATACTTATACTTTATTATTATCAACGTGATTACTAAATAAGGAAACAACAGAAAAAAATAATTTTGTATTTATTGTTCATATTTATGCTCACCAATAAATCATATTAATATTAGAATTTTTTAAAACAGATTTTGATTTTTCATTTGCAGAAAATTTTACACTGAACTCGAGCAGAATTAAATCAATATGATAAATTCGTTATATTTAAGAAACAAATTTGTTTAAGATTTGTCCCAACCCTTTCCAATAAATATCTCCTTCACCGGCTCTTCGAACTGATGTACACACATTTCCAAAATTATCTTATCTTGTCTAACCATGAAACTGATAAAAACTAGTTACCAAAACTTTAATCTTCTCCGCTTTCCTAATTCCACAACTGACGACGCAAGATGATATTACAACTATTGCTAGTGTTCTACATCTTCACCACATGTACAACACCACAAGCAGTGACACCAGTAAGTCTCCCATTTCACCTAACTATAAATCTAAATGCCTCTCAGAATTGTGACCTTGCCCGCAGCTCATTCTCCTGCTCCGACGAACAAAAAAAGCATCTGTACGAAAAATGCTTCACCACGAAATTTTGCACAAAGAAAGACAACTTCAATCCACAAACTCTGCCACAATGTCCACGGGGCTTCGTAGACGCGAGCGATTTCTGTTACGCAATCACCAAAAAGTCGCCATTTCCGCCAAAATGTCCGTTCACAAACGTGCGGTCGATGAATTTCACGCACGTCGAGGATATCATCAAACGGGACAAAATCGGTGCTGTGTGGATGCCGGTTCAGAGAAACATCACCAACGGTCTTGGGTTTCTGCAATGGGTGGAACATACCCGAAGCTACAAAACAGAATTTAGAGGTCGCATTCGTTACGAAGGCGAACTTCAAGGAAAAGATTGTCTTGTGTACAATGCCTCCAGGGTGTTTGCTGTTTCCTGTAAGGAAGAACATGTGGGTTTATGCTTGTACGAAAAAGTACACAATGCCGGGAGTATTTTGTGCGGTGGTGAGACAAACTGTGTCGAAGTTACTCAACGAACTAACCCGAAATGTGTCTGCGCGCGAGAGTCGTTCTCCCTCGGGGAATATGAAGAGGCCGAGTTTCTGGATCCACAGGAAAATAATATCTATTCATTAATGGCACGAGATAGAAGTTGTGGTATCGGGATTAGAAAAACTGTCAATGGTACTTTTGCCTGGAACAACTCCATGAGAGACCTTGATTATAGTTTTTGGTCTCCTGAAGCTACTTTTGACGATGACAGTAACTACGTGGTGTCAACTGAAAATGGTTGGATTTTGTCAAAGGGATCAGTATCGTGCACTTTGACACAGAAAAACATAGAGAGATTGTCATCAAGTTTATACCTTAGTGTTTTTAAAGACAATATTTTACATTTGACAGTCGAGTTGCCAAGTGGCTTACAGACAGACGACAAACGTCAGGATCCTCTAGTTTTTTGTTTTACTGATACTGATCCTATAAGTTTGCCCTATCGATATCCACAGGTAAACATCATGTATAGAGGTGACACTTCTATCATATACCAGTTCGAGTCTTTTGGAAATGTACCTGGTCACCACTGGTGCGAAGTCTTTACGTATCCAGATTCAGAAACTCTCACCAGTAATGTAATTTTTGTGAACCCAAAGAGTACCAACTTTCCGGATCACTTTGTCGCCACATATTTACTAAACTATACCACAGAGATAAATCCTTTAAGTTCTGATATCACTAACTTGATGAAGTCATACGTACTTAGTAGCAATTGCTTATACCAGATAATCAAAATTGTAAACTTGGATGAAACCAATAAAGTCGTTTCGATCAAGCTCCGTTACAGCTGCCCAAGTGATAGCTTACCCGATAGCATAAATATCCAGAGAATTAGTTTACAAAAGGTAGATTTCTGTCCAAGAGTGGTTGAAAACGACGTGATCTGGAATGAAACCAGAGCAGGAACTGTAGCCAGTCCTTCAGAACCTTGTTTCACTCAGGAAGGTTATGATTTACAACGACCGTGTGTTGACGATAGTTTCAATGGAGCCTATTGGGCTAAGGCAAAGTGCAACCTTCCCAAAAAGTCTTCAGTAACAAAGCAGTTGCTAGAAAAGGCCAGCGATCCAGATCAAGGTATATCAGAATTGCAAATTATATCACGAAGCTATGCACATTTCAAGGCTTACGATGTGCTCATTGTTGGAAAAACATTGCAAGAGTACAGTTTTAGTGAAACGTCAAATTGTGTTGATAAAATGTTCAAAATTATTGATATAGGAGACAACATATTGAATATTGAAAGTGATATTATAGTGGAGTCACAACAGAAAATGCATGCTGTGGATGTTTGGCTATACGTGATGAGTCATATTCAAAACATTTGTCGCACTGAAGATGTTTTTATGCAAATTACCAAAAATATTTTCTTCATTATTTGGAGAACTACAGCATGGTGTAGAACAAATAGTGGTGGTGAAGAAACGGTATTTTTGCAAAATATCACAGCTTTGAGTGACATATTAAACAGAAAAGAGATAGAAAGTGCCATTTGGATAAACACATCTTCCGATCCTACTCTTACGACTGAAAGAGCGTTGAAGTACTATCCAACGCAAGGTTTTTTTTTTGATAAGTCTGAGTTAGGAAATGTTAGTTACGTGTATGAATTAAATATTCTTGACACCTACATAGACGTGTCATCACTTGTCTACCAAACTCCAGTGTGGCTCATTCAACGGTTTGATAATGTTTACACGCGTAACAGAAAAGTGAAATGCGCCCTTTGGAACTATGGAAATGTGACCGCCAGAGTTGAAGGTTCGTGGTTGGTGGATGGTGACTTAAGTATAACCAAGACCCACTTTATCTGCAAATTTAGAACCGTGGGAAGCTACGCCATGATACTAGCACCTGAGGGTAACCCAGGAGACGATTTGAAGGAACTACCAGAGTCAAATAGCACATCTTCCGATATTCTTTCAAAACTTGCTCAAGTCACATCTACACCAAAGGGTAACCCAGGAGACGATTTGAAGGAACTACTAGAGTCAAATAGCTCATCTTCCGATATTCTTTCAAGACTTGCTCAAGTCACATCTACACCAAAGGGTAACCCAGGAGACGATTTGAAGGAACTACTAGAGTCAAATAGCACATCTTCCGATATTCTTTCAAGACTTGTTCAAGTCACATCTACACCAAAGGGTAACCCAGGAGACGATTTGAAGGAACTACTAGAGTCAAATAGCACATCTTCCGATATTCTTTCAAGACTTGCTCAAGTCACATCTACACCAAAGGGTAACCCAGGAGACGATTTGAAGGAACTACTAGAGTCAAATAGCACATCTTCCGATATTCTTTCAAGACTTACTCAAGTCACATCTACACCAAAGGGTAACCCAGGAGACGATTTGAAGGAACTACTAGAGTCAAATAGCACATCTTCCGATATTCTTTCAAGACTTGCTCAAGTCACATCTACACCAAAGGGATTTGTGTCTTCTGACGTGGTCCTCATTGGCCTAATCCTTCAGAAAATCCGCACCCACAAAGACATCAATTTGAACCTCCTCGGCGACACCATCAACAACTTGCAAAATTTCGACAAAACTGTTCTAGAAACGAGTCAAAAAGAACGTAGTGCAACTGATAGCATTTTATACAACATTGACACAATTCTACAGAATTATGAGTGTCAAAATGTGTGTCGAGTGACGAAAGACAAGTTCGTGACCGTGATCTACAACACACAGGATGCTGATTTTGGGGCCTTGGTGCTTCTGGATAACGGCGAAGTGGAAATTTTAACTGGTAAAGTAACACCTTCGGATCTAACCCGCTACAAAAATTTCGACAGTGCTGTTTTGCTAAGCCCCGAACTCAACTCTCAGTTGGAGGGCGACGCCAAAGTGATAGTTAGCATCTTCTACAACGACAGTTTGTTTATCGAAACGAAAAAGAGTTCCCATTATCGCGTTACGGGGAAGATCTACAGCGTCATTCTCCACGAAATCCTCGCCAACTATTCCGGACCTTTGTCAGTCATCCATAGAATGAAACCTACAACTCGGGAGAAGCAGTGCTCGTACTGGTTTTACAACCCACCTCGACACGTAGCAGGGTTTTGGAAAAAATACGCTACTGATGCACGGAATTCCCCTTGGGTCCAGTGCGACTTCTGGCACACTACGCATTTCGGGGTTTTGTTGCTGGTGGATTCGTATGAAGAAACGCCAGCGTTGGACTTCATCACCACAGCGTGCTGCCTTTTGTCTCTATTTGGTTACTTTTCCCTACTTTTGACCGCGTTTCTGTACAGAAGTTGGAGGACCAAAGGTGCGAACAAATTTTTGCTTAATTTTGCGGTCTCCGGCTTGGTTCAAATTTTGGTCTTCTATGTTTCCACACACGCGAATAAAAAGTACTTAAATAATCATACCTTCTGTGTGGCTAGTGGCGTAATTCTTCACTACTCCGTTCTAGTCCAGTTTTGCTGGATGTTTATTATTGCACATCTCCAGTATAAAAAACTAATTCTGAATAGTCATGAGCAAACGACACATTTTTTGTTAAAGATGAACTTAATGGCTTGGGGGCTTCCACTTATCGTGATCTTGAGTGTCTTGGCATCTGGTGACTTCTATGGTAACAATAAATTAGGGATTTGCTACCCTACTGGAACCGCTTTATATTTAGGGGTTTGGTGGCCCATTTCTATAGTTGTCGCTAATAATTTCGTCATCTACGTGTTCATTATCGATGCGATTCTTAACACAAAAGATAGTTTGAAGCGTCACGGACCTGACGATTCGTCTCGTCATCTAGTACGTATTGGGTCTCTTTTTTTCTTTCTGGGATTGACTTGGATTTTTGGCTTTTTGGGAGAATTGTCACACAGTAAGGTTTTTATTTATCTTTTTGATACTTTTGCAACGTTACAGGGATTTGTGTTATTTTTAATATATATCGCCTTTAGTAAGAGTGTCAAACAGTTGTATCTAAACAAAGTCAAAAAGACGAGAAAACGTCATGAGACCGACATTCGAATGTCGAATTAGATCTAATGGGTAGTTATTAGTTGTGATACTAATTTCTGAACTAATAAATTCATGTGCAGTTGTAATACTATGGCGTGTTTAATTTATTGACACACAGACACGCTTTCTACTTGTTGATTAATTTTATCGGGTATTGATTTTCCTAAACTACTCTAAACTTGGAAGCTTGACTCCAATAACAATCTTATCCACGCTGATAAGCGATAACCAAACATTTACAAACAAATTAGTGTCGTCGATATGTGTTCAGTAAGCGTAAAACTTACACTCTGTCTACAATTGTTTCACTTTGTATTAATATGTTTCTGTACTCAAGACAAGTGGGTACTATCTCAACCACCTTCGGTAAGTGTATTTCATGATCTAGGAATCGGGACCACCTCCTTAGAGAACTGTGTTTTTGTCAACAGCACAAGGTACTCGTGTTTTGACGAAAACCACAGTCACTTGTACCAATAATGTTTCGACACGCAATTCTATACTAAAGACAACAGTTTCGAACTGTCAACGCTGCCGCACTGTCCACAAGATTTTTCAGACGAAGGAAACTTCTGCCAGCTAGAAGAAGTAATTTGATACTTAACATTGATGTCGATGATTTCCGCTAAATCTTGTTCTTTCAAAGAATCTGACCAAAGATTTTGTACCTTGTTTAGGCTGTCTTGAGTTATGATTGTTACATGGAACTTTAAAACCGACTCTCTTCATCGAAGGTGACAAAACGAGAAGAGTTATTAAAGTTTTTATAAAACTTTTGTCCAACAAACCCTTCTTACCCTCAGTCAAACTCCATCTAATGATAAATACAAACTTCTCGGAAACAAATTCTTGGTTAGTGAAGCTTTTAGTAAATGTTTCTAGAACGTCATTTTCAATATCGTCAACTGCGGCTTGACTCGTATAGAATTGAAAATTGTCAAAAAAGTTGTCACAGTTACTGGTGGTAGTTGGCTTGAATCTGTAAGATATTCCATTACGTGAAGTGTTCAAGAGATAATTTGGGTTCGCTGTTGTAGCGTTCATTTCGAACTTGTTGTCGTCAATGCTTAATTGATGCTTCTTTTCCGTCTTAAACTGATTATTGGTGAGTAGAATCATCGTATCCGGGCAGTTTAGATTTTTTAAATTGTTATAGTAGTCTTTAAGGTACTAAACAATGCTGAAATTCCCTTTAGCAGCATTTAGATGCTGAGCACTTATTTTTTTTTACCGTCGCGTCGTTGTTGACATGTTTATGTTGAATGGTGTAGATTTCGGTTTCTTCTTTATCAGAATATTTGATTTCGATGACAACGTCGTCGAAAGCTCCATATTGACTATCGTTGGAAGACAGGTGAAAGTCGATGACATTGTCATCTTGAATCAGTTTTAGAAGCAGATTTACTAAGTAAAGATGTTCGTAATCTTTACCCTTATCGGTAGTACCGCTACGTTTTATGAATGTCTAAAATCAATATCTGTAGACAGATAACTTTCGAGTTATTTGATTCACTGTAGAATAAAGAGGAGAACTTGGCACAGAACTTGGAGTAGAATCTGTGTCGCTTTGGTACGTCATCTGGAGAACATATGAGAACATTATAGTGTTAGGTAAAATCTACTTACTGTTGTTGTGTTCTTGCTAGACTAACTATCATTTTAACACCACTTCACTGTGTTTGTTCTGAGCTAAAAGGTACGAATATAGGTGTACTGCATATATATTGTTAAGTTGAAACAAGATAAACGACATCAGTAAAGGATAGATAACGCTAACAGATTGTCGGTTCCTGATAAGAGATAACTTTAAGTAAATATGTAATTATAACGTAAATATAAAAACAATAATAAGGAACTACTTAAAAATGTTCTTCTCGAAAGAATGTCGATTGTTTGATTGATTTAATCTAAAGTATCGAGTCTATTTCAAGTTGTTTCTGGAATATAAAAACTTCCTTATTTTTGTTTATTTTTTATTATTAAAAGATTATAGACCATGTTACAATTACAAGCAATTGCTATATTGTGTTTTTTTTTTTGGTTTTCTAAGATTGACTCTCGTTAAGTTGTATAGTGATGTAGTATGTAGTAACATTTGCCAATATACAGAAAATGATGCCCTTATTAATATTAAAACACCCTGCGGCAGTAAATTCCCTATAAAAATGTTTTGAAGAGTTTAGCCCAGAAGACGATATATCTCTAGCACTTGTCTAAACTCTCGGTCAGTAAAATTTTTACATTGTTTTAGTAATTTCGCATTCAAGGATTCATATCGTTCCTTGAAACACTTAACCAAAGTATTCATGAACACAACCATCAAAAATCCCCGATAATAATCATCACCAAACCAAAAGGTTTCCAAAATTGACATTTCCAAAAACACTGAATCAGCATATAATTGAAATACGGTCCAAACTGCGACCACCACGTTTTTTATCCCGAAACGAAAGTCAGTTTTGGAAAATCGATTTTTGTTGGTCATGGATTTGCAGTTTCCTGTCAATAAGTCCAAAATTGGTGATCAACGTTGTCCATTTATTGATATCCCAAAAAGAGGATTTGAAAATCGCCACAACAGGACGAACTACTTGATTCAAAGTCCAAAATATGAACAGAATTTTGGAAATGTTTTCGAATATTTTTCTTTGAATGTGTTCATTAGTAGTCAGACTGAAAAGCCAAACGATTTTAACATGAATAAAGACAGATCTATATAACCTGAATAAATTTAGAAAGAAGGGTTTGATGAATTTGATATTTTTAATGGACAACTTATCGCGTCAGAGTGAAATTATTATTGAAGAACAACGTTTCCAGTTTTTCGATCAGCTAATGAAAGGTCAAATAGAAAGGTAAATATGAAGATTAATTTGTTGATTGGTTATAATTTGAAAAGTGGTGTAATTCGGAAAATGGGCTCCATAAAACACACGTGTATTTCTTTTAATTGGGGATACAACAAATTCGAAAACTCAGCAAAATCATAATTCTTCTAAATGCGTGTAGTTACAAATCGTATTTGTTATTTATTTTAGTAGCGAATCAAATTTGATAAAAGTGTATATATTTGCACTTCTGATATTAGATTTAGTTTACTTCTGCAAATATTATTATTGACGTTTATAGATCAAATAAAAAATCGTTATTTTATCTGTTTGACTAAGTTTCTGTTTCACGAAAATGTTGAGTTACCCCAAGCTTACAATAAATTGTCATTGTAAAGTAGAATTCCAGTGTAATAAATTTTCTAACCGCACTTCTGGTACTGATTTTCGTTTATTTGTATCATGGTAATGTAATACGTAGCCACATTTCCAACCAAAGAAAAAATAATCCCTTTATTGATATTGATAAAAAGAAATCCGGTTTGCGTGTGGTATCCGGCGCGCATATTGAGTTGCCTACCCGGAGGCGAGAGGAGGTAGTACGTGCGTGTTGTGTTGCCTATATCAACATCACAACCACAGCATAGATATCAATCAGTAGAGACGGCTCGCCGTTTTTCGTGACCCGTTTTCGTTGGTGGTCGTTCGCATTATGACCGAATGAGGGCGCCCAACTGACGTCTAAAATAAAGTCCCTAGATTACTAAAGTAACGCGAATAGGCGCCATTTTGGCTCAAATAAACAACCGCCAACTTTGAAAATAAGGACAATAATTGCTGGTATAATCAGTTATGACTACGAGAAATTACGAGTGTCTAACAATATGAATGTATTCTACGTGTTTTGGGTGCCTAAACTTTTATCTGAAAATAAAGTCAAGATTTCAAATTTTAATCATTCTATTTATACACTAACTAAAAACAATATTAAAAATTAATTGACCATGTCAACAAGGTTTCACCAGTGATGAGTTTCACATTGCAAGACTACGACTACTTTTATTGCTTTTATTTTTTGTCTCCAGAGACTTATTTTTTAAAGAAAAATGAAGCCTACACTTCAAAAAAAACGTTGTCATCTTGTGTATAATATTGTGACATAGTAATCTAGGGACTTTAGTCTAAAATATTTGAAATTTGGCAGTTTTGTTACAATATTTTTGCCAGTTTTGCTTGTTTAAGACTGCTTTTCCGGTAGAATTGTACAAATAGTATAAAAATGTAATTTTCACAATAAAAGGTAAAATCTTTGTCCGATGAATTTTCATACCGGATCCCTGTTGTGCGTCTTATTCTCTCCCTCGTGTTTGGAATTCTTGGAAAAGATAGTAAACATAACACATTTTTTAAACAAAGTAAAAATGTAATTTTCACAATAAAAGGTAAAATCTTTGTCCGATGAATTTTCATACCGGATCCCTGTTGTGCGTCTTATTCTCTCCCTCGTGTTTGGAATTCTTGGAAAAGATAGTAAACATAACACATTTTTTGTTTAAAAAGTCGTCGCAAACGAACAACAACGGTGGTTATGAATAACATAAAAACTGTAACAAATCATCGTGTTTATAAATTAAATATGGACTTTTCTTTTTTCTTATTGCGATTCACGATTATACGATTTGAGCAAACTAGACAGTTTGCAATAAATTGCGTACACGAATCAATTTTTGAAATTGTAAATGAAGTGATACTTTTTAAATTGGGTGGCGACATCTAGGAATAGTTTAGGCAACGACCATCCATGACGGCTTAAAATTCGGGTCAGAAAGAACAAAGGCGCCGACACGAGCTGTCTCTACTGATTGTTATCTATGCTGTGTCACAACCACAGTCACAACAACACCACAAGATCATTATCATTAATCATTATACGTACATAACATATATCACCTAGTGAAATATATATTTCCCCATATGTTTTTTCCAAAATGGCAAAATGACTTTTTCAAGTCAACAAAAATTTGCCACATGTTTGGAGTACAGAGAAAGCTTAAGCCATAAATTCTCTATCCTATCTTTGGGTGAAAATATGAATGTATGTGCTTGCAGTTATTGTTACAAAACCCCCATGCCATTTTAGTCGGATTGTATTGACAATGGTATGGGGGTAATCTAAGAATTTCATAACCACTATCCTTCAACGTCTCGCCTACCAAATAACGCTTGTGTGAATGTCCTAAAAGGTTTAATTAAAGCCCCCAATTATTTTTTCGAAAATTTTTGTTCAAATTAAATACTAACCAGCCAATTTTGAAAAAGTGTCTCGTCCATTTTTTTGTGATAATATATATCATTGTTTTTCGAATTTAATAAAAAGTTACAACCATCTACTTAAAACCCAAACTGACTTCCTGCTTGTAGAATTGTAAAATCTTGATTCTTCACTGTTAATTATGGTGGGATTACTTTTTAAATCTGATTCGTGCACCCAACGACGACGTGACACTGAACCGTTTTGGTAAATCCAAATTTCGTCGAGGTACACGAATGTTAAATGCTCCCAAAAATTTTGAAATTGGAGAATTTTGTCGGAAAAGTAATTTTTGCTGCAACAACATGTTTTTGTTCACATAAAATGGTGCGACCGATTACTTCCCTATATTTGTAACCCATCGACTTGAGAATTTTGTACAAGGTTGTTCGACCGTTTTTAAATTCCAAATGTTTTTGCGAATGAACGAATAGTTTGTCTGTTATAAAGTACTCATTTTTTTCGTTGTATGGCGAAATTAGCCGCTTTAGGTCTTTTCTAAATACATGATTTAAAAAAGGGTCAGTAGGTTTTCGCTTACCAAAAAATTAAGTTTTCAAATTTTCGTCTTTAGTGACGACAATTTTCTCTGCTGTTGCGCAACTGACCTACAAAAATTTTTTAACTAACAAATATTTAAAAACTTTAAAAGTCAGAGAAAATAATGGTCACTGTTCTCATCATTGACTCTTCACGTTTGCGTTGGGGACTATTTTTTTCATTTGCAGATAGCACTTTTTTATTGATTTTTTTTTTGTTGTAAGTTCAATTCTACGATCAAAATCATCTGCGTTTACTTAGTTCTTAAATGTATTTTGTATGGGTGAAACGTGCTAAATCGTCTCAGATTAACGAAAGGTGACAATTCGTTGCAGCTTGCAGCTTTGATGTTTTCAACAATTTCAACCATAAAAAATGTTAGTTTTAGTAGCTGGCATGACGATTTCAGGTGATTTGTGAACACAATGAAACGTTTAACCTCGCACTCAAATATTTTCTTTTGAAAAATTTTGGTAAAAAATAGAAGATTTTCATACCCAACACACTACTTTTTTATCGCCTAAAATTAGAGAAAAAGGGACTAATTGTGTCAGTTTTCAAATTTTAGCGTTTGCAATTTTGGTGCTGTGAAACAGAGTAGGTTGTTTTGGAGTTTTGGACACGTTCTGTCAAGTTTCGGATACACAATATGTAACGAAAACATTCCACTTCAAATTGGAAATAATGAAATTTCGCAGTAAAAGTTTGCGAACGTAAACTGTGGGTTTACTAATAACATCAAATGTCTTCTAATTATGTGGGGCAGTTTAAATTTTTCACATATTAGTTTTGTTTCTAAGTTTTTTTAGCAGATTCTATTCTACACATTAATTTACTTGTATGTTTTCCTTTTCCCGATGCGTTAAAACATCAAAGGCCTTCAAATGTCAAATGTTGATTATACTTAATAACCTCGTTATCAGGATTTAAAATGTTATCCGATTAAACCAAACAGCTAAAGTTAAGTTGTTAGCTGTTTTTCTATCGAGTGCTAAAATTTGGAGATTTATATTTAATTTATTGTACATCTTCAGTACTTATAACCCACATAATCCATTTTAAATTAATCACGTACAAAGTTGATAAGTGATGGATTTTATATATCTATTATTTCATAACGATTATGTCAGTTACTTCATTTTCTAGCGATAAATGAATTTTGAAAAATTTGTTATAAACTGTTTTCCATTCCACATTTATTCCTGTTAAAAGTATATATTTTTTTGAATAAAATTCGGTTGTAAAATGCAATTTTTCTTGTATTTTCATATTTTTCTATCGTTTGCTACATATTACAGATCTGTTCAAACTTTTCTCCTACCTTTTTCTGATTCTAACAATGTAATTTTTATTGCATTGATGTGCTAAGTTTCATCAAAATGTCTCTCTTTGTTTCTTCTCCGACAGTGGTATTAAAATTTTCAAACAGCGGGTAATTTTTACTACGTATTACACATTTCAAAGAAAATAAACAGCTATGGGTTTTGTAGTTTTAAAATTAAATTGCAAAATGTTGTTATAAAATTTCGATTTTGTTTCCAAAAATCTAGACATCTAGGGTAAAAACTCAACATGAATTCATGAACAACAAGTGTAGGAGTTTTGTAAATTTTGAAGATGTTGAATGAATGATCCCGTTGTTGCATGTTGGTAAGAATGGTCACCCATGATAGTCCTAACTACACACAAAATTTGACAACAATGAGGATTTATAGTTTCGGAGATTATCTGTCTAATAAAAATCGACAAAGACAGACGACAGACAGAACAAAGACACACCACAGACGACAGAGAGACGACAGGCAGACAACAGATAGACGACAAACAGGCGACGGAGAGATGACAGCCAGATGGAAACTACTTTTGCGTACTTTCGGGGGGAAAATATTAAAGTGTTACAATATTTCCTTAACTTGCGCCCAGAAAGTAAAAACTCTTAAAATATACAAACATGACGAAATGTGTCTAACATCAAAAAGACCCTTTCGTCATTTGAAAATGTTCATTTAGCTTATTTTAATAAAATCTTGTAGGAGTTACAGACGTTTATTTTTATACGCACATTATTCGAAGCGTTGTTTATCCGTTTAAAAGAATATAGAAATTGCAAAACCACCTGTTAATTCTTACAAAATCCTAAATACACAAACACTTAATAAATCATGTCATTAATTTAATCGATTATGTGATAAAATTCAAATTGGATTCTAACGCTCACAGCTTAACCGCACGTTACACTTGACTTCGAATTAAATATTTAATCCGCTTTGACTTATTTATTTAATCTAAATAACACCTAATCTGATGATCTCAAGGTTATTTTGAAATATTGTGAAGTTTTCTACTTCTTTACAATGTTCGATGAGGCATGTCACTATTTTTCGGTGTGTTTGTCTTTTCAAATCCATAGTTTTCTTATTTTGGTTGTTTTCATGTTTTAAAAAGTCTTTCTCAAGGCTACGAGATATTTTGAGTGTTGAGAGAGTCATTTAATAATGATTATTGACTGCAGTTTAATCAATTCAAACTGTTTTCAGCAAACAACACTTAAATCAACAAAATTTGAGCACGATAAGAAAATAATATTAATAATAACAATTCTAAACTTAATACAAGATACGACATCCTATTCTATTACACTCCGGAATGTCGATTATTTCTGGATCAGTAGGTAATATTTCATTCCCAACAGGTATTATTGTACCATTTCACAGGGAAAAATTAACAATACTGGTAATTATCAACCGGTGTAGTAATTACAAAAATAAATAAATAAATAAATAAATAAATAAATAAATAAATAAATAAATAAATGAATAAATAAATAAATAAATAAATAAATAAATATGTAATAAAATAATAATGTTCACGCTTGCTTTCGACCCAAAGCACATCGTATTTAATTTTTTTTTTTGTTTTCTAGATTGTCGTAACAATAACACAGTTTTTCCATAACTAACTTGATATCGTTCTTTTATAATCACTATGTATAATAAAATATTTATATAATAATGTTCATTGTACTTGTTCATATTTGGTAATTAATAAACATAAAGTAAGGGTACATAAATCAAACTAGCAAATTTTAGACACTTTTATTTTCACTTTTATTTTAAACTAAATCATAAAATTACTACAAACTTTATTAATTAACTAGTCATCTACTTATGATTAACTAATAAAATAAAATTGTATTGAAACAAAACACATTCTAACTCTCAACATTTTTGACTCACTCTAACCGCTAAGATTATTCAAATGTTACACTGCGATGAATACAAAAAGTCGCAGAAGAAACTTCATGACAAGAAGTGGTTTAAGGTGCACTAATGCGTAAATGACGTTTCTTTGTCGTTAAGTTTTGTCCGCGACTTTAAGTATTGGTGATTTTTATCAAGAAATTCGTCACCATATGCGAACGTATTTTTGTTATTAGAAAAAAAAAATACTCATATTTTTAAATATTAAACTACATGTTATTAAGATAAAATAGTAACTAGTAAAAAATATGATAAATATAACGCAAAATTACAAATCTATTAAAGCATTAGTAATAACTAGTAAGTATATGTAATAATATACTAGTTATTATGACCTTTCGAAAATTTGATATTAAAGCATACAACAACGTACTTCATTACCGAATTTTTCAAAGATCGTGTTAGGTCTCGACTAGCAAAATTTAAAAATAAAATAACACCTTGGAAAGTTACTAGGAAATCAAATAAATATACAAAAACCACGCTAAGCGATATTTCTGCAATAAAACCAAAAATCCAAGTAAGGCCAAGTAAGAAAAATAGCAGCGCAGTGCGCTTAACTCGATGCTCTGTGCGAATTGCATTATATACAAAGAAACAAGTTGTCAAATTAAATGTTAGAATGACAGAAATCGGCCACCAAACCCCATAGTAAAGAGCAGAATCGGCTGGATAACAAATTCCCGTTTTACTTTTAGCGTAGGAATCAAAGTTTATCACCAACACAATTACAACAATGAGCAAAGGAAGCGTCATTACAAATATAGTTGATTTTTTCATAAGTTGTTCGAAGTTGTATCGTTTTTTAAGTACACTGGCTCTGAATTGGAAAAAGGCTAATAAGAACGTCCAACAAAACTGAACCAAAACAGAATAGTGGACTAAAACCCCTGAAATAACACAAAGAGCATAGTTTTCGAAATATTTGTCAGTATTGTCTGCAATCAAAAATGCTACCATTTGAAACATACCGGACAAACTAAAATATAACAAAACCTTATTTTTTATTTGTTGTCGCCAATTTTCACAGACTAAAGCTGTGAGAATTATACCCATGAAACCAATTAAAGATAATGTGCAATTGACGTTCGTAATCCATTGAAGAGAAATCATTTCAGTTTCAGTATATCTATCTTTATCTGCTCCGAGTAAAACGGACCCAAAGTGCGTAGCATGCCAGAAATCACACTGAATTAAAGACGACGATGCCTTGGTTTCATTGTCTTTTTTCCAAAAACCCGGAATATTTTCGGGCACATTGTACTGCCAGTACACACATGCATTTTGATACATTGTTTGTGAATCCATTTTGTGAAATGTCGATATAGGCCCCGAAAAATTTCCCTCAATTTCAGGAAGAACAACGTCGAAAATAGTGCTGACTGTTTCGTAAATCACATTTTTATTTTCGTTGAAAAGAACGTCTTTCAAGTATATGTTAACTATAATTTTTGAGTTTTGACTCAGTTGATCTTTTAATTTTGGACTCAAAACTAGCGCACTGACTAAATTTTTGTATGTTAGCAACACAGATATGTCAACAGAACCGTTCAAAATTACGACTTCGTTATTGTCAAGAAGTACCAACCCGCTAAAATCGTCGCATTTATAAATCAACGATATAAAGTTGTCTTCAACGATTAAAACATCGCCCGTGTATTCTTGGTTTTCTATTATCACATCAGTGTAGTATAAGATTTCGTCAGTTGCCATTTGAAGTTTCTGACTTTCTACAAGGTTATCTCTTTCAATGTTTTGAATATAGTTAACAATTTGTGTTAACAATTCTAAATTAACTTTTTGATCACTCAATTTTTTAATAATTGCTGCGGTAAGAAAAACGTCTGTAGAGCTAAATTCGTTGTATCTAAAGACTACTTGGACAAGTCTTGAAATAATTTCAACAGAAGCGGCATCAGAGGTTAGTATGTCTATTAAACTTTGTGTTACAGTATCTGGAGATGTTAAAAGCAAAGCTAAACCTCCCCACCGCACAAATGAGCACGTAAAAGAAGATTTGTAGATTTCAAATTGACCTTCTACAGTCCACGCGCTAGACGAATCCCAAACTACACATTTTACATTTTGAGTAAATTGATCTTCCTTAAATTTGTAAAAAACCGTGTATTCACCCTCTGAAAATTCGGTTCCTTCAAACTGGTATATAGCATACGCGTATTCACTCAGCTCATGAGGAAAAAATCCTGCATTAAAAAAATTTGCAATTACCCTAGTTTCTTCTCCCATAGAATTCTCAGGTCCAACATAAATACCACTTTCAAAATTTTCAGTAGTTAATATTTCGTACAAGGATGTGCCTTCAGGAATTTCAATTACTTGCAGTTTATTTTCGATGTTTTGAACAACTACAGCATTTATATCATGATAATATTGGAACACGGCGAACATAATATTTGTTTCTAACACTATTCCATATACGTAAGACGAAAAAAGATATTTGAAAATTGTTTCCAACCAAATATCGGTGGCATGAAATTTTAACTGCGATTCCATTAAAATTTTGCTGTCAATCATTAAAATATTATCTACTACATTACCAAATACTTCAATACTAAATAAAATATGTTGTGGATTGTTAAAATATTCTGAGGTTAAATATACATCAAAGGGAACAAACTCCGTATAAGCATTTAAAATTTCAGGCAGCTGAGAAACAATTTCTTCTCCTGATAGACTTATTAATGATAATAACTTATCCGTTACTGAAGATTTTTCCGGTATCTCACATGTTTCTGTAAGCTCTGCCCAATAAGCACCCTTGATGGGGTCTTCAACACACAGTCTGCCTAAACGAAATCCGTCAATTTTAAAACAGTACTCTTCCGAATATGTTTCAAATCCAGCTGCTGTTTCTGGCCAAGTCAAACCGTTGTCCACAATTTCAGGACAATATTCAACAGCCAGTACACTAACGATTTTAAAATTTACATTATTCATATCGATAAGTGACCTCTGAATTTTTGATGGAGAACACTCAAAACCAACATTTATAGACAGATATTTTTTGTCTTCGTCGAAATCATTTATTTTTATCAGGCGGTAAGGGCAATGGGTGTCTAATAAGTGTTCTTTTAAGAGACCGATAATCTCAGGGTTAAGAGGATTTATACTTTCGTTATATTTCAGGCGGATAGTTCCTATAAATACATCGTTTTGGAAAGAGAGTACGTTGCTGCTTATTGCATTTGCTTCAAAATATGTGAAACCCTCACACCAGTAATTGCCAGACCCAGTATTGAGTCGTTGAAACTCATATACCGCCTGAGTATTATTTTGAGAAATCAGAGTTAAATTTATATAACGGTATAACAGGGTTGAAGAATCTGCATCCGTAAAGCAATAAATAGTGAAATTCGAATTTACTTTACTCGAAAAATAAATGTTTAAGACGAAGTTGAAATCCGTCTTGTAGGTCAGTGTCAAAATTACGGTTGGAAATTCTTCTGGTAAATTTCTTGCTACAAATGAACAGGAAAGTGGTTGTTCGCTCAAAAGCCATCCAGTGGGACTGGAAGCTATGTAAAACTTTGTATCTACAAATACTACTTCTGGGGACCAAAAACTATAATCTATTTCTTGTCCTGACCTAGTCCAAACTAATGTTCCATTTGAAAATTTCTCAAGACCAATCTCACAGGTCTCATTTGTTAAGATTTTATAGATGTTATTTTGATATGGCTCTAAAAATTCAGCTTTGTGACGTGTTGTGTTTGTAGATGTTTCAAGACATATACATCTGGACTTTGCATTTAATGTACTGGAAACACAGTTGTCAAAAGTTTCACATAACGTACCTTGCTTCCGGTGCAGTTTCGTGTAAGCACATACTCCTTGATAACTTTCAAGGCACGATACACCGATTATGTACGAACTATTGTGGTACACGAGACAATTTTTGTTCTTTATTCCACCTTCAAAGAAAAAGGGGTCTTCAAAAGCTGTCTTATACAACCGGCTGTGTTCCGTCCATTGTAAGAATCCAAGACCATTGGTCAAGTTTCGGTGAACTGGCATCCATACAGGTCCAAGATTTTTTTCAGCAATTACGTGCTTGTAAGAATCGAACGGTAAGGTGTTGTTGAATGGACAATTTGGAGGAAAAACTGATGTCTTGCTTAATGTGTAGCAAAATTGTTCAGCATCACTGAAACCTTTCGGACATTCTGGTAGTGATTTAAGTTCAAAATTGTTATTTTTTGCACAGAACTTTGTTTCAAAGCATTCATTGTATACGTTTTTCTTCCTATCGTCGATACACGAAAATGCACTGTAGTCGGTTCTGTTAACAACGTTACACATCTATGAACTTTTTAGTTGTGTTCTTAGCTTCTTTATAACTTACCGGTGATATCTGTAGCAGCGTGCTTTGATTCACGACAATGGCACATATTAAGACGTATTTGAGAACCATTTCAACAATGTGTGTTGCAAGAATACAAAAATAATTTTCTAAATACATTTGAGGACAATTTTATATATTGTAGAAGCTGTAAATAAATATTATTTTTATAGATTAGATTAGATTAATCATAATTAGAGAGCGGATTTATAAGCACAAAAAAATTAAGAATAAGCGCTTAAACAAGCACAACATTTTCAATAAAAAAGTTTTATTTTAAGCAAAAAAGCATTAAATAAGCATAACACTTTCATAAAAAAATTTTTTTAAGTAAAAAAGCATTAAAAACATAATATTACAAATTAAAGAACACTTCTTAGAACTTTGGATAAAATATTATTACAATAATCCTAGACTTTATATTTACACACGTACTTCAGTTTTCTTTAAAACAATTTATGATTGTAATAGGTTCCAAGTTGTCCACTGTAAAATTTTTTCGCCGATCATTTAAAATGTGTTTAAAATTGGAGAATGTGCGTTCAACATCCACACTCGTTGTTGGCGCAAATTTGAATTTTGCAACTAACGTTGAATCTAACTCCAAATTTTCCACCTTCTGGCCTTGTAAAACACGAGCAACGTCGGAAAGAACACCGAAACCTGCATTTTTATTTAACACTTCGTCAAGTTTTTGAGATACTCTAGTACCAATATCACCCCTTATTGCGTTTCCTTGTTGCTTAAGTTCTTTCACTAAGTTTATGGTATGTACCAACAACATGTTGGGTTTTTCTAACTTTTCTGTTACCTCACATACGAATTGATAATTGCTTCTTAGAAAAGCTAGATCTTGTCGCAAATCTTTGTTTTCCAAAATATTTATGCAATCTTTAATCGATTAAGAAGAATCTTCGCTAAACTCCGTAACTACTTCCTCAAATTCTTTGATATATTTGTCATAATAAAATGTGGCCTGTAACCATGTTCCCCACCTCGTTATAATCGGCTCTGGGGGCAATGGTATGTTTGGAAATTTTTCCTTAAAATGTTGCACTCTTAGTGGGGCTTTAACAAAAATCTTTTCACCATTTGCCACTAATTTATTAACAGTAGGAAACTGCAAACGTATTCCTTCAGCCACTCTGTTTAAACCGTGGGCAATGCAAGTAGAGTGAATTAAATTGGGGTACAATATTTTTAGATTATTCCCTGCTTTCAACATATAATGAGCTGCATCCGAGATCATCAATAAAATTTTATTCGCCGATACGGCATTTGCCAAAAATAGTGACGTAAGACTGTCATTTACAAATCTGGTAATCGTATTGCCATTTGTTTTATC
Organism: Zophobas morio; assembly: GCF_036711695.1. Taxonomy (NCBI): domain Eukaryota; kingdom Metazoa; phylum Arthropoda; class Insecta; order Coleoptera; family Tenebrionidae; genus Zophobas; species Zophobas morio. The sequence goes on from NW_026972112.1 coordinate 2,507,209, forward strand.
TAACATTTTCAAACTTACTACATACCCTCGACTAGCGAAATTTTCATTTAAGATTCCAACAATTAAACTTGCCACGTATCTTCCACAACTATCGGTTGTTTCATCGACAGCGAACCATAAATAATTATCTCCAATGCGATGTTTAATTTCGTTGTAAACTTGCCGAAACACTGGGCCTACATAATTTTTTCGGAGAGTACTTTCAACCGGAATATGTCGATTGCATTATTTTTCAAGGAACTCTTGAAGAGGGCCTTTCTCCAATTTTTTTAAAGGTATATTGGACTGGATCATCATTTTACATAAATCGAAATTAAACTGAAACTACTCATCTTTTGTGGAAGTAGATGCAACAGATTCATGTGTGGTCTGCTGTTTAATTTTAGAAACTTCAAACATTTTCTTCCTTTCTACATGAAGAGTCGTTCTGACATGTTGCGTCACGTTATATTTTTTATCACTTTAAATCTAAAACAACGTACATATACAGGATTAACAAAGGAAAATATATAAAAATAAAAATTAGTGGGCTTACGGTTTTCACACAAGCTCTGCAGAATATTTTGTTGTTTTCTAAATTTAATTCTGGAAAATCCCTTATCCACTCATCCGGCGTCACATTTACTTTCGGCAATCTTTTAAAATATTAGTAACATTACCAAAAAAACTCAACATATAACAAGGGAGAACCACGTATAACACTGTACTACGACAGATGCGATAAACGGATGGTTGTGAAATAAACTGTTCATTTACTTAAAAGTTTCCATTAGAAAAATTTTAAGCTAGGTAGTTGGGTACAATAATCCTTTTTTCTAGAAAATCTTCAACGGTCTTGCCGCAAAATGCCGAAAAAGAACATCTGGTTAAAAGCTTTAATTCATTATCAACGGAAGTAAGGATTTAAAGTCATAAAATCTATGGAGTATTTTTCCAATCCTATAATAAAATTTTATTACCCAAACGACCGGAACCTATTCACAGAAAGGGTCTTGAGTAAGTGTACTTCAATGGTCAAGTCCAGGTAAAGTGCATACGATACGATACGGCTAACTAACAAGTATTTGTCATCCCGACAAGGCCGGCATTTCAACAAAATATGCATTAAAACTCATATTCGTCGAAAACAGTATTAAATAAGCATATAAGTTTTAATATGCATAAAATTGAAAAAAAAAAGCAAATAAGCATAAAAAAAATGTGTCAAATGACTCCAAATTGTATCATAGTTACAGATATAAAAAAGTTTTGAAGTGCTTACATTTTTCACAAAAAGCATTAAACCTAGAAATCCGCTCTCTAATCATAATCAACCAATTTGTTAGTGCGAAAAAAAAAATTGGTTTAAAGAGTTTAGACAGTACTTCCCTCGCTGTCGGAAACTTGACGACTGCATGCCTATTGTGTTTTTTTTTCTCATTACATTTTTGTAGTGGGAATTTAAAAAAAAATTGTGATGACGTCATCAACATTTTTGCAAGGACACGTATATCAGTTGGGATAGATGTAGTGTAATACTAAGAATAAAATTATTGTATTCCCAAATTTTCGGGAAAATGAATTGGGTCGTTTTGAATATTGATTTCTTATAATCAATAAAATAACGAAACAATTTACTCACGTATACGGCGCCGGTGTGTAATATCTAGAGAGCGGATTTCTGTCGGGCTAGGCAAGGCCAAACTCGGTACGGCTCGTACGGGATGCGAATTCATTGCGGTTGCGGACTGCACTTCGTTTATTTGAGATTAGAATCACGCTGTTTCGTTGCACTCTGCTGTTAATTCCCGTTCTCATTTACTTAGCCGTTTGATTAATAAATCGTTAATTATATTTACGGAATTAGTACCGATTAAATTCGGTGATTATCTATCACCCGGCGATCCAGCACGTCCCCCCCTATAATCGTGACGTAGCCCGACAGAAATCCGCTGTCTAGTAATATGAGGGGCAACTGAAAATCGTTTATGTATAAACATTCTTAATTTAAGATGACAAGCGTAACAGCATACGTGAGAGTCAAACAGAGAAACTGTAAACAAAACGACCATCGGTTTTATTGCTTCGACTTCCGCTTATTATATAAAACATTGGGTTTTATTTTAATTCTTGACGGTGAAATTCACAATTGGTTGATTATAAACATGTCTATTCCACATTCGCGGAACCAAGTGAGCGCATAAAACAAATGCAGGTCTGTAATGTTAAAGTCGATGTAAATAAGCGTGCTACCCTTATGTTTCAACCGAGTTTTTCCTTTAACAAATTTTGTGTCCACCAAATTGGGTTGGTTGGGGTGTAATACTAATAATAAGTGTTGCCTTTAATTTAATCAATAAAATAAATTGACTTCATTAACTTTTTTGAACCACCTCTTAAGAAAATCTAAAAAATATGAATGGAATGATAAATCACAAGTACAAACTCATCATATTTTTTGCATTTTAGATAGGATTTATTCAGCAAAATTTAAGGGTGACGTCATCAATTTTTTTAGGAGGGATGAACAAATACATTTTGAACAAAAGTTTACCATGCTTATAATAACTTTAAAATATTCCCAAGATTTCAAGGCATTCGGTTTTGTAATTCCTGATTAAGTCGATAAAATAAATTCACGCATTCATTAATTTTTTTGAGTCACCCTGCATATGCAAATCCAAAAATATGAATGGAATGATAAATCACAAGTACAGACTCATCATATTTTGTACATTTTAGATACGATTTATTCGGCAAACTTTTGAGCTGACGTCATCAGTTTTTTGTAGAAGATAACCAAATATATTTTGACTAAAAATTTATTATGCTCTTTATAACCTTAAAACATCTGCAAGATTTCAAAGCATTCGGTTTTGTAGTTCCTGATTAAACCAACAAAATAAATTTACGCATTCATTAATTTTTTTGAGTCACCCTGTATATGCAAATCGAAAAAATTTGAATGGAATGATAAATCACAAGAAGATACTCACCATATTTTGTACATTTTAGATAGGATTTATTCAGCAAAATTTTGTGGTGACGTCATAAATTTTTTAGGGGGGACGACCAAATACATTTTGATCAAAAATTTACCATGCTTATGATAATTTTAAAATATCTTCATGACTTCGAAGCGTTCGGTTTTGTAGTTCCTGAGTAAATCAGTAAAATAAATTTACGCTTTCATTTGTTTTTTTGAATCACCGTGTATATGCAAATCCAAAAAATATGAATGGAGTGATAGATCACAAGTACAGACTGATCATATTTTGTACATTTTAGATATGATTTATTCGGCAAATTTTCGAGCTGACGTCATCAAGTTTTTGGAGGGGATAAGCAAATATATTTTGACTAAACATTTATTATGCTCTTTATAACCTTAAAACATCTGCAAGATGTCAGAGCATTCCGTTTTGTAGTTCCTGATTAAATCAATAAAATATATTTACGCATTCATTAATTTTTTTGAGTCACTCTGTATATGCAAATCCAAAAAATATGAATGGAGTGATAAATGACAAGTACAGGCTCATCATATTTTGTACATTTTAGATATGATTTATTCGGCAAACTTTCGAGCTGACGTCATCAAGTTTTTGGAGGGGATAAGCAAATATATTTTGACTAAACATTTATTATGCCCTTTATGACCTTAAAACATCTGCAAGATTTCAAAGCATTCGGTTTTGTAGTTTCTGAGTAAATCAGTAAAATAAATTTACGCATTCATTAATTTTTTTGAGTCACCCTGTATATGCAAATCCAAAAAATATGAATGGAGTGATAGATCACAAGTACAAACTCATCATATTTTGTACCTTTTAGATATGATTTATTCCACAAACTTTTGAGCTGACGTCATCAAGTTTTTGGAGGGGATAAGCAAATATTTTTTGACTAAAGATTTATGATGCTCTTTATAGCCTTAAAACATCTGCAACATTTCAAAGCATTCTGGTTAGCAGATTAAAAATTAAATTTCAAAATGTTGTTTTATAATTTTGATTTTTTTTCCAAAAATCTGGACGTTTCGGGTGAAAAGTCGATTCGGAGTTGTAAACTACATGTGTAGGACTATGTTATTTTATACAATTGAAAACCCATTTACTATGTAGAATTTTGAAGTGACGTCATCGCATTAGTGGTGGGGATGATTAGACAAATTTTGGTTAGCGTTTCACCATCTACATGATATTCTTAATATAAGTACAAAATTTCACAACAATCGGTCGAGTACTTTCGGAGATTATCTGTCTAATAAAAATCCGGGACGGCAGACGGACAGACGGACAGACGGATAGACAGACGGAAATGGGAGACCTATTTCTTCGTCTTCTAGGGGTCATGAAAGATCGAGAAAACGTAAAAGTAGAGAGTCGGCCGACGGACTCGATTACAATACTTCCTTTGCTTACGCTCGGGAAGTAAAAATTCAATTTTTGTCTCCAAATTATGTATCAGTCAGAAACCAAAATAATTAAAAGGGATGCAGTAATTCGCTTTTCTATTTCAACTTGGAAAATCAAAATAAAATGTAGTGTTTTATTCATTAAGCGCAAGAGAATAAAAAAGTCTGGGCCGTCGGTATTGTGATTCGGTTATTGCAATTCGTAGAAAACAGATTTTAGTTCTATTTCACTCTCAAGTCTACAGCCTCGACTAGCGTTATAGGTATTTGTCTTAAATTACGAGTACCATGATAAATGATTTTTACTTGCTGCTTTGAAATGTTGCAGGTGTTTTAAGGCTATAAAGAGCATCATAAATCTTTAGTCAAAAAATATTTGCTTATCCCCTCCAAAAACTTGATGACGTCAGCTCAAAAGTTTGTGGAATAAATCATATCTAAAATGTACAAAATATGATGAGTCTGTACTTGTGATCTATCATTCCATTCATATTTTTTGGATTTGCATATACAGGGTGACTCAAAAAAATTAATGAATGCGTAAATATATTTTATTGATTTAATCAGGAACTACAAAACCGAATGCTCTGAAATCTTGCAGATGTTTTAAGGTCATAAAGGGCATAATAAATGTTTAATCAAATATATTTGCTTATCCCCTCCAAAAACTTGATGACGTCAGCTCGAAAGTTTGCCGAATAAATCATATCTAAAATGTACAAAATATGATGAGCCTGTACTTGTCATTTATCACTCCATTCATATTTTTTGGATTTGCGTATACAGAGTGACTCAAAAAAATTAATGAATGCGTAAATATATTTTATTGATTTAATCAGGAACTACAAAACGGAATGCTCTGACATCTTGCAGATGTTTTAAGGCTATAAAGAGCATAATAAATGTTTAGTCAAAATATATTTGCTTATCCCCTCCAAAAACTTGATGACGTCAGCTCGAAAATTTGCCGAATAAATCATATCTAAAATGTACAAAATATGATCAGTCTGTACTTGTGATCTATCACTCCATTCATATTTTTTGGATTTGCATATACAGGGTGATTCAAGAAAATAAATGAAAGCGTAAATTTATTTTACTGATTTACTCAGGAACTACAAAACCGAATGCTTCGAAATCTTGAAGATATTTTAAAATTATCATAAGCATGGTAAATTTTTGATCAAAACGTATTTGGTCGTCCCCCCTAAAAAATTTATGACGTCACCACAAAATTGTGCTGAATAAATCCTATCTAAAATGTACAAAATATGGTGAGTCTCCTCTTGTGATTTATCATTCCATTCAAATTTTTTCGATTTGCATATACAGGGTGACTCAAAAACATTAATGAATGCGTAAATTTATTTTATTGATTTAATCAGGAACTACAAAACCGAATGCTTTGAAATCTTGCAGATGTTTAAGGTTATAAAGAGCATAATAAATTTTTAGTCAAAATATATTTGGTTATCCTCTACAAAAAACTGATGACGTCAGCTCAAAAGTTTGCCGAATAAATCGTATCTAAAATGTACAAAATATGATGAGTCTGTACTTGTGATTTATCATTCCATTCATATTTTTGGAGTTGCATATGCAGGGTGACTCAAAAAAATTAATGAAGGCGTGAATTTATTTTATCGATTTAATCAGGAATTACAAAACCGAATGCTTTGAAATCTTGGGAATATTTTAAAGTTATTATAAGCATGGTAAACTTTTGTTCAAAATGTATTTGTTCATCCCTCCTAAAAAAATTGATGACGTCACCCTTAAATTTTGCTGAATAAATCCTATCTAAAATGCAAAGAATATGATGAGTTTGTACTTGTGATTTATCATTCCATTCATATTTTTACTTCCCGAGCGTAAGCAAAGGAAGTATTGTAATCGAGTCCGTCGGCCGACTCTCTACTTTTACGTTTTCTCGATCTTTCATGACCCCTAGAAGACGAAGAAATAGGTCTCCCATTTCCGTCTGACTGTCCGTCTGTCCGTCTGTCCGTCCGTCCGTCTGTCCGTCTGCCCCCGGATTTTTATTAGACAGATAATCTCCGAAAGTACTCGACCGATTGTTGTGAAATTTTGTACTTATATTAAGAATATCATGTAGATGGTAAAACGCTAACCAAAATTTGTCTAATCATCCCCACCACTAATGCGATGACGTCACTTCAAAATTGTACATAGTAAATGGGTTTTCAATTGTATAAAATAACATAGTCCTACACATGTAGTTTACAACTCCGAATCGACTTTTCACCCGAAACGTCCAGATTTTTGGAAAAAAAATCAAAATTATAAAACAACATTTTGAAATTTAATTTTTAATCTGCTAACCAGAATGCTTTGAAATGTTGCAGATGTTTTAAGGCTATAAAGAGCATCATAAATCTTTAGTCAAAAAATATTTGCTTACCCTCTCCAAAAACTTGATGACGTCAGCTCAAAATTTTGCTGAATAAATCCTATCTAAAATGTACAAAATATGGTGAGTTTCTTCTTGTAATTTGTCATTCCATTCAAATTTTTTCGATTTGCATATACAGGGTGACTCAAAAAAATTAATGAATGCGTAAATATATTTTATTGATTTAATCAGGAACTACAAAACCGAATGCTCTGAAATCTTGCAGATGTTTTAAGGTCATAAAGAGCATAATAAATGTTTAGTCAAAATATATTTGCTTATCCCCTCCAAAAACTTGATGACGTCAGCTCGAAAGTTTGCCGAATAAATCTTATCTAAACTGTACAAAATATGATGAGTCTGTACTTGTAATTTATCACTCCATTCATATTTTTTGGATTTGCATATACAGGGTGACTCAAAAAAATTAATGAATGCGTAAATTTATTTTTTTGATTTAATCATGAACTGCAAAACCGAATGCTTTGAAATCTTGCAGATGTTTTAAGGTTATAAAGAGCATAATAAATGTTTAGTCAAAATACATTTGCTTATCCCCTCCAAAAAATTGATGACGTCAGCTCGAAAGTTTGCCGAATAAATCATATCTAAAATGTACAAAATATGATGAGTCTGTACTTGTGATCTATCACTCCATTCATATTTTTTGGATTTGCATATACAGGGTGACTCAAAAAAATTAATGAATGCGTAAATTTATTTTACTGATTTACTCAGAAACAACAAAACCGAATTCTTTGAAATCCACTGCGAAAAAAAAAAACATAATAGGCATGCAGTCGTCACGTTTCCGACAGCGAGGGAAGTACTGTCGAAACTCTTTAGACCAATTTTTTAGATTTTCTTAAGAGGTGGTTCAAAAAAATTAATGAAGTCAATTTATTTTATTGATTAAATTAAAGGCAACACTTATTATTAGTATTACACCCCAACCAACCCAGTTTGGTAGACACAAAATTTGTTAAAGGAAAAACTCGGTTGAAACATAAGGGTAGCACGCTTATTTACATCGACTTTAACATTACAGACCTGCATTTGTTTTATGCGCTCACTTGGTTCCGCGAATGTGATATAGACATGTTTATAATCAACCAATTGTGAATTTCACCGTCAAGAATTAAAATAAAACCCAATGTTTTATATAATAAGCGGAAGTCGAAGCAATAAAACCGATGGTCGTTTTGTTTACAGTTTCTCTGTTTGACTCTCACGTATGCTGTTACGCCTGTCATCTTAAATTAAGAATGTTTATACATACACGATTTTCAGTTGCCTCTGATACGTATACGTGAGTAAATTGTTTCGTTATTTTATTGATTATTACAAATCAATATTCAAAACGACCCAATTCATTTTCCCGAAAATTTGAGAATATAATAATTTTATTCTTAGTATTACACTACATCTATCCCAACTGATATACGTGTGCTTGCAAAAATGTTGATGACGTCATCGCATTTTTTTTTTAAATTCCCACTACAAAAATGTAATGAGAAAAAAAACACAATAGGCATGCAGTCGTCAAGTTTCCGACAGCGAGGGAAGTACTGTCTAAACTCTTTAGACCAATTTTTTACTTCAGTTTTTAGTCGCACCTCCGTTATTACTTGCAGCAGACGCGATTAAATTTCGTTATTTTATTGATTATAAATCACTATTCAAGGCGACTCACTCCATTTTCCCGAAAATTTGAAAATTCAATACTTTTATTATTAGTATTACAACGCATCTATATCCAAAGTGATATATGCGTCCTTGCCAAAATGTGGATGGTATCAACACAAAATTTTGTAATAGAAAAACTCACTTATAACAGTTGTAACAAACGGTTAGCACGTTTCTTTATCTTTACTCGGACATTAGATATGTACATATTTTTATTTTATGTTGTAATGGTTGCCATAAAAAACAATAAAATTCGCAAAATCAAATGTTTAAATAAAAGAGCTAAATTTGACAAGCTGTACTTTATGGGCGAGGCAAGTTCTGTTGAAGTAAACTTCGACTAACTTTTTCTGTATGTGGTAGTGTTTGTCATCGTGTTGACAACTATCATTTCCATGTTAAGCTTAGTTTAAAGCTCATTATGTCGCAACACTCGATGTGATAAGCCGGTAGCAGCTTTCAAAATTCACTTGGGAAAGGATATACCGAAAAAAACAAATAATATTAAATATATGGATTATACAGATTATGTGAAGGCTACTTAGGGATTTTAAAGATAGTGTTCAAGTAGCTTATTATCAGTATCACTCGTGTTATGTAATGTTTGTCTTAATATATATTTCGGAGGTTATCTCAACAGTGTAAATCAATACCTATATAACACTTTGTGCGATTGTTATATTATTAAATATGTACAAAAATCTATTAATATGTTGCGTTTTGTTAAAAGAAATATTAGTACAGGGGACACCGGTAAGTTGTTTGTCTTTGAAGCTTAAACGACCTTTCGTAGGTTTGTGATTTTTTTGCTAGTACAACTGCCAATAATTGTCAAGGAAAAATTTCACCATCTGCACGAAAAATAGAAGATGTGAGTTTCTATCACACTGTAAGAGAAAAATCAAATTCTCCAACAATTTATCCCAAGAATTTCAAAAATTTTCTACTATCTTGCGAAAACAATGTTTTAAAGAAAAATATTGGATATGTATTGATGTTTAAGCCAGGTAAGGTAGTTGGCGGTTTTTTTTTTAATACCGGAATGTTATTGTCCTCCAAGGTCAAAATTCTTTTCTTCACGACAACTATGCACTCGTAGCAACTGTCCTTTGCGACGAGGGATTTTTGAAGATTTGTACTGACAGTCAATCACTTCACGGTGAAAATTTTAGTTATGGTTGGCAGAACATTTTACCAAATAATTTTACTGAATGTGTAATGTTGCACACAAAAAGGGAGTTTTTAATTTCTGATCAAAATAATGTCTACAAAACAAGTGAAATATATATGAATTTTCAGAAACAGTTTAAATATCCGTATTATGGCTTGATTTCTGAAGTTATGATAAAATCTACTCATTACTCGTCAGAAAGGAATTTTGAAGACACAATTTCTTGTTTAATGTTGATTCAAAACGGTCCCGATTTGACTAAACAACTGATTTGGTGTACAATTATCGAAAACGAAGAAGAATTAGATCCTAAGTTTGGTGAAGAGTACTGTCCTCGTGAGTATAAAAATAATTTAACGTGGCCAGAGACTCGAGGAGGTGAAGAAACTTATTCCGAGGAATACTGTTTTAAATCAGATGGTTCCCGTTTAAGAAGACGTTGCATTCAATGCTACCTCGACGCATGTTGGTCGAATATTACCGACAGTTGTGAAATACCAAAATATTCTGACAAAACTTGTTGTTTACTAACTTTGGAACAAAAAGTAGACGATGCTACATCTAATCCAACGCTACTGAAGAATATCCTTTCTGAATTATGGAATATGTCAGAAAACTATAGCGAGCTCAACGCGTTTGATATTTACTTAGTTGCAGACTTGATTTCTAAGCTTTGGAATGAAGACGTGGATAAATCGGCTGACATAATTAACAACATTTTAAATATAGACAACGATGTGTTGATGGAATCACAATCAAAAATGCGTGCAACAGATAAATGGTTAAATATTCTGTCTTCGGAATCGGGAAAATGCGAATTAGATGAAGAAAAGACAAATTTTGTTTTAATAGAATCCGCACGTGCACTAATTGTGGAAAAAATGGAAAATAAGTCAAAAATACGCAAAGTGGATGAGCCACTTTCGCTTAAGGAGATGCTAGAAGTAGAAAATTTGGAAAGCGCTGTTTGGATAAATTCGTCGTTAAGTACCGTATGTAACACAACTCGTTTTATATTTTATTGGAAACTAGGGTTGTTTTCTGATGAAGCAACGTTTTCATCAGAAAATAATATAATATTTGGGGTACAAATACAAAACGACACTGAAATTAATAGATCAGTGTGGCTTATTTACAGATTTAACAATGACACATATAACAAAAACGTGCAGTGTGCATCTTGGGATATGGATGAATCGACACGGGGTTCGTGGACTGTCAGTGGTGAATTTCAAATATCGAAGTTTAACTTTATTTGTAAATTCTGGGGATCTGGAAATTTTGTTATCAGGTTGAAGACAGAGAGTCCTTTATCAGTTGCTTTAGCAAATGTTCTTGCATCTGCTAGTAATTATTCTGAGCAACTAACAAGAGTTTTTCAATTATCTGCTAAGCCACAAGAATTTAGATCTCTCGATGTTTTTCTTACAAGTCAGATTTTCAAAAAAGTAAGTAATACAAATGACACTAATTTAGAAGTTACGAATGAAATAATAAATAATTTGCACAAAATTGACCAAGACGTATTACAACAAAGTGACTTGCAGGAGAATTCGACAAGTAGATTATTATATTATGTTGATGTTATTCTCCATAATCATGTGTCTAAAACCGACATTATTATTATATCTGAACACTTTATTACTTTAATGTTTAAAGTAAGAGAGAACTTCAGTGGTTTCGCGCTGTTGAATAATTACACAATAGAAACGCTAACAGACATCGTAAACGCAACAGAATTACTTAAACGTGAAAATCTACACAGTGCATTATTATTCTCTCCACAATTAAAAAATGAGTTAGCTGATAACGGAACTGTTATAGTGAAAATATTTTTTAATAATAAATTATTCATTGAGCAAACACCTACATCCTACACTCTTGTCAAAAACATTTACGACGTATTTCTTCCTACAACTTCCGACAAGTTCACCAGTCCTGTTTCAGTTTTTTATAAACTAAACTCTAGCAATTACAATCACGAGTGTTTGCAATGGTTCCAAAATACTTCACAAAATATAACAGGGAGCTGGAGAAGCAACGACAACAAAACAGTTTTTGCCTCTTTGCTTCAATGTGATTTCTGGTATAATTCATATTTTGGTTTTTATGAAGACAAGATGAGTGAAGTAGTTGTTGGCTTAGATTGGATTGTCAATGTCATTGGTTCAATATCTTTAGTAGCATCTCTTTGTATGTTTTTACCTGCAGCAATAGTTAAAGACTGGCCATCAGAAATTAATAATGTAGCATTTGTAACTTTTAATTGTTTTAGTATATTGCAGCTTGTGATGCTTTATATTTCGGTTAATGTCAGAACCTACGTCGCAGCATATCCCCTTTGTGTTTTTTCCGGAGCCGTTCTGCATTGCTGCGTTTTAATTCAATTCTTTTGGATTTTAGTAAATTTATTTTTATATTACAAAAAGACTGTAGGTAAAACGGACGTACCTGAATACTTTGCAAAAGCAACTAATTTATTCATTTTGATTGTCCCCGTAATTATAGTTGGATGCACTTTAGCCGCGAATGGTGATAATTATATTAACAACAAAGCCGGTATTTGTTTCCCCAAAGGTAATGTTGAATACTACACTTTATGGTGGCCCCTTTCGGTGTTTGCAATCTTTATTTTAATAATTGGCTTCTGTATTAAAGTGGAACTCGATGAAAAACGGGTGCAATTCGAAAACGAAAATAGGAATCATGTCGCTAGTGTAATGACAGAAGACCAACGGACAAATTTGAGCAATGAAATAAACGCCTATGAATATTTTATGATAAGGATGACAATATTATTTACTGCATTAAGTTTTACTTGGATCTTTGGGTTTTTAGTAAAAGTACAAAATAATGTAATTTTTGTGTATTTGTTTGTCGTTTTCTTAAATGTTGAAGGTATAATTTTATTTTTATTATATCTAGTGTTTTATAAAAGGGCCCTAGATGCTGTTTCTGATTATATACTTTGGTTGTGGAAAAATATACGATTAGGTAACTCTTCAAGTGGATAAAAAATTCTACAATTTTTACTAATTATGTGCTAGTATATTTTTTAGAGAAGAAAAACATGTTTAGAATGCGTTACAAGTTTTATTCGATTTGTTGTACAGGCAGTTTTCTATTTGTACATTGCACACTATTTTATAAAAAATATGTTTATAAATAAACACTTCTGTAACATTATTTATTATTATTTATCCTATTAAGAGTTAGATTGAGGAATGAAATAATCATTCAACCTTTTAAAAACTGTTCTGCGGAACTTCAGCGCCTCTGTTACACTAATTTTCGGACTTAAACATGTTCCAAGCAAAAATATTGGCTGTTTTCAAATAGCCAATCTTTTTTGTTCAGAGTGTTTGACAACTTATCGAGCCCTAACAAGGTACCTCACAGTCTTTTGGCAATAAACCAAAATTAAAATTTCTGGGCTTATAAAAATACTGTCAAGCATATGTTAGCTTTTATTTTCCAAAAATATTGCCAACTTTTGCAAAATACTGCGTTACCATATGGGAACACTAGGTCAATAGAAGAGTGTAGAAGTTTTTGATAGCTATTATAATAAAAATAATATTTATATAAATATAACATCAAACATGATACTAAATTGACTTCTTATGGCGTGTGAAACACTACATTGCAATCGATGCAAAGTCCCAAGTCATATTTTTGACACATTGTTCTAACACTTGCTGAACATCCTCCTCCAGCGCATCTTTTTCTTTTATTATTTATAGTTTTTGTGAGAAGATGGTTTCTCCCGTCGTACCTGACTGTATCAGACACCATATTGTAGGTCTTTCTGGTCCTTTTGGAGGTACCCCAAACATTTTTGTATAAGATAGGACAACTTCGCGCCTAAACTCCAAGCTCAAGTTGCGATATCTCTCGTATTTACATTGCGTTTCAATATCTCCAGTTATCCACGAATATACTTGTCTTTTACTTTTTGAGCTCTCAGATATTTTTGATTGGCTATTGTCAGATAAGGGAGAATTCAAATCATTTAAGGTTGGAATTCCACAATCTGCTGCGGCGAATATATTAAATTCTGATTTGTGGCCATGTGGAGCTGTGATAAGGAGATTCTACTCTTCTCAACGTAAGGTTAATAATATAACATCCAAGACTAACAATGTTACATCTGGTAATTCAAATTTTTCAATGGACAAGGAAAAATCAGCAGTAGTATGAGACTCGAAAAACTTAAGGTCTACTTCCAAAATGAACGTGGATTGAGGACTAAAATTAAAGATTGTTTCTTATCATGTGCTAATGGATAATTATGACGTCATTGTTTTTGTTGAAACTTGGCTTCATCCTGAAATTTGTGATGCGGAGATATTTGATGATAGATATGTGGTGTTTAGAAATGATTGTAGTGCACTTAACAGTAAAAAATGACATGGTGGTGGTGTCCTTATTGCTGTGAAAAAGTATATAACAGCCAGAATCCTTCCATTCCTTCCATTGAAGAATTGTGGGTCTTTCTTGAATGTGACCAGAAATCATTTATTTTCTGTGCAGTGTATCTTCCTCCGGATGCGTTGATTGATATGTATAATATTCATGTATATAGTTTTAATTATCTTTGTAGGAATTATTTGTCTGCAACGTTTTATCTCCTTGGTGATTATAACCTACCTTGTATCTCTTGGATTAAAGATGATGAAATTGTAGGTCTCACACCTATTAATGTTAGCACTGACAAGGAGACTATTATTTGTGACACCTTTTTTGCATGTGATTTGAGTCAATTTAATTATATTGTTAACAGTTCGGGTAATGTTTTGGATTTATGTTTTTCTAATTGTGAGCATTTAGATATTAGTGAATGTTTTGCTCTTGTAAAAGTGGATCCTTTTCATCACCCCTATTCGTTTGCTATTCATTTAGTTGATTATTACTGTACTGCTGAATTTTGTGACATTTCTTACAATTTTAAGAATTGCAATTATGAATTACTTAATAATTTTTTAATTTCTATTAGCTGGGATTTTATTAGTTTTAGTACTGATATTAATGATGTTGTGAATATCTTTTATAATTACATTTATTTAGCATGTGATATTTTTGTACCTACTAGGGTTAAGCGTTATGATAATTTTCCACATTGGTTTAATTCAGAATCGCGCAAGCTTGTCAAACGTAAAAAGGAGCTCCATCGTCGATATAAAATGAGTGGCAAATTAGAGGGTTATATTAATTTTTCCATTGTTAGGGACGAATGTAAGCATGCTATTAACTGTTCCTATAATAGTTATATTGATCGTACTGAATCCTTGATTTATACTGATTCCAAACAATTTTGGAAATTTATTAGTGATCATAATAGAAGTAATGAGATTCCTAATACTATGTATTTCAATAATGATGTATTTCAATAATGATGTATTTCAAGGTTGCAGTGATATTGTTAAGGTCTTTGCTTGTTATTTTTCTTCTGTGTATGATAATCCTAAGTTGCTCCCTACTTATAATTCTGATGGTCAGGTAATGTGTGAACTATTACAATTAAATTTGAATAAGGGAGCTGGTCCTGAAGGTATTCCTCCTTTATTTTTTAAGATGGGTGCTTTATCATTGGCTGAACCATTATGTCGCATTTTCTCTGTATCTATGAGTAGTGGAGTTTTTCCTGACATCTGGAAATTTGCTCATGTGGTGACTATTTTTAAATCTGGTTCTAAGCATTTTGTTCATAATTATAGACCTGTAAGTATATTGTCGGTTCCTGCCAAATTATTTGAAACTATTGTTTCTCAGCAATTACGTCATTCCTTTAAGAATATTATCATTGAGTCTCAACATGGCTTTTATGCTGGCAGATCTACGCAGACTAATCTTATTACATTTATTAGTGATATAATTGATGCTTTTGAAGATGGTTGTGATGTACATTGTGTGTACACAGACTTTCATAAGGCGTTTGACAAAGTTCACCATCAATTGCTTTTAGATAAATTGTATTTGTATGGCATTCGTGACCGTCTTTTGTCCTGGTTTAATAGCTATCTCACGAATCGTAGTCAAAGTGTATGTTTAAAGGGTGTAAAATCTTACAAGTATTCTGTTAAATCTGGGGTACCGCAGGGATCCATTCTTGGTCCTTTTCTTTTTAATATTTTCGTCAATGACATTACAATGAATTTTCTTTCTGAAAGTCTTTTTTATGCTGATGATTTAAAAATTTATCATTTTATTAAAACAACTGATGACATGAAGACTTTAGAACATGATCTTAAACTAGTTGAAAACTGGTGCTTCATGAATGACTTAAATCTGAATGTTTCGAAATGTGTAGCCATTTGTTTTAGTAAGAAAAGTTCCTCTATTAATGCTTCTTGTGTTAAATAATGAATTACTAAAAGATGAAAGTATAGTTAAAGATTTAGGTATTTATTTTGATTCGAAATTAACGTTTCATTGTCATTACGATTCACTTATAGCTAAAGCTAGAAAACTTATAGGTTGTATAAAAAGATGGTCTGTTGATTTTAAGTACATTAATGTTATAGTTGTTTTATATTTTTCGCTTGTAAGATCTGTCTTAGAGTATAATTGTATTATTTGGTCTCCTTTTTATATTACGCTAATTAATCGCATAGAATCTATTCAGATTCATTTTTTAAAATATTTAAAATTTAGATTAAGTATGTTATATAATTTACAGTTTGCTAGTGTTGAAATGGTTGCTGACTATCTTAATATTCCGTGTTTGAGTAATCGAAGGAAGTATTTAAAGCTCTGTTTTTTATTTAAATTGTTGAATAATATGGTTAGCTGCCCTACATTGTTAAGTAGAATAGGTTTTAATGTACATGTGTTTCATACACGTAAACCTGAAATGTTTTATATTCCTTTTCATTGTCGCAACTATTCGCTCCATTCTCCAATGAATAGTATTTTATCGTTGGCTAATAATGTAGGTTCTGAACTTAATTTTACAGGGTCCAAATTTATGAGTTTCAAACGTTACTGTAAGGCCCTTTGTATGGGTGTCTAATTATCATGTAATTATCATGTAATGCTTTTTTGGCGTGAATAAACATTAATATTATTATTATTATTATTATGGCACATTAGACCTTGTTGCGTCAACTTCGCCTTGAATTTTTTCAACATGAATTTCTTCCAGAGTAAGTACCCAGCCTTTGATTGTTCGACAAAACAATCTCTGCAGGTGTAGCTAGCTGACGTCCAGGTAAAATGATTTATATCGCCTTCGTCATCTTCGTCCCCAGAGTGTTCATCAGTGAAGATGTTACTCTCATCAATAAAAATGCTATCTACATCCAGATTAACTCCATAAGCAATACTCAGCGCTTCTTACAATGAAAAACCACGTCTAACAATGCAAAAATAGATTTACAGTAAAATGACTATAAAATAAAACTGAGAAGTCTAATGGCCTAGTGTTAGCAAACGGTAACATAAAAAACAAAGAGCAATGGCTGTAATGACCAAAAAAATATTTGTGGTAAATTAGGTCAGACGGACTTGTTTGAATCTCCTGTTTACGGAGACAATTATTATAGGCCATGATTTTGTTGATTATTACGGTTGATTCTACTTATTTCAAACGGATGTCCATTTTGTATGCTCACAAACTGATGAACAAATTTTGAACAAACGTAAGTCCAAACCGGCAAAATTTAGTGCAATTGCACTGTACCCAATCATTACAGTAAACTTTTTAGAATATCTGTGAGCGACATTTAGCGTGTATTCACGAGAATCAAGCCAATAACAATTTTTAAAGAACTCGCTGTTTGCGTTACCATATGATAACACAGGGATGAAATGGGTTAAGTTTTCTTTATCTCCAATCTCCAAAGTTTATCAGGAGAATAACTTTGAATAAATGTTTTTAGAAAGTGAACCATATAGGAAAAATTATACAGTCAGTTTTACAGTACTTGATTTCCAATGTGATAGTGGAGGTTGAATTTGCAATAAGTTTGATTAAAATTGCTCCAGTTGATACACAGAAACCACTTTCCGTAACAGGCTGTGAGTGCGTGCAATTTATATAATTAACTGTTTTCAAGATTTGTTTCTTCGCTTAAAATAATGTACGAAAAAAACCCATACGCCGCCCCGGTACGATGCCTATGGGTTTCTAGTACGTGCGGCGATGAAGAGTGACTCATCATCGGTGACGGCGGCCAGGCGATGTTCGCATAAAAACAAGTCTGGAGCGGGTTACCGGAAGTCTCGATTGCGGGGTTCAGAAAAACCTCGGAACGGCGTTCGCGATCCATCCATAGGAACGTATGGGTTTAAATAGAGGCCACCGGCGCGGACGATTATTATTTAGTCGAGTCGAGTCCAGCGAATGTTGAGAAATAAATTGTTGAGTTTACCCACGCCAGAATGGGAAGTCAGAACCCGAGCTGATTTCTTCATGTTGTCTGCATCTTTGTTGTTCAGAGTCTTTATCTGCAGACCGGATTGTAACAAACAACTGGAAAGTTATTAACAAGTGGTTCGCCGCGTCTGACATACTCAAAAGGTCATACCATGTTAAAGGGATTCTTAAATTATTTTACGCTAACTTTGAATAAATATATATTTGTCTTTTACAACATCTGATGTAATGATAGTGATTAAGTGCTCTTATTGTTTACATATAATTGTTTAAAAGCATAGGTTGTACATACAGCTGTAAAATGATATTTACAAACAAGAAATAAATATAAATTCACTGTACAATTAATAATAAAACTAAACGATAACAAAAAGCTAGTTTGTCTGACACAACAGTCAATGAGTAACTTATTCACTTAACATTTCTTTTATAGCCGAAATATATGAATCATTTTCAATATCAGGCACACAGTCTATTGGTTTTTTGTTATTATTGTCTGCTATATTTCTGTCACTTCCTTTACTTAACAGTAATTCTACAATATACCTATGCCCTTTCTGACACGCAAAATGTAATGGTGTTTTGCCTTCTTGATCTTTAACATCTACATTTGGACATGCATTTACTAACAATTCTGCAATTTTAAAATTTCCTTTATTGCATATATAGTGTAAAGGGGTACGACCTAGAGAATCCCAAACATCTAATGCAACTTCTTGTTCCACCAACAGCTTTACCATATTATAATTTTCAATTTCACAAGCATAGTGTATAGGTCTTTTATCTTGATTATCTGATGCATTTAGGTCGGCACTTTTAGAAACTAATGCTTTGAGTCTCCTAATGTCTCCCACTTCGCACGCGTAATGTACTTGCATTCGACCAAGATTGTCTTTGCCGTCAACTTTAATAACACTGAGTAATTTATGAAACTCTACCGAGCTTTTTCCTGAAAATATCGCATGTACGGACTGAACGGATTGGGCTTCACTGTGTAAACGCGAAAATAAATAATAAGATGCCCTTAAATCTGAAACTGTCGACTCTGACATTACATTATGGAGTAGTGTGTCTCCATATTTCTTCTGTTTAATAAGTACTTCCAAACAGTTAAATGAGCGGTATTTTGTTATTAAGGACACGAGGACTTTTGAATCGATACTTTGATGAATATTTTTTAACCAGTCGATATCTTTGTTGCAAGCAAAGACAAACGCGAAATCAAATTTTATTACATAAAACAGAATTGTAAGCAAGTGTTCTTTGTAAAAACAATGCGCGTTGCTATTATACATTGGTATCAGAAAGGGCAATAGAAGCATTAGGTTTTTAACACAGATGTGCAATGAATCTTTAATGTTTTCGAAACGCTTTAGAATCTTTTGGCAATTTAACGTATCTCCAGTATTTGTTAATCTAGCAATGTTGTCTTGCGAAATACTTGACGAAGTTATCAGCGGATATTTTTTGCTCCAAGCACACGATAACCGTAATTCTTCAGCGAGGTTCTGTGCTGTCATAGAACCACACCGTGGCAAAAGTTTATAATTTTTATAAAGAATTGCTACACAACTTCTTTTTTCTTCCTTTATAAATCCCGCCAATAACAACAAATCGAGAAAAAGTCTTATATTATTGTATTTGTCATTGCAAATAAAATTCTGATCACGACTTCTTTTAGGGTCATTCTTATGGAGATAAATGGCGGCAAAGTATTCACCGTATGAATTGTGAATAAATTCTGGTTCAAGATTACTGTCGACCTTATTTATAAGCCCTACAGGGTCTCCATCATTTCTAATTTTCTCTAAAAATTCAGTTTCATTACTTCGAGAAGAACAGAAAAAGATACTACACGTGTTTTTAGAATTTTTACCGATATAGAAATCAAATGCTGTCACTGCATAATTGTCGATTATAGACTGCTTTTCCGTGATGTATCTTTCTCTATTTTGGTCTATATTTAAATTTATGTTGCGCTTTTCGGTATAATAGATTCTACACTTTTCATCAACAAAATTTTCATATAAATCTACCACCGTAATTATTTCATTGTTCTGATTAAGAAACAACTTTACATCTGATTTCGAAAGTAGAAACTCCGTCAGAAGATATATTTGCAGTGGAACTCCCAAAAGGTTGTTGTCTAAAAACGGTACACAAAGTTTCACTTGTTCAAAAGCCACCGACGCGTCTGCCTCCGAAAGATTTAACCTCGTCTGAATGTATTCCCGCTGTTGTTCTTCGTTAAACTCTTGTATTTCGATGGAGAACGTTTTCAGAATTTCTTCTAGTTTGTCCTTCAAGTTTTTTCGAGACGTAACCCATTGTTTAATCCCACTCTTAGCAATTTCTTGCACAACTTCCAAGATTGCTGTAAGATTTTTATCCGATACTTCGTCTAGGCCATCCCAAATGATGCGTACCTTCTTCTTCTCGATAAATTTTTGGAATATCTTTTTTTCTGGTGAATCTTTATACAAGACGGACACCATGATTGTTAGAAATTCTTTGATATTTTGTCTCATTTCTGAATAATGGGCAGCATGTTCTCTGGCATTTATTATAAGTGTCCATACTGACGAACAACTGCCGATTTTTAAGCTCTTTGCTAGTGTGCTTTTTCCCATTCCTGCGTTAGCACACACTACGTTTATATCGTTTTCGACTTTACCACATAATGTTGATTCATGTTTGGAATAATCATACTGATGATCAACCCTGAAACTTGAGAGTTCATCCACGTGATTCTTACTTCTTATCCACTCTAAACATGAATCATTTTGACCATTTTCGAGATATCTAAACTGATGACAGTTTGCTTTGGTTGTGTTATGAGCATATTCCCTAAACTCCTCATAATCCAATTCTGAGTCCACGATATACATTACGTTACTCCTGGAGTTATTGTTATGAAAAGTTATTTTTGTGATTCCTTCATTATTGATTTCAACCTTTTTCAGTTTATTGATCATTGTTTCCTTGTCCTCGACGTCGTGAATTATAATTAAATTATCTTCTACGCTTTGTAGAAATCCAACGCCGACGATAACTTTGGATAAAGTCCTGGAGATGTGGCAAGATGGTAATTGATCTGCTTCTTTTCCAAATTGTGTTGGACCATCGATCATTTCAACGAGTCTGTCTGTAGTAATCAAGTCGGCTATCTTGTTATCCACACTTATCAATTTCCTTAAAGTGGTCTCTGCTTGCCCTTCTAATGAGTACGTAAACGTATCTAAAATTCTATCATAAAGTGTTGTTTCCTTCGCTAAGTCAGACAAATTTTCAAACACACTATTTGCCATATTATTTTTTGACTCTTCAGTTCTCGCAGAACACAAAATCAAGATGTTCTTGTTTTCCACTAAATTTTGTATCTTATAAAATTCCGCGCATTCGTCCACAACTAAAGGAGATTTGCCCATAAGCCAGAAGATTTTAGTTTTTTGCGCGTCATTAATTTCTGCAATATTATCTAAAGGGGTCAGAAGCGTACTAAGATATTTAAATTCTTCTTCGTTGATTTCCCCTTCTACAGATTTTGTCCAGAGATTCCTTACTTTCATCTCATAATTTTTGCTTAGTGTTGTTATTTTAAACTCGGAAACTGCATCTCTAAAGGCTTGTTCATTATTGTTAATTAAGCTATTGTCTGACAGTGCCAATGTCTTCACATAAGGCGACAACGCGGTAAGGGCAATAAGATTTTTCACAAATGTTTTGTCTAACGTGTTTTTGGACCCATCAATCATACTCCATCTAATTATCACGTTCTTAAACTCGTTAAACGCAGGTTCTTGGGCGTCAAAACTGTCTTGAAACAATTTTAGTGTTATCGCTTCAAGAGCACTAACGTTGGCTTGGTTAGTGTATAAATGAAAGTTTTTGAAGAAGTCGGAGGATGGATTTGTCGGTGTAAAGACGTACGAATAATTGTTTGCTTGACCTGAAGTATTTAGCAATTTATTTATAAAGTCGTCTTGCTTCATTTCAGCTTGAACAGTTACTGTTTCTTTGTCGATCTCCAGCTGTTTTACGTTTCCATTTAAAGAACGGTTAGTCAATAAAATCGCCTTAAAATGACCGATTTTTTTGACAGTCTCGATGTAGTCTGTATGATATTTGTACATGCTAAAGTATTTCCCTTTAGGACTAGACAAGTCTGCAACGTTTATGTCCTTTTTATTCTCGTTCGAATGTTTCAGTTGCACTGCCAACGTTTGAGCTTCTTTGCCGACGTATTTTACGTGAATCACTACGTCATCAAAAACTCCATAATTTTCGTCATTGGATGATACGTAAAAATATTCTACACTTTCATCCATAACTAAATTCAAAAGTACATATGCTACGTAAAGATGTTCGTAGTCTTTACCTTTATCGGTCGTGCCCTTTCGTTTGCTAAATTCCTGAAAATAAAAAGAGAGATATCAGAGAGTGCTGCTTCCTCGTTTCAATTACTCAACGTAACACTTTGAAATTTAGATGTTTAGGGAAATAACTCAAAGCAAATTCGTACACCACGAGTATAGGAATATATTATTGTAAAAACTTAAATCATTTTAAAATAGAAT
This sequence comes from Zophobas morio, assembly GCF_036711695.1. Taxonomy (NCBI): domain Eukaryota; kingdom Metazoa; phylum Arthropoda; class Insecta; order Coleoptera; family Tenebrionidae; genus Zophobas; species Zophobas morio. Next base: position 2,529,829 of record NW_026972112.1, read on the forward strand.
TCTTTGAGATGACGTCACCAAATTGTTGGTGGGAATGACTGGCCAAATTTTGGTTAGCATTTTACCATCTACATGATATTCCTACAATCCATTCAAAATTTGACAACAATCGGTCGTGTAGTTACGGAGATTATCTGTATAATATAAATCAGTACAGACGGACAGACGGACAAACAGACGACAGACCGACGGAAACGAGAGACCATTTTTATCGTGTTTTAGGGGTCATGAACGTCGAGAAAACATGAAACTGGCAAGCTACAGAATTTGATAAGTTTATTTATTTTAAGAGATTTTTATCAGCTCTGGAACATAATTTTGTTCTATTTATAATCACTTGAATGTTTGATCTTAAAATTATATCTTGATTAACGTTGGTATTATCTTTTTGTTTCATCTTTTAAATCTTATAGGGGAGACCTGTCCAAAACCGTATACCGGGGTAAAACCGTATAGTGGGCTTAGAACTGCTGGTTGTTTGAATTTGCCGCTCAAACTTCTGTCAATGAGATCTACCAATGAGAGCCATTTGTCTACAAAAACTTGTTAACGCTGCCAGGCTCGTTACAAAATTAAATAAATTTAAAATTTTGCGGGTGCTGTGATCTAATTATTAACTAAATAACCACTGCAAGTGTATACTGTTAACGGAATTCAATGTAAGTACGTAATTTACGATATCATTGTATGTGTTTCTACTATTATTTTCAGCGTTTGTCTTAACCGATTTTTTTTGTGTTTGTTGTGGTGAGCAAAATGTTCATTTGAGGGGTAAAATCGTACGAGCTTCTAAGTAATTCGCAGTCGAAAATTAAAAAACCAAAGTTGAATCTGTCAGAAACCAAGAGAAAAAATAAAGATAAAGTAGAAAGTAAAACTGGAGATAGTAAAGATCTTTGCCTGTACTGTCTTGAAAAATATGGTCAAAGTCGCATGGATGAAAGTTGGGTACAGTGTACTTCCTGTAATGGTTGGGCCCATGAAGGTTGTACAGGTTACGATTCCGATGATCTTGATGATTTTTTGTGCACTAAATGTTTGGTGTGAATGTTGGGGCAAAATCGTATATTGTGTACGGTTTTGGATAGTATACGGGGTAAAACCGTAATTAGAAGTGTTTTTGTTTTAACATTTTTATTTCGTAGATAAGTTACGTCTTTCGATTTTTGTTCTTACAATTATGTACCTGACAAGACTGGTCAATAAAAATGTTGATTTGACAATTTTATTGTGTATTATTACAGAGATATATACATTTCCGCTTAGCTATACGGTTTTGGACAGGTCTCCCCTACATTTACAAATTTGATTGTTAAATTATTTTAATTGTAAATAAGTATAATCTACAGCTTCAGTACCGATATAAAGATATTTTCTGCAACAGAAAGTACTAGAAGCAATCTTCTTACTCACTACTTTGACTACACATGAAAAGTAGGTACTTGATTTTTGAAGCACTTTTGTTAAGTACTTTGCACAAGTAAGAGTTTACTAAAGAAAAACCATAAATTAAAAAAAAGTATAAATGTAAATGCACTAATTTTACCGTCTACATGTACTGATGCTACTGATTTAAAATAGATGAACAAAATTTCCTTTATTTTAAAAATAAACGACAATAAAAAATAAAAAAAAAAACGTACCGCAAAAGGGTTATTGATGTGTGAGCTCATGTTGGATCCAGTTTTTTTTGTTCGTCTGCAAAAAATAAACAAGTGTGTTAACATAAATAGAAAATATAATAAAAACATAACTTGAATAAAAACATAAAGAAGCATATATTTAACTTAAGTAATTCCTAGCACTTACAGTACTAAGTAGTACCTACTTCACGTTGTTAACGATAGTTAATTTTAATTATATTTAATTATGCCTTCAGCTACTTTTAATCAACTTAGTTAATTTATTTTGTATCAATGCTTACCACAAAGATGTTGTTTTCAAATCTACAGATTATTTCACTGTGGTTTACTTCTTGGATGTTCTACAATTTATTACGCATACTTGAACAAGTGCTCGTACTAATTATTGTACTAAATGTTGATATCGATTTGGTGTGTCGTTGCAACCTCCTGCGTCTTATATACCCGTAACGTGACTGATAAGCCCATTTTTGTAATTAAAGATAAGTCCACATAATACACCTACTTATTTTTCAATCGCAATTTTTTATTTAAAGTGTTTTGATTATTTAACAGTATATTAAAAAAGATATTTAATCAGGTCCATTATTATTATCGATGAGTTCAAGTTTTTTTTCTGTTGAGGAGATAGTGGTGACCAAATTTGAATCAAATTTTTGCGCTGAATTTAATTAACACCGGCGCGAAATCGCATTTGAATAATTTGAATTTAAGATAAAAATTCAAAAAAAAAAATCGTTAAAAATAGGTTTTGGGCACGTCACAGTTGTCCCCAATACGCGCAGCAAATTCTTACGGCTTTTAATCGGAAACATATTTTAAACGACGCCTACACATGCTACAAATTTGTTTTATTGTTTGTAAATTCATCGATCAGGTTTTTAATCGTTAACTGGTTCTAACACAATTTAACAGACATTTGCTCCGAGTTTTCATGAAATTCACTTAGTCAGGACTAGTTTGATTTTGTTTGTCTAAATATAAATAAGTTTCGGGATGCATATACTTAAGTGTTAGATTATAACAGTTCTTAATTCGTCATCCACTAATAGTTCATTTACGGCAGTTAAATTAACAAAATTCGTTATACTGTGAACTGGCGGGGGGGTTAAAATAATTTCTTCCCTTAGTCATCGTTATCATCATTACATGACCGAGGCATTTCCTCGTAACGTTAAAGAATGATTACATCACCGAAGCATTTCCTCGCAACGCTAAAAATTACATCACCGAGACACTTTTTCCTCGCAACGTGACTGTATATGTTTGTGTTTATTTATTATGCGTTTTGTTGGGGTAACCAGTTCATATAGACTCTCCAAGTTAATTATTTTAAGTAATCGAACACTAGGATCAAGACATAATTTAACATAATGTAAAATCTCACAATTTTAACTTCCGTAATTTTCTTTGTTATATAATTTTAATTGAACGTAAGTTTCATGCTCCGCAGTTTTAACCTGACGTAATATTTTTATTTGCACAAATTTATTTCACACCAGATCTTTTGTCTTTATAAATCTTTGCTAGTTTTTGTTTTGTAAATATTTTGTTGACGAATGTTTCCATCTTATAAATTGTCTGATGGTCAATTTTAACCTCACATAAGAATGATTTTTTGCTTAAAATTACACAAGATTGTCTGGCGAATTTAAATGTTGTTCATTGCTCTTTTTAAAACCCTAACACTTGTTTAGTTGTCGTTAATATCAGAGTAATAGAAATTGAACACTTAAAATGGAATTGAGGTTAAATAACACCGAAACACGTAGCAGAAGCGGAGGGCGCGGTTCCGAGTGGAGCTAGCGGGATTTATCGCGCCATCTGCACAAGGGATGCAGACTCTATATAGATGTCAGGGGAACGGTCTGGACGATGTGACGCTGTCAGCTTATTTATAGTCGCGACTTCCAACCACTAGTTTGCGACCGTAACGGCCTGGATAGCACGGCCAAATTTTGAATTTTTAAATTTTTCGCGGGCCTTTCAAACTTTTTTCACATGTCAATTTAAGGCGGGAAGCTTGGATTATCACAGAGTTTATCTGACTTCTGACATATTGCTCAGAGTACATACTTATCTTAGCTTTTAAATTATTGATTGAGATATAAATTACACACATCATACAATTGAATTCTGTGTTGCATACCTATTTTCTCTAGTAAGGAAAAAAATCAATACTCGTACTTTATTATCAACGTAATTACTATAAATAAGATAACAACACCAAAAAAAAGTTAATTGTGTATTGATTGTCCATATTTATGTTCACCAAATGATATTAGTATTACACTTTCTAAAGTAGATATTAATTTTTTTGTACTTAACAAATATTTTTGTTTAAGATTTATTCGCAACCGTTTCCAATAAATATCTGCTTCACCTGTTCTTCGAACTGATGTACACACATTTCGAAAATTATCTTATCTTGTCTAACCATAAAACTGATAAAAACTAGTAACCAAAACTTTAATCTTCTCCGCTTTCCTAAATCCACAACTGACGACGCAAGATGATATTACAACTATTGCTAGTGTTCTACATCTTCACCACATGTACAACACCACAAGCAGTGACACCAGTAAGTCTCCCATTTCACCTAACTATAAATCTAAATGCCTCTCAGAATTGTGACCTTGCCCGCAGCTCATTCTCCTGCTCCGACGAACAAAAAAAGCATCTGTACGAAAAGTGCTTCACCACGAAATTTTGCACAAAGAAAGACAACTTCGATCGACAAACTCTGCCACAATGTCCGCGGGGTTTCGTAGATGCGAGCGATTTCTGTTACGCAATCACCAAAAAGTCGCCATTTCCGCCAAAATGTCCGTTCACAAACGTGCGGTCGATGAATTTCACGCACGTCGAGGATATCATCAAACGGGACAAAATCGGTGCTGTGTGGATGCCGGTTCAGAGAAACATCACCAACGGTCTTGGGTTTCTGCAATGGGTGGAACATACCAGAAGCTACAAAACAGAATTTAGAGGTCCCATTCGTTACGAAGGCGAACTTCAAGGAAAAGATTGTCTTGTGTACAATGCCTCCAGGATGTTTGCTGTTTCCTGTAAGGAAGAACATGCAGGTTTATGCTTGTACGAAAAAGTACACAATGCCGGGAGTATTTTGTGCGGTGGTGAGACAAACTGTGTCGAAGTTACTCAACGAACTAACCCGAAATGTGTCTGCGCGCGTGAGTCGTTCTCCCTCGGGGAATATGAAGAGGCCGAGTTTCTGGATCCACATGAAAATAATGTCTATTCATTAATAGCACGAGATAGAAGTTGTGGTATCGGGATTAGAAAAACTGTCAATGGTACTTTCGCCTGGAACAACTCCATGAGAGACATCGATTATAGTTTTTGGTCCCCTGAAGCTACTTTTGGCGATGACAGTAACTACGTGGTGTCAACTGGAAATGGTTGGATTTTGTCAAAGGGATCAGTATCGTGCACTTTGACTCAGAAAAACATAGAGAGATTGTCATCAAGTTTATACCTTAGTGTTTTCAAAGACAATATTTTACATTTGACAGTCGTGTTCCCGAGTGGCTTACAGACAGACGACGAACGTCAGGATCCTCTAGTTTTTTGTTTTACTGATACCGATCCTATAAGTTTGCCCTATCGATATCCACAGATAAACATCACGGATAGAGGTGACACTTCAATCATATACCAGTTCGAGTCTTTTGGAAATGTACCTGGTCGCTACTGGTGCGAAGCCTTTACGTATCCAGATTCAGAAACTCTCACCAGCAATGTAATTTTTGTGAACCCAAAGAATCCTAACTTTCCGGATCACTTTGTAGGCACATATTTACTAAACTATACCACAGAAATAAATCCTTTAAGTTCTGATATCACTAACTTGATGAAGTCATACGTACTTAGGAGCAATTGCTTATACCAGATAATCAAAATTGTAGACTTGGATGAAATCAATAAAGTCGTTTCGATCAAGCTCCGTTACAGCTGCCCAAGTGATAGCTTACCCGATAACTTAAATATCCAGAGAATTAGTTTACAAAAGGTAGATTTCTGTCCAAGAGTGGTTGAAAACGACGTGATCTGGAATGAAACCAGAGCAGGCACTGTAGCCAGTCCTTCAGAACCTTGTTTCACTCAGAAAGGTTATGATTTGCAACGACCGTGTGTTGAGGATAGTTTCAATGGAGCCTATTGGGCTAAGGCAAAGTGCAACGTCCCGAAGAAGTCTTCAGTAACAAAGCAGTTGCAGGAAGTATTACCAAACGCCAGCAATCCAGATCAAGGTATATCACAATTGGAAACTATATCACGAAATTATGCACAGTTCAAGGCTGTCGATGTGCTCATTGTTGGAGAAACATTGCAACAGTACAGTTTTACTCAAACGTCAAATTGTGTTGATAAAATGACCAAAATTATTGATATAGGAGACAACATATTGAACATTGAAAGTGATATTATAATGGAGTCACAACAGAAAATGCATGCTATGGATGTTTGGCTAAACGTGATGAGTAACATTCAAAACATTTGTCGCATTAAAGACGTTTTTAATCATATCACCAATAATATTTACTTCATGAGTTCGAGAACTACAGCATGGTGTAGAACAAGTCCTGGTGATAAAAGAAAAATATTTGTGCAACATATCACAGCTTTGAGTGACATATTAAACAGAAAAGAGATAGAAAGTGCCATTTGGATAAACACATCTTCCGATCCTACTCTTACGACTGAAAGAGCGTTGAAGTACTATCCAACGCAAGGTTTTTTTTTTGATAAGTCTGAGTTAGGAAATGTTAGTTACGTGTATGAATTAACTATTTTTGACACCTACATAGACGTGTCATCACTTGTCTACCAAACTCCAGTGTGGCTCATTCAACGGTTTGATATGGTTTACACACGTAACAGAAAAGTGAAATGCGCCCGTTGGAACTATGGAAATGTGGCCGACAGAGTTGAAGGTTCGTGGTTGGTGGATGGGGACTTAAATATAACCAAGACCCACTTTATCTGCAAATTTAGAACCGTGGGAACCTACGCCATGATATTAGCACCTGAGGGTAACCCAGGAGACGATTTGAAGGAACTACTAGAGTCAAATAGCACATCTTCCGAGATTCTTTCAAGACTGGCTCAAGTCACATCTACACCAAAGTCATTTGTGTCTTCTGACGTGGTCCTCATTGGTCTAATCCTTCAGAAAATCAGCACCCGCAACGACATCAATTTGGACCTCCTCAGCGAAACCATCAACAACTTGCAAAATTTCGACAAAACAGTTCTAGAAACAAGTCAAAAGGAGCGCAGTGCGACGGATAGCATTCTATACAACATTGACACAATTCTACAGAATTACGAGTGTCAAAATGTGTGTCGAGTGACGAAAGACAACTTCGTGACCGTGATCTACAACACACAGGATGCTGATTTTGGGGCCTTGGTGCTCCTGGATAACGGCGAAGTGGAAATTTTAACTGGTAAAGTAACACCTTCGGATCTAACCCGTTACAAAAATTTCGACAGCGCTATTTTGCTGAGTCCCGAACTCAAATCCCAGCTGGAGGGAGACGCGAAAGTGATAGTTAGCATCTTCCACAACGACAGTTTGTTTATCGAGACGAAAAAGAGGTCCCATTATCGCGTTACGGGGAAGATCTACAGCGTCATTCTCCCCGAAATCCTTGCCAACTATTCTGGACCTTTGTCAGTCATCCATAGAATGAAACCCACAACCCGGGAGAAGGAGTGCTCGTACTGGTTTTATAATCCACCTCGACACGTAGCAGGGTTTTGGAAAAACTACGCTACTGATGCACGGAATTCCCCTTGGGTCCAGTGCGACTTCTGGCACACTACGCATTTCGGGGTTTTGTTGCTGGAGGATTCGTATGAAGAAACCCCAGCGTTGGACTTCATCACCACAGCGTGCTGCTTTTTGTCTCTATTTGGTTACTTTTCCCTACTTTTGACCGCGTTTCTGTACAGAAGTTGGAGGACCAAAGGTGCGAACAAATTTTTGCTTAATTTTGCGCTCTCCGGCTTAGTTCAAATTTTGGTCTTCTATGTTTCCACACACGCGAATAAAAAGTACTTAAATAATCATACCTTCTGTGTGGCTAGTGGCGTAATTCTTCACTACTCCGTTCTAGTCCAGTTTTGCTGGATGTTTATTATTGCACACCTCCAGTATAAAAAACTAATTCTGAATAGTCATGACCAAACTACTCATTTTTTGTTAAAGATGAACTTAATGGCTTGGGGACTTCCACTTATCGTGATCTTGAGTGTCTTGACATCTGGTGACTTCTATGGTAACAATAAATTAGGGATTTGCTACCCTACTGGAACCGCTTTATATTTAGGGGTTTGGTGGCCCATTTCTATAGTTGTCGCTAATAATTTCGTCATCTACGTGTTCATCATCGATGCGATTCTTAACACAAAAGATAGTTTGAAGCGTCACGGACCTGACGATTCGTCTCGTCATCTAGTACGTATTGGGTCTCTTTTTTTCTTTCTGGGACTGACTTGGATTTTTGGGTTTTTGGGAGAACTGTCACACAGTAAGGTTTTTATTTATCTTTTTGATACTTTTGCAACGTTACAGGGATTTGTTTTATTTTTAATATATATCGCCTTTAGTAAGAATGTCAAACAGTTGTATCTAAACAAAGTCAAAAAGACGAGAAAACGTAATGAGACCGATATTCTAATGGGTAGTTATTAGTTGTGATACTAATTTGTAAAATAATAAATAGACAGACAAGTTTTCTACTTGTTGATTAATTTTATCAGTTATAGCTTAACCCCAATAATAATCTTATCCACGCTGATAAGCGATAACCAAACATTCGCAAACAAAAATAGTGTCGTCGATATGTGTTCAGTAAGCGTAAAACTTACACTCTTTCTACCATTGTTTCACTTTGTATTAATATGTTTCTGTACTCAAGACAAGTGGGTACTATCTCAACCAGCTTCGGTAAGTGTATTTCATCATCTAGGAATCGGTACCACCTCCTTACAGAACTGTGTTTTTGTCAACAGCACAAAGTACTCGTGTCTTGACGAAAACCACAGGCACTTGTACCAACAATGTTTCAACACGCAATTCTGTACCAAAGACAACAATTTCGATTTGTCAACGCTGCCGCACTGTCCAGACGATTTTTCAGACGAAGGAAACTTCTGCTACCAGTTGAGCAAAAAATCGTCATTTCCACCACAATGTCCATACACGAACGTCCTACCTTTTGACACTTACAAGTCTGTTCTTAGTAAACTTGAACCTGTATGGATGCCCATCGAAAGAAATTTGGGTTTTTTCCAATGGGTGGAACCTGGTAGTCGCTACAAGAAGGTTTTTGAAGACCCATACGTCTACGAAGGTGGAATCAGTGGTAAAAACTGTCTCGTCTACCACAACGACTCATACATAGTTGCTGTATCTTGCGAAGAACGACATCCAGGAGTCTGCGCCTACAAGAAACTCCAGGACGCGAAGAATCCTCTATGTGGTGATATTAATACTTGCATCCAAAGTAGTCTAGACTCTTTAGGAAACTGTACTTGTTTGAGTGATGATACTTTAAAACCTCCAAGTGAATTCGTGCAGCCGTACCAAAGCAACGTCTACCATTTGTTATTAGACCCCCTTACTTGTACAATGGGTCTTGAGAAAACCTCAAATGGTACTTTTATCTGGACCAATTCTCGCAAGACCATCGATTATACTTTCTGGTCTCGGGATGTGTTTTTTAACGATAGTACCTCATATGTTGGTTGTACTTCAAACGGATGGATTCTCATTTCAAAACCAACTTCGTGTTATCTTAATGAAAAAAAGGTAACCCCTTTATCGTTAAACATGAGTCTTCGTTTGGAAAATTATACACTCTATGTGAACGTTGCTTCTTCAGTTGAAACCGACCGTTCAGCTTTTTGTTTCACTGACGCCCATCCCATTTACCCTATCTCACCGATTATGTCTATAAATACGTCTTCAATTGGGTACCAGTTTCAAGTACTTTCGAACATTTCTGGCCACTACTGGTGTGAAAGCTTTAGTGATCTGACTCCAGAACCCATACGAAGCAACCGAGTTTTCTTCGAAGGGGGCGGAAATGACGAAATTGTAGCAAACTTAGTGCTGAAGTACCCAACAGGAGTAAATCCTCTGACTTCTATGGTTACCACAATGCTGAAAACGGCACTCCATTCCATAAATTGTCCTTATCGAATCTTGAAGATATTTGATTTTGACGAAGCAAAACAAGAGGTTTTAGTGCGAGTTCGTTGTAATTGTCCTGTGGACAATTTTTCTAGTTTAAATGATGGTGTAAATATAATCGACTTGAAACGAGTAGGAAATTGTCCGACTGTCATTGAAAATAGGATAACTTGGCCTGAAACACCGTCATCTTCCGAAACTTACCCTGAAGAGTTGTGTTTCACCGGTGACGGTTTTCGTCTCAAACGATTCTGCATCGAAGACAAAGAACATGGAGCTCGTTGGTCACCCATCACTCAAGACTGTCAAATTCCAAAAGGATCATCCATAACGCAAGAGTTGACACATCTTCGGGACGTTCTAAATGGGGAAATTCTGGCCAAAAATGCAACTGCACAACTATTTCAGCTTCTGGTCTCCGACATGAAAAACACAGCGCGGAACTATAGCCAATTTAGTGCCTTGGATGTGTTCCTAGTGGCAGACTTTATGCAAAAACTCTTGAATTACAGTGAAGCCAATCTAGGCAATATATGCGGTACTGTTTTTACAAATCTAGGTCTTGATGTCATTGACGACATTCTAGATATCGATAGCGAGATATTGTTGGAATCGCAGAAAAAAATGGGTGCCACTGACATCTTGCTAGATGTGATGCCAATAATTAGGTACAGATGTATGGTCTTTGGAAACATCACGCAGCGCAATTTTGCTTTCATGAAACCAGTGGTAGAATCTTCCGGAATAACTGTACAAAGAAATGGAGACAAGTTGCTTATAGGGCTACAATCGTCGGGTAAATCGCTTGCCAACTTTCTACATATCCAAAATTTGGAGAGTGCGCTTTGGACATCTTCTGTGGGCGACTACGACAAAGATATCGGTTTTAGTTTCTACAAACAGAGAGGTTTCTACTTTGACGATACCCCAGGAAACATTAGTCAGGTTTTTGGAGTCACGACGGACCGTCAAAAACAGATATATGTCCTTCAACGAGTCGATCAATTTTCACGAAAAAGCGACGTGAAGTGTGCGTATTGGGGGTCAGGGGGTGAACTGCAACTCACTCGAGGCTCTTGGATCTTTAATGGAACCTCCAATATAATAGAGACGTTTTTCCTTTGTGAGTTTCCCAAAGTTGGTAATTTTGCTATTATAACACCACACAACCCTGAACAGCCTGTGTTTTTTAACTTAACTGACCTTCTTGCCTCTACAGACACTCCTGACGAAATTCTAGTCAAGTTATGCCAACTTACGTATAGATATGACGAATTCGACGCGACAGACGTTTCCTTAACTGGGCAAATTTTGAAAAAAATTGACTATGGAGTGCACGATTTAGACACAACAAGCGAAATTTTGAGCAACTTGCAGAAAATCAGTAGAACTGCACTTAACCAAAGTCAGGAGAAGTTTCTAGCTACTGACTCCATTTTGTACTATAGTGACGTTATCTTCAAAAATTACAGCTGCAGCTCTCAGTGCTTGTTCAAAGCGGATAACTTCATCACTTTGATTTTCAACACCACGAACACCAACATCACTGGCTTGCAGTTTTTGTCAACAATAGCGTGGAAATACTGTCAGGTTGGATAAATGCTACAGACTTAGCGAATTACACGGATTTGGACAGTGCCTTAGTTTTAAGCTCTCAGTTAAAACAACAACTGCCAGAAAATACCCAAGTCGTTATTAGTGTGTTCAAAAATGATTCGTTCTTCAACGAGAGGAACAACGTCTTCGTACCACTCGGGAAAATCTACAGCGTTATTCTTCCCGAAATTCTGGACAACTATTCCGGACCTATATCACTTTATCACAAATTGAACAATCCAAACCAGGAAAAAGATTGTTCTTATTGGCTGTACAACGCCCCACAACATTTGCCTGGTCACTGGCAAAATTCGTCGCTTGCTAGAAACGTGTTGTCTTTGATTCAGTGCGACTTTTGGCACACCACTCACTTTGGAATTCTCATTCTAGGCAACGGTTACGAAGACTCAGCTGCTCTCACTTGGATCACAAACATCTGCTGTGCGTTGTCTTTCATCGGTTATTGTTTTGTTTTTCTCACCGCTTTTCTTGACAACAGTTGGAGGGCAAGCGAATCAAATAAATTGTTGCTTAGTTTTGTATCTTCCGGTGTGTTTCAACTTTTGACTTTTTACATGTCCATTGTACTAGGGAAACAACTGTCTAAAAGCGATTCTCTTTGTGTCTTAGCAGGTCTTATTCTTCACTACTCCGTTCTCGTTCAGTTCTGCTGGATGCTAATCATACCACATTTCCAATACAGGAAGCTCGTTTTTTACAGTAACAATAATATAACAAATGTGGTAATTAAAACGAACTTGTTTGCTTGGGGTGTTCCAGTGATAATAGTCACAATTGTGCTACTACAGCATGGCTATCACTACTCTAAGGAGAAAATCGGGTTTTGCTACCCTTCCGGACGAGCTCTTTATTTTGGGGTCTGGTGGCCCATTTCAGTCGTCATAGCGAATAATGTTGTCGTATACATCTTCATTATAGACGCTATTCTTAACACTCGGTCGGAGTTAAGAAGGCATGGACCAGATGACAGTGTTTACCATATACGTCGGATAGGGTCTTTGTTTTTCTTTTTTGGACTAACGTGGATTTTCGGGTTTCTCGCAGTCGAAGAAAGTGTGATCTTCATCTACTTGTTTGATACTTTGGCCACGTTGCAAGGGTTTGTTTTGTTTCTTTTGTACGTAGTTTGTGACAAAAGTGTTAAGGAAATGTACTGGAACAAATTTCAAAGAGCCAAGTACACCTCTAGTGGAATGCTAAGGTTGGTTTTTTCGTCCGATTCGAGGTACAGAAGACGGTCTCCCGAGCCCGAAAGTTCACCACTATTCATGAATTAATAAAGTGTTTTTTTATTTTTAACTTAGTGTTTATTTTGTCCCAAAGAAGCCGACAAGTTCTTATCGTGAGAGATTAAACTGTTTACGTGTTCGCACGATTTTTTGTATGTAGTATAGCACTCTGATCAAAATTGTTTACCATTCTTTAGTCCTTCGTTTTTTAGTTTTTTTCACTGATAAAATCTTTGAAGGAAGACCAGTAGTTTACTACGGGCAAAAGATAAATAATGATAAGGTAGTACCAACATTACACGTTGTGGTAGAAGTCGTTAAATTAGAAATGAATTTGTGCTGAGTCAAGAGGAAAAATAACATTTTCTGGTAAGCAAATACCCGCAAAAGGTATCACTGATACTACAAATAATGTTTTTTTTATCTTATCTACAACTTTGTTAAATAAGTTGTAGAAAATAATCTTATTAAGTACTCTGATCGACAAAATATTTTTCAATTTCAAGCTAGCATCACTTCCTCAACAGCACTAAAGGATAAAATGCTGCAGTATATCATAGTGTTTTACGCCATAATAAACTCTTGGACACTCTCCCAGAGTACCACTGAACAAGTAAGTTGCAATTATTTAAGTTGCGTCATTTAAATTTTAATTTCAGGTACCGGAAATACATTATCAAGACTGACCAGAAGGTCTTATTGACTCTGGTCGTCTATGTTACGTAGTAACCGCAAAATCTACATTCCCGCCAGAATGCCCATTCGAAAACGCCATGCCCTTCGAATATTCTAAACATATTGTCACAGAGAATAAAATCGGTCCTGTGTGGATGCCTGTGGAACGCGATGTTTCAAACCGTCTAGGGTTTCTACAATGGACCGAACCCGGTGCCAACTACAAGAAAACGTTTGAAGAAAACCATTTTTATGATGGACGTATTGAGGGTAAAAATTGTCTTGTGTATTACAACAGTTCGTATATGAAAGCTGTGTCGTGTATTGAAGTCCATGTAGGGATATGTTCGTATGAAAAAATACATCATTGGGATACTTACTCTAATAAATGTGATGAATATGAAGACTGCGTAGAATTGAACGTAGAGGAACCGAAGTGTATTTGTGCTGCGAGTACACTGAACATAGAAAATTATAGTACAGCAAAGTTCTTAGAAGTTTATGCAAATGTAGTACGCAATTTGTCGTCTGAGAAAGAATGTCGTGCAGAAATCGAGATACTAGGACAAAACCGTATTTTTGCTAAGACGGATTTACAAGTAAGAGTGGAACCTGTGACCGATATATTTTTATCAGGGACTTGTGAGGGAATTCAAAGAAAGTTTACTTACGACTTTACAGAAGAGACGATCAGGGTAAACTGGAATGGAGAAAATGCTCTTATCGTGAATGTCTTGAATGTTTATGGTTTTAACCAAATTTCAACAGTTTCTGCGATTTATTGCTTTACCGATGCCAACTCTACAAGTATGCTGTATCGGTATCCAAAGCTCGAAACGGTGTTAAGTGGCAGTGGCAACCAAACATACGAACTTCCACTCCTTGAATATCGGTCCGGACATTACTGGTGCGAAGCTGGCAGTCGAAGAAAGTGTGATCTTCATCTACTTGTTTGATACTTTGGCCACGTTGCAAGGGTTTGTCTTGTTTCTTTTGTATGTAGTTTGTGACAAAAGTGTTAAGGAAATGTATTGGAACAAATTTCAAAGAGCTAAGTACACCTCTAGTGGAATGCTAAGGTTGGTTTTTTCGTCCGATTCGAGGTACAGAAGACGGTCTCCCGAGCCCGAAAGTTCACCACTATTCATGAATTAATAAAGTGTTTTTTTATTTTTAACTTAGTGTTTATTTTGTCCCAAAGAAGCCGACAAGTTCTTATCGTGAGAGATTAAACTGTTTACGTGTTCGCACGATTTTTTGTATGTAGTATAGCACTCTGATCAAAATTGTTTACCATTCTTTAGTCCTTCGTTTTTTAGTTTTTTTCACTGATAAAATCTTTGAAGGAAGACCAGTAGTTTACTACGGGCAAAAGATAAATAATGATAAGGTAGTACCAACATTACACGTTGTGGTAGAAGTCGTTAAATTAGAAATGAATTTGTGCTGAGTCAAGAGGAAAAATAACATTTTCTGGTAAGCAAATACCCGCAAAAGGTATCACTGATACTACAAATAATGTTTTTTTTATCTTATCTACAACTTTGTTAAATAAGTTGTAGAAAATAATCTTATTAAGTACTCTGATCGACAAAATATTTTTCAATTTCAAGCTAGCATCACTTCCTCAACAGCACTAAAGGATAAAATGCTGCAGTATATCATAGTGTTTTACGCCATAATAAACTCTTGGACACTCTCCCAGAGTACCACTGAACAAGTAAGTTGCAATTATTTAAGTTGCGTCATTTAAATTTTAATTTCAGGTACCGGAAATACATTATCAAGACTGTCCAGAAGGTCTTATTGACTCTGGTCGTCTATGTTACGTAGTAACCGCAAAATCTACATTCCCGCCAGAATGCCCATTCGAAAACGCCATGCCCTTCGAATATTCTAAACATATTGTCACAGAGAATAAAATCGGTCCTGTGTGGATGCCTGTGGAACGCGATGTTTCAAACCGTCTAGGGTTTCTACAATGGACCGAACCCGGTGCCAACTACAAGAAAACGTTTGAAGAAAACCATTTTTATGATGGACGTATTGAGGGTAAAAATTGTCTTGTGTATTACAACAGTTCGTATATGAAAGCTGTGTCGTGTATTGAAGTCCATGTAGGGATATGTTCGTATGAAAAAATACATCATTGGGATACTTACTCTAATAAATGTGATGAATATGAAGACTGCGTAGAATTGAACGTAGAGGAACCGAAGTGTATTTGTGCTGCGAGTACACTGAACATAGAAAATTATAGTACAGCAAAGTTCTTAGAAGTTTATGCAAATGTAGTACGCAATTTGTCGTCTGAGAAAGAATGTCGTGCAGAAATCGAGATACTAGGACAAAACCGTATTTTTGCTAAGACGGATTTACAAGTAAGAGTGGAACCTGTGACCGATATATTTTTATCAGGGACTTGTGAGGGAATGCAAAGAAAGTTTACTTACGACTTTACAGAAGAGACGATCAGGGTAAAGTGGAATGGAGAAAATGCTCTTATCGTGAATGTCTTGAATGTTTATGGTTTTAACCAAATTTCAACAGTTTCTGCGATTTATTGCTTTACCGATGCCAACTCTACAAGTATGCTGTATCGGTATCCAAAGCTCGAAACGGTGTTAAGTGGCAGTGGCAACCAAACATACGAACTTCCACTCCTTGAATATCGGTCCGGACATTACTGGTGCGAAGCTTTTATTTACACCAGATCGAAGCCAATAAAAAGTGATGTGATATACGTCGAAAAAAATACGTTTCCTCAAAACTATCTTGCAACCTATCGTTTAGAATATCCGAAAGGAGTCAACCCCCTGAGCCCCAGTATTCTTAATGTACTTGCGAAATTTGTAAACGATCGTGTCTGGTGTTTGCACCAAATCGTAGAAATAGTTAAGTTAGACGAAAACAAACAGCAAATTTCATTCACTGTTCGTTTTAACTGTTTAGAAGAATTTTCGCCTGTTTATTTGAATTTTACTAATATTGAAACGATGAATATACGAGGTATAGACTTCTGTCCTACTATTGTTGAAGAGAATGTAGTGTGGAAAGAAGCAGAATGGGGAACTAAAATTTATTCAAAAGAAATGTGTTTCCGTAACACAAGTCGAATAAAAAAAATGTGCGATAGAGATGATTTTCGTGGAGCACACTGGACGACTTTTTACAGTTATTGTGACGTTGCAAAACTATCATCGGTATCAGACAAACTGCTGGAATATTCGATGAGCGAACAGTTCGACAAACTTAAAAATTTATTAAAAAATTTTACAGAACTGGGTCGTCATGATGTTAACATTATTGCAAATTATGTAAGGTATTATGATTTTCAACGCAATGAGATTTTGGACTTAGTGGATATTGTTTTAAATATTGATAGTAGCATACTAATGGTATCACAAACAGCAGAGTTCTGGATTAAAACAGTTCAGGAGTACGCTTTAGAGCGTGATTCTTCTAACGATCATATTAAAAGAAAAAATTTTGCTTTTTTGAGATCGTCGTACGGAGTATTTGTTCAAAAAGATGAAACCGAACTACAGATATACAAATTACGTTATCCCATAAAACCTGAGGATGTAACAGAATTAGAAAATGTACACAGTGCTATGTGGATAGAAACACAGGACAGCGAATTATTAAGGCAACTGTCATTTCTTTTTTTTAGAAGACAAGGTTTTTTTTTCGATACACGGCCTTTTGTAACCAAGAATGTTCTTAACGTGTTTGTAGTTCAACGTTTGGCGTTTTTTCCAGTATGGATTGCTCACAAAGCTGACCACGATACATATAACAAAATTATAAAGTGTGCCTCCTGGATTCATTTGGAAGCAGATAGTGGTGCATGGATTCTAGGTGGAGAACTTTTCAAGCTTAAATCTCATTTTTTTTGTCGGTTTCGAAATTATCATAAACTTGTTGATTTAGAGCCTGACTATACTAGCTTACTTCGTGAAGGTCGTGGTTTACATGAGGGTGGCGGACCTCGTGAAGGTCGTGACTTATTAATTCGCTCCTTTCGTTCAAACTATCAATATTTTGGCATAATAGGATTGCCTGCTGTTCAAGTAACAGACGCCTTGTTAGAGATATTTGCGTCGAAAAGTAGTTCCAAAGAAATTCTTGCAAGTCTGCTTCAACTAACATTCAGATACGACGAATTCCTTTCTTTCGATATTTTCCTCACCGGCAAAATTTTCAAAAATGTACATGATAATAGAAACGCTGATCTAAAAATCTTGGGTGAAATAATAAACAATTTACAAAAAATTGACAAGAAGGTATTGCAAGACAGCCAAAGAGAATACAACGCGACAGATATCATCCTCCACTACACTGATGCCATTCTCAAAGAGTCTCCATGCGAACAACAGTGTTTAGTCAAAACCGACAGCTTTATAACTCTGATTTACAACCGACAAGACGCTACATTTGGTGGTTTCGTGCTCCTGAACAATTCCGAAGTCGCCATTCGCACCGATACTGTAACTCCCTCGGAATTAAGCAAGTACAAAAATTTTGACAGTGCTGTAATACTAAGTCCCGAACTCAAAAACTCAACAAAGTTTGACGAAACCACGAAAGTGATTGTTAGTATTTTTTACAATGACGCTTTGTTTAACGAGAAAAGTTCGAAGATTTTTCCTTATAACGTCGTCGGTAAAATCTACAGCGTGATTCTTCCCGACGCACTAACAACTTATTCCGGGCCTTTGTCCATCGTCTATAAAACTGAGGACCCAAGTCAAGACCAAGAGTGCTCCTACTGGTCTTACGACACACTCCAGAAGCAAGCAGGTTTCTGGAAATACCACACTACTGGTAAAGCATTGTCTTCCTTGCTTCAGTGCGATTTCTGGCACACCACACATTTCGGGGTCCTCATTCTTGACAAAATGTATCAAGAAAAATCAGCTTTGAAGTTAACTACCGCAGCATGTTCTTCGTTGTCTCTAGCGGGTTACTTTTTCCTGTTTCTAACTGCCTGTTTTTGCAAAAGTTGGAGATCGAATAGTGCTAACAAACTTTTGCTGAATTTCGCTTTCTCCAGTCTGTTTCAAACATTAGTGTTTTATCTTTCGATCAACTTGCACAAGCAATATCTCACGAGTCGTTTCTTTTGCGTAGCTAGTGGTTTAGTTCTTCATTATTCGGTCCTCGTCCAGTTTTGTTGGATGTTTGTTATTGCGCACTTCCAATACAAGAAACTCATTTTGAACAACAATGATCAAACTCCACACTTATTGTTAAAAACGAATTTGATGACTTGGTGCCTCCCACTTGTCATTGTTATTAGTATCGTGGCTACATATGGTGATAACTATAACAATACTGTGGGTGGTATTTGTTACCCTTCGGGTACTGCATTGTATTTCGGTGTTTGGTGGCCCATTTCTTTAGTTATAGTTAATAATTTTTTTATATACATCTTTATAATTGACACAGTTCTTAACACAAAAGATCGTTTGAGAAGACACGGATCGGATGATACGTTTTACCATGTAATACGTCTTGCGTCTCTATTTTTCTTTTTTGGACTTACTTGGATTTTTGGATTTTTGGCAGAGGTATCTCACAGCGTAATTTTTGTCTATTTGTTTGATACCTTTGCGACATTGCAAGGATTTGTGTTATTTTTGATATACGTGGTATTTAATACTGATTTCAAAAAAATTTGGTTAAACACTTATAAAAGAAGTAGTAGACGCCATGAAGAGGACATCCTTATGCGTAGTCATTAATTAATGTCTTAAATGTAGCAGTTTTGATAAACATTTTTAATGAAATAATACTGTTGTTTTATTTAGTAACACATTTCGTTTATTGAATCATATTTTTACAAAAAACACCCCTTTTAGCTTGTTTGCTAATCAGGAACTCTATTACATGCTGATTCCCTTTTTTGTATGCACAATCCAAAGGTGTTCTTCCTTCCTTATCTTCAACATTAACTTCAGCTCCACGTTCAATCAACAACTCAACGACCGCATAACACCCCTTTCCACAAGCATAGTGTAAAGGTGTCCGACCATGAGCGTCTGGAACATCTACGGTCACACTCTTTTCCACCAATAACTTCACGGTATGAGAATCTCCACTTTCACAAGCATAGTGCAAGAGCATTCGACCATCAGCGTCAGGAGCATTCACTTGTACACATTTTTGAAGCAAAGCGTCGATATCAGTCCTTGCTTTTCCTTTGAAAGTTGAATAGATGGATGTAGTACTATTCGTAGCTTCAATCAACAGAGAAAAGTACTTGTACAGGTTGAAATCAGAAGTTTTGTGTGCAGCATTAAAGTTACGCAGTAACACTTCCGCGTAATTTTTCTTATCAATAAGTTCTTCTAAACATTTGTAGGAATTGAAAGAGACTATCAGAGAAATGAGTTTTTTTGGGTCGATTTTCTGGTGGATGTTGTGCAACCAGTCTATGTTTGCTGTGCAGGTGAAGATAAAGGCATAATCAAACTTGATTGCGTAATAAAGAACCGTGGGTAAATAGTCGTCTTCAAAACGTTGATAGACGTGATTGTAGAGAGGTATAAGAAATGGTAGTAACAGTAGTAAGTTTCGAATACAACTATGGAGTGACCGACTGAATTTGTCGTAGCATTTTGATATGGATTTGTAATTTAAATCGGATTCAGTTTCAGCATTCACGAGAATATTTTGTGCCACAATAAGTGGGTACTTCTTACTCCATGCACACGACAGTTCTAAAGTTTTGCGTTTAATTGTGTCATTTTGGTCCAAGTCTGCGTTTTCACATTGTGCCAGAAGCTTGTAACTTCTACATATTATAGCGATGTGACCTTTACAATTTTGCGACAGCATCAAGTCGAGAAAAAATCTGATGTTATTATATCTACTGTTCAAAACAAATTTCGCTTCTCGTGCTCTAGTGGGGTTATTATCAAAAAGGTACAAAGCGGCAAAATATTCACCGTATGAGTTGTGAGTAAACTCAGGTTTGTTGTCGTTGACTTTACTAACGAAACCCACGGGGTCCCCTCCAGTCTTGATATCTTCTAAAAAGTTGTAATTTGGAGACTGTGTACAACAGTTGAGATCGCCACTATATCTCAATTTTCTACTCAAATAGAAATCGAATGCAATTTGTTTATAACCCCCCACTTTTTCTTTCTTTTCATTTTCACATTTCTTTACATTTGTTTCCATGGTCAGGGCAAGTCCCATTTTTTCTTTATAAAAAATGTTGAATTTCTCATCCACGAAATACTCGTATAGAGTTAAAGGTGTGATGTTTTGTTCATCCAGCAAGCGAGAGTACTTTTCCAGGTCTTGACAAAACAGCTCTGTCAACATGTAAATCTGCAAGGGAATGCCCAAAATGTCGCTATTCAGAAAAAGGACGTTCATTTTAATCTTCTTGAAAATTGTTGGCAACTCTTCGTCTGAAACTGTCAAGCGTTTTTTGATATACGCTTGCTGCTCTTCTTCGTTAAACTCTTGCATTTCTTTGGCAAATATTTTCAGTCTGCGTTCTAAATAGTCCTTCAGGTTTTTCCGGGATGTTATCCACTGTTTGAACCCTTCCTTCGAAATCGCGCTCACCACCTTAAGAACAGTTTTGAGACTTTCGTCAGAAACTTCGTCCAGTCCGTCCCAAATTATGCGAACTTGTCTTTTCTCCATCAACAAATCAACAATTTTTTCATCAAAATCACCACGAACGTTCTTGGAGATGACATTTCTAAGAAACTTGAAGACGTTTTTGTCGTCTTTGACCTTTTTGTAGAGATTGGCGTGCATATTTGCATAGATTATTAGCGTCCACACTGACGAACAACTGTTGTTTTTAAGACTTTTGACTAAAGTACTTTTTCCCATTCCGGGATTTGCGCAGACGACGTTGATATCATTTTCGTTTTTTCCGAAGAGGTGTGATTCGTCTACTGTGTAATTGTATTTATGATCCATTCGAAACTTGTAAAAGTCTTCCACTTCTAAAGAGGTACTTCTTATCCACTCTAAACAGTCGTCATTTATGTATCTAAAATGATGGTATTTTTTCGTCGACGTGTTGTCAACAAGTTTGATGAATTCATCTTCTGTTATATCATTTTTGGTGACATAGATGATGTTACTGTCTGGTTTATTCTTAAATACTATCTCCCCGTTAGGAGTCACTTCTATGTTTTTAAAACGTTTCTTGAAACCGCCTTCGTCTTTTACTTCTGTAATGACGATGAAGTTGTCGACAGTTCTTTGCAAAAATTGTATATCGATTACTGTTTTTGACAACGTTCTAGAGATGAAGCAAGGTGGAAGGGTTTCTTTTTGTGTCCCTATTTCTAAAGGTTGTTGCAACATATCAACGAGTTTATCGGTGGTGATCATGTGGTGGATGTCGTCGTTTACTAAAGTTTTCAAAAGTGCCTCCTTTTGACCTTCTAGAGAGTAAGTGAAGGTATTTACGACTTTATTGTAAATTGCTTCTTCTGATTTGAGGTCAGCTAGATTTTGGAATAATGTGTTCGTGAAAGCAAGAGTATTTTTACCTTTCGTAGATTGTACAACGACGAAATTTTTTTCTTTTTCAAAATTTATCACGTTTTGAATGTCTTCGCTGTCGTCAATAACCAGTGGACACTTGTTTATTAACCAAATAAGCTTGTTCTTGTCCACATCTCCCAAACAATGTAAATCTTCCACAGACGCGATGCTAGAACTAGTAATTTGATACTTAACATTGATGTCTCTGATTTCCGCTAAATCTTGTTCTTTCAAAGAATCCGCCCAAAGATTTTGTACCTTATTTAGGCTGTCTTGAGTTATAGTTGTTACATGGAACTTTGAAACCGCCTCTCTAAATGTTTTCCCCTTTTCGCTAACAGTCGCATCGTCGGAAAATGACAAAGTCTTCATCGAGGGTGACGAAACGACAAGAGTTATGAAAGTTTTTATAAATTTTTTGTCCAACAAACTCTTCTTCCCCTCAGTTAAACTCCATCTAGTGATAAACTTTACAAACTGCTCGAAAACAAATTCTTGCTTGGAGAAGCTCTTAGTAAATGTTTCTAGAGCGTCAATTTCAATATCGTCAACTGCGGCTTGACTCGTATAGAATTGAAAATTGTCAAAAAAGTCGTCATAGTCACTGGTGGAAGTCAGCTTGAATTTATAAGATAGTCCATTACGTGAAGTGTTCAAGAGATAGTTTGGGTTCGTCGTTGTGGCGGTCATTTCGAACTTGTTGTCGTCAGTACTTAATTGAACCTTCTTTTCTGTCGTAAACTGACTATTGGTGAGTAGAATCATCGTAACCGGGCAATTCAGTTTCTTTAAATTGTTATAGTAGTCTTTAAGGTAGTGAACAACGCTGAAGTTTCCTTTAGCCGCATTTAGATGCTGAGCACTTATTTTCTTACCGTCGTTGTTGACATGTTTGAGTTGAATGGCGTAGATTTCGGTTTCTTTTTTAAAAGCATATTGGATTTCGATGACTACGTCGTCGAAAGCTCCGTATTGACTATCGTTGGAAGACAGGTGAAAGTCGATAACATTGTCATCTTGGACCAGTTTTAAAAGCAGGTTTACTATGTAAAGATGTTCGTAATCTTTACCCTTATCGGTAGTACCACTGCGTTTTATGAATGTCTAAAATCAATATCTGTAGACAGATTAGTTTCGAGGTATTTGACTTACTGTAGAATAAAGAGGAGAACTTGGCGCTGAACTTGGAGCAGAATCTGTGTCGCTTTGGTATGTCATCTGGAGAACATATGAGTATTTAAATTATAGTGTTGGGTAAAGTATACTTACTGTAATTGTGGTCTTGCTAGACTAACTATCATTTTAATTCCAGTTCAATGTGTTTGTTCTGAGCTAAAACGTACGAATGTAGGTGTGCAAGATAAACGATATCAGTGAAGGATAGATTGTCGGCTGGTCGGCTCCTGATAAGAGATAATTTTAAGGAAAGTAAATATGTAATTATAACCTAAATATAAAACCAATAATAAGGAACTACTTAAAAATGTTCTACTGGAAAAAATGTCGATTGTTTGTTTGATTTAATCTAAAGTATCGAGTCTATTTCAAGTTGTTTCTGAAACATAAAAACTTCCTTATTTTTGTTTATTTTTTTTTATTATTATTAAAATATTATAGACCATGTTACAATTTCAAGCAATTACTATGTTGTATAACTTTTTTTTGGTTTTCTAAGATTGACTCTCGTTAAGTTGTATGGTGATGATGTAGTATGTAGCAACATTTGCCAATATACAAAAAATCATGCTCTTGTTAATATTAAAATACCCTGCAGCAGTAAACTCCCTATAAAAATGTTTTGAAGAGTTGATAATTTTTGTCAAAATTTCGTCTTCTCTAGGTCCCTTTTGAAACTTCTCCTGAAGCGTATGACATAAATCAATAAATTTTCTAGCCTCCTGGGTAGCTGAATCGATCGGAAAAATAATCATAACAAAATTGAACTAAAAAAGACGTTATGATAATTATGAACGGAAAGAACACCTACTTACTGAGACAAAGACCATCAATAACACATTTGCGATTATGATCCGACAAACAAACTCTTTACTGGTACGAAGGATCATAATAAAAGTATAATTCAAGCATACAATTATTTGCAAACCAAAGTGGAACAAGATACTTATTATCTGATACCCAAAAATCTGACTAAACATGTCAACAGTCTCTCCCAAAGTTCGGAAAATATTTCCAGCATTTCTAATACCTTCGAGATCAAAATTTTCGCAGTTTTTTATTAATCTTTCATTCAAATCCTTGTATCTATCTTTAATGCTTCTCGCCAATGTCGTTATGAAAATAACCGTTAAAAACTCTTGATAGCAGTCCGAAAAAGGATTTAGCCACAGTCCCTCCCAAAGCCCAATTTTTTCCATACTTATAAATGCATACAGTAGATAAAAAACAAAACTAGCAAAAATAATATGCTGTAACAACAGCACAAAGTAAAAATTTTTCCAAATCCTTTCTCTCTGGCCTGTATTTTCCAATTTTACGTCGATGTATTTAAAATTCGTGATTAGAGTTTTCCACTTTTTGACGTCCCACACCGTAGATTTTAAAACCGTGACCAAGTTTCGTACCACCAGGATGAAAGTCCAGGAGATGTGGAGAAAATTCTCTGATACGTATTCATAGTTTCGTTTGAAGCCACGGTTGATAGCAAAAATCCAGAGACATTTGATGGTTAATAAAACACATGCGTACAATGTGGAGAATTTTAAAGAATAAAAGGAATTTTTGTCAAAATCGTACCACGGTGTTATTAGAAAGATGTTCAAGTATTGAAAAAAGGGTTTTATGAAACTGATATCTTTGACTGATAGACTGAAGTTCATGGTAGCTTCTGTTCTAATATCGCCGAATGTCCTATCAATCAACTAATGGAGGTGCCTACACACGAATACAAGGACAAATGTTTCCATTATTGGATTAGAAACTGTAACATTTGTGTTTAATTTTTTTATTTTTAAAATATTAGAGAACAATCTACAATATAAGCAATAGCTAGGTTGTGTAATTTTTGTTCGTTTTCTGACACTGACTCTCGTTAAGTTGTATGGTGATGATATAGTATGTAGCAACATTAGCCAATATACAAAAAATTAAGGCCCTATTAATATCAAAATACCCTGCTGCAGTAAACTCCCTATGAAAGTGTTTACAAGAGTTTATCACTTTTGTAAAAATTTCGTCTTCGCCTTTTTGAAACTTCTCCTGAAGTTTATGGCATAAGTCAATAAATTTTCGAGCTTCCTGGGTAGCTGAATCGATTGGAAATATAATCATAACAACATTGAACTAAAAAAATTTTAGTCATAATTATGAACGGAAAAACATCCTACTTACTGCGACAAAGATCATCAAGAACACTTGCCCGATTATCATCTTACACGTAAAATCTTTGTAGCTGCTATGAATCATAATAAAAATATAATTCAAACAAACAATTATTTGCAAACCAAAGTGGAACAAGATACTTATGATCTGATAACCAAAAATCTGACTAATCAGATCAACGGTCTCCCCCAAAATTCGAAAAATATTTCCAGCAAGTTTAATTTCTTTAAAATCCAAACGTCCGCAGTTTTTTATTAATGTTTCATTCAGATCTTTGTATCTAATTTTGACACTTTTCACCAGCTCACTTATCAAAATAACTAATAGAAACTCTTGATAGAAGTCACCCAAAGGACTTAGCCACAGTCCTTTCCACATCTCAATTTTTGTCATGCTTGAAAATGCGTTTAACTGGTATACAATAATCATAAAAAAAACAATGTTCTGTAAGAAAAAAACAAAATAGAAATTTTTCCAAAACGTTTCTTTGTGGCCCCCGTTTTTCAGTTTTATGTCGATGTATTTAAAGTTTGTGATTAGAGTTTTCCAATTATCGACATGCCACAATGTTGATTTTAAAACAGTCGCTAAGGTTCGTACCACAAGACTGAAGGTCCAAAAGATGAAGAGAAAATTCCATGAAACGAAATCATTTTCGTCTGCAAACCCAAGGTTCAAAGAAAAAATCCATATAAATTTAATAACGATTAAAAAACACGCATGCAATATGGAAAATTTTAACCAGTAAAATGAATTCTTATTAAAATCGTACCATGGCGTTATTAGAAAGATATTCAAGTACAGAAAAAAAGGTTTAATAAAATTGATATCTCTGACTGAAAGGCTGAAGTTCATGTTGGTTTCTGCTTTAACATCAGTGAATGTGCTATCAATCAACTAATGGACTACACAAAAGTACAAGGACAAATGTTTCAATTAGCCGATTAACAAAATAAATTTCCGATTACTATTTATTTTGACAATATACAGATTTAAGTGATGCTTGGTCAGAATTCCGAGGGATATTGACATTTCTGATACTGGCTTTCATTAAGTTGTATGGTAATGATGTAATACGTAGCGACATTTCCACCCAAAGCAAAAAGTATCCTTTTGTTAATGTTAAAAAATCCAGCGGCGGTGAATTCTCTTTGAAAATTTTTGCAACAAACTGTTAATTTTGACAGAGCATCCAATTCTTTAGACTCGTGAGGGAACTGTTCTTGAAGTTTGTAACACAAGTCCATAAATTTCTTAGCTTCTTGAGTAGCTTCGTCAATGGGTAAAATCACCATCAGGACATTGCACTAAAAATTTTTATTATCATTTTCAAAGTTATGTAAAATACGTACCGTTACAAATATCATTGAACATAAATTAGCCGCCAAGATTCCATACAACACATCTTTATTGACACTCGAAAGGGTCACATAGCTATAGTTCAAACAAGATATTATCTCTAAACCGAACCGAAACAGGACACATATTATTTGATAGCCAAAAATATGACTAAAGTCGTCGACGTTTTCGCCCAGAAGACGATATATCTCTTGCACTTGTCTAAAGTCTCGGTCAGTAAAATTTTTACATTGTTTTAGTAATTTCGCATTCAAATATTCATAGCGTTCCTTGAAACACTTGATCAAAGTATTTATGAACACAACCATCAAAAATTCCCGATAATAATCACCACCAAACCAAAAAGTTTCCAAAATTGGCATTCCCAAAAACAGTGAAAAAGCGTATAACTGAAATGCGAACCAAATGGCGACCACCACGTGCTTCATCCCCAAACGGAAGTAAAAGTTTTGGAAAATTGACTTTTGTTGGTCAACGATTTGCAATTTCGTGTCAATAAGTTCGAAATTGGTGATCAACGTTGTCCATTTATTGATATCCCAAAAAGTCGATTTTAAAATCGCCATTACAGGACGAACTACTTGATTCAAAATCCAAAATGTGTACAGAACTTTGAAAGTTGGAGTGTTTTGGAACATTTTTCTTTGGATGTTTTCATTCATCGTCAGACTGAAAAGCCAAGTGAATTTAACAAGGATTAAAACAGATCCATATAACTTGGATATATTTAGGTTGCGGAAGGAGAGTTTGTTGAAGTCGTACCAAGGTGCTATCAGAAAAATGTTCAAATATAAAAAAAGGGGTTTGATGAATTTGATATTTTTAATGGGTAACTTAGAATTCATTGTCGCGTCGAGGGTGAAATTATTATTGAAGAAAAACGTTACCAATTTTTCAATCAGCTAATGAAACGGCCAAATAGCAGGGTAAATATTAAGATTAATTTATTGATTGGTTATAATTTGATAAGTGGTGTAATACGGAAAATGGGCTATGTAAACCACACGTGTATTTATTTAAATTATGGATTAACAAATTCGAAAAGGTTTAATTTGTTATTTATTTTACTAGAAAATATAATTTGATAAAAGTAAGTGTATGTTGTTTGTAGATAAAATAAAAATCGTATCTGTTTTGAATTACCCCAAGCTTATAATTGTCATTCCACTGTACCAAATTTTCTAACCGCACTTCTGGTACTGATTTTCGTTTAGTTGTATCATGATAATGTAATACGTGGCCACATTTCCAACCAAAGAGAAAATAATTCCTTTATTGATAAAAAAAAATCCGGCAGCGTGAAAACTTCTTTGAAAATTGTGCGAACAGTTTATTAGTTTCGTTAAAGCTTCCCCTTCTTTGGAATTTTCATTTAATTGTGCTTGGATTTTGTAACACAGATCGATGAATTTCTTAGCTTCTTTGGTAGCAGAATCCATGGGAAATATCAACACTAATACATTCCACTAAAAATCCAAGTCATCATTTGAAAAATTTTTACAAAAACTTACAATCGCCAATAATAGAGCCAACAAATTAGCAGTCAACAGTTGATAGAACACTTTGTCTTCCGTAGTCAGAACAATGATAAACATATAATTCAAACCAGAAATGGTCTCTACGCAAAATTTCAGTAAAACACATATTATTTGGTGACCAAAAAGATCACTAAATGTGGACACAGTTTCTCCCAAAATTCGATATACTTCTCCCATATGTTTATAATCACGAACCGTAAATTGTTCATAATGCTGTAGTAATTTTGTGTTCAAATATTTGTATCTTCGTGTAAAACATTCAATCAAAACGTTTATTAATACGACTAATAAAAATTCCTGATACATGTCAGTCAGAGAGCCTACCCACAACCCCTTAAATAGCGAGATTTTTAAAAAACTTGAAAAGCTGTAACACGAAAATCCATAAAAAACGACAATAACCACATGTCTAATAAATAACCGAAAATAGAAATTTTTGAATATCGACGTTTCTCGATCAGGAATTTGTAGTCTCTTGTCAATGTTTTTGAAATTATCTATTAGTACATTCCACTTGGTCAGATTCCAAAAAGTGGATTTTGAAACAGTTATTACAGTACGCACTAACATAGTTAAAGTCCAAATAGAACTAGCAACTTTAAGTGACACAGCGTCAATACGAAAATGTTTTGTGAGGTCACTGTTTACCGTTACATCAAAAATCCAAAATATTTTAACCATTATTAAAATGCACCCATAAAATCTGGAAAAGTTTGTGTTTCGAAACGAATTTTTATCAAAATCATACCAAGGTGTGATCAAAAAAAGGTTTAAATAATAATATAAAGGTTTAATGGAGTTGAAATTTCCACTTGCTCGGTTAAAGTTCATGTTCGCTTTGCCACCTCGCAATCGACTGATGCGCAGTTCTCTATATTTACAACAGAAAAACGAAAATAAATAAGGTTCCAATTAATTGGTTAAGTGGCAAAAGGTGATTATAACAGTTTTTAATACATTACGTAATTGATCCTTGTAATTTTCAAATTCGGGTTTGCTTAGTTTTCATGTTTACATTAATATTTAATTTTATTTATTTAATTTATTCAGCTACTGTTTCTCCTCTTCAACATAAGCCTGGTTAGCCGTAGCCGAGACAGCTTGGAATTGTTCTGGGTACCCTAAAAGGTCCATGAGTTCGAATCCTACACCAGGCATTTTTTCACGCTGATACACACTTTTTCTCGTTGACGTAATAGATTGTCCGAGCGGTTTATGGCGCTAAATTTAAGCTCTAGTTCTTACGAAGAGCCTGGGTTCGAATCCTACTTAGCTATTTTTTTTTTCTTGGGTAAGCTCTCAACAAACAAGTTATACGACCAACAATACCCTTACCGTACTTAATTAATTTATTTTCCTTACTATGTGTCGTGTCGCTCCCAAGCTAAACAAGCAACAATTCTTATCGTATTTAGTTAATTTATTTCCTCCCGAACACCAGGTAAATTCACTTTTATTTGCGCACAGACTTGAGAAAGAGAGAGACCCATATTCAAACTTACCGCGCGCACCCCCAGCGCAACCATGTCACTTTTTTTTTAAATCCTGCTCACAAACTCAACGTGCACACACATTCAAATTTGGCGCACGCTACTTATAAATTTTGTTTGTTTATTTGCTGAATTTGTTTTTCAATGAAAAATTAAAAACAAATTTGAAAAGAATTGTATTCGCGTGAAATCTAGTGCAACAAGATAAAATTAGTTGATTCTCACGCCTAACAACCTACAATAGAAAGACAGTGGAAATTAAATAATTATTAAAGAAATGGCTATTCGGAATTCATAGCACAAAATAATAAGAGACTGGAAAAGGGAGGGGTGACAAATCAAAATAGCGTATATTTCCATCTTTTATTTTCGTGCATAAATTCTGGTAACTTTTTTGGTAAAAAGTCTTTTATGTCAGTATGGTGGCACTTCTGATTTAACTTGTTGCTTTGTCGTTCAAGTAACCAGTCACTAAATATCATATTTTGTAAGACCTAAATTCCCTAAAGTATAGCAAAAAAGGTGACAAAAGTGAGGGGGTAAGTTGTTTATTCTTAGTGTGGTACCAAGAACATCACTATGACGACACAGAACATTCCCTGTCAAAAACCTAATTAATAGTTGCTCTGGCTAAATTGTGCAGTAACAACTATATAAGTCACCACATTCCCCATAACCGCAAAAATGATACTTTTATCAATTACAAACAACCCTCCAGCGCTAAAATTCCTAAAACAATATTCGCACTATTTTGTCGTTTTCCTCCAGATCTTCACTTCAGTGGAATTTAATTCAAACTGATCTTCCATCCGATGACACACAACAAGGAAATTTCGAGCCTCTTTAGTCGTAGAATCCATTGCAAAAATCAACGAGACGAAAACATACTGAACAAAATAGGAAAAATATTGTACAGACTTCCACTTTAATAGATACCACGCCCAGAAAAAAAGTTTGCGCCACAGCAGTCAAAACATAGCAAAGAACCGGCTAAGATTCCTCCATACTGATACACAAAAGGGCAAAAGTGAAAGAGTTGATGATATGAAGAGCATCATAAATTATGATCAGAGGCAACTGATAACCACTGGGCGGAAAAATATCTTACGGATGCAATTCCCCAGTTGAAGCAAGGTGTGTTTTACGGCGAGTAGCGGGGACGCTTTGATCTGGTCCACAAGGTCGTAGCCAGTGCGTCGCTTGGAGTGTTTACAGCTTGTTAAAAAACTACTTCTATATTACTATATTACTTCAAATAAAAATACTCGATGCCCTTTTTAATTTTTCAAACACATGACCACAGATTTGTGATCTTGAAATGTTATATTATGTTGATATAGTCCAAAAGAAAAATATATTTGTAACCAAACTATCGCCGCGACAGCACTGGATCGAGCGTATGAAACACAATTCCGCGCGTTGCTGATAACCAAACAATTCATTAAACTCTTCTATCATGTCTTCAAAGAAGCCATAGCTTCGAGCTGGATTAGTGACCCGCATCTTCGACTTCTCGTCAAGAACTAGCTTCGGGTTTAAGTTTTCGTAGCCACTTTTGATAGTTTCTATCACGCTTTGGAAAAACCTTGTTAACATAAATTGGTAAAAAGAATCAACGGCGTGACCAAAACAAATACACTTCCATAGTGGTACCCAGAAAAATGCATGGTACATATAGATGCGTTACCCCATCACTATGAAAAATGTAATAAATGATATAGTAGGGTTTAAGCAATTGCAAGATTTGCGTTTATTTTTTTTTATTTTTAAAATGTTAGAGAACAAGCTATAAATATAAGCAATTGCTATGTTGTATAATTTTTGTTCGTTTTCTGACACTGACTCTCGTTAAGTTGTATAGTGATGATATAGTATGTA
The DNA here is from genome assembly GCF_036711695.1 of Zophobas morio. NCBI lineage: Eukaryota > Metazoa > Arthropoda > Insecta > Coleoptera > Tenebrionidae > Zophobas > Zophobas morio. The sequence goes on from NW_026972112.1 coordinate 2,561,350, forward strand.
GCAACATTTGCCAATATACAAAAAATGATGCCCTTGTTAATACCAAAATAGCCTGCGGCAGTAAACTCCCTGCGAAAATGTTTAGAAGAGTTTATCACTTTTGTAAAAATTTCGTCTTCGCCCTTTTGAATCTTCTCCTGAAGTTTAAGGCATAAATCAATAAATTTTCGAGCTTCCTGGGTAGCTGAATCGATCGGAAATATAATCATAACAACATTGAACTAAAAAAAATTTAGTCATAATTATTTACTAAAAAACTTTCTACTTACTGTGACAAAGAACATCAAGAACACGTGTGCGGTTATCACCTGATTCGTAAAATCTTTGTAGCTACTATGAATCATAATAAAAATATAATTCAAACATACAATTACTTGCAAACCAAAGTGGAACAAGATACCTATTATCTGATAACCAAAAATCTGACTAATCAGATCAACGGTCTCTCCCAAAATTCGAAAAATATTTCCAGCATTTTTAATATTTTCAAAATCCAAACGTCCGCAGTTTTTTATCAATGTTTCATTGAGATCTTTGTATCTAATTTTGACACTTTTCACCAACTCACTTATTAAAATAACCGTTAGAAACTCTTGATAGAAGTCACCAAAAGGACTTAACCACAATCCTTTCCACATCCCAATTTTTGCCATACTTGAAAATGCGACTAGTTGATGAACAGCAAAAATAACAAAAACAGCATTCTGTAAGAAAAATACAAAGTAGAAATTTTTCCAAAACCTTTCTTTGTGGCCCCTGTTTTTCAGTTTTATGTCGACGTATTTAAAGTTCGTGATTAGAGTTTGCCAGTTATTGAGGTCGCATAATGTTGATTTTAGAACCGTGACTAAGGTTCGTACCACCAGGCTGAAAGTCCAAAAAATGAAGAGAAAATTCAATGAAACGAATTCAATTTCGTCTCCAAGCCTAGGGTTCAAGGAAAAAATCCATATACATTTAATAGCGACCACGAAGCATGCATACAATATGGAGAATTTTAACCAATAAAATGAATTTTTATTAAAATCGTAACACGGCGTTATTAGAAAAATGTTCAAGTACAAAAAAAAAAGGTTTGATGTAATTAATATCTCTGACTGAAAGGCTGAAGTTCATGTTAGCGTCTGCTCTAACATCAATTAATGTGCTATCAATCAACTAATGGATTACACAAAAATACGAGGACAAATGTTTCAATTAGCCGATTAACAAAATAAATTTCCGATTACTATTTATTTTAACAATATACAGATTTAAGTGTTGCTTGGTCAGAATTCCGAGGTATATTGACATTTCTGATACTGGCTTTCATTAAGTTGTATGGTAATGATGTAATACGTAGCGACATTTCCACCCAAAACAAAAAGTATCCTTTTGTTAATGTTAAAAAATCCAGCGGCGGTGAATTCTCTTTGAAAATTTTTGCAACAAAGTGTTAATTTTGACAGAGCATCCAATTCTTTAGACTCGTGAGGGAACTGTTCTTGAAGTTTGTAACACAAGTCCATAAATTTCTTAGCTTCTTGAGTAACTTCGTCAATGGGTAAAATCACCATCAGGACATTGCACTAAAAAATTTCATTATCATTTTCAAAGTTATGTAAAATACGCACCGTTACAAATATCATTGAACATAAATTAGCCGCCAAGATTCCATACAACACATCTTTATTGACACTCGAAAGGGTCACATAGCTATAGTTCAAACAAGATATTATCTCTAAGCCGAACCGGAACAGGACACATATTATTTGATAGCCAAATATATAACTAAAGTCGTCGACGTTTTCGCCCAGAAGACGATATATCTCTTGCACTTGTCTAAAGTCTCGGTCAGTAAAATTTTTACATTGTTTTAGTAATTTCGCATTCAAATATTCATATCGTTCCTTGAAACACTTGACCAAACTATTCATGAACACAACCATCAAAAATTCCCGATAATAGTCACCACCAAACCAAAAAGTTTCCAAAATTGACATTCCCAAAAACAATGAAAAAGCGTACAATTGAAATGCGATCCAAATGGCGACCACCACGTGCTTCATCCCCAAACGGAAGTAAAAGTTTTGGAAAATTGACTTTTGTTGGTCAACGATTTGCAATTTCGTGTCAATAAGTTCGAAATTGGTGATCAACGTTGTCCATTTATTGATATCCCAAAAAGTCGATTTTAAAATCGCCATTACAGGACGAACTACTTGATTCAAAATCCAAAATGTGTACAGAACTTTGAAAGTTGGAGTGTTTTGGAACATTTTTCTTTGGATGTGTTCATTGATCGTTAGACTGAAAAGCCAAGTGAATTTGACAAGGATTAAAACAAATCCATATAACTTGGATATATTTAGGTTGCGGAAGGAGAGTTTGTTGAAGTCGTACCAAGGTGCTATCAGAAATATGTTCAAATATAAAAAAAAGGGTTTGATGAATTTGATATTTTTAATGGGTAACTTAGAATTCATTGTCACGTCGAGGGTGAAATTATTATTGAAAAAAAACGTTACCAATTTTTCAATCAGCTAATGAAACGGCCAAATAGCAGGGTGAATATGAAGATTAATTTATTGATTAGTTACAATTTGATAAGTGGTGTAATACGGAAAAGGGGCTACGTAAGCCACACGTGTATTTATTTAAATTATGGATTAACAAACTCGAAAAGGTTTAATTTGTTATTTATTTTACTAGAAAATAAAGTTTGATAAAAGTATATGTTGTTGATAGACAAAATAAAAAATCGTTATCTTATCTGTTTTGAATTACCCCAGGCTTATAATTGTCATTCCACTGTACCAAATTTTCTAACCGCAGTTCTGGTACTGATTTTCGTTTAGTTGTATCATGATAATGTAATACGTAGCCACATTTCCAACCAAAGAAAAAATAATTCCTTTATTGATAAAAAAAAATCCGGCTGCATGAAAACTTCTTTGAAAATTGTGCGAACAATTTATTAGTTTCGTTAAAGCTTCCCCTTCTTTGGAATTTTCGTTTAATTGTGCTTGGATTTTGTAACACAGATCGATGAATTTCTTAGCTTCTTTGGTAGCAGAATCCATGGGAAATATCAACATTGAAACATTCCACTAAAAATAACAAGTTACACAGTTTTTACGAAATTTGAAAAAGCTTACAACTGCCAGTGTTATAGCCGACAAATTAGCAGTCAGCAGTCGATAGAACAATTCTTCGTCAACACTCAGAACAATGATAAACAAATAATTCAAACCAGAAATTGTCTCTACACAAAATTTCAGTAAAACGCATATTATCTGATGACCGAAAAGATCACTAAATACGTCAACACTCTCTCCCAAAATTCGGTACATTTCTCCCATATGTTTATAATCACGGACCGTAAATTGTTTATAATTCTTTAGTAATATCGCATTTAAATCCTCGTATTTTTGTTTAAAATAGTCAATCAAGGCTTTTAGTAACACAGCCAACAAAAATTCCTGATACGTGTCAGCGAGAGGGCTCACCCAGAACCCCTTAACCAGAGAAATTTTCAAAAAATTTGTAAACGTGTACAACTGGAGTCCACTAACAATGAAGGTAACCACATGTTGGACCAGCAACTGAAAATTGAAATTTTTGAATATCGACACTTTTCGATCCTGGTTTTCTAAATTCTTCTCAAGGTTTTTGAAATTAGTTATTAGAACATTCCACTTGGTCATATTCCAAAAAGTTGATTTTGAAATAGTTATTACAACACGCACTAACATCGTTAAGGTCCAAATCGAACTAGCAACTTTAAGCGAGACAGCGTCGATATGAAAATATTTTGTTAGCTCACTGTTTACCGTTATATCAAAAATCCAAAATAGTTTAAGCAGTATTAAAAAGCACCCATAAAATCTGGAAAAGTTTGTGATTCGAAACGAGTTTTTATCAAAATCATACCAAGGTGTGATCAAAAAAAAATTTAAATAATAGTAAAATGGTTTAATGGAGTTGAAATCTCCACCTGCTAGGTTAAAGTTCATTTTCACTTTTCAGGGGGTTTTCCACCAGGCAATCAACTAATGGGAAGTTGTTCTCTATATTTACACAGAAAAACGGAAATAAATAAGCTTACAATTAATTTGTTAAATGGTCAAAGGTGATTATAAAAGTGCTTAATGTATCACCTAATTGATACTTTAATTTCAATGACATCTAGTGACAATAGATAAAATTAGTCAATTCTGACGTTTAACAATCTGTAACATGTTTTAGAGAGAGGTGACAAATAAAATAAGCATATATGTTTCCAACATTTATTTTCGTGCATAAATTCTCTTAACTTTTTTGATAAAAATATCTTTATGTCAGTATGGTGGCACTTCTGATTTACCTTTTTGTATTGTCATTAAAGTAAACCAGTCACCAAATATTATATTTTATAAGACAAATTTCCTAAAGTATAACGAGAAAGGTGATAAAAGTAAGTATAGTAACTTCTTTATTCTTGGCGTGGTACTAAGAATATCACCATGACGACACAGAACATTTCCTGTCAAAACAACCTAATTATTAGTTGTTCTGGCTAAATTGTGTAGTAACAACTATATAAGTCAGGACATTCCCCATAACCGCATAAGCGCTAAAATTCCTAAAAAAATATTCGCAATATTTCGTCGTTCTCCTCAAGATCTTCACTTCGCTGGAATTGAATTCAAACTGATCTTGCATCCGATGACACACATCAAGGAATTTTCGAGCCTCTTTAGTCGTCGAATCCATTGCAAAAATCAACGAGACGAAGACATACTGAAACAAAAACAGGAACAAATTTGTACAGACTTCCCCTTTGATATATACCACGCCCAGAAAAAAAGGTAGCACCACAGCAGTCAAAACGCACCAAAGTACCGGCCGAAGTGCCTCCATATTGATACACAAAAGGGCAAAAGTGAAAGAGTTGATCATATGAAGAGCGTCAGAAATTATGATCAGAGCCAACTGATAACCGAACATGTCAAACATGTCATTAAACCCTTCCACCATCTCTCCTAAGAAGCAATATCTTCGAGCTAAATTTGTGACCACAATCTTCGACTTCGCGTCAAGAATTAGCTTCTGGTTTAAGTGTTCGTAGCCACTTTTGATAGTTTCTACGACGCTTTGCAAAAACCTTGTTAACATAAACTGGTAAAAGGAATCAGCAGTGTGGGCAAAAAAAATACATTTCCATAGTGGTACCCCGAAAAATGTGTGGTACACATAGACGCAGTACGCGATCACTGTGACAAATGTAAACTGAAGTAACCAAAACTTGAGCGGTTTTTCTGTGTGTGAGGTTTCTTCAATGGAGCGACATTTCTCTAGAAGGATTTTCCAGTTTTTGACGTCCGAGACGGTTTTGGCGACCGTTAGTACCATTATTGTGCAAAGAATCAGAGTGTTGAGTAAATGGATGAATGCTTGTGTGAATACCAATCTTCGTAAAAAGCGACCTTTCTGAAAAATGTCGTAAATCGTAGCGAGTGATAAACTAATTTTTGCTAAAATCAGACTGTATCCATAGAGTTTGCACAGGGTTGGTTTGTAGAATGAACCGTCTTTGAAGTCGTACCAAGGAGTGATAAGAAAAATATTGAAGTAGAGGAACTTGTAGTCGATGTTTTTCCATGACTTGCTCATTCTGAGAATGTCGTAGAATATTTTGTTTGGGTTAATTATGATAAAACCTTGTGATAGAGCTAGATATAGAAGTAGTTGGATTGATAGTTTCAAAGATTACAAATCTAGAATCAACATTAACTACAAAAACTGGAAGAGTTCTATTTTCAGTTTTGATTAAACTGTGTGGTTATTATCATATACGTTGCTACGTTGCTCATCACACCCGTGATGAGTGTTTTATCGATATAAAAGAGTCCACCGGCACTAAATTCTCGGAGAAACTGTTTCGAATAAGCTGCGGTTTCCTTAAGCAACTTAATTTCCTTAGCACTGGTGCTAAATCGGTCTTGAATCTGGTAACAGTTGTCCAGAAATCTTTGCGCTTCTTGAACTGTACCATCCATATTGACAATAATAGTGAAAAAATTATACTACAACAAAAAATTAGAAACAAAAAAAATATTCAAACAACATACTCACAAAAACTAGCATTAATAGTGACACCGTGGCAACCCACACGAAATGGAAAAACGAATTAACAAAGTCCCATTTCATACAAACCAGAAGAAAATTAAGAGCGTTGATAAACTGCAAACCACAATGAAAAATAACCAGAGCCAACTGGTACCCGAATATTGTATTAAAAATGTCGATGGTTTGTCCAAGCAGGCGGTAACTTTTAGCTAAGTTTCTAATTGTTTCTTCTACATACTTTTCCTGTGGGTCTATACGACTAAGTTTATAGTTCAAACTTTGGTAACCATTTTTCAAAATTTTGACCACTCCTTTCACAAAACTGACTAATAAATATTCGTAATAGAGACCCGTCATGTGACTTAAGAAGATACATTTCCATGCAGGTGTACCAAAATAAGCTGTCAGTACGAAAAACGGATACAGGGTGAGCAAACAAATCACGAACTGTTTGATCACGAAAGATGGCATCACTATTTTCAAATCAACTTTGTTTTTTTCGGGCAGTTGTTCATAGATGTGTTGACAATTTTTGAAGAGTAATTCCCAGTTGTTACGGTCCCATAGTGATTTTGCTGTATTGACAATGATTACTGAACATAGGGTAGCCGAACAAACGTTGTGAATAAATTTTTGGGAAGGTAAGATGGTTTGTAGGACTTCGTCGTAGCTGCTGGCATCCACAATCCCGATGCCAGTCAACACCACTTTCACTAGTGTTAAAAGTAAACCATAAAGCTTGCAGAGCTTCTGGTTGCTGAAGCAACGTTTGCTAAAATTGTACCATGGGGTGATAAGAAAAATTTTGAAATAGAAGCAAGAGATAAGCATATCGGGGTTTTGATCAGTATTTTAGACGAATAGAAAATGTACACATTACTTTAATCGCCGACCTAACAACAATGGAACATTTTAGTGGATATAATGTAAACGAATGGGTGAAAATAAACAAGCGGAAACTGAAGAAGTGACCTTATTAACCTAAACACATTTTCATCACAATTAATCTATCTAATCAACGTTGAATAATTTTTTTAAGAAGTCTTACACGTCACTCATATTAAACTGTGTTGTAACAACAATATAACTAACAACGTTCCCTAAAACACCAATAATAACCGCCTTGTTAATTTTGAAAAAACCGCCTGCAGAAAACTCTCGAAAAATCTGTTTCGAATAAATCGTGGCATTTTCGATAATCTTTGTTTGTTTCGCAGTGACACTAAAGCAATCTCCAAGTCGATAACACAAGTTCGGGAATTTCCGGGCTTCTTGGACTGTCGAATCCATGACAGTCACAATCGTGGAAAAAATGTACTACAACAACCAAAATAATTTTTTTTAACTAAAACATGAAAACTCACCAAACTGAGCAAACCAACTGCACAACAAGAAATCAGAACATACCGAAAATAATAACTACCTGACTCGAATTTTGCGTAAAGTATGGAAAAATTTATAACATCCACCATTTGCAAACCAGAATGGAACAATATTAACAGAATTTGATACCCAAACAATTTATTAAAAATATCAGTTGTTTGACCCAAAAGTCTGTATTTCTCAACTAGACGCTTTAGACAGTTTTCGGTGACAGTTTTTTGCGAAGTCAGAGTTTTGTTCAAACTTTTGTAGCCAGTTTTGAGTAGGTTGACCAAACGTTTTAAAAAATAAGCTAACAAAAATTCGTAGTATAAATCAGGTATGTCGGTCTGCCAGAGACAGTTTAACATAGTTGTGTCTAAAATAATCGACCGGGTGTAGAGTAGATAAATTACGAAAATACCAAAAATGGTGTGTGCCATAAAAAAGTGGCACTTGATTTTTGTCAGCGATGTTTTTTGGTCTTGTGAGAGGTTGTAAATGTGACGACAATTTCTGACTAAACTTTTCCAGTTGTCAGAATCGTAGAAAGTCCTGATTAGTATGAAGATTGTAGTTCCAGAAGTTATGGTAATGTTGAACTTGTGCAAGATTCTTTGAGAAAATGCTAATTTTTCTACCATGGTACGACCTGCCAGACCTTCACTCACCACAATAAGAGTAAATTTGAGACATATTAACAGGAAACCGTAAATTTTAGACAAGTGTGGTTTATACAAAGAATTTTTACTGAAGTCGTACCAAGGTGTAATTAGAAATATGTTGGTGTATAAAAATAAAAGGCGCACGTAACCGCTGCTTCTTGGAGAATTCATTATGCTAATGTTAGATTCTCGGATAATTATGACAACGTTAAAATTATTGACATAAAGTTCTACTTATTTGTTGTGTTGTTGTTTTTCATCAAAGTAATGGCTTCAAAAACATCCAAAAACAATTAAAAAAATCAGTTACATGTCACTCATATTATATTGTGTAGTAACAACAATATAACTAGCTACGTTGCCTAGAAAGCCAACAATCACTGACTTATTAATTTTAAAATATCCACCTAACATCAGCTAGCTCCTTTAAATTCATAGCTTATAAAAATCATATAGTGGGCTTTAAGAAACTGTAACATATGCGTTTAATTTTTTTTATTTTTAAAATATTAGAGAACAAGCTACAAATATAAGCAATTGCTATGTTGTATAGTTTTTGTTCGTTTTCTGGCACTGACTCTCGTTAAGTTGTATAGTGATGATATAGTATGTAGCAACATTTGCCAATATACAAAAAATGATGCCCTTGTTAATACCAAAATACCCCGCGGCAGTAAACTCCCTTTGAAAGTGTTTAGAAGAATTTATCACTTTTGTAAAAATTTCGTCTTCGCCCTTTTGAAAATTCTCCTGAAGTTTATGGCATAAATCAATAAATTTTCGAGCTTCCTGGGTAGCTGAATCGATCGGAAATATAATCATAACAACATTGAACTAAAAAATTTTTAGTCATAATTATGAACAAAAAAACATTCTACTTACTGCGACAAAGAACATCAAGAACACGTTCGCGGTTATCACCTGATTCGTAAAATCTTTGTAGCTACTATGAATCATAATAAAAATATAATTCAATCATACAATTACTTGCAAACCAAAGTGGAGCAAGATACCTATTATCTGATAACCAAAAATCTGACTAATCAGATCAACGGTCTCTCCCAAAATTCGAAAAATATTTCCAGCATTTTTAATATTTTCAAAATCCAAATGTTCGCAATTTTTCATTAAAGTTTCATTCAGATTTTCGTATCTAATTTTGACACTTTTCACCAACTCACTTATTAAAATAACCGTTAGAAACTCTTGATAGAAGTCACCAAAAGGACTTAGCCACAATCCCTTCCACACCCCAATTTTTGCCATACTTGAAAATGCGTCTAGTTGATGAACAGCAAAAATAACAAAAACGGCATTCTGTAAGAAAAACACAAAGTAGAAATTTTTCCAAAACGTTTCTTTGTGGCCTCTGTTTTTCAGTTTTATGTCGACGTATTTAAAGTTCGTGATTAGAGTTTTCCAGTTATTGAGGTCCCATAATGTTGATTTTAAAACCGTGACTAAGGTTCGTACCACCAGGCTGAAAGTCCAAAAAATGAAGAGAAAATTCAATGAAACGAATTCAATTTCGTCTCCAAGCCTAGGGTTCAAGGAAAAAAGCCATATACATTTAATAACGACCAAGAAGCATGCATACAATATGGAGAATTTTAACCAATAAAATGAATTTTTATTAAAATCGTAACACGGCGTTATTAGAAAAATGTTCAAATACAAAAAAAAAGGTTTGATGTAATTAATATCTCTGACTGAAAGGCTGAAGTTCATGTTAGCGTCTGCTTTAACATCAACGAATGTGCTATCAATCAACTAATGGACTACAAAAATACGAGGACAAATGTTTCAATTAGCCGATTAACAAAATAAATTTCCGATTACTATTTATTTTAACAATATACAGATTTAAGTGTTGCTTGGTCAGAATTCCGAGGTATATTGACATTTCTGATACTGGCTTTCATTAAGTTGTATGGTAATGATGTGATACGTAGCGACATTTCCACCCAAGGCAAAAAGTTTCCTTTTGTTAATGTTAAAAAATCCAGCGGCGGTGAATTCTCTTTGAAAATTTTTGCAACAAACTGTTAATTTTGACAGAGCATCCAATTCTTTAGACTCGTGAGGGAACTGTTCTTGAAGTTTGTAACACAAGTCCATAAATTTCTTAGCTTCTTGAGTAGCTTCGTCAATGGGTAAAATCACCATCAGGACATTGCACTAAAAAATTTCATTATCATTTTCAAAGTTATGTAAAATACGTACCGTTACAAATATCATTGAACATAAATTAGCCGCCAAGATTCCATACAACACATCTTTATTGACACTCGAAAGGGTCACATAGCTATAGTTCAAACAAGATATTATCTCTAAGCCGAACCGAAACAGGACACATATTATTTGATAGCCAAAAATGTGACTAAAGTCGTCGACGTTTTCGCCCAGAAGACGATATATCTCTTGCACTTGTCTAAAGTCTCGGTCAGTAAAATTTTTACATTGTTTTATAATTTCACATTCAAATATTCATATCGTTCCTTGAAACACTTGATCAAAGTATTCATGAACACAACCATCAAAAATTCTCGATAATAATCACCACCAAACCAAAAAGTTTCCAAAATTGGCATTCCCAAAAACAATGAAAAAGCGTATAATTGAAATGCGAACCAAATGGCGACCATCACGTGTTTCATCCCCAAACGGAAGTAAAAGCTTTGGAAAATTGATTTTTGTTGGTCAACGATTAGCAATTTCGTGTCAATAAGTTCGAAATTGGTGATCAACGTTGTCCATTTATTGATATCCCAAAAAGTCGATTTTAAAATCGCCATTACAGGACGAACTACTTGATTCAAAATCCAAAATGTGAACAAAACTTTGAAAGTTGGAGTGTTCTGGAACATATTTCTTTGGATGTGTTCATTGATCGTCAGACTGAAAAGCCAAGTTAATTTGACAAGGATTAAAACAGATCCATATAACTTGGATATATTTAGGTTGCGGAAGGAGAGTTTGTTGAAGTCGTACCAAGGTGCTATCAGAAAAATGTTCAAATATAAAAAAAAAGGGTTTGATGAATTTGATATTTTAATGGGTAACTTAGAATTCATTGTCGCGTCGAGGGTAAAAATACTATTGAAGAAAAACGTTACCAATTTTTTAATCAGCTAATGAAACGGCCAAATAGCAGGGTAAATATGAAGATTAATTTATTGATTAGTTACAATTTGATAAGTGGTGTAATACGGAAAAGGGGCTACGTAAACCACACGTGTATTTATTTAAATTATGGATTAACAAACTCGAAAAGGCTTAATTTGTTGTTTATTTTACTAGAAAATAAAATTTGGTAAAAATATATGTTGTTTATTGATAAAATAAAAATCGTTATCTTATCTGTTTTGAATTACCCCAAGCTTATAATTGTCATTCCACTGTACCAAATTTTCTAACCGCACTTCTGGTACTGATTTTCGTTTAGTTGTATCATGATAATGTAATACGTGGCCACATTTCCAACCAAAGAAAAAATAATTCCTTTACTGATAAAAAAAAATCCGGCTGCGTGAAAACTTCTTTGAAAATTGTGCGAACAATTGATTAGTTTCGTTAAAGCTTCCCCTTCTTTGGAATTTTCGTTTAATTGTGCTTGGATTTTGTAACACAGATCGATGAATTTCTTAGCTTCTTTGGTATCAGAATCCATGGGAAATATCAACATTGAAACATTCCACTAAAAATAACAAGTTACACATTTTTTACGAAATTTGAAAAAGCTTACAACTGCCAGTGTTATAGCCGACAAATTAGCAGTCAGCAGTCGATAGAACAATTCTTCGTCAACACTCAGAACAATGATAAACAAATAATTCAAACCAGAAATTGTCTCTACACAAAATTTCAGTAAAATGCATATTATCTGATGTCCGAAAAGATCACTAAATACATCTACACTTTCTCCCAAAATTCGGTACATTTCTCCAATGTGTTTATAATCGCGGACCGTAAATTGTTTATAATTCTTTAATAATGTTGCATTCAAATCCTCGTATTTTTGTTTAAAATTGTCAATGAAAGCTTTTAGTAACACAGCCAATAAAAATTCCTGATACGTGTCAGCGAGAGGGCTTGCCCAAAACCCCCTAACTAGAGAAATTTTCAAAAAATTTGAAAACGTGTACAACTGAAGTCCATTAATAATGACGATAACCACATGTTGAAGCAACAACTGAAAATTGAAATTTTTGAATATCGACACTTTTCGATCCTGGTTTTCTAGTTTCTTGTCAATGTTTTTGAAATTAGTTAACAGGACATTCCACTTTGTCATATTCCAAAAAGTTGATTTTGAAATAGTTATTACAACACGCACTAACATAGTTAAGGTCCAAATCGAACTAGCAACTTTAAGTGACACAGCGTCGATATGAAAATATTTTGTTAGCCCACTGTTTACCGTTATATCAAAAATCCAAAATATTTTAAGCAGTATTAAAAAGCATCCATAAAATCTGGAAACGTTTGTGTTTCGAAACGAGTTTTTATCAAAATCATACCAAGGTGTGATCAAAAAAATATTTAAATAATAGTAAAATAGTTTAATGGAGTTGAAATCTCCATCTGGTAGGTTAAAGTTCATTTTCACTTTTCAGGGGGTTTTCCACCAGGCAATCAACTAATGGGAAGTTGCTTTCTATATTTACACAGAAAAACGGAAATAAATAAGCTTACAATTAATTTGTTGAGTGGTCAAAGGTGATTATAAAAGTGCTTAATGGATCACCTAATTGATACTTTAATTTCAATGACATCTAGTGACAATAAATAAAATTAGTCGATTCTGACGTTTAGCAATCTGTAACAAGTTTTAGAGAGAGGTGACAAATAAAATAAGCATATATGTTTCCAACATTTATTTTCGTGCATAAATTCTATTAACTTTTTTGATAAAAATATCTTTATGTCAGAATGGTGGCACTTCTGATTTACCTTGTTGTATTGTCATTAAAGTAAACCAGTCACCAAATATTATATTTTTTAAGACAAATTTCCTAAAGTATAACGAGAAAGGTGATAAAAATAAGTATAGTAACTTCTTTATTCTTAGCGTGGTACTAAGAATATCACCATGACGACACAGAACATTTCATGTCAAAACAACCTAATTATTAGTTACTCTGGCTAAATTGTGTAGTAACAACTATAGGTATAAGTCAGCACATTCTCCATAACCGCAAAAATGATACTTTTATCAATCACAAAAAACCCTCCAGCGCTAAAATTCCTAAAAAAATATTCGCAATATTTCGTCGTTCTCCTCAAGATCTTCACTTCGGTGGAATTGAATTCAAATTGATCTTGCATCCGATGACACACATCAAGGAACTTTCGAGCCTCTTTAGTCGTAGAATCCATTGCAAAAATCAACGAGACGAAGACATACTGAAACAAAAACAGGAACAAATTTGTACAGACTTCCCCTTTGATATATATCACGCCCAGAAAAAAAGGTAGCACCACAGCAGTCAAAACACACCAAAGTACGGGCCGAAGTGCCTCCATATTGATACACAAAAGGGCAAAAGTGAAAGAGTTAATCATATGAAGAGCGTCATAAATTATGATCAGAGCCAACTGATAACCGAATATGTCATTAAACCCTTCTACCATCTCTCCTAAGAAGCAATATCTTCTAGTCTTCGACTTCGAGTCAAGAATTAGCTTCTGGTTTAAGTTTTCGTAGCCACTTTTGATAGTTTCTACCACGCTTTGCAAAAACCTTGTTAACATAAACTGGTAAAAGGAATCAGCAGCGTGGGCAAAAAAAATACATTTCCATAGTGGTACCCCGAAAAATGTGTGGTACACATAGATGCAGTACGTAATCACTGTGACAAATGTAAACTGAAGTAACCAAAACTTGAGCGGTTTTTCTGTGTGTGAGGTTCCTTCAATGGAGCCACATTTCTCTAGAAGGATTTTCCAGTTTTTGACGTCCGAGACGGTTTTGGCGACCGTTAGTACCACTATTGTGCAAAGAATCAGAGTGTTGAGTAAATGGATGAATGCTTGTGTGAATACGAATCTTCGTAACAAGCGATCTTTCTGAAAGATGTCGTAAATTGTAGCGAAGGATAAACTTATTTTTGCTAAAATCAGACTGTATCCATAGAGTTTGCACAGGGTTGGTTTGTGGAATGAACCGTCTTTGAAGTCGTACCAAGGAGTGATAAGAAAAATGTTGAAGTAGAAGAACTTGTAGTCGATATGTTTTTCCATGACTTGCTCATTCTGAGAATGGCGCTTTGTTGTGTCGTAGAATGTTTTGTTTGGGTTAATTATGATAAGACCTTGTGATAGAGCTAGATATAGAAGTAATTGGATCGATGGTTTCATAGATTACAAATCTAGAATCAACATTAACTACAAAAACTAGGAGAGCTGTGTTTTCAGTTTTGATTAAACTGTGTGGTTATTATCATATACGTTGCTACGTTGCCCATCACACCCGTGATCAGTGTTTTGTCAATATAAAACAGTCCACCGGCACTAAATTCTCGGAGAAACTGTTTCGAATAAGCTGCGGTTTCCTTAAGCAACTTAATTTCCTTACCACTGGTGCTAAATCGGTCTTGAATCTGGAAACAGTTGTCCAGAAATCTTTGCGCTTCTTGAACTGTACCATCCATATTGACAATAATAGTGAAAAAATTATACTACAACAAAAAATTAGAAACAAAAAAAATAATCAAACAACATACTCACAAAAACTAGCATTAATAGTGACACCGTGGCAACCCACACGAAATGGAAAAACGAATTAACAAAGTCCCATTTCATACAAACCAGAAGAAAATTAAGAGCGTTGATAAACTGCAAACCACAATGAAAAATAACCAGAGCTAACTGGTACCCGAATATTGTATTAAAAATGTCGATGGTTTGTCCAAGCAGGCGGTAACTTTTAGCTAAGTTTCTAATTGTTTCTTCTACATACTTTGCCTGTGGGTCTATACGACTAAGTTTATAGTTCAAACTTTGGTAACCATTTTTCAAAATTTTGACCACTCCTTTCACAAAACTGACTAATAAATATTCGTAATAGAGACCCGTCATGTGACTTAAGAAGATGCATTTCCATGCAGGTGTACCAAAATAAGCTGTCAGTACGAAAAACGGGTACAGGGTGAGCAAACAAATCACGAACTGTTTGATCACGAAAGATGGCATCACTATTTTCAAATCAACTTTGTTTTTTTCGGGCAGTTGTTCATAGATGTGTTGACAATTCTTGAAGAGTAATTCCCAGTTGTTAAGGTCCCATAGTGATCTTGCTGTATTGATAATGTTTACCGAACATAGGGTAGCTGAACAAACGTTGTGAATAAATTTTTGGGAAGGTAAGATGGTTTGTAGGACTTCGTCGTAGCTGCTCGCATCCACAATCCCGATGCCTGTCAACACCACTTTCACTAGTGTTAACAGTAGACCATAAAGCTTACAAAGCTTCTGGTTGCTGAAGGAACGTTTGCTAAAATTGTACCATGGGGTGATAAGAAAAATTTTGAAATAGAAGCAGGAGATAAGCATATTGGGGTTTTGATCAGTAGTTTAGACGAATAGAAAATGTACACATTACTTTAATTACCGATTCAACAATAATGGAACTTCTAGTGGATATAATGTAAACGAATGGGTGAAAATAAACAAGTGTTTTATTAACCTAATTAATCTATTATTGATCCATAATTCATGATGTTTCTGATCGACGTTGAATAAATTATTCGAGAATGATCTAGTTAAAGAAAATATATTTTTCATATATAGGGTACAGTGTTACACGTCACTCATATTAAACTGTGTAGTAACAACAATATAACTACCTACGTTGCCTAGAAAGCCAACAATCACTGACTTATTAATCTTAAAATAACCACCAGCAGAAAACTCCCGGAAAAATTGTTTGGAATAAGATAGGACACTCCCAATAATTTTCATTTCGTCAGAATTGACACTTAAATGGTCTTCTAGTTGACGACACACGTCGTGGAATTTTCGGGCTTCTTGTACAGTCGAATCCATCACAATTACAACGGTGAATGTATTATACTACAACGACACACCAATGGTTGAAAACAAAACCAAAAATACTCACCAAAACCAGTAGAATCAACAAAACAGAAGCCATTAAGACGTAATAAAAATAAAAATTTCCAAATTCTAGCTTGACGTAAAGGAACGAAAAATTCAAAGCATTCACCGTGTGTAAACCCGAGTGAAATATTATCAATAGTAGCTGAGGTCCAAACAAGTTACTGACAATTTCAATCGTCTGTCCCAAAAGTCGATACTTCTGCGCACAATTTTTCATCGATTTTTCACAAATTCCCAATTGTTCTTGACACGTTACTGCTTTGTTTAAATTTTCATACGCAGTTTTAAGTACTTTGACGATATATTTGACAAAATAAATCAACAAAAATTCGTAATATAAGTCAGTGATGTCACTCAACCAAAGGCAATCTAGTAAACTCGTTCCTGAGTGGGTAGACCACGTAATTACTAAATAAGTTCCTAACAAAGCAAACGCAATTTGTGTGGCAAAAAATTCAAAGTAAAACTTGTCTTTTGGAATTTTCTTATTTAGTGAAACGTCGTTAATATTTTTGACAAGCATTTGCCAGTTGTCAAAATCGTAGAACGTTTTTGCTATAATAAAAATGGTTATTGTAGATGTTAAAATAATGGTGATATTGTTAACGATTTTTTGGGAAAACACAAGCTTTTCTACTACTTTGTCGCCTTCGAGGTCGTGAAATAGTGTGAGAACGGTTGCGACTATTTTAAAAAGAATCAAGACACAGCCGTAGAGTTTAAGTAAGTGTTGCTTGTAAAAAGAATCATTTTTAAAGTTGTACCATGGTGTTATAAGGAAAATGTTAAGGTAAACAAACAAGAAACGAAAGCAACTGCCATCACCTTTAAGGATCATCGTAATAAGTATTAAAAACACCCACACCAATCTCTATTTAATACAACTATTGATTTTATTGATTAAATTGAAAGTAAACACATTATCTCTGATGATGAATACATCTAATTCTAATTTGTAAATACGATGTTACACATCACTCATGTTAAACTGTGTACTAATAACAATATAAGCAACTACGTTTCCCAAAAGACCCATAATCACTGACTTATTAATCTTAAAATAACCACCAGCAGAAAACTCCCGGAAAAACTGCTTCGAATAAGTCAGCGCGTTTCCGATTATCTTCATCTCTTCAGAATTAACACCAAAATGGTCTTCGAGTTGGCGACACACATCGTGGAATTTGCGAGCTTCTTGTACAGTCGAATCCATTGCAATTACCACAGTAAATATATTGTACTAAAATCCATCAATTTTTTTTTTTTTGGAACGCGAAACACAAAATACTCACCCAAAGCATTAAAACCAGAAGAGCAGAAGACACTAACAAGTAATAAAAATAAAAATTGTCGAATTCTAGCTGGACGTAAAGGATGTCAAAATTTAGAGTATTGACGGTATGCAAACCCGTGTGAAAAATTATCAACATTATTTGAAACCCAAACAATTTATTAACAACGTCAATCGTCTGACCTAGAAGACGGTAATTCTGTGCCCAATTTTTTATCAATTTTTCATTAAGCGTTAATTTTTCTTCAGAAATCACACTCTTATTTAAATTTTCGTAGGCACATTTTAATATTTTGACGATATATTTGACGAAATATATCAACAAAAATTCGTAATATAAATCAGTGATGTCGCTCAAAATAAAGCAGGTGATTATAGTCCTTTTGGAATGAACGGACCATACAAATAAAAAATAACCCCCTAATAAAATGAATACAAATTGTTTAATCCAAAAGTCAAGCAAAAACTGTTTCTTGTCAGAAGACGTTTGACAATTTTTTAGAAGAACCTGCCAGCTGTCAAAATTCCAGAATGTTTTCATTATGATAATTATGGTTATTGTGGATGTCACGACACAAGTAAGATTAAGACTAATGAATTGAGAAAACACAAATTTTTTCAATAATTGGGTTCCACTAAGATTTTGATACAACGTCACGACTGTAGAGACGACTTTAACAATAATCAAGACACAGGCATAAACTTTTGATAAACGTGGTCTATAAAGACAATTTTTTGTAAAATGATACCACGGCGTTATGTGAAATAAGTTAAGATAAATAAATAAAAAACGAATACAGCCATCATCAGCTTCTGAAACCATTGTTGCGTTGTTCAAACCATCCACACAACTATAATTTCTAAAGAAAGATAAATATGGGAAAATTTTGTTAATTACTTATATTGAAAGTAAACATTATTATTGTTGATTATTATCGATTAAAATAATAACAAAATGCTTCTAATTTGTAAGTACGATAACTAAGGCTCGGATAATATGCAAATTGCATATTTTTGCATATTATGCATATTTAACTATTTTTTTTGCATTTATTGCATATTTTAATGTTGCATTTTTCGTGCAATTGGCGAAAATCTTAATTTTAATGCAATTTTAATACAGTTTGTTATTGGCAGTATGCAGGTAAATAAGTACCCAGCTTTTCTAAATAAGTCTACACATATTAAGAAATAATGGTAAAATGTTGGCCCGCCCACCCGTCCTATCTAAATTGTGATGACTTTTTTTATTCGTTGTGAACCAAGGGGGCGGAGCCTAATTGCAAAATCCATATTTCCTTCCAAATTTACCATTTTAAACGTGTTTTACGTTTCTAAGAATAAAATAACTCATTACAATTGAGATGGAGTGGGTGGGCGGGGTTTATATTTTGCCTTTTTGGTTAATATACATAGAATTCTTTGAATAACACGATACTCAAAAACATGTTTTTAATTTCTTGTAAAGAAATAATTATTTTGCAGTTAAGCTCCGACCCCTTGATTCACGGTGAATAAAAAAAATTATCACAATTGAAATAGGGCGGGTGGGCGGGCTTACATTTTCCTTTTTGTTTTAATATGTGTAGACTCTTTTCACAACATGAAACTTAAAATATCTTTAAAATGGAAAATTTGTATCAATTGCAAAATCCATATTTCCTTACAAAAATGTACCATTTCAATCATGTTTTAAGTTTTTTGCTGTAAAAATATGGCCATGTATATTAAAAAAAAGGTAAATATAAGCCCCGCCCACCCGCCCTATCTCAATTCCGATGATCTTTTTATTCGTCGTAAGCCGAGGGGTGGAGTTTAATTGTAAAATCCTTATTTTTCTACGATAAATTACCGTGAGAAATATGTTCATAAGTAATCGTCTTATACAAAGAACCAAAGAACCAAAAAAGAAACCCCACCCATCTGTCTCGATCTCAATCGGGAAGAATTTTTCATTCGTTATTAGATCGAGGGGTGGGACTTATTTGTACTATTTGTCTACAAGAATTTACCATTTTAAACATATGTTAAGTTTTTTCTTCGGAAAAGACGACTACGTATATTAAGAATAAGGGCAAAATATAAGCCCCGCCCACCCGCCCTATCTCAATTCTGATGATCTTTTTTATTCATCGTAAGCCGAAGGGTGAAATTAAATTGCAAAATCTTTATTATTTCTCTACAAGAAATTATCATGTAAGAAATTTTTGAGAATCGTCTTATTTAAAGAATATTATGTATTTTAAAAAAAAAATTTCATTCGTTGGCAGATCTAGGGGCGGAGCCTAATTGCAAAATCCATATTTCCTTACAAAAATTTAATTTATCATTTTAAACGTGTTTTAAATTTATGAGAATAAAATACATCATCACAATTGAGATAGGGTGGGTGGGCGGGGTTTATATTTTGCCTTTTTTTCTTAATATACACAGTATTCTTTGAACAACACGATACTCAAAAACAAATTTGTAATTTCTTGCAAAGAAGTAAGTATTTTGCAGTTAAGCTCCGCCCTCTTGATTCACGGTGAATAAAAAAAATCATTACAATTGAGATAGGGCGGGTGGGCGGGCATACATTTTGCCTTTTTGTTTTAATATGTGTAGACTTTTTTTTCACAACATGAAACTAAAATATCTTTAAAATGGAAAATTTGTATCAATTGCAAAAATCCATATTTCCTTACAAAAATGTACCATTTCAATCATGTTTTAAGTTTTTTGCTGTAAAAAGATGGCTATGTATATTTAAAAAAAAAACGGGAAAATATAAGCCCCGCCCACCCGCCCTATCTCAATTCTGATGATTTTTTTATTCGTTGTAAGCCGAGGGGCGGAGCTTAATTGTAAAATCCTTATTTTTCTACGATAAATTACCGTGAGAAATATGTTCATAAATAATCGTCTCATACAAAGAACCAAAGAACCAAAAAAGAAACCCCACCCATCTGTCTCGATCTCAATCGTGAAGAATTTTTCATTCGTTACTATATCGAGGGGCGGAACTTATTTGTCCTATTTGTCTACAAGAATTGACCATTTTACACATGTGTTAAGTTTCTTGTTCGGAAAAGACGACTACGTATATTAAGAAAAAGGGCAAAATATAAGCCCCGCCCACCCGCCCTATCTCAATTCTGATGATCTTTTTTATTCATCGTAAGCCGAAGGGTGAAATTAAATTGCAAAATCTTTATTATTTCTCTACAAGAAATTACAATAGTAAGACATTTTTGAGGATCGTCTTATTTAAGAATACTATGTATATTAAGAAAAAATTTTCATTCGTTAGCAGATCTAGGGGCAGAGCCTAATTGCAAAATCCATATTTCCTTACAAAAATTTAATTTACCATTTTAAACGTGTTCTAAGTTTATAAGAATAAAATACATCATCACAATTGAGATAGGGCGAGTGGGCGGGGCTTATATTTTGCCTCTTTTTCTTAATATACACAGTATTCTTTGAACAACAGGATACTCAAAAACATGTTTGTAATGTCTTGTAAAGAAGTAAGTATTTTGCAGTTAAGCTCCGCCCTCTTGATTCACGGCGAATATTAAAAAATCATTACAATTGAGATAGGGCGGGTGGGCGGGCTTACATTTTGCCTTTTTGTTTTAATATATGTAGACTTCTTTCCACAACATGAAACTTAAAATATCTTTAAAATGGAAAAATTGTATCAATTGCAAAATCCATATTTCCTTACAAAAATGTACCATTTCAATCATGTTTTAAGTTTTTTGTTGTAAAAAGATGGCTATGTATATTAAAAAAAAAGGGGGAAATATAAGCCCCGCCCACCCGCCCTATCTCTATTCTGGTGATTTTTTTTTATTCGTCGTAAGCCGAGGGGCGGGGCTTAATTGTAAAATCCTTATTTTTCTACGATAACTTACCGTGAGAAATATGTTCATAAGTAATCGTCTTATACAAAGAAAACATAGACCCGATTTATAGAAAGCGATGTTAAAGTTAATTCGCGATTAACTTTTAACTGAGGTCCGTTGCCAGGCAACGCACATATTTTAACCAATCACGGGCTCATATTCCACATTTTAATTCTGTGTTAAACTAATCGAGGATTAAATATTTAACTCGCTGTTCTATAAACCGGCCCTAAATATTTTAATTAAAAAGAAAACCAAAAGGGAAGCCCTATCTCAATTCTGATGATTGTTTTTATTCATCGTAGGCCGAGGGGCGGAATTTAATTGCAAAATCTTTATTATTTCTTTACAAGAAATTACCAAGTAAGAAATTTTTGAGGATCGTGTTATCTGCCCTAATCTAAAGAGTAATGAAGTGTTCATTGGTTGGCAGATCTAGGAGTGGAGCAAAATATAAGCCCCGCCCACCCGCCCTCTCTCCATTGTGATGATTTTTTTATTCGTCGTGAACCAAGGAGGCGGAACTTATTTGCAAAATCGTTATTTCTCTACAAGAGAAGCTTTCATTTGTAAATGTGTAGTTTAAGTCCAAATATGCATTATATAAGTTATAAGTGCTGTAAGAAATGATAAATAAAAATTAATGTGTAACAAAAAAGTATTTTTTCTTGCATAGTTTAACATTTTTTTGCATATAATACCAAATTTCTCTGCATATATGTAATTCTGAGCTTTAATCATCAAATTATTTGGAATTTCGAAATTAAATAAAATTCAAAAACAACTTTACACATCACTCATATTAAACTGTGTAGTAATAACAATATAAGCAACTACGTTGCCTAGAACACCAATAATCACCGACTTATTAATCTTAAAATAACCACCAGCGGAAAACTCCCGGAAAAACTCCTTCGAATAAATCAGTGTGTTTCCGATAATCTTCATTTCCTTAGAATCAACAGTAAAATGGTCTTCCAGTTGACGACACACCACGTGGAATTGGCGAGCTTCTTGCACAGTCGAATCCATCACGGTTACCACAGAACACATGTTATACTAAAATCGGGCAAAATTTTTGGAAACGAAACACAAAATACTCACCCAAAGCAGCAAAACCAGAAGAATAGAAGACACTAACTGGTAGTAAAAATAAAAATTTTCAGACTCTAGCTGAATGTACAGGATGTCAAAATTTACAGTATTCACGGTATGCAAACCCGTGTGAAAAATTATCAACAATATCTGAAAACCAAACAACTTATTGACAGTATCGATCGTCTCTCCTAGAAGCCTATAATTCTGCGCATAGCTTTTCATCAGTTCTTCACAAAGCCCCAAATTTTCTTGAAAAAGCACTCTCTTGTTTAAATTCTCGTACGCGCTTTTTAGTACTTTGAGAACATATTTAACAAAATCAACAAACAAAAATTCGTAATATAAATCGGTCATGTTGCTCAAAACAAAGCAAGTTAATAAGGTCGTTTTTGACTGAATAGACCACACAAATAAAAAGTAACCCCCTAATAAAAGAAATACAACTTGTTTAAGGAAAAATTCCAGCAAGAATTTTTTCTTTTCAACACTTTCTTTGACGTTGTTAACACGTTGGCAGTTTTTAAAAAGGGTTTGCCAAGTGTCATAATACCAAAATGTTTTCATTATAATAATTATGGTTATTGTGGATGTTAAGACATTAGTGAGGTTAAGACTAAAGTGTTGGGAAAACACAAATTTTTGCAGTAATTGGGGTCCATGGACATCCCGATATGAGGTAATAGCTGTAGTGACTACTTTAAAACAAACCAAGACACAAGCATAAACTTTAGACAAACATGGTTTATATGGAGAATCGTTTGTAAAGTTATACCATGGTGTTATGTGAAATATATTAAGATAAATGAATAAAAAACGAATGCAACCATCTTCAGCTTTTAGAACCATCGTTATCGTTGGGTATTTAAACCATACTATAACCACACTATAATTTATAAAGAAAAATTGACGTGGAACAATTTTATTAATTATATTGAAAGTAAACATTGTTGTAGTTGATTATAGTTACCATTAAAATAATAAATAGATCAGTTACATATCATTCATGTTAAACTGGGTCGTAACCACCATATAACTAGCCACATTCCCCAGAAGACTAATAATCACTGACTTATCAATAACAAAAAAACCACCAGCTGAAAACTCCTTAAAAAATTGCTTTGAATCCTTCGACAGTTTGGCAGCAATTTTCAGTCCTTCGGAATTAATTTTGAAATTAGCTTCAGTTTGAAAACACAGATCTTGAAACTTTCGAGCTTCTTCAACAGTCGAGTCCATCAAAACTACTATTGTAACGAAATTGTACTAAAATGATAATTATCAATATTGTCTTCAACAAAATTGACGATATCTACCCAAACTAGCACCACCAACCAAAGACTGCCGATTATAACGTGATGAAGAAAAGGAGACAAATTTTGAAATTTCATACAAATGATACAAAAATTCAACGAGTTGATCGTGTGGAGTCCAGAATGGAAAATTATCATGATTAACTGATTACCAAACATGGTGTTAAAAAGCTCGATCGTCTCTCCCAGTAGTCGATAATTCTGTGATACTTTTCGTACCAAATCTTCTGTAATGTTTATTTTTACGCTAACCAAAGTAGCGTTCAAGCTTCTATAACCATTACGGATTATTCCAACAACAAATTTTAAAAAATAAACCAGTAAAAATTCGTAGTATAAAGGAGTTCGGTCACTCATGAAAACACTGTGCCACAACTGGAACCCAAAACAAACATACCAACCATAAAATGAGTACATGGTGAAGACACCAAACAAAATTTGTTTAATGAAAAAATCAGACTGAAGATTTTCAAGTGATAGTTTCTTTCCAGTTTGAAGCTTGTCGTGTATGTACTGACAACTCTTGAATAATAGTTTCCATTTATCGAAATCTTTCAAAGATTTAATGATTGTGGATACCATAATTGCGAACATCATTACTTGAGTAAAGTTGTGAATTACTCTTTGAGTTAGCAATAGTTTTGCCATGAAACCATCACTGTTTAAGTCTTCGTAGAAAGAAAAACCAGCACCAACCATTTTTATCAATATTAAACAGCAACCGTACGTTTTGCATAACCATGGTTTGTAAAATGAGTTATGGGTGAAGCTGTACCAAGGAACGATGAGGAAAAAGTTGAGGTAGAAAGAGAGAAAACGGATGGAATTGTCTGCTTTCCGTGGTAATTCCATCTAGGCAAGTTCGAGAATGATAATAAAACGAGTAATCGATAAACAAATTTATTTAAAAGCTGCTATTCATATATGTGGTTAATGAGTATTAAGTTCAAAATAATGTTGTTGTGGGTGACTTTTTAACATAATTAGTTTAAATTAGTCCTGAACTTGTGGTTTATGAAGCCATGTTGAATTTTTAACCAGAATTTTTCGATTTTCGGCTTTTAGATTTCTCGATTTTTCAACTTTCGATTTCTCAAGTTTTAATTTTCGATTGCTCAATTTTCCGATGTTTCAATTTAACGATTTTTCAATTTGATTTTCTCATTTCTTGACCTTTGATTGTTTCGATTTTTTAGTTTTTCAATTTTTCGATTTTTCAATTTTTCAATTTTTTTAAATTTTCAGTTTTGCTTTGATTTTTTAATTCTTGGAAATTTCAGTTTTGGGTTGTTTCAGTTTATTTATTATTCCATTTTTCTATTTTACAATTTCTCAGTTTTTCAATTTTTCTCTGCAATTTTATGGTTTTTAAATATTTAGTTTTTCCACGTTTTCAAATTTGACTTTTATAAACTCGTAGTTTTTCTATTTTTCATTTCTTCAATTCTTCAATTTTAGTTTTTTAGGTTTATTATTCAATTTTTCAATTTTTTAAGGTTTTGATTTTTCGACTTCACTTTTTTGACTTTTCAATTTCTCAGTTTTTAGATATTTTAATTTGGAAATTTTCAAGTTTTTCCATTCTTCAGTTTTTCTTTCATTTTTCAATTTTTCGAAATTTCAGTTTTGGGATTTTTCAGATTTTACAATTACTCAGTTTTCCAATTTCACAATTCGACTTTTAAATTTTCAAAGTTTCAATTTTCCAATTTTTAAATATTTCAATTTTTCAATTTTTGACTTTATTAAATTCTCAACTTTTCGATTTTTCAATTAATCGATATTTTGGTTTTCCCATTTCTTGACTTGCGACTGTTTCGACTGTCCAGTTCTTCACTTTCGATTTTACGGGTTTTTGATTTTTCAATTTTTCGATTTTTTTAAGGTTTCGATTTTTCGGCTTCACTTTTTTTATTTTTCGATTTCTAAATTTTTCAGTTTTTATGAATTCTCCAGTTTTTGGATATTTCAGTTTTGGGATTTTTCAGTTCTTCCGTTCTGTTTTTCTTTAATTTTTCAGTTTTTCGATATTTCACTGTTAAGATTTTTTCGATATACTTTTCGATTTTTGACTTCTGGATATTTCGATACGTCGATTTTTAACTTTTTTGATTTTTCAATTTTTCGATTTTTCGAATTTTCAAATGTTTCGATTTCTTATTCTTTCGATTTTTCGACTTTCCGGTTTTCGATTTCCTGTTTTTCAAGTTTTCGATTTTTCAATTTTTCAAATTGGACTTTTACAAACTCCCAATTTTTCGATTTTTCAATTAATCGATGTTTTGATTTTCTCATTACTTGACTTTCGAGTGTTGGATTTTCCTCTTTCATTTCCTCAATTTTTCGAGTTTTTTATTTTTCAATTTTTTTTAAAGTTCCAATTTTTCTACCTCACTTTGTTGTTTTTTCGATTTCTCAATTTTTCAATTTTTTAGATTCTCAGTTTTTGGATATTTCAGTTTTGAGATTATTCAGTTTTTTCATTCTTCAGTTTTTCTTCAATTTTTCAATTTTTCGATAGTTCACTTGTGGGATTTTTTGATATACTTTTCGATTTTTGACTTCTGGATTTTTCGATGTGTCGATTTTGCAACTTTTTTTATTTTTCAATTTCTCGATTTTGAAATTTTAGATTTTTCAATTTTTTGATTTTTTAATTTTTCGATTTTTCGAATTTTTCAAATGTTTCGATTTCTTATTCTTTCGATTTTTCGACTTTCCGGTTTTAGTATTCATGTTTTTCAAGTTTTCGTTTTTTCAAATTTTCGATTTTTCAATTTCTCAAATTGGATTTTTACAAACTCCCAATTTTTCGATTTTTCAATTAATCGATGTTTTGATTTTACAATTTCTTGACTTTCGAGTGTTGGATTTTCCTCTACTTCATTTCTTCAATTTTTCGAGTTTTTGATTTTTCAATGTCAATTTTTTTTAAATTCCAATTTTTCTACTTCACTTTGTTGATTTTTTGATTTCTCAATTTTTAAATTTTTTAGATTCTCAGTTTTTGGATATTTCAGTTTTGACATTTTACGGGTTTTTGATTTTCAATTTTTCGATTTTTTTAAGGTTTCGATTTTTCGGCTTCACTTTTTTTATTTTTCGATTTCTAAATTTTTCAGTTTTTCGATATTTCACTGTTAGGATTTTCTCGAGATACTTTTCGATTTTTAACTTCGGGATTTTTCGATACGTCGGTTTTGTAACTGTTGATTTTTCAATTTTTCGATTTTAAAATTTTAGATTTTTGATTTTTTTGATATTTCAATTTTTCGATTTTCCAGTTTTAGATTTCCTGTTTTTCAAGTTTTCAATTTTTCAAATTTTCGATTTTTCAATTTTTCAATTTTTCAAATTTTCGATTTTTCAATTTTTCAAATTGGATTTTTACAAGCTCCCAATTTTTCGATTTTTCAATTAATCGATGTTTCGATTTTCCCATTTCTTGACTTTCGAGTGTTGGATTTTCCTCTTCTTCATTTCTTCATTTTTCGATTTTTTTGATTTTTCAATTTTTCAATTTTTTTTAAAGTTCCAATTTTTCGACTTTACTTTGTTGGTTTTTCGATTACTCAATTTTTCAATTTTTTAGATTCTCAGTTTTTGGATATTTCAGTTTTGAGATTTTTCAGTTTTTCCATTCTTCAGTTTTTCTTCAATTTTTCAATTTTTCGATATTTCACTTCTGGTATTTTTTGATACACTTTTCGATTTTTGACTTCTGGATTTTCCGATGTGTCGCTTTTTTAACTTTTTTTTATTTCTCAATTTTTCGATTTTAAAATTTTAGATTTTTCAATTTTTTGATATTTTACACTTTCGATTTTTAAAATTTTGGATTTTTCGATTTCTCGATTCTTCATTTCAATTTTTCAAATTTTCGAATTTTGCAAATGTTTCGATTTCTCATTCTTTCGATTTTTCGGTTTTACGGTTTTAGATTTCCTGTTTTTCAATTTTTCATTTTTTCAAATTTTGGGTTTTTCAATTTTTTAAATTTGACTTTTACAAACTCTCAATTTTTCGATTTTTCAATTAATTTTTTTTTCCCCATTTCCTGACTTTCGAGTGTTTCGATTTTCCTGTTCTTCAATTCTTCGACTTCAGTTTTTCACTTTTTTTTTATTTTTCGATTCCTCAAATTTTCAGTTTGTGGATATTTCAGTTTTGGCATTTTTTCAGATTTTCATTCTTCAGTTTTTCTTTCATTTTTCAGTTTTTTGATATTTTAGTTTTGGAATTTTTCAATATTTCGATTCTATTTCTGAATCTTACGATTTCTCGACTCCCCGATTTTAGATTTTCTCTTTTCCAATTCTTCGTTTTTTCAAATTTTCGATCTTTCAATTTTTCAAATTTGGCTTTTACAAACTCCCAATTAATCGATGTTTTGATTTTCCCATTTCTTGACTTTCGAAAGTTTCGATTTTCCTGTTCGTCAATTCTTCAAATAAAAAAAAAATTCTTCAATTTTTCGAGTTTTTGATTTTTTTAACGTACCAATTTTTCGACTTCACTTTTTTGATTTTTCGATTTCTCAATTTTTCAATTTTTTAGATTCTCAGTTTTTGGATATTTCAGTTTTGAGATTTTTCAATTCCTCAACTTTTCGATTTTTGACTTCTAGATTTTTCAATGTGTTGATTTTTCTACTTTTTCAATTTTTTCGATTTCTAAATTTCAGATTTTTCAATTATTTTGTAATTTAATTTTTCAATTTTTAAAATTTTTGATTTTTCGATTTCTCGATTTTTCATTTCAGTTCTTCCATATTTCAATTTTTCAAGTTTTCGAATTTTTCAAATGTTTCGATTTCTTAATCTTTCGATTACTCAACTTGCCGATTTTAGTTTTTCTCTTTATCAATTCTTAGTTTTTTCAAATTTTCGATTTATTAATTTTTCAAATTTGACTTTTCCAAACACCCAATTTTTCGATTTTTAAATGAATCGATGTTTTGATTTTCCAATTTCTTGAGCCTTGAGTATTTTGATTCTCCTATTCTGCAATTCCTCTATTTTGCGAGATTTTGATCTTTCCATTTTTCGATTTTTCGACTTGACTTTTTCGATACTTTAGTTTTGGGATTTTTCAATATTTCGATTCTTCAACTTTTCGATTTTTGACTTCTGGATTTTTCGAAGTGTCGATTTTTTTACTTTTTCGATTTTCCAGTTTTCCGATTTTTAAATTTAGATTTTTCGATTTCTTGATTTTTCATTTCAGTTATTCGATATTTCAATTTTTCAAGTTTTCGAATTTTTCAAATGTTTCGATTTCTGAATCTTTCGATTTCTCGACTCCCCGATTTTAGAATTTCTCTTTTCCAATTCTTCGTTTTTTCAAATTTCCGATTTTTCAATCTTTCAAATTTGACTTCTACAAACTTCCAATTAATCAATGTTTTGATTTTCCCATTTCTTGACTTTCGAGCGTTTCGATTTTCCTGTTCTTCAATTCTTCAATTTTTCTAGGCTATGATCTTTCAATTTTTCTATTTTTTTTAAGGTTTCGATTTTTCGACTTCACTTCTTTGATTTTTCGGTTTTTGAATTTTTAAATTTTTTAGATTCTCTGTTTTTGGAAATTTCAGTTTCGGGATTTTTCAGTTTTTCGATTCTTCAGTTTTTCTTCATTTTTTAAATGCATATATATATATATATATTTTTTTTTTTTTTCAATGCTTCGATTTTCAGATTTATCGAGATTTGGATGTTTCGATATTTTGATTGTCCAGTTTCTCGATTTATCAGTTTTTCAATTTTTTATTTTGGCCTATTTCTGTTTCTCAATTTTTCGCCTTTTTGACTTTTCAATTCCTCGATCTTTTGATTTTTCAATTTGCCAGATTTTCAATGTTTTAATTTTCAATTTTTAGATTTTTTAAATTTTGGAGTTTCGATTTCTCAGTTTTTCGTTTTTCGGATTTTGAATTTTAGATTTTTGAATTTTTCATTTTCTCGATTTTTTTGATGTTTCGATTTTTCGATTTTTCAAATTTTCGATTATTTTAATTTTTCATTTTTTTTTCTCAATGTCAATACAATACCTGTCCTACAATGTATCGAAAATAACCACAAAATTTGTCACTAAAAACATTTAAAAATTCATACAAAGTAGAACGCAATGTTTCCAAAACAAAAAATGACTACATTTTTTTAAAAAGATCAAATTCGAGTGAAACATGTGACATGTGATATTATATTTGTAAACAAAACCTTCTAAATATGTACAAAAATGTTCAATTATTCGTTATATAATCCAACCAAACAACTCGCTTGTGAACGATAGAGTCGATAATGGCCTGAGCGCGCTCTGGTCTGTAGATCAAACAAGTTCTCAGGCGATGTAACAATATTTTAATGCTATGTTTTTGTTACGTAATAAATATAGCATTGACGTTATATTAGTGTTATATAACCTGCTACACCTTTAATAATAATATTATAACACACAAGAAAGGTTAGTATTACACATCATTCATATTAAACTGCGTAGTGATAACGATATAAGCAGTTACGTTGCCCAGAAGACCAATAATCACCGACTTATTAATCTTGAAATAACCCCCGGCGGAAAACTCCCTGAAAAACTGTTTCGAATAAGTCGACGTTTTGTCGATAATCTTCGCCTCTTCAGAGTTGACACTAAAATGGTCTTCGAGTTTTCGACACAGATCATGGAATTTGCGAGCTTCGTCTACCGTAGAATCCATCACTATTATCACACTAAATACATTGTACTACAACAATCATTATTTTTTTTAACATAACACAACACAAAATACTCACCAAAAGGATCAGAATCAATATAACCGAAGACATTAAAACGTGATAAAAATGCGAGTCTGTGAATTCTAATTTCGTGTAAAGAATGTCAAAGTTCAAAGAATTCACCGTATGCAAACCGGAGTGAAAAATGATCAACATTATCTGAAAACCAAACAACCGATTGACAATGTCGATCGTCTGACCTAGAAGTCGATAATTCTGTGCGTGGTTTTTCATAGAGTCCTCCGTCAACCCCAATTTTTCTTGGAAAATCACCCTCTTGTTTAAATTTGTATACCCAGCTTTCAGCGTTTTGAGTATGTATTTGACGAAATAAATCAACAAAAATTCGTAATATAAGTCAGTAATGTCGGTCAAGAAAAAACCCGTTAGTGTGGTCATTCTTAAACGAGAAGACCACACGAACACTAAGTAACCCCCTAACAAAATAAACACAGTTTGTTCTGTCAAGAATTCAATTAGGAACTTTTTCGTTTCAACAGACGGTCTCCTATTGACATAATGACAATTTTTAAGCAGAATTTGCCAGCTGCCAAAATTCCAGAACGTTTTCGTTATGATAATTGTGGTTATTATAGATGTGACGACAGTAGTGAGGTTATGACCAATTTTTTGGGAAAAGACAAATTTTTCTAAATATTGGCTACCATGAAAGTCGCGATATACGGTAACGACTGTGCAGGCTGTTTTCAAAAGTACCAAAACACACCCATAAACTTTAGACAAATGGGGTCTATACAGCGATTCGTCTTTAAAGTTGTACCATGGAGTTATCAGAAATATGTTAAGATAAATATACAAAAAACAAATATCACCACCATTGGGTTTTAGAGTCATCCTTGGTGTTCAACACGAAAATAACTACATTTTCTGAAAAAACATAGACGTTTTATTGATCAACTTGAAAGTAAACATTATAGTTGATTATACCATTAAAATAATTTACACACCACTCATATTAAACTGTGTACTAATAATAATATAAGTAGCTACGTTTCCCAGAAGACTTATAATCACTGACTTATTAATTGCAAAATAACCACCAGCCGAAAACTCCCGGAAAAACTGCTTCGAATAAGACAGCGCGTTTCCAATAATCTTCATCTCTTCAGAATTAACACTATAGTGATCTGCGAGTTGATGACACAGGTCGTGGAATTTACGGGCTTCTTCTACCGTTGAATCCATCACTATTATAACACTAAATGTGTTATACTACAACAATTCTATAATTTTTTTGACAACAAAATATCAATACTCACTAAAAGCAGTAGAATCAGAACAACAGAAGACATCAAAACGTGATCAGAATTAAACTTTCCAAACTCTGATTTCTTGTAAAGATTGACGAAATTTAAAGAATTCACTACATGCAAACCCGAGTGAAATATTATCAACAGTAGTTGAAAACCAAACAACTTATTGACAACGTCGATGGTCTGTCCTAGAAGTCGATAATTTTGTAAACAGATTTTCATCGAAGTTTCAGACAGTCCCAATTTTTCTTGAAAGATCACCCTCTTGTTCAAACTCTCGTAACCAGTTTTAAGCGTTTTGACGATATATTTGACGAAATAGATCAACAGAAACTCGTAAGTTAAATCAGTGATGTCTGTCAAGAAAAAGCATATTAGTAAACTCGTTTTTGAAATGACGGACCACGCGAATAGTAAATAACTCCCCAAGAAAATGAACACAGAATGCTCGAGGAAAAATTCCAACAAAAATGTTTTCTTATTTCGAACGACGTCAACGCGTTGACAATTTTTAATAAGAATTTTCCAGGTGTCAAAACGCCAAAATGTTGTCGTTATGATGGTTATGGTTATTATAGATGTTACGACTGTAGTCAAATTGTGACCAAATTTTTGCGACAACACAAACTTGTCTAGTAGTCGGGCATGGTGTTGGTCTAGATATACCGTAAAGATTGTAAAGCCCGCTCTAAAAAGGACCAAGACACATCCATAAATTTTAGACACATGTGGTTTACACCGAGTGTTTTTGGTAAAGTCATACCACGGAGTTATAAGAAATATGTTAAGATAAATAAACAAAAAACGAAAGTGGTTAGTTTTTAGAACCATCTATGTGGTATTCACAGAATGAACTGAACACTGACACGGGAAACTTTATTTACTAAATTGTCAGTAAACAACATTATCGTTGATTATAACATTAAATAAAGTACACACTATTTTTTGTAACTAGATAAGATCGTCTAAAGTAGTGTTACAGATCATCCATGTTAAACTGCACCGTAACCACCATGTAACCAGCCACGTGTACCAAAACACTAATAACAACTGACTTATTAATAACGAAAAAACCACCAGCTGAAAACTCCTTCAAAAACTGCTTCGACAATTTCGACAGTTTGGCAGCAATTTTGGCTTCCTCGGAATTAACGTTGAACTTGTCTTCAGTTTGAAAACACAAATCTTGGAACTTTCGGGCTTCTGCGACAGTCGAATCCATCAAAATTACTAGTGTGACGAAATTGTACTAAAATGATAATTATCAATTTCGTCGTCAACACGATTGACGATATTTACCAAAACTAGTACCACTAGACAAAGGCAACCAATGACAACGTGGTAAAAAAACGGAAACGAATGTTGAAGTTTTGTATATAAAAGACAAACGTTCAAAGAGTTGATGGTGTGCAGTCCAGAGTGAAAAATTATCAAAATCAATTGATTGCCAAACATGCTATTAAAAAGTTCGATCGTC
This sequence comes from Zophobas morio, assembly GCF_036711695.1. Lineage (NCBI taxonomy): Eukaryota > Metazoa > Arthropoda > Insecta > Coleoptera > Tenebrionidae > Zophobas > Zophobas morio. The sequence continues at coordinate 2,594,701 of NW_026972112.1, forward strand.
TGTGCAAGTAGTCGATAATTCTGGGATACTTTTGTAACCAAATCTTCTGTAAAGTTTATTTTTACGTCGACCAGAGTTGCGTTCAAGCTTCTATAACCATTACCAAGTAATTCGACAACACATTTCAAAAAATAAACCCACAAGAATTCGTAATATAGGGCATTTCTGTCACTGAGGAAGATGCTATGCCAAAACGTCGATCCATAGCAAACATGCCACCCATAAAGGGAGTACGTGGTGAAGATACCAAACAGGATTTGCTTAACAAAAAAATCAGTGTGAGGATTTATCATTGACAATTTCTTTTTGGTTTGGAGATTGTCGTTTATAGATTGACAATTCCCGAATAGGAGTTTCCATTTATCAAAATCTTTCATTGATGTAATCATTATGGATACCATGACTGCACACGTGGTGGTTTTAGTAAAATGGTGGATGATTCTTTGAGTCAACAAAAATTTTGCTGCTAGTCCATCGCTGGTTAAGTTTTTGTGGAAAGAAATACCAGTACAGACAACTCTTATCAAAATCAAACAACAACCATAGGTTTTGCATAACCATGGCTTGTAGAAGGAGTTATCAACGAAGTTGTACCAAGGGGTGATAACGTAAAGATTGAGATACAAGAACAGAAGACGGATAGAACTGTCAGTCGTTCGTGGTAGCTCCATCCCGACTAATCCATAATCAAATTTATTAAAAGCACTATTAATACAAGTCGTGGGTGAGTTGTGAAAACAGAAGCTTGATTAAGTTACGTGGTGTCATTTCCACACTCACTAACAACTAATATTAAACTGTGTGGTTACAATAATGTAAGTGATTACATTGCCCAAAAGAGTTACAATAACAGCCCTATTCATTCTGAAGAAACCAGCAGCAGAAAACTCCCGAAAAGAATATTTCGACAGTCTTTCCATTCTTCGCATTATCTTCATCTCCTCAGACTTGACAACAAATCTGTCTTCACTTTCGCGACAGACATCCAGAAATTTCTGACTCTGCTTAACCATCGAATCCATGGAAAGTATAAGTGATGAAGAGTTGTACTACAACATGGTGACAATCAACAAGACACAAAATCATTGGACACTACTTACAACAGATATTAAAATCAGCCCAACTGAAGAAACCACAACTGGGTAGAAAAAACTGTGGACCAAGTGTAACTTGATGGTCAGAAGAAGAAAGTTGAAAATGTTCACTATGTGCACACCTGCCAGAAACACGACTAGGAATAACTCATAACCGAATAAGTCGTTGAAAACGTCGATGGTTTGTCCTAAAAGTCTGTAGTTCTGGGTTAAGCTGCGCATGGAGTTTTCAGTCAGTTTTGATTTCAAATCAGTTATTAGTTTCTCGTGTAAACTTGTGTAGCCGGTTTTCATCGTTTCCACTATGGTTTTAAAAAAATGGATTAGCACGAATTCGTAAAATAGGTCGTTGTTGTGGCTGAGCCAAATGTATGCCCATAAGGGTACGCCGAAGCAAAACGACCAAGTATAAGTCAAGTAGCCCAAAAAAGCCAGAAATATCACTTGTTTTAGTAAAAACCCAAAACAGAAATTTCTAAAACTCGTCTTCTTTTTAGAATCGAGATTTTCGTTAATGTGCTGAAAATTTTGTAGCAAAGTTTTCCATTTATTGTGGTGACGAAACGAAGTCACTATTGTTAATATTGTTATTCCGGACGAAATGATGGTGGTTAGGTGGTGGATGAGTTTCTGAGATAGTAATAATTTTTCGAGAATTTTTGAATTTGTTAGATCGTTATATAGAGCGAAGCAAACTGAGGACAGTTTTATTAATATTAGGGAACAACCATACACTTTGAATACGTGTGGTTTACAGAAACAATTTTTACCAAAATCGTACCAAGGACTGATCAAAAATAAATTAAAATAGTGGAATAAGGAGCGGTTAAAATCACCCATTGTAAACTGTGTTGGTAATGAAGTTGTTTATCGTTTAATCAAGAAAAAGTGCCTAGTAATTCGTGGAACTGGGTCAATTAAGAATATAGATCGTCGTGTTATTACTAATGACTTTATTGTTTCACTGTTGCCACCTTATCAATTGAATTATTAAGTGATAGTTACATAATTTCGACTTGTCTAGACACTACAGTTACACACGTTCTCGTTGAAGACCAGCCGCTGATACTGACTTTGATCCACTTGAAAAACTATGATGAGGTACATAGCAACATTGGCCATCACGCTGAAAATCACAGTCTTATTTATAGTAATAAGTTCAGCGGCGTTAAACTCGATCATAAAATTTCTCGAGTAGTGAACCAATCGACTTAGAGCATCCATCTCCATTGAACCCTCTTGACAATGATCTTGAGTTTGGTACAACAAATCCACAAACTTTCGTGACTCTCGTAGAGTCGAATTAATCGGGAGAACGATGTTCAAAAAGTTATACTAAAACAAAAATTGCACTAGTAATACAATTGTTACAAATTGCTACTCACCAACATCCATAGAAGCAAAAGCGATATAGCCAACACCAGTGGAAAGTGCATATCTTCGCTCGTGTAAAACCCAGGAGGGACAAAAGTGAAACTCAACGACGTTATCATCTCCAATCCGAAATGAAAAATAATCAAGACGATCTGGTACCCAAATATTTTATTAAACATAGCGACAGTCTCCCCAAGAATTCGATAATCGTGCACTATGCTTCGTAGATCTTGAACGAATTTACCCTTCTCTGGTATTTTCAAAAGTTTGGCATTCAGCGCTTTGTACCTAGTTTTCAAACACCCAAGCAACCCGTCCAGAAGCAACACTATCAAAAATTCGTAGAAGCTTTCTATAGCGCAGGTGGTGAAAAGCGTCTCTAGAAACGACATTTGCAAGAACGCGCTCCAACCATACAGTTCCACCAACGTAATAACAACGAACACTACCTGTTTAGTGTAGAAGAAAATGTAGAAGTTGCGCTCTGATTTCTTGTAGTTTGGCAAACTTGCGTCGATGTGTTGGAGATTTGTGAAAAATTTTCGCCAGTTTTCCGTGGAGTAGACGCAGGATTTTAACAAAGCCACCACCATGGTGCCACTCATTGCCACGTACGTCGCGTACCAAGTGAATTTTTGGCTTAGTGTTAAGCGTTCGTAGACTTTGTGGATGTTCTGTTGGGTTATGATGTAGCACATTCGTAGGCAGCTGATCAGGAGGAGCATTATAGCGTAGACTTTTTGGGTTTTGGGGCGAAGAAGGAGATTGCGGTCGAAGTCGTACCATGGTGTGATCAAAAAAAGGCTCAAGTATTGGTGAAGGTGCTTGATGAAGTTGATGTCTGTGACGGCAAGGTTAGAAGACATGTTTGTGGTAGCTTTGAGGGTTGGGTTGTGAGGGAGACAATGTCGAGGATTGTATAGTGTTACAGTGCAAAGAATCTATTAGAAAATTAATTGCGATCAATACTGGTGTTTGTTCTAGTGGCGGGTTATTACGTAAAAGAATAGAAATCGATGTTTGAGAGGATGAGTTGCACAAGAAAAATTATAAAAGTGGGTGTACAATTAATTAATTTGCGAGTAACGACCAATTTCATCTTCTAAATTGTGAAGCGTTAAAGCTGGTAACTAGTTGTTGATTCCTGGTGTCATTATTTAACTGAATTGCGATTATTACGTACGTAGCAACATTTCCCACTAAGCTAAAAATCACGGTTTTATTTAACCCGAAAAACTCGGCAGCGGTAAATCCTTTATGAAAATTCTTAGAGTAGTTGACCAATCTGGTCAAAAAGTCACACATGTCGGACTTTTCCATACGTCCTTCTTGCATTTTATACAGCAAATCGATAAATCTTCCGGCTTCTCGGTTTGTAGAACTAATTGGTAAAACGATTGTCAGAAAAGTGTACTGAAAAAAACAAACAAAAATGACTCAATTAAGTGAATTTAAATCTTACCACTATCCACACCAGCAACAAAAAATTAGATATCAAAAACTGGAAATGAGTATCTTCATCCATTTCTATGTCACCAGAAGCGAAAAGCAAATTTAAACAATGCACCATTTGCAGCCCACAATGAAAAATTATCAACACCAACTGATGCCCAAATAATTCATTAAAAATTTCTATCGTCTCCCCCAAAATCCGGTACGCCTTCACCAAACTTTGTAACTCGTCAAAAATTGCTGCCTTTTTTGAAACGTCCACAAGCCGCTCGTTCAGATCTTTGTATCGAACTTCAAAAGCTTGAACCAGCGCTGTCAAAAGCAACACTACGAGAAACTCATAGCACATTTCCATACATCCCGAGAATATGACCATTTTCCATACTGGCATTGCCCCAAAATTCGACCACACGTGGATCTGGTAGTAAACAACTGTGGCAAAGAGAACGTGTTTCAACAACAGTTTCCAATAAAAGTGTCTCGGGAAACTTTCGCGTTTTCCTTGGTTTTGTAATTTGGTGTCTAGAAAGCGAAACCCAGCGAACATTTCGGCCCACAGATTCGTGACCCAAATACCACTCTTGAAAATCGTTACGAACACTGTCAACGTGGTGTTTGCGTAAATGGTACCCAGAATGATTCTTTGCGTAAAGATGAGTTTTGCGTACGCTTGTCCTAATGCTCGGTCTACGAGCGAGTAGATCAAAGTCATTATTTTAAATAAGACCACAGTTATGGTGTAAACCACGCGAATGTTAGTTTTAACCAGCGATTTTTTGCTGAAGTCGTACCACGGGGTAATTAGGAAAATATTGAGGTACCAGAAAAAGGGTCTTAGAAAATTTATATCTTTGATGGATAGCTGAAAATCCATTATTTAGCTTTGGTCGAGCAATAACACACTAACCAGTAATGTTTACCGGCGGAAAAACGTTTTCCTATGCATACAAAACACAATTAGGGAAATTAGGGGTGCCACAACACAAGTGGGTGAGCTTTGAAAAATTAATACCAATTCATATTAATTGATCTAACTAATTTTAATTCAAATTATTTAACTGGATCGTTATTATCAAATACGTGGCAACATTTCCCACCACACTAAAAATCACGGTTTTATTCAACCCAAAAAATTCGGCAGCGGTAAATCCTTTATGAAAATTCTTAGAATAATTGACCAATCTGGTCAAAAAGTCACACATGTCAGACTTCTCCATATACCCTTCTTGCATTTTATACAGCAAATCAACAAATTTTCCAGCTTCTCGATTTGTAGAACTTACGGGTAGTACGATAGCGAGAAAAGTATACTGAAAAGAAAACAAGAATGACTGCATTAAGTAAAATGCACTCTTACCCCTATCCACACGAACAACCAAAAATTACACACTAAAAACTGGAAATGGACATCATCATTCGTTTCCGCTGCACCGAAAACAAAGACCAAATTTAAACACTGCACCATTTGAAGACCACAATGAAATATTATCAAGACCAATTGATACCCAAATAGTTCATTAAAAATGTCGACAGTCTCTCCCAGAATTCGGTAACTCTGCGCTAAACTCAGTAACTCTTGAAAAGTCGTACCGTTCCTTGACAATTTCATCAACCGTTCGTTCAGATCTTTGTAACGGACTTCGAAAGCTTGAACCAACGCTGTCAGAAGCAAGACTATGAGAAACTCGTAACACATTTCCATGAATCCTGTGAACATGATAATTTTCCAAGCTGGAGCTGATACAAAGTTTGACCATGAGTGAAGTTGGTGATGGGCCAGTATGCCAAACAAAACGTGTTTTAACACCAGTTTGCAATAGAAATTTCTGAAAAAATTTTCTCGTTTTCGTTGATTTTGCAGTTTTGTGTCTAGAAAGCAAAAATTAGAGAGCATTTCTTTCCACAGATTTCTGTTCCAAAAGCCACTTTTGAAAATCGTTACGATTACTGTCAACGTGATGTTGGCGTAAGTACTACCCAAGATGATTTTTTGGGTAAGAAAGAGTTTCCCGAGCACTTGTTCTAAAATTTCGTCTAGAAACGAATAAACGAGAAGTGTTATTTTCAACAAGACCAGAATTACAGTGTAAAATATACGCATGTTTGTTCTAACGAGTGATTTTTTGCTGAAGTCGTACCACGGAGTGATGAGAAATATATTGAGGTACCAGAAAAGCGGCCTCAGAAAATGTATGTCTTTGATGGACAACTGAAAATCCATTTTTATTTTTACTGGAGCAACGCACCAACTTCACCCACAATGTTTACTGACGGAAAAGCGCTTGACAATTAGGGAAATTAAGGGTGCAATAACACAATTCTAAGTAATTGAACAATTAATTTTAATTAGAAGGAAACGTTAGTTCTGGCCACCACTATTCAACTGTATTGTGATTATCAAATACGTAGCAACATTTCCCATTAGACTAAAAATCACGGCTTTATTCAACCCGAAAAACTCGGCGGCGGTAAATTCCTTGTGGAAATTCTTAGAATAATTAACCAATCTGATCAAAAAGTCACAAGTGTCGGACTTTTCCAAATATCCTTCTTGCATTTTATACAGCAGATCAATGAATTTTCTAGCTTCTCGATTCGTGGAACTAATCGGTAATACGATAGTCAGAAAAATGTACTAGAAAAGAAACAAAAATTACTGAATTGTGTGAACTATGAAACTTACCCCAATCCAAACCAACAAGTAAAAATTACACATCAAAAATTGCAAATGTGTGTCTTCGTCGATCTCCACTGCACCCATAACAAAAACCAAATTTAGACAGTGTACCATTTGAAGCCCACAGTGAAAAATTATCAACACCAACTGGTGCCCAAATATTTGATTAAAAAGTTCCACTGTCTCCCCCAGGATTCGATAAGCCTGCACCAGATTTAGTAACTCTGGAAAAGCGGTACCCTTTTTTGAAGTGATTACAATCTTCTCATTTAAATCTTTGTAGCGAGCTTCAAAATCTTGCACCAGTGCCGTCACAAGCGACACCAAAAGGAACTCATAATAGACTTCCATAAAACCAGTGAAAATAAAAACTTTCCACAATGGTATTTTCATAAAAATCGACCAGACGTAAAGCTCATAGAACCCACACATCAAAGACAAAACGTGCTTTAGAAACAATTTAAAGTAGAAGTTTCTCAAAAAAGTCTCCGTTTTGCCTTGATTTTTCAGTTTTCTGTCTACAAAGTGAAACCTGGCGAACATCTCCTTCCACAAATTGGTGTCCCAAATGCCAGTTTTGAAAATCGTCAAGATTAGTGTCAACGTAGTGTTTGTGTAAATACCGCCCAGAATGATTTTTTGGGTGTAGATGAGCTTTGCGTACACTTGACCCAAAGTTTCGTCTAGGAGCGAGTAAACGAGGATTGTGATTTTTGACAATATCAGAATCGTGATATAGAGAATTCGCATGTTTGGTTTAACTAGAGTTTTTTTGCGGAAGTCGTACCATGGTGTAATGAGAAAACAATCAAGGTACCAGAAGAACGGTCTTAAAAAGTGTATGTCTTTGACGGACAACTGGAAACTCATTTTTTGTGTCTAGTCCAACAATAGTGCTCTAACTTTGCCCACTTTGTTTACTAAGGTAAAAACGTTGACGCGTAGTCAATTAGGAAAATTATGGGGGCAATAACGCAAGTGCTTGAGCTTTCAAAAAATTAATATTAACTGAGCCACTTAATTTTAATTAAAGAAAAGTACACCCGAGCAAATTAACAAGCATTTTAACCATTGGTAGCCAACATTTGTTGGTAGTGACTCTGATCCACCTGAAAAGCTATAACGACATAGGTTGCCACGTTTGCTAAAAAACTGAAAACAACTGTTTTGTTGATCGTGAAATATTCACAAGCGGTAAATTCTGCCACAAAGCTCTTCGAATAATTAATTAGTCTGTTCAGTGCAGCCATTTCCTTAGATCCTTCGTCGAACTCGTCTTGAATTTGATACAACAAGCTTATAAATGCCTTGGATTCTTTACAAGTCGAATGCATGGGGAGAACGATGGTGAAAAAATTATACTAAAACAAAACAAAAATTTTCTACTATTTACTAAACTCATATAGTGTAACTCACCGAAAACCACAAAAAAGTGCAAAACTTTAAGACACCAATTAGAAAATAATTATGTACGTCCGTTGATACATAAGGAACAAAAATGAAAGTCAGACTGTTGACGCTTTCCACCCCAAAATGCCATAGTATCAATATGATCTCATAGCCAAATATTTTGTTAAATATTTCAACCGTTTGCCCCAAAATTCGATAATCATGACATACATTTTTCAAGTGACTAATGTTGTTTCTACAAGTTTTCACAACTTTTTTGTTTAATTCAACGTATCTGATTTTCAAACTTTGAACCAAACTGTGCATCAACACGATGATCAGAAACTCGATGTAGCACTCAAAATTTCCTATAAAGAGAAAAAGCAGCACGAATGGTAGTTGAAAAAAATTGTACCAGACGTAGGTTTGTAGAGATGTAATCACCAGAAACAGCACGTGTTTTAAAAATATTGTTAAGTAGAATCGGTTGAATAGATTTTTTTCCACTTTCCCTTTATTTTTGAGTTTGATATATAACTGAGGTTTGTTAGTAATCTGTTCCATTCTTTCTGATCTATTAAGCAACTTTTCAAAATTGCCACAACTGATATTAATGTCATAAGTACGTGGAATGTGAACCATACAAACTTCTGGCTACGTAAAAATTGGTCATAGATTTTGTACACACTTTTATGGAGTATTATATAAATGAAGCGAACTGAGGTCAACAGAAGCAAAAAAAGTCCATAGAAGTTTTGTAGTTTTGGTTTATAGAAAGAGTTCCTGTTAAAGTCGTACCACGGTGTTACAAGAAAAATGTTTAAATAGATGTAGAAGTGCCTAATGAAGTTGATATCTCTTATTGAAAGTGGCTGCATAACGATTCTATAGAGGCAATCTACACAAAAACTTGTAGTTAAATACACAACAAAACGGATAGGTTCATTAAGGCGATTGTTATCCCTACCATACAAAATAAAATGTCAGCTTACATGCCGATCTCATAATATTGATTTTAATTTAACTACATTACTATAATGAAACGCGTAATCACATTGGCTGCGACACTACAATGATAATTTTATAACAGTATAAAACCAAAATAACTACACCCAGTTCCACTTCATTTTTTAATCTATTTATAAATTGAAGCTAATAATTAAATGCTATGTCATTACTCCTAATACAATAAATTTTAAACACTGACACTACAAACATTGTGACTATTAGTTATCACCTGTTGATAGTGACTTTGGTCCACTTGAAAAGTGATAACAACATACGTGGCCACATTTGCTAGAAAACTGAAAACAACGGTTTTGTTTATGGTAAAATATCCATAAGCCGTAAATTCTGCCATAAAACACTTGGAATAATTAACTAATCTGGTTAGAGCACCCATTTCTTCAGATCCTTCTTCGAACTCGTCTTGCATTTGATATAATAAACTTATAAATTCTTTAGATTCTTTACACGCCGAACTGATTGGTAGCACGATCGTTAAAAAGTTATACTAAAACGAAAAGATATTTTTCCATGACTAAACTGACGTCTAGAACTCACCGACAACCAAAAAAAAATACAAAGTTTTACCAGGCCACAATTAAAATAATTGTGTGCATCTGTAGATATATAAGGAACAAAAGCAAAAGTCAAACAACTAACCATCTCCACTCCAAAGTGCCATAATATCAGTATGATGTGGTACCCGAATAGTTTGTTAAATATGTCGACTGTTTGTCCCAAAATTCGAAAATCGTGGGTTAAACTCCTCAACTGACTAATTTTTTTGTTTCTAGAAATTTTCACAGCCCTTTTATTCAAATCAATGTATCTAATTTCCAAACTCTGCACCAAACTCTGTACCAAAACAATGATGAGATACTCGATGTAACCCTCAAAAGTCGCACTAAACAGAAGAAGCTGAACGATTGGAAACTGAAAAATGGTATACCAGACGGATGTTTCTAGAACGGTAATTGCCACAAAAAACACATGCTTTAAAAATAATGTAAAGTAAAATCGTTTGAGTGGGTTTTTTTCCACTTTTCCTTTGTTCTTTAGTTTGGTGTCAATGTATTGAAGATTTGTTAATAATAGTTTCCATTCTTTCTGATCTACGAAGCAAATTTTTAGAATTGCCACAAGTGATATTGATGTTATAAGCACGTAGAACGTAAACCATGCAAACTTCTGGCTACGTAAAAGTTGGTCATAGACTGTGTACACATTTTTCTCCAGTAGTATATAAAACACGCGAATTGTTGTCAATAGAAGCAAAAAAATTCCGTAAAAAGTTTGTAATTTGGGTTTGTAGAAAGCGTTCTTTTCAAAGTCGTACCACGGTGTTATGAGAAAAATGTTTAAGTAGATATAGAAGTGTCTAATAAAGTTGATATCTCGGATTGAAAGTGTCTCCATAGATGCAATCTACTCAAACTCTTCTAGTCAAATACACGAGACAGATGGGTTTATTAGTGCGACTGATATCATTACATTACACATTCAACTTGCTGTCTATTTATAAATATTGATTTTAAGTACATTACGATAATGAACTATACTACATTTTTTGCTGATAGATGACTGAGAACTAGGGAAACATTAATTTATAGATTGTTGCTTTCATTCAACTGCAGAACGACAATTAAATACGTCGCCATGTTTCCCACAATACTCAGAACAACCGTTTTATCGATATCAAAAAACCCAGCCACATTGAATTTCCGATGAAAATGTTTACAATAACTTATCAATTTACATAGAGCATCTGCCTCCACAGATTTGATGCTGAATTTTTCCTGAACTTTATAACACAAATCAAGAAATTTGTTGGCTTCTTGCTCCGTCGAATTAACAAGAATCACAACCGTCAATAAATTACCCTAAAATCGACAGGTGAAAAAAAAAGACGCCGAAAATTTCATTTCATTACCATAACTAAGATCAGCTGAGAAAAATTTGAAATCAACACTTGGTAGGAAAATGTGCCATCGGAAGTGGTAGCGTACACATAAGCAAAGTTTAGACAATGTAAAGTCTGCATTATGCATTGAAAAATCGTTAAAATTATTTGATAACCAAACAAGTGGTTAAAAATTTCTACGTTGTCTCCCAGAAGTCTGTAACACTTGGCTGCATTTTCAATTTCCCAAACCATTTGTGTTCGTCCATAGCTCGAAATTAGTTTCTGGTTCAATTTCATGTATCTCCTCTTAATGCAATCAATTAAAATATTTACCAAAAATATCAACAAATATTGTTGGTAGCACTCAAAAAGGGGACTTACAAAAAAACTATGTGAAATAGGAAAGTTTAAGGCTATGGCCCAACTAAAAGTAAAATATGCAAAAACAAGTAAAAACACGAACTGCTTGAAAAAGAAGCGCAACAAGAAGTTTTCCATTTCCACTTCTTGATTAACACCTAGCAACTTGGCGTCAAAGGCTTCAAAGTTTTTGAAAAAACGTTTCCACTTGTTTAGTTCCCAGAAAGATGATTTCAGTATTATTAAAACAGACAAAATCAGGAAATTAATGGCAGTAATGACGTAGATAAGTTTTTGAGTCAAAAAGAATTTTTTAAAACTTTCTTGCAAATACCCATACATTATTAAATTTGTAGTCCACAGTATTTTCAGAAGGAACAGAATTAAGGCATACGCTTTGTTTAAAACGGGTTTGTAAAAAGATCTGGTTTCGAAGTCGTACCAGGGTACCACTAGGAATAAGCCAAAAAATACGAAAACTTGTCGGATGTGCCTTATGTCATTAAATTTGTGCTTCGAAGTCATTATCGACCGAAATACTGATGGAAAAGACACACATTTCACAAAATTGTTTACTAATAGTAATCGTATTAATAAACCACTTACGATAAATAATCAACCTAATCAGATGAACTCAAGGCACTATCTTTATTTAAAAATGTAACAAAATAATTATTTTTCCGTTTGTAAATATTGGCTCTGGTTTAGCTGAATCACTATAATGAAATACGTGGTCACATACCCCAGAATGCACAAAATAACAGTTTTGTCTATGTTAAAAAACCCCGCTACGTTAAACTCCCTGCAAAAATGCTTGCAATAACTTATGATTTTCGTCAAAGCTTCTGCTTCCTTCGACGTCATCCCGTACTTCTCTTGAAGCTTGTAGCACACGTCTAGAAATTTCTTGGCTTCTTGATTAGCAGCGGTCACTGGGATTACCAACAACCAAAAATTGGACTACAAACAAGCAAAGACAATATTTGAGTTTTGACCTGTTTTTGACATACCAAAACTTGCAACAGGAGCAAGGAGTCAACTGCCAAAATGTGATAAAGCAGACTGCTTTTTTCAGGAGCGACCATAAAAACATAGGCGAAGTTTAGACAATGGAGACTTTCTACCCCACAATGGAATATTATGAGTATAATTTGGTAACCGAATATTTCGTTGTACAGATCCACGGTTTCTCCCAGAGTTCTGTAACAGTCAATCAAATTCTCTAATTCCAATACGATCCCTGGCTTTCTGTGGCAACGTTCTATTTTCTCTCGCATACTCTGGTACCTTCTTCTGACGCATCCGATGAACTCCGCTAGGTACATGACAGACAGATATTCGTAAAAGTAGTCAGAGACGGCGATCATGGGTAGACACTCTATTACACTTCTCCCCAAAGATTTGGTCCAAACGACGAAAGCGTAGACAAAAATTGCAAAAAATACCACCTGCTTCACAAAGTAGCGAAAATAGTACCACTTCAAGTGAATTTCTTGGCGATCTATAACCTGCAGTTTGGCATCAATATACAAGAACTTGTCAATTACAGCTTTCCACTTTGGAGGATCCAGAAACGAAGTTTTGACAATTGTCACCAAACTGAGTGCTACTAAGTTCATGGTACTGAAAAAAACGAGAAGTTTTTGTGACAAAAGCAAACTTTTCATGGTTGTGTGCACGGACTCGCTGAAGAAAAAATTTAAAAGCCAGGCCACTTTGAGTGAAATTAGAAAACAAGCATATAACTTGCGTAACGAAGGTTTGTAGAAAGTATTGCTGTTGAAGTCGTACCATGGTGTTATGAGAAAAATGTTTAGATAGCGATAGAAGTGGCGGATGTAAGCGATATCATTAGGTAATTTCTGGGGAGTCATAATGTCAACTGAAAAACAAGATGTTGTGCTTAATAAAAAATAAGTGATTGTTTTATTAGTATCGATGGAATGAAAGCACAAATTGAGCGGAACGGGAAACGATTATTTTAGTAATCAGGTTAAAAGGCAAATAAATCTTCTTGATCACTTGTTGTGTTTCACAAAACACTCCACATGGTTGTCCTGATTGTGATAACTTTGTAGAAATTAACAGCACTCAGATTATAAGTATGGAACAACCCAAAAGACCACTGGTATTAGTAGTAGTGCTTTAAATTTTTAATCAATAAATATAGCCTGCATTAATTTTACTTTGCACACGCTATTCTTATCAACTAAGATAAATGTACAATTATCAACTATCAATCACTTTAATGTGACACAAAAAAAAAGATCGTACAATCTACACTTCAGTTTTACCCAACCATATACCTAAACAGCTGATCAAGTAGCAGCTACCACGCACAATATCCAAAGACATAGAATAAAACTTCATCAGTTACAAAAAAATTACAGCTTCTGGTTTTCATTTAACTGAATTGATATAATCACGTAAGTAGCAACATTTCCCACTAGACTGAAAATTACACTTTTATTAAGATCAAAAAAATCGCAGGCACTAAATCCTCTTCTAAAATTTTTACAATACACAATAACTCTTTTCAAAACCTTCATCTCGGTCGAATTTTCCGAAAATTCATCCTGCAGTTTAAACAACAAATCCACGAATTTCCTAGACTCTTGTATCGTTGAGTTGATTTTCCATATTATTTCAAAAAAAATGTGCTACAAATCAACACTCAAGCACCTGCAGAAACTCCAAATCCACTCACCGTCACCCACAACAGAATCGAAATGTTGGCCATCAAGTTTTGGTGGTTCATCTCATACGTCACAAGTACCGTAAAATTGACACAATATACCATCTGAAGCCCACAATGAAAAATTATGAAAACCAACGGCCAGCCAAAAATCTTATTGAACACGTCCACAGTTTCTCCCAGGAGACGATAACTCCGGGCGAGGGTTTTCAGGTCTTGGACAAACCTCACTTTCTTTAAAATGAAGACGAGTTCGTTAATTTTTGCGTATCGGTTCTGGAAACTACAAATGATAACAAGCATAAGCTGCACCGACAAAAATTCAAAGTAGGCTTCCCAGATACCACCCAAGAAAATCATTTCCCAAATCGAGGATTCAATTAGGCTGGACCAAACAAAAATCTGGTAACCAAAACATAAAATGAGAGCGGCGTGTTTTACAAAAAGTTTCAAGTAAAAATTTTTGCTGCTGTGTTCCTTATTTCGTACCATTAAATCTACGTGGTGAAGAGTTGTCAACATGGTTATCCAGGAGTCTGTGTTCCAGAAAGAGGATTTGACGATAGTCAAAATAGTCAACGTTATGGTAGTGGAAAAATAAAAAGAGAAGAGGATTTTGTGAGCCAAAACGAGTTTTTCGTATGTGGGTGAAGTTCTCTCGTCCAGCATTAAATAAACGAGGCTTGATAATTTCAGTGATATTAAGACGGTGGCATAGAGTTTACACAGATTGGGTTTGACGATCACATCTCTCTTGAAGTCGTACCATGGTGTAATGAGAAAAGCGTTGAGATAGTAGAAGAAGGGTTTAATACAGAAGATATCTGTCATAGTACGCTGTTCACTTCAATGCTCAGTCTGACCTTACCATATGGAAATTGTATTGACAAAATCAATATCAATTATTTAACGAAAAGTGTGAGCGTACTCGAAATGTAAAATTAAGATACCGTTCCATTAATGAGAGTACAATGTAATGAAATTATTGTTACATTACTTAATAGATAAACACAATATAATTTCCTTGTTTACCACCATTATTAACATCAAAGTTTCACAACTCAACATGTCTTTCCAGGACACGTCTTCGGATTTAATCTTTTTCAAACAAGTATCATACTACTGGAACATTTTTGTTATTATGCCGTGGTACGATTTTAACACAAATACTTTCTACAAACCCAGACTGCGCAAAATATACGGTTGTTTCCTAATACTGATGAAAATCTTGTGGGTTACTAATTATATCACGGACGAATCCTTGCTCGAGATGTATAAAAATTTAGAACTGAAGCAGAAAATTCTTTACACACTTATATCCACGAATTTTACAGCGTTTTACATTTTAACAATAGCAAAAAATGCATTTTACGATTCAGATAAATGGGAGAAGTTAATCACAACCTTACAATACTTAGACAACAAACTGGAAAGAACAAAATTAAGAGAAGCAAACTTGCTGAAACTTTATTCTAATTATGTTTTCAAAAAGGTCTTTTTTCTTATATTGTATATATACTCGTTTTACACGTGGGTTAATACCATGAAAATACCTACAATAACAGTCTTATGTGTGTGTCCCATTATTGATTATTTTTTTCAATATTCGGTGATAATTCAAATGGCATTTTTAATCAATTGCATCAAACGCCGGTATCAAAATTTCAACAACACGGTAATTAGTTGTTTTGGAACAGCGCAGATAATTCAAAAACTTGAAAAGTCGATGAAGTACTATAGAATCTTAGGAGAAACTATTGAAACTTATTGTCACTTATTCAGTTATCAAATAATGATGACAATACTTCAGTTTGGAATACAAATTCTCCATTGTCTACAGCTCAATTTTGCTGCTGTCACCATTTCAACAAAAAATTACTTCTTTTATCACACACTGGCGTCCAATTTTGGTTTTCTGATTCTGACTTTGGTAAGTAAATTTGATAACGAGTTCACAAATCTGATTTTTGTAATATTGAAGGTTAGTTTCTGCTTCATTCTGATTCCCGTTAATTCCACGAACGAAGAGGCTAAGAAATGTTTGCATTTTTGTCACAGACTCCAAGAAGAATTCAGTCTGACATCTGCGGAGGGTGCAGCTTTAGGCCAGTTGATAGAGTACTGTAAATATTTTCGTAGACAGTTTAACGTGGCAGGATTTTTCAATTTTGATAAGACTCTCACTTTAAGCATTGTTGGAAACATGTCAACTTATTTTATAATTATAATACAACTGGACGAGTCAAAACCGAATAAAAAGTAGTCAAAGACAATTTTAATTCTGAATTTCGGGAGACTTGTGTGAGTAATAAAAAAATACAATTCTTCTAGACCAAATATTTTAATTTGATGCATCTAATACAAAAGTAACAGTAATTTGAAAATTTGTTGACCACAATCAATAGACAAAAACGGTGCTTCCAAAACAAGGTTTTCATCATTAGTACATTTAATTATTTGAAGACATTAACCCGTTTCGTTATAATCTACTTGAAACATTATGACAACACACGTCCCCACATTTGCCAAGACACTAAAAATAATGGCTCTGTTGATCCCGAAAAACTCAGCTGCGCCGAATTTTGGCCGGAAATTTTTCGAATAACTGATTAATCGATTGAGGGCGTCAATTTCCACAGATCTTTCTTCAAAGTAATCTTGCATTGTGTACAACAACCCAATGAATTTTCGGCTTTCTTTATGTGTTGCATGAACTGGTAACACGATGGTCAAAAAACTAAACTAAAATTTTTGTTACATAAAACAACTGTATTTTTTGCGCTTACCAGTGTCCAGAACCACGAAATAGAGCTTGAGAAACGGGCGTTGAAACTTTTATTTCTCTTTCCAACTAAAATAAGAAAATGGAAATAGAGTGTGTTAACCATCTCTAGTCCAAAATGGAATATCATTAGTACAATCGGCCAGCCAAATATGTCATTAAACAAATCAACACTCTCTCCCAAAAGTCGATAATCCTGAGCTAATGCACGTAATTTCTGAACAATTTTCGTGTCACGAGAAACCATCACAGCTCGTCGATTGAGGTCCTGGTATCTGCTTTGAAAACTTTTCACTAAAGCATTGATAAGTACAGTTAGGAAAAACTCGTAGTAAACTTCGAGTACGCAGGTGACGATAATGACGTGTAAAACTGGCAGTTGCATAAAGTCAACCCAGACGTACCCATCGAAACATATACCAGTAAAGAACACCAAGTGCTTAAGGAAAAAACTGAAATAGAAATTTTTCCAGAGATTTGTTTCCATTCCAACATTTTTTAAACTTCTGTCGATGCAGCGCAAGTTTTTAAACAAAATTTTCCACTTTTTGGTATCCACAAAGCAGGATTTGAAGATCACTACGCTTGTTATCAGTGCCAGAATTACATATATAGCACACCAAGTAAAGCTTTCACTTACTGATAGTTGTGCACTATTTACGAGTTTGTTTAAATTTGATATCAGGTAGGTTAATCGAAGGATAGTACCTGACAACAAGATCATTCCATAGGCTTTTTGAAGCTTCGGGTTGTACGAAACATTTCGATCAAAATCATACCAGGGCGTTATTAAAGGAAGATTTAAAAACAGAAACAAATATTTTATGAAATTTATATCTTTAATCGACAGTTTAAGGCTCATTGTTGAGAACAGTGCCTATTTCCGACTAAACTTACTTCTATTAATGAGGGGTATTGTCAAATAAAATGGCAATCAAACAAAGTGGTTCATATCACTCAATTATGTTATTAATATTATGACAAACTTTAATTCCGATTTTCGTTCACCTGAATGACTATGACCAAATACGTAGCCACGTTCCCCAAAACGCTAAAAATTATACCTCGGTCAAGCGAAAAATACCCAGCGGCGCTAAATTCCCTCATAAAGTTCTTCGAGTAACTCACTAGTCTTTTAAGGACTTCCATCTCTTCGGATTTATCAGCAAATTCTTCCTGCGTTTTATACAACAAGTCGATGAACTGTCTAGATTCTTGCATAGTTGAATTAATTACCAAAACCACACTCAGCAGCATGTACTAAAATCAAAACCTATGTTCTCGTATAAAAAACATTCTATATTTACCAATGTCCAGAACAAAAGTGAAAAACTTCCGAAAAGAAGCCGATAATTAATATCCTCTGCAAGCGTCGTCAGCTCAAGAATAAAATTCAAACAGTGAACAATTTGAAGTCCACTTTGCAAAACTATCAACACCAACTGGTAGCCAAATATTTTATTGTAAACTTCGACTGTGTCTCCAAGCAGTCGATATATTTTGGTTAAACCTACGACCTCTCGAGTAACAAACTTCTCTCTTCTGGTGATCCTCACAAGTTCTGTGTTAAGCTCTTCGTATCTAATTTTGAAAACTCGAGCCAAAGTTGTGATGAGAACCGTCATCACTGATGTAATGTACGTTTCAATAAAGTCACCGAATAAAAGAATTTTCCAGGGGTTGGTATCAACTACACTAATCCAATTAAAAGCCGTGTAGGCAATAATTAGAAACAAAACACACTGTGTTGCAAAAAATTGGCAGTAAAAATTTCTGAAGACACTCTGCTCCGTTTTTCCGGTATTTTGAAGCTTTGTGTCGATGTAGCGAAAATTTGTTATCAAGGTTTGCCATAACTTCACGTCCCAGAAGGAGCATTTCAGGATTGTTAATAAAATGAATACCAAAGAGCTTATATGCACACTAAGGAAGAGAATTTTTCGACTGAGTACAATATTTTGGTGGATTTGTGTGAAGTTTTCGTCCATTGTTGAATATACCGAAGTTCCCGTTTTTAGCAGTGCCAGAAATAGTCCATAGAGTTTGCAAAGGGTAGGTTTGGTGAGCGAATTGGAGTGAAAATCGTACCAAGGAGTAACCATAAAAAAACCCAAATACCAAAACAGCGGTGCCAAAAAGTTTATATCTTTTAGTGAAAGCTTGAAGTTCATTTTTACTTCAGGGTGGATAGCAATCCAATAAAACTTGGTTACTGTATATGATAAATGGAAGGTTATTATGCTCTTAAGGAAATTAAGGGTAGGCACAAAAAATGATAATAATCGATAATAATTTCAATACATCTTTTTTTTCTATATCAAATATTATAATTTGATGTTTCTATTACAACAATAACTCCTGACAACAAGGTCGTTCCCATAGACTTTTTGAAGCTTCGGGTTGTACGAAACATTTCAATTAAGATCGTACCAAGGTGTTATTAAAGGAAGATTTAAAAACAGAAACACATATTTTATGAAATTTATATCTTTAATCGACAATTTAAGGCTCATTGTTGAGAACAGTGTCTATTTCCGACTACACTTACTTCTATTAATGTCGAAATTGTCAAATAAAATGGCAATCAAACAAAATGGTTCATATCACTCAATTATGTTAATAACATTATGACAAACTTCATTCCGATTTTCGTTCAGCTGAATGGCTATGATCAAATACGTAGCCACGTTCCCCAAAACACTAAAAATGATACCTCGATCAAGCGAAAAATACCCGGCGGCACTAAATTCCCTCATAAAGTTCTTCGAGTAACTCACGAGTCTCTTGAGAACTTCCATATCTTCGGATTTATCAGCAAATTCTTCCTGTGCTTTATACAACAAGTTGATAAACTGCCTAGATTCTTGCATAGTTGAATTAATTACCAAAATCACACCCAGCAGCATGTACTAAAACCAAAACCTATATTCTCTTGTAAAAAGCATCACCCATGATTACCAATGTCCATAGCAAAACTGAAAAACTCCAGAAAAGTAACCGATAATTAACATCTTCTGCAAGCGTCGTCAGCTCAAGAATATAATTCAAACAATGAACCACCTGAAGTCCACTTTGCAAAACTATCAACACCAAGTGGTAGCCAAATATTTTATTATAAATTTCGACTGTGTCTCCAAGCAGGCGATATATTTTGCTTAAACTTACGACCTCTCGAGTATCAAACTTCTGTCTTCTGGTGGTCCTCACAAGTTCTATGTTAAGCTCTTCGTATCTAACTTTGAAAACTCGAGCCAAAGTTGTGATGAGAATCGTCATGAGTGATGTAATATACGTTTCAATAAAGCCACCAAATAAAAGGATTTTCCAAGGGTTGGTATCAACTAGGCTGATCCAATTAAAAGCCGTGTGGGCAATAATTAGAAACACAATACACTGTGTTGCAAAAAATTGGCAGTAAAAATTTTTGAAAACACTCTGCTCGGTTTTTCCGGTGTTTTGAAGCTTTGTGTCGATGTAGCGAAAATTTGTTATCATGGTTTGCCATAATTTTACGTCCCAGAATGAGCATTTCAGGATGGTTAATAAAATGAATACCAAAGAGCTTATATGCACACTAAGGAACAGAATTTTTCGACTGAGTACAATATTTTGGTGGATTTGAGTAAAGGTTTCGTCCGTTGTTGAATATACCGAAGTTCCCGTTCTTAGCAGTGCCAGAAATAGTCCATAGAGTTTGCACAGGGTACGTTTGGTGAGCAAATCGGAATGAAAATCGTACCAAGGAGCAACCATAAAAAAACCCAAATACCAAAACATCGGTGCCAAAAAGTTTATATCTTTCAGTGAAAGCTTGAAGTTCATTTTTACTTCAGGGTGCGTAGCAATCCAGTAAAACTTAGCTACTGTCTACCTAATAAATGCAAGGTTATGATGCTATTAAGGAAATTAAATATACGGACAAAAACTGATAATCGATAATATATTTTTTTTTTCTATATCAAATATTTCAATTTGAGGTATCTATTACATTATTACAACAATGACTACAACTGCAAAATTTGTTAATACTGAACACATACACATTAAACTAAGTATCATGGTTTGAAAATATTAACCAGCTTGGCTGTAATCTATTTGAAACATAATGAGAACATACGTCCCCACGTTTGCCAACACACTAAAAATAATCCCCCTGTTGATCCCGAAAAACTCAGCAGCACCGAATTTTGGCGCGAATTTTTTCGAATAACCGACGAATCTATTAAGAGCGTCAATTTCCGCAGATCTTTCTTCAAGGTAATCTTGCATTTTATACAACAACCCGATAAATTTTCTGCTTTCTTTGTGTGTTGCGTGAATTGGTAACACAATGGTCAGAAAACTAAACTAAAAAAAATCTTTACAAAAATCAAATATGTATTTTTGTTGCTTACCAGCGCCCACAACCACACACAGAAGTTTGCTAGTAGGCCATCTAAACTTTTGTTTCTCTTTCCAACTAAAATAAGGAAATTTAAATACAATGTGTTAACCATTTCCAGCCCAAAATGGAATATCAGTAGTACAATCGGCCAGCCGAATATGTCATTAAACAAATCAACACTCTCTCCTAAAATTCGATAATCTTGAACTAGTGCGCGTAATTTTTGAACAATTTTGGTTTCTCGAGAAACCATCACAGTTCTTCGATTGAGGTCCTGGTATCTACTTTTAAAACTTCGCACTAAAGCGTTAATAAGAACAGTTAGCAGAAACTCGTAATAAGTTTCAGTTGCACAGGTTACAATAATGGCATATAAAATTGAATTTTGGGTGAGGTTAGCCCAGACGTACTCCTCAAAACATACACCAATAAATAGTACTAACTGCTTCAGCAAAAAATTAAAATAGAAATTTTTCCAAATACTTGTTTCCAGTTTACCAACATTTTTGAAACTTCTGTCTATACAACGCAAGTTTCTGAATAAAATTTTCCACTTACTAATATCCAGAAAGCAGGATTTCAAGATCACTATGCATGTTATCAATGCCAGAATCACATATATACAAAACCAAGTAAACCGTTCACTTACTGATAGTTGTCCAGTATACGCGAGTTGGTTTAATTCAATTGTCAAATATGTGAATCGAAGGATGGTACTTGACAACAAGATCATTCCATAAGCTTTTTGGAACTTCGGGTGGTACGCAATATTTCGATCAAAATCATACCATGGCGTTATTAACGTAAAATTTAGAAACAAAAACAAATATTTTAGAAAATTTATGTCTTTAATCGACAATTTAAGACTCATTGTTGTTGACAACGATGTCGTACTTCCAACTAAACTAACTTAATTCTCGAAATATTGTCAAACAAAATAGCAATCAAACAAATTGCTCGTTCCAGACAATCATGTTATTACACATAAGAATAATCACAATAATTAATTTAATTTTTTGATCCTACTAAAATTTAGCCATTAAAATCTTTAATGGCTTACGGACATGAATTTGCCTGGCTGTAATCCACCTGGAACATGATCACAACGTACGTGCCCACGTTTGCCAACACGCTAAAAATGATCGCCCTGTTGATACTAAAAAACCCGGCACCACTGAACTTTGGCGCGAAATTTTTCGAATAACTAACTAATCTATTGAGAGCACCCATTTCCACGGATCCTTCCTCGAAGAAATCTTGCATTTTGTATAACAATCCGATAAATTTTCGGCTTTCTTTCTGTGTGGCGTGAATTGGTAACACAATGGTCAAAAAACTACCCTATAAAAAAATTTAAGTTAAAAAGACACGTGTCTGTGTCACTTACTAGCATCCACAGCCACAAAAAAAAGTTTGCTAAGTGACCATGCAAATCTGCAGTTCCCTTTCCGACTAAAATAAGAAAATTATAATACAATGTGTTGACCATTTCTAGTCCAAAATGCAATATCATCAACAACAGCGGCCAGCCGAATATTTCGTTAAACAAGTCGATAGTTTCTCCCAAAATTCGATAATCTTGAGCTAGTGAGCGTATTCTTTGAACTATTTTAGTTTCTCGGGATACCATCAAGGTTCTACGATTGAGGTCCTGGTATCTACTTTTAAAACTTCGCACTAAAGCGTTAATTAAAAGAACTAGCAGAAACTCGTAGTACATTTCACATGCGCAGGTAATAATAATGATTTGTAAAAGTGGGAATCGCATATGATCAGACCAAGTGTACTCCCCAAAACCTATACCAATCAAGAACAAGACTTGCTGAAGAAAAAAACTAAAGTAGAAACTTTTCGAAAAATTGGCTTCCACTTTTCCAACATTGTTTAAACTTCTGTCAACGCATCGCAAGTTTGTGAATAAAAGTTTCCACTTTCCCACATCCAGAAAGCAGGATTTGAAGATCACTGTGCATGTTATTAATACCAGAATTACACATATGCTATACCAAGTGAAGCTTTCACTCACTGATACACGTGCAATGTATATGAATCTGTGTAAATCTATTGTCACGTAAGTTAAACGAGCTATAGCAGCCAATAACAAGATTATTCCATACACTCTTTGAAGTTTCACACTGTACGAAACATTTCGATCAAAATCGTACCATGGTGTTATCAAAAAAAGATTCAAAAACAGGAACAAATACTTCATGAAATTTATATCTTTAATCGACAGTGTGAGAATCATTGTGTTAGGAGCACGTACGTCCGACTAAACTGACTTTCAATCTTCACAATCTATTAAAAAGTGGATGTTGTCAAATAAAATGACAATCAAACAAATTAGTTTAATCACATTATTGTGTTATTAATCTTAGTGGACATAGCAATAATCGCAATTATGTTTGTAACAATACAAATTAACAAACTCTTTATCAATTATTGACATCTGCTACACACCGAATTATCAAAAGCTTGCTTAAACTGGTATTAACAGAAGCGTGCATTGTTGGTTGCGTTCTAAATTTTTTAATCGAAGCTTCTCACAAATAATCATGTAGATTGACACACAATTTTTCATAATTAAGACATTGAATCACTTGCAAACCTTAATTTGCTTCGTTGTAATCTATTCGAAACATTATGACGACGTTCATTCCCGCGTTTACTAACACACTAAAAATGATAGCCGTGTTGATACTAAAAAACCCAGCTCCATTAAATTTCGGGGCAAAATTTTTCGAATAACTAACTAATCTCTCGAGAGCACCAATTTCCATTGATCCTTCTTCAAAATAATCTTGCATTTTATACAAAAACCCAATAAATTTTCTACTTTCTTTGTGAGTGTCATGAACTGGTACCACAATGGATAAAAAATTCCACTAAAAATGATTTGTTTCATAAACCAAACGATTATTGTTGTCGCTTATTACCAACATCCAAATCCATAAACCGAAATTTCCTAAACGACCAATTAAATCTGCCTTCCCTTTTCCAACCAAGACACGAAAATTGCAGTACAAAGTACTAACCATTTCCAGCTCAAAATGGAACATCATTAGTACAATCTGCCAGCCAAACATTTCGTTAAATACGTCAACTGTTTCTCCCAAAATTCGATAGTCTTGAGCTAGTGCGCTCCATTTTTGAACAGTTTTGGGTTCTTGTAAAACTGTCAAGACTCTACAGTTGATGTCTTGATATCTGCTTTTAAAACTCTGCACTAACGCATTGATAACAACAATTAGCAAAAACTCGCAGTAGGTTTCAAACACGCAGGTGGCAATACTGACTTCTTGAATTGACAGCTGCGTAAGATTACCCCATATGTATTGCCCAACACATACACCAGCAAAAAACACCAGTTGTTTTAGAAAAAAAATTAAATAGAAATTTTTCGAAAAATGTTTTTCCTCTTTGCCTGTATTGTTTAAACTTTTGTCGATGTAACGCAAATTCGTGAATATAATTTTCCACTTTTCCACATCCAGAAAACAGGATCTTAAGATCGCCAGGCATGTTATCAATGTTAGAGTTATATGTGAACAAAACCAAGTAAAACGTTCACTTATTGATAAATTTCTACGATATCTGAGATTTTTTAGACATGTTGTCAAGTAAGTCAATCGAAGAATAGCATCTGACAACAAGAGCATCCCGTACGCTTTTTGAAGCTTTGGTTTGTACGAAGAGTTGCTGTCAAAGTCGTACCATGGTGTTATTAAGGGAAGATTTAAGTATACGAACAAATACTTAATAAAATTTATATCTCTAATAGACAGTTTAAAGCCCATGGTTGTTAGAACCTCGTGCTTTCAACTAAATTTCACAATGTCGGATTGTCAAACAAAATAACACTCAAACAAATTAGTTCGTATCGCATTATTGTATTATTGATTTTAGTGCACTTAACAATTATCTCAATTATCTTTGTAACAACAGAAAACTTAAAATTTCAACATTGACATCTGAGACACCGCATTATCAAAAGCTTGGTTACACCGTTGACTGTGCCATTAAAAAGCGTGTATTGTTGGTTGCGTATATTCTGTATTATAATAATTGTATGCATTGCTAGATTATTTAGTAAATAAAATATCGACACTGAAACATCGTTACAAACATTAATTTACTTCGCTGTAATCTATTTGAAACATTATGATCACGTACATTCCCACATTTGCCAACACACTAAAAATGATCGCCCTATTGATACTAAAAAACCCAGCCCCATTAAATTTCGGGACAAAATTTTTCGAATAACTAATTAATCTGTTGAGAGCACCCATTTCCATAGATCCTTCCTCAAAATAATCTTGCATTTTATACAACAACCCAATAAATTTTCTGCTTTCTTTATGAGTGTCATGAATTGGTAGCACAATCGACAAAAAACTACACTAAAAACGATTTTTGTCATAAACCAAACGATTATTGTTGTCGCTTATTACCAACATCCAAATCCACAAACCGAAATTTCCTAAACGGCCAATTAAATTTGCGTTCCCTTTTCCAACCAAAACACGAAAATTGAAGTACAAAGTAGTAACCATTTCCAGCCCAAAATGGAACATCATTAGTACAATCTGCCAGCCGAACATTTTGTTAAACACATCAACTGTTTCTCCCAAAATTCGATAATCTTGAGCTAATGCGCGCCATTTTTGAACAGTTTTGGTTTCTTGAAAGACTATCAAGACTCTACGGTTGAGGTCCTGGTATCTGCTTTTAAAACTCTGCACTAAAGCGTTAATAACAATAATTAGGAAAAACTCGTAGTAACATTCAAACATGCAGGTGGGAATAATGACTTTTAGAATTGACAGCTGCATAAGATCAGCCCAGACGTACTGCCCAGCACATGTACCCACAAAAAACACCAGTTGCTTTAGGAAAAATGTGAAATAGAAGTTTTTCAAAAAATTTGTTTCCTCTTTGCCAACGTTTTTTAAACTTTTGTCGATGTAGCTCAAATTTGTGAAAATCACTTTCCAGTTTCTCGCATCCAGAAAACAGGATCTGAAAATCGCTAGACACGTCATCCATGTCAGAATTCCATATGTACAAAACCAAGTAAAGCTTTCGCTTATTGATAAATTTGAAACATATCGGAGATTTTTTACATCAAGTGTCAAGTAAGTCAGTCGAAGAAGAGCACCTGACAACAAAATCGTCCCATAAGCTTTTTGCAGCTTTGGTTTGTACGAAGAATTTCTGTCAAAGTCGTACCATGGTGTTACTAAAGAAAGATTTAAAAATAAGAACATATACTTAATGAAGGTTATATCTTTAATAGACCGTCTGAAGTTCATGTTTGTCAAGGACCACGTCGTGCTTTCAACTAATGTCGGTCATTGTCAAACAAAATATCAATCAAACAAATTGGTTCGAACCAAACAATTATGTTATTAAACTTATTACACACATAAATAAACACAATTGTACAACAATACGCTAATCAAAAATTTTCACACAAAATTTCTCATACTTTGGACATTTTTGAATATTCGCTTTCGTTCAACTGTATCGTTATAATAAAATACGTAGCTACATTTCCAACAACAGTGAAAATAAGTGTCTTATTAATACTAAAAAAACCTGCGGCACTAAAATCTGGAACGTATTGCTGGCTGATAGTTGCCCACTTAGACAAACTTTTCGCCTCACAACTCCCTTCTGAAACCTCTTCTTGCAACTTAGCACACAAATCTACAAATCGTTTGCCTTCTTGAGTCGTCGAATGTATCGGAATTATAATTATCAACAAATTGTGCTGAAAACAAATATCGTCGTTGTCATCGTGGCTAAAGTCAACTTACCATCATAACTATGAAGACGCATGCACTACCCAATAAAAGATAGCCATAGTAGCTTTGGACATCAGATATTACGAATGAAATAAATATGGAATTTAACCCATTAACGACTTCAATTCCGAAATGAAACATTATCAAAATAATTTGATAACCGAACAAACTATTGAAAATGTGGACGCTTTCGCTGAGAATTCTATAACTTTGGACTAGGTTTTTCATTTCACGGGCAATGTGTGCTTTCTTGATTTCCACGAGCCTTGCATTTAAATCTTTGTATCTACTGTGAAAGACCTGTACGAGACAGTTCAGTAAAATGCTTACTAAATATTCAACAAAATGTTCGACAGAACCGGTTAGAAACAAAATTTTGATTGGTGATAATTGCGTCGTGCTTGACAAGATGTTCACTTGATATACTACCAAAAGAAGGAAAATGACTTGCTTTGTTGAGAAAGTTAGATAGAAATTTTTCCAGACAGATTTTTCCAAGTCATCAACGTTTTGTAATTTCTGGTCAACCGTCTGCAGGTTTGTAAATAAAGTTTTCCAGTTTTCTATATCCCACGATTTGATAACTGTGACTACGTCTAGACATATTAGAGTGCACAAAACACCAAGAAAGATGAATTTTTGAGTCATTAACTGCTTTGACATACTGTTTACCACAATATCATCGTTTGCAGAATACACAACACAGTATATTTTCAACACTATTAAAGCTACTCCACATATTTTTGATATTTGAAGTCCGCGGGTAAGATTTTTGTGAAAGTCGTACCACGGGGTGATGAAAAAAATGCGCAAGTAGTTGAGCAGAGGATGTATGAAGTTGATATCTTTTATTGACAGTGTAAACATGTTGAATACTGAAGTTGTATTGTTAGAGCTAGTAATGAATTATACAAATTAAGTAAATTAGATAATGAATATAGGAAAGAGGTCACAAAAAATGCAAACACTTTATCTAATGAACTACGATATAGAACAAAATTAAAATCAAAAATTCTCATTCTTCGTGCGTTCTTAAATATTCACTTTCATTTAACTGAATTGTAATAATGAAATACGTGGCCACATTTCCAGCGAAAGCAAAAATAAGTGACTTATCAATGTCGAAAAAACCTGCGGCACTAAAGTCTGGAACGTACCGCTGACTAATGTTTGCCCATTTCAACAAACTCTTTCCTTCACAGCTCCCTTCTGGGGCCTCTTCTTGCAATTTATAGCACAAATCGACGAATTGTTTGCCTTCGTGTGTAGCAGAAAATATTGGATTTAAAATTGTGAACATGTTGTACTAAAAAAATATCATCCGCTTCATGTTTAACAAGAACTCTACTCACCGTCATTAGTATGAAAACACACACACTAGCTACCAAAAATCGCCCATAGAAATGCTCCTCCACGGGAGTGTCGAACGATACAATAATAAAATTTAACCCATGAACGATCTCGATACCAAAATGAAACATTATCAAAATAATTTGATAACCGAACAAATTGTTGACAATTTGGACGCATTCGTTTAAAATTCGATAATTTCGGGCTAGATTTTTCATCTCAAGGGGGACTTTCACGTTGTTTCTTAGTTCCAAGAGTTTGGGGTTTAGATCTTTGTATCTACTTTCGAGCACTTGGAGGACACAGCCTATTAAGATGGTTATCAAAAATTGGCCGAAAATTTCGACGAATCCGGTCATGAACAATATTTTGAACGCTGACAAGTGTGTGATATAGGACCAAGTGTACACTTGAAACACTACTAAAGCAAGAAAAATTAGTTGTTTCGCCGCGAAACCAAAGTAGAAGTTGTTCCAAAAACATCGTTCCCGATCACCTGTATTTCCTAGTTTTTGGTCTACGATTTTGAGGTTCGTGAACAAAGTTTTCCAGTTGTGTAGGTCGAAAAAGCTGGATTTGAGAGCTGTGAGTGCGTTTAAGGATATCAGAGCGACAAAAGCGCCATAATAGACGACTTTTTGGGTAATCGAAAATTTTGATATAATTTCTAGCATAATGTCGTCGGCTGCAGAAAGAACGGTGAAGTAAAATTTTAACACTATTAAGACAATTCCGTAGATTTTTGATAGTTGGAGTCCACAGTCGCGGTTTTTGTCAAAGTCGTACCATGGGGTATTAGAAAAATGCGCAAGTAGATACATAGAGGGTGTATGAAATTAATATCTTTGATTGAAAGGGCGAACATGTGTGTATTGTTTGAATTATAGTGTGAGTATGAAGAAATAAATTACGTAAATGAGACAGAAAATACAAGATAAATAACAAAATAGTGGAGGCGGACTTTAATTTATTAACTTTCTTTGACATATAATAATAGTATTGCACACAAACACAATTAACTTGTTTCGTTGAAATCTATTTGAAACATTATGACAACGTAGGTACACACGTTGGCCAACAGGCTAAAAATGATGGCCCTGTTGATACTAAAAAACCCAGCTCCATTAAATTTCGGGGCAAAATTTTTCGAATAACTAACTAATCTGTTGAGAGCACCAATTTCCATTGATCCTTCTTCAAAATAATCTTGCATTGTATACAACAACCCAATAAATTTTCTACTTTCTTTGTGAGTGTCATGAATTGATAGCACAATGGATAAAAAATTCCACTAAAAACGATTTTTGTCATAAACCAAACGATTATTTTGGGACTTATTACCAAGATCCATATACACAAACTAAAATTTCCTAAGCGGCCAACTAAATCTGCCTTCCCTTTTTCAACCAAAACATGAAAATTAAAATATAAAGTACTAACCATTTCCAGCCCAAAGTGGAACATTATTAACACAATCTGCCAGCCAAACATTTCGTTAAACATGTCAACTGTTTCTCCCAAAATTCGATAATCTTGAGCTAAAGCGGGCCATTTTTCAACACTTTCGGTTTCTTGAAAGACTGTCAAGACTGTACAGTTGAGGTCCTGATATCTTCTTTTAAAACTTTGTACTAAAGCATTGATAACAGCAATTAACAAAAACTCGTAGTAGGTTTCAAAGATGCAGTTAGCAATACTGACTTGTTGAATTGACAGCTGCGTAAGATTACCCCTTATGTATTGCCCAACACATACACCAGCAAAAAACACCATTTGTTTTAGAAAAAAAATGAAATAGAAATTTTTCGAAAAATGTTTTTCTTCTTTGCCAACATTGTTTAACTTTTGTCGATGTAACGCAAGTTTGTGAATATAACTCTCCACTTTTCCACATCCAGAAAACAGGACATGGGCGCCGGCAGGGGGGTGCAAGGGGGTGCACTTGCACCCCCCTGGCTTAGAATAAAATACACACTTTCATTTAAATCCAAATTGCAATCTTCTAGGAAGTGGATAATAGTTTTTGAAATGGCTTCCGCATTCAGTTCTTGCAGCACATATCCTAAAAATTCTTCGCAAATTATTGAATTTTTATTATCTTGATCACAACGCAAATATCGAACTCCAATCGATAATTGTTCTGTGCCACTAATATTAGCAGTCTCATCAGCCAACACCTAAAAAACGGATGCCTGATTCACATCCTCAATTATTGTGCTCTTCAGAACATCAGAACAAGTTTCAATCAATTCATTTTGAATTTGATGCGATGTATACAAGTATACGAGTTTCTTTCTCCTGATTCTAAATGATTTTTTTTTAAATTTCATCCCCTGATTCAATTCAAAAATGGAACAAATATACTACTGTCTTCGCCATTTCTATTCAAACACCACCTGTTGATTTTGGGTAACAGCTTTCGGTTGGTTGACAACGGCTTTTAGTTAGAAAATCGTCTAAATATGAACGTTGCCAAATTTACGATTAACAAGTGGTGTTGTAATAGAAATGGCAAAGACTATATATCCTATAATGTATGGGTGCACCCCCCTGCAAATAATCCTGCCGGCGCCCATGAAACAGGATCTTAAGATCGCCAGGCATGTTATCAATGTTAGAGTTATATGTGAACAAAACCACGTAAAACTTTCATTTATTGATAAATTTCTACGATATCCAAGATTTTTTAAACATGCTGTCAAGTAAGTCAATCGAAGGATAGCATCTGACAACAAGATTATCCCATAAGCTCTTTGAAGCTTTGGTTTGTACGAAGAGTTGCTGTCAAAGTCGTACCATGGGGTTATTAAGGGAAGATTTAAATATACGAACAAATACTTAATAAAATTTATATCTTTAATAGACAGTTTAAAGCTCATGGTTGTTGGAACGTCGTGCTTTTAACTAAATTTCACAATGTCGGATTGTCAAAGAAAATAACACTCAAACAAATTAGTTCGTATCGCATTATTGTATTATTGATCTTAGTGCACTTAACGACCATCATCAGGGCCTAAATTAATGTGCACTTCTACACATTTTGTGCAGTTCAAAAATGCATTTGTGCAGCTGGAAATTGCAATTTGTGTAGTAACTTTTTTACATTATTAATATTTTTACTTCCCGATCATAAGTTACTAGTACTACCATTGACGCCGGTTCATCCTTTCAGCGAAAAGAATCGAAGAATTTTTATGATTTTGTTTGTAAAGTTGGAACCTCAAGAAACCCCAGATGTGCTGCTTTCGATCTGTCACGTACCTGCTTAACAATAACACTTTGTCTCAGTGATTTCGAAAAAGTGCACAACAAAAATTTATCAGTCCTACTTGCGGAGTCGTACTGCCTTCACAGCGGTTATCACTTGGATTTTTCTTGCATTGGTAATGCGCTGTGAATAATCTTCTTTTGTGCTATGACAAGTATTATTTACGTTATTGGCGTCATCACAAATTTTTTATTGATCAAATTAAGAAGGTGTCACCCCATTTTCTCAAAAATATGAGAATACGTAAGTCTTTATTTAATAATGACAAAATAAGAATTATAATAATAAAATTCAGAACATTTTGTTCGATTGTGGCTTAATTAATTATTTTAGTCCTCTGTTTTGGGAAGACAACACACAAACTTTTGTGATCTACCTTTAAATAGTGACATACGTATTAATAGTGTCTGTATTATGACTATTTTAGAATTTTGTGTATACCTTTACAATATATTTATTTTTAATTGCGTTTTGCTATTATTTATTTATTATTAATGGTGCAGGTATTCTCACAAAACCGACAAAATCATAATGCATTTTAATGGGGGAAGGGGGGGGTAGGGGTAGTAGTATAGAGGACAGAAGGAGGATTACAGGCGATTGTGCAGTTGCAAATTTTCCTTAATTTAAGCACTGGACCATCTCAGTTGTGTTTGTAACAACAGAAAACTTAAAATTTCAACATTACGTTTTCTAAAAACAACAGAGAAAAAACGGATTAACAGACTCTTTCTTAATTATTGACATCTAAGACACCGAATTATCAAAAGCTTGGTTACACCGTTGACTGTGCTATTAAAAAGCGTGTATTGTTGGTTGCATATATTTTGTATTATAATACTTGTATGCATTGCTAGATTATTTAGTAAAGTAAAATATCGTTGCAAACATTAATTTACTTCGCTGTAATCTATTTGAAACATTATGACCACGTACATTCCTACGTTTGCCAACACACTAAAAATGATCGCCCTATTGATACTAAAAAACCCAGCCCCATTAAATTTCGGGGCAAAATTTTTCGAATAACTAATTAATCTGTTGAGAGCACCCATTTCCATAGATCCTTCCTCAAAATAATCTTGCATTTTATACAACAACCCAATAAATTTTCTGCTTTCTTTATGAATATCATGAATTGGTAGCACAATCGATAAAAAATTACACTAAAAACGATTTTTATCATAAACCACACGATTATTTTTGTCGCTTATTACCAACATCCAAATCCATAAACCGAAATTTCCTAAACGACCAATTAAATCTGCCTTCCCTTTTCCAACCAAGACACGAAAATTGAAGTACAAAGTACTAACCATTTCCAGCCCAAAATGGAACATCATTAGTACAATCTGCCAGCCAAACATTTCGTTAAACACGTCAACTGTTTCTCCCAAAATTCGATAATCTTGAGCTAATGCGCGCCATTTTTGAACAGTTTTGGTTTCTTGAAAGACTACCAAGACTCTGTGGTTGAGGTTCTGGTATCTACTTTTAAAACTCTGGACTAAAGCGTTAATAACAGTAATTAGGAAAAACTCATAGTAACATTCAAACACGCAGGTGACAATAATGACTTTTAAAATTGACAGATGCATGAGGCTAGCCCAGACGTATTGCCCAACACATATAGCCACAAAAAACACCAGCTGCTTTAGAAAAAAAATTAGGTAGAAGTTTCTCAACACGTATGTCTCGTCTTTGCCAACATTCTTTAAGCTTTTGTCGATGCAACGCAAGTTTGTGAATATCATTTTCCACTTTCCCACATCCAGAAAACAGGATCTGAAGATGGCTAGGCACGTTATCAATGTCAGAATTACGTTTGCACAAGACCAAGTAAAGTTTTCACTTATTGATAAATTTGTAATGTATCCGACATTTTTTAGACCTATTTTCATGTAAATCAATCGAAGAAGAGCACCTGACATTAAGATCATCCCGTACGCTTTTTGGAGCTTTGGTTTGTACGAAGATTGTCTGTCAAAGTCGTACCATGGAGTTACTAATGGAAGATTTAAAAATAAGAACAAATACTTAATGAAATTTATATCTTTAATAGACCGTCTAAAGTTCATGTTTGTCAAGAACCACGTCGTGCTTTCAACTAAATTTCACAATGTCGGACATTGTCAAACACAATAACAATCAAACAAATTGGTTCGAACCAAACAACTACGTTATTAAACTTATTACACACATAAATAAACACAATTGTACAACAATACGCTAATTAACAATTTTCACACAAAAGTTCTCATACTTTGGACATTTTTGAATATTCGCTTTCGTTCAACTGTATCGTTATAATAAAATACGTAGCTACATTTCCAACAATAGTGAAAATAAGTGTCATATTAATACTAAAAAAACCTGCGGCGCTAAAATCTGGAACGTATTGCTGGCTAATAGTTGCCCATTTCAACAAACTTTTCGACTCACAACTCCCTTCTGAAACCTCTTCCTGCAACTTACCAAACAAATCCACAAATCGTCTGCCTTCTTGCATCGTCGAATGTATCGGAATTATAATTATCAACAAATTGTGCTGAAAACAAATATCGTCGTTGTCATCGTGGCTAAAGTCAACTTACCATCATAACTATGAAGACGCATGCACTACCCAATAGAATATAGCCATAGTAGCTTTGGACATCAGATATTACGAATGAAATAAATATGGAATTTAACCCATTAACGACTTCAATTCCGAAATGAAACATTATCAAAATAATTTGATAACCGAACAAACTATTGAAAATGTGGACGTTTTCGCTGAGAATTCTATAACTTTGGACTAGGTTTTTCATTTCACGGGAAATGTGTGCTTTCTCAATTTCCACGAGCCTTGCATTTAAATCTTTGTATCTACTTTTAAAAACCTGTACCAGACAGTTCAGTAAAATGCTTACTAAATATTCAACAAAATGTTGGACAGAACCGGTTAAAAACAAAATTTTGATTGGTGATAATTGCGTCGTGCTTGACAAGATGTACATCTGATATACTACCAAAAGAAGGAAAATGACTTGCTTTGTTGAGAAACTTAGATAGAAATTTTTCCAGACAAATTTTTCCAGGTCATCAACGTTTTGTAATTTCTGGTCAACCGTCTGCAGGTTTGTAAATAAAGTTTTCCAGTTTTCTATATCCCAAGATTTGATAACTGTGACTACGTCTAGACATATCAGAGTGCACAAAACACCAAGAGAGATGAATTTTTGAGTTATTGACTGTTTTGGTATACTGTTTACCACAATATCATCATTTGCAGAATACACAATACAATATATTTTCAACACTATCAAAGCGACTCCACATATTTTTGATATTTGAAGTCGGCAGGTATGATTTTCGTGAAAGTCGTACCACGGGGTGATGAAAAAAATGCGCAAGTAGTTGAACAGAGGGTGTATGAAGTTGATATCTTTTATTGATAGCGTGAACATGTTGAATACTGAAGGTTTCACAGAGTTGTATTGTTAGAGCTAGGTAATGAATTATACAAATTAAGTAAATTAGATAATGAATATAAGAGAGAGGTCACAAAAAATGCAAACACTTTATCTAATGAACTACGATATGGAACAAAATTAAAATAAAAAATTTCTCATTCTTTGTGCGTTCTTAAATATTCACTTTCATTTAACTGAATTGTAATAATGAAATACGTGGCCACATTTCCAGCGAAAGCAAAAATAAGTGACTTATCAATGTCGAAAAAACCTGCGGCACTAAAGTCTGGAACGTACCGCTGACTAATGTTTGCCCATTTCAACAAACTCTTTCCTTCACAGCTCCCTTCTGGGGCCTCTTCTTGCAATTTATAGCACAAATCGACAAATCGTTTGCCTTCTTGTGTAGCAGAATATATTGGATTTAGAATTGTGAACAAGTTATACTGAAAAAAATATCATCCGCTTCGTACTTAACAGGGACTCTACTCACCGTCATTAGTATGAAAACACCCACACTAGCCACCAAAAATCGCCCATAGAAACGCTCCTCCACGGGAGTGTCGAACGATACAATAATAAAATTTAACCCATGAACGATCTCCACACCAAAATGAAACATTATCAAAATAATTTGATAACCGAACAAACTGTTGACAATGTGGACGCATTCGCCCAAAATTCGATAACTTCGGACTAGATTTTTCATCTCAAGGGGGACTTTCACGTTGTTTTTTAGTTCCAAGAGTTTGGAGTTTAGATCTTTGTATCTACTTTCTAGCACTTGGAGTACACAGCTTATTAAGATGGTTATCAAAAATTGGCCGAAAATTTCCACGAATCCGGTCATGAACAATATTTTGAACGCTGACAAGTGTGTGATATAGGACCAAGTATACACTTGAAACACTACTAAAGCAAAAAAAAATAGTTGTTTCGTTACGAAACCGAAGTAGAAGTTGTTCCAAAGACATCGTTCCCGATCACCTGTATTTCCCAGTTTTTGGTCTACGATTTTGAGGTTTGTGAACAAAGTTTTCCAGTTTTGTAGGTCGAAAAAGCTGGATTTGACAGCTGTAAGCGCGTTTAAGGATATCAAAGTGACTAAAGCGCTGTAGTAGACGACTTTTTGAGTGATCGAAAATTCTGACGCAATTTCTAGCATAATGTCGTCGCTTGCAGAAAATACGGTGATGTAAAATTTTGACACTATTAAGACAATTCCTTAGATTTTTGATAGTTGGAGTCCACAGTCGCGGTTTTTGTCAAAGTCGTACCATGGTGTTATTAGAAAAAGGCGCAAGTAGATGCATAGAGGGTGTATGAAATTAATGTCTTTTATTGAAAGGACGAACATGTGTGTATTGTTTGAATTATAGTGTAAGTATGAAGAAATAAATTACGTAAATGAGACAGAAAATACAAGATAAATAAAAAAATAGTGGAGGCGGACTTTAATTTATTAACTTTCTTTGACATATAATAATAGTATTGCACACAAACACAATTAACTTGTTTCGTTGAAATCTATTTGAAACATTATGACAACGTAGGTACCCACGTTGGCCAACAGGCTAAAAATGATGGCCCTGTTGATACTAAAAAACCCAGCTCCATTAAATTTCGGGGCAAAATTTTTCGAATAACTAACTAATCTGTTGAGAGCACCAATTTCCATTGATCTGTGGAAATGACTAACACCAGGTAGGGTTTCTCTATAGTTTATTTACAAACGGATATCTTACACGTGGAACCGGAGACGGTACCCATCTTCTTCGTTTCGATGTCGGCGGCAGAAGAAAGTACTTGCCGTACTCGCGCCTCCTTGTGTCCCCAGTTGGTCTCTGCGTCGGCGCCAGGCTAACCAATCACGAGTGGTGTTCGGTGAGCATATTGAGTTGCCTACTCGTAGGCGAGAGGAAGTAGTACGTGTGCGTTGTGTTGCCTACATTAACATCACAGCAACGCCACATACCCCCCCCCAAGTAACGGGTGACAGCTGTCAAAACGGCTGTCAGTTGTCATTCTCTGAAACGTGCGGGGAGCGTTGACCTGCGGCCTGACCTGGTGGTTTGAGTAACTTCCTGTGTTCGTACTGGGGATGGAGCCGGTGGTGGTTCTGGTTCTTGGAGAATAAAAGCGGGTTTTACTCTGTCGATATTCACTGTTGTTTCCCTACCGCCTACATTGACCTTTATTGTCTTAGCAGTACGAGACAGAACAAGGTGTGGACCGGTGTAGGGCTGTTGGAGCGGTCTTCGCACGGTGTCGTCTCTTAGGAAAACATGGCTACATTTACTGAGCTCTGTGTGGACGAAGGTGCTTTGCCTAATGTGGTGCGACGCTGGAGTTGGGCGAAGTTTCCTCATGTGGTCCCGTAGTTTTTCTACAAAGGTAGTGGGTTCTACGGATCTGTCGATATTGCTGAAAAAGAATTCGCCTGGGACTTTCAGTTGCGTTCCGTAGGTCAGCTCTGCTGGTGAGTGGCCGATGTCTTCTTTGATGGCTGTACGTAACCCTAATAATACTGTAGGTAGAACGTCTAGCCAACTTTCTGCTTCATGGCACATGATGGCTGCCTTCATGGTTCGATGCCATCTCTCGATAAGGCCGTTGCTCTGGGGCCTATATGGCGTCGTCCGAGAGCGCTGAATGCCCAAAATTTTCGCCAAGGCATTCATGGTGGATGCTTCAAATTGTCGCCCTTGGTCGGTTGTAATTTGTCTTGGGCAACCGAATCTTGAAATCCATGTTTCGTAGAATGTCTTGGCGACTGTCTCTGCGGTCATGTCGGTCATGGGTGCGATCTCTGGCCACCTGGTGAAACGGTCAGACATAGTGAGGCAATACCTGTAGCTTTGAGAGGGAGGTAGCGGACCTACTATATCGATGTGCACATGTTGGAACCGTTCTGTGACGTCATCGAAATGCTGTAATGGGGCTTTGGTGTGTCGGCCAACTTTGGATCGCTGGCAAGGGATGCAGCTTCGTGCCCACTTCATTATGTGACTCTCCATAAATGGCCACACAAATCGCTTCTTGATGAGCTTACTGGTCGCTCGGCCGCTGGGGTGTGAGAGGTTGTGAAATCCTTCAAAAATTACTTTTCTCGAATCTTGTGGAACGTATGGTCTAACCACCCCCGTTGACGTGTCACACCAGATAGCTTTCTGGCCGGCCTGTGGGGTGAGTTTTTCTAACCGCAGGCTTGTTGTATCAGAGTTTAAAAGTGCTTTTAGTTCGGCGTCTTTTTCTTGTTCCTTGGCTAAGTCGTCGGTGTCAATGAACGTAGGAGTTGTGATTTCATTGACCCTTGAAAGTGTGTCTGCAACTGTGTTTTGTTCTCCTGAAATGTGGATAATGTTGGTAGAAAACTGGCCGATGAAATCTAGCTGCCTGACTTGTCTTGGGGATGCTTTGCCTGCTTTCTGCTGAAACGCGTAGATGAGGGGTTTGTGGTCGGTGAGTATGCAAAAGTCTCTGCCTTCCACCATGTGCCTGAAGAATTTTATGGTTTCGTAAACTGCAAGCAGCTCACGATCGTATGCGCTGTAGTTGCGCTGCTCCTTGCTAAGTTTTCTGGAGAAGAAACCTAAAGGTTGCCAGGTCCCATTGGAGTGCTGCTCTAGTACGCCCCCGATTGCGTAATCAGAAGCATCGGTGATAATTCTGAGCGGCAGATTTTCGGCGGGATGTGCCAGAAGCGCGGCGTTGGCTAACTCTGTCTTGCACGTTTCAAAAGCGGCTTCAGCTTCTTCTGTCCACTCGACTATTGTTTTGTCATTCTTCCGCGCGTTGTTCAGATATTGGTGAAGTGGTGTTTGGGTCTGGGCTGCGTGGGGAATGAAACGTCGGTAGAAGTTGATCATGCCAAGGAACCGTCGCAGATCTTGAACTGTCTTTGGTTTGGGGAATTCGCGGATTGCACTGACCGACGTCTCAAGTGGTTTGGTTCCACTCCCGGAAATCGTATGTCCTAAATATTTCACTTCGGCTTCACCAAACACGCACTTGGTCGGGTTAATCACTATGTGATGCTCCCGTAACCTAGAAAATAACATTTTTAGATGTTCGACGTGCTCTGCTTCATCTCGGGAGAACACTAAGATGTCGTCTATATACACGTAGCAGAAATCAAGGTCACTTATTAGAGAGTTCAGGTGTCTTTGGAAAGTCTGTGCGGCATTACGTAGTCCGAACGTCATAACTGTAAACTCGAAGAGCCCGAACGGAGTGCACACGGCTGTTTTAGGAACGTCTTCTTCAGCCACGGGAATTTGGTGGTATGCGCGCACTAGGTCTATGGTGGAGAACACACTTTTACCTTCGAGTCTGTAGGTGAAGTCCTGTATATGAGGGATGGGGTAGCTGTCAGGCACTGTCACGTTGTTTAGGCGCCTATAGTCGCCACATGGACGCCATTCACCAGGGAGTTTCTTTGGGACAAGGTGAAGCGGACTAGCCCAAGGGCTCTTGGATGGTCGGCACCAGCCCTGTTCCATCATATATTGGAATTCGGCTTTCGCCACTCTCAACTTCTCGGGTGCAAGCCTGCGAGGAGCTTCTGCGACCGGGGGACCTCTGGTGATGATGTGGTGGAACACGTTGCCCCTGTGCTTCGTTCCAGGTGGCGGTGGGCGTGTAATTTCTGCGAAATCCGCTAGCAGTGCGTGATATGGCGTCGTCTTGGCCACTGTCGTGATCTGAGGCGACTTGCATATAGCCAGGGTTCCGCGAGTTGATAAGAGGGTGGCTGCGTCTACGAGGCGTCGGTTGCGGAGATCAGGTAGGAGGTTGTGATGCCTCAGGAAGTCTGCTCCGATGATGGGTTTGCCTACGTCTGCCACTATAAATACCCACTTGAACAGACGTTTCAGCTTGAGATCAAGGAACATTAGCTTTTGGCCGTATGTTCTGATCGCGCTGTCGTTGGCCGCGAAGAGCGTTGTCTCAGCTGGGCTGAGATGTTGTCTGCCTGAGAACAATCTCTTGGGTAACACGGAAACTTCTGCCCCCGTGTCGATTAAATATCGGGTACCTGATTTTGGGTCGGTGATGAAGAGGCGTTGTGTTTGCGCTGCGTCGTGGACCACCTCAATCGTCGACGGCGCCTCTAGTTTAACGGCCTTTTGTAGTCACAGGGTTTGGCGCATCTTCTGGCGTTTGCTCCGAACCGATTGTGATAATAGCAGATATTATCGTCCTGCGGATTCGACCTTGACCTAAATTTGGCGCGATTCCAGTTTTCGCCTTGCCCATGGCGCCTTCTGTCGTCTGCGAGTTGGTTTACTGTGGTCGATAAAGTTACGAACTGCTTCTGCAGTGCCGTAATGGCGGCAGCCATTCCATCTTCTTGCGCCGATGTAACGGTTTGAGAGGCGTGCGCGGAGGTACCGCGATTTAGGGCACCAATATTTGCTGTGATGGCGCTGGTATGGTGGATTTCGGTCAATTTGTCCGCTATGGTCGCCATTTTGTCCAGCGTTTCTTTATCATTTGCGGCGAGGATCATCTGTAGTTGTGGGGGTAAACGCTGCAACCACAGAGTCTTGAGGACGTCACCGCTGATCCCCTTACCCGCTAGGGCTTCCATTTCTCTTAGTAGTTGTGACGGCTGCTTGTCCTCTAACTCTATTTCGTACATGAGCTTCCGTAGTCGTTTTTCGGGGGTGTCTGCATAGGCGGCGATCAATCTGGATTTTATGCTTTCGTACTTTGTCTCTTCTGTTGGGGGGTTGGCGACCAAATCGGCAACCGGCTGGAGCGTCGCGCAGTCTAAGGCGGTTACCACGGTCCAGTACTTGGTCTGGTCGGACCTGATTCTCGCGCAATTAAATTGGGCTTCGACTTGTGCAAACCAAAGCACCGGGTCTCGCTGCCAGAATGTCGGTAGCTTCAGATTTGAACCACTTCTTACCTCATCAAGGGCTTGTTTGTTGGAGATGGTAGCCAGTTGTGTCTGGAACTGGCAAATTATTTCTTGTTGTTCCTGCAGTTTCTTTTGCATTTCTTCCATGGTGCTAGCTCTTCCTATTTTCTTTCCGGGGTCACCAATATGGAAATGACTAACACCAGGTAGGGTTTCTCTATAGTTTATTTACAAACGGATATCTTACACGTGGAACCGGAGACGGTACCCATCTTCTTCGTTTCGATGTCGGCGGCAGAAGAAAGTACTTGCCGTACTCGCGCCTCCTTGTGTCCCCAGTTGGTCTCTGCGTCGGCGCCAGGCTAACCAATCACGAGTGGTGTTCGGTGAGCATATTGAGTTGCCTACTCGTAGGCGAGAGGAAGTAGTACGTGTGCGTTGTGTTGCCTACATTAACATCACAGCAACGCCACAGATCCTTCTTCAAAATAATCTTGCATTATATACAACAACCCAATAAATTTTCTACTTTCTTTGTGAGTGTCATGAATTGGTAGCACAATAGATAAAAAATTCCACTAAAAACGATTTTTGTCATAAACCAAACGATTATTTTGGGGCTTATTACCAACATCCATATGCACAAACCAAAATTTCCTAAGCGGCTAACTAAATGTGCCTTCCCTTTTTCAACCAAAACATGAAAATTAAAATACAAAGTACTAACCATTTCCAGCCCAAAGTGGAACATTATTAACACAATCTGCCAGCCAAACATTTCGTTAAACAAGTCAACTGTTTCTCCCAAAATTCGATAATCTTGAGCTAAAGCGGGCCATTTTTCAACACTTTCGGTTTCTTGAAAGACTGTCAAGACTGTACAGTTGAGGTCCTGATATCTTCTTTTAAAACTTTGTACTAAAGCATTGATAACAGCAATTAACAAAAACTCGTAGTAGGTTTCAAAGATGCAGTTGGCAATACTGACTTGTTGAACTGACAGCTGCGTAAGATTACCCCTTATGTATTGCCCAACACATATACCAGCAAAAAACACCATTTATTTTAGAAAAAAAATGAAATAGAAATTTTTCGAAAAATGTTTTTCTTCTTTGCCAACATTGTTTAAACTTTTGTCGATGTAACGCAAGTTTGTGAATATAACTGTCCACTTTTCCACATCCAGAAAACAGGATCTTAAGATCGCCAGGCATG
The DNA here is from genome assembly GCF_036711695.1 of Zophobas morio. Classification (NCBI taxonomy): domain Eukaryota; kingdom Metazoa; phylum Arthropoda; class Insecta; order Coleoptera; family Tenebrionidae; genus Zophobas; species Zophobas morio. Next base: position 2,636,783 of record NW_026972112.1, read on the forward strand.
TTATCAATGTTAGAGTTATATGTGAACAAAACCACGTAAAACTTTCATTTATTGATAAATTTCTACGATATCCAAGATTTTTTAAACATGCTGTCAAGTAAGTCAATCGAAGGATAGCATCTGACAACAAGATTATCCCATAAGCTCTTTGAAGCTTTGGTTTGTACGAAGAGTTGCTGTCAAAGTCGTACCATGGGGTTATTAAGGGAAGATTTAAATATACGAACAAATACTTAATAAAATTTATATCTTTAATAGACAGTTTAAAGCTCATGGTTGTTGGAACGTCGTGCTTTCAACTAAATTTCACAATGTCGGATTGTCAAAGAAAATAACACTCAAACAAATTAGTTCGTATCGCATTATTGTATTATTGATCTTAGTGCACTTAACGACCATCTCAGTTGTGTTTGTAACAACAGAAAACTTAAAATTCCAACATTACGTTTTCTAAAAACAACAGAGAAAAAACGGATTAACAGACTATTTCTTAATTATTGACATCTAAGACACCGAATTATCAAAAGCTTGGTTACACCGCTGACTGTGCTATTAAAACGCGTGTATTGTTGGTTGCATATATTCTGTATTATAATAATTGTATGCATTGCTAGATTATTTAGTAAAGTAAAATATCGTTGCAAACATTAATTTACTTCGCTGTAATCTATTTGAAACATTATGACCACGTACATTCCTACGTTTGCCAACACACTAAAAATGATCGCCCTATTGATACTAAAAAACCCAGCCCCATTAAATTTCGGGGCAAAATTTTTCGAATAACTAATTAATCTGTTGAGAGCACCCATTTCCATAGATCCTTCCTCAAAATAATCTTGCATTTTATACAACAACCCAATAAATATTCTGCTTTCTTTATGAATATCATGAATTGGTAGCACAATCGATAAAAAATTACACTAAAAACGATTTTTATCATAAACCACACGATTATTTTTGTCGCTTATTACCAACATCCAAATCCATAAACCGAAATTTCCTAAACGACCAATTAAATCTGCCTTCCCTTTTCCAACCAAGACACGAAAATTGAAGTACAAAGTACTAACCATTTCCAGCCCAAAATGGAACATCATTAGTACAATCTGCCAGCCAAACATTTCGTTAAACACGTCAACTGTTTCTCCCAAAATTCGATAATCTTGAGCTAATGCGCGCCATTTTTGAACAGTTTTGGTTTCTTGAAAGACTACCAAGACTCTGCGGTTGAGGTTCTGGTATCTACTTTTAAAACTCTGGGCTAAAGCGTTAATAACAGTAATTAGGAAAAACTCATAGTAACATTCAAACACGCAGGTGACAATAATGACTTTTAAAATTGACAGATGCATGAGGCTAGCCCAGACGTATTGCCCAACACATATAGCCACAAAAAACACCATCTGCTTTAAAAAAAAAATTAGGTAGAAGTTTCTCAACACGTATGTCTCGTCTTTGCCAACATTCTTTAAGCTTTTGTCGATGCAACGCAAGTTTGTGAATATCATTTTCCACTTTCCCACATCCAGAAAACAGGATCTGAAGATGGCTAGGCACGTTATCAATGTCAGAATTACGTTTGCACAAGACCAAGTAAAGTTTTCACTTATTGATAAATTTGTAATGTATCCGACATTTTTTAGACCTATTTTCATGTAAATCAATCGAAGAAGAGCACCTGACATTAAGATCATCCCGTACGCTTTTTGGAGCTTTGGTTTGTACGAAGATTGTCTGTCAAAGTCGTACCATGGAGTTACTAATGGAAGATTTAAAAATAAGAACAAATACTTAATGAAATTTATATCTTTAATAGACCGTCTAAAGTTCATGTTTGTCAAGAACCACGTCGTGCTTTCAACTAAATTTCACAATGTCGGACATTGTCAAACACAATAACAATCAAACAAATTGGTTCGAACCAAACAACTACGTTATTAAACTTATTACACACATAAATAAACACAATTGTACAACAATACGCTAATTAACAATTTTCACACAAAAGTTCTCATACTTTGGACATTTTTGAATATTCGATTTCGTTCAACTGTATCGTTATAATAAAATACGTAGCTACATTTCCAACAACAGTGAAAATAAGTGTTCTATCAATACTAAAAAAACCTGCAGCTCTAAAATCTGGAACGTATTGCTGGCTAATAGTTGCCCATTTCGACAAACTTGTCGACTCACAACTCCCTTCTGAAACCTCTTCCTGCAACTTACCAAACAAATCCACAAATCGTCTGCCTTCTTGCATCGTCGAATGTATCGGAATTACAATTATCAACAAATTGTGCTGAAAACAAAAATCGTCGTTGTCATCGTGGCTAAAGTCAACTTACCATCATAAGTATGAAGACGCATGCACTACCCAGTAGAAGATAGCCAAGGTAGCTCTGGTGATCAGGTATTACGAATGAGATAAATATGGAATTTAACCCATTAACGACTTCAATTCCGAAATGAAACATTATCAAAATAATTTGATAACCGAACAAACTATTGAAAATGTGGACGCTTTCGCTGAGAATTCTATAACTTTGGACTAGGTTTTTCATTTCACGGGAAATGTGTGCTTTCTTGATTTCCACGAGCCTTGCATTTAAATCTTTGTATCTACTGTTAAAAACCTGTACCAGACAGTTCAGTAAAATGCTTACTAAATATTCAACAAAATGTTCGACAGAACCGGTTAGAAACAAAATTTTGATTGGTGATAATTGCGTCGTGCTTGACAAGATGTTCACTTGATATACTATCAAAAGAAGGAAAATGACTTGCTTTGTTGAGAAAGTTAGATAGAAATTTTTCCAGACAGATTTTTCCAGGTCATCAACGTTTTGTAATTTCTGGTCAACCGTCTGCAGGTTTGTAAATAAAGTTTTCCAGTTTTCTAAATCCCAAGATTTGATAACTGTAACTACGTCTAGACATATTAGAGTGCACAAAACACCAAGAAAGATGAATTTTTGAGTCATTAACTGCTTTGACATACTGTTTACCACAATATCATCGTTTGCAGAATACACAACACAGTATATTTTCAATACTATCAAAGCTACTCCACATATTTTTGATATTTGAAGTCCGCGGGTACGATTTTCGTGAAAGTCGTACCACGGGGTGATGAAAAAAATGCGCAAGTAGTTGAACAGAGGGTGTATGAAGTTGATATCTTTTATTGACAGCGTGAACATGTTGAATACTGAAGGTTTCACAAAGTTGTATTGTTAGAGCTAGGTAATCAATTATACAAATTAAGGAAATTAGATAATGAATATAAGAGGGAGGTCACAAAAAATGCAAACACTTTATCTAATGAAGTACAATGTGGAACAAAATTAAAATCAAAAATTTCTCATTCTTTGTGCGTTCTTAAATATTCACTTTCGTTTAACTGAATTGTAATAATGAAATACGTTGCCACGTTTCCAGCGAAAGCAAAAATAAGTGACTTATCAATGTCGAAAAAACCTGCGGCACTAAAGTCTGGAACGTACCGCTGACTAATGTTTGCCCATTTCAACAAACTCTTTCCTTCACAGCTCCCTTCTGGGGCCTCTTCTTGCAATTTATAGCACAAATCGACAAATCGTTTGCCTTCTTGTGTAGCAGAATATATTGGATTTAGAATTGTGAACAAGTTATACTGAAAAAAATATCATCCGATTCGTACTTAACAGGGACTCTACTTACCGTCATTAGTATGAAAACACACACACTAGCCACCAAAAATCGCCCATAGAAACGCTCCTCCACGGGAGTGTCGAACGATACAATAATAAAATTTAACCCATGGACGATCTCCACACCAAAATGAAACATTATCAAAATAATTTGATAACCGAACAAACTGTTGACAATGTGGACGCATTCGCCCAAAATTCGATAACTTCGGGCTAGATTTTTCATCTCAAGGGGGACTTTCACGTTGTTTCTTAGTTCCAAGAGTTTGGAGTTCAGATCTTTGTATCTACTTTTGAGCACTTGGAGTACACAGCTTATTAAGATGGTTATCAAAAACTGGCCGAAAATTTCCACGAATCCGGTCATGAACAATATTTTGAACGCTGACAAGTGTGTGATATAGGACCAAGTATACACTTGAAACACTACTAAAGCAAGAAAAATTAGTTGTTTCGCCGCGAAACCGAAATAGAAGTTGTTCCAAAGACATCGTTCCCGATCACCTGCATTTCCTAGTTTTTGGTCTACGATTTTAAGGTTCGTGAACAAAGTTTTCCAGTTTTGTAGGTCGAAAAAGCTGGATTTGAGAGCTGTGAGTGCGTTTAAGGATATCAGAGCGACAAAAGCGCCATAATAGACGACTGTTTGGGTAATCGAAAATTTGGATATAATTTCTAGCATAATGTCGTCGGCTGCAGAAAGAACGGTGAAGTAAAATTTTGACACTATTAAGACAATTCCATATATTTTTGATATTTGAAGTCCACAGTCGCGGTTTTTGTCAAAATCGTACCATGGGGTTATTAGAAAAATGCGCAAGTAGATGCATAGAGGGTGTATGAAATTAATGTCTTTTAATGAAAGGGCGAACATGTGTGTATTGTTTGAATTATTGTGTGAGTATGAAGAAATAAATTACGTAAATGAGACAGAAAATACAAGATAAATAACAAAATAGTGGAGGCGGACTTTAATTTATTAACTTTCTTTGACATATAATAATAGTATTGCACACAAACACAATTAACTTGTTTCGTTGAAATCTATTTGAAACATTATGACAACGTAGGTCCCCACGTTTGCCAACAGGCTAAAAATGATGGCCCTGTCGATACTAAAAAACCCAGCCGCATTAAATTTCGGAGTAAAAATTTTCGAATAACTAATTATTCTAGTAAGAGCATCGATTTCCACAGATCTTTCCTCAAAGCAATCTTGCATTTTATACAGCAACTGTATAAACTTTCGGCTCTCTTTTTGAGTGGCGTGAATTGGTAACACAATCATCAAAAAATTACACTAAAAAAAGTTTTGTTTAAAGCAAACCTGTGTCTTTGTGACTTACCAGCATCCACAACCACAACACGAAATTCGCTAGATGACAGATCAAGGGTGTTTTTAGATTTCCAACTGAAACAAGAAAATTAAAGTACAAAGCGTTAACCATTTCCTCTCATTAACACTCAAAGAAATTAGTTCGTATCGCTTTATTGTATTATTGATCTTAGTACACTTGTGACGGGCTTGGGAGATTTTCAAAATTAACTTTTGTTAATTTATTATATATAAAACTGTAAAACTCTTGTCGTGGACCTTGTGCCCGACATATAGTGAAAATATTATTTATTTGTTCGTAGGCTGGTTCGTGATGATGGTAACACATTCTAGTGACTGGACAAAGGGACTACTTCAAGTATATGCATTTTGCTTAAATGAATAATTATATTTAATTTAGAAATGAGTATGTACAAAAGAGATTTAGTCATATGAGAATAATTTGGTATAACAATAAATTGTAGTGTAGTTTAATAATTATCAGAAAATGAACTTCAGTATTAAAACATTTTTAAATAAATTCAAGAAAACTTTATAACTTTGAAACTAAATCTTTGAAAGCATAATAAAACAAATATTTAAAAAAATCTAAAACAAAAATATAACAAAACTTGACATTGGTACCATAACTCAAAATTTGGTAACATAACTCAAAATTTGGTAACAACTCAAACATTTGTAACAACTCAAAAATTTGGTAAGGAACATTATAGTAGTTGCGTGGTCAGCGTTCATCAAACAATATAACTGTTTAACTAATAATTTCAATGCAAATTAATCTTTAAAAATAGATCTAAATCTCAAAACGTTATCCAATCGAGAATACAAAGGGCGATTTATCATCAAAATTAAATTGAACTTTAAAAATATTAATAAAAACAAAACTTTGAACTTTTTATGAAATCGTGCACATTTTTGGAGATTTTAACACTTACCCCTTTGTGTCACAACACAAACACACACTAAACAGGCAACTGGCTAGAGGACTCTGGTCTTTTTTGGATCTTTCGATCTTTTATAAGTAAAGACCCCTCCAAAGGAGTTGTTTTCGCAAAATTGTTTACTAGTTACCAGTTTATTTGGGGAGTCGTAAAAGTATTTGTGTTTCCACCAAATTAGGCTTAATTAACTGTAATATGAAGATTTTTAGTGGCAAAATGTGCTTTTTGTTAAAATTAACAAATTTAAACCATGAAATTATAAAACTGGACAAAGACATCGTGTCCAGCCAAACGACGCCAATATTTAACTGTGAAATTATAAACCTTGATTAGAATGGTGTGAAATCATAAAATCCAAGTTTCACAAGGACAACCTTGATTTTTACGACAATGACGATTGTTCTGATTCATACCAACATCTCCAAAAATAAGTAAATTTATCGCCCGTTACACACTTAACAATCATCTCAATTATATTACAATACACAACTTATAATTTCAACATTACGTCTTCTAAAAACAAGAGAAAAAAAAACGGATTAACAGACCCTTTATTAATTATTGACGTCTGAGACACCGAATTATGAAAAGCTTGGTTACGCCGTTGACTACGCTATTAAAGAACGTGTATTGTTGGTTGCGTTCTGATACTCTAATTTGATGTAACTATAATACACAATAACCCATTATACCCATTAATATAAGTGAATTAAAATATCGAGTGTAAGACGATTCCTGGCCAGATAGCGGCCTCAGCGCAAATTATCAACAAATATTCATTATCAATGACGGTCAAACGGCTACAGCCAATTGCAAACTACAGATTCACTCACCCCTTACATGTGACGCTCTAGTACAGGTCCGGCCCCGCGACAATTCGGCCCCAATCACGAATATGAAAACAGACACACCTGACTTATCTGTCGCTAAGGATTAAGAATGAGGTCACTCACCGGGGGGTCTCCACCCCCTAGCCCACTCCTTGTCGATCAGCGGTTCCAACTCACGGCGTCGTCTTCAGCGCGCAGTCTTCTGGTGATGTAGTCGAGTTACCTGTAATCGCCCTAGCCGTACAGTTTGGGATGTACTGCCCGCCCACAGCCCCCTCAGAAGGAGCGCTGTCTTGGCCAAAGTGGAGAGGACACCTCCACGTTCATACGTCACTATGTTTCCTCCAGAAACCGGGTTAATCTCCCAACCTAACCAGCAAACGTATTCTCTGTTGCATTCGGTTGCCACCACCGCCACCACCGGTCGGTCAACAGCCAGGACACCCCTTTCACGGCTTTCGCCAACCTGCCGTGTCATGAGCCAAAGGCGCCCCACCTGAGTACGCCCTCAGTGCTCAGGTACATACCATGGTATCTGCCGGAGATTTTACGCGTTCACACTATTCTCGTGGCCTCAGGTTCACCCTAACCTGCCACCTTCTCTTATCAACACCTTAACACCCAACTCTTTGGTGTTAACACTCAACCCGAGTCCGGCCCTGTCACCACACAGCTGGGCCTTCACGCCCACCGCTATTTTACACACTCTCACGGACTCTGACTAACTCGGACTAACTGCCCTCAAAATGCACCCTCTGCATCTGAGATATGTGTCTTAAGTGGGGGTTAATTATAAAAACTGATTGGTTTGTCGCCTTAAAGACCTGCACTAAAAATTCCGCTTACACGAGACTGAAATATCTCTAACAATATTAACAACGTTGCAAACATTAATTTACTTCGCTGTAATCTATTTGAAACATTATAACCACGTACATTCCCACGTTTGCCAACAGACTAAAAATGATCGCCCTGTTGATACTAAAAAACCCAGCCCCATTAAATTTTGGAGCAAAATTTTTCGAATAACTAACTAATCTGTTGAGGGCACCCATTTCCACTGATCCTTCCTCAAAGTAATCTTGCATTTTATACAACAGCCCAATAAATTTTCTGCTTTCTTTATGAATATCATGAATTGGTAGTACAATCGATAAAAAACTACACTAAAAACGATTTTTGTCATAAACCAAACGATTATTTTTGTCGCTTATTACCAACATCCAAATCCATAAACCGAAATTTCCTAAACGGCCAATTAAATCTGCCTTCCCTTTTCCAACCAAGACACGAAAATTGAAGTACAAAGTACTAACCATTTCCAGCCCAAAATGGAACATCATTAGTACAATCTGCCAGCCAAACATTTCGTTAAACACGTCAACTGTTTCACCCAAAATTCGATAATCTTGAGCTAATGCGCGCCATTTTTGAACAGTTTTGGTTTCTTGAAAGACTATCAAGACTCTGTGGTTGAGGTCCTGGTATCTACTTTTAAAACTCTGGACTAAAGCGTTAATAACAGTAATTAGTAGAAACTCGTAGTAACATTCAAACGCGCAGGTGGCAACAATGACTTTTAGAATTGACAAATGCATAAGGTTAGCCCAGACATATTGACCAACACATATACCAGCAAAAAACACCAGTTGCTTTAGGAAAAAAATTAGATAGAAGTTTCTCAAAACGTATGTCTCGTCTTTGCCAAGATTCTTTAAGCTTTTGTCGATGCAACCCAACTTTGTGAATATCACTTTCCACTTTCCCACATCCAGAAAACAGGATCTGAAGATGGCTAGGCACGTTATCAATGTCAGAATTACGTTTGCACAAGACCAAGTAAAGTTTTCACTTATTGATAAATTTGTAATGTATCCGACATTTTTTAGACCTATTTTCATGTAAATCAATCGAAGAAGAGCACCTGACATTAAGATCATCCCGTACGCTTTTTGGAGCTTTGGTTTGTACGAAGATTGTCTGTCAAAGTCGTACCATGGAGTTACTAATGGAAGATTTAAAAATAAGAACAAATACTTAATGAAATTTATATCTTTAATAGACCGTCTAAAGTTCATGTTTGTCAAGAACCACGTCGTGCTTTCAACTAAATTTCACAATGTCGGACATTGTCAAACACAATAACAATCAAACAAATTGGTTCGAACCAAACAACTACGTTATTAAACTTATTACACACATAAATAAACACAATTGTACAACAATACGCTAATTAACAATTTTCACACAAAAGTTCTCATACTTTGGACATTTTTGAATATTCGCTTTCGTTCAACTGTATCGTTATAATAAAATACGTAGCTACATTTCCAACAATAGTGAAAATAAGTGTCTTATTAATACTAAAAAAACCTGCGGCGCTAAAATCTGGAACGTATTGCTGGGTAATAGTTGCCCATTTCAACAAACTTTTCGACTCACAACTCCCTTCTGAAACCTCTTCCTGCAACTTACCAAACAAATCCACAAATCGTCTGCCTTCTTGCATCGTCGAATGTATCGGAATTATAATTATCAACAAATTGTGCTGAAAACAAATATCGTCGTTGTCATCGTGGCTAAAGTCAACTTACCATCATAACTATGAAGACGCATGCACTACCCAATAGAATATAGCCATAGTAGCTTTGGACATCAGATATTACGAATGAAATAAATATGGAATTTAACCCATTAACGACTTCAATTCCGAAATGAAACATTATCAAAATAATTTGATAACCGAACAAACTATTGAAAATGTGGACGTTTTCGCTGAGAATTCTATAACTTTGGACTAGGTTTTTCATTTCACGGGAAATGTGTGCTTTCTCAATTTCCACGAGCCTTGCATTTAAATCTTTGTATCTACTTTTAAAAACCTGTACCAGACAGTTCAGTAAAATGCTTACTAAATATTCAACAAAATGTTGGACAGAACCGGTTAAAAACAAAATTTTGATTGGTGATAATTGCGTCGTGCTTGACAAGATGTACATCTGATATACTACCAAAAGAAGGAAAATGACTTGCTTTGTTGAGAAACTTAGATAGAAATTTTTCCAGACAGATTTTTCCAGGTCATCAACGTTTTGTAATTTCTGGTCAACCGTCTGTAGGTTTGTAAATAAAGTTTTCCAGTTTTCTATATCCCAAGATTTGATAACTGTGACTACGTCTAGACATATCAGAGTGCACAAAACACCAAGAGAGATGAATTTTTGAGTTATTGACTGTTTTGGTATACTGTTTACCACAATATCATCATTTGCAGAATACACAATACAATATATTTTCAACACTATCAAAGCGACTCCACATATCTTTGATATTTGAAGTCGGCAGGTATGATTTTCGTGAAAGTCGTACCACGGGGTGATGAAAAAAATGCGCAAGTAGTTGAACAGAGGGTGTATGAAGTTGATATCTTTTATTGATAGCGTGAACATGTTGAATACTGAAGGTTTCACAGAGTTGTATTGTTAGAGCTAGGTAATGAATTATACAAATTAAGTAAATTAGATAATCTAATTTACTACGATTATCTAATGAACTACGATATGGAACAAAATTAAAATAAAAAATTTCTCATTCTTTGTGCGTTCTTAAATATTCACTTTCATTTAACTGAATTGTAATAATGAAATACGTGGCCACATTTCCAGCGAAAGCGAAAATAAGTGACTTATCAATGTCGAAAAAACCTGCGGCACTAAAGTCTGGAACGTACCGCTGACTAATGTTTGCCCATTTCAACAAACTCTTTCCTTCACAGCTCCCTTCTGGGGCCCCTTCTTGCAATTTATAGCACAAATCGACGAATTGTTTGCCTTCGTGTGTAGCAGAATATATTGGATTTAAAATTGTGAACATGTTGTACTAAAAAAATATTATCCGCTTCATGTTTAACAGGAACTCTACTCACCGTCATTAGTATGAAAACACACATACTAGCCACCAAAAATCGCCCATAGAAACCCTCCTCCACGGGAGTGTCGAACGATACAATAATAAAATTTAACCCATGGACAATCTCCACACCAAAATGAAACATTATCAAAATAATTTGATAACCGAACAAATTGTTGACAATTTGGACGCATTCGTTTAAAATTCGATAACTTCGGGCTAGATTTTTCATCTCAAGGGGGACTTTCACGTTGTTTTTTAGTTCCAAGAGTTTGGAGTTTAGACCTTTGTATCTACTTTCGAGCACTTGGAGTACACAGCTTATTAAGATGGTTATCAAAAATTGGCTGAAAATTTCGACGAATCCGGTCATGAACAATATTTTGAACGCTGACAAGTGTGTGATATAGGACCAAGTATACACTTGATACACTACTAAAGCAAAAAAAATTAGTTGTTTCGCTACAAATTTCAAGTAGAAGTTGTTCCAAAGACATCGTTCCCGATCACCTGTATTTCCTAGTTTTTGGTCTACGATTTTAAGGTTCGTGAACAAAGTTTTCCAGTTTTGCAGGTCGAAAAAGCTGGATTTGAGAGCTGTAAGTGTGTTTAAGGATATCAGAGCGACAAAAGCGCCATAATAGACGACTTTTTGGGTAATCGAAAATTTTGATACAATTTCTAGCATAATGTCGTCGGCTGCAGAAAGAACGGTGAAGTAAAATTTTGACACTATTAAGACAATTCCATATATTTTTGATATTTGAAGTCCACAGTCGCGGTTTTTGTCAAAATCGTACCATGGGGTTATTAGAAAAATGCGCAAGTAGATGCATAGAGGGTGTATGAAATTAATGTCTTTGATTGAAAGGGCGAACATGTGTGTATTGTTTGAATTATAGTGCGAGTATGAAGAAATAAATTACGTAAATGAGACAGAAAATACAAGATAAATAACAAAATAGTGGAGGCGGACTTTAATTTATTAACTTTCTTTGACATAATAATAATAGTATTGCACACAAACACAATTAACTTGTTTCGTTGAAATCTATTTGAAACATTATGACAACGTAGGTACCCACGTTGGCCAACAGGCTAAAAATGATGGCCCTATCGATACTAAAAAACCCAGCCGCATTAAATTTCGGAGTAAAAATTTTCGAATAACTAATTATTCTAGTAAGAGCATCAATTTCCACAGATCTTTCCTCAAAGCAATCTTGCATTTTATACAGCAACTGTATAAATTTTCGGCTTTCTTTTTGAGTGGCGTGAATTGGTAACACAATCATCAAAAAATTACACTAAAAAAAGTTTTGTTTAAAGCAAACGTGTCTTTGTGACTTACCAGCATCCACAACCACAGAACGAAATTCGCTAGATGACAGATGAAGGGTGTTTTCAGATTGCCAACTGAAACGAGAAAATTAAAGTACAAAGCGTTAACGATTTCCAAGCCAAAATGGAACATCATCAGCACAATTTGCCAACCAAAGATTTCATTAAACACTTCGACTGATTCCCCCAAAAGTCGATAATCTTGAGCCAGAGCGCGCCATTTTTGAACAATTTTGGTTTCTCGAGACACCGTTGAGATTCTATGGTTGAGGTCCTGGTATCTGCTCTTAAAACTCTGCACTAACGCGTTGATAAGAACAGTCGTGAGAAATTCATAATATGTTTCTAATATGCAGGTACCAACCACCAAATGCAAAATTGAAAACTGCTGAAAATGAACCCATATGTACTCCCCAAAACCTATACTAGTAACGAACAGCACGTGTTTAACGAATAAAATTAAGTAGAAATTTTTCCAAAAGCTTGTTTCGACTTGTCCAACATTTTTTAACTTTCTGTCGATGTGACGCAAGTTTGTCAATAAAATTTTCCACTTCTGTAAATCCAGAAAGCAAGACTTGAAAATCCCCAGACCGGCTATCCACGTCAAAATTACATGAACACAAAGCACTGTAAAGCTTTGACTTTTTTCTGATCGTGGAATGTAGCCATGTTTTTCTCGATCTAGCATCACGTAAGTTAGCCGAAAGATAGTACCTGATAGCAAGATCAACCCGTACGCTTTTTGAAGCTTCGGTTTGTACGGAGAGTTCTTGTCAAAGTCGTACCATGGTGTCACTAAGGGAAGATTTAAGTACAGCCACAAGTACTTAATAAAATTTATATCTTTGATCGATAGTTGAAAGCTCATCGTTAGAGCGGTGTTGCGTTTCTAACTAAGTTTTTTTAATTTCCACAATGGAGGGTCGATTTTTGTTTAACTAATTGATAATCGAACAAATTGGTTCCGATCACGCAATTAAATATTTTATTAATCTTGTGCACACGTGAGTGAACTCAGTTATATGACAATACAAACACCAATAAATTACTCTTATACTTTATCCATTCTTGCATATTCACTTTCATTTAACTGTATTGTTATGATAAAATAAGTGGCGACAGTTCCAGCTACGGTAAACACGAGTGTCTTGTTGATACTAAAAAAACCAGCGGCACTGAAGTCTGGGACGTACTGCTGGCTAATATTGGTCCATTTGACCAAACTCTTCGCCTCAGTGCTTCCTTCAGGGAACTCTTCTTGTAATTTATACAACAAACTAACAAATCTCTTGGCCTCTTGTGTCGTAGCATGTATAGGAAGTACGATCGTCAGCAAGTTGTACTGAAACACATTGTCATCCTTTAGAGTTACACCAAATCTACTTACTGTCATAAGCACGAGGACAATGGTACCACTGATCAAAAGATGCTTATAATAAACCTTCTCCACCGGAATTACAAACGAAACAAAAGTGAAATTTAAACCATGAATGATCTCAATGTAGAAATGAAAAATTATCAAAATAATTTGATAACCGAACAAATTACTAAAAGTGTAGACACACTCGTTCAAAAGTCTATAACTATGTACCAGATTTTTCAAAACCCGTGAAACTTCCACCTCCTTCATGTTCAAAAGTCGGTTGTTTAGATCTTCATATCTACTTTGTAACACTTGAACCAAACAACGCATTAAAAGGATTAGCAAGTATTCGTTGAACATTTCCGCAAAGCCACTAATAAACAGTATTTTGACTACCGACAACTTTATGACTAAGGACCAGATGTAGACTTCGTATGCAACTACACCAACGAAAATGGCCTGCTTTGCTGCAAACCCTACGTAGAAATTTTTCCAAGCAGACTTTTCTTGGTCGCCTATATTTTCTAATTTGTTGTCTACAGTGTGTAACTTTCTAAACAAAATTTTCCAGTTTTCTATGTCACAGAAGGAAGATTTGAAGAAATTAAGAACGTTTATAGAGAAGAAGGCTGCGTAGGTACCAAAATAGACGATTTTTTGGGTAATCAAAAATTGTGAGACGTTGTTTATCATAATATCGTCTGTTGCAGAGCACACGGTGAAATATACTCTCAACGCTATGAAAGCAACTCCATATAGTCTTGATATTTGTAGTCCGGAGTCGCGGTTTTTGATAAAGTCGTACCACGGCGTTATCAAAAAAATGCGCAAGTAAACACACAGAGGATATATGAAGTTGATATCTTTTACTGAAAGCATGTTGAACATCGTGCTATACAAACTGTACTGATGTAAATTAATGAAATTAATCGAAAACAAACAAAATGAGCAAAACGTTTTAGGAAATTACTACCAATTGGTAACAAAACATGTCTATCTAATTCTTCAAAATCTTTTGATATTCGTTCTCATTTAGCTGAATCGTTATAATAAAATAGGTTGCTACGTTCCCGATGACGCTACAGATCAGAGTTTTATTGATAATAAAAACACCGCTGGTGCTAAACACTGGCACAAAATCCTTCGAGTTGTCAACGAGCTTCGTCAACACATCCATCTCCCTCGATCCTAATCCCACCACATCCTGCAACTTGTACGACAAGTCTACGAATTTCCGTGCTTCTTGGACGGTCGTGGAAACAGGGATCACCACAGAAAGAAAATTGTACTAAAAAAGACAATAACCAAAGCGTTTCCGACAAAATTACACTTACCAGGATGATCACCAAGAAGCACACATTTGACACCAAACTGTGTTGGTAGAAACGGTCATCAATATTGATAACGAGACGAAGAAAAGTGAAATTGAGGCTGTTGATAAGTGTCAATCCGCAGTGGAAAATTATCAAAATGATTTGATAGCCGAACAAAGTGTTAAAAATTTCCACTGATTCCGCTAAAGTTCGATAATCACGTATTAAATGATGCACGACTATTTCCAGATTGTTTCGTCCTCGGAGTTTTCGTAGATTGTCGTTTAGTTGTTCGTATCTTCGTTTCAAACACCCAACTAAACTAGTAATTAGAAGAATTATCAAAAATTCGTAGTAGAGCTCCATGAAGCCGCTTAAAATGGCAACTTTGTAGAACGCTACACCCATAACGTTTGACCAAACGTAGTAAATGTACAGTAGAAAGAGTACAAATACAGTGTGTTTGGTGACAATGGTCACGTACAAGTTCTTCCACACTCCTGTGTGTACTTTTTCTTGTATGGAGTGTAGATTTGTAAAGAGAGTTTTCCATTGGTCTAACTTACAGTAGCAACAGTTGAAAATAGTCACCACGTTTAGTACTGTCACGATTATGCACGACCCACTGAAGAATAGTTTCTGCGAGAAGAACATTTTTCCGTACAGGTGTTGGATACTTTCGTCCAGTATGGAGTAGACGATTAGAAATGTTTTGATCGAGAGGAGAAAAATTCCATACACTTTGGACCAACGAAGGTGTTGGAAGGAGTTAGTGTTGAAGTTGTACCAAGGTGTTATGAGCAATAAATTCAAGTACCAACACAAGTGGCGCAGAAAAATTAAATCTTTTGACATGAATTTAACCAGCATTTTCATCGTGCTCGGACTTTATCTGACTAATATTTCTACTATTAAGGAAATTAATTAATGGCGCACAGGAAGCGAGCTGCCGGATCAGTAACACGAGCTGGCGGTAGTAATTAATAAATTGATTTTTATTGACTACATTGTTATACTTTCACCAAGTACTTATTTTGGAATATTCGCTTTCATTCAGCTGCACTGCTATAATAAAATACGTAGCCACATTACCAACTATCGTGAAAAGGAGGGTTTTGTTGATGTTGAAAAACCCAGCGGCACTAAACTCGGGCATATATCGTTGACTAATACTGGTCCATTTTTTCAAACTTTCCTCGTAACTGTCATCAGAACACTCTTGTTGCAGTTGGTAACACAAATCCACAAATTTTTTGGCTTCTTGTGTCGTACAATGAATGGGAAGTACAACCGTCAACAAGCTGTACTGAAACAAAATATTATCATTTTATCACCCAACCAAACAACTTACTGTCATCAACATCATAACCAACGCACTGCTGAGCAAAAGCTGTCCATAAAACCCACGATCAATAGGAACTATGACCGAAATGTAAGACGAATTCAACGCATTGATGAATTCAATCCCGAATCGGAATATTATCAAAATAAATTGATAACCAAACAGTGTGTTAAAAATATTGACAGACTCGCCTAACATCCTGTAGATTTCCACTAAACTCCTAATTTCTGACAAAATCGTCCCCTTCTTTCTAGCTTGACAGAACTTCAAATTCAAGTCTTCGTATCTACTTTTGAACCCTTGGACTATCCCATTCACTAGCAGTACTATCAAATATTCGACGTACGCTTGCATAACTCCGTTAAAAAAAAGTAGAGTCATCCCAGACATTTGCATTAAGGTACACCACACATACATCTGGTAGGTGCCAACAACCCCAAAAGCAATTTGTTTCAGAAAAAACTGCAAATAAAAATTTCTCCAGATCGAGGGTTCGCGTTGTCCCCGATTCGATAATTTCAGATCGACGTGCTGCAAGTACTTGAACAATTTTTTCCAGGTGTTGACGTGCCAGAAAGCGGATTTCAAAATCGTCAATATGTCCAAAAACATGAAACTGATGTAAACTCCATAGAAGCAGACCTTCTGACTGAACAAAAATTTCGACAGAGTTTCTCCGACGGTTCGAACCATTGAAGTATAGATTGTGATGCAGATTTTCACGATAATTAGCCCGATTCCGTAGATTTTTGATAAATGTGGTGCATATTCGCGGTTTTTGCTGAAATCGTACCACGGGGTGATGAGAAAAATGCGCATATAAGAACATAGGGGGTAGATGAAATTGATGTCTTTTACTGAAAAAGTGAGCATGGTGAATGTTGAGAAATTAGACGTTGTTGGGTATTGATCTGTGTTTAGTACAAAGAATGAATGAACCAATTAATTAAGGGACGTAGGATACACAAGGTAATTTGGCATATTGTTTGTACTATTTATTAATATGACTAAACAGTCTACACAATTACATTTCGAGACTTTCTAAGATACCTAGAAACTAGCACATTAATCTTGGATTTACTGCAAGAACTTTTCACATTTTTAAAATATTTCTCTCTACTTTATTGATTAAATCTTCAAGTGCCGCACCTCTATTAATTTCCTGTGTGGTTATTTTCCTGTTTATACCGCAATCCCATGATTAAGTCACTCAGTAACAACCAAAACGTCACCATGAGTTCCACGTATTCAATAAAAGATATCAACTTCATCGTTCCGCTGTACAACTATCTGGGTATTTTTCTCGTCACTCCATGGTACGATTTCCAAAAAAATGACGTCTATCGTCCCAACTGGTGCAAATTATATGGCTTCCTTTTAATCACGGTAAACTTCCTCTGGGTAACGTACACCGTAATGGACACAACCATCGATCAAATGAGCCCATACTTCCTGCTATCGCAAAAATTCATTTTCTGGACGTGCTACATAAATCTGCTAACAATTAACATTTTAACAATATTGAAGTCGTGTTTTTGCGATGGAAGAAACTGGAAACGACTATTTCAAAATTTTAAATATCTGGACAAAAATCTATACAATAAAGAAAACGCTGAAGACTGTTTGTTAAACAATTTCTACTGTCGATTGGTGATTGAACACGCATTTTTTGCGTTTGTGATGATCTACCAGTTGTACGTTTGGTCGAAATTTTTTGACCGGTCGATAGTAAAAATTGCTTGCATCAGCTCCTTGAAGGAAACTTATTATCTGTTCTTGGTGATACTTTTACTAAGAGGGTTAGTCCAAGCTTTCAAGAGCAGATACGAAGATTTGAACGAGAAGCTCGCCAACGTGAAGAAAGAAATCAAAATTAGAGACAGTTTACGACAGATTAATAAAGAGTACCGAGTTTTGGGCGAAACTGTTGAAATATTTAACAATATTTTTGGTTATCAGATTTTACTGATTATTTTTCATGGTGGACTGGCTTTAGTTAACTGTCTGAATATAAGTTTCGTGTCTTACACCATAGCTGGAAGACACTTGAGTCAACATCTTCTGCTCTCAAATATTTCTTTGCTAGTGTTAATATCAGTAAGTGATTGTTTTGTCATTGTAAGTATATTATATATTTTTTTGTTGTAGTATCATTTTTGGAAAATCACTCTACCCATAGACTCTACTATACACGAAGCTAAAAAATTTATTCACTTATCGTGTAAATTACAAGAGACTTTTATTGATAATTCGGATATTCAAGACTTAGTTAATGTCACGCTTTGCTCCAAAGAGTTTATTAAGGAGTTTAGTGCCGCTGGGTTTTTTACTATCAACAAAAGTTTGATTTTTAGTTTGGTGGCGAACGTCGCTACGTATTTTGTTATAACGATTCAGTTAAATGAGAGTAGTATTATTAAAATGACACTGAAAGTCGATTAAAAATAAATAAATAAAATTTATGTTGCTAAATTATCTTATCAATATTCAAAAAATAATGGTCCCCCTTTTCGTTAGGCAACACAAAATACACACGTGCGTATAAATTACGCTTCGTGTTTTCCGCACAACTTGATTTCCACTTCGCGTTATTAAATCTTCAAGTACCCATTGTAGTCTTCCAGTGGTATTTTTTGCTTTTGATAACTCAATTTCTCCCCTTTTCTTATCAAACAATCTCGAACTCGGTCAGTTGGCCAGCCTGCCTGAGGCGTGTGCGTCACATTTGACAAACGCCAGCTGTCATCCGGGGAAAGTGGGCAGTGGTGTTTGCGAAAATCGCGAAAATCGGCGGAAATGGTGGACAAACTGGGTGAGTTCCTCCTCTGCCACGCTCCCGAGCCCCCATTTCCCGCCCGTTCCCTCCCATCCAGCCGCTCCTCGCCCTCTCCCACCCGCCCCTTATAAGGTTAATTTAATACCGTCCAGCTCTTCATGGTCTGTTTACCTGGGTTTTCGAGCGCGTTCTCGTTGCCCACTTCCTCGACACCCTCATTGCCGCGATGGAAGTGGCCGTGGCGATAGTAATTCCCGACTGTGTGGTTCCCGTTCTAGTGAACAGCGAGGCCAACACCAGGCGGATAGCCACGGTGGAGAGCTGCTTCGGGAACTCGGGCCAGCCGCTGGAGGTGCCCGGACGCGTGCTCGTCGGGGAGGGCGTGCTGGTGAAAATGTGCCGCAAGAAACCCAAGACTAGGCAGTTCTTCCTGTTCAACGACATACTAGTGTACGGGAATATCATCATCAACAAGAAGAAGTATAACAAGCAACATATCATTCCGCTGGAGGAAGTCAAACTCGAGAATTTAGAAGACGACAATCGTGAGTAGGGGTGGAGTGTAGGGGGAAATGTGTGTGAAAATTGGGGGATTGTTGCTGGATCAACGATAGTGACTGAGTTTGGAAATAGCGGAGGTAACAAAAAAGTTGGTGAAATATCGGAAATGACTACACGAAACTAGTGAAAACACAAAATTGTGAAAGAGCAAAAAAAGTGGAAAAATTGTTACCACGAGGTGGCGCGACTGTTAGTAATGTTTTTCTCAGGTTGGCTACACTGTTCCAAACCACTTGGATTAGAGTGAGCCTTGCTGGTATAAATAAAACTGGCAAAATTTATTAATTGAAAGAAATGAGTGAAGCGCTCTTGCAATTCGGCTAAAACCTAACCTTGAAATGTCAAAAATATCAACCTGTTTGTGCATCAACAAGATTAGTTTTTAGGCATCACGTCGCCAGCGCTTGATTAGGAAACTTGATATTGAGGGTGTGACCAATAAGGTAGATCTCGTTTATTTTCGTATCTGAATTCTGGTAACTTTGCTCCAGAAGTATTGTGTGTTATTAAGATGGCACACCTGAGCTATTGCGTTGTGGGCTTGTATGCAACATTGGTGCCACACCAAGAATGTAAAAATTACTGATGTTCCTATTGCATGGGAAGCACCTCGGTTAAGACTTGTAAATTTGTCCTAGTTACAAGAAAGTATGTACTTCCCTCGCCCCTAAAGTATAGCCGGTTGTTTAAAAAATGCGAGATTTGTGTATAACAGTGGCTTCCGCGGCTTTTTTGATTTGAATTTTTCAATTTTTAGATTTTTCAAAATTTCGATTTGATTTTTTATTTTCTGTATTTTTGCAATTTTGCGATTTTTTTTTCAAGTTTTCATTTTTAATTCCTCAATTTTTCATTTTTCGGTTTTTCAATGTCCGGATTTTATCGTTTTTCTTTTTTTTTTATTTGAAATCTTTCAATTTTTGGATTTTTAATTTTTCGTTTTTTCAATTTTTGATTTGCAGTTTTTCTAGTTTTCATTTTAAATATGTAATGATAATTATAATTTTAAACTTTTACACTCCAGTTTTACGATTTTAGAATTTTTCCATTTTTCAATTTTTGGATATAAAACTTTGTCATTTATTCGATTTTTAATTGTTGAATTTCTCGATTTTTCTAGTTTATCAATTTTTCGATCTGTTAACGATTCCACCTTTTCAATTTTGCAATTTCTGGTTTTTTCGGTTTTTCGATTTTTCAACTTTTCGAATCAAAAATTGAGAAACTTAAAAATCGGAAAAATGCAAAATCAAAAAACCAAATATTATAAAATCGAAATATTGAAAATTAAAGAAATCGGATAATTGAGAAATCCAAAAATTGCAAAATTTAAAAACTGGAAAATCGGGAAACTGAAAAATCAGAGATTGAAAATTTGAAGAATTGAATAAACGAAAAATTTGTAATACATATATGTAAAATCGAGAAAATGAAAACTGAAAAATCGAAAAAAAAACTGTAATCTCGAACAATTTTAAAATTTAGAAGTCGAGAAATTGAAAAATTGAAAAAATTGAAGTTTCAAAAAGGAAAAATTATGGAACCGAAACATCAGAAAAATTAAGAAATTAAAAAATTAAGAAAATGAGAAAACGAAAAATTATTGTCGAAAACATTAAAATTAAAAAGTTGGGAGAATGAAAAATAAAAATCAAAAAGTTGAAAAATCGAGGAAACGAAAAATTAAAAATTGAAAAACTGAAAAATCAAAAGTGAAAAATTTTAAAACTGAAAAATTGCAAATCGAAAAATTGAATTGAAAAATTTAGAAGTAGTTTTTTAATGTTTCAATTTTTCATTTCATCAGTTCTTCGGTTTACAATTTTTCGATTTTCCACCTTTTCAATTTTGCATTTTTTCAGTTTTTAATATTTCAACTTTTCGAATAAAAAAAAATTGGTCTAAAGAGTTTCGACAGTACTTCCCTCGCTGTCGGAAACGTGACGACTGCATGCCTATTATGTTTTTTTTTTCGCAGTGGATTTCAAAGAATTCGGTTTTGTTGTTTCTGAGTAAATCAGTAAAAAAATTTACGCATTCATTAATTTTTTTGAGTCACCCTGTATATGCAAATCCAAAAAATATGAATGGAGTGATAGATCACAAGTACAGACTCATCATATTTTGTACATTTTAGATATGATTTATTCGGCAAACTTTCGAGCTGACGTCATCAATTTTTTGGAGGGGATAAGCAAATGTATTTTGACTAAACATTTATTATGCTCTTTATAACCTTAAAACATCTGCAAGATTTCAAAGCATTCGGTTTTGCAGTTCATGATTAAATCGAAAAAATAAATTTACGCATTCATTAATTTTTTTGAGTCACCCTGTATATGCAAATCCAAAAAATATGAATGGAGTGATAAATTACAAGTACAGACTCATCATATTTTGTACAGTTTAGATAAGATTTATTCGGCAAACTTTCGAGCTGCAGTCATCAAGTTTTTGGAGGGGATAAGCAAATATATTTTGACTAAACATTTATTATGCTCTTTATGACCTTAAAACATCTGCAAGATTTCAGAGCATTCGGTTTTGTAGTTCCTGATTAAATCAATAAAATATATTTACGCATTCATTAATTTTTTTGAGTCACCCTGTATATGCAAATCCAAAAAATATGAATGGAGTGATAGATCACAAGTACAGACTCATCATATTTTGTACATTTTAGATATGATTTATTCCACAAACTTTTGAGCTGACGTCATCAAGTTTTTGGAGGGGGTAAGCAAATATTTTTTGACTAAAGATTTATGATGCTCTTTATAGCCTTAAAACATCTGCAACATTTCAAAGCATTCTGGTTAGCAGATTAAAAATTAAATTTCAAAATGTTGTTTTATAATTTTGATTTTTTTTCCAAAAATCTGGACGTTTCGGGTGAAAAGTCGATTCGGAGTTGTAAACTACATGTGTAGGACTATGTTATTTTATACAATTGCAAACCCATTTACTATGTACAATTTTGAAGTGACGTCATCGCATTAGTGGTGGGGATGATTAGACAAATTTTGGTTAGCGTTTTACCATCTACATGATATTCTTAATATAAGTACAAAATTTCACAACAATCGGTCGAGTACTTTCGGAGATTATCTGTCTAATAAAAATCCGGGACAACAGACGGACAGACGGACGGACAGACGGACAGACGGACGGACAGACGGACAGACGGACGGACAGACGGACAGACAGACGGAAATGGGAGACCTATTTCTTCGTCTTCTAGGGGTCATGAAAGATCGAGAAAACGTAAAAGTAGAGAGTCGGCCGACGGACTCGATTACAATACTTCCTTTGCTTACGCTCGGGAAGTAAAAAGAAAAAATAAAACTGAAAAATCAAAAATAAAACTACGAAAAAGTTTAAAATGAAAATTTGAAAAATTAAAAATTCGAAATCAAGAACTTTTGAAAAAAAAATTGAGGAAAGAAAAAATTGAAAATTAAAAATCGAAAAAACCAAATATGTATTATAAAATCGAAAATATCTGGTTGACCGAGCTTCACTCGGTTCGTTTGGTAGTATTAGATCAGATTAGGACAGATAAATATGCGTATAGTATGCATTTTGAAGTAGAAGCGCTAATTAAAAATACACATTAAAAAAGAAATTCCATAAGCAGTATTTGTTTTAAACACTGATAAGTGACATGTAGAGATTAAAGAACAGAAAACTGGAATTATTGTTTGACATTTACTACAATCTTATTTGTTACCCAAGTTTTCTCTCTGTCGTTCTTTTTTTTTTCCTAATTCTCTCTCTCGACTCGAGAAAAAGGTCACAACCACATTCTTACTGCCAGAAGAGTTTCGGCTCTGGTGTGGTTAACATACTGAGTTACCGTGCTCTTTTGCGTTATTCCTAATTTCTCAATCTCCACCCTGCTCCCGAAGATGCCACTTACGAAAGTGTGCGAAACGTTGAGCCCAAAAACTCAAATAACACGGTCCCATCCCGGAAAACGATCACACATTGACTCCGACCGTGGAACCTCTGAAATGAATGTTTGACAAAATAATCTCAATTCAACGCACTTTCGTGTGCCTTTTATCCGCTCACTGTTTAGTTTTCGGTAAATTTTCTAACCTCAGAAGGTGAATTTTAACGTCCTCTATACAGTGGAGTATGTTTCGGTACGTACAATTGAAGATAAAAAGGTACGTCAAACGTACTGTCAGACTGTCACCCAAACTTCTGTTATAAAACAATCTCGTGTTCGTGTAGTGTCATCTGAAGTTGCCTAGCAACAAATATAATTCACTGCCTGAAAATTGCTGAAAATGCATGAAGCTGTAATTTTCAGAAGTTAAAACTATGATGAATCGATTTCTTGACCCAAAAAACCCCCAACCTGTAAATTTCATCGAAATCGTTAGAGCCGTTTTCGAGAAACCCATTATATATATATATAGATATATATATACAAACTTTGCTCGTTTAATAGTATAAGATATTGGAAATTAAAGAAAGCGGAAAATCGGAGAATTGAAAAATCCAAAAACTGCATCATTTAAAAGCTAGAAAATCGAGGAATTGAAAAATCAGATATGAATTGAATAAACGAAAAATTGTGATATAAAATCGAGAAAATGAAACTTAAAAAATCAGGAAAACGAAAAATAAAAATGGAAAACTTGAAAACCTGAAAAATCGAAAAAAAATTGTAATATCGAAAAATTTTAAAATTTCGAAGTCGAGAAATTGGAAAATTAAAAAATTGAAGTTTCAAAAAGGAAAAATTATGAAACCGAAACATCAGAAAAATTAAAAAATTAAGAAAATGAGAAAATAAAAATTATTGTCGAAAAAATTAAAATTAAAAATTTGGGAAAATGAAAAATAAAAATCAAAAAGTTGAAAAATCGAGGAAACGAAAAATTATAAATTGAGAAACTGAAAAATCGAAAATAAAAAATTTTAATATCGAAAAATTTCAAAACTGAAAAATTGCAAATCTAAAAATTGAATTGAAAAATTTGGAAGTAGTTTTTTAATGTTTCAATTTTTCATTTCATCAGTTTTTACTTCCCGAGCGTAAGCAAAGGAAGTATTGTAATCGAGTCCGTCGGCCGACTCTCTACTTTTACGTTTTCTCGATCTTTCATGACCCCTAGAAGACGAAGAAATAGGTCTCCCATTTCCGTCTGTCTGTCCGTCTGTCCGTCTGTCCGTCTGTTGTCCCGGATTTTTATTAGACAGATAATCTCCGAAAGTACTCGACCGATTGTTGTGAAATTTTGTACTTATATTAAGAATATCATGTAGATGGTAAAACGCTAACCAAAATTTGTCTAATCATCCCCACCACTAATGCGATGACGTCACTTCAAAATTGTACATAGTAAATGGGTTTTCAATTGTATAAAATAACATAGTCCTACACATGTAGTTTACAACTCTGAATCGACTTTTCACCCGAAACGTCCAGATTTTTGAAAAAAAAATCAAAATTATAAAACAACATTTTGAAATTTAATTTTTAATCTGCTAACCAGAATGCTTTGAAATGTTGCAGATGTTTTAAGGCTATAAAGAGAATCATAAATCTTTAGTCAAAAAATATTTGCTTATCCCCTCCAAAAACTTGATGACGTCAGCTCAAAAGTTTGTGGAATAAATCATATCTAAAATGTACAAAATATGATGAGTCTGTACTTGTGATCTATCACTCCATTCATATTTTTTGGATTTGCATATACAGAGTGACTCAAAAAAATTAAGGAATGCGTAAATATATTTTATTGATTTAATCAGGAACTACAAAACCGAATGCTCTGAAATCTTGCAGATGTTTTAAGGTCATAAAGAGCATAATAAATGTTTAGTCAAAATATATTTGCTTATCCCCTCCAAAAACTTGATGACGTCAGCTCGAAAGTTTGCCGAATAAATCATATCTAAAATGTACAAAATATGATGAGGCTGTACTTGTCATTTATCACTCCATTCATATTTTTTGGATTTGCATATACAGAGTGACTCAAAAAAATTAATGAATGCGTAAATATATTTTATTGATTTAATCAGGAACTACAAAACGGAATGCTCTGACATCTTGCAGATGTTTTAAAGTTATAAAGAGCATAATAAATGTTTAGTCAAAATCTATTTGCTTATCCCCTCCAAAAACTTGATAACGTCAGCTCGAAAATTTGCCGAATAAATCATATCTAAAATGTACAAAATATGATCAGTCTGTACTTGTGATCTATCACTCCATTCATATTTTTTGGATTTGCATATACAGGGCGATTCAAGAAAATAAATGAAAGCGTAAATTTATTTTACTGATTTACTCAGGAACTACAAAACCGAATGCTTCGAAATCTTGAAGATATTTTAAAATTATCATAAGCATGGTAAATTTTTGATCAAAACGCATTTGGTCGTCCCCCCTAAAAAATTTATGATGTCACCACAAAATTTTGCTGAAAAAATCCTATCTAAAATGTAGAAAATATGGTGAGTCTCTTCTTGTGATTTATCATTCCATTCAAATTTTTTCGATTTGCATATACAGGGTGACTCAAAAAAATTAATGAATGCGTAAATTTATTTTATTGATTTAATCAGGAACTACAAAACCGAATGCTTTGAAATCTTGCAGATGTTTTAAGGTTATAAAGAGCATAATAAATTTTTAGTCAAAATATATTTGGTTATCTTCTACAAAAAACTGATGACGTCAGCTCAAAAGTTTGCCGAATAAATCGTATCTAAAATGTACAAAATATGATGAGTCTGTACTTGTGATTTATCATTCCAATCATATTTTTGGATTTGCATATGCAGGGTGACTCAAAAAAATTAATGAAGGCGTGAATTTATTTTATCGATTTAATCAGGAATTAGAAAACCGAATGCTTTGAAATCTTGGGAATATTTTAAAGTTATTATAAGCATGGTAAACTTTTGTTCAAAATGTATTTGTTCATCCCTCCTAAAAAAATTGATTACGTCACCCTTAAATTTTGCTGAATAAATCCTATCTAAAATGCAAAAAATATGATGAGTTTGTACTTGTGATTTATCATTCCATTCATATTTTTTAGATTTTCTTAAGAGGTGGTTCAAAAAAAATTAATGAAGTCAATTTATTTTATTGATTAAATTAAAGGCAACACTTATTATTAGTATTACACCCCAACCAACCCAATTTGGTAGACACAAAATTTGTTAAAGAAAAAACTCGGTTGAAACATAAGGGTAGCACGCTTATTTACATCGACTTTAACATTACAGACCTGCATTTGTTCACTTGGTTCCGCGAATGTGAAATAGACATGTTTATAATCAACCAATTCTGAATTTCACCGTCAAGAATTAAAATAAAACCCAATGTTTTATATAATAAGCGGAAGTCGAAGCAATAAAACCGATGGTCGTTTTGTTTACAGTTTCTCTGTTTGGCTCTCACGTATGCTGTTACGCTTGTCATCTTAAATTAAGAATGTTTATACATAAACGATTTTCAGTTGCCGTATACGTGAGTAAATTGTTTCGTTATTTTATTGATTATAAAAAATCAATATTCAAAACGACCCAATTCATTTTCCTGAAAATTTGGGAATACAATAATTTTATTCTTAGTATTATACTACATCTATCCCAACTGATATCCGTGTCCTTGCAAAAATGTTGATGACGTCATCGCAATTTTAAATTCCCACTACAAAAATGTAATGAGAAAAAAACACAATAGCCATGCAGTCGTCAAGTTTCCGACAGCGAGGGAAGTACTGTCTAAACTCTTTAGACCAATTTTTTTGTTTACAATTTTTCGATTTTTCACCTTTTCAATTTTGCAATTTCTCGTTTTTTCAGGTTTTAGATTTCTCATCTTTTCGAATTAAAAAAAAATGGAAAAATAAAACTGAAAAATCAAAAATAAAATTACGAAAAAGTTTAAAATGAAAATTTGAAAAATTAAAAATTCGAAATAAAGAACTTCAAAAATTGAGGAAAGGAAAAATTGAAAAATCGAAAGATTAAAAATTGAGAAACTTAAAAATCGAAAAAATAAAATAGGTATGTATTAAGCGGAAAATCGGAAAATTGAAAAATCGGAGTTTGAAAATTTGATGAATTGAATAAACGAAAAATTTTTATACAAAATCGAGAAAATGAAAATTAAAAAATTGGAAAAACGAAAAATAAAAATGAAGAACTTGAAAAACTAAAAAATGGAAAAAAAAATTGTAATATTGAAAAATGTTTAAATTTCAAAGTCGCCAAATTGGTAAATTGAAAAACTTAAAGTTGCAAGAAGGAAAAATTATGAAACCGAAACATTAAGAAAAATTTTAAAAATGAAAAAACGAAAAATTGTGGTATTAAATCGAAAAAAAATAAATTAAAAAAACTGGGAAAATGAAAAACAAAAATCAAAAAGTTGAAAAATTAAGTAAACGAAAAATTACAAAATTGAAAAAAGGAAAAATCGAAAGAGTAAAAATTGAAAAACTTAAATATAAAATCGAATTATTGAAAATTAGAGAACTCGGAAAATCGGATAATTGAGAAATCCAAAAATTGCAAAATTTAAAAACTGTAAAATCGAGGAATTGAAAAATCAGAGATTGAAAATTCGAAGAATTGAATAAACGAAAAATTGTGATTGAGAAAATGAAAATTAAAAAAATCAGGAAAATGTAGAATAAAAATCAAGAACTTGAAAAACTGAAAAATCGAAAAAAAATGTAATACATATCGAAAAATGTTAAAATTTTGAAGTCGTGAAATTGAAAAATTGAAAATATCGTAGTTGCAAAAACGAAAAATTATGAAACCGAAACGTTGAAAAATGACAAAATTGAAAAAAATAAAGAAGGTGAAAAAACGGAAAATTGTGATGTACAATCGAGAAAATGAAAATTAAAAAATTGGGAAAATGGAAAATAAAAATCGAGAGCTAGAAAAAATGAAGGAACGAAACATCGAAAAAAAACAAAAATTAAAAATTGAAAAGGAAAATTATGAGGTAAAATCGAGAAAATGAAAATTAAAAAATTGGGAAAATGAAAAATGAAAATCAAGAATTAGAAATATTGAGAAAATTAAAAATTAGAAATTGAGAAACGGAAAAATAAAAAAATTTCATTGTAATATCGAAAAAACCAAATATGAAATCGAAATATGTATTCAAAATTTAAGAAATCGGAAAATTTGATAATTTAGAAATCCAAAAATTCCAAAATTTAAAAACTAGAAATTCGAGGAACTGAAAAATTAGAGATTGAAAATTTGAAGAATTGAATAAACGAAAAATTGTGATATAAAATTGAGAAAATGAAAAATAAAAATCAAGAACTTGAAAAACTAAAGAATAAAAAAAATTGTAATATCTAAAAATTTGGAAGTCGAAAAATTGAAAAAATCAATTTGCGAAAACGCAAAATTATGAAACCGAAGCATTGAAAAATAACAAAACTGAAAAAAATAAAGAAGATGAAAAACAAAAAATTGTGATGTGAAATCGACAAAATGAAAATTAAAAAGTTGGGAAAATGGAAAATAAAAATCGAGAGCTTGAAAAATCGAAGAAACAAAAAATCAAAAAATCCAAACATTAAAAATTGAGAAGGAAAAATCGAGAAAATGAAAATTAAAAAATTGGAAAAATGAAAAATAAAAATCAAGAATTACAAAAATTGAAAAAACGAAAAATTAAAAATTGAGAAACTGAAAAATCAAAAAATGTAAATTGTTATATGGAACAATCTAACAAGTGCAAAATCGAAGAAACCAAAGATGTATATGTAAAATTGACTCGCCAGATTATTACAAAATGTATATATAATTGGTTGAAATACATTTACATTTAAAAAAATCAGGAAAATGAAAAATAAATATCAATTTTTTTCAATTTTCCAACTTTTGAATTTTTCAATTTTTAGATTTTACAAATTTTCGATTTGGAATTTTTCGTTATGCTTTTTGATTTCTTTATTTTACAGTTTTACGATGTTTTTTTTTTCGAATTTTCATTTTTAAATTCCTGGATATTTCAGTTTTCGTTTCTTCAATTTTTTGTTTCTGTTTTTTATTTTCTTAATTTTGTCCATTTTTCGGTATTTCATTGTCCTGATTTTATCATTTTTCTTTTTTTTTATGTGAAATCTTTCAATTTTTGGATTTTTAATTTTTCGGTTTTTAAAATTTTAGATTCTTTAATTTTTCGTTTTTTCAGTTTCTGGATTTTCCGATTTTTCGATTCATTAATTTGTTTCTTAAGTTTCTCGATTTTTAGTGTTTCAATTTTGCAATTTCTCGTTTTTTCAGTTTTTCAACTTTTCGAATAAAAAAATTGAAAAATCAAATCAAGAACTTCAAAAATTGAAGAAAGGAAAAACTGAAAAATCGAAAAACCAAATACATATTATAGAATAGAAATATTGAAAATTAAAGAAATCGGATAATTCGGAAATCCAAAAATTGCAAAATTTAAAAACTAGAAAATCCAGGAATTGAAAAATCAGCGATTGTGATATAAAATTTAGAAAATGAAAATTAAAAAATCAGAAGCATGAAAAATAAAAATCAAGAACTTGAAAAACTGAAGAATCGAACAAAAAATTGTAATATCGAAAAATTAAAAAATTTTAAATTCGACAAATTGAATAATTGAAAAAATCTAAGTTTTCGTTTTGCCTTTTTATTTTTACAATTTTCGGATGATGTTTTTTCGGGTTTTCATTTTCAAATTCCCCGATTTTTCATTTTTCCATTTCTTCAATTTTTCATTTCGGTTTTTTATTTTCTTTATTTTTTCCATTTTTCGGTTTTTCAAATTTTAGATTTTTTGATTTTTCGGTTTTTCAATTTTAGATTTTTCAGTTTCTCGATTTTTCAATTTTTCGTTTCTTCAACTTTTGATTTGCAATTTTTCTAGTTTCCATTTTAAATATGTCATAATAATTATAATGTTTAAAATTTTACACTTTTTCAGTTTTACTATTTTAGTTTTTTACATTTTTTCAATTATTGGATTTAAAATATTGAAACTTAAAGAAATCGGATAATTTAGAAATCCAAAAATTGCAAAATTTAATAAACTATAAAATCGAAGAATTGAAAAATTAGAGATTAAAAATTTCAAGAATTGAATAAACGAAAAATTGTGATACGAAATTGAGAAATTTATATTACAATTTCGAAAAATCGAAAAACGGAAGAATCGAAAAACTGAAATCGAAACATTACAAAATTTGAAACATCCAGGAATCAAAAATCACTGAAAAATCAGGAAAATGAAAAATAAAAATCAAGAACTTGAAACACTGAAGAATCGGAAGAAAATTGCAATATCGAAAAATTTTAAAACTTGGAAGTCGAGAATTTGAAAAATTGAAAGAAAACAAAGTTGCAAAAACGAAAAATTATGAAACCCTAATCATTGAAAAATGACAACATTGAAAAAATAAAGAAAATGAAAAAACGAAAAAATTGTAATGTAAAATCGAGAAAATGAAAATTAAAAAATTGGAGGAAAGTTATAGTAATAATAATAATAATAATAATAAGGCTTTATTCCTAACAAGTTTACACCCAATAACAAGGAAAACTAAAACTTGAATAAAAAAATGGAAAAATAAAATTGAAAAATCAAATCAAGAACTTCAAAAATTGAAGAAAGGAAAAACTGAAAAATCGAAAAAGTGCAAAATCGAAAAAAACAAATACATTTTATAGAATCGAAATATTGAAAATTAAAGAAATCGGAAAATCGGATAATTCGTAATTGAAAAATAGAAAAAAAAATCTTGATTGATTTTTTATAACCTAACCAACGAAAAAAATGTTTTTCGAAAAATCCAAACACTGGAAAATCGAAATTTCGAGAAATCGAACAATCGAAAAACTGAAAAATCGAAATCGCAAAAATTTTAAAAATCTAGAAATTGAAAAGCCGAAAATCTAAATTTGAAAAGTCGAAAAATCGACCAATCGTGACATCCAGGAAATCGAAAAATTAAAATATCGAAAACTTGAAAAATCGAAAAACGAAAAATTTTAAAACCGAAAATTTTTAAAATGGAAAAACATCAAAAAACCGTTATACCGAAATATTGAAAAGTTCGAAGATCGATAAATCGAAAAACCAAAGTCGAAAAATCGAGAAGTCGAAAGACAGGAAAATCGAAAAATTGAAACACAACAATCGAAGAATTGAAAAATCGGGAAATCGAAACAAAAAATTGAAAAATCGAAATGGTAAAAAATCGAGAAATCGAAAAATAGAAGATCTAAATGTGTACATATTGAAAAATCGAAAAATTCAAAAATCAAAAACCTAAAAGTCAAAAAACCGAAAATTCGACGAAAACTGAAGATTCGAAAAATTAAAAGATCGAGAAATCGAAAAGACGAAAAATTCAAAATTCAAAAACTGAAAAATCAAAAAATCCGAAAATCGATTAATCGACAAACTGAAAATTTTAACAATAATTATTGTTCAAAATTTTGAGGATATGGCGTCACGTTTTTGGTGGACATTATTAGACAAATTTTGGTTAGCGTTTAATTTTAAAAATTGAAAAAACGAAAAATTAAAAATTGAGAAACTGAAAAATTGTAAATCGAAAAATTGAAAAATAAAAAAAAAATTAAATTAAAAAATGTGATGTCAAAAAATTGGTCGAAGGTGAATATATCCAGATTTTTCGAAAAACTGTATTATATACATATTTGATTTTCCGAATTTAATTTTTTTATGATAACCCTTCTAAGTTAAAATAAAGATATGTATGCAATGTTAAACTGTGCTGCGCGTTTATTTAAGGGAGTTTTTCCATTACAAAATTTTGTGATTACGTCATCAAAATTTTTGCATATCAATTTGATAAATGTAATGTAAAACTAATAATAACAGCACTGGATTCCCAATTTTTTTTTTACAATAAACTGCCTCATTCGTTAATTTTTTTGGGTCACCCTGTATAAATAATTCTAAAAACTACGAGTGCATTGATAAACCCCAAGTATGTAGTAAAAATATTTTACATATTTCAGGGAGGATTTTAAGATAACGTCATCAATTTTTTGAGAGGGGATAAACGAATAAATTTTGGTTAACGATTTACCACGCCTAAGATTCCAAAGCATTCGGTTTTGCAGTTTCAAACTTAAATCAAGAAATGTTGTACAATTTTTTTTTTTGCAAAAATCCAAATGAAAACTTAAAACGGATTCCTTCGGGAAGCAAAAATATTTTGGCTTTAATATAAATAAACAGTACATGGTTTATGAGAACGAAATTAACGCCAGCGTTGTTTTGTTTAAAGGAAATTCCGTCTAGACAAACAAATATTAAAGCTAATCCTATCACCCGCATTTTTCTTTTTTTAGATTGGTAGTATTTACGGCTTTTTTTTTTAGTATGTTAATTAAGGAATTGCCAATGTACATCGAATCTGTAATGTTTCGCATCGATTAAGTGTAGACAGTGTAAAAATTGAGAAACATAAATTACACCTTTAATTAAAATTTCTGAAAAACGTCATCAGTTTTTGGTGAGGATAAATATATTAATCTCGACTTTATATCTTAACGTTCTTGAAATAGCAGCAATTCCCAATTTTCCATTTTCAAATACTCGTCCGGCAATTCAGTAACCCCTTCCAGAATTTCGGAACGGCTGGCTCATCCGCACCGCCTCCAAGTCCTTCGCGGTTTACGCCGCCACCGCCACCGAGAAGCAGGAGTGGATGGCGCACATAAACAAATGCATCGAAGATCTGTTAAGGAAGAGCGGGAAGAAAGCCGTCGAGGTACACGCAGCCGTTTGGGTCCCCGATGGTGAAGCTTCAGTCTGCATGCATTGTAAAAAGTCACAGTTCACTTTGATCAACAGGAGGCACCACTGTCGGAAATGCGGAGCGGTGGTCTGCGGGCCATGCTCAAATAAGCGATTTTTATTGCCAAACCAGAGCTCCAAGCCGTTGAGAGTATGTTTACATTGTTACGACGTTCTCACGTCGGCCAAAAACCACACCACCACTACGGATAATTTGCAGAAGGGTGTGTTCTACGATTTTTGTTATTATTGGTTTTTAATTTAAGTTTGTACAGATCGAAATAATGCTGACTCGTCTGGGGAGGAAGACTCGGATGACGATGACGAAACAAACAGACAACCAGAATCCCACGATTTGGTAAGTTGAAAAAAATTGTAGTGAGTGTGCTTCCTTTGTGATAATGGGTTTGTGGAAATTGTTATCCATGTCTTATCAATGACTAAGCAGAAAGAGCTCGCTTGTTTTATCTTTATTTTATTTTAGTTTAGAGCACGGTGGTAGAAGTAAGGTGTGGAAACCTCATTCATAACTTTCCTCAAAATCATTGGTAGAAAACACAAATCGCGTGGTTTGGATTATATGTCATTCGCTGTCCACACCGCAGCGACGTCTAGAGAGATCAGTTGAAATTAAGTAATAGAAAACTGCATTAAATCTTTGACATTTATGCCAATGTCATTTATTACCCAATCACAAATGTCGAATCATCCACCAATCACACGATTCACACCAAGGACCAACCACAAACCGTTGTGCTGTGATTTATTTTCCCTCCAACGAATCTGTCACTTAATTCATTCATAAATACACTGACAAGTTGAAATGTTAATACATAGGTGGACATACTGTGCTGCATACTATTTCGTAGTAAATAAGCCTACTGGGATGCGTGTTTTATTCAACAAATTGGAGCGGCTTGTTTCCACACCTTACTTCTACCACCGTGGTTTAGAGTAAACAATAAGAAATAGCTGCTAGTGTTGTATCAGTTATCATTTATGTTTGAAAAAAAACGTGATTAGACTTTCTGGTAGGCGATAAGCCTTTACTTGAAGGACAAACACTATCAGAGTGACATTTTATGTGTAATTAAAAAATTGTATTGTAATGTGTCACACAAAACCTCTAGTAGGTCATGAAATTTATTTTTTACAATAATTATGTTGGTACTCCACCCGTTTGACAATTTTGACGTAATTGGTGAAACTAACCCGTTTTTTCTTGCGAAAATTCGTGCGGTTGTAATTAAACCACATTTGTTAATTTTCCACGGTTTAGCGAGCTCTCTCTGTTCCATTTTCTTGCAAAACAACATGCGAGTGTTACAATGATAGAGATATAATGACTTCATGGGTGCTAGTTTCAGAGTCACTGCCTCGGTTACTCTTGTTGTAAGTTATGTTTGACCGATTTTCTTTAGAATAAATAATGAGTTGCGATTGCTTTTGCTTGTCACGTTTTGCATTTTGCTTGTTCGAGTGTGGGTTTTCCCGGCGGTGACGAATTTTCCGTTTTAGCCTAAATTCTACGGCGACAGCGAAAAAACTGAAGAAGTCCATTGAGAAAAAAAGCAACCACTTCCAGCGCGCCCACGAAAGTAACAATAGAGTAAAGTAAGTAATTATATTTTTAATATGAAATGATTGTACTATGTATCTGTAGAGCGTATTATGTAGATATTGAGAACTGGTTGATTTTTCTGTTATTTTTGTAAACAATTACAAATTCGATGAATTTAAGCTTGCTCAAATTTATACTTCGCGTAATCTACACTTCTTGATATTTACATGATATCAGTCTGTTATTTTATCATAAGTATTTAAGTTGTAACTAATATTTTACTGGTGGATTAGGTCCTGTCCAAAATCAAAGCATGTACATTTTAGCAACTGTGATATAAGTTGGCCTATGTAATGAATGTTTCTAAGGGAAAGGGGGGAAATGTATTTTTCTGTGTCAACTTGTACACAATTGGAAGACAAATCCGTCCAGTTGTGTACCAAATATGTTAATCATCACAGTACACAGTAACACGATTGTTGAAATAATTATACGCAATTAAAACATTTATATTATTTGCAGTTTTATTTTACTAAAATTTAAACTCGTAGTTGCGGTCTTCAGCTTTCTTTTCTATAGGGGCGAGCGGAGTTTTCATTTTTTGGTTAAGAATGAGGTTGATCAGTTGAATGTGGTGCTTCTGAGGCAACGGCACCTCGTTGTCCACGGCCCAGTTGATTATTTCAGAGCAGCGGGTCCAGTCGCCGCGCCTAACTAAAAGCACACATCAGAAAAACCCTAATAACTTCATAAATCTTACACTGATAATCCAGAAGTGACCCCAACACACTTGAATACTGGGGCTTCATCCTATACTTCAACAGTATTTCCAACAACCTGTAGACAACCTCAGTCCTGTGACACTTCAAAGAAATGAAAACTACGTAAGGTATCCTATTGATCACAGACTTGCACAAGCCATTATGCTTCTCTAGAAGTTCTAAAGCGACCCTTTGATCGGTAAACCACTCACTTAAAAAACACCCTTGCCATACGCAAGCCAATGGAAAAAAGTCTTGGAAATCCTTAACAATGCGTTCTGAAAAACTAATCATGTTTCCAAGCGCCGCCTCGCTGCCATTTGTCACCAAATCAGCAATCAAATACTTCAACATGAGCCTGATTCTTCGACGCAAGTAGGCATTTTCTCGATACACGTCTTCAAACATCTCCAAAGCTTTTGAAACGTCACCTCTGACCCATACAGCCTGCGCTAGAAAGTCTCTAAACTGTGAATTTTCCTTCAATAGTTGTGGATGGTGGCGTTGGCATAACTCTTGTAGTTGTACAAGAGTGTCTCTTTCTCCGCTGTGAGCACAAACCGAGGCAATATTTATCACCGCGGTCGCTGGGGGCGCCGCGTTGTGCTTAACACACGACTTTATCAACTGAACAACCCCCTCTGTGTCTTCATTGTCCAATAAATTTTGAAACATGAGGCCGAGATTATCCGGCCGCACTTTTTCCGTGACTGTATTGGTTTGTTTGTCTTCTAATTTTGGCGTTGGGGTTTCTAAAAAAGCGTCATATTTGCGTTTTTTCTGGTCCCACTTGCCTATTTTTCTTTGCATCAACTGGGACGTGAATTCATCCATAATGTCGACTTCGAATTTGGAAGAAAAGTGGGGCGAGGGTCTACAGAGGGCTAAAACGGAGATGACACGCGGCGTGTTCGCAGAAATACGGGCTAAATAGCGCGCCATAGCCCCGCAAGTCACATAACCTCACTTTTTCGTTTTGACAAAAAATTCGTGCAAGCAGTCAAAATATGCGCCGGAAACAATCCATGACGCAGAAGTCTTGTACAGGAAACAACAACAAGGTGTTTGTACTTATCTTATAATAATAAATATTTATTTTTATATGTTTTGACAGATGACACACATAACCTCACTTTTCAACAACGACTCTTTAAAAACCCAATTTGGAGCTGTTTGACTTTAATTAACAACATCGTATTTATTATTTTATTTTACTAACGGAGTCATATTATTATGTACATATTTTCCCGATTCGTTCATAGACAGATATGACAGATGACATAAACATAACCTCACGACACCACTATGCGAGAACATGAAAAATGAAGAAAATCTTTCTCCTAAACCTCGTCTTAACAGCATGGGTGTACACAACGAACTCCAACCCCTCACTCGTAGACTGCAAAACCCTCCGCATGGGTCAATACATCTGCCCTGACCCCAACTACGATCTCGTGGACCCCAAAACCCAGCAAATTCGGGGCTGCTCCAAAGACAACACAGCCGAAGGTTGTATTATCACCATCACCCGACTATTATCACTAACGCACGTTTTTCTAGTTCCGTGTATAGCAGTCGATGGCCTAAATTGCACCGACACCAACAGCTCCACGTTCAACAGAACTATGCCATGTAAATGGACGTAAGTCACTTGGTTTCGTGTTAAAGCAATTTTCCAAAAATTGGTTATTTCAGGAATGGTTACTCTTTTGAAACTGCGCTACTATTGTCCATATTTTTGGGAATGTTCGGCGTTGATCGGTTTTATTTGGGGTACCCGGCGATCGGACTAGCCAAATTTTGTACATTAGGGTTCATGTTTTTGGGCCAGTTGATCGATATTGTGTTGATTGCGACACAAATGGTGGGACCTGCAGATGGGTCTGCGTACATAATTCCATATTATGGGCCGGGGGTTCAAGTGTTGAGGAGTGACAACTGGACGTTTCGGCTGCAGCAAGACGACTGGCGAATGGGGGATTAGGTTAAGGCGCTATTTAATATTTCGAATTTATATCATAATAAGATACTAAATAGTAAATGTTGTTTTACTAATTACCCGTTGAAGAGATAATACTTTTTGATGTGGTGACAATTAGCCGATTAGTACATAATGAATAACGATAGCCCCCTTGTGGAAGTTTGAAGTAACTAGGGATTTTTGTTCCGTCATGTTTTACTCAGTCAAGTTAGAAAGTGGTTGTAAATAATTTCTATTTTATTCCGAATCGGTACAGCATTTCCTCAGTCATACGTACGCTTTTTCTTTTTTTGTGGGGCTGCCGCTGCCTTTTTTAATCGAGAACTAGGGACTTTTACGCAGTCCATTTGGCTGGTGCGCAGATGGCGCCACATTCGAACCATCTGTCATTCCATGTTGTCAAAACAGTTCAAGGCTGGTTCAAGGTCCGTGAAACGTGAAATGAACAGTTAGCCGTAAGTTTTTAATTGCCGTGTCATCGTCGTAGCGATAAGTAACAAGTGAGTTGTCTCCGGTCCCCTCACGAACATATTTCTCACTCTAACCTCACTTCAGAGATGGGTCTTTTGGGCATCGTCAAATTCCTCACTCGCCGAGCAATCGAATTCCTCATCCTCGCTCTGTTACTGTTATTCTTACCTCGAGTACCCCCAGACGCGAAATTCTCCCAGTCATACAAGTAAGTATCGTACTTTACCCACCAGCCTCCACTAACCCCTCAACAGAGTAGCCCCAATTCGGCCGTTCCAAGGGGGGCTCGCGCTCAACGAGAAGCTCAATGACGTAGAACTCTGGCATAAGGGCGACCTGCACGGCCCCGAAGCCTTCGCTGACTACAAAGGCGAGCTCTACACTACGCTGCACGGGGGCGACGTGGTGAAGCTCGTCGGCAACCACATCACCCCCGTAGTCAAGTTCGGCAAGCCTTGCAAGGGGGTGCACGAGGAGGAGCTGTGTGGGCGCCCCCTCGGCATGGCGTTCGACAAATCCGGCGTTTTGTACGTCGCTGATGCCTACTACGGACTGTACAAAGTGGACGTCGCCACCGGCAACAAGCAGCGCTTGGTGGCTATCGACGACGTGATCGGCGGGCGCAATGTGACCCTGCCGAATTCGGTGGCCGTCGGCAGCAACGGCGACTTGTTCTGGACGGACTCCAGCACCGAGTTTCAGCTCCAGGACGGGGTTTTTGACTTGTTGGCGGACGGGAGTGGGAGGTACGTTTGAATGTGTAATTGTTTGCGAAGGTTAGCGAAACGAGTTTGCTTAATTAATTTTTTATTTCAGATTGATTCATTATGATTCCAAAACGAAAAAAAATTCCGTGTTGATAGCGGATTTGCATTTCGCGAATGGCGTCGCGTTGGCGCAGGATGAAGAGTTTATTTTGGTGTCGGAAACGATGCGGAACAGGCTGCATCGGTACTACTTGAAGGGGGCGAAGAAGGGGACGCGGGACGTGTTTATCGATGGGTTGCCGGGGATGACGGATAATTTGAAGGCGGATGGGAAGGGCGGGTTTATTGTTCCTTTGGTGGTGGCGGTGGATGATTACCATCCCGCGATTGGACAAATTTTCGGGCCTTTTCCACTTTTGAGAAAGCTGATAGCGAGGATTTTAGGGCTTGTTCAATTCGGGTTTAAGTTTACCAACGATTTGTATCCGAATGAGTTTTCGAGAATTGGGGCCCACTACGTGGGGCACTTCGTTATGGGGTCGCCGCTGTACCCGAAGAGGACTTCCATTTTGCACGTCTCGAAAAATGGGGAAATTCTAGATAGTATACACTGCCTAACTGGAAAACTGGCGGGCATTAGTGAAGCCCACGTTTTCAAAAACACCCTGTATTTAGGGTCACCGTTCAATGACTACATAGGCCGCATTTCCTTGGATAAAATAGGCTGGGGACACTTGAATAACGTTCCTAAACCTACTACAACACCTAAACCAACCACAACAACAACAACAACAACACCCAAACCTACCACAACAACAACAACAACACCTAAACCTACAACAACAACAACAACACCGAAACCTACAACCACTACAACAACAACACCCAAACCAACGACCACCACCACTACAACACCTAAACCTACAACCACTACAACAACAACACCTAAACCTACAACTACAACAACACCCAAACCTACTACCACTACAACGACAACACCTAAACCTACTACCACCACACCACCTAAACCTACTCCAGCGCCTACTGTGACCAAGTCCACCCAAAACGAAGCTCAAAGACAACCTGTTAAAGATCAACCAAAAGCAGTTCCAGTTAAAGAGTCTCCTAACAAAAACTAAGTAGGCTGTGATGTCATTGTTATCGTTGCATCATCGCAAGTCTTTGTTTCAAAAATCTTGAAGTAGACTGAGTCACTTTTCACCTTTTATATACAGAAGGAACATTCCGTTGTTTATTTTTTTTTTGTGTGTTTATTTTATTATAGTGATATTTACACTAAGAAATAAGAATCTCATTTTTTCCTACTCAAAATAGTGCATTTCTTTAAGTTTTAAATATTATGGCAGGTTAACGAGGTGATAATTTACATGGTTTTTATATGTATCGATTTTGTACTGGGATATTTTTGTTGGATGTGATGTGTATTTAAATAAAATTATTTAGTAAAGTGCATTAGTTTCATTATTTTTAATTGATACCCGTTTCGAGATAAGAAATCTTTTCTCGGAGCGAGACAATAGACGAGTTTAATGTAGAAGTAATCGTTTTTAAGTTGTTGACTCAGTGGTTAACACACGACTGATAACCGAGAAGAATCTTTGACATGATGTAATCTTTATGGTTTTATTGACACTAACATGATTCTGGAATGCGATAGATATCTAATCTTTGTAGATCATCTGTTGATGAATCATCAAATGTTCGCAATTTACAATAAATATTGTTAGATATGTCACTAAGCACTTAAAATACATTCTACAAGGTCAACCTGCAGATAAGCCTAAGTACATGGTGCGCGAATACTTGACTTATTTGACCAAGTATTTATAG
The DNA here is from genome assembly GCF_036711695.1 of Zophobas morio. Classification (NCBI taxonomy): domain Eukaryota; kingdom Metazoa; phylum Arthropoda; class Insecta; order Coleoptera; family Tenebrionidae; genus Zophobas; species Zophobas morio. Next base: position 2,677,335 of record NW_026972112.1, read on the forward strand.
AAGTGTGAATTGTGTGCAACTTTAAATTAATATTAAACAGAAGGTTTATTACCTTTTCAGTATTCACACAAACAGTTTTTACGGGAAACACAATCACTATTGTTTGCCACGTTTTCTACTTGGTTAAAAAACGTAGGACCTCGTTTATTTTATCATTACTTGAAACAGTTATTTGTATATTACGGGCGAAAGTGGCATAACGTGTACTCCTAAGGGGTTGTTTTAATGGTTGAGCGCAAACAGGGTAGTAAATTACTTAAGCGAAAATACCCCACTCCAGAGTTTTTACATAATTTTTCAGTTTTCCCCACGACCTAGTTTTTTATTCCAAATTAAACCCTGCGCAACATTTGTAAACGTAATTGAAAATTATGGAGTGTTTTCACTGAATAACAAAAAATCGGAATATTTACACTCTTTGACGTTTCTTGTCTCCTACAGTGTGGAAAAATAAGTCTCCTGTTTCCGGTTGTTTGTGGCTTGTCGCGTGTTGGATTCTGTTCGAGGTTTAATAATATTTTGCGGCTTGAATTGAACATTTATTCTCGACGGCGCCGCTCGAGAGCGTAGCGTTTCCGAGACCAGATGCTTGTGATTTTGATCAACTGCCATAATATTTATATTTGCTGCCACATATTCGTAATAATAATAACTTGTGTACTTGCATCCAGTTACTTTAATTCGGTTTTTCTCTTTTTCTTAGTGTCTTTAAAATTGTGAATGGAAAAATAAACATTTTTTTTAATTCCTTATTTTATGTAAGCTCGTAATGTTTCCAAATTTTGATCATTTTTTGTAAAAGTTAGTCATCAGTAAGCACTACTTGGTAAGATAAAACTGATTTTGGCAAATGATATACCCTCTAAAAAAAGAGGATGGGTAGCAAATGACGTATCTTCTAAGAAATTTAATTAAATTATTATAAGAAAAGACACTAGAGGCTCCAAAGTACTTTCAAATCCTTTCCAAACAGGAATACCTAGAACCTCAAGATTGTTTTAAATTAAAAAAAAACGAGGTCCCAAAATTAACTCAAAAACAGGTCAAGTCAGAATTTTCCAAAAATAGAACACCAAAATCCCCTAAAATTCTTTTAAATAATAATTTACAAAAAAAAACTCGATGGGCTTCTAAAATAATATACTCTGCAACAAAACACCAGATTCCTTTAAATTTATCCCAAAAATAAAACACTCAAGGGACCTAAAATTAACTCCGAACTTAAACGAATTTTGTATAAGTATATTTCACTCCCACTCAAAGAAAATCTCCGTGTACTCTCTACACTCTCCAAACTCCAAACACCCGCCCGCCCTTTTTTTCTTAAAGGATATGTTATTTGCCAAAATCAGTGTATCTTAGAAAGCCCCAACTCTGCCCACGAGCCCTTTATTTTCTTAGAAAATGTCATTTGTTAAAATCAGTTTTTCCTTAGCGAGTGCTGTCCCCGCCCACCCGCCCTTTAGTTTCTTAGGGGATATATTATTTGCCAAAATCAGTCTATCTAAGCAAGTACTGGCCCCGCCCGCCCACCCACCCTTTATTTTATTAGAGTATAATGTCATCTGCCAGAATCCGCCTTATCTTAGCAAATACTAGCTCCGCCCATCCGCCCTTTACTTTCCTAGAGGATATATCATTTGCCAAAATCATTCTATTTCAACAAGTATTAACCCCGCCCACCCGCCCTTTACTCTCTTAGAGGATGTCAGTTGCCAAAATCAGTTTTACCTTAACAAGTGCTGCCCCCGCCCACCCACCCTTTAGTTTCTTTGGGATATATCATCTGCCAAAATCAGTATATCTAAGCAAATACTAGCCCCGCCCACCCACCCTTTATTTTATTAGAGTATATATCATCTGCCAGAATCCGCCTTATCTTGGCAAATATTAGGCCACCCACCCGCCCTTTATTTTTCTAGAGAATATATAATTTGCCAAAATGAGTCCATTTCAACAAGTACTAGCCCCGCCCACCCGCCTTTTACTTTCTTAGAGGATGTCATTTGCCAAAATCAGTCTTATCTTAGCAAGTGCTAAAATTTGCCAAGATAGGACTGTTTGTGGTAAATTACATATCCCCTAAGAAAATAGAGGGCGGGTGGGCGGAGCTAGTATTTGTTAAGATAAAATTGATTTTGGTAAATGACATATCCTCTAAGAAGAAACAAGGGTGGGTGGGCGGGGCCAAAATTTGCTAAGATAGGACTGGTTATGGCAAATTACATATTCCCAAAGAAAATAAAGGGCGGGTGGGCGGGGCTAGTATTTGCTAAGATAAGATTGATTTTGATAAATGACATATCCTCTAAGAAAAAAGGGTGGGTGGGCGGGGGTAAAACGTGCTAATACATATAAGACTGATTGTGGCAAATTACATACCTCCTAAGAAAATAGAGGGCGGGTGTTATATGTTATATCAAACAACAATGAATGAAGAGGGGGTGGATGGGCGGGGCTATTGCTCGCTTATAAAATATTCTGTAGGGAAAAGTTAAACTAAGCCCCGCCCACCTACCGGTTCACTCATTTTTTGGAATTTTATCAAATTATTACATAAACAACATATTATTGCAGTTTTCAGTAGTTATATTTGACTTTGTCTGCTTTGAACGAATTTTATAGAAGTTTATTTCACTCCCATTCAAAGAAAATCTCCATGTACTCTCTACACTCTGCGTGAGGTCAATATTTATAATTGACCCAACGAACCGAGAATGGAAATTGTTGCCTTGTTATTGTTCATTTGCCAAAATCAGTTTCATCTTGATAAGGACCAACTCCAAACACCCACCCGGTCTTTATTTTCTTAGAGGATGTCATCTGCCAAAATCAGTTTTACCTTAGCAAGTGCTGGCCCCACCCACCCTCCCTTCAGTTTCTTAGGGGATATATCATTTGCCAAAATCAGTCTATCTAAGCAAGTACTAGCCCCGCCCACCCACCCTTTATTTTATTAGAGTATATGTCATCTGCCAGAATTCCCCTTATTTTAGCAAATAATAGCCCCGCCCACCCGCTCTTTGTTTTCCTAGAGAATATATCATTTGCTAAGATAGGACTGTTTACGGTATATTATATATCCCCTAAGAAAATAGAGGGCGGGTGGGCGGGGCTAAAATTTGCTATGATAGGACTGAATGTGGCAAATTACATATCCCCTAAGAAAATAGAGGGCGGGTGGGCGGGGCTAGTATTTGCTAAGATAAGATTGATTTTGATAAATGACATCCTCTAAGAAGAAAAAAGGGTGGGTGGGCGGGGCTAAAACTTGCTAATATAAGACTGATTGTGGCAAATTACATAACTCCTAAGAAAATAGAGGGCGGGTGTTATATGTTATAGCAAACAACAATGAATGAAGAGGGGGTGAGTGGGCGGGGCTATTGCTTGTTTATAAAATATTCTTTAGGGAAAATTAAACTAAGCCCCGCCCACCCACCCGTTCTCTCATTTTTTGGAATTTTATCAAATTATTACAAAAACAACATATCATTATTATTGCAGTTCTCAGTAGTTATATTTGCCTGCTTTGAACGAATTTAATAAAAGTTTATTTCACTCCCATTCAAAGAAAATCTCCATGTACTTTTATACACTCTGCATGAGGTCAATATTTATAATTGACCCAACGAACCGCGAATGGAAATGGTTGCCTTGTTATTGTTCATTTGCCAAAATCAGTCTCATCTTGATAGGTATCAGCTCCAAACACCCACCCGCCCTTTATTTTCTTAAAGGATATAGTATTTGCCAAAATCAGTGTATCTTAACAAATCCCAGCTCCATCCACGTGCCCTTTATTTTCTTAGAGGATGTCATTTGCCACATCAGTTTTACTTTAGCGAGTGCTCACCCCGCCCACCCACCCTTTAGTTTCTGAAGGGATATATCATTTGCCAAAATCAGTCTATCTAAGCAAGTACTAGCCCCGCCCACCCACCCTTTATTTTATTGCACTATATGTCATCTGCCAGAATTCGCCTTATCTTAGCAAATACTAGCCCCGCCCACCTGCTTTTTATTTTCCTAAAGGAGATATCATTTACCAAAAATCAATCTTATCTTAGCAAGTGCTAAAATTTACTAAGATAGGACTGTTTGTGGTAAATTACATATCCCCTAAGAAAATAGAGGACGAGTGGGCAGGGCTAGTATTTGTTAAGATAAGATTGATTTTGGTAAATGACATCTCCTAAGAAAAAAAAGGTGGGTGGGCGGGGCTAAAATTTGCTAAGATAGGACTAATTGTGGCAAATTACATATCCCCTAAGAAAATATAGGGCAGGTGGGCGGGGCTACTATTTGTTAAAATAAGACTGATTTTGGTAAATAACATATGCTCTAAGAAGAAAAAAGGGTGGGTGGGCGGGGTTAAAACTTGCTAATATGAGACTGATTGTGGCAAATTACATGCCTCCTAAAAAAATAGAGGGCGGGGCTATTGCTTGCTTATAAAAAAATCTGTAGAGAAAAGTTAAGCTAAGCACCGCCCACCTACCCGTTCTCTCATTTTTTTCAACAAAAATAAGAAATAAATGTTACAACAAATCAGTAGCATAATAAAAAAACATTAAAGTACGCTTTTGTTTCATTACTTTGTGCCTACGAACACATTCCGCCATGTTGCCAGGACAAACAACAAAAACACCACGTCCATACAAATAAATCTTTATTATCACACTCTTAATTTCCCATAAAAATAAGTGGATATGGATTAACATCTTGGTCCCCCATACAAGTGGCCGGTGATGGAGGCTTAGCCACCGGCTCAGTACTACCCATCAACCAGTACGTAGTAACAAACCCCTTCCCTTTCAACTCAACCTCGCCTCGCAACTCCAGACGAAAAGTCCTAAACTTCTCCAGGATATTTTTAGTAGCTTCACTCACATGTATCTTCAAAGCTGCAATTTTCCAAAAAATGAAAAGAAAATGAGTACTAAATTGGACTTACGCTGTCCGGTACTCTCCATCCGACTAGCTGTGTTTACTGTGTCACCAAACAAACAATAATGGGGCATTTTTTGCCCCACCACCCCTGCACACACCGGCCCGGAATGAATCCCAATCCTCACCTATTCAAACCCAAAATCAAAACCTTGTCACACTCAAGGGTCAAGTAGTACCTTCAACTGGTAGTCCGGATTGTGCTGGATACTAAAGCACCGAATAGCGTCCAAAATCGCCAAAGACAAAAGCGCTATTTCTTTAGCATGCGCATCCCCATTGCGTTCCGGAAGCCCAGACACCACCATGTATGCATCCCCTATAGTTTCCACCTTATAAACATCGAACGACCCTATAATCCTGTCGAAGGTACTATACAGATCGTTCAAAAAATCCACCACTTGCATTGGGCTACTTTTGGCACACAAAGCAGTAAATCCGACGATGTCGCTAAAATAGACAGTCACACATTCAAACTGTTCTGGCTGCACTAATTCTCCGGCCATCAACTGTTGGGCTACCGGACGTGGTAGTACTTGATACAATAGTTCTTCAGATCTTCGCTTCTCTTGACTCAGTTGTTCGGTTTTTTCGCCAACTAGCGCCTCTAAATTGTTGGCGTACTGTTCCATGCGACGAAGAAGGTCATCCATGAGGTTTTCACAATAACCTCTGGAAAAATTTGGAGTGTAAAGGTGGCTACATGGAGGGACTAAGGTTACTTCATTATTCCCCGTAGAGTAATTTTGATGGTCTCGAATGTGGGTCTTTCTTCGGGGTTGTCGTTCCAGCAGCGGTCCATCAAGTCTACCAGGTCTTCAGGGCAGTGCCTGTGGGTGATCGCCGGACGAAACGGGGGGTTTTCGCGAGCAGCAACTCTGGAAATGATTTCTACAACAGATTTATAGCAACTTTCGGGGATGTAGGTACCATGAGGCTCCAGAAACTGTCGAGCGGCTTCGTAGGGTCCCCCTCTCACTATAATCTCCTCTAGAATGATGCTGAAACTATAAACGTCACCTTTTTGAGTAGCTGGAGTACCTGGAATCACTGTCAAAGGAAGCAGTTCTGGGGCCACCCACAACATCTCTGAAACCTCACCACTTAGCCTCTACTTACACCCCTACAAGCTAGTACTTTTGTAAAAATCGGAGTCCTTTTCCACTTGCATAGGTGATGTTAAAGTCGTAAGTCCAAAATCAGAAATCTTCAAAACGAATCGACCGTCAATCAAACAATTACAAGATCTTAGTTTACCGTGAACTGACACTTCGCAGCTGTGGAGGTAACTCATCCCCTGTAAGACCAGTATGACTACAAGACCAATCAAAGACACACCCAACCTTAACGACGTCATGGATCAGCGACATCCGAAAATTCCAGTCTAGTTGGATTTCTTCGTTGTCTAACACGTCCTTCAAGCTCCCCCTTGGACAGTACTCGGTCAAAATTAGTACGGTGGGGCACTCGATGCACGCCCCCAGGAACCTAACGGTGTTCTCGTGGGTCACATCCCGCACTTGCTTGATCTCCCACAGCAATTTTTTATTAATGTCGACCTTCTTTTTCGAAATTTTTTTGATAGCGACGCGATTTCCCTTGTAGATGCCTACGGTGGTGAAGATTTTGGTTTGGATGGAGTTGGTGGAGGTGATGGAGGCGCGGGCGCTGCGTAGACCGAAGGTCTACAAAAATGAGTTTAGATGGGGAAGTGAGGTGTGTTGGACTTACTTCTGGCGGTTTTTGGAGGGCCAGTTTTGATCCGAAGGGTTTGCCGATTTCGATTAGGACTTCCTCGGGGCGGATGCGCCAGGACATGTTGTTGAGGTCGGCGGCGATTCTCATTTGTCTATCAAAGAATCATTCAATTGTTTGACTTGACTCTAGACCACTTACTTGTTGCAGATGCAGACAATCGTGACAATGAAAGCCAGGAAGACCCCAAAGGCGAAAGATCCATACAAGATGATTTTGTAGGTTTCTTCAAAAGAAACATAATAGTTCAATAGTTTGCAAATTTAACCATATTACCATGGTTCCGACAGTCTGGGTCATTGTCCAGGAAGCCGCACCTTGGAATATCGGGTGGTGGGCCTTCCATTCCTCCAGGCCAGTGAATTTTTTTGCCTTGGACGGGCGAATAACGTTTATGGACACCATAGTAGTGGGCCACTACTTCAAATTTTCCTGTAATTGGGTCCAGATCCAGGACTGAGTAATCAGCGTCCCTGTCGCCGTTGTTGTCAATGCGGACATGTCCTGTGATTCCTTAACCAACCAAAATAAAATATTAGGAGTCATAAATAGTGGACACCAAGCATGTCATTCCCGAATTTGATGAAAGTTTAATGGTTTAGGTGACCTTGGGACCTCAAGTCGCTTTAAATTACATAAATACGCAAAAACCCCAGTCATTGCGTTTAAATGAGTTCTTAAGAAAGTGTTGTAAAATTAAACGAGCCGTTTCCGAGGTAATCAATAAATAAGATCGCTTCATCACTACTTTCTATTGACATATCCTGAGTAATCAGTTCTAAAAAGAAGCATATCACTGATTAGTGGGTAAACTATCTCTATACCAAATAATATTTCTTTGAAGTGCACTTAACAAATAAATTTCAGTTAATTTCTGTGTTTAAACTTTATTAAGTAAATTATAGAGAGCATGTCATTCTATTGACGTCATCAGTTTTTTAGAACGGAAACACAATTAGTTAAATTACAGTATAACCTCGATAATCCGGATTAATTGGGGAATTAGCGATTTGTTCGGATCAGCGAATTTCCCAAAAATCAGAAAGGGACTTCATACACCGCTGAAAACAAACTTTAAGAAATAAACCTTTTCCATTATGTATTTGTATTAGGTATTTCCAGAATCATCCATTGAAATATAGCAATTTTTAAAAATTTCGAAAAATTCGAATTTCACACCGAATTTTCTGAAAATATTGCTCCGTTACCATCGACAGGTTATATTTTTGGAATCAGCATGTCGAGATCCAAGTCCCTGAATTTTTTCGCAATTTTCAGACAACTTTTTTAAAAATGAAATTTTTTCAATGGTCTTCAAATTTCGGCCAATTTTTGACATTTTCGAAACTTAACTAAATACATTTTCTTGTAGATTTCGAGCTCTAGAATTTACTTCCGGCATCGTTTCTTTGATAACTGCAATCATTTTGCCGGAATCAGGCGCGGATACAGGATTTCGTTTAGGGGGGGGCAATTTTTGTGGTATTTAACCTATTTCCCAGAAATGCGTTCTAAACAAAAAAAATTATAAAATTTTAACTAGTATACTCTTTTCACATAACATGGGTGACATTTGGTTGTTTTCGTCGTGTACAGTAGATCCTCGATAATCCGAATTAATTGGGAAAAAGGTGTGTTCGGATTAACGATTTGTTCGGATCAGCGATTTTCCCAAAAATCTGAAAGGAAATTGAATAACAACTTCATACACAGTTGAAAACAAACTTCAAGAAATAAACCTTAATTTTATTAAACAAAATTAAAGAATTCTTAAGCAACAATGGATAATAGATGCATTCTAAAAAAATATTATTCCGTGACCATAAACACGCTATCTTTTTCGAACACGCTGGGATCTAGGTATACCCTGATTTTTTTCAGAATTTTTAGACGAATTTTTCAAAAATGTAATTTTCCATTATGTATTCTCGACGATTTTCGAAATTTAACTAAATAGATTTTCTTGTAGATTTTGGACCTCAGAAGTCACTTCTGGTTTCATTTCTTCGATAACTTAAACCTTTTTCCCAGATTCGTCCAGTTGGCAATTTTTAAAAATTTCGAAAAATTCGAATTTCACACCGAATTTTCGAAAATATTGCTCGGTTACCATTAACATGCTATATTTGGAATCAGAACGTCGGGATATACATATCCCTGAATTTTTTCAGAATTTTTAGGAAATTTTTTCAAAAATGAAATGTTCCTCATGCAAATTTCGACCTATTTTCGACGATTTTGGAAATTTCACTACCTAAATACCTTTTCTTGTAGATTTCGGGCCTCATTTCTTCGATAACTTCAACCTTTTTTCCAGAATTAGATAATAATTAATTCAGTGCATTGAAATATGGCAATTTTTAAAAATTTCAAAATAGTCTATACAACATATGTAAAAAGATCTTTTTTGCAAGTAGGTGCGTGTTTCCAAGTTCAGTTCAGATTGTAGAGTTTTTGTTCGGATTAAAGAAGCATCGACTTCAAATAGCCTGTGTTCGGATAATCGTGAATTCGGATTATAGAGGTTGTAGGTACTGTATTTACAAAATGAAATGTGATTTCAAAATTTTGAAATTGGTCAAAATAAAGTACCTCGGTCCTGTGTGAGGGGGGGCAATTGCACCCATTGCCCCCCCCCTGGATCCGCGCTTGGCCGGAATCGACCGTTGAAATATCGAAATTTTTAGAAATTTTCAAAAATTCGCATTTTTTACCGATTCTTTCGAAAATGTTGCTCCGTGATCATCAACACACTATATTTTTGGAATCAGCATGTCGAGATCTACGTCCCTGAATTTTTTTCACAATTTTTAGAAAACTTTTTAAAAAGTGAAATTTTTTCATTGGTCCCCCCTTCCTCAAATTTCGACCAATTTTTGACATTTTCGAAACTTAACTAAACACATTTTCTTGTAGCTTTCGAGTTCTAGAATTCACTTCCGGCATCGTTTCTTTGATAACTGTAATCCTTTTTCCAGAATCGACCGTTGAAATATCGAAATTTTTAGCAATTTTCAAAAATTCGCATTTCATACCGATTCTTTCGAAAATGTTGCTCCGTGATCATCAACACGCTATATTTTTGGAATCAGCATGTTGAGGCCTATGTCCCTGAATTTTTTCACAATTTTTTGACAACTTTTTTAAAAAAGACATTTTTTCAATAGTCCTCCTTTCTTCAAATTTCGGCCAATTTTTGACATTTTCGAAACTTAACTAAACACATTTTTTTGTAGATGTCGAGTTATAGAATTCACTTCCGGCATCGTTTCTTTGATAACTGCAACCGTTTTTCCAGAATCGACCGTTGAAATATCGAAATTTTTAGAAATTTTCAAAAATTCGCATTTCATACCGATTATTTCGAAAATGTTGCTCCGTGATCATCAACACACTATATGTTTGGAATTAGAATGTCGAGATCTACGTCCCTGAATTTTTTCACAATTTTTAGAAAACTTTTAAAAATGAAATTTTTTTCAATGGTCCCCCTTCTTCAAATTTCGGCCAATTTTTGACATTTTCGAAACTTAACTAAACACATTTTCTTGCAGCTTTCGAGTTCTAGAATTCACTTCCGGCATCGTCTCTTTGATAACTGTAATCCTTTTGCCGGAATCGACCGTTCAAATATCGAAATTTTTAGAAATTTTCAAAAATTCGTATTTCATACCGATTCTTTCGAAAATGTTGCTCCGTAATCATCAACACACTGTATTTTTGGAATCAGCATATCGAGATCTACGTCCCTGAATTTTTTCACAATTTTAAGAAAACGTTTTATAACATGAAATTTTTTTCAATGGTCCCCCCTTCTTCAAATTTCGGCCAATTTTTGACATTTTCGAAACTTAACTAAACACATCTTCTCGTAGCTTTCGAGTTCTAGAATTCACTTCCGGCATCGTTTCTTTGATAAATGTAATCCTTTTGCCGGAATCGACCGTTGAAATATCAAAATTTTTAGAAATTTTCAAAAATTCGCATTTCACACCGATTCTTTCGAAAATGTTGATCCGTGATCATCAACACACTATATTTTTGGAATCAGCATGTCGAGATCTACGTTCCTGAATGTTTTCACAATTTTTAGAGAACTTTTTTAAAAGTGAAATTTTTTTCAATGGTCCCCCCTTCTTCAAATTTCGTCCAACTTTTGACATTTTCGAAACTTAACTAAACACATTTTCTTATAGCTTTCGAGTTCTAGAATTCACTTCAGGCATCGTTTCTTTGATAACTGTAATCCTTTTGCCGGAATCGACCGTTGGGATATCGAAATTTTTAGAAATTTTCAAAAATTCGCATTTCATACCGATTCTTTCGAAAATGTTGCTCCGTAATCATTAACACATTATATTTTTGGAACCAGCATGTCGAGATCTACGTCCGCGAATTTTTTCACAATTTTTAGAAAACTTTTTAAAAAGTGAAATTTTTTCAATGGTCCCCCCTTCTTCAAATTTCGACCAATTTTTGACATTTTCGAAACTTAACTAAACACATTTTCTTGTAGATTTCGAGTTCTAGAATTCACTTCCGGCATCGTCTCTTTGATAACTGCAATCATTTTGCCGGAATCGAGGGGTTGAAATATCGAAATTTTTAGAAATTTTCAAAAATTCGCATTTCATACCGATTCTTTCGAAAATGTTGCTCCGTGATCATCAACACACTATATTTTTGGAATCAGCATATCGAGATCTACGTCCCTGATTTTTTTCAGAATTTTTTCAAAAATGAAATTTTCCACTGTGCAAATTTCAACCCATTTTTGATAATTTTTGAAATTTAACTAAATACTTTTTCTGGTAAATTTCGGACCGCAGACTTCACTTCCGGCCTTATTTCTTCGATAACTTCAACCTTTTTTCCACAATTAGTTAATTAATTCAGTGCATTGAAATATCGAAATTTCTAAAAATTTCAGAAAATTCAATACAAGTGCAGAAAGAAGATTTCGCGTCATTTTTACAAGTAGTTGCATGTTTTCAAGTTCAGTTCGGATTACGTAATTTTTGTTCGGATTAAAGAGGCATCGACTTCAACTAGCCTCTGTTCGGATTACTGGATGTTCGGATAATCGTGAGTTCGGATTATAGAAGTTATACTGTATTAGCAATTTTGAAATAATTTTGAAGTCCGCTTAAAATCATAGGTTAGTTGGCCTTCAAGATTTCCACACAGAAAAACAGACAGGCAGACGGAAATTAGAGATTCATCATTCGTTCAACCGACTAACTTAAATAAATTGATTTTCGTAAGTAAGTCGACAAGAATTTAGGCTGAGAGGCCATTTTCCGATTTAACACACGTAGGGCACCACACCGGGACTGAGATAAGTCTGCTAAATTCAACAATTTGTAAATGTCAAGGTGTTTTTTTCTTCGATAATATTAGGTTATTTTCGACGAAAAACTTCCATTTTGTGAGGTAAAGGAATCTGTAGAGGTTTTTAACTAAAAAGGCAAAATATAAGCCCGCCCACCCGCCCTGTCTCAATTGTGATGATTTTTTTATTCGCCGTGAACCAAAGGGGCGGAGCTTAACTGCAAAATAATTATTTCGTAACGAAAAATTAAAAATATGTTTTTGAGTATCGTGTTGTTCAAAGAATAATGTATATTAAGACAAAAAGACAAAATATACACCCCGCCCACCCACCCCATCTCAATTGTGACGATTTTTTTATTGTTAGAAACTTAAAAACACGTTTAAAATGGTAAATTTTTGTAAGGAAATATGGATTTTGCAATTAGGCTCCGCCCCTAGCTCTGCCAACGAATGAAAACTTTATTGCTATTCAAGTCAGGGCAGGTATGGGTGGGGCTTAATCTTTGGTTTTCATTTTTTCTTAGTATACGTTGTATTCTTTGAATAACACGATACTCAAAAAAATGTCTTACATGGTAATCTCGACTAACGATTTAAAAAAATCATCACAATTGAGATAGGGCGGGTGGGCGGGGCTTATATTTTGCCCTTTTTCTCAATATACGTAGTCGTTGTAATATCGTAAACAATAACACAAGTTAATAATGTTGTAAAACTAACGATAACACTTATGCCTTACCATGAAAATCCCTCGCCCACATCCTCGTCGTAATGTTAATCCCGTTCCTAATATCCCCGCCTTCCATCAAAGTCTCGTTCAGCGCCATTCCCAACAAATACACCCCATCATAAAAAGCCCCAATCACAAAATTGATCTCCTCTCCTTCGCTTATGCTATAGTTGTAGTCCCTCAGCGCCCGCTCCTTCACCCTGTCTGCGAAATCCTGGAACTGGTCGCTCGTGGGCTGCAGCAAAGACACCCTCAGCAGCGCCTCGTAGGCCTTCCGAGCCGCCGCGTCGTTGCTGTCTCCCGCTTCCCAGTCGTGGTCCTTCCAGTAAGACCCCTGGAAGATCTCCACGTCCAGGAAGGTCCAGTCGCCCTTGGTCATCCCCAGGGAGTGCGCGGCCAGCATAAACTTGCGCACCAGGCTTCCGCGGACGCTCAAAATCACCACTGCAACAAGGGGGTTACAAGGGCCCGAAAGGGTGGATGGTGGTACCTCTGGCGTACATGCTGGCGTCGCGGAGGTAGTTGTCGATGGATTCGTTGTCGTTGCCGTCCAGCTCGCGCATGAAAGTGAGGAGGCCTTGCTTTTTTAAGCCGTGTTCCAGGTTTTTCCCTAAGAAACGAGTTTGGTTAAGTGTAAGGGTTGCGACGAGAGTGGTAAGTGGAAGTTGTATGGAGCTATGTACAACGCCTCGGTAGCGCAGTAGGCAGCGCGTAAGTCTCATAATCTTAAGGTCGTGAGTTCGATCCTCACCCGGGGCACATCTTTTTTTCTTTTTATTTAAATTAAAATTTATGTGAACATTTGTATTTAATAAATAAATAAATAAATGAAATTAAATGGCAAAGTTTTATTTTACACTTTTAGACAGTTTTTCAGAATATTGATTTACTAATTAATAATTATAATCAATTTTTAAAATTCCCAAGTTTTCATCAAATCTGAGCAAAAAATTATTAAATTTATCCATAAATCACAATATAGTGATAAAAATTCTAGACATAATCTATAAAAATAAAAAAAAAAGAATGTCAGAAGTGGGATTCGAACCCACGCCCACAGAGTGGACCAGAACGCTCATTGAACCTGGTATCAGGCAAGGTAACCTTGAGTCTGGCGCCTTAGACCGCTCGGCCATCCTGACATACTGACAGAGTGCGCCTATGAAGCTATTTCCAGTCCATTTTTTTTATCAATTATGATAACAATATTACTATCAATAAAAATGTGTTAATATAGTTACGACATCTCAAATTGACTCTACATTATTATTTCTGTAGATAAAATAAATTTAGGTGATTTTTCCAAACACTATTATGTATATTAGCGAATAAATAAACGGCGTCACAAAATAATTACAGTTCTAAATATGTTGAATAAAGTTAATGCGTACATCCTATCGTTTTGTTTAAAAAAAAGTTAAAAAAAAAACTACGACGAGGATGGGATTCGAACCCACGCGGGCAGAGCCCATTGGATTAGCAGTCCAACGCCTTAACCACTCGGCCACCTCGTCTTGTCAGCACCGTTCCGCTATATCGTAGATAAATTACAACTAGTTCAAATAAAAAATTGATAAAATAGCAACGATAAAAGTAATGGTTTATGATAAATTTAAAAAGACTAATAGAAAAGGTTTTAATTTTTATTCAATCTTACTTTATTGTTGATTATACGTAAATACATTTTAATGATGTTGATGACAGTGATAATGACAGTATTGGCAGGGCTACAGACTTATAAAAAAAAGATAGACTAGACTTACCAGCAGTTAACGAAAATAAATCAGACCTGTCAAGGATTAGGGCAATATGTCGCCACCCAAACTGCTTAAAAATGCTCGAAAAAACTGACTTCAGTCTACATTGGCAATAGGACATTCTTGTTAGGGTTGGGTACTTGCTCTTGTCTTTCAGAATTCCCTAAAAATTAGTGGTAATATTAACAATAAACAATTTGGTAATTTCGTCAAATTTTTCATTAAAAATGGTCAAGTTTATAATAATAATTATGCACAATGAATTGTTAAAAGATTTAAAATGATTTTTTTAGAGTGACTTTCCATCCATGTTGAAATTAATAACTATTATGAATGTTTAAGATGACTTGACAAAAATATAAGAGTCTATAGAAGTGTCTATAATAATTAATTATAGACACTTCTATAGAAAATACAAGTTATAGATAATTAAGAATTCTTATCTCTTATCTTGTTTGTCCGTTAATTCAATCTTGATAAATCCGGTCAATGCCGGCTTAAAAAAGCTTAATAAAAATATCGAAATCACTGGTTCGTTCCATATGAAATCCCCAAATTTGAATAAAAAATATTACATTTATCTGAACTTCTTTTTCAAAATTGTAAACGTCAAATTTCCAAAGTCTTCAATCTCTTTGTCTCCACTTTTCTAAATTTTCTCTTCTCTGCAACCCGAATCCAGCAACACAAATAGAATAACGCCACAATTAAGCCCACCCCCAATTACCATCACGAAACACCCTAATCAAGCCCATCCGCCCTAATGGCCCATTACTACAAATTCCTCATTTACTCACGGCGCTGTCGCTCTTATTCCACTTCTGCAGGCGGCCCAGGATCCCCGAAGTGACCGAGAGCTCCCCCTCGGTGGGCGGCTGGTCCCCCATTCCCGTGATGATGGGGGTGTTCCAGTAGGCCGCCAGTCGGGCAACAGGTTCAAGGGCGAATAAACAAGCGGGGCCCACGAATGCAATCACGTCGGATTTAAAGTGCATGTCGGCCGCCAAACCGGGGGCGCGGGCGCCGCTGCACGAGGGGTAGCTGCGGGGAAAAGAGAAGAGCTGAAACGGCTGAACTTGACCGGAGCTAATGATTCCATTCAAGGTGGTGCTATCATGTAATTTCGACGGGGGTTGGACTGCATTCATCTAACAGGGAGGAATGAATGGGGTGGTGATTGCTAATTGTCTGGTGGAAGGTGAAATAATGAATTAATGAAATGGGTGGGGGTGGGGATGAAAGTTGATGAGTGGTGGTTTTTGTGGATTATTTTTGGGCGAGAGTTGATTATCAGGGGAATTTTTTTGGTATTCACTAGAAGTTGCCACTCCTTTTTACTCAAAATTATTAAGCAAGCAGACAACCCAGAAATATGATTTTTTTACCTAAGGTTGGCATGGTTTCCGCAATTTTATAGCTTTTTCCTATCTAAAATAATATTGTTCAAGTGGCCCGATTTATTTATTTTAGTTTTTGGAGTAATCCTGCACGTCCCTGACATTAATTTTGTGTCTAAAAAACAAAAGAGTTGTAATCAAAAACAAGTCTTCTAATAGGCAATGAAATCTATTTTTAAAATGATGATACTGCATTTTATTTGACAATTATTTGACAGAGTTTTGTGATCGTAACTCTCAAAGAAAGAAGGCGTTGGTGTTGTCATCAGCATCATTATTTATTACAAATTGTTATAAATTTCGAGGCCTACTAGATAAATATCTTCAAAAGTATTAATTAAATCTATATATAGGGCGTTTCACTAGAAAAAATCAAAGACGAATTTGTACGGTTCTTTGAAGACCATATACTTAAATTATTTTCAGTTATACAGAGTGTTTTATTTTTATGTAACACACATTTTAGTCTTTGCAAATGAAATAACTACCCTATATATTTTTACATATTCTGATTGACCGCTTCTTAGTACTTACAGTTTATTTTTGGAATTCTCTTGCGATGTTGCCACGTTATCCCAATTTTCTTTCAATAATTTGTGAAAAAAAATAAAAGTACGTGCTTTGTTATGGTATAGAGAAAATTGTCTTAATATACAGACTGTTTATTTAAAATTTATTTATATTTAAAATAAATAAATAATTAAATTCAGTTTTCAAATTCAAAATGTTAATTTATATATTTATATATTTATATTTTGCATTTTTTCCGTAATGTGCGTAGTGGGGCTTAATCTTTGGCTTTCTTTTTTACTTAATACATATACAAAGTTAATTATGAACAACACCATTACTTAAGAGCGTGTTCCACATGGTCATTTCTTGTAGAAAATAGTGATTTTTCAATTAAGCTTCGCCCTCCGGGTGATAACGAATAAAAAATTCGTTACAATTGAGATAGGGCGGGTGGGCGGGGCTTATATTTTGTATTTTTTCCGTAATATGCGTAGTCTTCCTTTCATAAGAAGAAACTTGAAACGTATTTAAAATTCTTGAATCACTTATAAAATTTAACAATAATTCGTCCAGTAGTTTCGGAAATTATCTACCTAATATTAGTTGCTAGAGACAGACGACAGAGAGGCACGACAAAAAAAGACAATTAAAAAATGGGGAGACGTAAGAGCCAAAAAAACGAACAATAAAACAACAAAATAGCGATAAAAAACAAGGGGACAAAACAAACAAAAAAAAAGCGACAAAAAGGATTACGAAGACACAAAAAGTGAGTAAAAAGCTATATAGGAAAAAAGGACAAAAAAATAGATGAGAAAAAGCGGCAAAAAGGGGACGAAATGGAGTTGAAACAGTTATTAAAAAAAGGGCAAAGAAGGGAAACAAAAAATACAAAAAGAAATCGAGAAAAAATCCACAACAAAAGCCCACGAAAAAGGGCTACGAAAAATATAAAAAATGTCCACCAAATAAGTGAGGAAAAAACATAAAGAGAAACGAAAAGAGGACAGACAGACGACAGTGAGGCAGAAATTGAAGACCTATTTTTTCATTTTCTAGTTACGCCCCGCCCCTCGGTTTAACAACAAATGAAAAATTCATCACAATTGAGATCGGGGCGGGTAAAAGTGGGGCTTAATCTTTGGCTTTCTGTTTTACTTAATACATATACAAAGTTAATTATGAACAACACGATTACTTAAGAGTACTTATTTTCTTGTAGAAAATAGTGATTTTTCAATTTAGCTCCGCCCATGGTAGAAGGAGACATGGTATAGGCATACGCATCGGGTGTGACGTCAAGTGGGGTGAAATTAGCGCGAAATTTAAAATACAATTCGTTATCTGACAACTAATTGACGTATTGGACAGAGCAATGACAACTCAAGCTGAAATTCCCTAGACTTCCCTAGCGAAGCTCACAAGAGTCACAAGGTCGCTGATGCCACCTAACGTCACAAATGGATGCGCAGACCATTTTTAAATTGGTACATCGGATGCCTATACCATGTCTCCTTCTACCATGGCTCCGCCCTCCGGCTGATGACGAATAAAAAATATCGTTACAACTGAGACAGGGTGGGTGGGCGGGGCTTATATTTTGTATTGTTTCCGTAATATGCGTAGTCTTCTTTTCATAAGAAGAAACTTAAAACGTATTTAAAATTCTTGAATCACTTATAAAATTTGACAAAATCCGTCCAGTAGTTTCGGAATTATCTACCTAATATTAGTTGATAGAGACAGACGACAGGCAGACAAGACAAAAAAAAGACAATTAATAAAGGGGGAAACAAAATAGCAATAAAAAAGGATGAAAAAAAAACAAAAAAAAAAGCTACAAAAGAAGGATTACAAAGACACAAGACAGTGAATAAAAACGCTATAAAAGAAAAAATGGATGGAAAAATAGATGAGAAAACCGCCAAAAAGGGGACGAATGGGAGTTATAAAAAGGGAAAAGAGAGAAACAAAAAAAAATCGAAAAAAAATCACAACCAAAGGCCACAAAAAAGGGCCACGAAAAATATAAAAAATGTTCACCAAATAATTGAGGAAAAAACAATAAAGAGACACGAAAAGAGGACAGACAGACGACAGAGAGGCAAAAACTGAAGACCTATTTTTTCATTTTCTAGTTACGCCCCGCCCCTCGGTCTGAAAACAAATGAAACATTCATTGCAATTGAGATCGGGGCGGGTAAAAGTGGGGTTTAATTTTTGGCTTTCTTTTTTATTTTAATACATGCGTATGCAAAGTTAATTATGAACAACACGATTACTTAAGAGCGTGTTTCACATGGTCATTTCTTGTAGAAAATAGTGATTTTTCAATTAAGCTCCGCCCTCCGGGTGATGACGAATAAAAAATTCGTTACAATTGAGATAGAGTGGGTGGGCGGGGCTTATATTTTGTATTGTTTCCGTAATATGTGTAGTCTTCCTTTCATAAGAAGAAACTTAAAACGTATTTAAAATTCTTGAATCACTTATAAAATTTAACAATAATCCGTCCAGTAGTTTCGGAAATTATATACCCAATAGAAGTCGATAGAGACAGACGACAGACAGACACGACAAAAAAGGCAATTGGAGACAAAAAAGCCAAGAAAAACGAATAATAAAACAACAAAATAGCGATTAAAAAAGGGACAAAAATAAAAAAAAGCGACAAAAAAAGATTACAAAGACACAAAAAGTGAATAAAAAGCTATAAAGGAAAAAGGGACAAAAAACAGATGAAAAAAACCGCCAAAAAGAGGACGAAATGGAGTTGAAACAGTTATTAAAAAATGGCAAAAAAGGAAAACAAAAAACAAAAAGAAATCGGGAAAAAATCCACAACAAAAGCCCACGAAAAAGGGCTACGAAAAATATTAAAAATGTTCACCAAATAAGTGAGGAAAAAACGATAAAGAGAGACGACAAAGAGGCGAAAACTGAAGACCTATTTTTTCATTTTATAGTTACGCCCCGCCCCTCGGTCTGACAACAAATGAAAAATCCATCACAATTGAGATCGGGGCGGGTAAAAGTGGGGCTTAATTTTTGGCTTTCTTTTTTATTTTAATACGTAGGTATACAAAGTTAATTATGAACAACACGATTAATTAAGAGCGTGTTTCGCATGGCCATTTCTTGTAAAAAATAGTGATTTTTCAATTAAGCTCCGCCCTCCGGGTGATGACGAATAAAAAATTCGTCACAATTGAGATAGGGCGGGTGGGCGGGGCTTATATTTTATATTTTTTCCGTAATATGCGTAGTCTTCCTTTCATAAGAAGAAACTTAAAACGTATTTAAAATTCTTGAATCACTTATAAAATTTGACAATAATCGGTCCAGTAGTTTCGGAAATTATCTACCTAATAGAAGTCGATAGAGGCAGACGACAGGCAGGCACAACAAAAATGGACAATTAAAAAAGAGACAGACAAAAAAGCTAAGAAAAAACGAACAAAAATACAAAAAGGTGGAAAAAAAGGCTATAAAGAAAAGCGGCACAAAAAATTGATGAGAAAAACCGTCAAAAAGGAGACAAAACGGAGTTGAAACAGCTGTCAAAAAAGGACAAAAAGGGAAACAAATAAACAAAAAAACTCTAGAAAAAATCCACAACAAAAAGCCACAAAAAATGGATACAAAAAATAAAAAAATTCTACAAATTTAAATTTTTTGTTATGATAACCCTAACAAATTGAAATGTAAAAGGCTTTGCTATGCATTTCAAGTGCGATTTTAGTAATTAAATTTTGTGAATGATGTCAACAAGTTTTTAGTTTTCTTAGAAGGTATGTTATTCACCCAAATTGATCTTAGATTAGCAAGTACTAACCCCGCCCACCCACCCTCTATTTTCTTAGAAGGATCTCATTTGCCAAAATCAGTCTTATCGTAACAGGTACTAGCCCCGCCCACCCACCCTGTCTTTCCTTAAAGGGTATATCATTTGCCAAAATCAGTCTTATCGTAGCTAGTAGCTGCTAAGATAAAAATGATTTTGGCAAATGACATATCCTCTAAGAAACGAGAGGGTGGGTGGGCGGGGCTAGTAGCTGCTAAGATAAGACTGATTTTGACAAATAAGATCCCTTTAAGAAAATGAGGGCGGATGGGCGTTATTAGTACCTCCTGAAATAAAATCGACCGATAAATAATAAATAAGACCTATTTTGGCAAATGACATACCTTCCAAGAAAAGAGAGGGTGGGTGGGCGGGGCTAGTAATGACTGATTTTGGCAAATGACATACCCTCTAAGAAAAGAGTGGGTAGGTGGGCAGGGCAGTAGCTGCTAAGATAAGACTGATTTTGACTAATAAGATACCTTCAAAGAAAATAGGGGGCTAAGAAATCAAATTTTTTTTTCCTAATCTACATCATAGATTTTTTTTATTATTTTTTTGTGACTTCCGAAATCCCCGTACATAACGTACCGAAGAGTTAATCCGCTATTTTTCAGACACTCAATACGTAAAAATATATAAGGTGTTCCATTTAAAAGAATTAAGTTTTAAAAACACTGTATACCCGAAAATAATGTTAATATATGCTGCTGAAGGAACCATACAACTTTAATCTCTAATTTGTTTTTCAATTACTAATAATTAATTTCATATCGAGGACCAGCCTGTATATCATCTCACCTTGAAAATTATCAAAAATTAAAGTTCTAAGGGATAAATAAAGTTCCTGATAAATGAGTAAATTTCTGCCAACAGGATTTTGAAACAGCCTGTATACTTTTCTATAGATAAAGTGAACTCCTGAATGATAATAATAAATTCGAAAACAACCAGATGAAATAATCAGATGAAAATTTACTTGTAAATGAAAGTAACCTTATCACATTTTCTTTTTTTTTTAACTGAATTTGATTCCAAAAACCATTAAAAAAGTCAACAATAATAATTTAAAATCAAAAATTATTTTATGAAAAAATAAGAGTTATTTCGAAGAGGTCCGGCATGGAATTTTCGAAGTAGGCTGTGAGATTAACTTCATTAACTTTTGAGATGACGTCACCAGTTCATTGGGAGGGATAGTCAAATTTTGGTTAGCATTTTTAATGTTTAAAGTTTCTTTAAAATTGCAGTGCGATTAGTTCGGGAGATTATGTGCTAATAAAATCGCTAACAGACAGACAGACGAAAACACATCTTTTGACCTGAAAAAAATAAATTAATCCTGTGTAATATAGTTTAAGCTTCTACTTTTTCTCCGTTAACTTTTAATAAAAAATTGAAATAATCGAAGCGTCATTCATTTCACTTACGTATATAATTTGTTTCTCACGGTCATTTAAAAATCAAGATAGCCTTGTACTTGAAACGCCACTGACGTAAAAACCGAAACATTGAACGTTTAATAATTTACTAAAAATGATCTCACTTGATTCAAAAGATCATTTACAATTAATTAACGGACGTTCATTTAGTTTCATTTTTGAAACAGATTATGAACACGTGTCATACTAATTTGAGATTTAAAGTGTAATAATAACTCGACAAGTTCAGCGATCTGTAGCCAACTCTAAACATGAAAGTAATTGTTATTATTTATTATCGAGTTAATATTTTTTTAATCTTAATCAATCGCATGCATTTTAATTTAATATATGTTATCCACCATTATTATTTAAATATTAGCAACAAATTAAAAATAAATTAATGCCGCAGTTAAATCATAGTTTCACATAAATCACTCGCTACGACATAACATCAACAGGGGATATAGCTCAGTGGTAGAGCATTCGACTGCAGATCGAGAGGTCCCCGGTTCAAACCCGGGTGTCCCCTAGTACAATTTTTTTATTTTTTTCCGCTTCCCCGAAATAGAACATCGAAAATAAAAATGTTAATTTAATAATACGACCCCTCGCCGTACCGTCCTGCGACCGGACTTAATTTTTCTCTACCCGCCGATCCGGAAAATGCGATTCCAGACAAAATCATCTCGACTCGCTGCTTCTTGAAAAACAAGCTAGATCGTGTATGTTCGAGCGACAACTTAACGAAAAAATCCTAATCTCACGAAAACATCCGATTTTCCGGAAGCCAATAAAACCCTTGTCTTTGCCAATTCGGATATAACAAACATATCACCCATCGGCTAACATCAGCCTCAACCAATAAAAAACACATTTTTTATAACTTTATCCGGTTTCGGGGAAAGCCGATATTGAACATAAAAATCACATCGCTGGTAGTAAAATGAATGAATTATCTGAACAGGGGGCGAAACGCTTTAGGTGTATTTACATTGATTTTGCTACAATAATATTTCACGCTTTTGGCTAAATTATCTTAAGGCGACCATAACCGGTGTTGAAAATGTTCGTAATCTGGTTTTTGGAGTAAACAATCTGGTCAGAGGATAACCTAGTCGATCAGTAAACAACAGTTACTCAACACGCAGCTCTTTATCCAGTAATTAAGTGCTGAGATGCCCGTAGAAACAACTAGAATAACAGGGAGATAAAGCATTAATTTTAGAACGACTGTTACTGGTACAAAAAATGCTTGTGACGTCACGCAAATAAAATGAGCTCGCTTCAAACAGAAATATTGATGAATCGCGTCAATAAAAAGCGCTCACATTTCATCGAACATATTTTACTCGCGACAAACTCCGAAATAAAGATCCGCACATTGAAAATATGGCATCAGAGCCTCTCCATCTTTCACGACGCACAATTCGTGTCCAATCTCGCCCTCACATTTTCCTTTCTGCAATAAAATATGTGTTTGTATTGTGTAAAATCAAAAGAAAAAGGCGTTCAGACAGACTTCTACTTCTGGCAATTTTTCCGAGCCGGTCCTGTGGGACAGAAGGGAGATAAGAAATGGCTTTTTTGCACTTTGTCAAATATTTGCTCCGGCGTCGTGCATTTATGCTGTTGTGGTGCAACTTAATACCGTAATGTTTTTATGTATTTGTTTTTCTGAAGGATGGGCAATGTGTCGGCGTGTTATTGAAATTGAAGTTTATTTATAGAAAAATTTTATTTATAAGGTCATGCATAGCAACTCTATCGGGAGCTACAGTTAAAAAACTGTGTGAATAATGGAGAACATATATATTGGATTTTTTTGTAAAAATGTTGTAATGTCAGGATTACATTGTCACTTCGCCACACTAATTAAACCTTAATCCATTCAAGCATAATTTAAGCCCATTACAAACTCGACGATCTTGACTCCATCCAGAGCAATAATCTCCCCCGGTAAAAAATCCTCCTACTCCGAAACGATCTCTATGAATAAAAAATCCATTGAAACCAGACGAATGCATAAATAAGCGCATAATGCGGACATTTGCAAACTATAGAACGTGCAATAATGGCGGAGGTGCCGGGCGTCGAAAGTTGTAAAAGTTTGAATACGTTGCGTTTTTATGTGACTATTCACCGGAAATTCAGCGGCAGAACGACAATTAGGATAATAACACTCGTCGGGTGGAGCTGGGGGGTGCGAAAACTGTGTCAATATGAGGTAAGTTGATCTAAAATTCAATTCGTTGTACAATTAGGTGGTGTGCATGGGGTCCCAGAGGAAAAGTGTATCATGTGTGGAGGGACAGGGAAAATTCATTATAGTCGACAGAGAGAACTAGCGCGGGTGTGGCTGTAAAAACCATTATTATTATTATTATGTGTCTTATACTAAGAGGATTAACATTTCCTGGGTGATAGTTTAGAAAAATACTGTCATAAATTTATTTTAAACTCCGTTTAAGTGCTTCTCTGTTCCAATTAAAAAAAATGTAATCATCGCACCAATTAATCTAATAACATTTTGATGTACTTAAGATTATCAAAAATGATAAAATCCTAAAATAAAATAAAACATTTTAAGTTCTACAAGTACAAATGTACTAACTCATCATTCTTACAATACATTTCGATATATGTATGTACTTCAAGGGTCTATCATAGATGCGCTTCTCTTCTTATTTTATATCAATGACATATTTACTACATTACTATAACTCTCTAATTTAATCTTGTTTGTTGACAGAAAGCAGCTTTCATCCGGTAAAGTTAAGCAGTTAACCTAGAAACTAGAAGCTGGTTTTATGCAAATAAGCTTTACTTTTGATAAATCTGCACGTCTGCTCTTTTCAGTTTCAGAAATGTCGCGTGTTAAATTAACCGCTCGGAATTTATTGAATTAGTCCTGACGAGATTTCTTTCCACATTGTTCTTTCAGTGTGGCATTCAGTCATTCAATGAAAATTCCGCTTCGCCATCTATAAAGATAATTAGTTCTCTAGAGGTTGGACAAAGAAATGGTTGGTAGCGATAAATGTGTATTATTTTTGACATGAGGTGTTTCGTAAAAAAAGACTAAGTTGTGTGTTACGCCTTAAAAGCAGAACACTCTGTATGATTAAAAATAATTTTAGAGTAATTATTTAAAGGACCATACAAGTTTAGTCTGTATATCGTCACCTGAGAACTTGTTTGATCTAGAGACCAGAGCGCATTCAGGCCAATATCGACTCTAAGCGATTTATCTATAAGAGAAGAACTAATCCGTTTCGTCAACTTATAATTTTGTTGAATAAATACGCTATCGATATTTTTCTCGATTTTTCAACTTTAATAGATGTCTCAATTTTTCAAATTTTCAATTTCTCGATTTTTTTATTTTTGGATTTCTCAATTTTTGTCCGCTTCAATTTACGGTTTTTAAATTTTTCGATTTTTCAATTTTTCAAGTTTTGACGTTTCTAAATTTTCAGTTTTCCGATTTCTGAAGTATTTTTTTTATTTTTACATTTCTGGATTTCGATTTTTCACTTCTTCAATTCTTCAATTTTTCGATTTTTTAAGGTTACGATTTTTCGACTTGGCTTTTTAATTTTTCGATTTTTCTATACATATTTATTTTGATTTTTCGGCTTTTTTTTGATTTTCCGATTTTATACTTTTTGGATTTTCAATTTGGCGTTAAATTTCAGATTTTTCTATTTTTCGACTGTTTTTAACTATTGTTCTCGGCTTTCGACTCCTCGATTTCTTGAGCCTTTGATTTTTGCTCTCGGGCTTTTCAATTTTTCGATGTTTCGACTGCTCAATTTTTCAATGTTTTAAATTCTGGAGTTTCGATTTCTTGATTCGTCAATTTTTCAAATTTTAACGTTGCTAAATTTACAGTTTTCCGATCTCTCAATTAATCTATTTTTGACTTTCCTATTTCTCGACCTCAAAGTTTCGATTTTTTAGTTCTTCAATTCTTGGATTTTTCGACTTTCTTGGTTTTTCGATTTCTCAATTTTTGGATATTTCTTTCAGTTTTGGTACTTTTCAATAATTCCATTCTTCGACTTTTCGACTTCTGCATTTTTCGATTTTTTATTTTTTGGATTTTCAGTTTTTCGTTTTTTAAACTTCAGATTTTTCAAATTTTCGACTGTTTTATATTTCGATTTGTCAATTTTTCAACTTTTCCGTATTTTAATTTTTAAATTTTTAAAATTATAGATTCTTCGATTTCTCGAGTTTCCAGTTCTATATTTTAATTTTTCGATTTTCCGAATTTTTAAATTTACGGTTTTTCAATTTTTGAGATCCCGATTTATCAATTTTTCTATTTTTAACTTTTCGATTTTTCAATTTTGGCCTATTTCAGTTTCTCAGTTTTTCGATTTTTCAACTTCTCGACTTTCCGACTCCTGGATTTCTCGATCTTTTGATTTTTCGATTTGTCGGTTTTCGATGTTTCGATTTTTAAATTTTCCAATTTTATAAATTTTCAGATTTCGATTTTTCGATGTTGATTTTCCAGTTTTTCGATTTTTAAATTTTAGATTTTCGAGTTTTTATTTTTTTGATTTTTTGATGTTTTAATTTCTCCATTTTTCAATTTTACGATATTTTAATTTTTCAATGTTTTAAATTTTAGAATTTTCGATTTTTTGATTTTTCAGATCTTCAATATTTCTAGTTTTCAATTTTTCAAATTTTGACGTTGCTAAATTTTCAGTTTTCCGATTTCTCAATTAATTTATTTTTGATTTTCCCATTTTTCGACTTCTCAAAGTTTCAATTTTTCAGTTCTTCAATTCTTCGAGTTTTCGATTTTGCTTTATTGATTTTTCGAGTTCTCAATTTTCCAACTTTTTTAGTTTCTCAATTTTTGGATATTTCTTTCAGTTTTGGGATTTCTCAATATTTCGATTCTTCAACTTTTCCGTATTTTAATTTTTAAAATTCTAGATTTTTCGAGTTTCCAGTTCTATATTTTAATTTTTTGATTTTCCAAATTTTTAAATTTTCGATTTTTCAATTTTTTCAGATCTCGACTTATCGAGATTCGGATGTTTCGATGTTTTGATTGTCCATTCTCCCGATTTTCCATTTTTTCGATGTCTCAGTTTTTGAATTTTTAGATTTGTTGGTTTTTCGATTTTTTACTTTTCCGTTTCTCAATTTTTAAATTATCAAATTTTTCAATTCTCCCTTTTTTTTAAATTTTCGAGTTCTCGATTTCGAATTTTTACTTTTTCAATGTTTTAAATTTCAGATTTTTCAGTTCTTCGATATTTTTTAATTTTTCAAATTTTAACGTTTCTGAATTTTCAGTTTTTCGATTTTTCAATTAACCTACTTTTTGATGTTCCATTTTTCAAATTTTTAATTTCCTAGTTTTTGGATATTTCGTTCAATTTTGTGATTTTTCAGTTTTTCGATTCTTCAATTTTTCGATATTTGAGTTTTGGAATTTTTTAGTATTTTGACTTTTCGATTATTCGAGTTCTGGATTTTTCGATTTCTCGACTTTTTAGACTTTTTACTTTTTGAATTTTCAATTTTTCGTTTTTAAACTTTAAATTTTTCAATTTTTCGACAGTTTTATACTTCGATTTCTCATTTTTCAACTTTTCGGTATTTTAACTTTTCAATTTTTGAATTTTTGAAATTTTTAATTTTTCAATTTTCCACTTTTTTTTAATTTTTAGATTTTCTAATTTTTCAATTTTCGAGTTTCGATTTCTCGATTTCGAATTTTCATTTTTTTAATTTTTCAATATTTTAAATTGCAGATTTTTCGATTTTTCAGTTTTCCTATTTTTCAATTAATCTATTTTTTGATTTTCCCATTTCTCCACTTCCCAAACTTTCGATCTTCCAGTTCTTCCGTTCTTCAATTTGTCGATTTTTCAAGTTTTTGATTTTCCAATTTTTCGATTTTTTAAGTTTCCGATTTTTCGACTTTGCTTTTTTGACTTAACGGTTTTTCAAATTTTCAAATTTTTAAGTTCCAGATTTTTGGATATTTCGTCGAATTTTGTGATTTTTCAGTTTTTTGTTTGTTCAATTTTTCGATATTTGAGTTTTGGGATTTTTTAGTATTTTGACTTTTCGATTTTTCCAGTTCTGGATTTTTCGATTTCTCGACTTTTTACTTTTTGGATTTTCAATTTTTCGCTTTTTAAACTTTAGATTTTTCAATTTTTCAAGTGTTTTATACTTCGATTTGTCAATTTTTCTACTTTTCGGTATTTTAACTTTTCAATTTTCGATGTTTCGATTTTTGAATTATCCGATTTTTCAATTTTCCAATTTTTAAAATGTTCGTGTTTGGATTTGTCGATTTGTTGATTTTTCAGTTTTTCGATTTTTAAATTTGAGATTTTCGAATTTTTATTTTTTTGATGTTCGGGTTTCTCCATTTTTCAATTTTACGATGTTTTAATTTTTCAATGTTTCACATTTTAGAGTTTTCGATTTTTCAGTTCTTCAATATTTTTTAATTTTTCACATTTTGACGTTTCTGAATTTTCAGTTTTCCGATTTCTCAATTAATCTACTTTTTGATTTTCCCATTTCTCTACTACCAAAGTTTCGATCTTTCAGTTCTTCAATTTTTGGATTTTTCAATTTTTCAATTTTTTAAGTTTGCGACTTTTCGACTTTTTAATTTCCTAATTTTTTGATGTTTTCTTCAATTTTGTGATTTCTCAGTTTTTCGTATTTCGTCTTTTCGATTTTTCAAGTTCTAGATTTTTCGATTTCTCTACTTTTTACTTTTTGGATTATCAATTTTTCGTTTTTTAAACTTTAGATTAAAGATTTTTCAATTTTTCAACTTTTCAATCTCGAGTTTTCAGTTCTTTTATATTTCAATTTTTCAATTATCCGATTGTTCAATTTCCCGATTTTTAAAATTTAGAATTTCCAATTTTTATTTTTTTGAATTTTTCATGTTTGGTTTTCGCGATTTTACAATTTTTCGATATTTGAATTTTTCAATGTTTTAAATTTTAGATTTTTCGATTTCTCGATTTTTCAGTTTTTCAATACATATTTCTATTCTTCAATTTTTCGATTTTTTTAATTTTGCCATCCTGGTTTTTCGATTTTTAGATTTCCCGATTTTTTAAGTTCTCGAATTCTCAATTTTTTCTACATTATCAGTTTTGGGAACTTTTCAAATTCTGAACACTTTGAGTCGACATTGGCCTGAGCGCGTTCCGGTCTGTGGATCAAACAAGTTCTCAAGCAATGAATTATTAAATCTTTCAAATAAATGACGTCATCATTTTTTTGGTGGGGATAACTGCTTACTTTTAATACGTACACTGCAACGAATCATAAAATGACTGAGAACCCGAAAATTAAGTCAACTACGACAGTAGTTTCCAAGTTCATGTAGTTCTAAGAAAACGATATTTCCCTCATAAAAAGAAAAATAATTTTTCCCTGAGGAACAATAAAGTAGAACACGCTGGAATGTAATCAGAGAAAAACTTTACTGTTAATTGAGACCGAAGAAAAAATGCTATTATTTAAGTGTTTTGAGTTTGAACTACCAACTGTCTTTATTTATTTAATTTTAGTAGAAAATAATAAAACGATAACAGCAAAATTCTGCTCAAAAATTTATAGACGTAAAATAATGAATAAAAGTGTAAAAACACAGAATTCATTAAAAAATATAAACTAATGTATAACATAGTGTTAATGTAGTCAGAGATCATGTGATAATGCCATTTAACATTTTTAACACCGTGGTAATGGTGCTATAAATTTTAATTTATCAATCTGGTTGTGACATTAAATCAAAACATTAATGGTCTCACCTTTTTCACGAAAGGAATTCAAATCGATTAATTTTAAAACAATAAATTACGGTTTGTTATTTGCTCGTAAATGTCACAGTAGGTAATTAACACGAACAGGGAACATTAAATTTCAAAGGTTGCCAGACGACTTTTTTCTCGCTGTAAAAATTTTTTATCTACAGTAGAATGCGATGAGGGAGGAAGTGACTAGTAAGAGTACTGGGAAAAGAATTACGTGTTGCCTATATTCCAACCCACTTTTACAGCCTCACCCCCTGTCTCCTTTACCTTTCCTGGACCTTCTTCAGCCTGATCCCGTGATGCGCCAGGAACCTGTCGTTGATCTGCTCGAGGGCCATGTCGATGGCGGGCCCGCAGCGTTCCAGGTCAAACGGCGAGTCCAGGTGGGAGGCCATCAGCACCCCGATGTTGTAGTACCTATACTGGTCGCTCGCGACCTGCTGGAGTCGGGAGAAATGGGCGCACCACGACAGGAATACCAAGATGACGAGTTGAGCGTGCATTGCGACAGAATTTACATTGTATTGTAATCAAGCCAGATTGTTTATCTTAGCTGGGCCGACATTCTCGGGGTTGATTGACTTCGGGGTGGATTTAGACTACGCGCTTGTTGGAGGAATACTAAAGTGCGAAAGTTGGGAAACCACTTGCTGCGCCTGGACACGTGCTGCAGAAGCTGCACGCATGGGGGTGGGAGCGTCCCTTTGTGGGGTGGCAGGGAAGAAGGGGTGGGCATGTAGGTGTTATTAATAAGTGTAGGTGAGAATGGAGAGGATAATTTTTCGTCCTGGGTATTTTTAGAAATGTCTTGAATAAATAATGGGCGACAAAAGTTTGTCGTTTGTTAAATAATTACAGGGTGTACTCAAACTGACGTGATTGTTTTTTGGGATTAATACATATAATATATAACCTTGAAGTTGTCATTTTGTTACCGGTGCAATACACTTTAATAACTTTTATTTTTATTAAGTTCTTTCTCGAGCTTACAAAAGTTCTTTATAAAATTTACATTTTACAAATAAACTACACCAACAAAACAACGATCGAAGTGGCTAGTCGAGCTGAAGATGCACTTCACATCAAAACAGCGTAATTTCATAAGAACTTTTCTGCGTTAAATGAACTCCGTATATTACTAGGAAATTGCGTTTTTACATTTTAATTAATTTAAAGAAACAATTTCGAAGCTTTTTCGGTTCAAAAACATCTAATTAAATATAAGGATTCGCGCAAAATAAAATAAATTTCGCACGAAATTAAAATATACCCTTAAAGACTTCGTTAAAAAATGATACAGCCGGCGAAAATTATTGCAGGCATTTATTCGAGTAGGTCTTAAACCTCATAAGCCACCATTTCCAAGAAACGATGCCATTAAAATGCTACTAATAATATAAGTTAATTTTGAAGCCGCAAATGGATCCTTAGATCTCATAAAAACGGTTTATTACTTTTCAGATCCCCAGTAATGTAATTTGGCGGACATTAAAATTCATGAGAAGGGGGCTAGGATTAGTAACTTCTCCGGTACAGATGCATTTGGAAGATGAAATTTTCGCATAAAAATGGCAGAGCGGAAAGACCTTCAGACCTTGTATTACATAAAACGCCTTCAGTCACATTTGCCGGTAATGACAGCACTTTTTAGTGACAAGGTAGTTTAATAAAAACCCACTTCTAGAACACTACAAAAATTTTATTGGGGTGCTAAACAACGTATACAATGAAACTGTAGCCATACATGTTAGGCCTGTACACCATCACTATTGCTTAACTAAGAACACTCACCGGAAGGAAATATAGAACGGACGTAGTATCCCAAAATTTAATTTCGTTAATATCACAATTTTATGAGCCATAGGATCGAAAGGAACAAAATCAAAACACTGGAAGCGAGTATTATACAAACTTAAGTAGAACGCTTACATTAATTAAAAAAATTAAATGCACCAATACACGAATAGGAATGTAATAAAAAAAGCCCTACATAACTAATTAAAAAGGGGACAAAACACAATTTCCACATTAAAAAGAATGAGTGATGTGAATTTAATACTGTTCAAAGTCTTCAAAAACAAACGAGTATCACAAAAGTGAGATATAAAAACAGTCTTTGGGACCAGTCTTGAGTTAGATAAAAATTTTGGCACTTTGGAAAATCGAAATCAGAAATAGAATCACACAAATACATTGTTCAGATGTGATATCAAGAAACGATAATAAATAAAAGAGAAGGAAAGAAAATTGAACACTACAATAGTACATTACATTTAGCTTGTATAAATATGGAACAAATAAAAATTCCATTTAGACCTCCACACTTACAGTTTTACTTTCAGAACTTTCTTCTAGTTTTTTTACTTTGACTTCGGTTTCGTCGCTTTTGTCCTCATCGATCTGTACATGAGAACTCTGAGCAGCGTTATTTTCAACAGTTTCTTCCTTACCGTTCTCCACCCCATTCGCTAACACACTTTTATTTTCTTTTTCTTCGCTCTTGGTCGGAGTTTCTGTCGACGATTTCTCCTCGCCGTTCTCGACGGGCTTTTCTTCGGACGTCGATGTCTCCTCTTTCGTTTCCGAATCTCCTGTTGCAGATTCTTCAACTACTTTTGTTTCTTCGGCCGGTGTTTTGTTCGCTTCGGGTTTCTCCGTTGCCGTTTCTTCTTTTGTAGTTTCCACTGCTGCTGGTTTTTGGGTTTCCTCCACTGGCTCAGTTTTTTGTGATTCTTCTACTGCTTCAGTTTTTTGTGTTTCTTCTACTTTGTCTGTTTTTTGCGTTTCTTCCGTTTCTGTTTTTTGTGTTTCAGCTACTGTTTCTTTTTGTGTTTCTTCTTTCTTTGTTTCTTCCGCTGCTTCGGTTTTCGGCGTGTCTTCTACTACGTCCGTTTTCGGTGTTTCCTCGGCAGGTTCTGTCTTTTGTACGGCTTGTTCGGCTGGAGTTTCCTCAACTTTGTCAGTTTTTTCCTCCATCGCCGCTTCTTCTACTTTCGTTTCTTCGACTTTTGCCTTCTCCTCGGTTTGCATTTTTTCAGGTTCCTTTTCAGTGACGTCCTTTTTTGTAGGCGTCTCCTGCGCTTTCGGTATTTCTGTTGGAGGCCCTGACGTCTCTGCGACTTGTTTCTCGTCCTTATTTTCTTTTGCTTCTGTTACGTCAGGTTTCTCTTCAACTTTCTCCGCTTCGGGTTCTGCGGCAGTCTCCATTTTGCTGTCTTCAGTTATTTCTTTCATTTCGGTGTCGCCGACTTCCACTTTTGTCTCGTTTTCAGTCTTTTCCGGTTCGGCTTCTTTCACTTTTTCAGTCTCTTGTGGCTTGGCCTCACTTTCAGTTGCTTTTTCAGTCTCTTTAGGTTCTTCAGATTCTTTCTCAGCGGGTGGATCGACCTCCATCGACTCCGTTTTCTCTTCTTCTACTTTTTCTTCAGTCTTTTGGGGCTCTTTTTCTTGGGGAATTTCGGTTTTGGGGACTTTGGAGGGAGGAGCCTGCGCAACAAATAAGCACAGATATTAAATCACGAAAATCTACTAAACGAAAATAGATAAAATCTATCTATAAAGTTTTCAAGTTCATTTGTTTTCTAGGTTTCTTAATTACTTAATTATAAAGGACAGCCAATTCTGTTTTCTATTTTTGGTAAATAAATTGACACATAAATCTTTCTGGGGAAAAAAGACACCTGGTGCTTTAGTAATATTTTATTTTTTTTGGAAATGTTTGTTTACACAGAATGTGAAAAAAAAATGAATGAAGTGATTTAAATAATTTCTTTTATGTTTCCTGCTTTTCAACAGGCTTTCTTCAGTCAACTTTTAGATTTGCCTTGAAATATTAGTTTTATTAAAATTTTTGAAATTAAAAAACAAAAAACGCATTTTCAACTTTTAATATTTTTCCCATTTGGATTTAAAATATCTCTTTCCGTTGTTTTTATTTTAACCATCACCTTATTAATATTTACCTAAACCCGTATTCCCGATATCTGTACAATCCCCACAACCACAACCACTACATTATACCTCCTCAGCCGCCGCGTCCTCTTCGATCTTCCTCTTCGCCGCCTTCTCTAACCCTAATTCTTTAAAGGAACTAATCACCATAAACTCCTTGGCCGCATCTTCTGGTAAGTCTGCATTTCCCTCTCTTTTGATCAAGACAGCGGTAATGCCCCCAGTCTTAGCAGCTGTGGCTTCTACAAAACCAGAAAAAATAACCAAAACCACGCGAAAACCACAATACAACCTTTAATATCATCTGTAATAAAAACAATCTCTTCAGGTGCAACTTCAACCTCTTTAGCGACAGACTTGTAACTTTCGGCTTCAGTCTTGGAACCAACGGCTTGGTCAAAATATTTGTGGATGTGCGCGGACATGTCTCCTTGGGTGGTGTGCGTGAAGAGGAGCTTCTGGGAGTCGACGCTTCCTGTGGAGAAGATGGCAACACGGCGGGTTTTGGCCCAGGACTCGAAGGCTTCGGGGACGTCATCGAAAATGCTAAAAACAAACGCTTTAATAGAATTTTTGTTTTTCAGTCAACAGTGACAGTGAAAACTTTCAATTGTCTTCTGAGCGATGTAATGTTAATGAATTGCCGCACGAGTTTAAATTAAGATCTGCATACCAGCAATTGTCTGCAGTTAAGGCAAGTTCACGTAATTGTGCTTAAGTCGATTTTTCATTTATAAAAAATGTTCATGATATATCTCGTTTTATTCCCTTAAGACGTGGGTCTTTACGCACGATTTCGTTGGAATAACTGAAAAAGCAAGTTTTTTCTTAAGGAAATTAATTGTTTTGTTTATTACAAAAGCCACTTTATGGTAAAATCAAAGCGTATTATTAAAAATTTACAAATCATTAACAGAACATAAAGATGGATCCAATTGGTGAAGAAAATTTACTAAACGAGACATGTGTACGTTACATTTCACGGATGTGCAACGGTAATCACCAAAGCAGATTTCTTTTATGAAGTGAGACTTCATTAATTCAAAGCACACAATTCTACGCCAACTTTACAGTTCTTTGATTTGTTACGCTCATTTGTCTTTTTTTAGGAAGTAAATTTGTACCTAACAATTGCAAGCGTCATCTTAAAAACATAAATCTGATATTTTTACTTACTTAAAACACTGAAATTATTCTTGGCTCGAATTTTTCAATGTTTCATTTTTTTATTGTTTATTCGGTTTTTCGATTTTCCAACTTTGGAATTTTTTAATTTTGCAGTTTTTGGACTAAATATTTCTCGAGTTTTCAATTTTTCGATCCTTCAATTTTCCAACTTCTGGATATTTCAATTTTTGATTTGTAATTTTTCGTTTCGGTTTTTATGTTCTTAATTTTTATAATCCGATTTTATAATTTTTCTTAAGTTTTTTCAATGTTTCCGTTTTTCGTTATTTCATTTTTTCGCTTTTTCAATTTCTCGAATTAAAAAAACATGGAAAAATAAAAAATTAGAAAACGAGACAGTATAAAATGAAACTAAAAATTAGAAACCAAGAAGTTGAAAAATTAAAGAAATGAAATTTTGAAAAAACGAAATAATGAAGATTAAAGAGATCGGAAAATCAGATAATTGTGAAATCCAACAATTGCAAAGTTAAAAAATTAAAAATTTGAAAAATCGAATAAACGAAAAATTGTGATATAAAATCGAGAAAACGATAATTAAAAAATTGGGAAAATGAAAAATAAAAATCAGGAACTTGAAAAATTGAAAAAGCGAAAAAATTATGAAACCAAAACATTAAAAAATAAAGAAAATGAAAAAACAAAAAAATGCGCTCAAAAAGTAAAAAAATTGTCCAAGGTTATTTCGACAGAACTTTCCTCGCCCCTAAAGTACAGTACTTGTTTTGAAAAATTATAGAAATTTTTGTAATTTTTGTTTTCTGATAACCTCTATAAAAGTGGAGTAAATAACATTTCCACAGCTTTTTTTACTTGACTTTTTCAATTTTACACTTTTTCGATTAAATATTTCACGAGTTTTGAGTTTTTCAAATTTTCGTTTTGCTTTAGTATTCCCTTGAATTTTACAATTTTTCGATTTTTCAATATTCCGGTTTTATAAATTATAGAAATTTTTGTAATTTTTGTTTTCTGATAACCTCTATAAAAGTGGAGTAAATAACATTTCCACAGCTTTTTTTACTTGACTTTTTCAATTTTACACTTTTTCGATTAAATATTTCACGAGTTTTGAGTTTTTCAAATTTTCGTTTTGCTTTAGTATTCCCTTGAATTTTACAATTTTTCGATTTTTCAATATTCCGGTTTTATAATTTTTAGTATTTTAAATTTTACGATGGTTGATTTTTCATTTTTAAATTCCCCGACTTTTATTTCTTCATTTTTTCGTTTCGGTTTTTTAAATTTTTTCGATATCCTGATTTTATCGTTTTTCTTTTTTTATGCGAAATCTTTAAATGCTTCTTCCATTTTGATTTGCATTTTTTCTAGTTTTCATTTTAAATATGTAATAATAATTAGAAGTATAATTTTTACAATTTTACACATTTTCAGTTTTACGATTTTAGAATTTTTCGATTTTTAATTGTTGAATTTCTCCATTTCTAATTTATCAATTTTTAGATCTTTAATGGTAGTTTTTTAGACTTTACAATTTTGACCATTCTATAATTTTCGGATTATCCAATTTTTCGATGAAATATTTCTCGAGTTTTCAATGTTCCGATTTTATAATTTTCCAACTTTTGGATATTTTAATTTAAATTTGGAATTTTTCGTTTAAGTTTTTACGTTTAATTTTTTCAATTTTTCGGTTTTTCAAGATTCTGATTTTATAATTTTTCGTTTTTCAATGTGAAATTTTTCAGTTTTTCGTTATTTCATTATGTCGATTTCTCAATTTCTGATTAATTTAAATTTGGAATTTTTCGTTTAAGTTTTTACGTTTTATTTTTTCAATTTTTCGGTTTTTCAAGATTCTGATTTTATAATTTTTCGTTTTTCAATGTGAAATTTTTCAGTTTTTCGTTATTTCATTATGTCGATTTCTCAATTTCTGGAATTAAAAAAAAAAAAAAAAAATAGAAAAATGGTAAAACTGAAAAATTAAAAATGAAAAAACGAAACAGTATTAAATAAAAACCTTGAAAAAAAAACAAAAATTGGTAATCAAGAAGTTGAAAAATTAAGAAACGAAAAATTGAAAAAAAAATGAAATATTGTAAACTCGAAATACTCAAGATCGGAAATTAGGATAATGGCGAAATCCAAAAATTGCGAAGTTGAAAAGTTAAAAATTTGGAAAATGGAGGAATTGAAAAATCAAATATTGAAAATTTGAAAAATTGGAAAAATGAAAAATAAAAACGAACTTGAAAAATTATAGAATTTTTTTGTCTGATAACCTCTATAAAAATGGCGTAAATAACACTTCCACAGCTTGTTTGAATTTTTCGATGTAAAATTTCTAGTTTTTAATTTTTTGATTCTTTAATTTTTCATTTCTTCAAATTTTCGATTTGCTATTTTATTTCCTTAATTTTTACAATTTTTCGATTTTTCAATGTTCCCATTTTAATTTTTGGTTTTTTCAATTTTAGAATCTTCCGTTTCTCGATTTTAGAATTGTTCCATTTTTAATTGTTGACTTTTACCATATTTCTAGTTTATCAATTTTTCGATCTTTTAATGTCCCAGTTTTTTACAATTTCGACCATTCTATAATTTTCGATTTTTACAATTTTTGGATTGTCCAATTTTTCGATTCGATTTGTTTTTTCTTCCTTCCAGTTTTTCGATCAATTACATTTTTTTTCGATTTTTAGTTTTTCAATGTTTCAATTTTTCGTTTCACCAGTTCTTGGCTTTGCAATTTTTCGATTTTCCACTTTTTCAATTTTGCAATTTCTCGTTTTTATACTTTTTCGATTTTTCAATTTCTCAGATCAAGAAAATGGAAAAATTGGAAAACCAGAACTGAAGAAACGCAAAAGTATAGAATGAAAACTTGAAAAATCTAAAAATTGGAAATCAAGAACTGAAAAATTGAATAAACGAAAAATTAAAAAATCGAAATACTAAAAATTGCGAAACTTAAGAATCGAAAAGACGAAATATTGTTACATAATTTTTAAAAGTAAAAAAAATCGAAAAATCGAATAGTTGAGAAATCCAAAAATGCCAAATTGAAAAATCCAAGAATTAAAAAATCAGATTGAAAATTTGAAAAATTTAATAATAAACAAAAATTATAAAATCGAAAGAAACATTGAACAAATAAAAAGGAAATGAAAAAACGGGCAAATGAAAAATAAAAATCAAAAACTTATTAAATTGAAAAAAAAAATCCAAAAATTACAAAATCGAAAAAAAAAACTTATAAAATAAAAAAAATACTGAAAAAATTAAGGAGACAAAAAACGAAAAGTTGTGATACAAAATTAAATGAAAATTAAAAATAAAAGTCAAGAACTTGAAAACTTGAAACGAAAAATTGAAAAATCGAAAAACTTGAGAAACGAAAAATTGTGATATCAAAAAGTTAATGGAAAGTAAACAAATCCAGAATTTTTGGAAAGATTAAGATTAATAAAAAGACAAACGGCAGACAGACAGACTGAAAGACGGGAAAAAATGAAAAATAAAGATCACGAACTTGAAAAATTGAATAAACGAAAGCTAAAAAAAATATTTAAATAATATTAAAAATTGTGAAACTTAAGAATCGAAAAAACGAAATATTGTTAAATCGAAGTATTGAAAATTAAAAAATCAGATTGAAAATTTTCAAAATTAAATAAACAAAAATGATAAAATCGAAAGAGGCACTGAACAAAAAAAGGAAATGAAAAAACGAAAAATTGTGATATAAAATCGAAAAAATGAAAATAAAAAAATCGGGAAAATGAAAAATAAAAATCAAAAACTTGTAAAATTGAAATTCTGAAAATTCGAAAAATTGAAAACAAAAACTTACAAAATCAAAAAAAATACTGAAAAAATAAAGGAAATAAAAAATGAAAAATTGTGATCCAAAATAAAATGAAAATTAAAAAAATAGGGAAAATGAAAAATAAAAGTCAAGAACTTGAAAAATTGAAAAATCGAAAAACTTGAGAAACGAAAAATTGTGATATCAAAAAATTAGTGGAAAGTAAATAAATCCAGAATTTTTGGAAAAATTATAAAATTAATAAAAAAGCAAACGGCAGATAGACGGAAAAAATGAAAAATAAAGATCAAGAACTTGAAAAATCGAATAAACGAAAAATGAAAAAAATCGAAATATTAAAAATTGCGAAACTAAGAATCGAAAAAACGAAATATTGTTAAATCGAAGTACATACTGAAAATTAAAAAAGCAGATTGTAAATTTTAAAAAACAAATATACAAAAATTATAAAACCGAAAGAAACATTGAATAAATAAAGGAAATGAAAAAACGAAAAATTGTGATATAAAATCGAAAAAATGAAAATAAAAAATTGGGAAAATGAAAAATTGAGAAACTTAAAAATCGAAAATTACAAAATCGAAAAAACGAGGCATTCTAATATTGAAGTATTGAAAATTCGAAAAATTCAAAACAAAAACTTATAAAATCAAAAAAAAAAAAATTGAAAAAATAAAGGAAATAAAAAACGAGAAATTGTGATACAAAATGAAATGAAAATTAAAAAAATAAGGAAAATGAAAAATAAATGTCAAGAACTTGAAGAATTGAAAAAACCAAAAAAATTGAGAAAGGAAAAATTGTGATAACAAAAAGTTAATGGAAAGTAAATAATCCAGAATTTTTGGAAAAATTATAAGATTTATTAATCTTAAGGCAAACGGCAGACAGACGGAAAAAATGAAAAATAAAGATCAAGAACTTGAAAAATTGAATAAACGAAAAATTAAAAAAATCGAAATATTAAAAATTGCGAAACTTAAGAAGAGAAAAAACGAAATATTGTTAAATCGAAGTACTGAAAATTAAAAAAATCGAAAAATCGGATAATTGAAAAATCCAAACATTGCCAAATTGAAAAATCCAAAAAATCAGATTAAAAACTGGAAAAATTAAATAAACAAAAATTATAAATCGAAAGAAACATTGAACAAATAAAGGAAAAGAAAAAACGAAAAATTGTGATATAAAATCGAAAAAATGAAAATAAAAAATCGGGAAAATGTAAAATAAAAATCAAAAATTACAAAATCGAAAAAACGAGACATTGTTAAAATTGAAATTTTGAAAGTTCGAAAAATTGAAAACAAAAAATTATAAAATAAAAAAAAATACTGAAAGAAGCGAAATAAAAATCGAAAAATTGTGATACAAAATAAAATGAAAATTAAAAAAATTGGGAAAATGAAAAATAACAGTCAAGAACTTGAAAAAATGAAACGAAAAATTGAAAAGGCGAAAAACTTGAGAAACGAAAAATTGTGATATCAAAAAGTTAGTCGAAAGTAAATAAATCCAGAATTTTTGGAAAAATTATAAGATTAATAAAAAGGCAAATGGTAGACAGACGGGAAAAAATGAAAAATAAAAATCAAGTATTGAAAATTAAAAAAATTGAAAAATCGGATAATTGCGAAATGCAAAAATTGCCAAATTGAAAAATCCAGAATTAAAAAATCAGATTGAAAACTGTAAAAATTAAATAAACAAAAATTATAAATCGAAAGAAATATTGAACAAATTAAGGAAATGAAAAAACGAAAAATTGTGACAAAATTAAAAAAAAGAAAATAAAAAATCGGGAAAATGAAAAATAAAAAACTTGTAAAATTGAAAAAAATATATAAAAATTGAGCAATTTAAAAATCAAAAATTACAAAATCGGAAAAACGAGACATTGTAAAATTCGAAAAAAATACTGAACTAATAAAGGAAATAAAAAACGAAAAATCGTGATACAAAATAAATGAAAAATAAAAGTCAAGAACTTGAAAAATTGAAAAATCGAAAAACTTGAGAAACGAAAAATTCTGATACCAAAAAATTAGTGGAAAGTAAATAAATCCACAATTTTTGGAAAATTATAACATTAATAAAAAGACAAACGGCAGACAGACAGATAGAAGGAAAAAAATGAAAAATGAAAATCAAGAACTTGAAAAAGTGAAGAAACGAAAAATTAAAACTTGGAAATGGGAGACTGCTTTTTTCGTACTGTAGGGGCCACGAAACGTCGAGAAAACATAAAAGTGACCATTCGTCCGATGGACCCGATTACAAACTAAAAAATCGCGCCAAAAATAAAAACAGTTCATCACACAAGGTCAAGATACTGACACCCAGCGGAAAAGCTTGTGAAAGTCCTGTACTAAATGCTTTATTTCTGATTCGTTTCCTCTGACGTTAAGTTACTCACTTTGGTGACTCAGAACTTTCTAGGAACATTTCAGTTCCTCCAAATCATGTACTTATATTGGTTTTAATTAAAAAAGAATCACTCTATACAATATGCTACAGAAAATTTTTGGCCGAAATTGTACAAAAAATAAACAGCCTTTAATTTCAGAAAAAAGGAAACGCAAGTTTCATGACCAGAGTAGTCCAAGTATGCATACCCTTACTACCCTAATTTGATGATAGTAGACATTAATTTAATAAATTAGAGTACTAATCAATGAAGTGATCTTTAAATTTTTCATGTGAAGTTACGAGAATTTCTTAATACTTTTAAGAAAAAGCCCAATAAATTTGT
This sequence comes from Zophobas morio, assembly GCF_036711695.1. Lineage (NCBI taxonomy): Eukaryota > Metazoa > Arthropoda > Insecta > Coleoptera > Tenebrionidae > Zophobas > Zophobas morio. The sequence goes on from NW_026972112.1 coordinate 2,718,546, forward strand.
TCACTTTATTAATTTCTAAATTTTTTGGGTAATAACGGGCAAATTTGAAGCCGTTAATCTTTAGGCCTCTGAACAGTCATTTAATAATAGTAATGATAACAATAATAATAAAGTCTTTACTGAAGAAAGGCGAAGGTAAATATTTAAATTAGTTAAGTAAAATTTAAATAATAAGTAGAGGTAAAAAACTCTAGGAAGTGTTCCAAATTTCGACAGTTTATATTAAATGGAAAAGTGCGCATGCGCGCGCAGTGGGGGTTTAATATTCGGTGAAACAAACCGTACTGAAAAAATATAATATATAATAGTGTGTAAAGTGATATTTAATCACCGGTATTGTTAATGAATCCACGAGTGTCTAGGAAAACAAATTTGAAATATAAACACAAAAGTGGAAAAAAATACACAGAAAAAGCAACTTTTAACAACCTCATGGTGCTCTTGCGGTAACTTACTGTGCTTTAAGATCCCCTTTTTCATAGCCTTCTTTGTACATCAATCCCTGCAAAGTCTTGAGCCCCTTGTTGCCACTGTCTTGTTCAGTCAAAGTTTTAACTTTTTCAATAGCGGAAGCCAAGTCTAAATCAGCCCCTTCCTCCTTAATAAGCTTAACGCAATCTTTAATGGGTTCTTCATCCCATTTACTAGTAAGGAATTTCTCAGCGTTGTTAGTAACAAACGGGAACAGTGTATCCTAAACAAAAAAAATACATTAACGCGAAAATAGAAAATCGAGCGATAAACATCTATTTAAAAGACCGGTAGAGTGGGTCGTGTCGTGGCATTTTGATCAAACTGTACCTAGACAAAGATGTGAATGCACCATGCATGGAACAAGGGATAAATTTTTACCTGAGCCAAGGACGACCAGCTGGCTCTCGTCGAACAAAACACGTGCAAAAATCGCCACGAAGCCCCGAAAAACAGCCCCACAAGCGAAATTCGCCCCTCGAAAAAGCGCGATGCGGTCGACCTAGGCGGCGTTGACGCGCTTTTCGCTACCGCAAAGGCCACTCGATGGCGATCGCATGAATGAAAAGCGGCCTAAAATGGCCGGATTTCCGCGGAACGGGGGCCGAAATGGGGCTCTCGGGGCCGGACTCACCTTAACGAAGCTGATGGAAGTCGTTGTGCCGGCAACGTCCACCAGCACCAGGGAACACTTCTCGATGCTGTTTAGAGAAGGAGAAACACTCTCACTTTCCGAACTCATTTCGATTGCGTTCAATGATATGATTTTCACACAACGGCGACTGTTTTTTCGGCGGATTTGCGGTTTTCTTTAAAAAAATTTAGAGATGTACAGCAACAACGGATGCGAAACAAGAGTAGTGGAAGAGTGGGGTGTTTTGCGAGGATGCGCATGCGTCCTGCGAAGAACCGCCAAACGATCTGGCGGAGGGAGACGGAGATGGACGAACGTAGTGCCAACATGAGGAAATGGCGCCAAAAATTTTAATACAATTAGGGATAAACGAAGTAGTTGGTACTCCAATCTGGAAAACACGCTTGTTTATGTGTTTTTGATTATGATTACAAACCTGGAGTGGTACTCATGTAATTCTCACAAAATAAATACGCAACATTGTTTTTCTTCAGAGTGACACTTTACATTAAGTGCACTTGTATAATGCATCCCTCCAAACAAAGCGATGACGTCATCTTAAAGTTTTTTTGTAATATAAATGTTGTAAATGTTATGTAAAAAGTGCAGTATCTCTTGCCATGAAACTCATATGCAATATTGATCGTGGTTCAGAATAATGTAACTAACTTTGGCAAAAAAGAAATGGTAACAAATCGACTTTTAAATTGTTCTAGTTCTTTGTTTCACTCAAATCCGGCTGTATTCTTCACACACATCAGTTTCTCCATTGTTGCCACTGTTCGCAGTATTTGTTTACGTAACTTTATTAATTCTACTTTTGTCACCATTTTTTCTTCTTCGTATCGGTGTTAAATTTTCTACATAATTTATAAATAATATTCACCAAAGTGACAATTTCATGTGAGCTGTACACTTATACTGTTTATTACACTGTTATTCTCCTAAATTAATTGTAATTAATAGTAATTCGACACGTAATTATATTACTAATAACATAAAACGTTCATTAAATTCTTAATTATAATTAAAGAGTGATCACTACATACTTATTTTAGACCACATTCATTTTCAGTCGCTCCTGTGATATACATTACGTGCATCAACTAATTACTTGTAATTAATTATGATCAAAAAATTAATTTGTTTTACTAGTGTATTAATAAATAACTTAATTCTAGATCTAGTGGATTTTTGATACAAAATGCAGATAAGTTCAATTTTTGTATTCACAGTTACACAGTTCACAATTAAATCTGGTTACCCTTTCACTCGTGAACCAACATTTTAGTCACACGTGGTCAGCCCACTGGAACGGAATGCGTGTGAAAATAATTGTATTCCATTCCAGTTGCACACACAGCCTTTTCTACGACCCGCTAATAACACGTAAACGAAGCTTGTGTTAGTAGCACAATAACAACATTATAAAATTAATTCACAACACACCTTTGTTTCGCATAGCCTCGTGCGACTTTAAATTTAGTTTTCACGCTTGTTTTTTGATTGATCAAATAAAATTCTGTCGAAAATGGCATGTATGTATATTTATATAATTATGTATATATAGAGAGTGCATTTTACAATCGTAATACATACAGTGTGTTCACCTATTAAAATGTAACACAAAATTTCGTATATTAAAACCAATTACAAATATATACAGAGGCATTTCAATGAGAACATTCGAGTCGAAAATAACGGATCGAGCAAAAGCGTCCGTTCCGTGTAGGTATGTTGCAAAAATGACAAAATCTTCCAATAAATACGCATGTAAAAAAACTTAAATTATAACGAATAGTAGTAACCTTTGCTATAGTTGATCATTTTCGTCTTTTATAAGTTAAATATTTATCACTATGGCTTGCAATTAAAAGTACATCTGATTACAATATCGTAAAACTACTTCTCTAGACACAAATCATTTTCAAACTGGCGTTTTTAGTACCGTGGAAGTGTTTAAAGCTAGTCTAATTAAACAAAAAAAAAAATGGCAAGAGAAGATGATGAGTATTTGCGAGCGTATTGCACAATGTCATGAATAATTGACTTGGATGGGCCATCCAAAGTGTTAATTCAGGAACACCCTGTATAGTTTTAGAGCTACCATCTAAACAGTGCAGATCTACCGTATGTATACACAAGAATAAATAAATAAATAGTGTTTCAGTGTAACTGGCACTAAAATGAATTACACAGATCAAAATAATCACAACCATTTAAAACGTAAGTACGTGATGTGTCGACTAAAAACGCCAGGATTATACTAGTAAGATATTAATACTTTATATATAACACAATAAAAACTATCGTCAGTCTTCACAGTTATACAAATACGCCGTTATTTGAAATGTTCAACACTGTTTATAATCTACGAAATAATCAACTGACCGAAAAATATAACATTTACACAATTTTTTCTGCTTTAGTCCGTTGAATTGGTCACAATGCGCTTGCGCATTTATTATTTATTATCTTCAGTGTCTACACCAACATATAAAAAACTGTACACCACCAATTCATGTTAAAAATAAACGAATCGAATGAAAATATTGTCAGGTTTCAGTCGGCGGTTTAGGAGATTACTAAAATATACACAATAAATTCGAGGACTGGATGGCTGGATCGGGGATTTCATGGATTAGGTGAATTATTAAAGCGGGGCTTAGCACGTGGAGTTTGATGTGTTCGTTGGTGGGGGAGGTCTCAACAACACTAGAAAAACGATCGCCGTTTACTATTGTCAGTTCATGTGTAGGGCCCGCGAAGGTAAAACGGTAAAAAAACAAAACAAAAAAAGTATCCACATTGGCTATGAACAAATCGTCGCAACGGTGGCACTTGTCAGAAAAGTTGGGTTACGATTACGAGAAACGTCAATTTGTGGACATAGCACGCTTGATTGGACGTATATTAAAATTAATTGTACACCAAACGAGTATTTAAGACAATAGTGATCCTAATAAAATATACACAAACTAATCTCGTCAAAGTTAAAGCTTAGAAATAAATGTTTAATCTCTAATTTAGCAACTAATGATTTACGAAAGACAATTGGACATTTTGTGAGAACAGCAGTAAATGTGTTAATGGCTTTAATTGCAACATGTCTTTAAATTCCCAGAACCTTGAAAAAATAAACACACTAAAAAACATTTTAGAGCACATGAAGAATTCAAGTCTGAAACGTTTTTATTCTTTGAGCTTTGTTCTAATAAATGAATAGTGACTTTTTTAGCCTTTTTTCGTGGATTGCAGTCAACTTGATAAAATTACATAGACGGATGGAGAAAATCCCAAAAATATGAATTAGGCCCTAAAAATCTAAAATTTTAATGGACGAGCTACTTAAGAGTTAATTTCGCAGGAAATCCTTTTGATATTGAAGAATTTCCACACTTCATAGCTTTCCAATACATAAATCGGAACTTGTCGATTTCTATATTACATAAGTATTATTTTTAAAGAACGAATTACGCATCTGATGTCAGGATATAATTACGCAATAAATGTAACAATCTTAAGAGTGCATAATTAATGTCAGCAACATGTTTCGCGTTAATAGCATCTTCAGGTCGACAAAAGAAACTTTTGGGGTTAAGTCGGGTTCACGATTCTGACAGCAAACGGACTTAAGCTGTATCGTTCTTGTTATTTTTTTCATTTACCTTCTCTTTTCTTTTTAATCGTTTCATTTTGAAAGTATGAACAAAAAATAAACTGTACTCTTGTGAATATTTAACCAAATAATTTTAAAATCGCCACGAATCTTTGGTATAAAAAGATAATTATTCAATATAGAGAGAGATATGGAAAACTGCTACTAAAATTTTCACCATCTGATCGAAAAAAAGTCGTGTAGCAACCTTTGAAATTTTACGTTAAAAAATTATACTGACTACATTTACATCTGACATTTACGGTCAAATAACTGTCGAATAAAGTGGCACTGCCAACGTCATTATTAAAAATATATATATATATGCATATCATAGCTTACTAGACGACTTTTTTATATCTTTCCGAAATACCAAATCATCATATGTGTTTTTTTTAATCTCATAGTATCTAATTAGACTAGAAACAGACTATATAATACTGAGACATTTTAAAAACACAAATTTTAAGCAATTTTCCTGAAATTAATACTTAGTATTTTCAAAATATAACGTTCTATCCTTGTCGCACACTCTTAAAGTCAACCATTCCAGAGCTATAAAACAACTTGTGCATAAAATATATAAAAAAAATCAAATCAAATTGTGCCTAAAATTTTTATCATCCCTTTTTTTTGACAAGTGCTACCTGCAACCCCCGGACCTCCACACCTGCGAGCTGCCGCGTCCACCCCTTCCCCGCCCATGGTAAAATTTCGCTCTACAAAAATACCATCCGTACCGATATCCATCAAAAACCCATCACAAAAATATAGCCCCCGCACGCACCCTCCCCCCTCCTAATCCACCCCCTCCGCCGTCGCGAGAAAACCGCCGAGCGAAAATCAGAAGTGGGAACAATAATTTATCTTAATCGCCTAATAGTTACCAATATTTATATAAAATTAGGATAGTTTTAGGTCGTATGTGACAGTACACACAGGGGGACACGTAACGTTCTTTTATCTGTTAAATCTTATAGACATCCGTAACATTTTCATCGCATCGCGAACACCACCGTGACCGCGCACAACGCCACCAACGCGCACACACTTCGCGGGGCGGGGGCGGCGCCCAGCGTGAGTTCCTCGCTCTTCATCACTTCGTTGGGATGCTTGTTGTACGTCTTGGCCTTCTTCGTCGTCGTCGGCGGCGGCGTCGTCGTTGTCGTCGTCGTCGACGTCGTGGTGGTGCGCGGCGACGTGACCGGCCACCATCGGGACGCTGTCGCCGGCGTCGGCGCCGACGTCGTCTGCGTGGGGCCCCACACCTGCGAATTTCAATTTAAAATAAACATGAAATGTATTTTTTCAGTGCTTTGCCCCGTTACCTTGAAGACGATCTTCATGTTGTGCGTGGTGCACCGGCCGCCGATCCGCCGGTGGAGGTCGTCGCTCGTCGACGTCGAGATGAAGTAGTAGTCGTGGCCGGGCAGGAACTCCAGCCCGCCCGGCTGGGGCGTGAACGGCCTGAAAGTGATCGTGAAGTACATCAGCTTGTAGGGCTTGTCGCAGACGGCGATGATCCGCGGGTTGGGGTTCGTGATGCGGCAGGTCTCGTACTCGTCCTTGCTGACGTTGTAGATGATGTACTTCTCCATCTCCTCGTCGCGGGTGCCCGGCACGTACACCGGGCAGATCAGGTTGACCTGGTCGTACTCGAACTTGAGGTTGTAGCGATTCACGTCGATGATGTTGTCGGTGTTGTCGATGCGAAAAATGGGGTTCGACGAGTTCCAGTGGATGGTGTAGAACTTGGCGCTGCTCGGGATCGTTGCCGTCACGAAACTGTGTAGGCTGAACGTGAGGAGGATTAGGCCGTTGACGAGGACGCTAGCTTGCCAAACCATCTTGTCTTGCTTATGGTGAGCGGACGATACTTTACATGTCTTCGTGGAGACGAGGCGGCTCAACCTGAAGCAAAGCGAACGAGATTTAGTATTTTTATTACTGCGTAAAATGTAGATGAGACGCCTATGGTGCGTATATCATACCGCGTGTTCGGAACGGTCACATACGCGCGTGAGAGGTGCTGATACAAATAAAGACAGTGGTTAGCTGCAGAGGCACGATGTACTCGAGTAGTGGAGGAAAGGGCCATCGAGCTAAGGAGTTCGAAGAAATAGTGGATATTAGAGATTGTTAACAACTTGTAGTATGTACAGTGGTTGTAATAAAATTGTTAAGTACGGATTTCGGCCATCATTGAAAAGCCCATTCCAACCCTTAACCCTTGTAACAATATGAGATAACGATTTAAAAAGCCGCTATATTAAATTACGTTGCACATGCTTTTAATTCTAAATTTGAATTTCAAACCTGAATAATAATTCGTAATAAATATGTTGTACGTAATTAAAATCCACACGACCTTAATTACAACTTTTAAATTACTTAGCCATCCTTAGTGTTTATTACTTTTCAAACGTAAGCTAAAATATCGGTCTTCCGTTTCCGCATGTCTGTCTGTTGGCGATTTTATTATAAATATAGCTTAAAAATTACAATGCTGATTGCTATGGAATTTTAGGTATGCTTGAAGATTATCGTTTAAATAGTAAAACACTAAAATTTTTCTGTTCATTCCCACTAAAAAATTGATGACGTCATGTCAAAATTTTGCTAAATTAGACAGCAAAAATTTATATAAAAATTGATGACGGCTTCTTACAATTTGGTCGAATAAATGTTAGTTAAATTTTATAAAATAAGATAGTCCTGCACTTGCGGTCTATGAATCCGTGTTCAGTTTTTAACCCTAGAGATCCCTATGTTAGGGGAAAAAAATCAAAATTGTACAATAATTTACAATTTAACTTTGGAAGCGGAAAACCGAATTAGAAAAAACTTTCAGCAACATAGTATTTTAATTAATATTAACAGAATATTAATAAAATCGTATTTCTTAAATTTTCAACAACAGAAGGATAAACATTCGCATTCTTTAACTTTTTGTTCAATTTATCACTGCTACATAGTTATATTCAAGCTCGAACTGAAGATGAACATTTATTTCCAAAACTCGGCTTCGATGTAATCTGTTGTATAGCATAGGATCGAGAAAAAACCTGTATAATACTCCAAATCGTCAATAAAAATTTGATGGCTCCCCCAAAAATTGATGACGCCATCTTACAATTTAGTCGAATAAATGTTAACTAAATTTTGTAAAATAACATACTACTACATTTGTGGTCTATGAACCCGTGTTCAGTTTTAATTTTATATATCCAGATGTTTGGGGAAAAAATCAAAATTATATAATATTTTACAATTTAACTTTGGAAGTGGAAAATCGAATGATTCAAAACAGGATTAGAAAAAAATCATAGTTGGTAAAATCAAAATTTATCATTCATATAAAAAAATATTAATGGATCGCCGTAAAATCTTTATTATAACAGAAATTTAATCAATATTAAAGAATATTAACAAAATTGTATTCCTTAAATTTTCAACAACATAAGGAAAACATCCACAATATCGTTTCTTTTTTAATGTTTTGTTCATTTTATCACTGCTACACAGTTATATTTTATCTCGAACTGAAGATAGACATTTATTTCCGAAACTCTTTAAATGTAATCTATTTTATAGCACAGGATCGAAAAAAAAGCTGTTTACTCGAATTCGTTAATGAAAATTTTTCCGGGTATGGCTCCCCAAAAAATTGATGGCGCCATCTTACAATTTGGTCGAATGTTGATTAAATTTTATAAAATAACATACTCCTGTATTTGTGGTTTATGAATCCGTGTTCGGTTTTAACCTTACATATCCCGATGTTTGGAAAAAAAGCAAACTTATATAACAGCATTTTACAATAATTTAACTTTGGAAAAGGAAAACCGAATGCTTCGAAACAGAATTAGAAAAAAATTGGCTTTAAAAAAATCAAAGTTGGTAAAATCAAAATTTACCACTCATATAAAAAACTATTAATGGATCGCCGTAAAATCTTTATTATAACAGAAATTTAATTAATATTAAAAAATATTACCAAAATTTTCAACAACACAAGGAAAAACATCCACAATATCCCTTCTTCTTGAATGTTTTTTTTCATTTTATCACTGCTACACAGTTATATTTATAGAAAAAAGCTGTATACTCGAAATTATCAATGAAAATTTTTCCCTTTAGGGCTCCAAAAAAAAAAAAAACGCCATCGTATAATTTAATCGAATATTGATTAAATTTTATACAATAGTACACTTCTGTAGTTGTGGTTTATGAATCCGTGTTCGGTTCATAACCCTAGATATTCAGATGTTTCGCGAAAAAATCAAAATCGCATAACATTTACAATGTAACTTTGAAAGCGACAAACTGAATGGTTCGAATCAAGGTTAGAAAAAATCGAATTTAAGCTGAGATAGATTTTGGTAAATGACAACAATATTAAGAGTAATGACTGGAATGGAGAGGGGGTGGGTGGGCGGGCCTATTGTTTTTTTAATAAAAGATTCTCTATGCAAAAGTTAAACTTAACCCCACCCACCCACCCGTCTCTCATTTTTTTCTTCAGAAAGAAGAAATAAAATTTATAGCAAATTAGTAGAACAAAAAAAAAATACGATTCACGCTTCTTTTTAACAGCCTACGGTCCATTAGTTCCCATTCTACCTTTACAAAAGAACATATAATTCGTACCGCCCACCCACCCGGCCTCCATTTCCGTGATTCATTTTGTCTAGCCCGAATGAAAGGTAGATCGCAATTGAAGAGAGATAAAATCGTTAGAATGCGGTATCTGCTAAGATAAGATTGATTTTGGTAAAAAACATACCCTCTAAGAATATAGAGGGTGGGTGGGCGGGGCTAGTACTTGTTAAGATGAGACTGATTTTGGTAAATGACTGAACAATATTAAGAGTAATCACTGGAATGAAGAGGTGGTAGGTGGGCGGACGGGCCTATTGCTTGATTATAAAAGATTCTGTATGAAAAAGTTAAACTTATTTTTCATTTTCCCAATTTTTTTAGTTTTCATTTTATTTTGTATCACAATTTTTTGAATTTTCAAAATTTCAATTTTACGATGTCTCGTTTTTTTCGATTTTATAAAAGTTTCTCAATTTTTTTTTTTCAATTTTATCTTTATTTTTCATTTTTTCCGTCTATCTGTCCGCCGTTTGTCTTTTTATTAATCATATAATTCTTCAAAAAATTCTGGATTTATTTCCTTTCCGCTAATTTTTTGATATCCCAATTTTTCGTTTCTCAAGTTTTTCGATTTTTCCAGATGTTTTGGAAAAAATCAAAATTGTATAACAATGTTTTATAATTTAACTTTATAAGCGGAAAACCGAATGGTTTGAGCAGGATTAGAAAAAAATCAATTCATTTTATCACTAATACACAGTTACATTTTATCTCGAAGTGAAGGAAATTTTTCCGTTTATGGCTCCCCAAAAAAATGATGACACCACTTTGGTCGAATGTTGCATAAATTTTAAAAAATAGCATAGTTCTATAGTTGTAGTTTATGAATTCGTGTTCGGTTCATAACCCTAGATATTCAGACGTTTGGGGAAAAAATCAAAATGGCATAACATTTACTTAACTTTGAAAGCGGCAAACTAAAGGGTTCGAATCAAGAATAAAAAAAATCGAATAAAAAAAATCAAAATAAAACAAAAAATAAAACGGAAATTAAATTAATATTAACAGAAGGATAAACATTAATATTTCCTCTTTTTTTAAATCTTTGTTCAATTTATCACTGCTACACTGTAATTCACTTTATACCATAAGATCGAAAGAAAAAAACTTGTTCAGATGAGATTGATTTTGGTAAATGACTGAACAATATTAAGAGTAATGACTGGAATGGAGAAGGGGTGGTGGACGGGCCTATTGTTTTTTTAATAAAAGAGTCTGTATGCAAAAGTTAAACTTAGCCCCACCCACCCACCCGTCTCTCATTTTTTTCTTCAGAAAGAAGAAATAAATGTCATTGCAAATTAGTAGAACAAAAAAATTACGATTCACGCTTTTTTAACAGCCTACGGTCAATTAGTTCCCATTCTACCTTTACAAAACAATATATAATTCACCCCGCCCACCCACCCGGCCTCCATTTCCGTGATTCATTTTGTCTAGCCCGAATGAAAGGTAGATCGCAATTGAAGAGAGATAAAATCGTTAGAATGTGGTATCTGCTAAGATAAGATTGATTTTGGTAAACAACATACCCTCTAAGAATATAGAGGGTGGGTGGGCGGGGCTAGTACTTGTTAAGATAAGACTGATTGTGGTAAATGACTGAACAATATTAAGAGTAATCACTGGAATGAAGAGGGGGTGGGTGGGTGGGCGGTCCTATTGATTGTTTATAAAAGATTCTGTATGAAAAAGTTAAACTTATTTTTCATTTTCCCTATTTTTTTAATTTTGTATCACAATTTTTTGAATTTTCAAAATTTCAATTTTACGATGTCTCGTTTTTTTCGATTTTATAAAAGTTTCTCAATTTTTTTTTTCAATTTTATCTTTATTTTTCATTTTTTCTGCCTATCTGTCTGCCGTTTGTCGTTTTATTAATCATATAATTCTTCCAAAAATTCTGGATTTATTTACTGTCCGCTAATTTTTTGAAATCACAATTTTTCGTTTCTCAAGTTTTTCCATTTTTCCAGATGTTTTGGAAAAAATCAAAATTGTATAACAATGTTTTATAATTTAACTTTGGAAGCGGAAAACCGAATGGTTTGAGCAGGATTAGAAAAAAATCAATTCATTTTATCACTCATACACAGTTACATTTTATCTCGAAGTGAAGGTGAAATTTTTCCGTTTATGGCTCCCAAAAAAATGATGACACCACTTTAGTCGAATGTTGCATAAATTTTATAAAATAGCTTATTCTATAGTTGTGGTTTATGAATCCGTGTTCGGTTCATAACCCTAGATATTCAGACGTTTGGGGAAAAAATCAAAATCGCATAACATTTACTTAACTTTGAAAGCGGCACACTAAAGGGTTCGAATCAAGAATAAAAAAAAAATCGAATAAAAAAAAAATCAAAATAAAACAAAAAATAAAACGGAAATTCAATTAATATTAACAGAAGGATAAACATTAATATTTGCTCTTTTCTTAAATTTTTGTTCAATTTATCACTGCTACACTGTAATTCACTTTATACCATAATTTCGAAAAAAAAAACTTGTTAAGATGAGATTGATTTTGGTAAATGACTGAACAATATTAAGAGTAATGACTGGAATGGAGAGGGGGTGGGTGGGCGGCCTTATTGTTTTTTTTTATAAAAGATTCTGTATGAAAAAGTTAAACTTAGCCCCACCCACCCACCCGTCTCTTATTTTTTTGTTCAGAAAGCAGAAATAAATGTCATAGCAAATTAGTAGAACAAAAAAATTACGATTCACGCTTTTTTTAACAGCCTATGTTCTATTAGTTCCCATTTTCACTTTGCAAAAGAACGTATAATTCACCCCGCCCACCCACCTGGCCTCCATTTCCGAGATTCATTTTGTTTAGCCCGAATGCAAGGTGGATCTCAATTGAAGAGTGATAAGATAAGATTGATTTTGGTAAACAACATACCGTCTAAGAATATAGAGGGTGGGTGGGCGGGGCTAGTACTTGTTAAGATGAGACTGATTTTGGTAAATGACTGAACAATATTAAGAGTAATCACTAGAATGAAGAGGGGGTGGGTGGGCGGGCGGGCCTATTGATTCATTAAAGAAGATTCTGTATGAAAAAATTAAACTTAGCCCCACCCACCCACCCGTCTCTCATTTTTTTCTTCAGAAAGAAGAAATAAATGTTATAGGTTATAGCAAATAAATAGCAGAACAAAAAAATTATGATTAATGCTTCTTTTTAACAACCTACGCTCCACATAATTCACCCCGTCCACCCACCCGGCCTCCATTTTAGTGATTCATTTTGTCTAGTCCGAATGAAAGGTGGACCTCAACTGAAGAGAGATAAAATCGTTAGAATGCGGTATCTGCTAAGATAAGATTGCTTCTGGTAAACAACATTCCCTCTAAGAAAATAGTGGGTGGGTGGGCGGGGCTAGTACTTGTTAAGATAAGATTGATTTTGGTAAATGACTGAACAATATTAAGAATAATCACTGGAATGGAGAGGGGGTGGGTGGGCGGTACCATTGTCTACTTATAAAAGATTCTATAGAGAAAATTTAAACTTAAACCCGCCCACCCACCCGTCTTCTCGTTTTTTATATCACAGATACGGGAGACCTATTTCTTCGTACTCTAAGGGTCATGAAAGGTCGTCAAAACGTAAGACTAGAGAGTCGGCCGACGGACTCGATTACAATACTTCGTTTGCTTACGCTCAGAAAGTAAAAAGCTGTGCACCAATCTTTAAAATATAATAAAAAATAAAAATTTGACCCCTGAAACTCCAGGCGGATTCATAAACTACAGGCACAAGAGAGTATATTATTTTATGAAATCCAAATAATGTTTAATGTAGAAAATTTTGAAGATACGTTATCAAGTTGTTAGTGGGAATAATTAGACAAATTTTGGTTAGTGCTTCACCACCTATATGATTTTCCTAAATCAAATTTTATAAAAATCGGTCCAGCAATTTCGGAAATAATCTGTCTAATAAATACCCAAACAGACAGACGACAGACAGAAATGGGAGAACAATTTTTTCGTACTCTAGACGTCATGAAACGTCAACTGATACTGTTATACTGACAAATTTTTAAAATCTTCAATTTCAGTTGGTTGGAATTGATACGTGACGAATTCAATTTACGCCACATCGAAGTCAACTTGAGATCGAACCCAACGAATTCACTCTATAAAGAAAGAAAACGATTCATTGCACGTTCAAATAATTAAGATAATTAATTAAAATCAAACAGTCAATATTAAAATGAAGAACGCGTTTAATAAACCTCAGATATCAAAATTGATTTAAGTTTCGTGCAACCTCTGCAAAAAATTTTGCAACAAAATTTCTTACAGGGCGCTTCTTTCTTACTAGACGACCCCTCGCCAAGAATTCTTCGCATTCTTCGATTCAACAATCGCCATTTAGTGACAAAGAAAGTGAAGATAGCACTCCCAGCCAGAAAAATTTAATTGTCCCACTAGACGCCATAAACATCAAACCGATTCAAACAAAGTGATTCAGCAGACATACATTCAATCCAGTAATGCCAGGTCAAAGTCGTAAAAACTTTAAACACGAATTCAAAATCACTTTCTTGAGTTATACCTCGCCGTCGGTACGATTTCGAAGATTCCGGATAATTCTCTTAAAAACACTCTAATCTAATTAAAATATCGATCACGAAAAGCAAAAACGTCACCGAAAACCCGTAAATTTTAATTTCACCTTTTTCGTTCTACCCCACTGTTTGCTGACCAAACATGAGGCGTGAGGAAACTGATTAATATAATTCTATTTACCCAAGGAAATGACTATGACAGTCATGTTTCGAATATTTCTTGTGCAATCAAAAGAATCCACGGTTCGCAATCGAACGAGTTATTATTAGCTTCGTTAACGAGTTAAGTGTTGACTTTTCATTGTTTAGTCTTGCGGCCTTTTAAAAATGCACCCTCTCAACGTGTGACGGAAGGAAATTGATTACAAGTTTCGCCACTTTGGAAAATTGATGTAATTATCTTGTTTCAGTGTCAGACGTGGAATCGTCAAATGCACCCTCGTGTTCGGCCGGGAATTGAAGTATGTGAGGGGGTGGATGTCTCGGCCAGAATTACTTAATTAGGCTATTAAATCAGAAGTTTTCAATTATAAGAATGCGGCAGGAAGGGAAAATTGATTGCAGCTACATTTAGAGAAAACTATTTTATAAAAATTTCAAAAAAATCCCGGAGGAAGCAGAAATGAAATTTTTTGAAAATTTTACATTACATGCTTTACGTCCGAGCGTGTATTTCTGGTTGCCTAAACCGCCCCGGATCGCCCATCCCGTCCAAACAATAGTCCAAAAGCCCACTATCTCCTCGTCCATTCTACTCATTTATCCTCGACCATCAGCCCTGTGCGGGGCTTCGATGGTTGTCATGGTGATCACGCTTTGGCCTCAGCGCGCGCTATTAACTTCCTGCTTTTTATAATATCCAAATCGAAAAAAATTAGGTGAAGTGCACTCGATCTGACACCTGACGAGTCGCCAATTTCATAGACAAGTGGCCGGTCTCGGCTTGAAAACAAACAAAACGCGAAAAAAGCGCCTAATTAAGAGAACAGCTAGAGCGGACGCCGTTACCGCAGTTTCACAAAACGGCACCGTATCAAGATCGGGATTATGGAAAGTCATCGTATGTCAATCGAACCGGCCGAAAAATAAACGAGATGTGCAGATAAGGCGCACGCACGATGTGAAAAATTACGAGCGCGATTTTCGTCATGCGGAAGTGACTGCGTCGGGTTTTCGAGAGGTGAATAGCACGGGGGCGAGGGAAGGCCCTGTGGCACTCCTGGTGCACGCCACTGCACACATTGTTTTTGAGTTAGACTCATTTTTAATAAGAGGTATGTCTGTCTATGTTTAAATAATTTCATATTATCCCTTGAAAATTTCTAACATTGTAGTAACAAAAATTCTCAGGCGACATAAGAATAAAAGGCGCACATAAAAGCTATGCACTTATCAAAAAATCTGTCGATATTTACGACGACCTCCTTCGCCCCTAAATTAAAACCCCCATTGCGTGTATGTTAGATCGTATGTTTCAGGAAGGATTTATTTAAAAATTTGCCCAGATCACGTCATCAAACTTTTCGGTGAATATAAAAATTTTCACTTGACGGTACAATGAAACTTTAATAATCTCGTGACCGTCTTGCCAGAGTTTTAAGTGAACTAGATGGACACTTTCTAAGAAAATTAAGAACGTAAATCGGTTACGAAAGAACACGCAAGAGCGCATTTCACAGCTTGTTTTTAAATTTACACTTATTTAAGGATTTTTGAGATGATATCATAAATTTCTGAAGGCACGAGAAGCGTTCTAACATCTACACGATGATTTTAAAACCCACATCTAAACTACAGTCCAACGGAAAAAATGTATTCTCAGTCTATACATACTTAACTTCGACTGTTTATGTTTATACTTCGAAATAATCCGACTATTAGTTGCCTCACCGCCGGCATTTGTGTTAGAAAAAATTGATCGAAGATTACTTCGACAGAACTTCCCGCGCCCATAAAGTACAGCAGTTCTTTCGAAAAATTAAAGATTTATTTTTGCTTACAATGACTTTAAAATGTCTGCAGGATTTCAAAGCATTCAGTTTTGCAACTCTTGATTTATTCAATAAAATAAATTGACTGATTTATTAATTTTTTTGTCACCCTGTATAAGCAAATTATCTAAAAAAAAAAATGAGTGCAATGATAAATTACAAGTACAGACTCATCATAATTTCTTCGGCAAACTTTTGAGCTGACGTCATCAATTTTTTGGAGGGGATAAGTAAATATATTTTCATTAAAAATTTATCATGCTTATCGTAACTGTAAACCATCTACAAGATTTCAAAGCATTCGGTTTTGCAAATTCCAAAGTAAATTACAAAATGTTGTTTCATGATTTTCATTTTTTTTCCAAAAATCTGGACGTTTCGGGTAAAAACTCAATTCGGAGTCATACACTACATGTGTAGGGCTATGTTATTTTATACAATTTAAAACCCATTTACTATGTACAATTTTGAAGTGACGTCATCACATTAGTGGTGGGGATGATTACTTAGTACTTTCGGAGATTATCTGTCTAAGAAATGGGAGACTATTTCTTCGTCCTCTAGGGATCATGAAACGTCGAGAAAATGTAAAAGTAGTGAGTCGGCCGACGGACGAGCTTACGTTCGGGAAGCCTAAATTGAAAAATTAAAAACTGAAAAACAAAAATATCTAAGAACTGAAAAATCGAAAAACCAAGAATTCGAGAAATCGAAAAATCTTAAGTTTAAAAAATTGGAAAATTAAAATATCAAGAAATCGAAGAAACGAAAAATTCATAAAATCGATAAATAGGAATATCAAGTAATCGAAAAATCGAAAAACAAGGAAATCGAAAAATAGAAAATTTTAAAAATCGAAAAATCAAAACACTGAAAAATCAAGAAATTGAGAAATTCCAAAACTGAAATGACGAAAAGTTGGGAAAACGAAAAATTGAGAAAATGAACGGTCCAGAAATAAAACATCAAAAGATGGAGAAACCGAAAAGTTAAAAATTGAAAAATTTAAAATTAAAAAAAAATTATCAATCAAAAAATCGAAAAATCGAGAAATTGAACAATCGAAAAATCGAGAAATCAAAAAGTCTAAAATATTGAAAAATTGAAATGTCGCGAAACCCGAAACATCAAAAAAACAGAACAAAAATCTAGAATTTAAAAATTGAAAAGCCACAGAAAAAACGAACAATCGAGAAATTGAAAAATTAAAATGAGGAAAAATCGAAAGATCAAGCAATCGAAACATCAAAAAATCGAAAAATTAAAAACTCCAGAAATCAAAAAATTCCCAAAATTGAAATGTTGAAAAACTGAGAAACCGAAAATTTGATAATTCCAGAAATCTAAAAATCGAAAAAGCGAAAAATTTTATAAATCGAAAAACTGAGATGTCAAGTAATCGAATTCATAAAATTGAAAAATTGAAAAATCAAAAAACTGAAAAACAGAAATATCGAAAAACTGAAAAATTGAGAAATCGAAATCAAAAAACGAAAAATTAAGAAATTGAACAATCGAAAAATTGAAACATCGAAATCTCGATAAATCGACAAATCGAAAGATTGAAAAATCGAAGAACTGAAAAATCGAAACATTAAAGAATCGAAAAACCAAAAAATTGAAAAAATAAAATATGGGAAAATTGGAGAAACTAAAAATTGAAAAATCGAGACACTGGAACATCAAAAAATCGAAAAATTAAAAAATCCAGTAATCAAAAAATTCCCAAAATTGAAATGTTGCAAAACTGAGAAAATTTGATAATTCCAGAAATCTAAAAATCGAAAAAGCGAAAAATTTTATAAATTGAAAACTGAGATGTCAAGAATTCGAATTAAAAATTCATAAAATGGAAAAACTGAAAAATCAAAAAACTGAAAAACAGAAATATCGAAAAACTGAAAAATGGAGAAATCGAAATCAAAAAACGAAAAATTAAGAAATTGAACAATCGAAAAATTGAAACATCGAAATCTCGATAAATCGACAAATCGAAACATCAAAGGATGGAAAAACCAAAAAATATGAAATTAAAAGCACTGAAAAATTAAAATATGGAAAAATTGAAGAAACTAAAAATTGAAAAATCGAGAAACTAGAACATCAAAAAATCGAAAAATTAAAAAATCCAGAAATCAAAAAATTCCCAAAATTGAAATGTTGAAAAACTGAGAAACCGAAAATGTGATAAATCGAGAAATCTAAAAATCGAAAAAGCGAAAAATTTTATAAATCGAAAAACTGAGATATCAAGAAATCGAATTAAAAATTCATAAAATGGAAAAATTGAAAAATCAAAAAACTGAAAACAGAAATATCGAAAAACTGAAAAATTGAGAAATCGAAATCAAAACACGAAAAATTAAGAACTTGAACAATTGAAAAATTGAAACATCGAAATCTCGATAAATCGATAAATCGAAAGATTGAAAAATCAAAGAACTGAAAAATCGAAAAATCAAAAAGTCTAAAATATCGAAAAATTGAAATATCGCGAAACCGAAACATCAAAAATTAGAACAAAAATCTAAAATTTAGAAATCCAAAAACTGAAAAATCGAAAAGCCAGAGAAAAAACGAACAATCGAGAAATTAAAAAATTTCGAAACTAAAATGACGAAAAATCGAAAGATCAAGCAATTGAAACATCAAAAAATCGAAAAATTAAAAATCCAGAAATCAAACAATTTCCAAAATTGAAATGTTGAAAAACTGAAAAACCGAAAATCTGATGCTTCGAGAAATCTAAAAATCGAAAAATTTGATAAATCGAAAAACTGATGTCAAGAAATCGAATTAAAAATTCATAAAATGAAAAAATTGAAAAATCAAAAAACTGAAAAACAGAAATATCGAAAAACTGAAAAATTGAGAAATCGAAATCAAAAAACGAAAAATTAAGAACTTGAACAATCGAAAAATTGAAACATCGAAATCTCGAGAAATCAAAAAGTCTAAAATATCGAAAATTGAAATCTCGCGAAACCGAAACATCAAAAATTAGAACAAAAATCTAAAATTTAGAAATCGAAAAACTGAAAAACAGAAATATCGAAAAACTGAAAAATTGAAAAATCGAAACATCGAAATCTCGATCAATCGACAAATTGAAAGATTGAAAAATCAAAGAACTGAAAAATCAAAAAATCGAGAAATCTAAAAGTCTAAAATATTGAAAAATTGAAAAATCTAAAAATTGAAATATCGCGAAACCGAAACATCAAAAAATAGAACAAAAATCTAAAAGCCAAAGAAAAAACGAGCAATCGAGAAATTAAAAAATTCTGAAACTAAAATGACGAAAAATCTAAAAATCAAGCAATCGAAACATCAAAAAATCGAAAAATTAAAAAACCCAGAAATCAAAAAATTCCCAAAATTGAAATGTTAAAACATTGAGAAACCGAAAATTTGATAATTCGAGAAATCTAAAAATCGAAAAAGCGAAAAATTTTATAAATCGAAAAACTGAGATGTCAAGAAATCGAATTCATAAAATGGAAAAATTGAAAAATCAAAAAACTGAAAAACAAATATCGAAAAACTGAAAAATTGAGAAATCGAAATCAAAAAACGAAAAATTAAGAAATTGAACAATCGAAAAATTAAAACATCGAAATCTCGATAAATCGACAAATCGAAAGATTGAAAAATTGAAGAACTGAAAAATCGAGAAATCAAAAAGTCAAAAATATCGAAAAATTTAAATATCACGAAACCGAAACATCGAAAACTAGAACAAAAATATAAAATTTAGAAATCGGAAAACTGAAAAATCGAAAAGCCAAAGAAAAAACTAACAATCGAGAAATTAAAAAATTGCGAAACTTAATAATCGAAAGATCGAAAAATTAAAAAATCCAGAAATCAAAAAATTCCCTAAATTGAAATGTTGAAAAACTGAGAAACCGAAAATTTGATAATTCGAGAAATCTAAAAATCTAAAAAGCGAAAAATTTTATAAATCGAAAAACTGAGATGTCAATAAATCCAATTAGAAATTCATAAAATGCAAAAAACTGAAAAACAGAAATATCGAAAAACTGAAAAATTGAGAAATCGAAATCAAAAAACGAAAAATTAAGAAATTGAACAATCGAAAAATTAAAACATCGAAATCTCGATAAATCGACAAATCGAAAGATTGAAAAATTGAAGAACTGAAAAATCGAGAAATCAAAAAGTCAAAAATATCGAAAAATTGAAATATCACGAAACCGAAACATCGAAAACTAGAACAAAAATATAAAATTTAGAAATCGGAAAACTGAAAAATCGAAAAGCCAAAGAAAAAACTAACAATCGAGAAATTAAAAAATTGCGAAACTTAATAATCGAAAGATCGAAAAATTAAAAAATCCAGAAATCAAAAAATTCCCTAAATTGAAATGTTGAAAAACTGAGAAACCGAAAATTTGATAATTCGAGAAATCTAAAAATCTAAAAAGCGAAAAATTTTATAAATCGAAAAACTGAGATGTCAATAAATCCAATTAAAAATTCATAAAATGCAAAAAGCTGAAAAACAGAAATATCGAAAAACTGAAAAATTGAGAAATCGAAATCAAAAAACGAAAAATTAAGAAATTAAACAACAAATCGAAAGATTGAAAAATCGAAACATCAAGAAAAACCAAAAAATATAAAATTAAAAGCGTTCAAAAATTAAAATATGGAAAAATCGAAGAAACTAAAAATTGAAAAATCGAGAACTGGTCCATCAAAAAATAGAACTTGCACATGCAAAATTTAAAAATCCAAAAATTGAAAAATCAAAGAACCAAAAAAAATTGAAAAATCGAGAAATTAAAAAATTCCAAAACTAAAATAACGAAAAATCCTTGAAAAATCGGGCAATCGAAACATCAAAAAATTGAAATTTTAAAGGATCCAGACATAACCTTAAAACATCTGCAAGATTTCAAAGCATTCGGTTTTGCAGATTCAAAATTAAATTGCATGTAGTTTTATAATTTTAATTTTTTTTTTCCAAAAATCTGGACGTTTCGGGTAAAAACTCAACACGGAGTCATAATCTACAGAGAGACAGACAGACAGACAGATGGAAAAGAGAGACTTTAGGGGTCAAGAAACGTCGGGAAAACGTAAAAGTACAGAGTCGGCGACGGACTCGATTACAATACTTCGCTTACGGTCGAGAAGTAAAAATATAGATAGATAGATATCTTTTATTATTAGAAAGATTGTTATAGAAACAACTTTAAAGCGAAAATCTGATTGCCTGAGGTAAAAACTCGAGGCGGATTCATAAACCAAAAGTATAGACAATCCACGAAAATAGTGGTTTTATCATTTTGGATTTGCCAAGCTTGGCGTTTGCGAAGAAACATCCACAATAAAGAACCGCAAAGTAAATTTGGAGTGGTGCCATGAATTTACGTCTAGTAACCTGCATTATTCGTTGATAAGAATGGCGAAGGAGTCAAAGTCGTAAAACCACTGTTTCCGTGGATGGCCTATACCGGAGTGTGATCAAATTGATGATGGGGATTATGGATGTATCCAATAAAAATTAACACAGACGACAGGGGAACCTATTTTTTCGTACTCTAGGAGCCATGAAACGTCGAGAAAACATAAAAGTTGGGAGTCGTCGGATGGACCCTATTACAATACAGAAGTTAAAATTTTATCACGTGATTATAAGGGGTTGGACGGCAACACATCAGGGTCAACCAATGTCAACTACCCTTGGGTAAAAATATACACAAATTGAGAGAACTGAAGAGAAAAATGATAAAAAAACGAGTTTTAAATTCTACCTGCTACTGGCATAGTGTCATTCAGGTTCTATTAACACAAGCAGGGGTCAGTTGCACGCAGCGGTCAGAAAGATTTGCATATAATTACACAGATTTTACCTCAATTTAACTTGGATTAAAACTCAGCGTGAACTAACGTATGTAATCTCGGTTATTCGCATATTGACAAATATTTTTATTCCTCTTAAATTTTCTACCAATAGGTATCACGTAAAAAATAAAACAGTTTGTTCAGAAATTTTATTTTTTAAGGACCTGTAGGCAGTGATAACCCTTATAAGTTCTTTTTGGGTATTAGAGCTACCACATAGGGTAAACTAACCGTGGCGCGCAAGTGACCAACACTCCACTTGTATTGCTACCTTGAACTTCACATGGCAAAAATTTACCAAGCAGATATTTTATAAACAAATCTAATCAATGTTTTCTATGACGTCACTGACCTTTCAGGAGGGATGAACAAATTAATTTGAAACGTTCCGACACAAACTGTAATAAAATCTGCTTTTACAAATTTTGTTTTCCAACATGCAACAGACGGACGGAAATGGGGGACCGACTTTTTCATGCTGTAGCAGTTACGACAAGTCGAAAGCAGAAATACCTCAATAAACACAAAATTCTTGCTCGTAGAAGGAGTTCCTGAACAAATATTTATCTCTGATCTTAATTAATACATATATCGACTTCCTTATTAGAAAGTTTCATTGTGTCATTGTTGCACTATTCACAGGATTAATTTGGATTTGCATAAATTTTGTCCAAAGTAAAGTTTAAAAGAACAAATTTCGTACGCAAATTAACCAGTAAAAACACCGGAAACGAGATATATTTTCCAGAATTATTATTCATGCTCCCACACGACAGGTCAGGGTTTTTGCTGCACCTCAAATCAAAATTAAACCGTGAAATCATACTCAATCGCTGCGAAGCCCGCAAGAACTACAAACGATCCAACTTTCTATAATTCATATTTCAAAAACACACGAAAACGTACCGATTTATAAATCGTGTATTTACTCTGAACAAATATGTACAATTTTATATTAAAAGCATTATTACGTCCAGAATAGGCAAATGAGAAAATAATTTTCTACGTCGACAAATGTCTGTTTTGTGTGCTTGTTGCTGAGGTTCCCACAGAAAAATTGAGGAAATGAACAAGGAGGTGATTGCGAAATGGTCGATCATTACCGATGTTTGTTAACTTATAGGTCTGTTATGGGAACGACTTCCTCATTCTGTTTGCGATTAAATTACAAAATTAACTGGCCATTTAATAGTTGTTAATTAAGTACGAGCAGAGGCTTAAATTGTGATATTTATGGGCAACAATGCGCTTACGCGGCCGCGATAAGCGCAGTATTTGTGGGCAAAAAATTTAAATTGAGTTATTTGATGGGATTTACATGTGTAGCAGTTTTGCTGCTTGGAACGGAACACCGCTTTGGATACGTGTAATACATGTAGAGGTTATACACTTGACATATTTTTGGCAGTGGTTTAAGTTTACTTGACACATCCACTAATGAAAATATAAAATACTAAATATACAAATTTCAATAGTGCCCAGATCTAGCCACTAGCTTTGTATGAGGGACGAACAAGCTTGGAGTTCTCGGGTCTTGAATAAATTTCAATAAAAAAGTCTCAGTTGGTTGGCGTTTTTTATTTTTAATATAACGCAACGTTTCGGGCCAGATTTGGCTGTTCTTCAGGCTTGTTGTAATAATGTCACGTTTAGTGAATCCCTCTCGAACACTATAAACACAAGCATTCGGTTAGAATATTTAAATATAAATGCATAAGATGTTCTATCAGCTATTGATTATTCAATAACTGCGTTTCTTGAACTTCTTCGCCTAGACAATTGTTACATGTGAACTTTAAATTTATGACAACTTTTCTTTTGTCTTTGTAATTTCTAAACTTACTCAAAAATGTGTCTATTCTGACTATTTATGCAACTGTTAGTCCATGAAGACGTTATCAAATATTGGTATTGTAATTAGCACATGAATAAGGAAACATGAAGTGTGAAAACTTTATCACTCGGAACGTCTTATCAGCTTGACAAGCAGTTTACAGTTATCACTTTACATAACAGATAGTTAAAGGTCAATGTTACACATGTAATTTGTAACAAACGTCACCGAGTCATCTCTAAAACAACAACAAGTAGGCTTATGTCACCTCAAATTTGAAAGGTCACTAGATATAACATTATTAGTAGATTATTTCTCCTACGAACAAATGGACGTTCAATTAAAAAAAAAAAACCTGTGACAAAAGAGGAAATACCGACATTCACCGCAAAGAATTCCATTACATTTCGTGCAAGAAAAATGGAATTATAAGCGCTGCATTCATTTCCGATTTTTTCCAAAAAAACACTTCACAGCTGATTGTCCACTATTCACACCGACCGAATTTTTCTATTTATTCCCGTTTTAATTATTCCCAACTGCTCGAGGCACTAAAATCATAAATACCTCGACGTTAATGAAGAAGTGTCAGCAGCCGCAATTAACACACAACGTGCAGATGATGGCCAATAAAACTTCCATAAAGCAAAAGATGCGAAAATGGGCCAAGACGGAAACCCGATCCGAAAAATTCGATCACAATGGCCCCAGATTAAAAATCTAAATTGATTATCGGCAAAGCAAATTAAGCGTTAATTCGGGCCGCACGCCTTTTTGGCCCCAGCAAATGCAAATCGTGGTGGAGCAATAAAGGATTTTTGTGGATGTGGTAGTGGAAGACGAGGCGATTTTCCGGCGGCGGGGGCCGCCCCCGGTGGGCGGCAGTGCTGTAACGCTGAATAATTCACGCCAATTGATCAATAAATCAAATTACGATTCATAAAAAATATACAAAGGTGATTGATAAGACATGGCTTACCTATTGTTAAAAGTATATGGTTCATAATTGGAAAAGAAACATGGCAAACGGGACTTGAACGCACTCACGCATCGAGTCGCACCAAGCACTTTAAGTTAAATTCTTTCTTGTTAACATATTTTTGGGAAAAACGGCACGATTGTGTTAGGAATTTCACGAAAACACATCATAAAGTCGGGTTCTTGCACCAACATTCCTTTGCCATTTTGTCACTCAGCTTCACTGACGGACGTGGCGACATCTGGTGGACGTTAGAGCAAAAGTCGGATTACAGGAATCTTCCGTCAGGTTCGCGAGTCGAGGTGGATTTACACAGCACCACACGTCAAACACATTCACACTAACCAAAAACGAGATAATGATCATGTTAAAACTTTATTTGCAACGTATAAAATTCCAAATTAATATTTATTTTAGCGTCCGTAACGTAAATATAATTTCAAAATGGTAAAAACGAATAAATAAAAAGGTTAAAATTACAATTCGCAGTAAAAGTCTACTTTTTCAAGGCTTGGTATAAAGCCGGTATTTCGATTTCATATGTAACGCCGTCCAACTTCTTGACATTGACGTCGTAAAGCTCACCGTCTGTTAAATTCTGCTTTATTCGGTCTTCCACATTGTTGACTGAAGGTAGCCCTGTAACAACAACAAAATTATGAAGGAATTAGTCCAACGTTATTTCAATAATCGCTGCAGTCGTCGCCTGAGAACTTGTTTGATCCACAGACCGGAAAATAGTTATTATTTATATACTTTTCACATCTCACATGTTTCACTCGATTTTGACATGCAACTGTTTTTTGTTTAACTAAGAATTAATTCTTTAATTGTGTTTGACACTAACAAAACGTCCTAAATTAGCAATACTAATGGAACCGTAATCATGCAATATTTTTTTTCGAGAAAGTGCACCTATTTTTATGTTTTAGAAACATTGTGTTCTATTTTGTATTAATTTTTACATATTTTTTTGTCGCAATTTTTGTAGTTATTTATTTTTATTGTATGATATTGATATTGAAAAAACTTTTAGCAATAATGCGACATAAAATCTAAAAATTGAAAAATTGAATTATCGAAGAACCAAAAATTTTTAAAAATCGAAAAATTAAAAAAGCAGGAATTGAAAAGTTCCCAAAACTTATAATGTTGAAAAAATTGAGAAATCGAAAGCTAAAAAATATCGAGAAATCGAAAAATTTTAAATTTAAAACACTGAAAAATTCAAATATGTATAGGAAAATTGTAAAATCTAAAATTTAAAAATCGAGAAACTGAACAATCGGATAATTGAAAAAGCGAAATCTAAAATTTTAAAAATTGAAAAGTTTAAATATCAAAATGTTGAAAAATTCAAAAATCGAAGTATAAAACAGTCGAAAAATTGAAAAATCTACAGTTTAAAAAACGAAAAATTGAACAAAAAGTAAAAAGTCGAGAAATCGAAAAATCGAGAAGTCGACTATACTATACTAAAAGATCCCAAAACTCAAATAACGAAAAATTGAAGAATCGAAAAACTGAAAAATCACACAATTGAACGAAATATAAAAAAATTGGGAAATTAAAAAAATGAAAAATCAAAAATGAACTGAAGAACTGAAAGATCGAAAGTTCGGGAAGTCGAGAAATGGGAAAATCAAAAAATAAATTAATCGAGAAATTGGAAAACTGAAAATTCAGAAACGTCAAAATTTGAAAAATTAAAAAATATTGAAGATCTGATCAATCGAAAATTTAAAACATTGAAAAATTAAAATATCGTAAAATCGAAAAAAATTAAAATTGGAAAACCTAAATATAAATTAGAAATATAAAAGTGAAAACTCGAGAAATCGAAAAACCAAAAATTTTAAAAATTGGAAAGTTAAAATATCGAAAAGTTGAAAAATTGAGAAATCTAAGTATAAAACAGTAGAAGAAGTGAAAAATGTAAAGTTTAAAAAACAAAAAATTGAAAATCCAAAAAGTAAAAAAATCGAGAAATCGAAAAATCCAGAACTCGAAAAATCGAAAATTCGAAATACTAAAAAATCCCAAAACTCAAAGGAAAATTGAAGAATCGAAAAACTGAAAAATCACAAAATTGAACGAAATATCCAAAAATTAGGACATTAAAAAAATTAAAAATTGAGAAACCGAAAAGTCAAAAATGCAACGTCGAAAAATCCTAAACTTAAAAAATCGAAAAAGAACTGCAAAACTGAAAGATCGAAACTTTGGGAAGTCGATAAATTCAGAAACGTCAAAATTTGAAAAACTAAAGTATCGTAAAATTGAAAAATGGGGAAATCCAAACATCAAAAACTCAAAAAAATAAAAATTCAAAAATTTAAAAATCGAGAAACTGAACTATCGGTTAATTGAAAAATCGAAACATCGAAAAATTGAAAAATCGATCAATTAAAAACCTAACATTTTAAAACATGAAAAGTTAAAATATCGAAAAGTCGCAAAATTGAAAAATCCAAAGTTTAAAAAACCAAAAAATTGAAAATACAAAAAATAAAAAGTCCAGAAATCGAAAAATCGCAAATGTGAAATACTAAAAAATTCCAAAACTTTAATATCCAAAAATTGAAAAATGGAAGAAAAATTGAAGGATCAAAAAACTGAAAAATCACAAAATTGAACGAAATATCCAAAAAATTAGGAAATTAAAAAGATTAAAAATTAAGGAACCGAAAAGTCAAAAAGCAAAGTCCAAAAATCGCAAACTTAAAAAATCGAAAAACCTGAAAAATCGAAAAAGATCTGAAGAACTGTAAGAAAATAAAAAAATAAATTAATTGAGAAAGCGGAAAACTGAAAATTCAAGAAATCGAAAAATCGAAACATCGAATAATTAAAAAAAATTGGAAAATTTAAAAATATTGAAGAACTGAAAAATCGAAAATTTAACACATTGAAAAATTAAAATATCGTAAAATCGAGAAATCCAATCATCAAAAAATCAAAAAAATTAAAATTCGAAAATCTAAAATTTAAAAATTGAAAAACTGAAAAATCAAGAAATCGAAAAATCGAAACTTTGAAAAATTAAAAAAAAAATCGAAAATCGAACATTTAAAAACTCGGGAAATCGAAGAACTGAAAATTTTAAAAATTGAAAAGTTAAAATATCGAAAAGTTGAAAAATTGAGAAATCGAAGTATAAGTAAGTCGAAAAATTAAAAAATCTAAAGTTTAAAAAACGAAAAATCGAAATACTAAAAAATCCCAAAACTCAAATAACGAAATATTGAAAAATTGAAGAATCGAAAAACTGAAGAATCATAAAATTGAACGAAATATCCAAAAATTAGGAAATTAAAAAAATGAAAAATTGAGGAAAAACCGAAAAGTCAAAAAAGCAAAGTCGAAAAATCGAAAACTTAAAAAATCGAAAAATTGAAAAATCAAAAACCTGAAAACTCGAAAAAGAACTGAAGAACTGAAAGATCTAAACTTTGGGAAGTCGAGAAATAGCAAAATCAAAAAATAAATTAATTGAGAAATCGGAAAACTGAATATTCAGAAATTTCAAAATTTGAAAAATTAAAAAATATTGAAGAACTGAAAAATCGAAAACTTAAAACATTGAAAAATTTAAAAAAATTGGAGAATCGAAAATTTAAAAATTTCGAAAATCGAAATATTGAAGAACTGAAAACTCGAGAAATCGAAAAACCTAAAATTTTGAAAATTGAAAAGTTGACAATTGAGAAATCGAAATTTAAGTAAGTCGATAAATTGAAAAATCTAAAGTTTAAAAAACGAAACATTGAAAATCCAAAAAATAAAAAGCGAGAAATTGAAAAATCCAGAACTCGAAAAATCGAAATACTAAAAAATCCCAAAACTCAAATAACGAAATATTGAAAAATTGAAGAATCGAAAAACTGAAAAACCACAAAATTGAACGAAATATCAAAAAATTAGGAAATTAAAAAAACGAAAAATTGAGGAAAAACCGAAAAGTCAAAAAAGCAAGGTCGAAACATCGAAAACTTAAAAAATCGAAAAATTGAAAAATCAAAAACCTGAAAACTCGAAAAAGAACTGAAGAACTGAAAGATCTAAACTTTGGGAAGTCGAGAAATAGCAAAATCAAAAAATAAATTAATTGAGAAATCGGAAAACTGAATATTCAGAAATTTCAAAATTTGAAAAATTAAAAAATATTGAAGAACTGAAAAATCGAAAACTTAAAACATTGAAAAATTTAAAAAAATTGGAGAATCGAAAATTTAAAAATTTCGAAAATCGAAATATTGAAGAACTGAAAACTCGAGAAATCGAAAAACCTAAAATTTTGAAAATTGAAAAGTTGACAATTGAGAAATCGAAATTTAAGTAAGTCGATAAATTGAAAAATCTAAAGTTTAAAAAACGAAACATTGAAAATCCAAAAAATAAAAAGCGAGAAATTGAAAAATCCAGAACTCGAAAAATCGAAATACTAAAAAATCCCGAAACTCAAATAACGAAATATTGAAAAATTGAAGAATCGAAAAACTGAAAAACCACAAAATTGAACGAAATATCAAAAAATTAGGAAATTAAAAAAACGAAAAATTGAGGAAAAACCGAAAAGTCAAAAAAGCAAGGTCGAAACATCGAAAACTTAAAAAATCGAAAAATTGAAAAATCAAAAACCTGAAAAATCGAAAAAGAAACTGAGAACTGAAATATCGAAACTTTGGGAAGTCGAGAAATGGGAAAATTAAAAAATAAATTAATTGAGAAATCGGAAAACAAAAAATTCAGAAACGCCAAAGTTTGAAAAATTAAAATATTGTAAAATCGAAAAATAGAGAAATCCAAAAATCAAAAAAATCAAAATTCGAAAATCTAAACTTTAAAAATCGAAAAACTGAAAAATCAACAAATCGTGAAATCGAAACATTGAAATATAGAAGAACTGAAAACTCGAGAAATCAAAATTGAAAAATCCAAAGTTTAAAAAACGAAAAATTGAAAAGTTGAAATATGTACTAAAAAATCCCAAAACTCAAATAACGAAATATTGAAAAATTGAAGAATCGAAAAATTGAAAAATCACAAAATTGAACGAAGTATCCAAAATTAGGAAATTAAAAAAATGAAAAAATGAGAAACCGAAAAGTCAAAAAAGCACAGTCCAAAAATTGCCAATTTAAAAAAATTGATAAATCGACGAACAATCAAAACATCGAAACATCTGAATCTCGATAAAAATAAAAATCGAAAATTTAAAAATTGAAATATAGAAAAACTGAAAACTGGAGAAATCGAAAAATCTAAAAATCCCAAAACTGAAAGAAATATCCAAAAATTAGGAAATTAAAAAAATTTAAAATTGAGAAACCGAAGTCAAAAAAGCAAAATCGAAAAAAAACCTGAAGAACTGAAAGATCGAAACTTTGGAAAGTCGAGAAATGGTGAAATCAAAAAATAAATTAATTGAGAAATCGGAAAACTGAAAATTCAGAAACGTCAAAATTTGAAAAATTAAAAAATATTGAAGAACTGAAAAACCAAAAATTTAAAACATTGAAAAATTAAAATATCGTAAAATCGAAAAATGGAGAAATCCAAATATCAAAAATCAAAAAAATTAAAATTCAAAACATCGAAAAATTTTTAAAAAATTGGAAAATCGAAAATTTAAAAATTCCGAAAATTGAAATATCGAAGAACTGAAAATTCGAGAAATCGAAAAATCTAAAATTTTAAAAATTGAAAAGTTGAAAATTGAGAAATCGAAGTATAAGTAAGTCGATAAATTGAAAAACAAAAATTTAAAAAACGAAAAATTGAAAATCCAAAAAATAAAAAATCCAAAACTCGAAAAATCGAAATACTAAAAAATCCCAAAACTCAAATAACGAAATATCGAAAAATTGAAAAATCAAAAACCTGAAAAATCGAAAAAGAACTGAAGAACTGAAAGATCGAAACTTTCGATCAAGAAATGGGAAAATCAAAAAATAAATTAATTAAGAAAACGGAAAACCGAAAATTCAGAAATGCCAAAATTTGAAAAATTAAGAAATATTGAAAAATCAAAAAATCTAAAATTTAAAACATTGAAAAATTAAAATGTCGTAAAACAGAAAAATGGAGAAATCCAAACATCAAAAAATCAAAAAAATTACAATTCGAAAATCTAAAATTTAAACATCGAAAAGCTGAGAAAAATCCACAAATCGATGAATCGAAACTCAAAAATTTAAAAAAATGGAAAAATGGAAAACCGGATAATTCAAAAATCCAAACATCGAAAAACCGAAAAGTAAAAAATCTAAAAACCTACAAATCAAAAAATCCAAACATCGTAAAATTCAAAAACTGAAAAACCGAAATAGGCCCAAATCAAAAAGTTAAAATGGAAAAAATTGATAAATCAAACAAAACATTGAAACATCCGAATCTCGATAAATCGGAATCTCAAAAAATTGAAAAATCGGAAATTTAAAAACAAAAAACTGAAAATCCAAAAAATAAAAAATCGAAAAATCCAGAAGTCGAAAAATCGAAAAATTTAAAAATCCCAAAACTAGGAAATATCCAAAAATTGAGAAATTAAATAATTGAAAAATTGAGAAATCGAAAAACAAATAAAGTCGAAAAATCGAAGAATTGAAGAACAGAAAAATTGAAACTTTGAGAAGTCAAGAAATAGGAAAATCAAAAATTGATTAATTGAGAAATCGGAAAACTGAAAATTTAGCAACTGAAAAATCAAAAATCGAGAAATCGAAAATTCTAAAATTTAAAACATTGAATAATTAAAATACGGCAAAATTGAAGAAACGAAATCCAAACATCAAAAAATCAAAAAAAAAAAATCGAAAATCTAAAATTTAAAAATCGAAATTCTGAAAAATCGACAAATCGATAATCTGAAACTCCAGAAGTTAAAAAAATGAAAAATCGGATAACTGAAAAATCGAAACATAAAAATTGGAAAATCGAGAAACTGAAAAACCCAAAAGTAAAAAACCGAAAAATCGAAACATCGAAAAATTCAAAAACTAAAACAAATTTTTGAAAAATAAAAAAAAAGAAAAATTGGAAAATCGAAAATTTAAAATTCGAAAAATTGAAACACAAGAACTGAAAACTCGAGAAATCGAAAAACCTAGAATTTTAAAAATTGAAAAATTAAAACATCGAAAAGTTCGAAAATTGAGAAATCGAAATATAAAACAGCCGAAAAATGGAAAAAACTAAAGTCTAACGACAAATTGAAAACCCAAAAAGTATAAAATCAAAAAAATCCAGAAGTCCAAAAATCGAAAAAACAAAATATTGAAAAATCTCTTAACTGAAAGAAATATCCAAAAAACTGAGAAATTAAAACACCGGAAAATTGAGAAATCGAAAAACTGAAAATTTAGAAAAATCAAAATTTGAAAATATTAAAAACTGTAAAATTGAAGAGGGCAAAAATTGAGAAATCATATTATCACTGAAACCTCGAAAAGCCGAAAAATCTCAAAAGCATATTTATAAACCACAAGTTCAGGACTATGCTATTTTTTAACATTCAAATAACATTTATTCGACAAATTTTATGGGGGCATGAACGGATAAATTTTGACTAAAGATTTAACATGCTTCCAATAACTATAAACTGGAAAATGGCCATTTTTTTCCAAGAAAATCTTGGCGTCTACGTTAAAAACTCAACACGGGTGCGCTTACGTCATTTCTCTAACGAATGTGGGCTTATAGATAAATCGCTTAGAGTCGATATTGGCTTGAGCGCGCTCTGGTCTGTAGATCAAACAAGTTCTCTGAACAAACGAGTTTGACGGACAGTTAACCCTTACCTGTTAACTTGCAGCAGAACGCCAAAACAGGCGCCCCTTTGGCATCATCCGTCAATTTTCTCAACAGATCCGCCTTAAGTACGTCTGCGTTACCAAAATCAATGAATCGAACTTCAAATCTGCGATTCGTCACATTCATTACGACGCACCTGGACCAACTATCTTGATAGAAACCCAGACAGACTTCACCCACAACGGGTTCGTACGCATCGCCATCTTCCATTTCCGATATAATAACGCACTTCAAGTGCTCAACAAGCGCTTTCTCAGAAGTGAAATAAACGCTGTCTTTGTTCTCGTAAACGTTACAAATATAACTGTCTAAACCTAAAGGAGGGGTGTAAATTTGAAAGTCTTTTAACATCGGGCGACCGCTATGTTGTGGTTTAAGTTTGTCAGAGAGGAACCCATCAACTAGTTTAATGTCAAAGTCATTGTTAGCTGATAAAACCTGCAACAGTTTAGTAGTTTTAATAAAACCAAGCAATTTTAGTAAAGCTTCCTTAAAGTTAAAACATCAACTTGAACTGGATTATAATTGTGAAAAAAGTGAACAAATCGAGACATACAAACACGAAACCAAAACTTTTCAAGTTTAAAATTCTTATTGTCAATAGAATACAAAACAAGCGTGACGAGTTTGATCCCTCAGGTTCTACTAGTCCTCGACTTCGTCATAAACATTTCTTTTTTCTAACAAAGCAATTAAATCAAGCCCCACGAATTTCTTTTTTAGTACTTACCACAGTTCCTTTCACGCTCTTTTGGCATAACTGCTGCAAAATTTCGTCAACATTGTCATCATACCCCTTAATTTGCGGTGTTAGAACATAGGTGAGTGACTGCATGGCCAACCCTTCATTAATGTGTCTAAGATTCGACAAATCCACGTTAACTGTGTCACAATGATCCAACAACTCAACTACAACCCCACCACTCTGAATATCTTTAACCATGCCCCTTTGGAACTTCCCCCTCTTACACAAAACCAACTGCCCCCTCTCCACCTTCTCAACAAGCTCCGCCTTAGCCCCTCGCTCTTCTAACGCCTTTTCTACTTGCTTGAATTTATCATAGCACTCTTTAGTTCTAAGGGCCAGTTTTCCGTTCATGTGGGAGAGGAGCATCACTCTTTGGCCGTTCTCGAGCGGACAGAGGGGCTGGGGTTTGGTGAAAAAAGTGGGGATAGAGGGGATTTTAGGGAGCTCCGCCTGCAAACAAGGGGGTTCTTGGTCGGTTTTAACGTCGACTGCGTAGGAGCCGTTCTCGAACTACAACAAAAATTAATTTAATTTGTAATAATGACGACGACAATCGTGAATTTACGCGTTTTTTTGTTCTGATGGTGATGGTTTCATAGAGTACAGGGTTGTATTGGGTTTCATTGAATATGATTTTGATGGCTTGACACGGGATTTTTGATAGGGATTCAGAGGCTTTTCGGACGTAAGGCACTTCGGCGGTGTTGCCATAGTCCACGAAGAAAACTGTGAGGGGGTTGAACTTGATTGCCCTACATCTATACCTACACGAAAAAAAATATTTTTTTTATTTTAAATAATTTATAATCGATTTACAAATTTACTAACCACATATCATCCTCTTGTGACAACGCTAGGTACATTTTATTCCAAGCAAGCCTATAAATTTTTTCCTCCTCTTTGTTTATATCCTCTTTAATCTTGCCATCAATTTCTAACAAAACCTCGCAGTTGTCTACATCCTGCACCCACACAGTGTTTGCTTTTTCAATAAAAGATATCAGAACCTATAAAATAAAATCAAATAAAGCAAACAAAAAAAAAAAAAAATAATTAATTAATTACTTTATGCTCAGGTTTATTCAACACAATGGTTTCAAGTCTCTTTGTCGGTTCTTCATAATCCTCTACGTCAGTTTGTCTGTTGTTTGATTTATTAAAACTGTTTTTGGCGCCGTTATCGTTAGGCGTTCTAGGACTCAGCGGCTTCCGTTGTTCGAAACTACTTTCACCGAAAACTCGTCTTTCATGATTATTTTCGAAGTGACAACTGTCGGCGGAGTTAACCGAAGCCGCCGGACTCCTAGTTTTGACAAACCCCCTAAATCTGGCATCGTTGTGTGCACTTTGCTTCACTCTGGCTGAGAACTCCCTCAAATTTGCGGTCACCGTGATGCGATCGGGGCTACTTTCGACTACGTGATTCTCCGCGAAATTACCGGGAAGGGTTTTAAGTGACACTGGATTGCTTGGAGTTTCGCTACGTACAACACTATGACGAGGGGGCGTAAGCGAGAATTTGTTACTCTGATTGCCTGTGAGCGCGGCTTTACATTTGTTAATGTTTTCGAGAATGTCGTTCTCTTTAAAAACTATCTCTTTTTTTAGCATGTACGTTTGGGCGCAGTCGAGCATGTACATATAGAACTCTTTTCCAAATTGGCTGAAATAATAAATATTGAAGGGTCACACAAAATACAGAGAAATACGTGAATCAAATAATCACGCTGTTTTCGGTTTAAAGAGTGAACGTACTTGTCGTCTATCAAGAGCCTGCTGTACTGGCTTTTGCGGTACAACCGAAACCCCATTTCTTTGACTTCATCAATCGGGATTGCAATACTCCCCGTTTTATTGCAGACGAGCACTCGGACGTCTTGTCCATGAATATTAACATAACCGGTGTCTTCGCTGACAAGGGGGCACAAATTGAGGTTAGGTAACGACAGCGCGAAATCATCGCTCCACCTACCTGTAAGTCGAACCGTACGCCATTTTACAACACCATTAACCGTTTTTTAACAAAAAATCACAACCAAATCGCGTTTTTTGTTCCTGATGACCGCTGACAACAACTTTCAATTTTGAATGAATTCAAAATGGTGCCACCATGTGAAAGTGGATTTTAGCCAATGGAAACGCAGGGTTTAGGCGGGATTTTTGAAATGACGATTGAACTAGTCTGTGATTGAACAAAGAAAAAGGCAAGATTTGTGACAGTTTAGACATAGATTAATACAGATGCGACATACGGGCTGATTTTGCAAAACCACCCTTATTGACATTGGAGTCCTCAACCGTCAAAGGCAAGCGCCAAATTTAAATAGTCAAAAACTTGTTTCACTACGACTCCAGAGTCCGCTCAGGCCAATGTCGACTCTAAGCGTTCAGAAGCGATTTGGTAGGTTAGGAATATAATTTCTGCGGTTTTTATAACGACTAAGTGAATATTTTTGGTACATATTTAGATGATTTTACATATTTTGTTTAACTAAGAATTAATTCTTTATTTGTGTTTTGTACTAGCAAAACGTCTTAAACTAAGAATATTGTTGAAATCGTAATAACCCAATGGATTTTTTTCGGAAAAATGTTTTGAAACACACTGTATGATATTAACAGTGATAAAAAAAAAATGAAAAATTAAAATAATCGAAAAATGAAACATCAGAAAATCGAAAAAATGTAAAATTCAAAAATCTAAAATTTAAAAACCGAATAACGAAAAATCGAGAAATCGAAACCACCAAATTTAAAAAATCGGATAACTGAAAAATCGAAAAATCAAAAGATCAAGAAATCGTGGAGTCGAAAAGTCGAACAACAAAAAACTTAAAAATTCGAAAAATTGAAAAATTGAGGGATTGGAAGATCCAAAGAACGAGAAATCGAAAAGTGATGAAGTCGAAAAATCGAAAAATATAGAAATCGACAAACAAAAAGTTAAAAGTTGAAAAATTGGAAAAAAAGGAAAAATCAAAAAACGAAAAAATGGAAAACTGGAAAAACTGAGAAACCGAAATAGGCCAAAATAAAAAATTGAAAAACTGATGAATCGAAAACCTGAACAATCATCTCGATAAATCGGGAATGAAAAATTAACAAATCGAAAAATTGAAAAACAGAACATCTAAAACAAGGAAGTCGAAAAATCGAAAGATTAAGAAATATGGAAAAATTAAAAATTAGTCGAAAAATCTAAACTTTAAAAATCCAAAAATTGAAAAATCGAAAAAGTAAAAAGGTAGACAAGATGTTCGCCCGTTGTTAATCTTATTTAATTCATTAGTTCGCCCTATTGTCGAATATTGCTGTGTCATATGGTGTCCTTTTTATCAAGTGTTTATTAATAGATTAGAAAATATTCAAAAAAAGTTTGTGAGATTTTTGTGCTTCAAATTTAATGTGTTATATTCTAGAGTAAATTACTTAAATATTCTTATTTATTTTGGTCTATGGCCATTAGAATTACGTAGGTTAATGTTTGATGTGTTTTTTTGTTTTAAAATTTTAAATTCTTTGATTACGTGTCCACCTTTGTTGGAATTATTCTCATTGTATGTTCCACAACGAAATGTAAGATCTACTCATCTGCTGAGCATTCCATTCCATCGCACTTTGTATGGTAGGGAA
This sequence comes from Zophobas morio, assembly GCF_036711695.1. NCBI lineage: Eukaryota > Metazoa > Arthropoda > Insecta > Coleoptera > Tenebrionidae > Zophobas > Zophobas morio. The sequence continues at coordinate 2,755,431 of NW_026972112.1, forward strand.
TCAGCTCGTAGTAGGATCAGTAAAAGTACCTTAACACTAAGAGATATTGATATTGTGGGTGTCCCTTTTGTATCGTTTAAACGTAATTTGAAAAATGTTCTGTTAGATAAGTACATATGTAATTTCTCCATTTAAAATTGTTAGTTTATTGACATTTGTAAAAGGTACAACAATACCGTTAATAAAGTACATACAAAGTACATACACACAAATCGAAAAATCCAGAAGTCAAAAACAGAAAGACCGAAAAATCAGAAAAGTGAAGTCGAGAAATAGAAACCTTAAAAAATCGAAACATTGAAAAATCAAAAAATTAAAGAATTGAAGAACCGGAAATTCGAAACACTCGAAGGTCAAGAAATGGGGAAATCAAAACATAGATTAACTGAAAAATCGAAAAATTGAGAGTTTATAAAGGTCAAATTTGAAAAATTAAAAAATCGAAAAATTGACAAAATGACAATTGAAAAACAGAAAATCTAAAACCGGGAAGTCTAAAAATTAAACATTAAGAAATACAAACATTTGGAAAATTCTGAAATAAAAAATCGAAAAATCTAAAATTTTAAAAATTAAAAAAATCGACACATCGAAAAATCCAGGAGTCAAAAATCGAATCGACTTTTTGATTTTTCAGTGTTTCAATTTAAGTTTTTGAATTTCCGGGTTTTCGTTTTCCATTTTCGATTTTTCAGATTTTCCATTATTATTATTCGACTTCCACTTTAAGACTTTTCGATATCTCAATTTTTCGGTGTTTTAGTTTCATCATTTTTCAATATTTCGATTCTTCAGTTTTTCGATTTTTCGACTTTTCGATTTTTCGATTTCTCGGTTTTTTATTTTTTCATTGTTTTAGTTTTTGGATTTTAAAATTTTAGATTTTTCAATTTTTCGATTTTTTGTTTTGATTTGTCGATTTTTCAATTTTCAATTTTTCCAAATTTTAATTTTTCAATTATGAAGACATTACATTTCTCCGTTTCTCTATTTTTCGATTTTTCAGTTCTTTGATTTTTCTGTTTTTCAATTTTTCGAACATTAAATTTTAGATTTTGTTTCAATTTCTTGATCTTTCGAAATTTCAACTTGTTGGTTCTAGATTTTTCAATTTTTCGATTTTTATATTAATAAATTTTTCGGTGTTTCAATGTTTTAATTGATCAATTTCTCGATTTTTCGATCCTTCAATTTTTCTATTTTTTCAGTTTTGAACTATTCCCATTGCTCAAATTTTCGATTTTTCTACTGGTCGGCTATTCGGTTATTCGATTTTCCATTTTTTTGATGTTTCAGTTTTTTAAATTCTCGATTTTTCATTTTTTGATTTTTCAATTTTTCGATTGTTTCAATTTCGGATTTTGAATTTCTCGGTTTTCCCTTTTTCATTTTTACAAATTCTAGATTTTTGAAATTTCCATTTTTCGATTTTTCGAAGCATCGATTCCTCGATTTTTCAATTTTTCCATTATTCAATATTTCGCTACTTTAATTTTTTAATTTTTTTAATTTTAGACATTTCGATTTATCGATTTGTCGATTTTTCAGTTCTCCGATGTATTTTTCAATGTGGCGGATTTTTAAATTTTTGATGTTTCAATTTTTCGTTTTTACAATTCTTTAATGTTTTGATTTCTTGACGATCCGGTTTTTCTACTTTTAAAATTTTTCAAATTTTTGGATTTTTAGATTTCTCGATTTTTCGAGCTTTCGATTTCTCAATTTTTCAATACATATTTTAATTTTGACAACTTTTGCATTTCTGGATTTTTCAATTTTTCGATTTATAACGTTTCTAATAAATGGTCATTTTTACGATTTTCTAATTTCTCAATTAATCGATTTTTTTATTATCCCATTCTTCAATTTTCTGACTTTTCGGTCGTTCGATTTTTCAGTTGTTCAATTAAATGTTTTGAATTTTCGTGTTATCGTTTTTCCATTTTTCAATTTTTCAAATTTTGTATTATTCGACTTCCAGTTCTCGACTTTTCGATTTCTCAATTTGTCGATAAAATTTAAAAATCGAAAAAGTAAAAAAATCGACACATCGAAAACTCCAGAAGCCAAAAATCAAAAAGTCGAAAAATCGAAATATTGAAAAATCCCAAAACTGAAATATCGAAAAACTGAAAAATGGAAAACCTGAAAAATCTGAAAACTGAAATATCCAAAAACTGAGAACCCAAAAAGTTGAAAAATCCAAAAAGTGAAGTCGAAAAATCGAAACCTTAAAAAAACTAAAAAATGAAAAATCAAAAACCTGAAAAATCGAAAAATTAAAGAATTGAAGAACAGAAAATATCGAAACCCTCGAAAGTCAAGAAATGGGAAAATTAAAACATCGATTAATTGAAAAATCGAAAAATTGACAGTTTATAAATGTCAAATTTGAAAAAATGAAAAATCCAAAATTTGAAAAAACGGCAAGTGAAAAACAGAAAATCTAAAACAGGGAAGTCGAAAAATCGATAGAATAAGAAATCAAAACATTTGAAAAATTCTAAAACTTGAAAAGTTGAAATATCGAAGAACTGAAATGAAAAATCGAGAAATCGGAAAATCGAAAAATTGAGAGTTTATAAAAGTCAAATTTGAAAAATTAAAAAATCGAAATTTTAACAAAATGACAATTGAAAACAGAAAATCTAAGACCGGGAAGTCGAAAAATCAAAAGATTAAGAAATCGAAACATTTGAAAAATTCGAAAACTTGAAAAATTGAAATATCGAAGAACTGAAAAGAAAAAACGAGAAATGAATTTAAAATTTTAAAAATTAAAAAGGCTAAAATTTAAAAATCGAAAAATTTGAAAATCGAAGAAGTAAAAAAATAGACAAATCGAAAAATCCAGGAGTCAAAAATCGAAAAGTCGAAGAATCGAAATATTGAAAAATCCCAAAACTGAAATATCGAAAAACTGAAAAATGAAAAAAAAAAACTAAAAATGGGAAACTAAATCGGGAAATCAAAACATCGAAAAATCGGAAAATTGAAAACGAGAATTGAAAACAGAAAATCTAAAACCGGGAAGTCGAAAAATCGAAACATTAACCATCCGAAAAATTGAAAAACCGAAAAAGTAAAAAAATCGACACATTGAAAACTCCAGAAGCCAAAAATCGAAAAGTCGAAGAATCGAAATATTGAAAAATCCCAAAACTGAAAATATCGAAAAACTGAAAAATCTGAAAACTGAAATATCCAAAAACTCAGACCTTAAAAGTCGAAAAATCCAAAAAGGGAAGTCGAAAAATCTAAACCTTAAAAAAACTGCAAAATGAAAAATCAAAAACCGGAAAAATCGAAAAATTAAAGAATTGAAGAACAGGACCATCAAAACCCTCGAAAGTCAAGAAATGGGAAAATCAAAACATCGATTAATTGAAAAATCGAAAAATTGACAGTTTATAAGTGTCAGATTTGAAAAATTGAAAATTTGAAAAAACGGCAGTGAAAAACAGAAAATCTAGAACAGGGAAGTCGAAAAATCGATAGATTAAGAAATCAAAACATTTGAAAAATTCGAAAACTTGAAAAACTGAAATATCGAAGAACTGAAATGAAAAATCGAGAATTCGAAAAATCTAAAATTTTAAGTATTGAAAAATTAAAATATCAAAAACTGAACAATCTAAAATTTAAAAATCGAAAAATTGAAAGATTAAGAAATCGAAACATTTGAAAAATTGAAATATGGAAGAGCTGAAATGAAAAATCCAGAAATCGAAAAATTAAAATACCAAAAACCTGAGAAATCTAAAATTTAAAAATCGAAAAAGTAAGAAGTCGACAAATCGAAAAATCCAGAAGTCAAAAATGGAAAAGTCGAAGAACAGAAATATTGAAAAATCCCAAAACTGAAATATCGAAAAACTGAAAAATGAAAGAAAAACTGACGAATCGAAAAACTGAAAAATCCCAAAATTAAAAAATTGAGAAATCGAAAAATCAAAAAAATGAAGTTGAAAAATCGAAACCTGAGGAAAAAGAAAAATTGAAAAACCAAAAAACCTGAAAAATCAATTAATTGAAAAATCGACAAATAAACAGTTTATAAAAGTCAAAAATTGAAAAATCGAAATATTTAAAAATCGTAAAATTAAGGAAAAAACTGAAAACCGAGAAATTGAAAAGACGACGAACTGTAATTCGTGTGACCTGAATTAAAGTGGAGGAAACAGTAAGCAGCTTGTAATATTCTGGTAAATCTAGTGTCAATTTGTTGAAAGTTAAAACGCGTCTTTAAAAATATTATGACATGTTTTCTAGTTATATTTATTCCTAGTTAGAAACAAACACTATTGCCAACATAAGTCTAGGAGTCCTCAACCGTCATTTAATTTAAACTATGACGCTTCTCTATGTTCTCTGATTTAGACTAGAGGTGGGACGGGTAGTAACTATTCGTTACAAAGTATTCGGTACACGATGAGATCCGAACTACCGAGTATCGAAGTTGAAAAGTAATCGTTACTATTCGTCAATGATTACTGCTCATTTCGTGATTTCGAGTATGCATTCTGGATTCAAATACTAAGGAATCAAGAACCGATTGCCGAAATACCGAGAACTACCGACCTACTAAACCTATAAATCAAATACTCTTATTTTTATGTACTAACACTTCGCTTTCAAGTTGAGTTAAATGTTGAATATAGAAAAAGGAGTAAGTTAAAAATAATGCGGCATTTTGTTAGTTCAGGCCTTCGGGCCTAACTCTTGATTACTCTCTAACAAAAATTTAATGAAGTATTTAAAGTTACTAAATAATAAGTAAGTTTTCTTGTTTTTGTTTTTTTTTTTTATTCTATGTAATATTATTTGATTTATTTTTGTATTTTTTTACGATTTAAATATATTTTTTGTATTATTCCAGAAATTATTAGATATTTTCATACCGCAATAAAACCAAACCAAAGCGAGTTTCATTGAGTAATCAATACCCGAAGTAACGATTATAAATAACGATTACTTTTTTAAAAAGTAACGAATACGTACGAGTACACCAAAGTAACGATAGTTCCCATCTCTAATTTAGACAACAGAAAATATGGAAAAGCTAGCACATTGGAATATCTCCTGTTTGTCGGAAAATCGAAAATAAAGCAGAAGCGTTTGGACCTAAGAAATGTATCGATCGACCTAGAGGGCGCCACAATCGATTTAAACATTTCTTGCGCCACTAGATGTAGCTCGATAAAAACAAGCGAAAACATATTTCAACGCACGTTTTATTATTAGAAGTCGAAATTTACATAAAACCGCATCAGATCTGTTGTATTTTCTATTGATACAATAAAACCATCTTGGACGAGTACATAACGTATGACTACTTCAAATTCTCAAAGTAAGTATACATAAAAAAGCAGCAGTTAAACAATTACACCTACATAAAATCATGCTGAATCCCTTATTTTTTTATAAACAGCTGGAACTTCCACATCGCATTTACCCCCGCTGATTCTTTTTACTTCCACGTTGTAGAATTCGCCATAGAGAATCAAGTCCTTGAGCATATTTTCAATATTGGGATGTTGTGGCAAGCCTGAAATTACCAGTAAGACAAAGCCGATTGTCGTTGTTTCATACCAACCTACTAAAACGCAGGGTATTGCTAAAGCCGGAATCGCCGTTGTTTTTTCGTCAGGCTTCCTCAAATCCTCCTTGTTTATCAGTTCAACTCTTCCAAAATCTAGTAAGACGACTTCGCAGTTTTTTCCGAAGATTCGAATCACGACGCAGCGGTACCAATGATCTGGAAGAGAATTATGAGTGGGGAGAGTTTACTAAAGATGAAAATAACTGACCTAAGTAGTAGCATAAACAAACTTCTCCTGTGGCTGGACTGTAAGGAACTCTGTCTTCAACGTCTGATCTTGTGACCAAGTCCATGTGTGTGGTTAAAGCATCGCTAGCCACAAAAGTGACTTCATTACTACTTTTGTAAAAACCGCAGAAGTATGGTTTTGTGCCTACTTCAGGCTTGTAGATTTCCACGTCTTTGAGCATGACTTTGCGCGGTTCTTTTTTAATGTTTTGGAACTCCTCAGAGAGGAGTTGTGTGCCGTCATATAAATCCAATTCGTCGTCGAAACCCAGCGACTGAAAATTTTATATTAAACTAAAATCAATAAAATTATATTAATTTACTTACAACTACAAATTTCTTCCTCTTTTTTGCATATTCTTCAATAATTTTCTTCTGCCAATCACCCAGTCCTTGTTCAAACCCTGCTAACTTCCCTCCCACAAAATATGTAATAGGTGCTCTACTTAACTCTTCACTGATATTTTTGAGAGCTGTTAGCGCCACTCTTTTCCACTCCCCATGATCCAGAGTCTCAATTTCAACCCTCTTATCCTCCACTTTCACCACCACAGCTCGATAAAACTTACCCTCTTCACCTTCATACAACACCAACTGATCAACTTCAACCCTCTGCACGTTCTTCGCCTTTCCAGCATAATTTTCAATCACGTCGTCTATCTCTCTCGATTTCTCGAAACATTCTTTCGTTTTCAAGTAGATCACGTCGTCCTTGACGTGACTTATAGTGACCCTTTGGTCGTTCTCCACTTTGCAGAAAAACGGCGGCTTTTTGAAAAACGTCGCTTCGGCACGTTTCTGCGACGTCGGAAACTCGTCGGGCGAATCCCAGCCGTCGCTATCATGTGACTCCACAACGGAATTTTCACGTTTGTAGTCGGGTTTTTCGACGAGATTTGTGAATGATGATTCTTTCAACATTGGCGTTGCGGCGTTCAACGAATTTCTTAAAATGTTGACGAAAAACGTGCCGTCGCTGTTTTTCATGAAGCGCTTTATGCGGATGACGTCTTCCACTACTGGTTTGTACTCGTTGTCTTTGAAGGTGATGCGAACTGCCAAGCACGGGGTTTTCGCCAGTTCTTCTGAGACTTCGCGGACTTCGTTGACTTCGGCCACGTTGCCGTAGTCGAGGAAAAAAGCGGTGAGGGGGCAGTAGCGATAGATTCTGCATCTAAACCTAGTGGAAATGAAAATTGTGTAAATTATGTTGGTGAGATTGAAAAATATACCAGTTGTTTTCGTCCCTGGCCATGTATACTTTATCCATGACCCACGGTTTGGGTGCGGCTGGTTTGTACCGCGCCTCTTCGTTAACCTTGTGATGAATCTTCTCCAATAGCGCGTTATTCATGACGTCCCTCACCCAAACACAATTGGGTTTATCAATAGCTGTCACCATTACATCGTGTTCCTCCTGTATAATGTTGTAAGTAATTTTGCTAGGTTGTCGTAATCTAGGGACACTTTGCCCATCTTCAGCTGCACTAAAACTCCTTGCTTGCTTTAGCACCACACCATTCATTAGTGTGTCTCTTGTTTGTGATGTTGTTGCTTGCGGAGGAGTACCCCTTTCATGGACTCTTCTTTGTGCCTGTTCACTAGTGACCCGAGATTTGTGTAATGGTGATTTCATTTTAGGTGTGTGTGGGGATTTGGGCGCACTTGTGTTAGGCACTTGAATGAGTATTTCTTCATCAGATCCTGTTTTCACTATTCTGTTGTTTAGGATGGACTGGCGACTGACTTGATGCTGCGGTTTTTTGTTGCTACTTAAGTACGCCTTGCAACTGAAACACTTTTCTTAGACACGCTACCACACTCTACAAAACTTACTGCTCAATGCTGTGCATGATCTGCTCCTCCGCAAACGATATTTTGTTGGCTAGCATGTAGGATTTAGCCGCGTCCAGCATGTAGTCAAGGAATTCAGAGTCGTAATTTCTGCAAAAGAAAAATTGTGACAATTTTAGGCGCGTGGGAAAACGTACTTGGGAACTGTGGCTAATTTTGCATACTGGCTTTTTTGATAAATACCGACTCCGGTCTGTTTTAAATCAGACAACAAACACACTTCTTCCTGCCTGATACCTAACTTTCTAGTAGGTACTTCACGTCCGTGGATGTCCACGAACTTATCGTCTCTACTGGAAATTTTTTAACTAAAAAGGTGTATTAATGGGGGCCCACTTACTTTAAACCGAATTCGTCCATTGTAAAAGCAATTTTTGCAATTGATAATCACCAAGGTCGCTCTGTGTTTATTGAAACATCGCAATAAACATTGTGTGATTAGACGGCATCAAGTTATAGGTTATGTTCGCTTATGTCAAAAACGTCTCGTGGAGAGCGCCATCTAGCATCTACAGGTGTTCTTGTCCTTTGAAAAGTGTTTATTTAAATCTAAATATAGGGACGATGATGATAATAGAACGATATAAAAGTGGCGACGATATTTCGAAAGAAATGCAACATTATTTTATAGTGGCAAAATCTATACCATGACTAAAGTTCGGAATTATATGCACAAAAGAACATGTAAATATGCGCATTTATATGCAGAGAAATTTGGCATTATATATGCAAAAAATTGCTAAAATATGCAAGAAAAACTACTTATTTTACACATTAATATTTTGTTTCTATCATTCCTTACAACACTTATAACTTAGATAACACATATTTGAACTTAAAATATATTTATACACGGAAAAACTATGCTCTACATCGACAGGTGTTACTGGGGCATATTTAAGGGACGACACAATTTGAGGGTCTATATTTACCTCATCTGAGAACCGTTCATCTAAAACTTTTACCACATTAGTTAGTCTAGTAAAACCCCCCATTTTTACTAAGGACTTCGTCTAAAGTCGCGATCTTTTCTATAGAACCACTCCCTAGTGTAAATTTTCAAAATTTGTTTGGTGTAAGTGACCTTGACGGGTTTCTGGGGGAAAACATATGTGTCAAAAATTTGACAGGTTAGATGGCCCCATTGTCAATGTAGATATTTTATTTTAATAAATAGATGAACAGAACATACAGTCTGTACGGGATACAGTGCGGCATAGTTGAGGGCAACCGAAACATTCGTGTTGTGCTAGTTTCGATTGCCATGTCAACTACCGCTACCAACCACGTTCGGCGTAAAGTACTAGATGACAGAGCTACCAACCTGACTTTTTATCGAGTGGTTCCGTAGAAATGACCGCTACTGTAATTTTTTTGTTATTTTCTATTAGCTGTACGGATTCACTTAGGGGTACTTTTTGTTTTTCTAATTTTGTCAATGTTACACCAATTAATTCGTACTTAGTTGTTATTTATGAAACTTAAGTTCTGATTTAATTTAGGACTATTTAAAGTCTTTTTAGCTTCATTGCTGCAGATGAACTATCATCAAATTTTGACATGGCATGTGTTTTTCTTCGTAAGTATCGTGAACTCCCATAATGGTAGTTTAACTTTTTCTAACAGTCTTTTATAACCAAGCAATAGCCCCGCCCACCCACCCACTCTTGATTCCAGTGATTACTCTTAATATTATTCAGTCATTTACTAAAATCAGTCTTAACATAAGAAATACTAGCCCCGCCCACCCGCCCTCTGTTTTCTTAGAGGGTATGTTATCTGCAAAAACCAGTCTTATCTTGGCAAATACTAGCCCCGCCCACCCACCCCCTCTTCATTCCAGTGGTTACTCTTAATATTGTTCAGTTATTTACCTTAATTAAAAAAATGTATTTAATTTAAATTTCTAAATTTTGACTATTCAAATCTTTGACAAACTGCTAAAAATCCACAAAAAATTTTCGGATATAGGTTGTATTGAAGAGCTGATTTGAAAAACATAATATGTTGCTGGTTCCAGATCAAGAGTTTTTTCAGTTTCAAAATTAAGATTTTCAAATATCCCAAAAATGGCCATATTTTATTTTGGTGGATTTTCGAACAACGAAAAAATGGTTTTAGGTAATTTCAAAGGTGCTTGGAAAAGGTAAAAAATTTCAAAAAATTGAAAATTTAAACTTTTGACAAAGTTTCTGAAAACAACATAAAAAATTCTGGTATATAGATATCGACGAGCAGTATCGAGAAACATAACTTGCTGTTGGTGCCAGACCAAGATTTTTAAAATTTTCGGTTCCAAAATAAATAAAAGTTTTTAAAATTCCGAAAAATTTACATATTTCATTTTGATGATTTTGGAAATGTGGTTGGAGTTTTTGAACAAAAGTTGCCGAAAATGACTCCTGCAAATCGAAATCAACGAGAGAAGGCTTTAAGTAATTTTCAAAGGTGCTTGGAAAACGCTAATAGTAATTTTTTCTTATACTATTTGCTATAAGATTTATTTATTATTTCAGAAGAAACAAATGAGAGAACGGGTGGGTGGGCGGGGCTAAGTTTAACTTTTTCAAGCAGAGTCTTTTATAAGCAAGTAATAGCCCCGCCCACCCACCCCCTCTTCATTCCAGTGATTACTCTTAGTATTGTTCACTTATTTACTTTAATTAAAAAAATGTATTAATTTAAATTTCTAAATTTTGACTATTCAAATCTTTGACAAACTGCTAAAAACCCACAAAAAATTTTCGGATATAGGGTGTATTGAAGAGCTGATTTGAAAAACATAATATGTTGCTGGTTCCAGATCAAGAGTTTTTTCAGTTTCAAAATGAAGAATTTCAAATATCCCAAAAATGGCCATATTTTATTTTGGTGGATTTTCGAATAACCATGCCTTCTGCAAATCGGAATCAACGAAAAAATGGTTTTAGGTAATTTCAATGGTGCTTGAAAAGGGTAAAAAATTTCAAGAATTGAAAATTTTAACTTTTGACAAAGTTTCTAAAAAAAAAACGTAAAAAATTCTGGTCAAAGTTTAATGACCACCCATTCGCCCAGATCTCAGTTGTGATGAATTTGTCACTTGTTGCCAAACCGAGGGGCGGTGCATAATTACAGAAATCAATTTCCCTACAAAAATTTACCATTTTAAACATGTTTTGAGTTTCTTGTTGTGAAAATATGATTATCCATATAAAGAAAAAACAGAGCCAAAATATAAGCCCCACCCACCCACCCTGTCTCAATTGTGATGAATTTTTCTATTCGTCGTGCGTCGAGAGGGCGAAGTTTAATTCCAGAATCCTTATTTCTCTACAATGAATTTAAGAATCGTGTTCAAAAGGAACTAAATAATATTTAGAAACTAAAGGTGTAAGATTAAGCCCTACCTAAACCCGCCCCGACCTCAATTGTGATTAATTTTTCATTCGTTGTCAGACCGAGGGGCGGGGCAGAATTGCAAAATCCATATTTCCCACAAAAATTTACTGTTTTAAACATGTTTTAAGTTTTTTCTTATGAAAACAAGACTACGTGTTTTAAACATGTTTTAGGTTTCTTGTTGCGAAAAGAAGACTACGAATATTAAAAAAAACAGAGACAAAATATAAGCCCCGCCCACCCACCCTATCGCCATTGTTATAAATTTTCTATTCGTCATGAGCCGGAAGGCGGAGTTTAATTCCCAAACCAGAGTTCTCTCAAGGAATTACCGTGTGAAACAAGTTCTGAAGTAATTGTATTGTTCAAAGAAAACTCTAAATACCTAGTAATGAAGTTTTCATTCGTTGCCAGATCTAGAGGCGGAGCCTAAATGTAAAATTCATATTTTATTACAAAAATTTACCATTCTAAATGTGTTTTATGTTTCTAAGATTAAAAAAATCCTTACAATTGAGACAGGGTGGGTGGGCGGGGTTTATATTTTGTTTTTTTTTCTTAATACACATGGTATTCTTTGAACAACCCGATACTCAAAAACATGTTTTTAATTTCTTGGAAAGAAATAAGTATTTTGCAGTTAAGCTTCGCCCTCTTGAGATAGGGCGGGTGGGCGGGCTTATATTTTGCCTTTTTGTTTTAATATGTGTGTAGACTTCTTTTCACAACATGAAACTTAATACATATTAAAATGGAGAAGTGTAAGGAAATATCGATTTTGCAATTAGGCTCCGCCCCATAATTGCAAAATCCATATTTTCTTGCAAAATTGTACCATTTTAACCATGTTTTAAGTTTTTTTGTTGTGAAAAAATGTAAGCCCCACCCACCCACCCTATCTCAATTCTGATGATTTTTTTTTATTCATCGTAAGCCGAGGGGCGGAGCTTAATTAGAAATTACCATGGGAAATATGTTCTTAAGTATTGTCTTTGCCATCTCTATTCAAACACCACCTGTTGATTTTGCTTAAAATTTAGCAATTGGTAACAGCTTTCGGTTGATTGACAACGGCTTTTAGTTATAAAATTGTCTAAATATGAACCTTGCCAAATTTACGATTAACAAGTGGTGTTTCAATAGAAATGGCAAAGACTATAATCGTGTTATACAAAGAAAACTAAAGGTATTAATTAAAAAAGGAAACCAAAAGAGAAGCCCCACCCACCCGCCCCAGTCTCAATTGTGATGAATTTTTCATTCGTTGTCAAACCGAGGGGCGGAGCGTAATTACAAAATCGATATTTCCCTACACAAATTTACCATTTTAAACATGTTTTAAGTTTCTTATTGGGAAAAGATGATCACACATATTAAGAGAAAATGTACAAGAAATGAAAAACATGTTTTTAAGTATCGTCTTGTTCCTATACCAAGAAAAAAACAAGCCAAAAATGAAGCCCAACCCATATCCATCCTAAGTTCAATTGTGATGAATTTAGAATTTCTCATTCGTTGTCAGATCGAGGGGCGGAGCATAATTGCAAAATCGATATTTCCCCACAAAAATTTACTGTTTAAGTTTCTTCTCGTGAAAACAAGACTACATATATTAAGCAAAACAGAGGCAAAATATAAGCCCCGCCCACCCACCCTATCTCAATTCTGATGATTATTTTTTATTCGTCGTAAGCCGAGGGGCGGAGCTTAATAGTCAAATCCTTATTTTTCGACGAGAAATTACATATGAAGTATGTTCTTAAGTAATCGTATTATACAAAGAACACCTAGTAAAGGTATTAATAATTTTGCGGTTAAACTCCACTTGGTTCACGGCGAATAAAAAAAAACATTTTGCCTTTTTCTTTTAATATTTGTAGACTTCTTTTCTAAACATGAAACTTAAAATATGTTTAAAATGGAAAAAATATAAGTATCGAGAAACATAACTTGCTGTTGGTCCCAGACCAAGATTTTTAAAATTTTCGCTTGTCAAATGAGAGAACGGGTGGGTGGGCGGGGCTAAGTTTAACTTTTTCTAACAGTCTTTTATAAGCAAGCAATAGCCCCGCCCACCCACCCCCTCTTCATTCTAGCGATTACTCTTAATATTGTTCAGTCATTTACTTCAATTTAAAAAATTAGTTTAATTTATAATTTAAAATTTTGAAAATTCAAGCTTTTGGCAAACTTGCCCAAAAACCTACAGAAAATTTTGAGATGTAGATATCGACGAGCTAATTAAAAAAAAACAGTCTATAAGAGTCAAAGGAAATAGTATGCAATGAATATATTATTTTTTTTTTGAAATAAAAACAGACATTGTATAGATTTATTGTCAAATTGAACAAGTTTCCTTCTGCTATGCTCGTTTTCATCATTATCACTTCCAACGCACATTTTTTGGAGAATTCTTCGCACTGACCCACTTCTTGCGCTGTTGAAACCTGGATTCCCGACCACTCGGTGTTTTCCTTGCAATAAATCCACGTCGGGAAGAAAAATCGCTTATAAAAAGCGCCTCGTCGTTGAAATTTTGCAAGAAAAACAACACCTCTAAATCACATCAAAATCCCATATTTTATTTTCGTCAAGTGGTTGTGTCATTGTCCCACTTCAGCGTCTATTTTTGTTATTGTTTGACGTTAATAATAATGAAATTCATGAAGACAGACAGCGTAAACCTTGTGGTACATGTCCGACTCGAAATATTTCTTTTGGGGGTTATTTATAATACCGTATGACGCATAGAATTTCTCGTGAGTTTCGCCACTGCCAGTTCTGACGTCCAGCAAATTAAAAAAAATACGCAGTTCCGGTCCAAAAATTTTTTCAGTACGAGACACGTTGTGGCGGAATGTCTGAAGCGAACATTTTTGTGCATATTTTTGACTTTATTGTTTAACCAAGTTATAGTACATCATAGTTAAACACGGTTTGGTTTCTTGCTGATGCCTGTAAGAACTGGTTTTGGTCCAGCTGGAAAACTATGATTACATAGGTTGCTACATTTGACACCAAACCGAAAATGATGGATTTTTTTATTTTGAAAAAACCAGCAGCGCTAAATGTTTTCGTAAAGTTCTTCGAATAGTGAATCATTCTGGTTATGGCTGTCATTTCCAGAGAGTGTTCTTTCAGCTGATCTTGCATTTGATACATCAAGTCTATAAATTTTCTAGATTCTTGAACAGTTCCACTCATCGGTAGTACAGTTTTCAAAAGAAGATACTACAAAAATCAGTAAATTAAATAGACAGAAACGACAACAACTTACCGCCAACCACAAAAACCAGAGAAAATTCGCGACACAAACATTTCCATAGAAGGTAAAGTCAGTGTAAACTACTGAAATAAAACTAAGGTTTAAGCAGCTGACCATTTCGAAACCGAACTGAAACATAATCAACAAAATCTGAGGTCCAAATATTTTGTTGTATATTTCGACAGTTTCTCCCAGAAGACGATAACAATGTACTATACTTTGTACCTCATCAACAATTTTCGTTTTTTTCGAAACGTATAAAAGTCTGGAATTCAGGTCCTTATATCTGATCGTCAGACTATGCACTAACGAGTTTAGAAGGATGACTAACAAAAATTCGTAGTAAAGGTCGACGCCAGAGAACAAAGTAATCATTTTTACCCAAGACACTTTAAAAAAAGAACACCACATGTAGAATTCAAAGAAAAAAAATAGAACAAAAAAGATATGTTTCAAAACCAATTCAAAATAAAAATTTTTAGTTATCTGGGTTTCCGGTTTTCCAACGTTCTTCAACTCGGTGTCGATGTAATAAAAATTCATAAACAATTTTCTCCAATTGTGGGAATCTAGAAATGCAGATTTCAAAATTGTCAAGTAGCTTATACCAGTCGTGGCTGCATATATCGCAAATGCTATCAATTTTTGAGTATACTGTAAATTCCCGTAGGCATTAAACAAAGTGTGGTCCATTATGGCACATAATAATCGGACTGAAGTAGTTGCCATCAAAATAACACCATACACTTTAAGAACACCTGGTTTGTAAGCACGGTTTCTTCGAAAATCGTACCAAGGTGTAATGAGAAAAAGGCTCAAGTAGAAGTAAAAATATTTAATGAATTTAATATCTCTGATGGAGAGCTTCACACTCATTTTTACACACTTACAGGACTATTGTGCGAGTTAATTTAATTGAGGTGTATTAGGTTGTGTTTACGACGATGGCAATTAAGGAAATTGATTAATATCGTGCTAAAAGCCAGAGAAATATTAACAAAACACGACACCTCCAATATTTTAATTATCCTTTTTTGTAAGAACACGCAAAAACCTGTATTTAACCTATCTTTAAATAATAATAATAATAGTTGTAGTAGTTTTGCACCCGTTGCATAAATAACTCCGAGCGACAAATATTTTGTTTTTTAAAGTTGCCACGCCAAAAGAGTGACGTTTTTTGTCGCGTCACTGCCCCAAATGCCATCCCTGATTCCGTTCAAGAATTCCAAACGCTTCCTGAGACGATCATCTGACGAAAGGTGACAATAAATTAGTCCTAAAAATAATTAGAACGCGTCGTATAAACCGATAAACATGGCACAGTGACATTTTGTATTGCTCTAATTGTGCAAAAATAGCTCGACATACATGCGTAAAATTTTAGCACTCAAATTTCGAAAACCGAAGACGACAAAAATTTGAAGGCACCCCAAACGAGAATCGACCAAGTCGGTAAAACATTCCAAATGGGTGGAAAAAACCGAGTCTTGTGGTCAAAACCCGCCTAATTTGGTCGCTGACAAATCAAGTGCAAAATTTGTGCCAGGTGTGGACACTCCAAAACCTAAAACATCCCATTACTAACGTCGAAAAGTCTCCGGAAGATTACCGTGGTGTAAAAATAATTTCGTGTTAGCACGAGCGGCCAGTCGACGTTGAAACCGCAATAGTGACCCTTCGAGTTGTCCCTGCATTCTTCCAAGATGGTGTTCAATGTTATGATCCAGTTGTGTCGGATCACAAGAGCCAGCAAACTCTTCCAGAGGAACTTCTATCTACCTTTGTTGAAACCCTTGTCACCCAAAGATGCCATTCGAAGGAAAATCATCACCGGGCAGAATGTCCTCGGGACGAGAATTGAGCACTATATTCCGGTTCTGGAAGAGTACCAAACAAGGGTGTTACGCCGGAAATATAGAATGAAAGGTCGTGGAAAAAGAAGACTGCGGAAAAAACAGAACATGAAGTACCTCAGGCCTTTGATTGATGAAGACATGGAAGGTCATCCCAAACTCTTGCAATTATTGGAAATGAAGTCCCGCGGAAAAGGTCAGTGTTATTGTTACTATGTGCCCGATAAGGACTGTACTGTGGTGGTTTCGCACGAAATGGAAAGAGCTATTCGTGACAAAGATATCCTCGACGTGATGGTGGCTCAAAGGAGCGACAAAATCGTTGTGAAGCTAAAAGATGAAACCAAAGTGACCGTGCCTTTAGTGACGTACGACGGAAAAGCGCCGTTCTATCGAGGCGAAGGTTGGACCAAAAAAGAAATCGAGGAATACCACCACCACGGTAAAGAAACCTACTCCATAGCTCGACTGTTCGAAGCCAAAGAACAAGGTCTAGAAGAATGGGAGCTGGAGATGATGAGGATCGCCAACAAGAGGAAAAAGAAGATGAAAGGCGAAGGGACGCTCGACTGGAAGCTCATGATGGCAAGCTGCGCGGAGAACATGGACTGGGAAAAGTTCGAAGACGACGCCAAACAAATAATCGAAGAAATAAACGAACCCGTCGAAGACGCACCCATCCCCATGCAAGTAGTCGATATGCACAAAACGAAAAGCGTCAACGAAAAACTCAAAGAAGCAGGTGAAGAAGTGATGGCGTTGCTACCTACGATCCCCGAAATCCCCGAGTGCGTGAAATTCATGCAAGAAGGCACCATGACCGAAATAGCCGAAGTTGCCGGAATGGGCCTGAACCTACCATCCTCCGGGAAAGAACGCTTCATTCCGGGCCAGATGGTAAACTCAGAAGAAGGCAATTTGTTCGTGCCGGGCCAAACCGAGGAGACTGAAGACGGCAGGAGCGAATACACGCCAGGGTTCACCGTCGTTATGGACGGCGAGCCGACTCTCGTTCCCGGTTTGGTAATGGGCGACGATCCAGAAAAACCGATGTTCCTGCCAGGAGAATCGTCCATAACAGAGACCGGTGAACTGCAGTTCGCCGAAACCGAAGACGACGACGTAAGAAGGCAGTCGCTGCCGCTGCCACCGCCGCCGCCGCCGTCGCCTCCCCCTCCTGAGGAAGAGGAGGAGGAGTTGGAGGAGGAGCAAAGCACCGAGGAGGAGGAGGAGGAATTCCAACCGCCGCCACCGCCCCCTAAGAAACGCGAAGAGA
This sequence comes from Zophobas morio, assembly GCF_036711695.1. Taxonomy (NCBI): domain Eukaryota; kingdom Metazoa; phylum Arthropoda; class Insecta; order Coleoptera; family Tenebrionidae; genus Zophobas; species Zophobas morio. The sequence continues at coordinate 2,772,893 of NW_026972112.1, forward strand.
AGGAGTTCATTTACGAACGGCCGAAGCGTCTGTACGCTACCGAGAGCATGGGTCCGAAGCGAAGAGAAAAGGGCCCGAAAAAGGCCCCGAAGAAAGTTGAAGAGAAGAAAACTGTCGTGCAAGAGGTGGTGCGAGTGCCCGGACAGCCGGTGTTGTACGATATGACGCTGCCGACGTTCGAGAAGGACCTGCTGCAGCAGGAGAAGGAGCGCGTGGAGAACTTCAACGAGAAGAAGGCGAAGGAGGAGACGGCGATCGACAGGATGCGGAGAGACATCAGGGTGCTGCTGAAGAACTTCGTGGTGCCGCCGCTGCCGGTGTACGAGCCGCTGGAGCCGGTGGAGAAGAGCGAGAAGCTGAAGGAGCTGGAGAGGAGCATCAAGAAAGGAAAATTCTTCGACGTGGACTACAGGAAATACTTGAGTAAGGAGTACCCGCAGCCGTTGTTCTGGAAGTGGCACGAGTATAGACATACATTCGATACGGTGGGGATAATGCGCCACCGAGTTTGGAAGTCGGTCTATTAGTAGAAAGCGACCTGGACCAATTAGGTCGGTGCATCTGGCTATTGATATGTCGGTTAATCGGGTTGGGTGACACACTGCGATCGATTCTATTTTCATCCGCGACCCTCTTCGCTGATTTTAGTTCATTATCGTACGTGATGCGCTACCTGATACATGCCGGTGTTGACAATAGTCAGTAGTAAACTTTAGTCGACGTTCAAATAGAAGCAAATAATGGCACTCAACGTTAAAATTTCCCTCTGCAAGATCACAAGAGCCAGCAAGCTTTTCCAACGCAACTACTACTTACCTCTTCTGAAACCGCTATCCCCTAAAGACGCTCTTCGACGGAAGATCATCACAGGCCAGAACGTCTTAGGCGCTAGATTCGAACATTACATCCCAGTCTTAACCAGCCATGAAGAGAAAACAAGCGCGAGGAGACGAAGGATCAAGGGATTACCCATCATCAAGAAGCGAGTTCGTAAAACCGAGAAGGAACGTTATGTGGAACCGTTCTTCGACGACGATATGGAGAACCATCTTTTACTGCAGGGTATCTTATCAACTAAACCCAGGGGCAAGGGTCAACAATACCTCTACGACATCCCTGATAAAAACTGCAACCTGATTATCAGCCACCAAATGGAAAAGGCCATCAGGGAAAAAGATATCATCGACATAACCATGGCCCAACGAAGCGAAAAAATCCTAGTCAGGTTGAACGACGGCACTAAAGTCACCGTCCCTGTGGCCAGCTACCAAGGCGAAGCCCCGCTTTATAGGGGCAGCGGATGGACCAAAGGGTTCGTGGAAGAAGAGCACCACCATGGCAAAGAGACCATGTCGATTGCGAAACTTTTCGAAGCCAAAGAACAAGGCGTGGAAGAATGGGAGCTCGAAATGATGAGAATGGCAACGAAACGCAAGAGAAAAGTAAGAGGCGAAGAGTCCGTCGACTGGAAGCAAATGTTGGCCGGGTGTCTCGAAAACATGGACTGGGACAAATTCGAAGAAGATTCTAAACAGATAGTCGAAGAAGTAGCTGAGCCCATCGAGGAAGAAAACATCCCGATGGAAGTCGACGACATGGAGAAGACCAGACATGTCAACGAGAAACTAGTAGAAGGTGGGGAAGACATCTTGGCACAACTACCGACCATGAAGGAAATCCCGCAAGTCATCAAAAATTTAGACAGTGGGGAGCTGTGCGAAATGGTGAACGTTTCCGGTGTGAAGGTTAGCATCTCCGAGGAACGCACATGTTTCGTTACTGGCCAGATGGTAAAAACAGAGGAGAATGAGGTGTTCATGCCGGGACAAACCGTCGAGAACGACGACGGTACCACTGAGTACACGCCAGGTATCACGATCTACATGGAAAACGAACCCACTTTGGTCCCGGGTTTGGTATTCGGTGAGGAAGAAGACGAGCAACCTATTTTCCTGCCCGGCGAATCCACGATCACTGAGAAAGGTCAGCTCAAGTTCGAAGTACGAGAGGAGGACATCCCTCCTATCGTCCACAGACAGTTCTCCACCTCGTCCGAGTCGTCCTCCCCACCTCCCGAGCCCAAGCCCAAGCCAAAGCCGAAACAGGAAGAGGAAATCGTGATACGTCGGCGCGTCATCGAGGAGCCGCCCCCGGAGCCCGTCCGCAAAGAACGCGTCAAGAAGCGCCCAGTCGTGGACTTGAAGCCCAAAGAACCAGAACCCCCTAAAGAGAAAAAAGAGTTTGTGTTCAGACAGCGTCGCGAGCCCATGGAAGACCCGCTGAAGCGCCTCGAAGAGGACCGAAAGAGGCGCGAAGAGGAAGAAAAGAAACGGATAAAAGAGCGGATGCGCAACAAAATTCTCAAAGAAGAGGGCGCCGTCGACCAGATTCGCCTGAAAATCAGGAAGAAATGCAGAGAGATGAAGTTCGAAACGCCGCCCCCTTACGTGCCCGTCGATCCGGTGGAGAAGAGCCAGAAGCTCGTCGAGATGGAACGAAGCATAAGAAAGGGTAAATTCCTGGAGGACGACCGAACGAAGGAGATTCTCGAGAAGACGCGAAGCGCGACGAGGATGCTGAAATACCAGCACGTCCTCCAGGCGTACAGGGCCGAGTTCGGGAGAATACGGTTTTAGACGAGCGGTCCATTGGGATGCGACGCACGGCGGCGCGACGCCAGTTGCGTTCCAACGTCGGGATGACTTAACGTCGCCGCTGAAACGAACCGAACGAAACGATTCACTGTCTTATCTGCTTCTATTATTGTATTGTCGAGCGTGTGTCCGAACATGTTTTATAATAAAGTCGATTGTAATCGAGTGCGTTAAATAAATCAGTCCCGTCCCTTGTTGTTCTTGTTCTAAATAAAGCAAAATGGTGAATTACGTGTTGTCCTTTTGTAAAATCACGGCCGCCAGCCGGATTTTCTCGCGCAATTTTTACCTGCCGCTCCTCAAGCCGCTGACGCCGAAAGAGGCGCTGAGGACCTTCCGGATCACCGGGAAATGGCTACTGGGGGCCAAAATACAGCACTACATCCCGGTGCTGCTCAATCACCGCAAGAAGCGCTCCAAGATTGTCAAAAACTACGGTAAGAAAGCGCACAAAGAGATGGACGATTTCACGTACATGACGCCGGTTCTCGACTCGGAGAACGAAAGCCACCAGATGCTCATCTCGATTCTGGAGAGCAAAAAGTGCAAGAAGAAGAATTTCGTGTACACGGTAGACGACAAAAAGTATAACATTGTGTTGCAAGCGCAGCTGGAGCGGGCCATCCTCGATGGTGACATAATCGACGTTCTGGTGTCACAAAGAAACGACAAAATCATAGTCAAGCTCAAAAGCATGAAGAAAGTCCCCATGGAAATCCAGTACTACGACGGCGAAGACAAACTTTACTGTGGCGAGGGCGCGACTAGCCCTGAGGACGAAAAATTCCACCACCACGGTAAGTACACGATGAGTCTGGCCCGAATGTTCGAAGAAAAAGAGCTAGTCGAGGAGAAATGGGAAGAAGAGTTGAGGCGTATAATGCGGCGACGGAAACGCCAAGCCAAAGAAGGGTCCAAAGAATGGAAAGCGATGATGCAAGAGAGCATCAAGAACCTCGACTGGCAGAAATTCGAAGAAGACGCCAAAAAAGTGATCGACGAGATTGATGAACCGGCTGCGGAGCAAGACATCGATATGGAGATTGACAATTTAGAAACGACGAAGAACGTGAACGAGACGTTCTTGAAAAAGGGTCCCGAAATGTTGGACCAGTTGCCAACGATGACGGAGATCCCTGAGATTATCAAAAACATGGGAAGTGCGACTCTGCACGAAATCGAAGCCGATGAAGACGACGAAACCGAGGAACAAAGTCAGAGTAAGAATAAAAGACGAGTGTCTGGAGTGAAAGTCACTCTTCCTTCAGGGAAAGAGTGTTTCGTGAGCGGACAGATGGTTCACACGGACGACGGAGACGTGTTCGTCCCGGGGCAAACCGTCGAGAACGAAAACGGGCTGGAATATGCTCCTGGAATCACCATCAACGTCAACAACAAACCCACTTTGATTAGCGGGTTGATTATGGGTGAGGAGGAGCGCGACCCTATGTTCCTCCCGACTCAGTCGACCATCACGGCTGATGGGCAGCTCACGTTTGCGAGCACGCCGGAAGAGCGTCCCAAGCCGTCGCCCGAGAAGATCAAAAAGAAGATGATGTTAGTGGAAGAGACGATAGTGGAAGATGCCGAACCCGTGGTGGAAGAGTTAGTCCCTGACGATGTTTCCGACACCGTGGAAAGCATGTCCAATAGTGTGTCGAGTATCGAACTAAACAATTCCGAAATCGAAGAACTCGACGCCGAAGCTGCTCGACTGAAGCAAGAGCAGCAGCGGCTCGAGATCGAGAAACTCAAGTCGTTCTTGATGGACGACGGCCTAGACGACGTCGTCGCCGCTATCGAGCAAAAACGGGAGCAGCTCCGCCAGAAGCTCGAGGAGTTGCGTAAGTTGAGTATCTCGACCGAAAATAGTCTTGTTAGTTATGTTAGTGAGAGCGACACGGTAGAAATCGCCTCGAAGATAAGCCACGACAAAGACACTATAAATAGGCTGTCCGATATTTTAATGACTTTAACGCGGAGGGCAGCGACTCTGCGCGACAGAAATAGCATCAATGCAGACAATATTAATCTCGCTTATATTTCGGTGAGCAACCTGTCTGAAGCCGACGTCAAATTCAACGCTTCTCGTAATAAGTTGAAGATTATGCTTAAGACGGCTGTGGTTGCCGCTAACGACGTTTTTAAGACGCGCCCGAAGGACCAAACTCTAGCGCTACACTCAATCGCGGATATTTTAGTCGACGTTTTGAAAAACGATGAGCAGACTCTGGTTGAGCTATTAGATTTGATGAACACCCCCAAGGAACGAACGGAGGTCTGCGCCGCCGTGTTCAAACAACTAACACAGAACATCACCGAGACGAAAATATCGTTCTTGAACGACATCGCGAGCAACTCGTCAGCGTACGACGTCATCGATTGCGTAGAAAAAGTGCTGAAAAAACAGTCCGAAATTAAGTGTGACGCGTTTGTCAAGGTAGCAAAGGTGGATCCAGAGATCATCAACCTCGTGGTGAAAAACGTGAAAATGGGACACGTCAAGGTAAAAACTGAAGAAGACGCTATAGAGTTACTAGAGGAGAGTATAGTAGAGGCTAGTAGGACTCTAATGAAGGCGAACTTTTCCAACCTCGTGGACGCTTCGCTCGTCCTAGAGGAAGCTATTGGGTTTGCACGAGCCCTAGGTATGGGAAAAGTTGAAGAAATCTTGACGGACCTAGACGACATAGATGACATAGAAGACAGTCGTGCTGTGGAGCTCCTGGAACGGGTCATTTTGATTCGACAGCTAGCCGAGCGCGACTTTTCGCTGAAGAGCGCCATCGAGAGGATCAAAAAGAGTCCAGAACGTGGACGTTCGGACCCCAGGATTCGCCAACTAATACGAGAGAGTGGAGTACTGATTGCTAAAGGTCCGAAAGTGAAGAATTCCCGCGACGTGCCTTTACAAATGCTCAAGACCCAGAATCTTCTAGCCATAGAAGATCTCCTAGTGCAAAGATCCAAAGTCGAGTTTCCGGTGATGGTGAGCCGGGACGATTTGCAGGCTATCATACCGAAGGAGGCCGCCAGAGGGGTGATAGCAGGTCGGGTTCCCTACACCCTGGTTAACGATAATGGAATTATGAGCATCAACCCCACACGTCGCTTTTCGACGGACGTTCGAATCGACGATTTCATGAACAATAGTGTGCGCGAGCTCTCCTCGGAAAGAGACGATGATCGAAAGTACCTACAGGCAAAGAGTAACGTAAGAAAAATCAAAAAACTATTGCACAGTAACAGTAGACAAGTTGCATGAAGTAATGTGACTACTCTTAGAGACAGTTAACTTATATTTGTAAATAAACAGCTTCCCGTTCTAACAAATAATTTGATCTGTGTGTGAAATAGTGTGCGTAATAATGTCGACACAACCCCATGCCGCCAAAAATAAACTTTGTTACATTTTATCAAAATAAACCAATCGAGACACAACATTATCACCTACACAAGCGCTGCATATTTTGGGGAATTCTAAATTCAGGTGAGTGAATCATTGCTGACTTCTCGACTCTTGGCTATTTTGGTTGTCTTTTCGAATAAAGTTTTTTTTCGAAGTGTTATTTTGGATTGAGTGGGCACTGTGTGGCGCTTTTTCGCTTAGTGAATTATGGGCACGGAGTTTGGCCAGTGCACAGGACATGACTACATTTATCATGTTACACATACCTGCGACGTTTAAACATTATAAATAACTTTACTTGGCTTTTGTATGTGTGTGGTAGTTGAAAGGATGCGTTTTCCGCATGCTTCGGCTTGTACAGAGCGACTTTTTTATCGGGTCTTTGAAGTAGGTATCAAAGATTTTTTCGAAAACGTTAAAGATGTGCTAAATATTTATCATTAATTGGAAATCCTTTTACATTTGAAAAGTTTTGTGTAAACATACTAGTACTATTGATGTGTCAAAAATATCAGTAATTTGCGACACGCGAAAAACATCCTATTGTATTTTTAGAGATAGTCTGTTATTGTGATTCTAAATATATCACAAATGTTTTGAAGTTATTAGTGTTAACGTAGACAAAAGTATCAGACATTTCTAAAAATGAAATTGTTAAGAAAACCACCGGGAAAATGCTTACTGAAAAATCGAAAAAATGAAACACCGAAATGTCAAGGAATTAACTGATCAGTCGACAAATTGAAACAGAATTGAGAAATCAAGAAATTTTTAAAATCAAAAAATTGAAAAACTAATCGAGAAATCGAAAAATCTGAAATTTGAAAAATTGAAAAATTAAAAAATTGAAATCTAATATTTAAGAATTAAAAAATTGAAAAGCCGAAAAGTCAAAAATCGAAAAATCAAATAAATAGAAAAACCGAGAAATCGAAAAATGGAAATATCGAAAATTGAAAAACTGAAACATCGATAAACGAAAAAAAATTGAGAAATCGAATTGTCAAATATTGGAAAAACTGAAAAATCTGAAATTTAAAAATCGAAAAATAAAAAATTTTAAAAATCGAAAAATTGAAAAATCGGGACATTGAAAAATTGAAAAATTGAAAGGTCGAGAAGCCGAAAAATTAAAAATAAAAAATTTAAAATTAAAAAAAATTGATAAACCAAAAAATTGAAAATTTAAACATCGAAAAATCAAGAAATTGAACAATCGAAAAACTGAAAAATAGAAAATTTGAAAACGGAAAAATTGAAAAATCAAAAATTTAAAAAATCGAAGAATTGATAAACCGAAAAATCTAAAACCGAGAAGTCGAAGAATCGAAAGATCAAGGAATCGAGACATGAAAAACTTGAAAAATCTAAAATTCAAACATTTGGATAATTGAACAATATGTAAAACTATTGAGGAACTGAAAAATCGAGAAATCGCAAACTCGGGAAATCGCGAAATGAGAAAATCGAGAAATTGAGAAATCAATAATTTAAAAATCGTAAAGCCAAAAAGAAAAATCGAAAAATTAAAAGTGAAAAATTTAAATTAAAAAAAATCAAAAAATTGATAAATCAAGGAATCGAAACAGCAAAAATTTGAAAAATCTAAAATGTAATAATTTTGAAAAATTGGAAAATACATATGTACAATTGAAAAATCGAGATATCGGAAATCGAAAAATTCAGAAACCGAGAAATTGAAAAATCGAGATATCGAGAAATGGAAAAATCTAAAATTTAAATCATTGAAAAATTAAAATATCGAAAACCTGAAGAATCTAAAAATTGAAAAATCGAAAAATTGAAAATAAAAAATTTTAAATAAAAAAAAATTGATAAACCAAAAATCTGAAAATCGAAAAACTGAAAAATCGAAAAACTAAAAAATATGTAGAACTATTGAGGAACCGAAAAATCGAGAAATCGCGAAATCGAAAAATCGAGTAATCGCGAAATCGAAAAATCGAGAAATTGAGAAATCGATAAATCGAGTATTCGAAAAATCTAAAATTTAAATCATTAAGAAATGAAAATATCTAAAAACTGAAGAATCAAAAAATTGAAAAATCGAGAAGTCTAAACATCAAAAAATAGGAAAATTGAAAAATCAATAATTTCAAAATCGAAAAGCTAAAAAAATCGAAAAATTAAAAATGAAAAATGAAAAATTAAGAAACTGAAAAATTGAAGAATCGAATAATTAAAAATTTAAAAAATCGAAAAATTGATAAACACAAAAATCAAAAACCGAGAAGTCGAAAAATCGAAAAATCAAAGAATCTAAACAGCAAAAAGTTGAAAAACCTAAAATGTAAAAAATTTTAAAAATTGAAAAATATGTACAACTGAACTAAAAAATCCAGATACCTGAAATCGGGAAATCGAGAAATCGAGAAATTGAGAAAAATCGAAAAATTGAAAAATCGAAAAAACTAAAATTTAAAACATTGAAAAAATAAAAAATCGAAAAATTAAAAATGTAAAATTTAAAAATCGTAAAGCGAAAAAGAAGAATCGATAAATTAAAAATGAAAAATCTGAAATTAAAAATGAAAAATTTAAAATTACAAAAACTGATTAACCAAAAAATTGGAAATCGCCAATCTGAAAAATCGAGAAATTTAAAACCTGAAAAACTGAAAAATCGAAGAATCAAAAAATCAAGAAATCGAAAAATCCAAAAAGTTGAAAAATCTAAAATTTAAATATTTGAAAAATTAAAAAATATATAGAACTATTGAGAAACTGAAAAATCGAGAAATTGCGAAATCGAAAAATCGAGAAATCGAGAAATCGAGAAATTGAGAAATCGAGAAATCGAGAAATCAAAAAATCGAAAATTTACAACATTGACAAATTAAAACATAAAAAAATTGAAGAATCTATAAACTGAAAATCGAAAAACCAAAAAGAAAATTCAAAAATTCAAGAAATTAAAAAAATCCCAAACTGAATGATGAATAATCGAAATATCGAGCAATCGAAACATCAAAAAATTGAAAAATTAAAATATTCAAAAATTAAAAAATCCAGAAATTGAAAAATTCCCAAAATTGAAATGTTGAAAAATAGAGAAACCCAAAACTTGAAAAATCAAGAAATCTAAACATTGAAAAGCCGAAAAATTTGATGAGTTGAAAAACTGAAATGTCAAGAAATCGAATCGAAAAATCTCAAAATGGAAAAATTGAAAAATCGAAAAATTTCAATTTCAATAATTGAAAAAAAGAAAAATCAAACTAAAAAATCAAAAATTTGAAAATTCGAAAAACTGAAAAATAGGAATATCGACAAATAAAAAAATTGAGAAATTAAGAAATAGAAAAATCGAAAATTTAAAACATTTAAAAATTAAACTACATATCGAAAAATTGAAAAATCGAGGAATCGAAGTAACAAAAAATTGAAAAATAAAAAATTTAAATCTAAAATTTAAAAACTGAAAAATTGAAAAGCCGAAAATTCAAAAATCTAAAATTAATCGAAAAATCCAGAAATTGAAACATCTCAAAACTGCAATAACAAAACATTGAGAAATCGAAAAATCGAGAAATCGAGAAATCGAGAAATCGAAAAATCGAGGAATCGAGAAACCCGAAAATCTAAAATTTACAACATTGACAAATTAAAACATCGAAAAATTGAAGAATCAAGAAACTGAAAATCGAAAATCCAAAAAGAAAAATCGAAAATTCCCGAAATAAAAAAAAATCCCATACTGAATGACGAAAAATCGAAATATCGAGCAATCGAAACATCAAAAAATCGAAAAATTAAAATATCCAAAAATTAAAAAATCCAGAAATTGAAAAATTCCCAAAATTGAAATTTTGAAAAACAGAGAACACGAAAACTTGACAAATGAAGAAATCTAAAAATTGAAAAGTCGAAAAATTTGATAAATCGAAAAACTGAGATGTTAAGAAATCGAATCGAAAAATCTTAAAATGGAAAAATTGAAAAATCGAAAAATTTAAATTTGAAAAGTTGAAAAATAGATAAATCAAACCAAAAAAGTGAGAAATCGAAAAATCTAAAATTTAAAACTATCGAAAAATTGAAAAATCGAGAAATCGAAGTAACAAAAAATCTAAAAATTAAAAAACTGAAATCTAAAATTTAAGAATTGAAAAACTGAAAAGCCGAAAAGTCAAAAATCGAAAAATCAAATAAATAAAAAAACCGAGAAATCGAAAAATGGAAATATCGCAAAATTGAAAAACTGAAACATCGATAAACGAAACAAAAAATTGAGAAATTGAGAAATCGAAAAGTCGAAAAGCCAAAAAATTGAAAAATCGAAATATTGAAATATGCCAAAACCAAAATATCGAAAAATTGAAAATTCGAAGAAAAATTGAAGAATCGAAAAACTAAAAAATCGAGAAATCGCAACATCAAAAGATCGAAAAATTGGAAAATTCAAAAACCTAAAATTTAAAAATCAAAAAAGTAAAAAGTCTAAAATTAATCGAGAAATCCACAAATTGAAACATTCCGAAACTGAAACGACGAAACATTGAGAAATCGAAAAATTGAAAAATCGGAACATGGAAAATTGGAAAATCGAAAAATAAAAAAATTGAAAAATCGAGAAATTGAAAAATGGAAACATCGAAAGAATGAAAAAGTGAAACAGCGATAAACGAAACAACAAAAGATTGAGAAATTGAGAAATAGAAAAATCAAAAAGCCGAAAAATTGAAAAATTAAGGAAGGGAAATAATCCAAAATCGAAAAATTTAAAATAAAAAAGTTAATAAGTCGATGAATCGAAACAACGAAGTTTTGATAAATCGAGAAATCGAAAGATATAAGAATCGAAAGACTGAAAAATCAAAAATTCTAAAACCGAAAAATCTAAAACCAATAGTCGAAGAATCTAAAAAGTTGTTAGATCGATACATCAAAAAACTGAAAAATCTAAAATTAAAATATTGGAAAAATTAAAGAATAGAAGTATTGAAGAACTGAAAAATAGAAAAAAAAATTAAAAATTTAAAAATTGAAAAATCGATGAAGTTAAAAATCAAGAAATCGAAATATTGAAAAAACCAAAATTGAAATACCTCAAAATTGAAAAAGTATAGAATTGAAAAAATAAAAAATCGTGAAAGCGGAACATCATGGACAGATCGAAATATTGAAAAATAAAATTTAAAAATCGAAAAACTGAAAAATCGAGAAATCGAAAAATTGGAAAGTCGAAAAATTGGAGAATCGAAATATTGCAGAATACCAAACCGAAAAATCGAAAAATGAAAAAATCTATAAATCGAGAATATGAAGAATCGAAAAATTGAAAAATCCTAACACTGAAACAGCGCAAAAATGAGTAACGAAAAACTAAAAATCAGGAAATTAAAAAATTGAAACTCGAAAAATCGAAAACATTGAAGAAAAAGAAACTAAACATTCCAAAACTGAAATAAGTATCGAAAAACTGAGAAATCTAAAGTGGAAAAATGGAGAAATCGAGAGGCCGAAAATTTAAAAATTCGAAAAATTATTATACAGGGTGTTTTTTTATTTGATACAACCCCTGTAACTTTTTTATTCTTGAAGATAAACCTGTAGTTCTTTGAGCAAATTTATATAATTTTAAAAGATCTATGTTATGGCAATCTCACATTTTTATTATCACTTCCGTCAATTTATTTTTTGTAAAAACTCAAAAACAAGCAATATTCTAAAATCAATACTTAAAAAGTTATTCAATAAAATAGACGAAAAATTTATAACTGATGACGATGATAGCTTGAAAAATTGACACTCATGTCATTTATTCACATAAGTGATCTTTTAAAATGATATAAATTTGTTCAAAGAACAATATGTTTATCTTTAAAAATAAAAAAATTACAGGGGTTGTATCGAATAAAAGAAACACGTGGTATATCTACACTTTTAATTTTTTGTTTTGATCTAGGATAAAAATGCAACAGGGATTCATAAAGCACAAGTTCAGAACTGTGTTACGTTTTAACAATTAAATAAAATTTAAATAAAATGAAAATTAAAGTATATATTGATTTTGGAAAAATAAACATATACATGTGTGTTGCACAGACATAATAATAAGTTCAGTCTTACCAAACAGTGAAGCTCTAAAATAAAAATACCACAAGTACAATCGTTAAAATTATACTACTGTCTAGCGTGTTGGCGAAACACAAAAATATATCAAGTTATTGACATTTGACGAATTTCAAAAATCCCCAACGCTATAAAATTTACAAATACGAAAACCTCAACAATTTTACTGCCGCAATTTCTTCCAGAAAATTATTTGGACATTTATTCGTCCCCATTTTATTTTTACCAGACTTTATGTTTCGTTTAATGCACTTCCCATTGTAACCATCAACAAATCACGCTGTCTAAAACAAGGCCACTTAGTAAAAGTACGAACACTTAGTCACCAGCCTTGGTACCCGTATTGTTTAAAAACCCGTGCCAAGACAAAATTGTCAAACAAAACTTCCTTCTTCCTAAATCATTTCCAATATCAACTCTTCCAGCTCCCCCGTCGAAAATCAACGCTTCCAGAATAATTAATGGCTTCTTGGAACAGACTTGGCAGGTCCAACCGGAACTAAGTTAACGTCCTTTTGTCGTATTTTTAAATTTTCCGTATTTATATTTTTATTTCATTATAAAAGTTTATTACGCAATTTTCGTTTAGCAGACCGAATCAAAAGATCGGTGTTCCGCAAAACACATGTCCCAACGAAAAATTTTATTGCTCGACGATATAAATATGGCGCCGCCCCCGTGCTAGAACAAACAAACAGCAGGAATCTTGTACTTCCTAATTCTTATTGTTAGGCCAAACAATGGGGATTTATCGGCTACAAATGTTAGGATTATTCACTGTCAATGTTACGTTATCATCGGCGCCCGTTGCGAAATTCTTGGCACGTGGAACGCGTAAATCTCCTAAAAAAGCAAATTGTTTTAAAGTGTGATTTTTAAATGAGCATTGGCAGAGAAATCGCCGCAGTTTGCCATTTGGAGCTTCGCTTTGGAGATAATGTACCTGGACGGTTGCGGTTGGGTCTTGGAACGCGAGCAGAAAAGGTTAAAAATACCACCGCATATTTGATTCGGAAAAGTCGAAAATACACGTGGATTTTTAAAGATTTGAAAGTGAACCAGAAATTGACGAAAATATGGTTTTATAAAATTCAGCATCAGAATCATAGTTTGCCTGGAAAGTGTCTGAATTTGAAATAACGTCATCGATTTTTGGAGCGGATAAACAAATCTAAAGTAAAAAAAAAAAATTGGTCGACAAACTTCCTTCGCCCCTGAAGTACAGCCCAACAAATTTCTTTTTTTAATAATTATAATTTTTTTGCGATTTTGACTTGAATTTTTTAGTTTTTCAATTTTCATTTTTTTTTTGTTTCATCAGGTTTTCGATTTGCATTTTTTCAATTTTTCATTTTCGTTGTTTCTTCAATTTTTAGATTTTACAATTTTTCGATTTTAAATTTCTCGGGTTTTCAATTTTTAATTTTCCAGTTTTTAGATTTTTAAATTTTTTATTTCTTCAAATTTTCAATGTTCAGACTTATTTTTTTTGTTCTTTCAATTTCAATTTTTTCAATTTTTCGCTTCTTCAATTTTTCAATTTGCAATTTTTCAGTTTTTATTTTTTTTTTGTTTCTTTAATTTTATATCTTTTCGGGTTTTCACTTTTAATTTTCAGTTTTCCGACTTTCCAACTTTTGGATGATTCAATTTTTAGTCTTGCAGTTTTCTATTTGTAATTTAACAAGTTTTCAATTTTAGACTTATAAGTAGAAATATTGAAAAACCGACAAACTGAGAAATCGAGAAATGGCAAAATCGAAAATCTAAAACATTGAAAAATTAAACTATGGAAAAATTGAAAAATGGAGAAATCAAAGTAACAAAAAATCGAAAAATTAAAAAATTGAAGTCCAAAACTTAAAAACTGAAAAACTGAAAAGCAGAAAATTCAAAAATCGAAAAATCGAGAAATCGAAAAATCCACAATTTAAAAAATTGAAAAACTGAAAAATCGGAACATCGGAAAATCAAAAAACAAAAAACCGAGAAATCGAAAAATGAAAACATCGAAAAATTGAAAAATTGAAACATCGATAAACGAAACAACGAAAGATGGGGAAATTGAGAAATCGAGAAGTCGAAAAGCCGAAAAATTGAAAAATTAAGAGTGGAAATGGCCCAAAATCGAAAAATTTTAAATTAAAAAAAAATGATGTCAACGGAATCTTGATAAATCGAGAAATCGAAAAATTTAAAAATCGAAAGCTTTAAAACCGAGTGTCGAAGAATCGATTTTCAGTTTTTCATTCGGTGTTTTATTTTCTTTATTTATGAAATTATTCGATTTATTTCGATTCTATAATTTTTTGCTTTTTCAATTTTGGTTTATTTCATTTTTTCATTTCTTCAGTTTTTCGATTTGCAATTTGTCAAATTTTCCATTTAAAAAGTCTCGGGTTTACAATTTTTAATTTTTCAATTCTTCACATTTTCGAACTGATTTTTTCGGTTCGGTTTTTAATTTTTTTTATTTTTACAATTTTTCGATTTTTCAATGTTCAAAACTTTTTTTTTGTTTTTTCAATTTCAATTTTTTCAATTTTTAATTATTTTTGTTTCTTTAATTTTACAACAGGCATCTCTTCGAGTTTTATTTTTAAATTTTTCAGTTTTCGGACTTTCCAACTCTTGAATGTTTCAATTTCTAGATTGTGCAGTTTTCCATTTGCAGTTTCACGAGTTTTCAGTTTTTAATTTCTCAATTTTAGACTTTTCAATTTTTCATTTCTTCAGTTTTTCTTTCGTTTCGGTTTTTTTTAGTTTCACAATTTTTCGATTTGTCAATTTTATAACTTTTTGTTCTTTCAATTTCAATTTTTTCAATTCTGCGTTCCTTCAATTTTTTGATTTCCAATTTTTAATTTTTTTTGTTTTTTCAATTTTACGTTATGTTCTCTTGGAGTTTTCATTTTTAAATTTTTCAGTTTTCTGATTTTCCAACTTTTGGATGTTCCAATTTTCAGATTTTTCCAATTTTCAGATTTTTCCATTTTTCATTTCTTCAATATTTCAATTTGGATTTTTTCGTTGCGGTTTTTTTTTGTCTATTTTTTCAATATTTCAGTTTTCCAATCGTCTCATTTTCTAATTTTTCTTTTTTTTTTTCAATATGAAATTTTTCAACTTTTTGATTTGCAATTTTTTGGTTTTCAGTTTTTTGATTTTTCAAATTTTACATTTTTTAATTTTTCTTTCTTAAATTTTTATTTGAAATTTTTCTAGTTTTCATGTTAAATACGTATCTAATAATAATTATAATTCAAAAAAATCAATATTTCAAATGTACTATTTTACAATTTTTCCACTCTTTCCAACGAAACATTGAAAAAATAAAGAAAATGAAAATAAGAATCCATAACTTGACAAAATGTTGCAACGAAAAATTGAAAAATCGAAAAATGAAAAATTGTAATATCGAAAAATTGCAAAATTGAAAAATTACAAATTGAAAAATCAATAAACTAAAAACACCAAACTAAAAAATCGAGAAATTGAAACATTTCAAAACTCCAATGATGAAAGATTGGGAAATCGAAAAATTGAAAAATCGAAACATTAAAAAATAGGAAAATCGAAAAATCTAAAAGCCGAAAAGTCGAAAAATAGAAAATCCGAAAAATTAAAAATTGAAAAACTCAAACATCGATAAACGAAACAAAAAAAATCCATAAATCGAAAATCCGAAAAATTGAAAAATTAACAAATGTAAAAAAACCTAAAATCGAAAAATATAAAATTAAAAAAATGATAAAACGAAAAATCAAAAATTAAAAAAATCGAAAAAAAGCGCGCAAAATCCAAAACTCAAATCAAAAATCGAAAAACATGAGAAATCGATACATCAAAAAACTGAAAAGAAAAACGAAAAATACGAGTATCGAAGAATTGCAAAATGGAAAAATCGGAAAATCTAAAATTTGAAAATCGAAGAATTGAAAAATCTAGGTCGAGAAATTGAAGAATCAAAATATTGAAAAATCCAAAAATCGTAACATCAAAAGTTCAAAAAATTGAAAAATCTAAAAAACTGAGAAAAAAATTGAGAAATCAAAAAACCGAAAAGTCCAAAAATCGAAAATTGAAGAATCGAAATACTGAAAAATCTCAAAACTGAATCACAAATTAAAGAAACCAAAAACTGAAAAATTTGAAGGCGAAAAATCGAAAAAATTGACAGATCGATACATCAAAAAACTGAAAAAAAATGAAAAAGAGGAGTATTGAAGAAATGATAAATGGAGAAAATCTGAAATTTAAAAATTGAAAAATTGTAAAATCGAAATCGAAAAACTGAAAAACCGAAATATTGAAAAGTACCAAAACTGAAAAATCGAAAAATTAAAGAATCCAAAAATCGTAACATCAAAAGATCGAAGAATTCAAAAATCTAAACTGCAAAATTTGTAAGTCGAGAAATTGAAAAATTTTTAAAATTAAAGTTGCAAAAACGAAAAATTATGAAACTGAGGCACTGAAAAATGGAAAAATTGAAAAATGAAAGAAAATGAAAAAACAAAATATTGGTCGAAAGTAAATAAATCTAAATAAACTAAAAAAACTAATCTGAAAAATCGAGAAATTAGAACATTCTAAAACTGCAATGATGAAACATTGGAAAATCGAAAAATTGAAAAATCGGCACATCAGAAAATTGGAAAACCGAAAAATCGAAAAATTGAAAAATCAACAAACGTAAAAAGGCCTAAAATCGAAAAATTTAAATTAAAAAAAATTTAAGTCGAAAAATCAAAAATTTAAAAATCAAAAATCAAGAATTGGATAAACGAAAAATCGAAACAACGAAATCTGGATAAATCGAAAAATCGAAAAATTTAAAAATCGAAAAACTGAAAAATCGAAAAATCTAAACATTAAAAATCGAAAAACTAAAAAAAATTGGGAAATCAAAAAATCGAAAAGTCGAAAAATTGAAGAATCGAAATATTGAAAAATCTCAAACCTGAAATATCGAAAAATTGAAAAATGGGAGAAATACTGAAAAACCGAAAACTTGAAAAATCCCAAAACTGAATCACTGAAAAATTGTAGAAACGAAAAACTGAAAAATACCAAAACTGAAAAATCGAAAAATTGAAAAATCCAAAAAATCGTAACATCAAAAGATCGAAAAATTCAAAAATCTAAAATTTAAAAATCAAAAATTTGAAAAATGGAAGAAAAATTGAAAAACCAAAAACTTGAAAAATCCCAAAACTGAGTCACTGAAAATTTTATGAAACGAAAAACTGCAAAATTTGTAAGCCAAGAAATTGAAAAATTAAAAAAAATAAAGTCGCACAAACGAAAAATTATGAAACCGGGACATTGAAAAATGGAAAAATTAAAAAATGAAAGAAAATCAAAAAAACAAAAACTGGTCGAAAGTAAATAAAAAAAAATGGAGCGGGTCGTTTTTGATTTGATCAACACAATAAACTGCTTCATTCATTAATTTTTTGAACCACCCTGTATAAGTATTTCTAAGAACTATGAGTATTCATAATATTTTTGAGAAGACGTCATCAGTTTTTTGGAAGAGAATAAATGAATCAATTTTGATTAACGATTTACGGTTTCAGAGCATTCGATTAAATTGCAAAATTTGTTACTTACACAGTTTTGATTATTTTTCCAAAAATCTGGTTGTGTAGGGTGAAAACTCAACACGGATTCATACACCACAGATTTTGTAGATGAGATCATTAATTTGTTGGTGGGGATGAACAACTAATTTTTTGTTAACGTTTTATCATCTCCATGATAGTCCTAACATACTCGTACATACAAATTTTGACCAGAATCGGTGTAGTAGTTTTGAAGATTATCTGTCTAATAAAAATCCAGATAGACGGTAGACAGACAGACAGACGGAAACGGGAGACTTATTTTTTCTTACTCTAGGAGTCATGAAAGTTCGAGAAAACACAAGAACAAAGACTCGGCCGATATACTCCATTACAATACTTTAACTTACGCTCGAGAAATAAAATATAAATATTGAACCTTAACCTCGCCGCCACCACTGTCTTGGAACCAGCACAAAAACCACAACCTCTTCATCAGCCATTTGTTTATAGCCCATTGAAAATTGTTGGCTCGTCGCCCTCATCCTTGACCTCTACCCAACTCTACACGTGCCCACAAAAATCCCTTTTTTCTCACCCCGCCTATATTTAGCCAAAAGTGCACAAACAAAATGTCATTTGGCTTCAGCACCATCTTACATAAATAACCATCTCTCATTACTTCGTCCTTAATTACTCCCCAACGAGCTATTTCAGTGAGTGCTTCGACAAACTCGTCAGTTTTTGCTCCAAAAAGATGCTTTTCAGACCTGTGTACTTGCGAACTCCTCCTTTGCACTACCAGCCCCCGGTCAGTGTAGTGTTCAAACCGAAAAAAGAGAAGCCGCAGCCGCAGCCCCCGCCGCCCCCGAAGGAGCCCACGCCGCCGCCCAAACCGCCAGAGCCGGAGCCGGTTCGGCAGCCCCCCCTGATCTTTAAAGAGAAGCGGGAGGAGATCACCCCGATTTTGATATGTGGGTATGGGGTGTCGCGGGTGTACCCGGAGGAGGCTACGAGGGATGTTATGACGGGGAGGGTGGATTATTTTCTGGTGGATGAGAGGGGTGTGACGATGTTTCACAAGAAGCATATTTTGAAGGTGTTGAAGTTGGAGGAGAAGGTGAAGGAGAGGGTGGAGGAGTATCCGACTGTGGGGGTGTATGAGAGGGTGTTGGATAGGTTTCCAAAGGGGGATTTGGGGTACAGGAGGAAATATTTGCCTGTTATTGGAGGGGATACTTACGTAAGTCTTTTAAGTGATTGTGTTTTGTTTAAATAGTCCACAGTTTTTAAAAATTTGAAAAGTGTCACAATGTACGACATAACGTAAAATTAGTAAGTTTGGTATGACATATTTCCCATATTCTCTAAAGAAGGAGAGAGATTTATGAAAGAAATAATGAGAAGGGTATTTTTTCTTTCTAAGTGTGTCAGTCTTGCCACTTGCAACGTAATTAAGAGGTGTCATTATAACGACACAGAATTTCTCCTGCCAAAAAGGTTACTACTAAAATTATACCCGGAAGTACTCCCCCTCCCTATCCAATATCTGTATCAATAAAAAATGAAATCTAATTAAAGTACTAGACACTGACAAGGAGAGCAGTGACTTTTGTGTCCTTAATGTGGCACATGACTTTTAAAATATTTTTTATAAACGCACAATTAATTTATCTAGCACATTTTTTCCCAAAGGTTTTATGACATTCATGGCTTATATTGAGTTTAAATTCGTTCGTTCATTCAAAGTTTGTATGTTTTGAAATTTTTGATGAGCTAAAAAATATAAAGATATAATTCCCTCTAAACAAGCGATGACGTCATGAATTCCATTTTAGTTCCTGAGCTTGGACACTAATGTTTGTGTAGGGATTGCTCAACAATTTATTCATTCATCCCCTCTATAAAGGCCATGACGTCATCATACAAAATTGTTATCTAAAGCTTTATTAAAATAAGTAGGTATGTATCATAAATTACGACCGTGCTTTTGATTTTATTTTAGTGTCACATTGTAACATACCAAAATAACTATATTTATCCCTGCTAAAACATAATGAACATTTCAAAAAGTTTGTGAACAAAATTAACATTAATATCCCAAAAACATTCATTTCGTTGTTATTTTTCAAAGACGAACTTAAAAAAATCGATAAAATATATTTATTCTTGCCATCAAAAATTTGGTGACGTCCGAAACTATTAACATTTTGTTTTTTCTAAATCAATGCCTCGGGATCTACATTCCAGATTTTTTTGAAGATTTTTAGGCATTTTTCCAAAAATTTCAGTTGTTCAATTAGAATTTTTTGAACTCTTTTCGAGCACATTTCGAAAATTACCTAAAGACATTCTCATGTAGATTTCAACTAGTAGATTTTATTTTAGACTTCAGTTTTTAGAAAATTACAACAATTTTTTCAGAATCGATACCATGAAAAATCACAATTTTCAGTTAAAAAAATTTCATTTTTAAATAAAATTTTTCTACAATATTAGTCTATTTAGAACCGTTAACACTGAACTTTATGTTGTTCGAATCAGCCCATCGAGATCTACTTCCAGAAATTTTTTACGATTTTGACGCGATTTTTCAAAAATTTCACTTCATCAGGATGAATTTTTTGACCTTTTTTGAACACATTTCGATAAACCTAAAGACATTTTCATATAGATTTCGACTCGTAGACTCGGTGTCATTTATTGGAAAATTACAACCCTTTGTCCAGAATCAATAGGATGAAAAATCATAATGTTCGACCTAAAAAAATATATTTTAAAATTGAATTTTTCGAAAACCCTGATCCAGGACTATTTGCAATTTATTTTGTTCGAATCAGCTCATCGAGATCTACATTCAGAAATTTTTTAAGATTTTACGCGATTTTTCAAAAATCTCACTTCACATCAGTATGAATTTTTTGAACTTTTTTTTTAACACATTTCGAAAATCACCGAAAGACATTTTCATGTAGATTTCGACTCGTAGAATTAATTTTCGCTTTCATTTGTTGGAAAATTACAACTATTTTTCCAGAATCAATAAGATGAAAAATCATAAAGTTTAACATAAAAAAATTTATTTTAAAATGAAATTTTTCCAAAACCTTGGTGCAGAACTATTAGCATTTTATTTTTTCCGAATCAATGTGTGAGATCTACATCCCAGAATATTTTGAAGATTTTTAGGAAATTTTTCAAAAATCTCAATTGTTCAATTTCACTTTTTTGAACTCTTTTCGAGCACATGTCTAAAATTATCTAAAGATATTCTCATATAGATTTCGACTAGTAGAATTTATTTTAGGCTTTAGTTTTTGTAAAATTACAACAATTTTTCCAGAATCGATAAGATAAAAAAATCATAACGTTCGAGATAAAAATTTTGATTTTAAAATCGAATTTTTCGAAAACCTTGGTTAAGAACTATTAGGATTTTAGTTTTTCCGAATCAATGCATTGAGATCTACATGCCAGAATTTTTTGAAGATTTTTATGCAGTTTATCAAAAATCTCAATTGTTCAATATAAATTTTTTGAACTCTTTTCGAGCACATTCCAAAAATAAACAAAAGACGTTCTCATATAGATTTCAACTAGTAAAATTTATTTTAGGCTTCAGTTTTTAGAAAATTACCACATTTTTTCAGAATCGATACGATGAAAAATCACAATTTTTGAGTTAAAAAACTTTCATTTTCAAATCAAATTTTTCGACAATCTTGGTCTATTTAGTACCGTTAACACTAAACTTTATATTGTTCGAATCAGCTCATCGAGATCTACATCCAGAAATTTTTTAAGACTTTGACGCTATTTTTCAAAAATTTCACTTCACATCAGTATGAATTTTTTGAACTTTTTTTTAACAAATTTCGAAATTCACCCAAAGACATTTTCATGTAGATTTTGACTTGTAGAATCTATTTTCGGTTTCATTTGTTGGAAAATTACAACCGTTTTTCCAGAATCGATAAGATGAAAAATCACAATGTTCGACCTAAAAAAATTTATTTTAAAATTGAATTTTCCGAAAACCTTGATCCAGGACTATTAGCATTTTATTTTTTCCGAATCAATGCGTCGAGATCTACATTTCAGAATTTTTTGAAGATTTTTATGCAATTTTTCAAAAATCTCAGTTGTTCAATTTGAATTTTTTTAATTCTTTTCGAGCACATTTCGAAAATAAACAAACTACGTTCTCATATAGATTTCGACTAGTAAAATTTATTTTAGGCTTCAGTTTTTAGAAAATTACAACATTTTTTCCAGAATCGATACGATGAAAAATCACAATTTTCGAGTTAAAAAAATTTCATTTTCAAATACAAATTTTTTCGACAATTTTGGTCTATTTAGAACCCATAACACTAAACTTTATGTTGTTCGAATCAGCTCATCGAGATCTACATCCACAAATCTTTTTAAGATTTTGACGCAATTTTTCAAAAATTTCGCTTCACATCAGAATGAATTTTTTTTTAACACATTTCGGAAAACACTAAAGACATTTTTATGTAGATTTCGACTCGTAGAAGTTATTTTCGGTTTCATTTGTTGGAAAATTACAATCCTTTTTCCAGCATCAATAAGATGAAAAACACAATGTTCGACGTAAAAAAATTTATTTTAAAATTGAATTTTCCGAAAATCTTGATCCAGAACTATTAGCATTTTATTTTTCCGAATCAGTGCGTCGAGATCTACATTCCAGAATTTTTTGAAGATTTTTAGGCAATTTTTCAAAAATATCAATTTTTCAATTTGAATGTTTTGAACACTTTTCGAGTACATTTCGAAAATTACCTAAAGACATTCTCATGTAGATTTCGAACAGTGGAATTTATTTTTGACTTCATTTTTTGGAAAATTACAATTTTTCCAAAATCAATAAGAAGAAAAATGAGAATTTTCGAGATAAAATTATTGCATGTCTAAAAAAAAGACTCATCATGAAAAAGTTAAACTTAGCCCCGCCCACCCACCCATTTTCTCCTTTTTTTTTCTTCTGAAATAAGAAATAAATCTTATGACAAATAATACAACAAAAAAGTCACGATTAGCGCTTTTTTCTATTAGTTCCCACTTCCACTCTACAGAAGAACATATAACTAACCCCGCCCACCCACCCGCCTCCATTTCGGTAATTAATTTTATCAACTTTGAATGAAAGGTGGATCTTATACAAAAATAAAATTAGTCGCTAGAATGAGAAGAAAGGGGGTGGCGGGTCCTACTTATTAAGATAAAACTGATTTTTGCATATGACATACCTTTAAGGAAACAGAGGGCGGGTGGGCGGGGTTAGTACCCATAAAAGACTTCCTAGGAAAAAGTTAAACTTAATCACGCCCATCGACCCGTTCTCTCATTTATTGTTCTTCTGAAATAAGAAATACATTTTTCAACAAATAATACACCGAAAAAAGTCATGATTAGAGCTTCTTTCACAGCCTAATTTCTAATTTTTTTGAGAATTTTTTAATAGGTTTTTTGAACTTTTTCGAACACATTTCGGAAATCGTATAAAGACATTTTCATGTAGATTTCGACTTGTAAAATTTATTTTCGACCTCGTTTCTTCAAAAATTAAAACAATTTTTGAAAATCATAGTTTTCGAGATAAAGAAAGTTCATTTTCAAATCGAATATTTCGAAAACATTACTGCGGAATCGTTAACATTTTGTTTTTCGAATCAGCTGGACGAGATCTATGTGTATTTCAGATTTTTTTTCAAAGTTTTTAGGCAATTTTTAAAAATTCTCAGTACCCACATATAAATTTTTGACTCTTTTTCGAGCACAGTTAAAAATTGTTCAAAACATTTTTTGTAGATTTCGACTTAAATGTGTAACATATTTTCGGCTTCATTGTTTCGAAAATTACATTAGTTTTTTTGAGAATCGATAAGCCAAGAAATGACAATTTTCGAGATAAAAAACTTTTATGTTCAAATCGAATTTTTCAAAAACGTTGCTCAGATAAACTATGTCCTAAAATTTTTGAGAATTCTTAGGTACTTTTCAAAAATCTCAAAATCGATACATGAAAATTGACGATTTTCTGGTTAAAAAAAAATCATTTTCAAATCGAATTTTTCGAAAACTTTGGTCCAGAGTCATTAACACTTTATGTATTTCGAATCAGCTCGTCGGGAACTATAAAAAAGAATTTTTGAGAATTTTTAGACAATTTTTCAAAAATCACATTTTTTCGATATCCCCGTATAATTTTTTGACCGTTTATTCAGCAGAGCACTATTGTAAAATTGGCCAAGGTCGTTTTCTTGTATATTTCGACTTGTAAAAATTATTGGCAACTTCATTTCTTCGAAAATTTCAACAATTTTTTTTAAAATCAATAAAATGAAAATTACGATTTTCGTGTTAAAAAAATCATCTTTCAAATCGAATTTTTGGAAAACTTTGGAGCAGAGTAATTAATGCTTTATGTTTTTCGAACCAACTCGTCAGGAACTATAAACAAGAATTTTTTGAGAATTTTTACGTAATTTTTCAAAAACTACATTTTTTCGATCCCCCCGTATACATTTTTGACTGTTCATCCAGCACAGCACCATTCTAAAATTACTCAAGGACATTTTCTTGTATATTTTGACTTGTAAAAACTACTGTCAGCTTCATTTCTCCGAAAATTGCAAAAATTTTTTCAAAATTTATTTTCAAGTTAAAAAATCATTTTCAAATCGATTTTTTCGCAAACTTTGGTAACCAATAATAATCACGTTTTTCGAATCAGCTTGTCGGGATCTACAAACTAGGATTTTTTTTAAATGTTTATTCAATTTTTCAAAAATCACCATTTTATACGTTATAAGTTTTTGACCGTTTTTTAAACACCACTTCGAAAATTACCTAAGGACATTTTCTTGTAAATTTCGACTTGTAGAATTATTTTCGGCTTCATTTCTTGGAAAATTCTAACAATTGTAAAATGGCAATTTTCCGGACTTAAAAATTTCATTTTCAAACCAAATTTTTCGAAAATCTTGGTTCGGGACATTAACACGTTATGTTTTTCCAATCAGTTCGTTGAGATTTATATCCTAGAATTTTTGAGGGTTTTAAACAGTTTTTCAAAAATCTTGATTTTCCCTGTAATTTTTGGACATTTTCAAGAACACATTTCGAAAATTATCCAAAAATATTTTTTTGTGCATTCTTATTGGTCGAAGTTATTGTCAGCGTCATTTCTTTGAAAATTCAGATCATATTTCCAGAATGGAATGGAAAATGACAATTTTTGAGATACATATTTAAAAATTTCATTGTCAAACCGAATTTTTTGAAAATCTTGCTCCAGGACCATCAATACTTTTTTTACTTTTGTATTTCAAATCAGCTCGTTGAACTCGATATCCGAGAATTTTTTGAGGATTTTTTGACAACTTTTAAAAATCTTAATTTTTCAGTTAATAACACGCATTTCGAGCACCCTTGGAAAATTACCTATAGACATTTTCTTGTTCATTTCGACATGTAGAAGTTATTTTCAACTATAACTCTTTGAAAATTCTAACAATTTTTTCCGAATCGATAAAAGCAAAGTGACAATTTACGAGATATTTAAAAAGGTTCATTGTCAAACCGAATTTTTGGAAAATTTTGGTCCGGGACCATTCATACTTTATGCTTTTCAAATCAACTCGTCGAGATCCATATTCGAGGGTTTCTTAGGATTTTTGACAATTTTTTCAAAAATTTTAATTTTTCAATAATGCTAAAAAATTAAATAATAAAATTATATCAAGAAATTTTCTAGTAGATTTTGACTTCTACAAGTTTTTTCCAGATTCATTTCTTCGAAAATTCTAACAATTTTACCAGAATCGATAAATTGGAAAATGATAGTTAAATATTATGAAACCAAATTTTTCGAAAATCTTGGTCCCAGAATTTTTTGAGGATTTTTAAGCAGTTTTACAAAAATCTTGATTTTCCCTGCATGAATTTGTTGACATTTTTATAAACACATTGCGAAAATTATCCAAAGATATTTTCTTGTGCATTTTTATTTGTAGAAGTTATTTTCAACTTCATTTCTTTGAAAATTCCAACCACTTTTTCCAGAATGGAAGATGACAATTTTCGAGATATTTAAAAATTATCAAACCGAATCTTTTGAAAATCTTGATCCAAGACCATTAATAATTAATCTTTTTTTTATGCGAGATTCTTTTAAGGATTTTTTGTCAATTTTTCAAAAATTATACCTATGGATTTTTTAACTGCTTTTCGAGCACCCTTCGAAAATTACCTAAAGACATTTTCTTGTTTATTGAGACCTGTACAAATTATTTTAGACTTTATTTCGTCAAAAATTCCAACAATTTTTGCATAATAATCGATGGAACGAGAAATTAAATTTTCGAGGTAAAAATAAAATCCTTTTCAAATCGAATTTTTCGAAAATCTTGGCCCAGAACTATTAACATATTTTTCTATACGCCAAAAATTTTCAGGATTTTTAGCCAACTTTTCCAAAATCGCACTTTTTCAATGAACTTTTTGACACTTATTCTACCACTTTTCGAAAATTCCAATAATTTTTCCAGAATCGATAAAATGAGAAATGAGAATTTTCGAGTTAAGAAAAATATATTTTTAAATGGAATTTTTCAAAAACCTTGGTCCGGAATTTACATCGAACTTTCCTTGCTTCTGAAGTACAACCATTACCGTTTTTGTCGAAATTCGATATTTCAGGATCGTGCTTTCAGACTTTTCTTACTTTTTTACAATACTAAGAACATGTTTTTCACAAAACGAAACATTTAAGGGTTCCAAGAATCCCAGAATAGAATTTCCAGACAATCGCCAAACTCACGCGCCAAAACTTTTACTTTGTATAGTGTTATTCTCCAAAACAACAACAAACGGCAAAAAAAAACGAAAGTGCACTAACTAATTTACGACTTTTCTTTCACATCGCACTTGCCAGCTATTTTTCACGAACAGCTGCGAGCAAAAATGGAAAGTTAACAAAACACGAATATATCCAAGTAAATTTCCATAATTAAAACCAAACTGCCTCCACAGAAGTGGAAAAGTGCCAGCACACAGAACAAGTATCAATTCGAATTTTCGACAAAAAATAAAAATAGACTTTATTTCCAGAAGGACATCGTTGTCGCTTTCATTATTCATCAATCATCACCTCGAAATCAATTGAAATCGTCAAACGTGACGCTCGGCCGAATTAAATTAAACCTTCCTAATTGAGTGGTTATCTTGATTCGGCGATGACTAGCAAAATGGTCGTAAATGCTAATGAATGAGAGAAAAAACGTCTGCAAACAACGACCAGCCTTTAGCAGGTACACTTCCGATGTAAAATATCAATTACTCGGGCTCATTAACATTCCAGAAACTTGAACACATGCGACAAAGGTGATTGACAAATTAATGGCTGAGCAACGCGGAAATTTATCCAGTTAGAGCTTTGATTTTTAGCGTTCTGGTGGAGAAAAATCGGCAACTAATATTAAGTGGCAGAGGTGGTGTTGACGTTTCAATTGCTAATCAAGCGGACGATTAAGATGCGTGACGTTGTTTCGTTGTTTACACAACTGTCTCTTTTCTTCATTTTAATGATTCTTTGAATTGGAGGTTTGTTTGAACTGTGATTAAACTAACAGAGGCGAAAAATTGATTGACTTTGGGTAAATAGAAATTACGGGCTTTTCGAATAAACAAAATAGCTAGAAATAATTGAGATTCTTACACTGGATGATCATTAATCAGTTTTAGTTTTTGTTCGATTTAGTTTACAATTTCGATCGATATATTCAAAAGGAAAGTGGATGCTTTATTACTTAGAAATGTTGACATCGAAAAAGATTTCTCTAATTTAAATTTTGTATAGATTGTCTAAATTATAAATAAAACTAAATTCAGTTTTTTCTTGTACATTTCGTCCTGCAAGAGTTACTTTTGGCATCATTTCTGTGATAACTACTACTGTTTTACCAGATTCGCGCACCGAAACCGTAAAATACTATATTTTTGAAATTATCACGTCAAAATCTACATCTCAGAATTTTTTGACGATTTTTGAACAACTTTTTCAAAAACAACATTTTTCAATGAAACTTAATTATAAACGTTTTGTTGTACATTTCGAGCGCCAGAACCTACTTTCGGCCTCATTCCTTCGATAACTCCTAGGATTTTGCCAGAATCACTTACTGAAATATGTCGATTTTTTTGGATTAAAAAAAAATTGCGTTTAAAACTGAATATTTCTAAAATCTTGCCCCGAGACCACAAAAACATCATATTTTTGGAATCGGGACGTCGAAATCTATATCTCTGAATTTTTTGAGAATTTTTAGACAACTTTTACAAAACCAAAATTTTTCAAAATGAAAATTTCGGAATTTTTCGACTACTTTCGAAACTTAACGAAAAACATTTTCTTGTACATTTCGGCTTCCAGACTTGAGCCGCATTTGTTCAATAACTCCTACCAATTTTCCAGAATCGCCGTTAGGATTTTGAAAAAAAATTATTTTTAACCCGATCAATTTTTCCAAAAACTCCATTTTTCACCCAGCCTATGAAATTTTTGAAAATTTTTCGAAAAATGTTTTTGTAGATTTCAATGTTCAGACTATAATTAATTACTGCATTATTTCCAGACCCGCTAATATGAAATATTATTTTACTTTTGAAACGAATATTTTGAAAATTTTCATTCGGAATTGTAAACATGTTATATTTTTTTAATCAAGTCGTCGAGATTTATATAGAAGTTTTTTGTGGATTTTTAGTTATTTTTTCCGACAGTTCAAAATTTTGACTTTTCTTTGATCAATTTCGAAAATTACCAAAAATGATTTTTTTGTAGATTTTGATTTGATTTGTTTTGATTTGAAAATTACTACAATTTTTCCAAAATCGCCAACACACAGTATGGCCATTTTTAGATTTTTTTTTTATTTTACCCTTAAAACAAATATTTTGGAAATCTTGATCATTAACATGTTAAGTATATTTTTCCAATCAGGTTGTCGAGATCTATATAACAGATTATTTTGCAGATTTTTCGCCAATTTTTCGGCAATTTTTCAAAAAGTCAATATTTTTCACCCGTCCATGAAATTTTTGACATTTTTTGAGCAAATTCGATCTCTAGACGTTAATTTCTTCCAAAGTTCCTACCAATTTTCCAGAATCGCTCAGATGAAATATGGCGATTTTTATGATTTTGAAAAAATGTTACTTTTAAACGGAAAATTCTGAAAATTTTGATTCGGAATTATGAAGATGTTTTTTTTTTTATATAGCAGATTTTTTTCGTGAATTTTAAGTCACTTTTCCAAAAGCTCAAAATTTTTACTTTCTCTTGACCAATTTCGAAAACTATCAAAAGTGATTTTTTTCTAGATTTCGATCTCCAGATTGTATTTTCAGCTACATTTCCAAAATCGCCAATACAGAACACGGCAATTTTTCGAGTTTTTTTCAGTTTTGTCCTTAATCCGAATATTTTGAAAATCTTGATCCTGGATTATAAATATGTAATACTTTGCGAATCAGGCTGTCGAGATCTATGTAACAGATTTTTGTAGATGTTTTGTCAATTTTCCTAAGAATTCGATTTTTCAATACCCCCTCGTATGAAAATTTTGACTTTTTTTGAGCAAATTAGAAAAATACCGAAACAAATTCTTTTATAGGATTCCATTTCCAGACTTTATTTTCGGTTTCATTTCACTGAAAATTCCTACCATTTTTCCGGAATTGCTTTATATGAAATAGGACAATTTTTAGAATTTTGAAAAAAAAAAAATTGAACAGAATATTCTGAACATCTTGACCCGGAATCATAACGGTGTTTTATTTTTCGATTCAGGTCGCCAAGATCTATATAGCAAATTTTTTGTGAATTTTTAGTCATCTTTTCAAAAAACTCAAAATTTTGACTTTTTCTTAAGCAATTTAAAAAATTATCCAAAGAAATTTTTTGTGGATTTCGATCTCTAGGTATTATTTTCGGCTATATTTCTTCGAAAATTCCCACCATTTTTTCAAAATCGTCAATATGGAACATCACAATTTTTAGAAATTAAAAAATATATATCCTTAAACCAAATACATATATTGAAAATCTTGATCTTGGATCATAAACATATTACTTTTCAAATCAGGTTCTCGAGAATATTTTGTAGATTTTTCGTGTAGTTTTGGTCAATTTAAAAAAAAATCTAATTTTCAATATAAAATTTTTGACTTTTTTTGAGCAAATTCCAAAAACACCGAAAGTTTTTTTTTTGTAGAATTCGATCTTCAGACTTTATTTTTTTTCGCTTTCATTTCTTCGAAAATTCCTATCATTTTTCTAGAATCGCTAAACTGAAATTTGGCGATTTTAGGGATTTTGAAAAAAAAAAAACTTTTAAATGGAATATTTTGAAAATCTTCACTCGAATTCATAAATGTGTTTTACTTTTCGATCCAAGTCATCCACATCTATGTAGCAAATTTTTTGTGGATTCTTAGTAATCTTTCCAAAAGCTCAAAATTTTGACTCTTTCTTCAACAATTTCAAAAATTATCGAAAGAAATTTTTGGTAAGTTTCGATTTCCAGATATTATTTTCAGCTACATTTCTTCGAAAATTTCCACTATTTTTCCAAAATCGCCAATATTATTACCCTTAAACCAAATATTTTGAATATTTTGAACCTGGTGCATAAATATGTTACACTTTTCGAATAAGGTTCTCGAGATCTATATAACAGATTATTTTGTAGATTTTTTGCCAATTTTTCGTCAATTTTTTAGTATGAAATTTTTGGCCTTTTTGAGCAAATTTGAAAATTACCGAAAGTTTTTTTTTTTGTAGAATTCGATCTCCAGACTTTATTTTCGGTTTCATTTCTTCGAAAATCCCTACCATTTTTCCAGAATTGCTAATATGAAAAATTGCGATTTTGATGATTTTCAAAATAACCTTTCAAACAGAATATTTTAAAAATCTTGACCCAAAATCATAAACATGTTTTATTTTTCAATTCAATTCGCCAAGATCTATAGAGCAAATTTTTTGTGGATTTTTAGTCATCTTTTCCAAAAGTTCAAAATTTTGACTTTTTCTTGAACAGTTTCAAAAATTATCGAAAGAAATTTTTTGTAGATTCCGATCTCTAGATGTCATTTTCGATTAGATTTCTTCGAAAATTTCCTCTTATTTTTCCAAAATCGCCAATATAGAGCTTTTTTAGAAATTTTGAAAAAAATTATCCTTAAACCGAATATTTTGAAAATCTTGATTTTGGATCATAAAGTAAACATGTTATTTTATTCGAATCAGGTTCTCGAAATCTATATAGCAGATTATTTTGTATATTTTCCGCCAGTTTTTCGTCCATTTTTCAAAATACTCAATTTTCAAATTTTTCAATATGAAAGTTTTGACCGCTTTTGAGCAAATTAGAAAATTACCCAAAGTTTTTTTGTAGATTTCGATTTCCGGAGGTTATTTTTGGCTCCATTTCTTCGAAAATTGCTACCAATTTTCCAGAATCGCCAATACGAATTAAAGCAACTTTTAGGATTTTGAAAAAAAAATTTAAACCGAATATTTCGAAAATTATGACTCGAGATTACAAAAACTTATTATTTTTTTTAATCAGGTGATCGGGATCTATACAGGGTGTTATTGAAAGGTACGTACAACAAAATTGACAGTTGTTCGCGAAGTCAAAGAAGTCTGAAAAACTTATTTTGTGTTATCAAAATTATAAGGGGAAAATTAACCCTTATCCAACCTTTTTAAACGCTACTGAGGGATAAATAGGTAAAATTAATTTATTTTCGTAAATCCTAGCAACTGTAACAATAAAATTTTTGTCAAGACTAAATGTTGCTATAGAAACGAAAGATGATCTTTTTATCAGAGGCGTACAACCAATTTGGACATAAATTTTAACAATTTTTATATCTAAAAGGAGAACACTTTTACCTGAACTTTTTTTTAATTTTAGTATACATACTTGGAGACCAATTGCCGATTTTATTTTGTACGTACCTTTCAATAACACGCTGTATAGCAGTTTTTTTGTGGATTTTACTCAAGTTTTCTAAAACTCAAATTTTTAATATTTTTATGAACAAATTTGAAAAATACCGAAAAAGATTTTTTTGTCGATTGCGATTTCCAGACTTTATTTTCAGCTTCAATTCCTCGAAAATTCGTACTATTTTTCCAAAATCACTACTATGAAATATGTCAATTTTTGGAAAAAATACTTTTAAACTAAATATGTACTCGTATTCTGAAAATCTTGACCCGTAATCTTAAACTTGTTCTATTTTTCGATTCAGGTCGTCAAGATCTATATATCAATTTTTTTGTGGATTTTTAGTCAAAAGTTCAAAATCGAAAGAAATTTTTTGTAGATTCCGATCTCTAGATATTATGTTCGACTATATTTCTTCGAAAATTCCCACTAATTTTCCAAAATCGCCAATATAGAGCATTTTTAGAAATTTTGAAAAACTTTATCCTTAAACCGAATATTTTGAAAATCTTGATTTTGGATCAAGTAAACGTGTTATTTTGTTCGAATCAAGTTCTCGAGATCTATATAACAGATTATTTTGTATACTTTCAATGTGAAATTTTTCAATATGAAATTTTTGACCGTTTTTGAGCAAATTCGAAAATTACCCAAAGTTTGTTTTGTAGACTTCGATTGTTTTCGGCTCCATTTCTTCGAAAATTGCTACTAATTTTCCAGAATCGCCAATATGTAAAGCAACTTCTATGATTTTGAAAAAAAAAAAATAAACCGAATATTTGGAAAATTATGACTCGAGATTACAAAAACATATTATTTTTTTGGAATCAGGTGATCGAGGTCTATATAACAGTTTTTTTGTGGATTTTAGTCAAGTACTCGTATTTTGAAAATCTTGACCCGTAATCTTAAACTTGTTCTATTGTTCGATTCAGGTCGTCAAGATGTATGCAATGGATTTTTAGTCACTTTTTCGAAAAAAAATACATTTTTCCAAAATCGCCAATATATGACGGTTTTTTGGATTCTTTTAAAAAAATGCATTTCAAGGTGAATATTTCTAAAATCCTGTCTCGAAACCATATTTTTGGAATAAACACGTCGAAATCTATATCTCAGACTTTTTTGACGATTTTTAGGTAACTTTTTCAAAACCAATTTTCTTTAATGTCCCGCTTACGAAAATTTCGGAATTTTTTCATCATCTTCGAAACTTAACAGCAGGCATTATCTTATACCTTCCAAGAAAATAGAGGGTGGGTGGGCGGGCCTAGTACTTGCTAAGATAAGACTGATTTTGGCTAATCACATACCCTCCAAGAAAATAGAGGGTGGGTGGGCGGGGCTAGTTATTCAAACAGATCTTTCGAATATCTTGCCCCCGTAACATAAAAACGCTAAACGCTCAAAGAATATAAATTTGTAAAATATATAGGGTCTTATATTTAAAATATACAACATGGTGCGTAATTTTTGAAGGAGAATTTTTCAATGGTCGGTAATACTTAAATAATTGAAAAAATAAAAAATTTCCAGTTCTCAGAAATTGTCTCAAAACTTCCAAATACTCAGAGCCTTAAAAACACCTTAGATCAATAAATAGCTTCTGGAATTTTGAAATTATAGACTTTTGTCCTTTCAAGTTCTCGTACGTTTACATTTTTTTTGGTTTCACGAGTCAACGCATCGCCAATTTCAAATGACATCACTAATTAAACAAACATCCAACTGGACTCAGATCCGGCATCGCAGCTGGCCTGCGCTTCACTCTCTTTCTCCCCAACCCCGGCACCTCGCCGCAACCCCGGCACCTCGCCGCAACCCCAACCCTCTCCACAAATTCTTCGCCCGGCCTGATCTCCGGCCGTCGCGCTGGCCACCACGCACTCTCCGCCCGTAATCTCCGCATAAAGGAGGAATAACGGCAGGTGGCAAATACCGACCGAGCAGGTGAAATACACAAACACGCGGTTGCAGCCTAAATGGTAAAGTCAGTCGCGTT
Organism: Zophobas morio; assembly: GCF_036711695.1. Lineage (NCBI taxonomy): Eukaryota > Metazoa > Arthropoda > Insecta > Coleoptera > Tenebrionidae > Zophobas > Zophobas morio. Next base: position 2,806,672 of record NW_026972112.1, read on the forward strand.
CAGGTAACCATCACCAACGTTCGGTTTCGTGCGTTCGCTGAAGACGCCGGTTCGTTCGCCCGATTCGGTGCAGTTTGTTTTGTGCTGGGCTCGACTAACCCCAATGGAATACGACATGACGTAAGTGTCTCTTTCGCACCTCCCGCACGCTGTCACTACGCACCGTAGATGACGGTCGAAGACAAAGAAACAGTGACGAATGTCGTTGACTTGGAGATGTCTGGATTATTAAAAAGGGTTCACTCGAGTTCATTACGGGACGATCTGATAAAATATTTACAGAAGCATGTAATTTATTCAGGCGGTTGTTACGTCAGGAATTATTCCGATTTGTTCGGGTAACTTCTTCTGCTCTCGGACCTGCGGAGGTCTTAATTGTGCGTTGCTTATTGGTTAAATTTGGCGGAACTCATGGACGGTAATTCGTGCCGTGGCGCCTCTGGCTGGGACAGCCAATGACAGCGGCACGCCGCGATTCTGCGAACGGGTTCCATTTTAAAAAATTCTACAACATAATTTAGTTTTCTTTGCAAAACCCGGCGTCTCGTAACTCTTTAAGTAGGTCCCCCATTTCATCACATAGTCGCATAAATAGAAATTTATTGTCACAACGTGGTAATAACTGGGACATGTAAAATTACATTTATAGACCATAAAATCCACACATTTGATATTTCTATCATCCGCACCGCTTGACCCACCTACAAAATCTAAATAGTTTATAGCCAATTTCTGCCACTATGTCGTCGGTGTGCCGCAAGGGGCTTCCGCAGTCCCCTTGCTATTAATATATTTCATGCGGGAACGGCGGGTTTGAATATTTTGTGTCCATTTCTGTGTCATTAAATTAAATCACAACAAAGCAAATTAAGCGTGACCGTGGAAATAACGATTTCATCGTCCAGTTATTCCTCCGAGTATGAAAGAGGATACTGTTAGAGGTTTACAGGAATGTATTGATGGCCGAGATATAAATTCTTGCTTGTATTTGAATTCAAAGCGATATTGCTACCTATTTACTTGGAATTTTTGCTTTTGAGAAAAATTACTGCTGACAGGTTTTTAAATTAATGCCATTAGAGACGTAAATGGAGTTGTAGGAAATAGCGTAACAGCGTTTGTAATTTGTTTCATTTTCACTACTTTTGTTTTCATGTCACGAGGAAACACGATGTGATTTCAGTGTGGAAATGTTCGAATTGAGGTTAGAAAATTGCAACTTTTCTTTTTTTTTAATGTCAAACATTAAGATATTGTTACTTACATATTGTCATAAAAATAAGCGGGCTAAGCGAACAACACAGACCGCAAAACTATCAATTTTTTTTGTGTGTTTTTTCAAAAACAAACACCCATATTTTTGAAAAGTCGTAAAAATACTAATATCTGTAAGACCTCACGAACTACTAATACGCATTTTCCCCGGAATTTATTACAGTAAATATGTTTTCTCGGTTCAGGTGATAGTGAAGTTTTCTATTTATGATAGGTTTGCACGACACAATAATTCCCAGTTAAACGGTCCCTGGACGAAATGGGTCTTGACAGTGTGGATAAAACGCTCCATATTCAATCATGTTTTCCAAGCACAATTTTACAATTTTAGTAAATTTTGCAAATATTTATGTTGGCAATCCTGAATTATTGGCAACAATGCTAGTATGTCAGATCATAGTATTGAGAAGCGGCAACTACTAACTTGGTGTCATAATTGTCAATTTGACAATCAGGTATGCCATCATAACATTTATATATGTTGCCAATGTGACAAAAAAAACTTAAATAATAATAGTCACACAGTTAGAGTGTTTTCAAATCAGTGTAAGTTTTTTTATTTTTCACTTCCCGACGTAAGCTGAGAAAGTATTGTAATATTGCCCACAAAATAGGGCTTCTGTTTCCGTCTAACTGTCTGTTATCTGTCGTCCGTGTCGAGTTTTATTATACTGATAATTTTCGGAACTACCCGACCGATAATCATCCCCACCAATAATTTGATAACGTCCTATCAATATTTATTTAGTAAAGTCATTTAAATTTTATAATATAACATAGTCTTATATTTGTTGTTTATGTATCCGCCTTGAATTTTTACCCTAGACTTTAAAATTTTTACATTTTTTATCTTGTATACAGTGTGATGAAAAAATGACGGATAAGCTTGAGGATGCGGTGTTAAAAAGGCTCTGAAAAACTCGAACATATTTTTGTTAAATCCCAAATTTTGGAAAATTTGAAACTTCAAAGTTAAAGAATTAACTTCGTAATTCTGATTTGTTTGAATGAAGTGCCTAAAATAGACAATAAAATAATTAGTTATTAATAATTTAATAATAATTTGCTAAAATACAATAACCCACAACGTCATTTTTTATTGTTGACAGATGTCATTTTTGACAGTTATATCGTAATTTTAGATGTTCAATTAAATTCACTTTAAAACATATAATATTAGAACTAATTCTTCAACTTTGAAGTTTAATATTTTCAAAAATTTGGTTAAGGAATTTTTTAAACCATTTTTTTCGATTTCTTCGTATAGGATATGTAATTTGTCAAAATAAGTCTTATCTTAGCAAGTACTAACCCTGCCTACCCGCCCCCTATTTTCTCAGAGGGTATATTATTATTTACCAGATCGTCAAGATATATAACAGATTATTTTGGCGATTTTTCGCATATTTTTCGTCAATTTTTCAAAAAACTATTTTTCACCCCCGTATAAAATTTGTGACCTTTTTTAAGCAAATTCAAAGGATAACGAAAGAGATTTTTTGTAGAATTCCATTTCCAGACTTTATTTTCGGCTTCATTTTTTTGAAAACTCCTACCATTTTTGCAAAATCGCTAATATGAAATACTGTGATTTTGAGGATTTTGAAAAAAAAAACTTAAACAGAATATTTTGAAAATCTTGACCCGGAATCTGAACGTGTTTTATTTTTCGGTTCAGGTCGTTGTGATATATTTAGCAAAATTTTTGTGTACTTTAAACATTTTTTCCAAAAGTTCAAAATTTTGACTTTTTCTTGAGCAATTTCAAAAATTATGGAAAGAAAGTTTTTTGTAGATTTCGAACTCCAGATGTTATTTTCGGCCACATTTCTTCAAATATTCCTACAATTTTTCCAGAATTGTCAATAACGTGGAACATGACAATTTTCAGAAATTAAAAAAAAATACCCTTAAACTAAATATTTTGAAAATCTTGACCCTGGATCATAAATATGTTATACTTTTCGAATTAAGTTCTTGAGATCTATATGTATAGCAGATCATTTTGTAGATTTTTGGTCAATTTTTCAATATGAAAGATTTTACCTTCTTGAACAAATTCGAAAATTACTGAAAGCTTTTTTTTGTAGAATTCGATCTCTATATTTTATTTTCGGTTTGATTTCTTTGAAAATTCCTACCATTTTTCCAAAATCGATAAAATGAAATATGGCGATTTTAAAAATTAAAAAAAAAAGTTGTAAACAATATTTTAAAAATCTTGACCCGGAATAATAAATAGAAGTATGTTTGATTTTTCGATTCAGGTTGTCAATATCTATATAATAAATTTTTTTCTAGATTTTTAGTAATCTTTTCCAAAAGCTCAAAATTTTGACTTTTTCTTGAGCAATTTCAAAAATTATCGAAAGACATTTTTGTAGATTTCGATATCCAGATGTTATTTTCGGCTACATTTTTTCGAAAATTCCCACCATTTTTCCAGAATCGTGAATAATATGGAACATGACAATATTTAGAAATTAAAAAAAAAATTACCCTTAAACAAATATTTTGAAAATCTTGATCCTGGATCATAAACATGTTATACTTTTGCAATCAAGTTCTCGAGATCTATATAGCAGATTATTTTGTAGATTTTTCGCCTATTTTTCGTCAATTTTTCAAAAAATTCAATTTTTCAATATGAAATTTTTGATCTTTTTGAACAAATTCGAAAATTACCGAAAGCTTTTGTTTGTAGAATTCGATCTTCAGATTTTATTTTCGGTTTGATTTCTTTGAAAATTCGTATCATTTTTCTAGAATTGCTAATTTGAAATATGGCGATTTTTAAGATTAAGAAAAAAACTTTTAAACAATATTTTGATAATCTTGACCCGGAATCATAAATATGTTTGATTTTTTGATACAAGTTGTCGATATCTGTATAATAATTTTTTTGTGGATTTTTAGTAATCTTTTCCAAAAGCTCAAAATTTTGACTTTTTCATGAGCAATTTCAAAAATGATGGAAATACATTTTTGTAGATTTCGATCTCCAGATGTTATTTTTCTGGTACATTTCTTCGAAAATTCCCACCATTTTTCCAGAATCGTCAATAATATGGAACATGACAATTTTAAGAAATGAAAAAAAAATACCCTTAAACAAATATTTTGAAAATCTTGATCCTGAATCATGAACATGTTATACTTTTGGAATCAGGTTCTTGAGATCTGTGTAGCACATTATTGTGTAGATTTTTCGTCAATTTTTCAATATGAAATTTTTGACTTGTTTGACCAAATTCGAAAAATAATTATCGAAAGTTTTTTTTTGTAGAATTCAATCTCTAGATTTTATTTTCGTTTTGATTTCTTTGAAAATTCCTACCATTTTTCTAGAATCGATAAAATGAAATATGGTGATTTTAAAAATTAAAAAAAAGTTGTAAACAATATTTTGAAAATCTTGACCCGGAATAATAAATAGGAGTATGTTTGATTTTTCGTTTCAAGTTGCCAATATTTATATACTTAATACATTTTTTGTGGATTTGTAGTAATCTTTCCCAAAAGCTCAAAATTTTTACTTTTTCTTAAGCAATTTCAAAAATTATCGGAAGACATTTTTATAGATTTCGATCTCCACATGTGATTTTCGGCTACATTTCTTCTAAAATTCCCACCATTTTTCCAGAATCATCAATAATATAGAACATGATGATTTTTAGAAATTAAAAAAAAATACCCTTAAACAAATATTTTAAAAATCTTGATCCTGGATCATAAACATGTTATACTTTTGGAATTAGGTTCTTGAGATCTATATAGCAGATTATTTTGTAAATTTTTCGCCTATTTTCGCCTATTTTTCGTCAATTTTTCAAAAAATTCATTTTTTCAATATGAAATTTTTGACCTGTTTGAATAAATTCGAAAATTATTATCGAAAGTTTTTTTTTTCATAGAAGTCAATCTCGAGATTTTATTTTCGGTTCGATTTCTTCGAGAATTCCTACCATTTTTCCAGAATCGCTAATATGAATTACGCCGATTTTAAAGATTTAAAAAAACTTTTAAACAATATTTTGAAAATCTTGACTCGGAATCATATGTATAGCAAATTTTTTGTGGAGTTTTAATAATCTTTCCCAAAAACCTCAAAATTTTGACTTTTTATTGAGCAATTTCGAAAATTATCGAAAGAAATTTTTTGTAGATTGCCATCTCCAGATATTATTTTCGGCTACATTTCTTCGAAAATTCCCACCATTTTGACAGTTTTATCGAAATTTTAGATTTTCAATTAAATTCACTTTAAAACATACAATATTAGAATTAATTCTTCAATTTTGAAGTTTAATATTTTCAAAGATTTGGAGCAGGATTTTTTTTTAACCATTTTTTTTTTATTTCGTCCTCTTAACAACGTACAGGTTATGTCATTTGTCAAAATAAGTCGTATCTTATCAAGTACTAGCTCCGCCCACCCGCCCCCTATTTTTTCAGAAGGTATGTCATTTGCCAAAATCAGTCTTACCTTAGCAAATACTAGCCCCGCCCACCCGCCCTAGATTTTCTCAGAAGGTATGTCATTTGCCAAAATTTATCTTATCTTAGCAAGTACTAGCCCCATTGAGCTTATCGGTCATTTTTATATCACTCTGTAGTTTATCACAAATAAAATGTCGCATTATTAAATTATTAGTTTTCAAAGAACGGATTTATTGGACTGTATTTCAGGGGCGAGGGAAGTTCTATCGAAATAAGCCTTTTTTAATGTACAGTTGGTAACACATGAAAACGTTACTCTATTGGCTATGACAGTTTTTAAGTATAAAGTGTCAAAAAGTGTGATAGTTTTATCATTTCTTTACATTTTTAAGCTTCAAATTGACAATCTGTGGCAAGAAGGTCATACTTTGGAGTGCCAACCTTAGAATAATTAAACTACAGAATCAGTGTAAAATAGAATTAACCAATTCTGAGAAAATTTTCTTTCGTTTCTACTGCCGAATTTGGTCCAATAAATGTCAAATTTAAATTTGACATCAGGTATGCCATAATAAAATTTTAAATATTGCCAACTTGACAAAAAAAAACATTATGATTTATTAATATTATCAGTCACCGGGTATTTATTCCGCAGTCAAAATTACCCGAAACTTCAAAACCGTGATTTACAGGAAATGTCATTTTAATTTTGTTGCTACACCAGAAAATGTTTTCGTTTCGCTGATTTTTTATTTAATAACGTTCACATTTGGAGGAATGTTCACAATCTGACATTTCAAATGGTCCACTGCGCTTAGACTGAAACAATTTTAAGTGTGACTAATCTTCGCCTAATAATCCCACCTCCATGTTTCATAACTGCCAAAAGCGACGTGTGTAATCCATTTAAATGATTTATGACTAATCGCAAGCCATGTTAATAAATTCAGACGATGCATTTGAGCGAAACCGCTTTAGCCTTATCGCCACTTCAACCACGTTATTATCCCCGCAACACCGAATATTAAAATCGCTAAATTAAATAAAAGCCCGCCTACCAACGCTATTATTTCGCGATATAATCAAAGTATGTAACAACTCGCAACACTTCCTCATTCGTATCCACTCATTATGCTGTGGGAGCTTTCCTAAATCTATCCACCATAAAGAATCTCCTTTTACTTTTAGTGTAGCGCTTCCCCTCTTCGAACTTACACCAGACTTACACACTCATTGATGCGTCTTTAATCGGGCCACCTAAATCGATGATTTGCAGAACAAAGCATAATTAAGTGAACAATGCAGCGTTCCCTCTATTGTGCAACAATGCGTTCATTGTGATCATAATCATATGGCGTGGTCATGCGGATATTTGTGGGTACCGAGACAGGAACTCCCTATATCGTGGGTCCAATCACGTTCTCAGCGATTTTTACCGCCGTATATCATATAGTAGGTCACAGTTCGTGCGTGATTAGTAAGCGTCGCGCCCTCTGCCGCCACTTCCTGCCGTTTATTACATAGGGGATGGCTAACCACCATGTTTCGTAGCAACCGAACCGTAACGCTATGTTTACCTTTACCTCGTCGTACGTGCCGTCGAAGTGCCAATTTCGCTTACCTACTTGCATAAACGCCATTATTTATGGTCAGCCGCAAAGTACTAACTGTATTTGATTTATTCCAATTTTCGAGAAAGTCGCAATTCCAGGCTAATTATCCGCTAATTAAGTCGGTAATCACCGTGGAAATGCGGCATCTCTCTCTACCCGCTCCGATCTCTACACTTTTTAATTAATATGTGCGCTTTGTGCATATTTTTAAGAGTTCGTTTACACACACTTAGTTTTATCGCCTGTCAACGGCACCGTTCGCATCTCTAATTCACGACGTCGTTAATTTTAATACCGCTATAATAGACAATGTCCGAAAGTCGGCCCTGAGGGACGCCCACGAGAACACCCGAAGAGTTACGACGGGCAAGTGGCGCTTTCGTAACCCCGCATCGAACGCATCTCTAATCTCCTGTCATGTTATAATTAGCGTCTCGATAATTTTTTTGACAGGTGCGATCGTCTTTGACATTGAGACGACGTCTGGGGATTTTTTGCTAAAAATACCGACGATCGCGTGAAGTTCGAAAGGTTTAATTTAGAGTGGCGGCTATGGACATATTTCAGGACGATTGCCTCGAATTAATGGCCGAGACGCGCAGTGCTGCCAACATAACTTGTCACGACATGCATATTGCACTAACCTGCAGCCGTTATCAAGATTATTAATCAAGATTTATTTGGACACGATTTCGTCCGCTTTGAAAAATTTGGCAGTTGGGTGAATTGGCAAAATGAGCAAAGGTTGTTTGTTTGGAAAGCTTTACGAGCACGTTTATTTATTTTGATTTGGGCTGATCCCACTCAATTGACGTTTCTTTATGTTGCTGCGGTCGTTTGTGGTGCTATAAACCCATTAAACCTCTTCAAATCTAACTGAAAACTGTCTAATCGATAAACACGTTTTAAAATCAGGCTTAATTCGCAAGTAATGTCACTTATATCAGAGAACATAGAGAAGCGTCATAGTTTAAATTAAATGACGGTTGAGGACTCCTCGACTTATGTTGGCAATAGTGTTTGTCTCTAACTTGGAATAAAATTAACTAGAAAAAATGTCATATTTTTAACGACGCGTTTTACTTTCGACAAACTGACACTAGATTTACCAGAATATTACAAGCTGCTTACTGTTTCCTCCACTTTAATTCAGGTCACACGAATTACTGTTTATTTGTCGATTTTTCAATTAATTGGTTTTTCAGGTTTTTTGGTTTTTGAATTTTTCTTTTTTCTCAGGTTTCGATTTTTCAACTCATTTTTTTGATTTTTCGATTTCTCAATTTTTTAATTTTGGGATTTTTCAGTTTTTCGATTCGTCAGTTTTTCTTTCATTTTTCAGTTTTTCGATATTTCAGTTTTGGGATTTTTCAATATTTCTGTTCTTCGATTTTTCCATTTTTGACTTCTGAATTTTTCGATTTGTCGACTTCTTACTTTTTCGATTTTTAAATTTTAGGTTTTTCAATTTTTTGGTATTTTAATTTTTCAATATTTAAAATTTTAGATTTTTCGATTTCTCGATTTTTCATTTCAGCTCTTCCATTTTTCAATTATTCGATGTTTTAATTTTCCCATTTCTTGACTTTCGAGGGTTGCGATATTCCTGTTCTTCAATTCTTTAATTTTTCGATTTTTCAGGTTTTTGATTTTTCATTTTTTAGTTTTTTAAGGTTTCGATTTTTCGACTTCACTTTTTGGATTTTTCAACTTTTTGGGTTCTCAGTTTTTGGATATTTCAGTTTTCAGATTTTTCAGGTTTTCCATTTTTCAGTTTTTCGATATTTCAGTTTTGGGATTTTTCAATATTTCGATTCTTCGACTTTTCGATTTTTGACTCCTGGATTTGTCGATGTGTCGATTTTTCAATTTTTCAATTTTTAAATTTGATCGATAAATTGAGAAATCGAAAAGTCGAGAACTGGAAGTCGAATAGAAAATTTGAAAAATTGAAAAATGGAAAAACGATAACACGATAATTCAAAACATTTAATTGAAAAACTGAAAAATCGAACCACTGAAAAGTCAAAAAATTGAGAAATGGGATAATAAAAAAATCGATTAATTGGGAAATTAGGAAATCGTAAAAATGAACATTTAGAAACGTTATAAACGGAAAATTGAAAAATCCAGAAATGCAAAAGTTGTCAAAATTAAAATATGTATTGAAAAATTGAGAAACCGAAAACTTGAAAAATTGAGAAATCTAAAAATCCAAAAATTTGAAAAATTTTAAAAGTAGAAAAACCGGATCGTCAAGAAATCAAAACGTTAAAAAATTGTAAAAACGAAAAATCAAAAATTTAAAAATCTGCCACATTGAAAAATATATCGAAGAACTGAAAAATCGACAAATCGATAAATCGAAATGTCTAAAATTAAAAGAAATGAAAAATTAAAATAGCGAAATATTGAATAGTGGAAAAATTGAAAAATTGAGGAATCGATGCTTCAAAAAATCTAAAAATGGAAATTTCAAAAATCTAAAATTTGTAAAATTGAAACAAGGAAAACCGAGAAATCGAAAATCCGAAATTGAAACAATCGAAAAATTGAAAAATCAAAAAATGAAAAATCGAGAATTTGAAAAATTGAAACATCAAAAAAATGGAAAATCGAATAACCGAATAGCCGAAAAGTAGAAAAACTGAAAAAATAGAAAAATTGAAGAATCGAAAACTCCAGAAATTGATCAATTAAAACATTGAAACACCGAAAAATGTATTTTAAAAATCTAAAAATTGAAAAATCTAGAACCAAGAAGTTGAAATTTCGAAAGATCAAGAAATTGAAACAAAATCTAAAATTTAATGTTCGAAAAATCAAAATCAAAGAACTGAAAAATCGAAAAATAGAGAAACCGAAAAATGTAATGTCTTCATAATTGAAAAATTAAAATTTGGAAAAATTGAAAATTGAGAAATCGACAAATCAAATCAAAAAATCGAAAAATTGAAAAATCTAAAATTTTAAAATCCAAAAACTAAAAAACCGAAAAAATAAAAAACCGAGAAACCGAAAAATTGAAGAATCGAAGTACCTATTGAAAAATGCCGAAACTAAAACACCGAAAAATTGAGAAATCGAAAAGTCTTAAAGTGGAAGTCGAATAATAATGGAAAATTTGAAAAATCGAAAATGGAAAAATGAAAACCCGGCAATTCAAAAACTTGAATTGAAACACTGAAAAGTCAAAAAATTGAGAAATGGGAAATTCAAAAAATCGATTCGTTTTTAACTCCTGGATTTTTCGATGTGTCAATTTTTTTACTTTTTCGATTTTTAAATTTTAGATTTTTTAATTTTTAAAATTTTAGATTTTTCGATTTCTCGATTTTTCATTTCAGAATTTTCCAAATGCTTGGATTTCTTAATCTTTTAATTTTTAGACTTCCCGGTTTTAGATTTTCTGTTTTTCAATTGTCATTTTGTCAAATTTTAGGTTTTTTAATTTTTCAAATTTGTCTTTTATAAACTCTCAATTTTTCGATTTTTCAATTAATCGATGTTTTGATTTTCCCGTTTCTTCACCTTTGAGTGTTTCGATTTTCCGGTTCTTCAATTCTTTAATTTTTTGATTTTTCAGGTTTTTGATTTTTCAATTTTTCGATTTTTTAAGGTTTCTATTTTTCGACTTCACTTTTTCGATTTTTCGATTTTTCGGGCTTTCTATTCTTGACTTCTGGATTTTTCGATGCATCTGTCTTTTTACTTTTTTGATTTTTCAATTTTTGGATTTTTTAAATTTTAGATTTTTCGATTTATGTTTAATTTTTCAAGATGTTCTGTTTTTTCAATTATTCGATTTGTTAATTTTCCATTCCCGATTTATCGGGATTTGATTTCGGTTTCTCAGTTTTTCCAGTTTTCCATTTTTTCGTTTTTCGATTTTTCCGCTTTTCCAATTTTTCAACTTTCAACTTTTTGTTTGTCGATTTCTCGTTCTTTTGATCTTTCAATCTCTTAATTTTTCAATTTTTCAAATTTTTAAGTTTTTTTGGTTTCTCAATTTATCGAGATTTGGATTTTTCGATATTTTGATTGTCAATTTCTCAATTTATAAATTGTTCAATTTTTAACTTTTCGATTTTTCGATTTTGGCCCACTTCGGTTTCACTTTTCGACTCCACGATTTCTTGATCTTTTGATTTTTCGATTTTTTGTTATCCGATTTTTTAAATTTGGGAGTTTCGATTTCTCGATTTTTCGTTATTCGGTTTTTAAATTTTAGATTTTTGAATTTTACATTTTTCGATTTTCTGATATTTCATTTTTCGATTTTCAGTTCTTCGATATTTCAAAACAACTATTTCCTGCAGAAATTATAGTCCTAACCAACAAAATCGCTTCTGAACGCTTAGAGTCGACATTGGCCTGAGCGCCCTCTGGTCTGTAGATCAAACAAGTTCCCAGCCGACGAGTTGTAGTGAACCAAGTTTTTTTATTGGCATCGACTATTTAAATTTAGCGCTTGGCTTTGGCGGTTGAGGACTCCAATGTCAATAAGAGTGGTTTTGCAAAATCAGCCTGTATGATCTATCTATATTAATCTATGCTTATATGTTCAAGTCCACAGAACATCTGCCACTTGCACCGAACACCTGTCACTTTGACACTTATTAAATGTCACAGACCACGTGAAATGCACCCCGTCTGTGATTGGTCGCTCGTGACAACTTTGACAGGTACGAATTTCGGCGCGTAAATTAATTGTTTTCTTGCGAAACAGCCGAACAAAGCGCCGTCTCATCCTCCTTTCGCTATCTAGGAATTTCGTAACATTCCTCAATCATTTCAAGCACCAGGAAGTCCATAAAATAATAGAATCTCGCATCAGACAACGAAATTGCCTCGTAATTGCACCGAACAATCAAACACATGTTCGCATTTATAAATGAAAAGAAAACAGACGGATCAAAGAGCGAACGCTGGTGTAACTCGTTCGAAATTGGCACGTTGTTGCGAGTCGCGGTAATTACAACGGTTAAAAGAAGGCTCGTTGGAAAAAAAGGAATTTTCCTGGATTTGTAGCGGTGTTTGTTTATTGGAGGAGGATAATGGGTTTTCCGTTGTGGAATTTTTTGGGTGGGTTGCTTTTGGGTATTTGTATGCCGGTGGTAGCGCTTGTGAGGAACGAAGGTATGTGTGTTTAGAAAATTCGGGCTGAGTTTGCTTTCTCTGTGGTTTGTTATATCCAGGAGGACCCACGTTGTGTTATAAAATAAAACCACAAGTGATTTCAGAAATGTAAATGGTGGTAGAACGAGAAGAGAATGAAAATTAAACACAATATAAATGTTTTAACGAGTCAAGTTACCATATGTGATTTTTACGGGGCATAGTTAGCTCATTTGACTATTCATTATTATAAATTATGGTCTGTTCCGTTGAAATTAATGACGGGGAATTAAAAATAAACTAAAAAAAAACTTGATTTTTTTGCATCCACAGAACATGCTTTTGCCAATTGTTGACTTATTATTTATGACTACTATATCTCAAGCTTCAACTGGTGGCACTACTGCCAACTTTGAAAAAACAACAAGAATGCGATTTAATTGCTGCGTTTATGTCAATTATAGTAATACTGCAAGTCACTTTCAAAAGCGTGTAGAGTTGGGTGCATTCAAAGGAAATCAAGTGCAATTAAGCATTGAACACACTTCTGTGGAATTCAAAAAGAAAAGTGAAAACCCGGATAGAATAGATATTTCCTCGTTCTTGTACGATCGTGTGTTCTAACCTTACTTTACAGATTTTCTAGTGTGTGTGCGCAGTCAGCATGCGCAGTTAACGAAACTTGAATATTTATAAATTGTAGAAATAGTGGCACGCAATTCGTTCCTCAAATTCTTGGAGAGGTTCTGCAAAGAATGCTATGAATACTACAGTCGTATAAATTGTTCATTAAAACTGTAATGATCTCATAAATAACTGACCGCAAATGCGTATTTCGCGGAAGAGAAATATGAGCGACTATTCTTAAATTAGGCCAATACATCAAAACTGAAAAGTTTGTGTAATTAATTATCGAGGTCTGATTAATTAAACGTCAGCTTACGAAAACAAATTTCCCGTACGTGCATGTAGGACATAAAAAATCCGTCTAGTAGGCCATGAAATTTATTTTTAAAATAATGATGTTGGCATTGCAGCTATTCGACCGCAACTGTCAAAGCGAACGAGAAACTTGTTAGTGCTGCCAACATTTGTTCTTTTCAGTAATGTGGAAATCGGTACACAAAAGTGCGGTTTAATGCTTACATTTGACATAGAAAATTTGTTTTTAGGATATGTGGCCCCCTATTGATGTTTGTGATTTTTTGTCAGGTTGGCAACAAGTCACCCGGTATTATTACAAAACAGTTCTTAGTGCTAGTGAAGCTCACAATTATGTTTACATATTCCGAGTATGCAAAAATATAATAAACTATAAAAAATACTGAAGGCGAACCAAGCTGTTTCTTTTTGCCGAAATAAGTCTACACATATTAAGAAATAAAGGCAAAATGTAGCCCCGCCCACCCACCCTGTCCCCATTGTCATGATTTTTTCATTCGTTGTCAGATCGAGGGGCGGGGCTTAATTGCAAAATCCATATTTGTCTAGAAGAATTTACCATTTTAAACATAGTTTCTTGTTCTGAAAAGACGACTACTTATATTAAGAAAACAGGCAAAATATAAGCCCCGCCCACCCACCTGGTCTCATATGTGATGATTTTTTTTAATCCTCGAGAGTAAAGAGAGCGAAATTTAACTGCAAAATTCTTATTGTTTCTCTACAAGAAATTATCATGTATAAGACATGTTTTTGATTATGTGTTATTCAAAGAATGCTATGTTAAGAAAAAATTAAAGCCAAAGATTAAGCCCCACCCATAGCTGCCCTCATCTAAATAGTAATGACGTTTCCATTCGTTAGCAGACCATTTTAAACGTGTTTTAAGTTTCTAAGAACAAACAAATCATCACAATTGAGACGGGGTGGGTGGGTGGGGTGGGTGTGTTGGTTTATGTTCTGCCTTGTAAAGAAATATGTATTTTGCAGTTAAGCTCCGCCCTCTTGGTTCACGGCGAATAAAAAAAATCATTACAATAGAGAAAGGGTGGGTGGGCGGCCCTATATTTTGTCCTTTTGTCTTAATATGTGTGGACTTCTTTTCACAACATCTAACTTAAGACATGTTTAAAATGGAAAATTTGTATAAGGAAATATCGATTTTGCAATTAGGCTCCACCCCATAATTGCAGAAATCAATATTTCTTTGCAAAAATGTACCATTCTTTTATTCGTCGTAAGCCAAGGGGCGGAGTTTAACTGCAAAATCCTTATTTCTCCACGAGAAATTAAAAACATGTTTTTGAGTATCGTGTTGTTCAAAGAATACTATGTATATTAAGAAAAATAAAGCCAAAGATTAGGTAACACCACTACCCGTCCCAATCTCAATTTTCAATTGTAATGAATTTGTCATTCGTTGGCAGATCGAGGGGCGGGGCTTATCCATATTTGTCTAGAAGAATTTACAATTTTAAACATGTTTTAAGTTTCTAAGAATAAAAAAAAAATCACAATTGAGATGGGGTGGGTGGGCGGGGTTGTTTATATTCTGCCTTTATTTTTCTTAATGTACTTAGTATTTTTTGAACAACACGATACTCAAAAACATGTTTTTAATTTCTTGTAAAGAAATATGTATTTTGCAGTTAAGCTCAGCCCTCTTGGTTCACGGCGAATAAAAAAAATCATCACAATAGAGAAAGGGTGGGTGGGCGGGCTTATATTTTGTCTTTTTGTCTTAATATGTGTGGACTTCTTTTCACAACATCAAACTTAAAACATGTTTAAAATGGAAAATTTGTATAAGGAAATATCGATTTTGCAATTAGGCTCCACCCCATAATTGCAGAAATCAATATTTCCTTGTAAAAATGTAACATTTTAACCATGTTTTAAGTTTCTTGTTGTGAAAAGATGGCTATGTATATTAAGAAAAAAAAAGGCAAAATATAGCCCCACCCACCCGCCCTTTCTCAATAGTGATGATTTTTTTTTATTCGTTGTATGCCAAGGGGCGAAGTTTAACTGCAAAATCCTTATTTTTCCACGAGAAATTAAATACATATTTTTGAGTATCGTGTTGTTCAAGGAATACTATGTATATTAAGAAAAATAAAGCCAAAGATAGGTAACACCCATACCCGCCCCAATCTCAATTTTTCATTCGTTGGCAGATCGAGGGGCGGGGCTTATCCATATTTGTCTAGAAGAATTTATCATTTTAAACATGTTTTAAGTTTCTTGCTCTAAAAGACGACTACGTATATTAAGAAAAATGGCAAAATATAAGCCCCACCCACCCGCCCAATCTCAAATGTGATGATTTTTTTTAATGGTCGAGAGCCAAAGGAACGAAATTTAATTGCAAAATCCTTATTTTTTCTCTACAAGAAATTATCATGTAAGACATGTTTCATGTTTTTGATTATCGTGTCATTCAAAGAATACTATATACATCAAGAAAAAATTAAAGCCAAAGATTAAGCCCCACCCATAGCTGCCCTGTTCTAAGTAGTAATGAAGTTTTCATTCGTTACCAGAATTAGGGGAGGAGCGTAATTGCAAAATCCATATTTCGTTAGAAAAATTTACCATTTTAAACGTGTTTTAAGTGTCTACGAATAAAAAAAAATCATCATAATAGAGATTGGGTGGGAGGCCGGGGTTTATATTCAGCATTTGTTTCTTAATATACACAGTATTTTTTTAACAACACGATACTCAAAAACATGTTTTTAATTTCTTTTAAAGAAAGAGGTATTTTGCAGTTAAGCTCCGCCCCCTTGGTTCACGGCGAATAAAAAAATCATCACAATAGAGAAAGGGCGGGTGGGCGGGCTTATATTTTGTCTTTTTGTCTTAATATGTGTGGACTTCTTTTCACAACATCAAACTTAAAACATGTTTAAAATGGGAAATTTGTATAAGGAAATATCGATTTTGCAATTTTGCATAATTGCAGAAATCAATATTTCCTTGCAAAAATGTACCATTTTAAACATGTTTTAAGTTTTTGTTGTGAAAAGATGGCTATGTATATTCAGAAAAAAAAAGCAAAATGTAGCCCCACCCACCCGCCCTATCTCAATAGTGATGATTTTTTTTATTCGTCATAAGCCAAGGGGCGGAGTTTAACTGCAAAATCCTTATTTCTCCACGAGAAATTAAAAACATGTTTTTGATTTATCGTGTTGTTCAAAGGATACTATATATTAAGAAAAATAAAGCCAAAGATTAGGCCCGACCCATACCCGCCCCAATCCCAATTTTCAATTGTGATGAATTTTTCATTCGGTGTCAGATCGAAGGGGCGGGGCTTATTCATATTTGTCTAGACGAATTTACCATTTTAAACATGTTTTAAGTTTCTTGTTCTGAAAAGACGACAACGTATATTACGAAAAAGAACAAAATATAAGCCCCGCCCACCCGCCCAATCTCAAATGTGATGATTATTTTTAGTCGAAGTAAGCCGAAGGACGGAGCTTAATTGTTAAATCCTTATTTTTCTACGAGAAATTACCATCTGAAATATGTTCTTAAGTAATCGTGTTATACGAAGAAAACTAAATGTATTAATTAAAAATGAAAACCAAAAGAAAAGCGGCAAATTTATAAATCGACCTTTACATTGTTGCTAATAATTCAGAAATGCGAACCTAAAAATTTACTTCAATCATTAATGATCGCCAAAATCCATATTTCCTTACAAAAATTTACCATTTTAAACGTATTTTAGGTTTCGAAGATTAAAAAAAATCATCACAATTGAGATTGGGTGGGTGGGCGGTGTTTATATTCTGCCTTTATTTCTTAATAATAACACGATACTCAAAAACACGTTTTTAATTTCTTGTAAAGAAATAAGTATTTTGCAGTTAAGCTCCGCCCTCTTGGTTAACGGTGAATAAAAAAATCATCACATTAGAGAAAAGGCGGGTGGGTGGGGCTTATATTTTGTCTTTTTGTTTTAATATGTGCAGACTTCTTTTCACCACATGAAACTTGAAATATGTTTAAAATAGAAAATTTGTATAAGGAAATATCGATTTTGCAATTAGGCTCCACCCCATAATTGCGGAAATCAATATGCTCTTGCAAAAATATACCATTTTAACCATGTTTTAAGTTTCTTGATGTATATTAGGAAAAAAAGGCAAAATGTAGCCCCGCCCACCCGCCCTATCTCAATTGTGATAATTTTTTTATTCGTTGTAAACCAAGGGGGCAGAGCTTAACTGCAGAATCCTTATTTCTCCACGAGAAATTAAAAACATGTTTTTGGGTATTGTGTTGTTCAAAGAATACAATGTATATTAATTAACCAAAATAAATCCAAAGATTAGACCCCACCCATACCCGCCCCGATCTCAATTTTCAATTGTGGTGAATTTTTCATTCGTTGGCAGATCGGGGGGTGGGGCTTATTGATATTTGTCTAGAAGAATTTACCATTTTAAGCATGTTTTAAGTTTCTTGTTCTAAAAGACGACTACGTATAATAAGAAGAAGGGCAAAATATAAGCCCCGCCCACTCGCCCTATCTCAAATGTGATGATTTTTTTTAATCGTCGAAAACCATCCTCCCTTTGTTGCTTAATATACACAGTATTTTTTGAACAACACGATACTCAAAACCATGTTTTTAATTTATTGTAAAGAAATAAGTATTTTGCAGTTAAGCTCCGCCCTCTTGGTTCCCGGCGAATAAAAAAAATCATCACAATAGAGATAGGGTTGGTGGGCGGGTGTACATTTTGACTTTTTGTTTTAATATGTGTAGATATCTTTTCACTACGTGAAACTTGAAATATGTTTATAATGGAACATTTGTACAAGGAAAAATGTAGCCCCGCCCGCCCACCCTATCTCAATTGTGATGAATTTTTTTATTCGTCGTAAGCCAAGGGGCGGAGCTTAACTGCAAAATCCGTATTTCTCCACAAGGAATTAAGAACATGTTTTCAAAGAATACCATGTGTATTAAGAAAAATAAAGCCATAGATTAGGCCCCACACATACCAATCCCGACCTCAATTTTCAATTGTGATGAATTTTTCATTTGTTGACAGATCGAAGGGCGGGGCGTATCCATATTTGTCTAGAAGAATTTACCATTTTAAACATGTTTTAAATTTCTTCTTCTGAAAAGACGACTACGTATATTAAAAAAAAGACAAAATATAAGCCCCGCCCACCCGCCCTATCTCAATGTGATGATTTTTTTTAATGGTCGAGAGCCAAAGCAGCCAAATTTAATTGCAAAATATTTCTTTACAAAAATTTACCATTTTAAACGCGTTTTAAGTTTCTAGAAGTAAAAAAAATCTTCACAATTGAGATTAGGTGGGTGAGCGTTGTTTATGTTGTGCCTTTTTTTTCTTAAAGTACATAGTATTTTTTTAAAAAACACGATCCTCAAAAACATGTTTTTAATTTCTTGTAAAAAAATAAGTATTTTGCAGTTAAGCTCCGCCCTCTTGGTTCACGGCGAATAAAAAAAATCATCACACTAGAGAAAGGGCGGGTGGGCGGGCTTATATCTTGTCTTTTTGTCTTAATATGTGTGGACTTCTTTTCACAACATGAAACTTAAAAGATGTTTAAAATGGAAAATTTGTATAAAGAAATATCGATTTTGCAATTAGGCTCTACATCATAATTGCAGAAATCAATATTTCCTTGCAAAAATGTACCATTTTAACCATGTTTTAAGTTTCTCGTTGTGAAAAGATGGCTATATATATTAAGAAAAAAAGACAAAATATAAGCCCCGCCCACCCGCCTTGTCTCTATTCTGATGATTTTTTATTCGAAGTAAGTCGAGGGGCGGAGCTTAATTGTTAAATTCTTATTTTTGTACGTGAAATTACTATGTGAAATATGTTATTAAGTAATCGTGTTATACGAAGAAAACTAAATGTATTAATTAAAAAAGAAAATCAAACGAGAAGCGGCAAGTTTTATAAATCCAGCTTTACATTGTTGCCTATAATTCAGAAGTGCCAACCCAAAAATTTAAATAAATAAATAAATAACACTCACACAGTGTTAATGTATTTTTAAGTTAGGTTAAGTTTGGAAACCAGACGTGACAATTTAATCCTGTATTTGTAACAACCAGGATCAACTCTTGACAGACAAGAAAATAACTTTCGTTGGTTTTGTGTACATAATACATAAACTGAAACAACCTTTCGTCCGTTTGTCTCGCTGTAGAATCAGTGTTGCATTCATTCATAGGGGATTTTACGTGCTACCAACTGTCTATCAATAAAATTTAAAAGCCGTCAATAAAATCAATTTCTTAGTTTTCTTCAGTTTTCACTCGTTTCAAGCCCTACATAGAAAGTCGCTTAATCTACCTCACTTAAAAAATTACAACCTGCGCATCAAGTCCTTCAGCCGCGACATGTGTTCGCCATTTAGCACACAAATAGTCCCAGTGTCCATTCTTATCACAAAAATACCCAACCCACACACTCGTGTTTGCAATCTTCCGTGACAGCCAAACCAGCAAAATTTGGCAGCAACGCCTCACCGACAATCACTTCAAAAACCCCTTCATCTTACCACTTTGGCTTGCCATTTTTAGCTCTCGATTACGCCATCGACGCGCCTAAAGGGCGTCCCACTTCCCATTCATAGCTCTAGATTTCCTCGATCGGAAAGCAGGCCTGTTGTTACCCTAGAAATCGCACGGTAATTGCTCTCTGGTGTTTTTTCCTCGCAGTTTCACCGCTTTTTTCCATGTTTGCCCAATTCATTTAACGATTTCCTCGTCGAGTGTCCTGCGGCGAACCGCTTTTTTCATGCAAGCTCACGCTTCCCATATGGTCGACATACATGGTCATGGTCTTATTGATCCGAATCGAGGTGGTTCTCGGAACGGGACCGAATTTTGATTGCTTTTCGGCGGGTTGGTGGCTGGAGTAATTTAGACGTTTTGTTGAGTTATAACGGGACGAAGAGGCGGAATCTCGCTGGACGGGTATGCGGGGAATTTTTAATTTTTGCTGGAGTGTTGCAGTGCTGCTGGGCGGTTCTGGTTTATTATCGTTACTTTGCGATAAACTATGCTAAACTTCCGTAGTAGTAGCAGGGTTTTTAGGTTGATTGGTAAGCTGGTTTGATGTCCCGTTGCCATTCATATGCATACGAGTTTAGATGGAAATAAGAAAACTGTGGTTCGTGATTAGGATGTAAATGAGGGGTTTAACTAGAGGCAATGATAATCTGACATTATTTACATACGTATTATAATAACAAAGTAGGAATATTCACATTTACATAAGAAAGATCTTCGTTGAGATTGAATTTTGTGCAAGAAGTACGTGTTATCATTGACATTACGTCCTAATTGAGCGATTAAATCAACCAAAATTCAGTGTGTTCTTTGTTTTTTTCGTAAATTTTAGTTGGTATTCAACGCAATGCCTTGTCGTTAAGCAATGCTTACACAGGAAGGTATTTACAAGCGTTAATTATTCTGTTGACAAATGACCACTTCAAGGAGGAATTTTGTAGACTTTATCTCTGACAGTTTGTTACATAAAAAATCTGTGTGGTCACAAATGTCAGTACAAACTTGAACGGTGTCAAAGATTTACTTTTTTGGACATACTTATGTTGGCTACCCTGTGTAGACTGAAAACGTAAACTGTCAAATTTAATTGAATGAAATTTACACAGACGTCGCAATTAGATAGAGAGTGTGAATACAAATTGCTTATCTGCATTGCATTATTATTATTATTATGTTAATAATTACAGTCGTGACTAATAATGACTAGTGAATTGAGAATTAAATTTACCTTTCTTATAATTATAACTCTTCACCATGGACATTAAAATCTTTATCACTACTTGAGCTATCTTCACTAAGATTGATAATTAACTCTGGTACTTTCACATGGAAGTAACTCACGGCTTAAACATGTTTTGTCAATTTGGAACAAACGATTTGCTACATGTTTTTTTATTTCCAGAGTGATAGTTAAAAGAAGAAGGTACTGTAGAAGAAATTTTAATATTTATTTTGAAAAGTAGGTTATGTCATGGTTAAGAATCTTTCTTTAGACAGTACTAGGAATTTGTCACCTTTTGCAAAAGTGGTAACTTGTCTAACTAATTTCACCTTTCTGTCACCGATTTTTATTATTCTAGTTATTTGCTAAACCTTTCTAATTACTGTAATAATAAGATTATTATTCATGAAAACTGACAAAAAAAATGGATTGGTAATTCTGAATTATTGGCAGCAATGCTAGTTGTTAATTTTAAATATGTTGCCAACCTGACAAAAAATCACAAATGTTAAGAGTCTTTCGGTTACACAAAGCACTCAAATAATGGAACATAAATTGATAATGTTTACGCCTTTCCTATTTTCGGAACGTCTCGCGTAGAAAGGAAATTACACCTTGTGACATAATTCTTAATTCGCTAATACCAGAGTAATTCGATAAAAAAAGAGACTGTTATTATTACGGTCCTGGATAGTAGATTACAAAGTGTCACAATCTAAGATCATTATACGAAACCTAGACCTGGTCTACAGAGGCATTTAATCACGCCATGATAATCACGAGTTAACCGGTCACGTGACCGAATTCAACCACTCACATTCTCGGGTTCCTGGGTTAATCGCACATTAACATTTCATTTGAATTAAATATTGAATTGACCTACTATAAATCGATCCTTCGTGTTCTACTCTTGTGTTAATTGTTATAGTACCGTGCGAAAGCTGATACGATTTTTTTTAAGTACATATACGTAATTTTCTTTCCATAATAACAAACTGAAAACCAGTTCAAAATGGTTAAATTGTGTAGGGAAACACGGATTTTGCAATTAAGCTTCGCCCCTTGACCCACGACGAATAAAAAAATCATCACAATTGAGGTAGGGTGGGTGGGCGGGGCTTATATTTGGGTTTTGTTTCTTTTTTAATATTTCTAATCTTCTTTCTTTGTTTGTGAAGAGAAGGTTACATACAGTAAGAAGAACAAGGAAACATGCAAGCCCCGCCCACCCGCCCCATCTCAACTGTGATGATTTTTTTTATTCGACGTGAGCCGGGGGCGGAGCTTAGCTGCAATTTTTTTCAAGAAATTACCATGTGAAACAAGTTCTTAAGTATATAATTGTGGTGTTCATGAAAACTATATGTATTAAGTAAAAAAGAAAGCCAAAGATTAAGCCCCACCTATACCCGCCCTCATATAAATTGTGATGAATTTTTCATTCGTTGCCAGACCGACGGGCGGGGCATAATTGCAAAATCCGTATTTTTCTGCAAACATTTTTAAACATGTTTTAATTTCCATGTTATGAAAATATATGCCCCACCCACCCACCCTATCTCAATTGTGATGATTTTTTTTATTCGTTGAGAGTTAGGGGGCGAAGCATAACTGCAAAATCCATATTTTCGTACAAAAAATGACCATTTTAAACACGTTTTAAGTTTCTTGTTATGACGAGAATATCACGTATAAAAAGTGGCAAAATATAAGCCCCGCCCACCCTCCCTCAACTCATTGTGATGATTTTGTTTATTCGTCGTGAGTCGGGGAGCGGAGCTTAATTTCGAAATCTTTATTTTTTTACGGGAAATTACCATGTGAAACATGTTTCTAATTAAAAGAAAACTTCATTATAAAAAAGCCAATGATCAAAATTTTTCTGAAAAAAATGTGTCTTCTATGGAATTTTTTCCAGGTTCTATAGCTTTTGAGGTTGAACTTTAAATAAACTAAAGAAGTTCGATTTCAGAAAATTTTCATTCGTTTAAAGTAGCGTTAATCCAACGAAGAAAGTCTGAATTCTATAGAATATTCCATAGATGGTAAATCTACAGCAGTTTTTTAAAGGGTTTTCGTAGACCTAGAACCAAATCGACAAAGCTATATTTTGAGAAAAGTTTTAGTTGGTTTATGAGGTCGGTGATGACATTGTAAAAATGACAGATTTTCCCCAAAAAATTTTGTCTTCTATAGAATTTTTTTCAGGCTATAAATCTTTTGAGCTCGTACTTCAAATAAACTAAAGAAATTCGATTTCAAAAAAATTTCAGTTAGTTTAAAATAGCGTTGATCCACCGAAAATTGGTCAACCTTCCATAGAATTTTCTATAGATGGTAAAACTATAGTAGTTTTTGTAAAGGGGTTTCATATAAACTAGAACCAAATGGACAAAGCTAGATTTTCAGAGAAATTTAACTTCATTAATAAGATCAGTAATGACATCGTAAATATGACGAATTTTTCCGAAAAAAAAAATGTCTTCTATAGAATTTTTAGCAGGTTCTAAATCTTTTGAGGTGGAACTTCAAATGGACTAAATAAATTCGATTTCAGAAAATTTTCATTCGTTTAAAGTAGCGTTAATCCAACGAAGAAAGCTCTGAATTCTATAAAATTTTCCATAGATGGTAAATCCACTGCAGTTTTTGTAGACCTAGAATCAAATCGATAAAGCTATATTTTGAGAAAAGTTTTAGTTCGTTTATAAGGTCGGTGATGACATTGTAAAAATGACGGATTTTCCCCAAAAAATTTTGTCTTCTATAGAATTTTTTTCAGGTTATAAATCTTTTGAGCTGGTACTTCACATAAACTAAAGAAATTTGATTTCAAAGAAATTTCATTTAGTTTAAAGTAGCGTTGATCCACCGAAAATTGGTCAACCTTCCATAGAATTTTCCATAGATGGTAAAACTATAGTAGTTTTTGTAAAGGGCTTTAATACAAATTAGAACCAAATCAACTAAGCTAGCTTTTCAGAGAAATTTAAGTTTGTTAATAAGATTAGTATAACATCGTAAAAATGACGAATTTTTCAAGAAAAAAAAATGTCTTCTATAGAGTTTTTATCAGGTTCTAAGTCTTTTGAGGTGGAATGAACTAAAGAAATTCAATTTCAGAAAATTTAGATTCATTTAAAGTAGCGTTAATCCAACGAAAAAAGGTCTGAATTCTATAGAATTTTCCATAGATGATATATCTATAGCAGTTTTTGTAAAAGATGTTCGTATAACCCAGAACCAAATCGACAAAGTTATATTTTCAGAAAAGTTTTAGTTCGTTTATAAGGTCCGCGATGACATTGTAAAAATGATGAATTTACCCCAAAAAATGTTGTCTTCTATAGAATTTTTTTTCAGGTTATAAATCTTTTGAACTGGAACTTCAAATAAACTAAAGAAATTCGATTTGAAAACATTATCATTTAGATAAAAATATCGTAAATCCATTGAAAATTGGTCAATCTTCCATAGAATTTTCCATAGATGATAAATCAATAGTAATTTTTGTAAAGGGCTTTCATATAAATTAGAACCAAATAAACTAAGCTAGCTTTTCAGAGAAATTTAAGTTTGTTAATAAGATTAGTAATAACATCGTAAAACTGACCAATTTTTCCGAAAAAAAATGTCTTCTATAGAGCTTTTATCAGGTTCTAAATCTTTTGAGGTGGAATGAACTAAAAAAAATTCAATTTCAGAAAATTTTCATTCGTTTAAAGTAGCATTAATCCAACGAAAAAAGGTGTGAATCTATAGAATTTTCCATAGATGATAAATCTATAGCAGATTTTGTAAAAGGTTTTCGTATAACGCAGAACCAAATCAACAAAGTTATATTTTCAGAAAAGTTTTAGTTCGTTTATAAGGTCGGTGATGACATTGTAAAAATGATGAATTTTTCCCAAAAAATTTTGTCTTCTATAGAATTTTTTTTCAAGTTATAAATCTTTTGAAATGGAACTTCAAATAAACTAAAGAAATTCGATTTGAAAACATTTTCATTTAGATAAAAATATCGTAAATCCATCGAAAATTGGTCAACCTTCCATAGAATTTTCCATAGATGATAAATCAATAGTAATTTTTGTAAAGGGCTTTCATATAAATTAGAACCAAATGAACTAAGCTAGCTAGCTTTTCAGAGAAATTTAAGTTTGTTAATAAGATCAGTAATAACATCGTAAAAATGACCAATTTTTCCGAAAAAAAATGTCTTCTATAGAGTTTTTCAGGTTCTAAATCTTTTGAGGTGGAATGAACTAAAAAAAATTCAATTTTAGAAAATTTTCATTCGTTTAAAATAGCATTAATCCAACGAAAAAAGGTTTGAATCTATAGAATTTTCCATAGATGATTAATCTATAGCAGTTTTTGTAAAAGGTTTTCGTATAAAGTTATATTTTCAGAAAAGTTTTAGTTCGTTTATAAGGTCGGTGATGACATTGTAAAAATGATGAATTTTCCCCAAAAAATTTTGTCTTCTATAGAATTTTTTTTCGGGTTATAAATCTTTTGAACTGGAACTTCAAATAAACTAAAGAAATTCGATGTCAGAAAATTTTCATTTAGTTTAAAGTACTGTTAATTGTTAATCCACCATTTGATATTGTTGAAAGAAAACTGTATTAAGAAAAAAAATTTATAGATTTTGCCCCACCCACCTCTCGGGTGATACGAATTTTTCATTCGTTGTCAAACCAAGAGGAGGAGCGTAATGACAAAATCCATAATTTCCTGCAAAAATTTATAATTGTTAACATGTTTTAACTTTCTTGTTGGGAAAAGAAAATTATATTTGAAAAAAAGGCAAAATATTATTACTTTTATTATTATTTTATTATTCAACAGGCAGTCAACACTTAGAATGTGTTCATAAATATACACTTTTGATTAATTAGATAGGAAATAATATGTTTTACATTCCCACTTGATGAGACACATGTATATAAGGAATACAGATTCGATCAGATAGTGCTCTTCCGCATATTGCACAAATTATAACACAAAAAGCTAAAAAAATTTTACGTGTAATTGTCTCCAGTCTAAATTTGACTTTTTGCTTATCGGGGAAGTAACTTGGCCTAGCTCACCTCCCCCCTCTACATTTCCTACGCCGATTTATATCCAACCGCAGTTCCACAGCCGCACAAAAAGCAAATTAATCCATCACGACATTCCACCACGCTTTTTAATCCGAACCCATTAATTTTAATTACGTCCATCCAGCACGTAAAAAATCCATCGCCGCCTTAATCGCATATAAATCGAGCCGATTTGTAAATGAAATTGTTAATAAATTAATGAGAATCGCCGGCCGTCTTTGCCTCGCATCGATTTTTACCGCCGCGCCATTGTTTCTCCATTTTTATTTTTCAACTGGGAAAACGGCGTATACACTGGAAAAACGTGTTCTTTGTGTGCGCGACGGATGTGACGACTCTTGGCCTTGGTGAGTCCGATTCTTCAGGCAGAGATGCGTATCGAGTCGAATCTGTGAAGTTTTCTTAAATTATGCAAATGGCTCAGTTCTTGGCGAGGCGACTTAAGTATAGTTGTTTGGTGATGTCAGAGGGGGACCGGCTTTTGTTCGAATCTGGCTGCTGCTGTTTCCGGTAATTAGAAGAAGAGGGCTGGTGGTGGGAAAGTGCCAGATGGAGAGAAAAAGCGAAAATTATAGGGGGAATGCGGTGTGGCGGTTTTACCGGGAATATAATTGGCGTAAAAGATGGGTTTTGGCACTGTGTTTATGTTTGTGGTTTATTCGTGTAATTAGCGGGAAATGTTCTCGTACTCGTTATTTCCAGAAGTTGCATTCTGTATTCTGTTTATTTGGTTTTTATAATTATATGTTTTTACCTCTTTGTAGCTGCAATTCCGTGTCTTCTTGACGTTACAGAACGCCTAGTGTACGAATATACACTACGCCAATGTGTTTATATTACAGAGTTTGACGTATCTGTCATTTCAATTATTGAACTGTTCAGGCTGTTTTTAGGCAAAAATGTGCATAAGTGTAATAGATTTACATGGGCTACCTTTGTCTAAAAACTCCCAAACGATATATACCTATATACAATCATTAAACACATTTGACATTTGATATCTGTCACTGTCACTTAGACTTGACCAGTGGCGTATCATTTGCATTCTGAAATGGGTTTTTTACAGCATAAAACTCAATTTCAATTTAAACTCTCGCCTAAACCAACAACAACAACAACAACAACAACAAAAAAAGGTAACACAGAAGTCACAAAAGCAAAAACTGGAGATTATTGATAGCGCCCATAATCCATCACTGTCACGTCCAACGCCCGCCGATAATCCAATCAACTGCCGATAACTATCATCGAAACCTCTTACCGCGGAAAATGAAACCCATCAATTTGAGTCGTTCGAACCTCGCCGATTACAGCTTCCTGGATTCTGAAAGGTTTTATCTCATTAAGCATGCATCTCGCGTACGCACATGCAACAACAACCATTAACCATCTTTCATACACATTCTGGGCAAAAAAGAGGCATAATGGCGGGCGCTCTCAAAGCGTATGGCGTTTTCAATGGTCGCTCTGTATGGGTCAGTAACCGCTCGGCAAGGTCGTGCTCTACCTTTTCCATTGGGCGTACTTTGTGTGGAAAGAGATAAGGAAAAGGGGGCCATGGTTTAATGATGGTTTGTTTGGTTTCAGGGCACTGATTTTTCGTGGAGTACTCCGAATAGGATACCAGCGATGAGTTCGGGAAGCCTCTACAGAGGTTACACCGGGCCGAGGGCCTAGCAATATGCGTGAGGAAGAACTGGAGGTGGCCCTCAAGGTAAGTCGCTTCGAATTCTGAAGAAGTCAATTACTGTTATGAACTAAGGAAGGGGGTGGCTGAGTTTTGGGAGTCCGAACCGGACTGAGTGAGCTGCGATGCAAACGTCACGTGGTTAATGTAGCTTTACAATATGTTTGTTCAAAATGTCAAATATCTAAGCTAAGTTTATTATACGAAAGATTACATCATTTGGTTTAACGGTCTTCAAGTGCGAGTGAAATTAAAAATGAAAGTTATCGTTAGGAAAATGTGAAATTGTTTTTAATAGTTGTTTTCGATTGTTGCTTCACTTTTTTCTTACATGCTGGGTTAATTTTTAGTTGAAAGTGTCGTAAGTTGGGCACGATTTTTTTAAAATACCGAGTTAACAAAATGTCATAACGTCACGCGCCATTTCAAGATGCTCTACGCCGAAAACTATAACCTGTAAAAAGTTATTGGTTCATTGTTGTCGAAATATGTTTACCTATAAACAATAATGCTTTGTTAATCTGGAAACTAAACTAAAGTGTTGCAAAAGTGTAAACTTATTGGAAAAATAAAACCAAAATTCAGAAAAACTTTTTATTTAAATTTTGAAAATTGTAATTGCTAAAAAATCACTTAAAACTATTAAAACGTAGTAAAAGTAAAAATATAAAACTAATATACGATTACTTTGGAGTGCTAAAATAAAGAAATAATAATAAATTCTTAGTTTTTTTTTATATTGTTCATGAAGGAAGAATAATTTTTCATAAACCACGAGTACAAGACTATATTATTTTCTGAAATTTAGATGGCGTTTAATACGCAAAATGATGAAGGGGTGTCATCAAATTTGACAACAATCGGTCCAGTGGTTACAGATTATCTGTCAAATAAAAATTGACACAGACGGAAACGAGAGATCCATTTTTTCACACTCTAGTCTAAGAGTCACGAAACGTCGAGAAAACATGAAAGTAAGCATTCGAAGAAGGATGGACAATATTACAATTTGCGCTCGCCAAACAAAAATATAGTCACCTAAGAATTTGTTGACAGAACAAATTCAGCCGAAAGGTAGGTCGTAACTTGACACAGAAAATGGCAACAAGGCAGAGTTTAGGTTATGTTAAAACGGAAGATTGTAGGCAGCCCCATGAAGGAACCTTGCCAACTTAGCTGCTAGAATAAGACCGATTTTGGCAAATGACATACTCTTTAAGAAAAGAGAGGGTGGGTGGGGCTAGTAGCTGCTAAGATAAAACTAATTTTGGCAGAGGACATACCTTCTAAGAAAAGAGAGGGAGGGTGGGCGGTGCTAATAGCTGGTAAGATAAGACTGACTTTGCCAAATGACATACCCTTTAAGTAATAGGTACCTGCTAAAATAAAATCAGTTTTATCTTAACAGGTACTAGCCCCACCCACCCGCCCTCTCTTCTCTTAAAGGGTATCTCATTTGCCAAAATCAGTCTTATCTTGGCAGCAACTAGCCCCGCCCACCCACCCTCTCTTTTCTTGGAAGATATGTCATCTGCCAAAATTAGTTTTATCTTGGTGGCTTATCTGCTAGAATAAGACCGATTTTGACAAATGACATACTCTCTAAAAAAAGAGAGGGTGGGTGGGTGGAGCTAGTAGTTGCTAAGATAAAACTAATTTTGGCAGATGACATACCTTCTAAGAAAAGAGAGGGTGGGTGGGCGGGGCTAGTACCTGCTAAGATAAAACTGATTTTGGCAGATGGCCTACCTTCTAAGAAAAGAGAGGGTGGGTGGGCGGAGCTAGTATCTGGTAAGATAAGACTGAATTTGACTAATGATATACCCTATAAGAAAAGAGAGGGCGGGTGAATGGGGCTAGTACCTACTAAGATAAGACTGACACTGAGAAATGACATTCGCTCTAAGAAAAGAGAGGGTAGGTGGGCGGGGCTACTACCTGCTAAGATAAGGCTGATTTTGGCAATTAACATATCCTCTAAGTAGTAGATACCTCCTAAAATAAAATCAGTTTTATCTTAGCAGGTACTAGCCCCACCCACCCGCCCTCTCTTCTCTTAAAGGTATATCATCTGCTAAAACCAGTCCTATCTTACCAGCTACTTGCCCCGCCCACCCACCCTCTCTTTTCTTGGAGGGTATGTCATTTTCCAAAATTAGTCTTATCTTGGTAACTTGCCTACTAGAATAAGACCAATTTTGGCAAATGACATACTCTCTAAAAAGAGAGAGGGTGGGTGGGTGGGGCTAGTAGCTGCTAAGATAAAACTAATTTTGGCAGATGACATACCTTCTAAGAAAAGAGAGGGTGGGTGGGCGGGGTAGTACATGCTAAGATAAAACTGATTTTGGCAGATGGGATACCTTCTAAGAAAAGAGGGGGTGGGTGGGCGGGGCTAGTATCTGATAAGATAACACTGATTTTGGCTAATGATATACCCCATAAGAAAAGAGAGGGCGGGTGGGTGGGGCTAGTACTCGTACCTGTTAAGATAAGTCTGACACTGGCAAATGACATACCCTCTAAGTAGTACCTGATAAAATAAAATCAGTTTTATCTTAGTAGGTACTAGCCCCCCCCCACCCGCCCTCTCTTCTCTTAAAGGGTATCTCATTTGCCAAAATCACTCTTATCTTGGCAGCAACTAGCCCCGCCCACCCACCCTCTGTTTTCTTGGAAGGTATGCCATCTGCCAAAATTAGTTTTATCTTACCAGCTACTAGCCCTGCCCATTCGCCCTCTCTTCTCTTAAAGGGTACACCATTTCCCAAAATTGGTTTTATCTTGGTGGCTTATCTGGTAGAATAAGACCAATTTTGGCAAATGACATACTCTCTAAAAAAAAAAAAAGAGGATGGGTGGGTGGAGCTAGTAGTTGCTAAGATAAAACTAATTTTGGCAGATGACATACCTTCTAAGAAAAGAGAGGGTGGGTGGGCGGGGCTAGTAGCTGGTAAGATAGGACTGACTTTGGCAAATCACGTACCCTCTAAGAAAAGAGAGCGTAAGTGGGCGGGGCTAATCCCTGCGAAGATAAGGCTGTTTTTGCCAAATGACATACCCTCTAAGTAGTACTTGATAAAATAAAATCAGTTTCATCTTAGCAGGTACTAGCCCCACCCACCCGCCCTCTCTTGTCTTAAAAGGTATCTCATTTGCCAAAATCAGTCTTATCTTGGCCGCTACTAGCCCCGTCCACCCACCCTCTCTTGTCTTAGAAGGTATGTCATCTGCTAAAAGTAGTTTTATCTTAGCAGGTACTAGCCCCGCCCACCCGCCCTCTCTTCTCTTCTCTTAAAGGGTATGTCATTTCCCAAAATCAGTCTTATCTTCACAGCTTAGCTGCTACATAGAATAACGGGGATTTCGGCCCCCTACGTAACGGACTGAAGGGTTAATCCGCCATTTTCCAGACATCCGGTATATAGGTACCATATGATCGAAAAAAAAACTTGTCAAGTTTGCTCCGATACAGAGTTTAATACGAAAATGACAGAAACAGCCAATGCTGGCAACATAATAAAAAAAAATCCAGTGCTCACTTGACAAGTTTTCTCGATTATATGGTATGTTATGATTATGAAACTTGAAATGGAAAATTTCAGAATTAATCAAATTCTCTAGTTTTAAAAGAATTACAAATTTAACAATTTCAGTAACACAATTGTAATGTTCTAAAAATTAAATTTAAATAAAAAAATATAAATTTTTAAGCTATAAAAAAACCTTGCTAAATTAACTAAAATTTATAACACGAAGGCGTCATAATTATCACACTAGGGACTCCAGAAACTTTATTTTATTTCAAAACTGCAAATTCCAAGAGTTATTAATTAAATTTAAAAAAAATTACAAACCGTATTTTTATTGAGACGATTAAAACCAAAAAATTTGAAAATTATATGGTTTTAGGCTGAAAAATTAACCCACTAATTACAAAAGATTGTAACTTTTATGTCAGGTTGGCAACATTTCTAAAATTTTATGCTGGCCTACCTTCTGTGAAATTGAAATCTTGGGCAGCGCGTCAGTAGTTACCATTTTCTCATAGTCGCTTTGTAGTTGTAGTTTTTGTATTCTGTGTATAGCTGGAACTGTTTCTTAATTATTTTCAGAATTTTTTAAATCAGCATAAATAACATAGTTCACCGTTCATAGTTGATTAACGTTTAAAATTGCACAGATGGCGATAATCTGATCAAAAATGACAATAAAATACGCAACAGAAAAACAAAATCCCTAGACAATTAGTGAATCCAGGTCAGCAGCATAATAAAGCGGCAAATACCAAATATGCGCAAAAGAAAGTAGAACCAATAACTAATGCATTAGACGAAGAAAGAATGAGAGCAGTAACTCGTACATTGTTAATATGCGCGAAATATACAAGAGTGCCAACATACCGCTCGGAAAAAACACCAAATCGTGTAGCATTTGCATGAATATTATTTTGTTTTTCTTCGTGTCTCCGTTCACGCGTAACTTTGATTAACATCTGATTATTTGCTTCGTTCCGTATAAATTAATATACAAAACGTGATTTCTTTCAACTTTAATTAAAAAAATAATTCTTACAGTTCTTTTATCTTTGGAACAAACACAATTAAAACGTGCGTCGGCTTTAAATAGTTCATTATTTTAAGGAAACGTTTCGCAATAATGTCTTTATTTTGTTTAGTAGCCAGCACAAGAAATTTCTTTTATCGCCTACGCTACAACTTAACGAGCTTGTTTTTGGTAGCGGGTTTAAAACTATTTGTTCGGAGATATTTTTACGTGGTTAGAAATTCAATCCAACAAACACAACTCAAATTTATATGTTAGCGGTTTCGATTTTCGGGTTTACAAAACACTCGAATCAATAGGAATAGGAACGCGTGAATTAAGATAATGGTAGTGAACTCAGCACATACCACGTTACGAATCTAGGCCGCCGAGATCGCCGCCAAACGTTCTGCATCGCAACGACCACTCATAATTTATGCCATGAATAATTCAAGCTAAAATAGTACCAGGGATAGTCAATCCCGCCCCATGCAAATTTTTCCAGCTTTCTTTCCCATTAAAACCTTTCTGCATAGGTGGTGATCGTGGGCAATGGTGGAGTGGGCAAATCTAGCATGATCCAAAGATATTGCAAAGGCACTTTCACGAAGGATTACAAGAAAACGATAGGAGTCGACTTCTTGGAAAGGCAAATCGAGTAAGTACCGTTTTTTGCCATTTTCGCCATTATCAGCACGCACGTCTCGCTAATTTGTAATTGTAAATTGGTGTGAAGCGTGTCTAATTTCACAAGGAATTTCCGGCTGCGGGCTGTGTTTTCCATTTCCCGGCGCATTCGCCAAAAGTGGGAGAATTTTCACACCTTGTAACACAACTTAATGTGTGTTAAGAGATATCGCGGCGGTGTTGCCAATTCGTTAAATGTACACTATATTATCCATTCATGATCTTTATATAGTAAAGTAGGCTTTGATATTTTTTCTTTAAGTTGGATAAACTGATTTGATGATCTAGTTTTTTGTCTGTCAGTAGTCTGATTGACATTTGCTTTGAGCTGGATTGCCACTTTTCTGCTTCTACAACAATGTTTATATTTCTGGCATATTTTTTAACCTTTAATTTAATAAAACATAACCTAACGAAAAAAGTTCAGGGAATTTTTATTCTTCTGCATCAAATACCAACAAACTCACTAGATTTTCATGGCCAACCCCTATATAAAGGTCGTGAACGGATAATACCTTTAATTTTTTTTTTAATGTTTTATCTTATTTTTCACACAATCGTCACAGTTGAGATAGGGCGGGTGGGCGCTAATATATTAATTTTCAGGAAGTAGAATTGTGAGTATATCATAATTGAGTACATTAATTTAAAAGAGCTGTTTGATTAATGCTGTGCTCACTAAGCATGAGACTTATTAAATTTTAGAAAAATGTTGCATTAATCAGAAAAATGAAGTGAAAATCTTAAGAAAATTCGTAATCACACTCAAAATCCAAAATGTTTAAAATATTGGAAATATTCCTTATGTTTTCAAAACTAAATGAATAAATTTACTTAGGTTTAAATATCTGAAACATAGTTGGCAGTGGAGATTTTAAAATACCCATAATACATTAATTTTCAGAGTGCAGGAACATGAAAAATCAGAGTCAAAAATAAAATTTTCGTGAAAAAAGAACCAACAAAAAATAAATTTTCTTTGATTTAAAAAAGATTGTTCGATTAATGCTGTGCTCACTAAACATGCGACTTTGCAAATTTTAGCGAATGATGAAAGTTTAAAAGTGAATAGATACAGGAAATTTGCAATTTAAAACTTTTAAATTTCACAAGTTTTTACAATATTAATAGGGGCAAAATCAGTTTTATCTTAACAAACACTAGGCCCGCCCACCCGCCCCCTCTTTTCTCAGAGGATGTCATCTGCCAAAATAAGTTTTATGTTAGCAAGTACTAGCCCCGCCCACCCACCCTTTACTTTCTTAGAACGTATGTTATTTGCCAAAATCAACCTTATCTTATCAAGTACTAGCCCCGCCCACCCGCCCCCTATTTTCTCAGAGGATATGTCATCTGCCAAAATAAGACTTATGTTGGCAAGTACTAGCCCCGTCCATCCGCCCTTTATTTCCTCAGAAGGTAGTACTTGCTAGTTAGTACTTGCTAATATTACTATTACTATTAGTCTTATTTTGGCAGATGACATATCCTCTGACAAAATAGGGGTGGGTGGGCGGGGTTGGTGCTTGCTGGGATAAGAGTGATTTTGGCAAATGACATATCCTCTGAAAAAATAGGGGGCGGGTGGGCGGGGATAGTACTTGCTAAGATAAGACTGATTTTGCCCCTATTAAACTTGTAAAAACTTGTTAAATTTAAAATGTGTTAATTTGCATATTTCCATAGAAACGAGTTAAATTCCTAAATCTGATGGGATATTTATTTTTTAACAACCGAGTCATTAAATTCTGAGACACCCTGTATAAGCAAATTAAAAAAAATATGAATGCAGTGATAAAACACAAGCATAGACTGATTATATTTTGCACAATTTATTAATCAGAAAAATAAAACGAAAATTTTAAGAAAATTCAATAATGATATTCAAAATCCAAAATGTTCAAAATATTGGAAACATTTCTTACGTTTTGAAAATTGAATGAATATATTTGGTTTAAACATCTGAAATATAATTGGCAGTGGAGACTTTAAAATTCTCATAATACGCTAATTTTCAGAGTGTAGAAACATGAAAAATCATAGTTGAGTAAAAAGTGAAATTTTTGTGAAAAAAGAAACAACAAAAAGTAAATTTTCTTTAATTTAAAAGAGATTCTTCGATTAATGCTGCGCTCACTAAACATGCGACTTTTCAAATATTAGAAGAATGAGAGTTTGAATGTGAAAAGATACATTGAGTGTTTTGTAGAATAAAAAGAAAATGTTAAGAAAATTCAGTGTTGACACTTAAAATCCAAAATGTTCAAAATATTAGAAATATTTCGTATGTTTTGAAAACTAAATGAATATATTTAGTTAAAACATAATTGGCAGTAGACATTTTCAAATTCCCATAATACATTAATTTTCAGCGTACACGAACATGAAAAAATCATAGTTGAGTCAAAAATAAAATTTTCGTGAAAACAGAAGCAACAAAAAGTAAATATTCTTTGATTTAAAAGATAGTTTAAAAGTGAAAAGATACAGAAAATTTGCAATTTTTTCCCAAAGGATATATCATTTGCCAAAATCGATCTTATCGTAGCAAATACTAGCCCCGCCCACCCGCCCCCTTTTTTCCCAGAAGATATATTATTTGCCAAAATCAACCTTATCTTACCAAGTACTAGCCCCGCCCACCCGCCCCCTACTTTTTCAGAGAACATATCATCTGCAAAATAAAACTTATGTTACCAAGTACTTGGCAGATGGGCTGGGATAGTACTTGCTAAGATAAGACTGATTTTGCCCCTATTAAACTTGTAAAAACTTGTTAAATTTAAAAGGTATTAATTTGCATATTTCCATAGTAACGAGTTAAATTCCTAAATCTGATTGGATATTTATTTTTTAACAACCCAGTCATTAATTTCTCTGAGACACCCTGTATAAGCAAATTAAAAAAATATGAATGCAGTGATAAAACACAAGCATAGACTGATCATATTTTGCACATTTTATTAGTCAGAAAAATAAAACGAAAATTTTAAGAAAATTCAATAATTCAAAATCCAAAATGTTCAAAATATTGGAAACATTTCTTACGTTTTGAAAATTCAATGAATATATTTGGCTTAAACATCTGAAATATAATTGACAGTGAAGACTTTAAAATTCTCATAATACGTTAATTTTCAGAGTGTAGAAACATGAAAAATCATAGTTGAGTAAAAAGTAAAATTTTTGTGAAAAAAGAAGCAACAAAAAGTAAATTTTCTTTGATTGAAAAGAGATTCTTCGATTAATTCTGTGCTCACTAAACATGCGACTTTTCAAATATTAGGGAAGAATGAGAGTTTGAATGTGGAAAGACACATTGAGTGTTTTGAAGAATAAAAGGAAAATGTTAAATTAATCAGAAAATGTTAAGAAAATTCAGTGTTGACACTTAAAATCCAAAATGTTCAAAATATTAGAAATATTTCTTATGTTTTGAAAACTAAATGAATATATTTAGTTAAAACATAATTGGCAGTAGACATTTTCAAATTCCCATAATACATTAATTTTCAGCGTACACGAACATGAAAAAATCATAGTTGGCATAGGGGCAAAATCTCCTCCCCTTTATTTACTCAGAAGGTAATACTTGCTAACATAAGTCTTATTTTGGCAAATGACATCCTCTGAGAAAATAGGGGCGGGTGGGCGGGGATAATACTTGCCGAGATAAGACTGATTTTGGCAAATGACATCCTCTGAAAAAATAGGGGTGGGTGGGCGGGGATAGTACTTGCTAAGATAAGACTGATTTTGGCAAATGACATGTCCTCTGAGAAAATAGGCGGGGGGCGGAGCTAGCACTGCTAAGATAAGATAATTTTGCCCCTATTAAACTTCTAAACTTGTTAAATTTAAAAGGTGTTAAATTGCAAGTTGCCTTGGTAACGAGTTAAATTCCTAAATCTGACTGGATCTTTATTTTTTAACAATTCAGTCATTATTTTTTTTTGAATCACCTTGTTTAAGCAAATCTAAAAAATATTAATGCAATGATAAATCATATGTATAGACTCATCATATTTTGCATATTTTAGATAATATTTATCCGGCAACATTTTTAGATGACGTCATCAATTTTTTGGACGGGATAAGCGAATATATTTCATTAAAAAATTATTATACTTACCATAAATTGATAACATCTGCAAGATTTCAAAATCGAATCAAAATTTTATTGTTGTAAGACGAAAAAGTGAGTTTTATATTGACAAACAATAGTAAAAGACACTAAAAGGTAAAATTAATCCCACCCATCTGCGTCTGCATTTCATTGGCTTATTTTATTTATTGGAAGATGAAAGTTGAATTCTATTTTGGCAATGGTCGAATCTAATTAAATGAACTTCAAAAGTTGTCTAGTGGCCCAATCTATGCTTATAAAAATTCAAAGTGGCCCCGCCCACCCACCCAGTTTTATTTCTGATCACTAATTTTATTGGACAAAAAGTGTATTTTCTATTCTATTCTTTTTGGTGTGTTTATGCAGGGTCGATGGTGAAGAAGTCCGCCTGATGTTGTGGGACACCGCAGGACAGGAAGAATTCGATGCCATCACCAAAGCCTACTACCGAGGTGCTCAAGCATGTGTTCTTGCGTTTTCGACGATAGACAGGGACTCGTTCGAAGCCGCACATTCATGGAAACTCAAAGTAATTTTTGAACCTAATAATAGTCACACAAACAGAAAAAGTTCCACCTTTCAAACATTTCACTCAGCCTCGCCGATTCCTCTAATGATCCGTACAGGATGTGCCAAGTATAGCACACTCTCACCGTAAAATTAATCACCAACCATGACTCTGCTATTTGCCCACCACAAACAAAACAACTCGCATAACGGCGTCCCGAGTGTTTAATCCCGACGGCAGTTTCAACATCCATTTTTACGAGATGTCATTTCGCAGTCCTTATTATAAATGTATATTTATTTTACAGGTTGAAAACGAGTGTGGCGAGATTCCAACCGTCATCGTACAAAACAAAATCGACCTGATGGACCAGAGCGTCGTTAATCCGTAAGTTGCATAAACGGCCTTTTTTTCGCAAAACGGCCTTAAGGACATTCGTTTCCAGTCATTAGATAGGCGATTACGGTACCGGACCATAATATGCTAATGAGGACTAGATGCGTGTGGCATAACTCGAATATTACAATCTTATTTACGGCTGGATAGAGCCATAAACGTGTCTTTATTATAGCTACCTCCGCAACCGCTCCCCACAACCCCAACAGCGCGACTTAGATGGCGCTGCAGGCGGAAACGGAAGCTCAAAATGCGCGTATGACAGGATTAGCGTTGACTAATTGAATTATAGTAAGCCGGCTTAAGTTAAGTTATTGGTGCTCGAGGTGGACAGTTGAACGAGATTTGTCAAGTCTGCACTAACTGTAAACATTCTCATTTGCATACTTCGTCTGGTATGGCGGCTAGTTTAATTGGAAATTGAGTTTATTATTCGCATTCCGGCGACCGGAGGAAAATCACGACTATTAAATGTGGTTAAGGCGCATAAATTTTATTCGGTCTGACCAAAAATAGTGGAGAGCGGCACGCGATCGTTTGCCCGATTTATGGGGTTGAAGTAGCCGCTGTGACGTCAGGGACTGGACGGCCAGACGCTTTTCCAAGAATTAATGGGGTTGAAATTCTTTGTAATAAATTCACGCTACAGAAAACTACAGCGCGCTGTCTTGGATTAAATAAGGTTATTCAAGTAGTTTAAAAAGGTCAGAACTCAATGAAATAAAATTTCGACAAACAACAAAAATGTATCTAGTGCTATAAACACGGACAAATCGTAGTGAAAGTTTAAGTACCTTATTTGTCATTCGAAGTTAGGTTACGTAACTTCGAAATGACACTAACTCTTGTTTTTATTGCGCTCTCTAGTGATAATTTATCACGTTGGTACCGTCATAGATTTATATAGATGCGACATACAGGCTTATTTTGCAAACCCACCCTTATTGACAAAAACTTGTTTCACTACAACTCGTCGCCTGAGAACTTGTTTGATTTACAGACCAGAGCGCGCTCAGGCCAATGTCGACTCTAAGCGTTCAGAAGCGATTTGGTTGGTTAGGACTATCATTTCTGCGGGAAATAGTTGTTTCGAAATATCGAAGAACTGAAAATCGAAAAAATGTAAAATTTAAAAACCGAATAACGAAAAATCGAGAAATCGAAACTACCAAATTTAAAAAATCGGATAACTGAAAAATCGAAAAATCAAAAAATCAAGAAATCGAACAATTGGAAAACCGAAGTAGGCCAAAATCGAAAAGTTATAAATTAAACAATTTATAAATTGAGAAATTGACAATCAAAATATCGAAAAATCCAAATTTAGATAAATCGAGAAATCAAAAAGCTTAAAAATTCGAAAAATTGAAAAATTGGGAGATTGAGAGATCAAAAGAACGAGAAATCGAAAAGTGATGAAGTCGAAAAATCGAAAAATAGAGAAATCGACAAACAAAAAATTAAAAGTTGAAAAATTGGAAAAGAGAAAAAATCAAAAAACGAAAAAATGGAAAACTGGAAAAACTGGGAAACCGAAATACGTCAAAATAAAAAATTGAAAAACTGATAAATCGAAAACCTGAACAATCAAATCTCGATAAATCGGGAATGAAAAATTAACAAATCGAAAAATTGAAAAACAGAACATCAGGAAGTCGAAAAATCGAAAGATTAAGAAATATTGAAAAATTAAACATAAGTCGCAAAATCTAAAGTTTATAAATCCAAAAATTGAAAAATCGAAAATGTAAAAAATCGAAAAATCCAGAAGTCAAAAATAAAAAAGCCGAAGAATTGAAATATTGAAAAATCCTAAAACTGATATATGTATCTAAAAACTGAAAAATCGAAAAATAAAAAAGTGAACTCGAAAAATAGAAACCTTGAAAAATCAAAAAATTGAAAAATCAAAAAATTAAAGAACTGAAGAACAGGAAAATCGAAACACTCGAAGGTCAAGAAATGGGAAAATCAAAACATCGATTAATTGAAAAATCGAAAAATTGAGAGTTTATAAAAGTCAAACTTGAAAAATTAAAAAATCGAAAATTTGACAAAATAACAATTGAAAAACAGAAAATCTAAAACCGGGAAGTCGAAAAATCAAAAGATTAATTTAAGAATTCGAAAACTTGAAATA
This sequence comes from Zophobas morio, assembly GCF_036711695.1. NCBI lineage: Eukaryota > Metazoa > Arthropoda > Insecta > Coleoptera > Tenebrionidae > Zophobas > Zophobas morio. Next base: position 2,847,068 of record NW_026972112.1, read on the forward strand.
TTGAAATATCGAAGAACTGAAATGAAAAATCGAGAAATCGAAAAATCTGAAATTTTAAAAATCAAAAAATCTAAAATTAAAAAATCGAAAAATCGAAAAAGTAAAAAAATCGACACCTCTAAAAATTCAGGAGTCAGAAATCGATTCGATTTTTTGATTTTCCCATTTCTCAATTTTTTGACTTTTCAGTGTTTCGATTTTTCAGTTTTTCAATTCAAGTTTTCGAATTTCCGGGTCTTCGTTTTTCCATTTTCGATTTTTCAAATTTTCTATTATTATTATTCGACTTCCATTTTTAGATTTTTCGATTTCTCAATTTTTCGGTGTTTTAGTTTCGGCATTTTTCAATATTTTTTCGTTTTTTTAGTTTTTGGATTTTAAAATTTTAGATTTTCCATTTTTTCGATTTTTTGTTTTGATTTGTCAATTTTTCAATTTTCAATTTTCCGAAATTTTAATTTTTCAATTATGAAGACATTACATTTTTCGGTTTCTCTATTTTTCGATTTTTCAGTTCTTTGATTTTTTTGTTTTCGGCTATTCGGTTATTCGATTTTCCATTTTTTTGATGTTTCAGTTTTTCACATTCTTGATTTTTGATTTTTGATTTTTCAATTTTTCGATTGTTTCAACTTTGGATTTTCGATTTCTCGGTTTTCCCTTTTTCTATTTTACAAATTTTAGATTTTTGAAATTGCCACTTTTCGATTCCTCGATTTTTCAATTTTTCTAGTATTCAATATTTCGCTACTTTAATTTTTCTTAATTTTACAAATTTCGATTTATCGATTTGTCGATTTTTCGGTTCTCCGATATATTTTTCAATGTTGCGGATTTTTAAATTTTTGATTTTTCAGTTTTTTGATGTTTCAATTTTTCGTTTTTACAATTTTGTAATGTTTTGATTTATTGACGATCCGGTTTTTCTACTTTTAAAATTTTTCAAATTTTTGGATTTTTAGATTTCTCGACTTTTCAAGTTTTCGATTTCTCAATTTTTCAATACATATTTTAATTTTTACAACTTTTGCATTTCTGGATTTTTCCATTTTCAGTTTATAACGTTTCTAAATTTTTTTTTATTCTCCTATTTCTCAATTTTTTGACTTTTCAGTGGTTCGATTTTTCAGTTTTTCAATTAAATGTTTTAAATTTTCGTGTTATCGTTTTTCTATTTTTCAATTTTTCAAATTTTCAATTATTCGACTCCAGTTTTCGACTTTTCGATTTCTCACTTTGTCGATAAAATTTAAAAATCGAAAAATTGAAAAATCGACACATCGAAAAATCCAGGTGTCAAAAATCGAAAAGTCGAAGAATCGAAATATTGAAAAATCCCAAAACTTAAATATCGTAAAACTGAAAAATGAAAGAAAAACCAAAAATGGGAAACTAAATCGGGAAATCAAAACATTGAAAAATCGAAAAATTTAAAATGACAATTGAAAACAGAAAATCTAAAACCGGCAAGTCGAAAAATCGAAAGATTAAGCAGTCGAAAAAGTAAAAAAATCGACCCATCGAAACTCCAAAAGTCAAAAATCGAAAAGTCGAAGAATCGAAATACTGAAAAATCCCAAAACTGAAATATTGAAAAGCTGAAAAATGAAAGAAAAACTGAAAAATGATAAACCTGAAAAATCTGAAAACTGAAATATCCAAAAACTGAGAACCTAAAAAGTCGAAAAATCCAAAAAGTGAAGTCGAAAAATCGAAACCTTAAAAAACTGAAAAACCAAAAATCAAAAACCTGAAAAATCGAAAAATTAAAGAATTGAACAGGAATATCGAAACCCTCGAAAGTCAAGAAATGGGAAAATCGAAACATCGATTAATTGAAAAATCCAAAAAGTGACAGTTTATAAATTAATGTCAAATTTGAAAAATTGAAAAATCGAAAATTTGAAAAAACGGCAGTTGAAAAACAGAAAATCTAAAACAGGGAAGTCGAAAAATAGATAGATTAAGAAATCAAAACATTTGAAAAATTCGAAAACTTGAAAAACTGAAATATCGAAGAACTGTAATGAAAAATCGAGAAATCGAAAAATCTAAAATTTTAAATATTGAAAAATTAAAATATCAAAAACTGAAAAATCTAAAATTTAAAAAATTGGTCTAAAGAGTTTAGACAGTACTTCCCTCGCTGTCGGAAACTTGACGACTGCATACCTATTGTGTTTTTTTTCTCATTACATTTTTGTAGTGGGAATTTAAAAAAAAATTGCGATGACGTCATCAACATTTTTGCAAGGACACGTATATCAGTTGGGATAGATGTAGTGTAATACTAAGAATAAAATTATTATATTCTCAAATTTTCGGGAAAATGAATTGGGTCGTTTGAATATTGATTTGTAATAATCAATAAAATAACGAAACAATTTACTCACGTATACCTACGTATCAGAGGCAACTGAAAATCGTGTATGTATAAACATTGTTAATTTAAGATGACAGGCGTAACAGCATACGTGAGAGCCAAACACAGAAACTGTAAACAAAACGACCGTCGGTTTTATTGCTTCGACTTCCGCTTATTATATAAAACATTGGGTTTTATTTTAATTCTTGACGGTGAAATTCACAATTGGTTGATTATAAACATGTCTATTTCACATTCGCGGAATCAAGTGAACGCATAAAACAAATGCAGGTCTGTAATGTTAAAGTCGATGTAAATAAGCGTGCTACCCTTATGTTTCAACCGAGTTTTTCCTTTAACAAATTTTGTGTCTACCAAATTGGGTTGGTTGGGGTGTAATACTAATAATAAGTGTTGCCTTTAATTTAATCAATAAAATAAATTGACTTCATTAATTTTTTTGAACCACCTATTAAGAAAATCTAAAAAATATGAATGGAATGATAAATCACAAGTACAAACTCATCATATTTTTTGCATTTTAGATAGGATTTATTCAGCAAAATTTAAGGGTGACGTCATCAATTTTTTTAGGAGGGATGAACAAATACATTTTGAACAAAAGTTTACCATGCTCATAATAACTTTAAAATATTCCCAAGATTTCAAAGCATTCGGTTTTGTAATTCCTGATTAAATCGATAAAATAAATTCACGCCTTCATTAATTTTTTTGAGTCACCCTGCATATGCAAATCCAAAAATATGAATGGAATGATAAATCACAAGTACAGACTCATCATATTTTGTACATTTTAGATACGATTTATTCGGAAAACTTTTGAGCTGACGTCATCAGTTTTTTGTAGAAGATAACCAAATATATTTTGACTAAAAATTTATTACGCTCTTTATAACCTTAAAACATCTGCAAGATTTCAAAGCATTCGGTTTTGTAGTTCCTGATTAAATCAATAAAATAAATTTACGCATTCATTAATTTTTTTGAGTCACTCTGTATATGCAAATCCAAAAAATATGAATGGAGTGATAAATGACAAGTACAGGCTCATCATTTTTTGTACATTTTAGATATGATTTATTCGGCAAACTTTCGAGCTGACGTCATCAAGTTTTTGGAGGGGATAAGCAAATATATTTTGACTAAACATTTATTATGCTCTTTATGACCTTAAAACATCTGCAAGATTTCAGAGCATTCGGTTTTGTAGTTCCTGATTAAATCAATAAAATATATTTACGCATTCATTAATTTTTTTGAGTCACCCTGTATATGCAAATCCAAAAAATATTAATGGAGTGATAGTTCACAAGTACAGACTCATCATATTTTGTACATTTTAGATATGATTTATTCCACAAACTTTTGAGCTGACGTCATCAAGTTTTTGGAGGGGATAAGCAAATATTTTTTGACTAAAGATTTATGATGCTCTTTATAGCCTTAAAACATCTGCAACATTTCAAAGCATTCTGGTTAGCAGATTAAAAATTAAATTTCAAAATGTTGTTTTATAATTTTGATTTTTTTTCCAAAAATCTGGACGTTTCGGGTGAAAAGTCGATTCAGAGTTGTAAACTACATGTGTAGGACTATGTTATTTTATACAATTGAAAACCCATTTACTATGTACAATTTTGAAGTGACGTCATCGCTTTAGTGGTGGGGATGATTCGACAAATTTTGGTTAGCGTTTTACCATCTACATGATAATCTTAATATAAGTACAAAATTTCACAACAATCGGTCGAGTACTTTCGGAGATTATCTGTCTAATAAAAATCCGTGACAACAGACGGACAGACGGACAGACGGACAGACGGACAGACGGACAGACGGACGGACAGACGGACAGACGGACAGACGGACAGACGGACAGACGGACAGACAGACGGAAATGGGAGACCTATTTCTTCGTCTTCTAGGGGTCATGAAAGATCGAGAAAACGTAAAAGTAGAGAGTCGGCCGACGGACTCGATTACAATACTTCCTTTGCTTACGCTCGGGAAGTAAAACCGAAAAATCGAAAGATTAAGAAATCGAAACATTTGAAAAATTGAAATATGGAAGAGCTGAAATGAAAAATCTAAAATTTTAAATATTGAAAAATTAAAATACTAAAAAATTGAGAATTCTAAAATGGAAAAGTCGAAGAACAGAAATATTGAAAAATCCCAAAACTGAAATATCGAAAAACTGAAAAATGAAAGAAAAACTGACGAATCGAAAAACTGAAAAATCCCAAAATTAAAAAATTGAAAAATGAAAAATCGAAAAATCAAAAAAATCAAGTTGAAAAATCGAAACCTGAAAAATCAATTAACTGAAAAATCGACAAATAAAAAGTTTATAAAAGTCAAAAATTGACAAAATGACAAGTGAAAATCTAAAACCGGGAAGTCGAAAAATTAAACGATTAAGAAACCGAAACACTTGGAAAATTCGAAAACTTGAAAAATTGAAATATCGAAGAACTGAAATGAAAAATCGAGAAATCGAACCTGAATTAAAGTGAAGGAAACATGCAGCTTGTAATATTCTGATTAAATTAGTGTCAATTAAAAGTAAAACGCGTCGTTAAAAATATTATGACATTTTTTCTAGTTAATTTTATTCCTAGTTAGAAACAAACACTGTTGCCAACATAAGTCGAGGAGTCCTCAACCGTCATTTAATTTAAACTACACTTTTGATCCGTCATAGTTTTGACGATGATACACAGAAGTATTATGGGTTGCCTATACACCATTTCCAACGTTTCTTCTTTTTAGGGAAGAAGCTGACCTTCTGGCCCGTGCCCTCGGCTGCCGCCTGCTGAGGACATCCGTCAAAGAAGACGTCAACGTCGCCGCCGTGTTCCGGCACCTGGCGGCGCGGTGCCTTGCAGAACTTCGAGATCCTCGAGATTATGACTATTTCACCACCCCCACACCTCACCACCCCAATTCGCTTACAATCAGTACGTCCACACCTCAAAAATTTCATAATACATATTTGCGTGTTCCAGGTGCCTTCAGCCCTAGTCATTCTTCCAAAAACCACAACGGAACGATAGTATTGAGGCCCAACAAGCATAAAAAGAAGAAGAACGTCTTAAAGAATGCTTGTAGGATATTGTGACATCCAAAAGACTTTTATTTTAACAAAAAGGTGTCGTTTGCCATTGCTGAAAATACATGTAAAATATTGTAACAGTGTGTCGAGTAATTAACTGACTGATTTTCTAAGCCCTACAGGCCAATTGGTGAAGTGCTAATATTAATTTAGTTTGTAACGAAACTAGTTCGTATTGTCACTGATCGTGCACAGCTGCCAATGATTCTTGAGGCAGGTACAGTGTGGATATTTTGTAGCTAATAGATGTATGTTTGTAACATTTAATCAATAAACTATTGGTACTGAAGAGGTTTCATTTCAAATTTGGGCGGGAAACTCGTGATCACGTGGTTTGTAGTGTTGAAGCGAAAAAAAACTCGAAATACTTGAACTGGTGGTGTTTATTTTTGTTTTAAGATCAAAGAATGAGTACAAACCCTCCGCGCAGTGCTACCACAAGATGGAGAATGGCGCCACCTTTAAACTTGTAGCTTTCTATGGTCCGATCATCCTTTAATTGCTTGCCTTGGTGGATTAAGCGTTGTTGTTCAGGTGGTATCCCTTCGCGTTCTTCTAGTTTTTCTTTAATGGAGATGATCTTGTCGGAGGGTTCCACGTCGATCAGTTTTTCTTCGCCAGTCAAAGTTACTACTTTTATCAACATTTTAAGAACGAAAAACACGGACAATTTTGACGAACAACATGAAGATTGACACTAAAGAGTGTCAATTCTGACTTGGTTTGAATTTTGGCGGGAAAAATAAGTTGGTAACGTTCAAGCATTGTTTAAGTATATTATAGTTGGACAACCTATACGGACAATCACTTTCCCATGTAGAAAAGAATGAACATATATTTTACATCTCACTCGCTTCACTATGAAGTGGCGGTACCTTACGAAAGGGAGTAAAAATAGTCTGCAAGCACGTGATGTCGATAAGGTAGTAAACGGACGTATTAGTCAGTACGTTGTATGGGTAGCAGTCACAAAATAAGCAAACGTACGTAAATCCTCGAAATCGAATAATAAAAAAATCAAAAAAATAAAAATTGGAAAATCTAAAATTTAAAAATCGAGAAATTGAACAATCGGTTAATTCAAAAATCCAAACATCGAAAAACTGGAAAATCGAAAAATAAAAAAAATTGGACAATCGAAAATTTAAAAATTCCGAAAATTGAAAAATTGAAATATAGAAGAACTGAAAACTCAAAATATCGAAAAAAACTAATAATTTAAAAATTGAAAAGTTAAAACTGAGAAATCGAAAAACTGAAAAATCACAAAATTGAACGAAATATCCAAAAATTAGGAAACTAAAAAATTGAGAAACAGAAAAGTCAAAAAAGCAGAGTCGAAAAATCGCAAACTTAAAAAATCGAAAAATTGAAATATCAAAAACCTGAATAATCGAAAAATTGAAGAACTGAAGAACTGAAAAATCGAAACTTTGGGAAATGGAGAAATGGGAGTATAAAAAAATAAGATTAATTGAGAAATCCGAAAATTAAAAATTCAGAAACGTCAAAATTTGAAAAATAAAAAAATATTGAAGAACTGAAAAATTGAAAAATCTAAAATTTAAAACATTGAAAAATTAAAATATCCTAAAACTGAAAAATGGAGAAATCCAAACATCAAAAAATCAAAAAAATAAAAATTCGAAAATATAAAATTTAAAAATCAACGAATCGAGAAGTCGAAAATTTAAAAAATTGGAAAATTGAAAAAGCGGATAAATCAAAAATCGAAACATCGAAAAATCGAAAAACCGAAAAGCAAAAAATCGAAAAACCAACAAATCGAAAAATCGAAACATCGCAAAATTCAAAAATTGAGACATCGAGAAATCGAAAAATCAAAAGACCAAAAAATCTAGGAGTGGAAAAATTGAAAAACCGAAATAGGCCAAAAATATGGAAAAATTGATAAAACGAGAGATTGAACAATCAAAACATCACAACATCCGAATTTCAATAAATTGAGATCTCAAAAAATTTAAAAATTCGGAAATTTGAAAAATTAAAATATAAAACTGGAAACTAGAGAAACCGAAAAATCTAGAAATTTAAAAATTAAAATATGGAAAAGTTGAAAAATTGAGAAATTGAAATATAAAACAATCGAAAAATTGAAAAATCGAAAATACAATAAATGAAAAAGTGAAAAATCAAAGAATCGAAGTATTGAAAAATACTGAAAACTGAAATAAATGTCCAAAAATTGAGAAATCGAAAAACCAATAAAACGAAGTCGAAAAATCGAAGAATTGAAGAACTGAAAAATCGAGAGATGTGGGAAAATCAAAAATAGATTCTTTGAGAAATCAGAAAACTGAAAATTTAACGTAAAAATTTGAAAAATTGAAAAATTTAAATACTGAAGAACTGAAAAGTCAAAAAATCGAGAAATCGAAAAATCTAAAATTTAAAACACTGAACAATTAAAATATCGCAAAACTGAAGAATCGAGAAATCCAATTCAATTTAAAAAATTAAAAAATTGAAAAATCGGGACATTGAAACATTGGAAAATCCAGAAATTGAAAAGCTCAAAAGAAAAAAATCGAAAAACCGAGAAATCCAAAGATCGAAACATCGAAAAATTCAAAAACTGAGACATCGAGAAATCGAAAAATCGGAGAATCGACAAATGGAGGAGTCGGAAGCCGAAAAGGAAAGTTAAAAATTGAAAAATTGATAAATTGAGAAATTGAACAATCAGAACAACGAAACATCTGAATTCGATAAATTGAGAAATTAGAAAATTGAATAATCGAAAAATTTTAAAAAAGAAAAACTGGAAAATCGAAAATTAAAATTAAAAAAATCGAAAAATTGAAATATAGAAGAATTGAAAACTCGAGGTATCGAAAAACCTAGAGTTTTAAAAAATGAAATATTAAAATATCGAAGAGTTGAAAAATTGAGAAATCGAAGTATAAAACAGTCGCAGAATTGAAAAATCTAAAGTTTACAATAACTTGAAAATCCAAAAAGTAAAAAATCGAGAAATCAAAAAAAATCCATCAATTCAAAAATCGAAAAGTCGAAAAATTGAAATATTGATAATCTCGTAACTGAAAGAAATATTCAAAAAATTGAGAAATTAAAAAATTGGAAAATTGAGAAATCGAAATTCAAAAAAAGCAAAATCGAAAAATCGTAAGCTTAAAAAATCGAAAAATTGAAGAATTGAAGATGTTAAAAATCGAAAAACCGAAAATTTAGAAACGTGAAAATTTGAAATATTTAAAAACCGTAAAATTGAAGAGGACAAAAATTGAGAAATCCTATCATTGAAACATCGAAAAATAAAAAAATCGAGAAATGGAAAATTTGAAGAATGGAAGAATTGGAAAAGCCTAAAATTGAAATATTGAAAAATTGAGACATTTAAAGTTGAAAAATCGAGAAATCGAAAAGTCGAAAAATCTCAATATTCTGAAGTTTATAAATTGCACATTTTATTTATTTATTTTATCTTGTTTTCGAAATATAATAAACATTTCAAACAATGTCTGTAACTTATTTTAATGTAAATTATATTCATGTGGTTGACAAAATTAGATGTAATATTAGTCTGATTTTGACCTTATTCTAGATTTTACTACAGCAGAACGGCGTATCCTTTTTAAATTTTAGAAGTTACGGAAACTAGTTCAAGAAACAATTAGTTATCTCGTATTTTTGGAACAAAATCTACCAAAACGTCGGATAACAGCAATTGTTTTTCATAGAAACAAACAGTCTTCAAAGCAGCCTTTAACAACTCGATATTACAAACATGCCTCTTAAATTCTTAATGCGTGTTTTTCTGTCTTGTAATTATTTGTAATGTCAACGCCCAAAGTTTATGTCATTCTGTTATTTACTTTGAATATATATTTTCATTTTGTGTTAATATTTTTGTAACACCACAAATCTAAATCTTACTAAATCTTGTAAAACTAAACAATTATACCAGTTTAAAAACCCTTGGAAAGTTTCTGTCAGTCTTCAGATATAGTCAAATAAAAATAGGCGTCAAATTCATTTAAATACAATTCTTTCGTATCACGTTACAACGCGTTGCTTCATATTTTTAATGTCAAGTATATTTTCATATTTTGTACATAAATGTTTATACACATTACTGTTTACGGAACAATGTTAATTATGGATTTATGGATAACTCCTCGTATAAGAGCAGAATGAAGGGTGTTTGCCTTTGCTAATGTTTGATGGCGCCATCTGATGTAGAGTAAAATAAACCTAATACATTGGCTCACTGTAGTGAAAATGCGCGTTGATGAAAAATTTGTCCCACGCCTCCTGGATTCCTTGTCCTAAAGCTCACTATTTAGGCGAAGTAAAATTTGTATTAGGTTGTCCAACTATAATATACTTAAACAATGGTTCAAGTCACCATGAATGGGAGAAATTGTTGGTGTTCGAGTTGAATCGGGGTTTAGGTTGGTAATACGACTGAGTACTTCATGCGACATTTTATTACCGATTTGTTATCTTTATAAAAGTACATGAAAATATAAGGTTTATGCATAGGTAATATGATGATAATGATACAGCTAATAAGTTGGGCGCTTGTTACATTTGTTTACACTACATTAATGTGGTATTTGTACATAGGGATACTATCTTAGTATTGAATGTTGATAGCATAATACAGTAATACTATGGGTTGTGTCAAAACTTAATTAATTCTGATATACAGCGGTTATTTAAAAATTCGTTACACTATTATATCCCACACCAACTTAAATGAATCCTTATTAAAAGAAAATAATAATTATTATTTGCACTTCATTACCATCAGATGACTTCTGTGTCTGATTGTTGCACAACATGGACCCTCGTCCGAATTGCACATATTATTTTAAAGCTTTACTAATAACTTCTGTTTTCGTCTTAAATACCTATCTAACAACAATAACAATGCACCTACCCCTCAATCTCAATACATTTCATCAGAGTCTTACGAAAATAAGTAGTGAACACAACGAAAAAACGAAACCCGTATCTCAATTTGTAAACCTCGCTTCAATTCGTTTTAAAATCTCCTAAGAAAATATACTTACGATCTACTTAACCTAACTAGTCAGCCATTAATTCACAGCGAATTTCGAAACTATCACAACAGCTGAGATTTTTGTACCAATCATTGTACAAGTCAGGGCAAACCCGACTATACACAACCTTTGGTTTCACACAACGAATACTGAACCATGTACTGACTTAACTCCCGTCGCTCCCATTGCTATTACTGTCGTCCAGATCAGGCATGCTCACCCTCAGCTTCGACCTAAACCTAGGTACTTTCGGGTTTTTGGGCAAGAGACTCGGAAGGTCGATTACGTTCTTGAGAACGTAGTCGGGCCTGGGGTCCTCCTCCCCCATTTCGATACTGCTCAACGGCACCCACACCGTCCCACCCAGATTCGCCTCCAGTCCCCCTAAGATATCCGTCTCCAGCTTGTCCCCCACCATGATACACTGCTGAGGCTCCACCCCCAAATAATCGCAAGCTACGTGGAAAATCTTTCGATGCGGTTTCTCCCACGGGAGGTCCCCGGACACCACGACCACATCGAAAAACTTCTCCAAGTGCAGCAACGAGATCTTCTCCCACTGGGCACGGGAAGTACCGTTGGTAATCAAACCAACGAAGTAGTGCTGGCGCAGTTTTTGTAACAGGGTTTTGACGTCGCTGGATAGAGCGAGATGGTCATAACGTAACTGCAGCCACGTCTGGTAAACGTCGCCTGGAAGGTAAAGAAAACACGGTGAGTTGTCAACGTTTATTGAAATCGGTAAATAAAGAAAATTCCGCTGCGTAGGGCTATGACTAGTTTAAGAATACCGCCGTTTTTTATTTTGTAGCTTTCGACGGTTCGGTCGTCTTGGAGTTTTTTGCCTTTGTAAATCAGGCGCAGTTGGTCTGGCGGAAAACCCACACCTTCGCAGCCTTCGAGTTTTTCCTTGAGGCTGAGGATGGTGTCGGTGGGGTCCACCGATAAGACGTTCTCTTGGCCTGTTATGGAAATCACTTTCACTTCCATTTTTGGGGGACGAAGACACACGGAGAATTTTGACAAGGAGGGACGGGAAGTTTGACAAGTGACAAGTTTGACAGTGGGAAGTGGAGACTGAAGATCACGGGTGGCCTTGAACTTAGACTATACCGAGTGACAATAATTGTGATTTTTGTCGGGTTGGCAACCTATTTACAGATACGAGAGAGTTAGCTAATGTGTCAGACAAAATAAGAAGGGTAGCAGTAACTTTTGCCTTCCTAGTGTGGCATTAATCTTAAAAGTGTAAAATTTCGTTTATCGTATTTGCCAAATAGAAAGCAAAGAGCTAAGCTTGGAGGAATCATGACTTCAGAAAGTTTATAAATGGCATGAATAAACTTTGCTTTACATTACTACACACTGTAGCAATAAAATATGTCAGAAGTGCCACCATAGCGACACAAAACACTTCCTATCGAAAAAGTTACTAAAATTTATGCACAAAAATAAAACACAAAGCCATATATCTACCGAGTTTATTAGTTTGGAAAGTTTGTCTTGTGAAATGACACAAACAAATCGCTTGATGCTCCAATAAAATCTATAATTAGGGTGCCAGGAATCGAATAAGAAACTTCAACCTAAAAATAGGTGTCGTTTCTTATAATTTATAATATAATTAGAAAATAAAACTACTTTACGGGACACTTTTAGCTGCTGATGGTGAAACACGAGTTAAAACACTGTGATTTTCTAAATTTCTGCTCTAGTTAGTCATTTATAAACTCCGTTGCCAAGTTGCCGTTGATTGCAACTTTAATGTTTAAATTTGCCGTATTTAAATGGGTTATAAAAAAAGTGGAGGATTTAATTTGATTACGACAAAAATTTGCAATTTTAGACATGTTTTAAGTTTCTTGTTGCCGAAATAAGTCTACACATATTAAAACAAAAAGGCAATAGATAAGCCCGCCCACCCGCCCAATCTCAATTGTGATTTTTTTTTTATTCGTCGTGAGCTAAGGGGGCGGAGCTTAACTGCAAAATCCTTATTTCTCTTTCTTTTGAGTATCGTTCCCATCTCTAATGATATTTCGAACACTGGCTTAGTAACTCACCCTGTATACATCCTAATAGGCAAAACTTATTATATATGGTGACTATTCGAGAACCTTCGAAATTTCCTAAAGATGTCTTACAAAATTCCTAATCTTCCCCAAAATCTCCAAATGAAAATGCAATTTTTAGAATTTTCATTTTCTTTTAAATTATACAGGGTGTTTTTTAGAGGTGGCACAAGTTAGTTTTTTTAGTAATACACAGATTCAAAAAAATGGCGATAGTGTCATTTTTAACATGTGTGTTGCAGTATTTTATGATAATAAAAATAATTTTAATGTACAGAGTGTTCATAAAAAATCTAAAATAGCAATTTTCAACATTGTCGATATTTCTGTTTTCTTAAATAGAACACCTGTATTTTATTTATCACTGCTTCTTTCTTCAAAATTGCAACTCTTTTCTCAAAATCACCCAATTGAAATATGGCATATAAATATTTCGAAAATCTTGGTCCGGTATCATCAACATGGTATGTTTTACCATTTAGCGCATCAAGATTTCTGTCCGTGATTTTTTTGTGGATTTTAGGTTGCTTTTCCAAAAAAACTATAATTTTTCATGCCATTTTTAACCTTTTTTCGAGCACCTTCGGAAATTACCTAGTTAAATTTTTTTGTAGATTTCGACCTCATGAAATCAATTCAAAAACGAAATGTGACAGTATTTAGAATTTTGAAATTTTTTAAATTATACAGGGTGTTTTTGAGAAATGGCACGACTTAGTTTTTTAAATAAATAAATGCCTCATTTTGAAATACATGACATATTTTGATTCTTAGGCTTTACAACCGTAGTGAAATTCCGATGCGGTGTTGCCACGTTTTTTTCGATTTTTTTGAATTTCTTCAGTAATGCAGGGGTTATAAAAAATCGTCATAGTGTTATTTTTAACATTTGTGTTACAATATTTTATGAAGAGATAAACGGAAATAGGCACTTTGTGGTGGAAAATTAATTTTAATATACAGAGTGTTCATAAAACATCTAAATTTATCACAATTTTCAATATTGTCGTTATTTTAGTTCTTTGAAATAAAACATTATTCTCTTTGTGTTCGAAAATTTTCCCAGAATCGTCAAAATGAAATGAGAGAATTTTTAGAATTTTCAAAAAAATTTAATTCTACTTTTTCAAAAAACTCAATTTTTCATGACATTTTCGACTTTTTTTCAGCACCTTCGAAAATCACCTAATCAGAATTTTTGTATATTTCGATTTCATGAAGTTATTTCGGCCTTCATTTCTTAGAAAAATTCCTGATCTGTCCCCAAAGTCTCCAACACGAAATTTGACGATTTTTAGAATTTTCCACTTTTTTTTATTATTATTATAAAGAGTGTTCCTGAGAGATGCCACAACTTTTTTTTTTAATAGGGTACTCGCTATACCCATAATTTTTGCGATTTTGAAATTCCGATGCGGCGTTACATTTTGCCTTTTTTTTTTAAATGTGTAGACTTCTTTTTACAACATTAAACTTAAAATATGTATAAAATTGAAAATTTGTAAAAGGAAATACATATCGATTTTTTTATTAGACTCCGCCCCATAATTACAAAATCCATATTTCCTTGCAAAAATATACCATTTTGACCATGTTTGAATTTTTTTCTTGTGAATAGATTGCTATTCCGAAGATTCTGAGGATTTTGAAGGTTCTGAAAATTCTGAAGAGATCAAAGTTTCTAACAATTTTGAAGTTTCGGAAGAATTTAAAAATTATAAAAATTCTAATGTTTCAGAAACTGCAGAAATTTCAAAAATTCCGGATATTTCGCGACTCTAGAGATGTCAAATATTCTAAACGTTCCAGATACTTCGAGATTCTAGAGATTCCGGAAATCCTAAAGATTCCAAAGATTCTGAGTACTTCGGAGGCTGAAGATTCCAAAAGGGCTGAAGACTGAATATTATGAAGATTCTGAAGATTATAAAAATGTCGAAGGTTCAGAAAATTTAAAAAATCCTGAAATTCCGAGTTTCTAGAGATTCCAAAAGTTTCAAAAATGAAAAAAAAACATCCTAAAGATCTTGAAGATCCCAAAGATTCTAAAAATTTTCAAGATTCCAAGGGTCTAAAGGTTCTGAAGATTCAAACGTTTCTTAAGATTCTGAATATTGCGAAAACTGAAGATTCCAAAAAATCTGCGAACTATGAAGTTCCAGAAGATCCTGAAGAATTTGCAAATGGATTCCAAAGATACCAAAGATTCCAAAGGTCCCAGAGATTCTAGAAATTTTAAAGAGTCGAAAAGATTTTGAAAGTTCTAAAGATTCCGAAGATTCTGAGGATTTTGAAGATTCTGAAAATTCTGAAGAGATGAAAGTTTCTAACAATTTTGAAGTTTAGGGAGAATTTAAAAGTTATTAAAATTCCAATGTTTCACAAACTCCAAAAATTTCAAAAATTCCAGATATTTCGCGACTCTAGAGATTCCAGATATTTTAAACGTTCCAGATATTTCAAGACTTACAGATTCCGGAAATACTAAAGATTCCAAAGATTCTGAATAATTCGGAGGTTGAAGATTCCAAAAAGGCTGAAGACTTTGAATATTACGAAGATTCTGAAGATTATAAAAATATCGAAGGTTGAGAAAATTTAAAAAATCCTGAAATTCCGAGGTTCTAGAGATTCCAAAAGTTCCAAAAATTAAAAAAAACATCCTAAAGATCTTAAAGATCCCGAAGATTCTAAAGATTCTAAAACTTTTCAAGATTCCAAGGGTTCTAAAGGTTCTGAAGATTCTAACGTTTCTCAAGATTCTGAATATTTCGAAAACTGAAGATTCTAAAAAATCTGCGAACTTTGAAGTTCCAGAAGATTGTGAAGAATTTGCAAATGGATTCCAAAGATACCAAAGATTCCAAAGGTTCCAAAGATTGTAGAAATTTTAAAGAGTCGAAAAGATTTTGAAAGTTCTAAAGATTCCGAGGATTTTGAAGATTCTGAAAATTCTGAAGAGATGAAAGTTTCTAACAATTTTGAAGTTTAGGGAGAATTTAAAAGTTATTAAAATTCCAATGTTTCACAAACTCCAAAAATTTCAAAAATTCCAGATATTTCGCGACTCTAGAGATTCCAGATATTTTAAACGTTCCAGATATTTCAAGACTTACAGATTCCGGAAATACTAAAGATTCCAAAGATTCTGAATAATTCGGAGGTTGAAGATTCCAAAAAGGCTGAAGACTTTGAATATTACGAAGATTCTGAAGATTATAAAAATATCGAAGGTTGAGAAAATTTAAAAAATCCTGAAATTCCGAGGTTCTAGAGATTCCAAAAGTTCCAAAAATTAAAAAAAACATCCTAAAGATCTTAAAGATCCCGAAGATTCTAAAGATTCTAAAACTTTTCAAGATTCCAAGGGTTCTAAAGGTTCTGAAGATTCTAACGTTTCTCAAGATTCTGAATATTTCGAAAACTGAAGATTCTAAAAAATCTGCGAACTTTGAAGTTCCAGAAGATTGTGAAGAATTTGCAAATGGATTCCAAAGATACCAAAGATTCCAAAGGTTCCAAAGATTGTAGAAATTTTAAAGAGTCGAAAAGATTTTGAAAGTTCTAAAGATTCCGAGGATTTTGAAGATTCTGAAAATTCTGAAGAGATGAAAGTTTCTAACAATTTTGAAGTTTAGGGAGAATTTAAAAGTTATTAAAATTCTAATGTTTCACAAACTCCAAAAATTTCAAAAATTCCGGATATTTCGCGGCTCTAGAGATTCCAGATATTTTAAACGTTCCAGATATTTCGAGACTTACAGATTCCGGAAATACTAAAGATTCCAAAGATTCTGAATAATTCGGAGGCTGAAGATTCCAAAAAGGCTGAAGACTTTGAATATTACGAAGATTCTGAAGATTATAAAAATATCGAAGGTTCAGAAAATTTAAAAAATCCTGAAATTCCGAGGTTTTAGAGATTCCAAAAGTTCCAAAAATTAAAAAAAACATCCTAAAGATCTTAAAGATCCCGAAGATTCTAAAGATTCTAAAACTTTTCAAGATTCCAAGGGTTCTAAAGGTTCTGAAGATTCTAACGTTTCTCAAGATTCTGAATATTTCGAAAACTGAAGATTCTAAAAAATCTGCGAACTTTGAAGTTCCAGAAGATTGTGAAGAATTTGCAAATGGATTCCAAAGATACCAAAGATTCCAAAGGTTCCAAAGATTGTAGAAATTTTAGAGTCGAAAAGATTTTGAAAGTTCTAAAGATTCCGAGGATTTTGAAGATTCTGAAAATTCTGAAGAGATGAAAGTTTCTAACAATTTTGAAGTTTAGGAAGAATTTAAAAGTTATTAAAATTCTAATGTTTCACAAACTCCAAAAATTTCGGAATCTGAGAAAAAAAGGGAAAAATATAAGCCCCGCCCACCCGCCCGATCTCAATTGTGATAATATTTTTTTATTCGTCGTGAGCCAAGGAGGCGGAGCTTAAATCCAAAATCCTTATTTCTATACGAGAAATGAACAACATATTTTTGAGTATCGTACTGTTCAAAGAATACTATGTATATTAAGAAAAAATTAAAGCCAAAGATTAAGCCCCACCTATACCTGTCCTGATCTAAATAGTAATGAAATTTTGTTCGTTGACACAACCAAGGGAAAATCCATTTTAAACGTGTTTTAAGATTCTAAGAATAAAAAAACCATCACATTTGAGATGGAGTGGGTGGGCGGGGTTTATATTCTGCCTTTGTTTAATGTACATAGTATTTTTTGAACAACACGATACTCAAAAACATGTTTTTAATTTCTTGTAAGGAAATAAGTATTTTGCAGTTAAGCTCCGCCCTCTTGGTTCACGGCGAATACTAAAAATCATCACAATTGAGGCAGGGTGGGTGGGCGGGCTTACATTTTGCCTTTTTGTTTTAATATATGTAGACTTCTTTTCACAACATTAAACTTAAAATATGTTTAAAATTGAAAATTTGTATACGGAAATTCATATCGACTTTTGACAATTGCAATCCATATTTCCTTGCAAAAATATAGCATTTTAACCATGTTTAAAGTTTTTTGTTGTGAATAAATGGCTATGTATATTGAGAAAAAAAAAAGGCAAAATATAAGCCCCGCCCACCCACCCGATCTCAATTGTAATGATATTTTTTTATTCGTCGTTTATTCGGCGAAGCTTAACTGCAAAATCCTTATTTCTAGACGAGAAATGAAGAGCATATTTTTGAGTATCGTGTTCTTCAAAGAATACTATGTATATTAAGAAAAAATTAAAGCAAAGATTAAGTTCCACCTATACCTGCCCTGATCTAAATAGTAATTACATTTTATTTGTTGGCAGAACCAAGGGAAAATCCATTTTAAACGTGTTTTAAGATTCTAAGAATAAAAAAATCATCACAATTGAGGCGGGGTGGGTGGGCGGGGTTCATATTCTGACTTTTTTTAATGTACATATTTTAAGTTTAATGTTTTGAAAAGATGTCCGCACATAATAAAACAAAAAAACCAAATGAAAGCCCACCCACCCGCCCTGTCTCAATTGTGATAATTTTTTTATAATTTGCCATGAACCAAAGGAGTGGAGCATGATGGGGTGGAGCTTAACTGCAAAATACTCTGTACACTAAGAAAAATAGGCAAACTATAAACCCCGCCCACTCACCCAATCTCAATTATGATGATTATTTTCTTAATATACGTACTGGTACCAAGTTTTTTAACAAGTTATCAAAATTTTAAGTTTTTAAAAATGCCAAGGTTGTAATAATTTTCCTCATTTTTTTTACAGGAAAAAAACAAAACACTGGTGTACATTAAAAATGAATAAAAATGTTTTAACCTCCAAGTTTAATAGTGGTCGAATGTCACCTTGATATTTTCTCGTATAAATCAAAATTTACTTATCATGGGGGGTCAGGTCTCATACGAATATCTAAAAAAAATAATACGTGACTTATGAAATGAACAAAAAATCATCACAATTGAGACGGGGTGGGTGGGCGGGATTTATATTCTTCATTTTTTTTCAATGTACATAGTATTTTTTGAACAACACGATACTCAAATTTTGCAGTTAAGCTCCGCCCCCTTGAATCACGGCGAATAAAAAAAATCGTTACAATTGAGATAGGGCGGGTGGGCGGGGTTTCATTTTGCCTTTTTGTTTTAATATGTGTACACTTCTTTTCACAACATGAAACTGTAAATATGAAAATGGAAAATTGGTATAAGGAAATATTGATTTTGCAATTAGGCTCCGCGTCATAATTGCAAAATCCATATTTCCTTATACAAATTTTCCATTTTCATATTTCAAGTTTCATCTTGTGAAAAGATGGCTATGTATATTAAGAAAAAGAAAAGGCAATATATAAGCCCCGCCCACCCGCCCTGTCTCAATTGTGATGATTTTTTTATTCGAAACAAGCCGAGGGGCGGAGCTTAATTGTTAAATCCCTATTTTTCTACGACAAATTACCATGTGAAATATGTTCTTAAGTAATCGTGTTATCCGAAGACAAGTAAATGTATTAATTAAAAAAGAAAACCAAAAGAGAAGTCCCACCCATCCGGGGATTTTCCTTTAAGTTGGCAGCACTGCACACTATTACAATTTGATTGGTTGAAAACCCAACGTCAACGACAACGCAACCGTGAAAGTTAAAAGTTGGTCATCTCGAACGTCACCCCAACGTCGTGCCAACTTTCAACGCCAACGTCAACGTCAACGGCGAACAGCAACGTCAGCGACAAGTTTATAAATGGACCTTTAATTGCATAGCTGACGTACGCGTCATGGCTAACTAGAGCAGAAATCTAAAAAATCATCCATAATCACGCTATTGGAATACACTACAAAGTTAGTATAGTTACACGTTTTAAAATTCAACATTAACCTAACTTTTTCGTTGTGTAACATTAATTGATTTAAGTTCACCTTTAAATAGGTCAATATTTATTACAATTGAATTATTATTTCTCTTTGCATATGTTCACAAATGAAACCGGATGAAGTTACATTCATAAAATGAATTCTATGAATATATTTCAACACACAAAATTTTCCAATACCGCTCCAAACCCGGCCATTTCCTGCGATATTCCCGCGAGTACAAAAATTCCGCCAACAATCACTATCACCACAACAAAGATAACAAAAATAAAAATCAAAATAAAACACTTCAGACAATCAAAAGTCAACAACCTACGATAACCATTTGGCACCACGCCCGACTGAAGTACAGGTCGTCGCCTCTGCCAAAACGATAAGAACACAAAACAAAACAAACGACAACTCTAGACATAGAAAAAAATCGTTACCTACCAGCGTACTTATTATACTGATCCCCCAAAGCCTGTGCCCACAGCAGCCGCCTCCAGGCGTCCAAACTCATCGACAAGTTCTCCGGACACTTCCTAAACGCTCTCAAATACGCTTTCGACGCCGCCGACGCCAAATCCACAGGGATCGCCCATTTCTCCCACAAGATCTGCGCTAGCTAGAATTAATAAACGTGCGTAAATCACTTGTTGCCAACCACCCACCAACCCGAAAATAAAACCGCCTCCGATGGTTGTCACGATGATACACTTTTTGTGTCGCCGTCTTATTATGGGCACTGTCCAATTTTGAGTTATTATTTTTAGGTCTATAGATCATATTGATACGTAACGCGACCATTTCAAAATCTAACTAATACTAAGTTATCATAGCCATTTTGGTCTTAGATTAGACGGCCCTAGCGTAATGGGACGCCATACCCCTTGCTTTAATCTTTGTCAGACACAAATAAAACTCCAGAAACTTTAAGGCTTTTTTTAACTACAATCTACAATCGAACAAAAATAAGTCAATAGGTCAGTCTATACACATTTATTGAAATATGATACAAAACTTGCTTCTCTCGTATAAAACTTAGCGTAACATCAACACCAAAAAATGCATTAATCCCCGAACAGCTTCTTTCCCAGTTCCATCAGCCTATGGTTCCGGCAAACCCTCAAGGCCTCCGCCTTCTTCAAAACCGCGGTCACGCTCTCATTGGCGTCCACCAAGTGGCAAAGAAAATCTTCATAGGCAGACTTGACGTTCGGTGGGAGCGTCCCGATCTTCACTTTCTTCAAAGTCACGATTATTCCCTCTGCCCAGCCACTCTCAATCGCGAATTCCGAGATCCACGGAATCTGGGCTAGAACCCCCGACATGGTCTGCATGCCCAAGAACCACAGTTCCATGATCTCCATCCAGTGCTCTTTGTACGACATTGCGACCACTAAAGCCGTGGGGTCGTTACTCTCGTCGATTATATAGGCGTCCCAGAGGAATCTAATCGTGGCTTGGATATAACGACAGATCGAAAAGTCGTTCTTTTTTACTTTATTCGACAACTGTTTGAGCAACAATAACCCTAAAACGCAAAGATTTCCATGGAGGACTAAGTTCTCAGGGATGTCCTTCAATTCGGGTAGATTTTCAAAGATGAACCTTAGAAGGTCGTTGAAAACGGGGCTCGCGTCGACGTACTTTGTTTCCAGGACTGTGAGATTCATAAGGACGTTACAGGCGCTGATCATCGCAGTGCGGGAATCCTGCATTTCGGCGAGGATCTCCGGTGATAACTCCTGTTTGGGTTGGTTGAGGACCTTCAGGCGCTCGGACCTCGGTACCGGTGGACGTTTATAGTGGACTATCGACCAGTGGAACTGGAGGAAGTCGGAAAGCACTTTGTCTTCGTTGTTTTTGAGGATGATGGCACGGGCTGGGTCTTCGACGGCTAGGTGGCAAAGCCCCGGTAACAGGATTCTGAGAATATCGACCGAGTTCTCGGCTGTCGCTTCCGTTTCTATTCCTGATTTCTCAGCGACGCGTTTGGCTTTACGTGCGTAGAAACTCTCATTGGACACCTCGAGAATAAAGGGTAAGAGCTGGTAGATTTGGATGCGGAGTGCCGAAGTCTCTTGGGCTAACCACGCCGCTAAGACGCGAATCGTACCATACACGAACCATTTCTCATCCCCTGCTGGTTTATTCTTATCAGCGGCCACTTTCAACAAAAGGTTGATAATGGCGGTGAAGGCCCCCTTCAAGCCCGTATACAGAGTCTGCTTTTCCTTTTGATCCAAATCGAGCTGATCCGTCGAGATATAATTGATCGAGAGCTCGAGAATGATGTAGCAAGCAGTGATCAAATTTCTCTGAGTCGTGGCCGCCTTCAACCCCTTTCCATCCAGTTGCATTCGTACCTCAATCGCCGCCAACTGTATCATCAACAAAAAAAATTGCTTGGGTTTGTCCTCGTCGCTCATCGCCCATTCCACCCCCAATACATCCAACACACTCGACGCCAGAATCAACGCCGGATTCCGCTGTGCTGCGCCAATTTTGCTCTGTAAAATATCCGTCAAACCCTTGTACAAGCTCATCGGCCACGTCTCCTTGTCCGCGCTCGCCAGAATCTTCTTCGGACAACTCAACAACATCGCATTCAACACCTGACACAGCTCGAACTTCCTCTTATCCTGGTCGGTCTCGAAATCCACCGCTACTTTATTCATCAAGGCGTGAAACGTCTCGGGTTTACCCTCATCCCAGCTCTTCACCCCCAGATTACTAATTAACACCGCGACGATCGTCAAGGCTTCATCCGACTGGAAGCTCCCCTGGGAGTAGATCTCGCTCAACTTGGAAATCCCCCCGGCCTCGATCAGCACCTGCTGCCCGGCCCGGAAGCTCGCGATGCCTTTGAGGCAGTTGTAGGTCTCCCCCACCGACATGAGGTCCTCGTCGTCGGCCTTCTGGACGATGTCCAAAAAAATGGGAACATTGGCGAGCATTTCGGGGTTAGTGGCGAGCTCTTCTTCATTGCAGAAGACGGTGAGGATGGACAAGGCCACTGATTTGTAGATCGAAGGGGGACAGTCCACCGGGACGTCGTCGGTGAGGAGGAGACGTTTGATGAAGTCGAAGCCGATGGCTTCGAAGATGGCTTTTTTCGCCACGGGATTGCAGTCTTTGCCTTAAAAAATGAGAAGGGGATGTAGTGGTGGGGGTTAGTGGGGTCTTTTATTATGTGCTGTGGTCGGTTGTGACTATGAGAGTGGTTGTATAGTTGGTTTGTTTTCGTAAGCTGACGCTTCGAGAATTTTGAACGTCAGTTTAGGAATGTGAATGAGGTTAAGTTGTCTATAAATTTGGATTTATGATTATTGATAATAATTTAATGAATGGAGGATTATTTTGTGCTGATTCCAACGCCTCATCCCTGACCTAGTTCTGTTTTATATAATCTGAGTTGTTTACATGACTGATATGTCTAAATTTATCGTACTAAATTTCGACTCTTTACGAGCGCTCGTTCTGATACAAGATTCAATTGAACACTACCGAGACACGCAACAGAAAAATGAGCCTTATTTCTGGTTATTAGATCACGTGAATAGGTGATTGAATAACATTAAGGCAACTATTTTACTGCATGAATTGAGCGTTTCTTCGGGTTTTCCATTAAATTAAAAAACCACAAGTTTCATTTAATGACGACAGTGTTCAGAAAGTTTCCAATGAATAATACACAATTAGAATTAACATTGTCCAAACACGTGAATCGATCTTTCAATTTCAACGATTATTTCTTCGTTAATTACGCAAATATCAAAATTTTAAAAAGTTGACCTAACCTGAAAAAATTTGATTTTTTTACCAAGCTGTTTTATACCAATGCAACAAAATGGGCAATTTGTGCCAAGGTGACCGCAAAATTCCAACCTCGTGATGATCGTGACGTTTAATTTAGCTAGTACTTGCTAAGTTAAGACTGATTTTGGCAAATGACATAAGAAAATAATGGGTGGGTGGGCGGGGCTAGTACTTGCTAAGTGTTTTTATCGTACACATCCAGATTTTTGGAAAAAACCGCGCTGAAACAATTTTTCGTTTTAGCAATTCTTCGGATTTTCAATTTTGGGATTTTTCAGTTTTTCGTTCTTTCAATTTTCCGATATTTCATATTTTAATTTTTCAATACATATTTCGATTTTTCAGTTTCTCGATATTTCAATTTTTGGCGTTTTTCGAATTTTTGATTTTTCAACTTTTCAATTTCTCGAATTTCAGATTTTCAATCCTTCAATGTTTGGATTTCCCGATTGTTTTTTGTGTTTCAGTTTTGAGATTTTCAGTTTTTCAATTTCCGATCAATCAATTT
This sequence comes from Zophobas morio, assembly GCF_036711695.1. NCBI lineage: Eukaryota > Metazoa > Arthropoda > Insecta > Coleoptera > Tenebrionidae > Zophobas > Zophobas morio. The sequence continues at coordinate 2,870,867 of NW_026972112.1, forward strand.
GTTTTTTTTTCAATTTGTTATAATGTTTGTAACATTTTGTTCGATTGTGGCTTCATTCATAATTTTAGTCCTCTTCTTTGAGAAGACAAACTCATTCAAATTAATAGAGAAATATGTATTTTATGGGGCTTAATCTTTGTTTTTTTAATATCTAGAGTTCTATGTCAACAACAGGATAGTTAAACATGTTTTTTAGTTTCTTGTTGGGAAAAGAAGACTTCGCATATTAAGAAAAACTGGACAAAATATAAGCCCCACCCACCCACCCGTTCTCAATTGTGATGAATGTTTTATTCATTGTGAGCTGAAGGGCGGAGTTTAGTTGCAAAATCCTCATTTATTTACAAGAAATTACCATATGAAACTCATCACAACTGAAATTGGGGCGAGTGGGCGGGGCTTAATTTTTGTGATTTTTTTTAATATAGAGAGTTTTCTTTCAACAACAGGATAGTCAAACATGTTTTTAGTTCCTTGTTGGGAAAAAATGACTTCGTATATTAAGAAAAAATGGACAAAATATAAGCCCCACCCACCCACCCCTTCTCAATTGTGATGAATGTTTTATTCATTGTGAGCTGAAGGCCGGAGTTCAGTTGCAAAATCCTCATTTATTTACAAGAAATTACCATATGAAACTCATCACAATTGAGATTGGGGCGGGTGGGCGGGGCTTAATTTTTGTGTGTTTTTTTAATATATAGAGTTTTCTTTCAACAACAGGATAGTTAAACATGTTTTTAGTTTCTTTTTGGGAAAAGAAGACTTCGTATATTAAGAACATATGACAAAATATAAGCCCCGCCCACCCACCCCTTCTCAATTGTGATTAATGTTTTATTCATTGTGAGCTGAAGGGCGGAGTTTAGTTGCAAAATCCTCATTTCTCTACAAGAAATTACCATATGAAACTCATCACAATTGAGATTGGGGCGGGTGGGTGGGGCTTAATTTGTGTTTTTCCTCCATATAAGTAGTTTTCATTCAAAGATTTTTTGGCGAAAAAACCAAAAGATATATTAATATAAAAAACATAACGTCAATCCATTATTAAATAATTTTCGGCCTTCCTCCTAATGTAAGACCCAGAATAACTTGTACTTTCTCGTTTTTCTCGAAAAACTGAAGAAATGAAAAACTGAAAAATCTAAAAATTGAAAACTCGTGAAATTTGGAAAATTTAAAAATAAAAAAAAAAAGTATAGTAAAATTAAAGAAAAAAAAATTGAAAGATTGCAAATTGAAAAACTGATGAAACAAAAAATTGAAAAAAAGTGAAATTGAAAAACAAACACTTATAAAATCGCAACATTGAAGAATTGTAAAAAGAAAAATTAAAAATTGAAAAATCGAGAAACTCAAATCGAAAAATTGCTAAATCTAGAAATTGAATGGAAAAGTTGAAAAATTAAAAAATTTAAACGTGAAACCTCGAAAAAATGAAGAAACTAAAAAAAGGAGCAATCTGACCTCATGATGATTGTGACGCTTAACTTAGCTAGTACTTGCTAAGTTAAGACTGATTTTGGCAAATCACATATCTGTTAAGAAAAAAATGGGCGGGTGGGCGGGGCTAGTATTTGCTAAGATAAGATAGATCTTGGCAAATGGCATTTCTTCTAATAAAATAAGGGGCGGGTGGGCGGGGCTAGTATTTGCTAAGATAAGACTGATTCTGCCAAATGATATTTGCTCTAATAAAATCAGGGGCGGGTGGGCGGGGCCAGCCTTTGCTCAGATAGACTGATTTTGGCAAATGACATCTGGAGGGCTATTGAATGAACCCTACTCGACTTATTATTGTTTAAAAAAGTGAATCCTGAAAATGTCTGCTGAAATTGGGCAAACTCTAGGAATTTAAACGTGTTTTTTTAAAGTCTAGAAATTTATTCCAAACATCTTCGGTGAGACATGTATTCGTCCTTTTTCAATTTTTTGATTTTTTAATTTTTCTATTTTTTCGAATTTTCGATTTTTTTAATTTTTCCATTTTCAGTTTCTGGGCTTTTCAATTTTTCTATTCGGAATTGACAATTTTTTTTCTCGATTTTTTTTATTTCTGAGTTTTCGCTTTTCTATAGTTGAATTTTCAATCATTCTAGTTTTTCAATTTTTCATTTATTCAATTTTGACACCCAATGGGTAAAAGAGGGTAACAGATTATATATATATATATATATATATATATATATATATATATATATTCAATTTTGAGATTGTCAATTTTTCGTTGCGGTTTTCTGTTTTCCTTATTTTTTCAATTTTTCGGTTTTTCTTTTTTCCAATGCGAAATTTTTCAATTTTTGTATGTTTTAATTTTTCGTAAATATGTAATAATAACTACAATTTTCAAAATTTTTCACTTTTTCAATTTTACGATTTTAGAATTTTTCCATTTTTCAGTTAATGGATTTTAGAACTTTTTGATATATTTGATTTTTCAATTTTCCGTAATTTCTCGATTTTTAATTTTTCAGTTTCTCGATATTTGATTTTCCAAATTTTTGGATATTTCAATGTCAGTTTTTCGCCTTTTGAATTTGACGATTCTATAATTTTTCGATTTTCCAATTTTTGGGTTTTCCAATTTTTCGATTCGATTTTTTTTCTTCTTTCCAATTTTTTGATTCACTATTTTTTTCCGTTTTAAGTTTCTCAATTTTTAGTTTTTCAAGTTCCAACTTTTCGTTTCTTCAGTTCTTCGATTTGAAAATTTTACATTTTCCAATTTTTGGATTTTGTAATTTTGCGTTTTTTTAATTTTTCGATTTTTCAACGTTTTGATTTGTAATTTTATCGGTTTTCAATTTTTCGATTTGCATTTATTCGTTTCAGTTCTTTGTTTTCTTAGCTTTTTCAAATTTTCGGTTTTTTAGTATTCTAATTGTATAATTTTTCTTTTTTTCTCTTTTTCGGGTTTTAATTTTTCGATTATTCAACCATTAGATTTTTAAAATTTTCATTTTTTAGTTTTTCGTTTCTTCAATTTTTGATTTGCATTTTTTCTAGTTTTTAAATAAGTAGTAGTAACTTGGATTTTTAAAAATTCTCACTTTTTTAAATTTTACGATTTTAGAGTTTTTTCATTTTTCAGTTATTGCATTGTAGAACTTCTCATTTTCTCGATGTTTAATTTTTCAAATTTTTCTATATTTCAAACTGTGTTTTATACACTGCAAAAAAATGAGTAATTTGTGCCAAGGTGACCGCAAAATTCTAACCTCATAATGATCGTGACGTTTAACTGACGTCATTACTAACCTAAAATCACAACTGGCAAAAGACGCAGTTACCGAATGACTCAAATCTACGACTTTTCATCACTGCTTTCTCTAAACCACAGTAAACAACAATCCAAAGGTCGTAGTCCATGTTTTTGATAAGCAAAAAATACATTAACAAAAATTCTGGCATTTAACATTCCAAAACAAACCTAACGAAGTGCAGGTGCCAAATTATTTTTAGAAACCATCAAAAAAAAGTGCAGTTACGGTTTTATAACATACTGAGTGTTTCAGAAAATATCGGTACTGCACTTTTAATAAGAATTTAGCGCTTCGTTGAAATACTGGTTGTCTATCCCGCAGGCGGCAAACACCCGAAAATGCGTAACAATGTTAAGCCAAAATTGACATTTATAACAGGCGACAACTAGTCATCAATCATCATTACGAAGCGGCAAAATTGACGCAATTTCAAGGCCAACTTGGTGTACGATCTTTTATAATATGAAACATAGATAAATCTAGAACTTCCGAAAACTCCGATAAGGTAATTTTCAATTGCGTTGAGAACGTAGGTACGTTTGATCTTATCAACATTAAGTTAGTCTTTCAACTAGTGTTATTATTATAAGATAATTGACTGCCAAAGTTCGTTAAACCAGCTGTTTTTAGTTATATATAATTAATGCTAATTTTCGTTGAAAAAAATAGCGAATTAATTTTCGAAAAACAACAATACAATATTGTGTTTACTACAGCTGTTCTATCGTGTAAATCAGGCATATGTTCAACCAATTACATCATTTTGTTCAAACAATGACAGCTGGTGTAAATCACTAGAAGTGTGGTTAAGGGATAAAAATTTCCCGGTGCTACGGAAGCCCTGATAACAGGCCAAGCTCTTGTCAAAAAGGTGTACTCATGAATTACATTTTTGTTATTGATCAGTTATAATTAGGTTTGTTTTTAGTCGTTGGTGTACGCATTTATCAACATCTATAAAACCAGTGCAAACAAAGTACGCGAATTTGTGCGCACTTAACTATTTTATCGTTTATTTATAACAAAGCTGAAATAGATTTTTAGCGAAACATTTATGCGCTTGTTTTCATAATGTAAAACGCATTCGATAAAATCTTACATGTATCCAATTATCGGATTGGTGATTACTCAACGAATACTAATTAAAATTATCATAAAATTACACAAGTTAAGTTTAATTGCACTGAGAGTATCAGCAGATATAAAAAACAAAGTATAGAATAACAGTTCAAATTTCAAATCTTTTGTACGATTGTATTAATCTTAATTCCCCATCGTTGTGAAACTTGCTCTCGAAACGAGTTTCTATTTTCATTTCCGCAAATATGAAAAGTTCATTAATAAAGACATCCAGTTGGCAACATCCTCAAAATAACGTAAAGACTTTCAACAGCTGCATTCAATTGAGAAATGTTTGGACACCTAAAATAATTAGACGATCTCTATTTCTAATCGCATTACAAACCACTGAGTAACAAGTTGTAACTTAAGCGTCCCTTCGAAACGCGTCCAAAACCAATTGAGTGATTATATTATAGCAGTTATTCGGCCTCGGAAATGGCAACTTTCTCTTCACAATCAACCGTTTCTACCGGCATTTACGAGCACATAATCAAAGACCGTTTGTGAAACAAAAACTGTTTACCTTTCGGCCAAACATGGTCCCCCGGTTGACGTCACGCCGTCTCCCCCAATCAAAATCCACACATCGCCTACTCAGTTTCCTCTCGAAGAAAACAATAGGGTCAAAGTACACGACACCGGATACGCTCGTGTGTGGATTTTGACCACTAACGCGACACCGTGACGTCACGCAGTCACCGCAACCACCCCGGGCGCCATATTTGCCGACAGCCCTCACCTAACCTCACTTACCTTTAACGAGTTTCGTGACCATAAACAAGGCGGCGAACTTCTCCGTGTCACTGTTGGTATTTTTCAGGATGCCTATGCACTTTTTCACTGCATCGGAAATCTGCCCCGCCATTGCTGCCTCTCGCAGGCCCCTCGCACAACTGCGCCTCGTGCATGCGAAGCGTCAAGGTTATATTTAGTTCCAGCGTCTCGGCGCTTTCTAAATTCGGTAATTTGCAGCGTCTCGGATCGCTCACTATTTTTAGGCTTCCAGTCAACGACTCCCCCGAACACGTGCCGCCGCTGCGTTGACAGCAGCCCCCGTGACGTCACGCGCTGTCAAACGCCACCCCGGTCGCGCACACGTCAAGAACAGCTGACGGAAAGTCGGAAAGCAAAGGGGCTCACCTGGGCGCAGGTCTGCTTGTCGGCCTTCCTCGTGGCGATGAGCGTGTTGTCCAGGTCGAAGAGGATGGTCGAGATGGCGGCGCGTCCGTTCTCCATGGTCGGGTGGGCCGGTGGGGCATGGGAGGTGGCTAAAAATACACTAAGGGGACTCGGGCCCGCAATATGTCATGGGATTGCACGGAGAAGTGGACTTTGCGATTGCGGGTCCCCCCCACTTGAGTCGACGCGCACGGGTCATCGGATGCTGGCACGTTGCGCGGCACGTGAAGGGTGGGGGTGCGTTTGACAGGGTTCAGCGGGTGATACGGCGGAATTGCTGGGGCATTGATTAAATACATATAGATAGACCCATGCTATTGTTTGGAGCGAACAGGCCAACGGCCGGCGAACAAGAGATGGCGCACCAACAGTCGGTCGTCAAACGCCGGCGAAAAGCTTGGACACCAATCGCGCGCGTAGATAACCCAAATCGCAGCAACAATACATTTAATAAAGCTACCACTCGACAGAGGGCGACGAAAACAATGTGTAAAAATCTCATAGTAACCATTTATATAATTTGCAACGTTGCCAGATGAGCCTAGCACAACTTTGCCGTTATTTCTAGTCGATTAGATTTTATTTCGTTTAAAAGTTTCTGGTGAATAAATGGAATTATTATAATGAATAAACAATACAAACAAATTATTACTTGTTATTTTAAATATTTGTTAGTGTTGATGAAAACATAAATGGTAATTAAAGTTATTCTAAATACGGTCCGGTCCGGTAGCTCAAATTTTACAGTACGAGTAATATGTTTCAGGACGAGTAGGTAGCCGAGTCTTTAATTTCGAAACGAGTACTGCGAAAAGAGTTACCGGACGTATGTTGTTATGTATTTTATTTCATACTGTCAACATACTTTTTTATTCGATAATATTATTATTATTTTGAGAAAAAATCCAAATCGAGTCACTTTTTCTGACATCGTTAGCAACCGCTCTTTGGTAAATGTTTTAATTTGTTTATTCGTGCAAATCAGCATCATATGTTTAAACACATAGTACTTATAACACTTTACAGGACTTATTGTTTTGTATAATCCGACTCGATGGACGAATGTTTTGTGCAATCCGTCTCGAAGGACCAATGTTTGTGCAACTCGGCTCGTCCTACCAGTATTTTTTGTAATCTGGTTGATACGACAATGTGATACCGAATTGTACTTTGATATTGCTCCAAGGACCTTTGTTTTCTTGCGTGCGAGATAATAGACAGCGTTCGGTTTCGATGTTTAATACAGGACGGTTACAGAAGTACTAAATTTACATTTGTATTTACAATAACAGGTAAAGCAAAAGAGACCCAAAAGGGTCAGTGGCCGCTTCCGGAAATGGAAGACTTGTCCTTTTTGGCCACGGAGGTAGAAGAGTGTCTCTTCTACCTCCGTGTTTTTGGCTCAATTTTATCGGACTTGTCCGTTTTTTTTATTTTACCGGAATAGTTCGATCCAGTAAAACGTCAAACTTGACATAGTATGAAGTAAAATAAATAAATTTTATGGTGTAAATACAATTAAGTGTATCGATAATAATTCGCTACTGAAAATTTATTGAAATATAATTTGTGTTAAAAAAAGATTTTTGTGGTTTTATGGTTTATTAAATGTAATTAAAATAAATAATATCAAGAACTTGTATTATATATCAAAAACATTCATTGTAAATAAGAAAATTATGTAAATAAACCATAAAACCATACAAAATTTCCCTGCGACCTCTATTCAAGATCCCAGTTTACCAATAGGAATTAAGGCACAAAGATGTTTCACTGAATTTATTACCGATTTTTCAAGAAAAGTATGCTTATAAACCTATAAGCGTCTAATGGGTTAAAACAACAAATAATAATCACAATTTATTTGTTTTATATGTTCATTACAATAATCCCATTTATTTACCAGAAACTTCTAAATGAAATAATATCTGGTTGACGAGAAATATCCGCAAATTTGTGTTAGGCTCATCTGGCAACGTTTTCGGTAGGTAGGTATCAATGGAATAATGCGATTAGGTATACTGACCGTTTTAAGGAGTGCTCGTCCAATAGTGCGTAAACTAGAAGATTTGGTAATTTTCTTGGAAGAGTTTGTTTCTTCAATGAAAATTTATGGTTTTTAATTCTTCGGCCGCTTGAAAGTCTCGCCATGTGAAAATAGATTATTTGATAACCTGTTTCGTAATAATTGTAAATACGAACAAAAGCATATTTGCATATTCTAAACAACTGGCCATATCGATTCCAAACTTGTACAGATATGTTTTTTATTGTTTCTGTTTTCAATGAAATAGATTTTATTTGCAAAATACCTAATGTCTAACGACATATCACGCATACATACTACCCCATTTACTATATTTTCAATCTGTGCATTTTTCGCTTCATTCGTAGGAGCCAAGTAAGAAGTATCAGTGAGACCGGCGGACTTTCAATAGCTCGTAAATGAAAAGATTTAGTAAAGTTTCCTAGAACAGTCTGTCTCTTCATAAAAAAATTTAGACATTTTTACTATGAAATATAGGTACAATACGGTATACCTATTCCACTGTTTGTTTTCTTTGAGATACGACTAGTTCTTGTGCCGAAGTGAAACACCAAAAAGTCTAAAGTCCGGAAATCAGAGTGAATTTTAAAACACATAAAACGACTTCTTTATTTATTTAAATATTGTCCTGTAACGTCCTGTGACGTGGAATGGAGTTTCTTAATGTACAAAAGTATGTTAGATAATAACCGAAAAATTTTCTTGATTAAAACTAAAGGAAACACAATTATTACTTGGAATAAAAATAAAGAATATCAAGAACTTGTGCTATGTATTAAAAATATTTAATTTCAAATAAGTAAATTATGTTAATAAACCATAAAACCACAAAAATCTTTTTTTAACACAAATTATATTTCAATAAATTTTCAGTAGCGAATTATCGATATACTCAATTGTATTTACATCATAATAGTTATTTATTATACAAGCGGTTAAAGTGAATGTTTAATGAGCGGCCAGTTTAAGGCGAGAGCGGCGTATGCCGCGAGCGCCTTAAGACCACGAGTTACACATTCATTTTAACCGCGAGTGTAATACAAACTTTTATTCAATTTTGACAACCCCAAGTCCCAAATTGTGAAAAAATTGGTGATTCAAAGTTCACATTCGAGAAACGTCAGAATTGACAGCGACCAAATAAAAGTTTTATATGCGTAGAATTTAGGTTACAATATCAGGTGTGTGTGTGTAGTATGTGACTCTGGCGACGGTGTTTGTTTATTTTAAGCAAACTAAAATTATCGAAAAATTGCAAAATCATGCAAGATTCCAACGGCAAAACTTGCTCCCAAAAAAGAGCAAATCAGAAAGTGTATCAAAAGTTCCTTAGATGGAAAGAGCAGCAAGGCATTGGAGAAATTACAGAAATGGTAACCATGGTTTTAAAACAGCAAAATAAAAATTTTATTTCGCTAGCGGTTTAAAAATTTTATGGTGCTACCGGATAAACCAAAGCTTTAGTGGCCTACTGACGGCAAAATAAACGTTTGTTTACATGTCAAAATTGAATAAAATTTATTTATTTTACTTTATACTATGTCAAGTTTGACGTTTTACTGGATCGAACGATTCCGGTAAAATCAAAAAAACGGACAAGTCCGATAAAATTGAGCTAAAAAGGACAAGTGTTCCATTTCCGGAAGCGGCCACTGACCCTTTTGGGTCTCTTTTGCTTTACCTGTTATTGTAAATACAAATGTAAATTTAGTATTTCTGTAACCGTCCTGTATTAAACATCAAAACCGAACGCTGTCTATTATCTCGCACGCAAGAAAACAAAGGTCCTTGGAGCAATATCAAAGTACAATTCGGTATCACATTGTCGTATCAACCAGATTACAAAAAATACTGGTAGGACGAGCCGAGTTGCACAAACATTGGTCCTTCGAGACGGATTGCACAAAACATTCGTCCATCGAGTCGGATTATACAAAACAATAAGTCCTGTAAAGTGTTATAAGTACTATGTGTTTAAACATATGATGCTGATTTGCACGAATAAACAAATTAAAACATTTACCAAAGAGCGGTTGCTAACGATGTCAGAAAAAGTGACTCGATTTGGATTTTTTCTCAAAATAATAATAATATTATCGAATAAAAAAGTATGTTGACAGTATGAAATAAAATACATAACAACATACGTCCGGCAACTCTTTTCGCAGTACTCGTTTCGAAATTAAAGACTCGGCTACCTACTCGTCCTGAAACATATCACTCGTACTGTAAAATTTGAGCTACCGGACCGGACCGTATTTAGAATAACTTTAATTACCATTTATGTTTTCATCAACACTAACAAGTATTTAAAATAACAAGTAATAATTTGTTTGTATTGTTTATTCATTATAATAATTCCATTTATTCACCAGAAACTTTTAAACGAAATAAAATCTAATCGACTAGAAATAACGGCAAAGTTGTGCTAGGCTCATCTGGCAACGTTGCAAATTATATAAATGGTTACTATGAGATTTTTACACATTGTTTTCGTCGCCCTCTGTCGAGTGGTAGCTTTATTAAATGTATTGTTGCTGCGATTTGGGTTATCTACGCGCGCGATTGGTGTCCAAGCTTTTCGCCGGCGTTTGACGACCGACTGTTGGTGCGCCATCTCTTGTTCGCCGGCCGTTGGCCTGTTCGCTCCAAACAATAGCATGGGTCTATCTATATGTATTTAATCAATGGCTGGGGTATCGAATTCTCATTAGGGTGGCACGAGGCTCCTTGTACTCAGAACGGCGCTTTTATGTAAAAAAAAGATTGAGGCAGTGTAACGATACTGGAATAGAACATTAACAAATTCCTTCAAGGTTATTTCGACAGAACTTCTATCGCTACTTAAGTGCAGTTTACAAACATTGTTTGCGATTTTTGTTTTCTGATAACCTCTATAAAATTAAAACCAGTGGCGTAAGTAACGCTCTTGCAGTTTTTTTGACTTGAATTTTTCATTTTTTTTTTTGTTTCTTCACTTTTTCGATTAGCAATTCAAAAATTTGCAATTTTTCAGTTTTTCAATGTTTTGATTTTGGAATTTTTCTTTTTTCCAAAGTGAAATTTTTCTATTTTTGTAATTTTCAGTTTTTAGGTTATTTCCACTTTTAGGTTTTTTAATTTTTCGTTTGTTCAGTTTTAGATTTTTCAGTTTCTCGATTCTTCAATTCTCGTTTCTTTAATTTTTGATTTGCCATTTTTCTAGCTGTGAATTTGAATATGCAATAATAATTACAATTTTCAAAATTTTTCACTTTTTAAAATTTTTTGATATTTGATATTTCAATGTTATGTTGTCGACTTAAAATTTTGACGATTCTATAATTTTTCGAGTTTACAATTTTTGGGTTTTTCAAGTATTTCGATTGGATTCGTTTTTTCGTCTTTGATTCAGTATTTTTTCGATTTTTAAGTGTCTCAATTTTTAGTTTTTCGATGTGTCAATTTTTCGTTTCTTCAGTTTTTCGATTTCAAATTTTTCTGTTTGTTAATTTTCAGATTTTTCAACTTTTCGATTTGTAATTTTTCGGCTTTCATTTTCTCGATTTGCATTTCTTCGTTTCGGGTCTTTGTTTTCCTAGTTTTTTTTTCAATTTTTCGGTTTTTAGTGTTCTAATTGTATAATTTTTCATTTCCTCAATCTGAAATTTTTCAGTTTTTGGATTTTTCAATTTTTCGTTTCTTAAGTTTTTTAAATTTTACGATTTTACAATTTTTCCATTGTGATTTTGGAACTTTTTCAGTTATTTGATTTTTCAATTTTCCGTAATTTCTCGATTTTTAATATTCAGTTTCTCGATATTTAATTTCCAAATTTTTCGATATTTCAATGTTAGTTTTTTGACTTCAGAATTTTGAGGATTCTATAATTTTTCTATTTTACAAATTTTGGGTTTTCCAATTTTTCGGTTCGATTCGTTTTTTCTTCTTTCCAATTTTTTGATTTAGTTTTTTTTTTATTTTTAAGTTTCTCAATTTTTAGTTTTTCAATGTTTCCATTTCTTCGGTTCAGTTCTTTGTTTTAGATTTTTCACTTTCATGGTTTTTCAATTTTGTGTTTCTTCAATTTTTGATCTGCATTTTTACGATTTTAGAATTTTTCCATTTTCCATTTATTTGATTTTTCAAATTTACGTAATTTTTCGATTTTTAATTATTGGATTCTAGAACATTTTCATTTATTTGATTTTTCACTTTCTCGATATTTAATTTCCAAATTTTTCGATATTTCAATATTAGTTTTCCGACTTTTGAATTTTGACGATTCCATAATTTTTCGATTTTACAATTTTGAGTTTTCCAATTTTTCGATTTGATAAGTTTTTTTTTCTTTCCAATTTTTTGATTGAATTTTTTTCAGTTTTTAAGTTTCTCAATTTTTAGTTTGTCAATGTTTCAATTTTTTGTTTCATCAGTTCTTCGATTTGAATTTTTCAATTTTCTAATTTTTGGATTCTGTAATTTTACGTTTTTTTTAATGTTTCGATTTTACAACTTTTCAATTTGTTTTTTTTTTCGGTTTTCAATTTCTCGGTTTTCCAATTTTTCGATTTTCATTTCTTCATTTCGGTTCTTTGTTTTCTTAGTTTTTTCAATTTTTCGGTTTTTAGTGTTCTAATTGAATAATTTTTCATTTCCTGAATGTGAAATTTTTCAATTTTTGGATTTTTCGATTTTTGGAGTTTTTCGGTTTACTCAATTTTTCGGTTATTCAACTTTTAGATTTTTGAATTTTTCATTTTTTCAGTTTTAGATTTTTTAGTTCTCTATCTTTCAATTTTTCGTTTCTTCAATTTTTGACTTACATTTTTTCTAGTTCTTAAATGAGTAGTAAGACTTACGATTTTTGAAAATTTTCACTTTTTTAAATTTGACAATTTGAAATTTTTTCATTTTTTAATTATTGGATTCTAGAACATTTTCATTTATTTGATTTTTCACTTTCTCGATATTTAATTTCCAAATTTTTCGATATTTCAATATTAGTTTTCCGACTTTTGAATTTTGACGATTCCATAATTTTTCGATTTTACAATTTTGAGTTTTCCAATTTTTCGATTTGATAAGTTTTTTTTTCTTTCCAATTTTTTGATTGAATTTTTTTCAGTTTTTAAGTTTCTCAATTTTTAGTTTGTCAATGTTTCAATTTTTAGTTTCTTCAGTTCTTCGATTTGAAATTTTCAATTTTTTAATTTTTGGATTTTGTAATTTTTCGTTTTTTTTAATGTTTCGATTTTTCAATGTTTCCATTTTTCAACTTTTCGATTTGTTTTTTTTTCGGTTTTCAATTTCTCGGTTTTTCAATTTTTCGATTTGCATTTCTTCGTTTCGGTTCTTTGTTTTCTTAGTTTGTTCAAATTTTCGATTTTTCAGTGTTCTAATTTTTACTTTATCTCAAGGTGAAATTTTTCAATTTTTGGATTTTTCGATTTTTGGACTTGCAGTTTTTCGGTTTTCAATTTTTCGATTATTCAACTTTTAGATTTTTTAATTTTTCAATTTTTCTGTTTTAGATTTTTTAGATTCTCGTTTTTGCAATTTTTCGATTCTTCAATTTTTATTTGCATTTTTTACTAGTTCTTAAATAAGTAATAATAATTTAAAAAAAAATAATAAGTAAATTTATTTCCTGTTGGAATAATTCGAATTTTTTTTTTTTGCAATTTTTTGATTGACATTTTTTCCGATTTTTAAGTTTCTCAATTTTTAGTTTTTCAATGTTTCAATTTTACGATTTGAAATTTTTCCATTTTCCAAATTTTAGGATTTTGTAATTTTTGGTTTCTTTCATTTTTTGATTTTTCTATTTTTCGATTTTTCAACTTTTCGGCTTTCAATTTCTCAATTTTTCAATTTTTCATTTCTTCAATTTTTCGATTTGCTTTTCTTAGTTTAGTTTCTTTGTTTTCTTAGTTTTTTAAATTTTTTGGTTTTTCGATATTCTAATTGTATAATTTTTGTTTTTCTCAATGTGAAATTTTTCAAATTTTGGAATTGCAATTTTTCGATTATTGAACTTTGGATTTTTGAATTTCTCGATTTTTCAATTTCTCGTTTCTTCAATTTTTGATTTGCATTTTTTCTAGTTCTTAAATAAGAAGTAATGATTGTTAGGATTTTTAAAAATTTCCACTTTTAAGTTTTACGATTTTTCAGTTATCGGATTTTAGAACTTTTTCATTTATTTGATCTTTCAGTTTCCCGATATTTAGTTTTCCAAATTTTTCGATATTTCGATGATGGTTTTTCAACTTTTAAATTTTGGCGATTCTTTCATTTTTCGATTTTACCAATTTTTGGGTTCTCCAATTTTTCGGTTCGATTTGTTTTTTCTTATTTCCAATTTTTTTATTTAGTTTTTTTTCGATTTTTAAGTTTCTCAAATTTTAGTTTTTCAATGTTTCCATTTCTTCGGTTCAGTTCTTTGTTTTAGATTTTTCACTTTCATGGTTTTTCAATTTTGTGTTTCTTCAATTTTTGATCTGCATTTTTACGATTTTAGAATTTTTCCATTTTCCATTTATTTGATTTTTCAAATTTACGTAATTTTTCGATTTTTAATTTTTCAGTTTCTCCATATCTGAATTTTCAAATTTTTCGATATTTCAATGTTAGTTTTTCGACTTTAGACTTTTGACGATTCTATAATTTTTCTTCTTTCCAATTTTTTGATTCCCTATTTTTTTTTCGTTTTAAGTTTCTCAATTTTTGGTTTTTCAATGTTTCAATTTTTCGTTTTTCAGTTCTTCGATTTGAAATTTTCTCGTTTTCCAAATTTTCGATTTTGTAATTTTTCGTTTTTTTTAATTTTTTGACTTTTCAATTTTCCGATTTGTAATTTTTCGGTTTTCAATTTCTCGATTTTTCAATTTTTCGTTTGTTCAACTTTTCGATTTCCATTTCTTCGTTTCAGTTCTTTATTTTCTTAAAGTTTTTCAATTTTAGAAGATTTTTCACTTTCATGATTTTTCAATTTTTCGTTTCTTCAATTTTTGATTTGCATTTTTTCTAGTTCTTGAATGAGTAGTAATAATTAGGTTTTTTAAAAATTTTCCTTTTTTAAAATTGTACGATTGTAGAATTTTTCCATTTTTCAGTTATTGGATTTTAGAACTTTTTAATTTATTTGACTTTTCAATTGTCCGTAATTTTTCGATTTTTAATTTTTCAGTTTCTCCATATTTGAATTTTCAAATTTTTCGGTATTTCAATGTTAGTTTTTCGACTTTAGAATTTTGACGATTCTATAATTTTTCTTCTTTCCAATTTTTTGATTAGCTATTTTTTTTCGTTTTAAGTTTCTCAATTTTTGGTTGTTCAATGTTTCAATTTTTCGTTTTTCAGTTCTTCGATTTGAAATTTTCTCGTTTTCCAAATTTTCGATTTGTAATTTTTCGGTTTTCAATTTCTCAATTTTTCAATTTTTCATTTCTTCAATTTTTCGATTTGTATTTATTCGTTTCAGTTCTTTGTTTCCTTAGTTTTTCAATTTTAGATTTTTCACGTTCATGATTTTTGAATTATTGATATATAATAATTAGGATTTTTAAACATTTTCATTTTTTAAAATTTTACGATTTTAGAATTTTTCCATTTTTCAGTTATTGAATTTGTTGGATTTTAGAACTTTTTAATTTAGTTGACTTTTCAATTGTCCATAATTTTTCGATTTTTAATTTTTCAGTTTCTCTATATTTAATTTTTCAAATTTTTCGATTTTTCAATGTTAGTTTTTCGACTTTGGAATTTTGACGAGTCTATGATTTTTCGTTTTTACAATTTTTGTGTGTTCCTAGTTCGATTCGATTCCTTTTTACTTCCCGAGCGTAAGCAAAGGAAGTATTGTAATCGAGTCCGTCGGCCGACTCTCTACTTTTACGTTTTCTCGATCTTTCATGACCCCTAGAGGACGAAGAAATAGGTCTCCCATTTCCGTCTGTCTGTCCGTCTGTCCGTCTGTCCGTCTGTCCGTCTGTCCGTCTGTCCGTCCGTCTGTCCGTCTGTCCGTCTGTTGTCACGGATTTTTATTAGACAGATAATCTCCGAAAGTACTCGACCGATTGTTGTGAAATTTTGTACTTATATTAAGAATATCATGTAGATGGTAAAACGCTAACCAAAATTTGTCGAATCATCCCCACCACTAAAGCGATGACGTCACTTCAAAATTGTACATAGTAAATGGGTTTTCAATTGTATAAAATAACATAGTCCTACACATGTAGTTTACAACTCTGAATCGACTTTTCACCCGAAAAGTCCAGATTTTTGGAAAAAAAATCAAAATTATAAAACAACATTTTGAAATTTAATTTTTAATCTGCTAACCAGAATGCTTTGAAATGTTGCAGATGTTTTAAGGCTATAAAGAGCATCATAAATCTTTAGTCAAAAAATATTTGCTTATCCCCTCCAAAAACTTGATGACGTCAGCTCAAAAGTTTGTGGAATAAATCATATCTAAAATGTACAAAATATGATGAGTCTGTACTTGTGAACTATCACTCCATTAATATTTTTTGGATTTGCATATACAGGGTGACTCAAAAAAATTAATGAATGCGTAAATATATTTTATTGATTTAATCAGGAACTACAAAACCGAATGCTCTGAAATCTTGCAGATGTTTTAAGGTCATAAAGAGCATAATAAATGTTTAGTCAAAATATATTTGCTTATCCCCTCCAAAAACTTGATGACGTCAGCTCGAAAGTTTGCCGAATAAATCATATCTAAAATGTACAAAATATGATGAGCCTGTATTTGTCATTTATCACTCCATTCATATTTTTTGGATTTGCATATACAGTGTGACTCAAAAAAATTAATGAATGCGTAAATTTATTTTATTGATTTAATCAGGAACTACAAAACCGAATGCTTTGAAATCTTGCAGATGTTTTAAGGTTATAAAGAGCATAATAAATTTTTAGTCAAAATATATTTGGTTATCTTCTACAAAAAACTGATGACGTCAGCTCAAAAATTTTCCGAATAAATCGTATCTAAAATGTACAAAATATGATGAGTCTGTACTTGTGATTTATCATTCCATTCATATTTTTGGATTTGCATATGCAGGGTGACTCAAAAAAATTAATGAAGGCGTGAATTTATTTTATCGATTTAATCAGGAATTACAAAACCGAATGCTTTGAAATCTTGGGAATATTTTAAAGTTATTATAAGCATGGTAAACTTTTGTTCAAAATGTATTTGTTCATCCCTCCTAAAAAAAATGATGACGTCACCCTTAAATTTTGCTGAATAAATCCTATCTAAAATGCAAAAAATATGATGAGTTTGTACTTGTGATTTATCATTCCATTCATATTTTTTAGATTTTCTTAAGAGGTGGTTCAAAAAAATTAATGAAGTCAATTTATTTTATTGATTAAATTAAAGGCAACACTTATTATTAGTATTACACCCCAACCAACCCAATTTGGTAGACACAAAATTTGTTAAAGGAAAAACTCGGTTGAAACATAAGGGTAGCACGCTTATTTACATCGACTTTAACATTACAGACCTGCATTTGTTTTATGCGTTCACTTGATTCCGCGAATGTGAAATAGACATGTTTATAATCAACCAATTGTGAATTTCACCGTCAAGAATTAAAATAAAACCCAATGTTTTATATAATAACCGGAAGTCGAAGCAATAAAACCGACGGTCGTTTTGTTTACAGTTTCTGTGTTTGGCTCTCACGTATGCTGTTACGCCTGTCATCTTAAATTAACAATGTTTATACATACACGATTTTCAGTTGCCTCTGATACGTAGGTATACGTGAGTAAATTGTTTCGTTATTTTATTGATTATTACAAATCAATATTCAAACGACCCAATTCATTTTCCCGAAAATTTGAGAATATAATAATTTTATTCTTAGTATTACACTACATCTATCCCAACTGATATACGTGTCCTTGCAAAAATGTTGATGACGTCATCGCAATTTTTTTTTAAATTCCCACTACAAAAATGTAATGAGAAAAAAAACACAATAGGCATGCAGTCGTCAAGTTTCCGACAGCGAGGGAAGTACTGTCTAAACTCTTTAGACCAATTTTTTCTTCTTTCCAACGAAGACTTTGGAATTTCGACGATTCTGTAATTTTTCTTCTTTCCAATTTTTTTATTCCTTTTTTTTTCGTTTCTTCGTTTCTTCGAGATAAAATTTTTCCATTTTCCACTTTTCGATTTGTAATTTTTCGGTTTTCAATTTCTCGATTTTTCATTTCTTCAATTTTTCGATTTGCATTTCTTCGTTTCGGTTTTTTGTTTTCTTAGTTTTTCGATGTTTTCTTTTTCTCAATGTGAAATTTTTCAATTTTTTGGTTTCTCTAATTTTTAATTTGCATTTTTTCTAGAATTCATCTTAAATATGTAGTAATAATTAGGATTTTTTAAAATTTTCACTTCCAATTTTACGATTTTTGAGTTTTTACAAATTTCAATTACTAGATTTTAAAAGTTTTTCAATTACTTATTCGATTTTTCAATTTTTCGACTTTTAATATTAATTTTTCTTTCAAAATCACAGTTTTTCGACTACATTTTTGACAGTTCTATACTTTTTCGATTTTACAATTTTTGGGTTTTGCAATTTTTCTATTCAATTCGTTTTTTGTTTCCAATTTTTCGATTCATTTTTTTTTATTTTAAAGTTTCTCGATTTTTAATTTTTCGAATCAAAAAACGGAAAAATTACCAAATTGTAGAATTGCAAAATCAAAAATGAAAAAACGAAGAAGTATAAAATCAAAACTGAAAAATCCAAAAACTGGAAATCAAGAACTTGAAAAATTAAAGAAATGAAAAATTGAAATATCAAGAAATGAGAAAGTTAAAAATCGAAAAAATGCAAAATCGAAAAAACTAAATTGGGAAAACGAAATATTGAAAATTAAAGAAATCGGAAAATCGAAAAACCAAAAATTGCAAAATTTAAAAATTTTAAAAATTGAATAAACGAAAAATTATAAAATCGAAAGAAACTACTAGGAGGACCCCTTCAAAACACAACTTTTTAGGATGCTATCTTGTTTTTAAAGGTATATTTAAAAAATCCAAAAACCTGGATGTCTAGAGTGAAAACTCAAGACGGATTCATAGACCACAAGTGCAGGAATATCTTATTTTATAAAAATAAAAGCTAATTTACTGCTGTAAATTTTGGAGATGACGTCATCAAATTGTTGGTGGGGATGATTACACAATTTTTATTGGCATTTTACCATCTACATGAAAGTCCTAGTATATACACTAAATTTGACAACAATCAGTCCAGTAGTTTCGGAGAAAGGAAAAAAACGTTAAAATGATCGATGACATCTTGCAACAGTCACATTTACACAAGGAAAATTTTTGAAGGTAGGATGCAAGTTCTAACTACTATAGTAGGCGCTGAAATTTATTTTTAAAATAATGATGCGTCATTGTTGCCAACATCATTTTTTTTAACTTTAAATTTCAGTACTTTCCAGACGACTTACAGTGTGCAAAGTACTAATCATAATTTCACAAGTGTGGACACTTACGATACAAACACACAAAAAACAACGCAATGAAAGAAGATTGCAAAATGTAAAGTTTTATTTTTAATAGAAACAAACTGCGAATTGCTTCACACATATTTATCGTCATTAAATCATTTACTTATGTGTCAATGTCATGACACCATTCGTATAAAAATCTATTTTTTGTATGAAAGCGAAAATGGTTTCATTATCAATCCACCATCACCAGTAAACAAATTATTTTACAGGTTTTCACCCTGGTGCCAACATTCCCACATCCCCCTGACACCATACAATTAAAATTTAACAGAAATCAATACTAAGGTCACCATTTCGCAACTACCAACTTTATCATATAAATCACTCCCTCCACAATCGACAAAATACTCAAACCCATAACAATGCCAAAGATACCACCAACACTGCCTGAAACACAAATCACTCAGCAACAAAAATCGGTTTGTGATATAAGTACGAACTTAGTATGTCAAACCAATAGTGCACTACGTCTTGCTGATACAAACTGTGGAATCTGTTTCCGTAGAAAATATGAATCGACGTGTAATTCCCCGCGGAACTAAAACAGTAGTGCCAGCATAAAGTAGCATAACCTCAAATGTGTGGTATTTTACTCGAAGAGTCTGACAGATGAAGTGGTAATTTCGTAGAGCGTGGCCTCGCAAGAAGGATAACACGTTTCGGTGCAGAAGAGACCATCTTCCTGTTCTTTGAAAGTGTACCCGTCTACATGATCGGGGACCAAAGCTGTCCATTTTCCTAAAATTATCTACTTAATATTTTATTGCGATTTGTACAACTCATATGTATCACAAATTTACTTTCTAAAATTTTGATATAACCTCATTTTATTTAGACAGACAGTCGTTGACAGACAAACAAACGGAAACTTACACTCCAGCAGTTCTCAAACAATTAAATACAAATTATATACCCTCCACGAAATACTTTTTTAATCGTCAATTTTTTCCCTTTTTGTGTTAGAACTGCGTACAAATTATACTCCTAATCCAACAGATTAATTTTAATCCGAAATGACAGCTGTCACTTCCAGACGGATGATTACATCACCTTTCCTCCTCCGCCGCCCTCACACCTACTTTGATATTTGCTCAAGCATGGCAGATCCAGCAGAGTGCAAACAGTCGAGTCATCAGTAAAAGGGATGGTAAAAGGGATGCACTCACAAAGCGTCATCATACTCCTAACCCTACAGTCCACAAAACAGTCGCTTTGAGAGTACACCCCGAACTGCGTGATCTGCTCGACTTCGAACAGGCAGTTTCTCTACAACAGGCAACTTAGTTGGGGGTTGCGGTTTAAGGGTTGATTTACTTTGACGACGTTGTAGTTCATCACCTCCTTCATCGCTCGTACGGTGGTGGGAATAACTTCGATGAAGTTTTCTGACCCGATGTCGGCTAGGCTTTCCATCAAGTTGCCGCTGGACTTGTCCGGGTAGTCGGTGGGGATGAAGACGTGCACCTAGGGGCGGAGTAAAGTGGGTGTTAATGAGGGGGTGGGGACTAACGTTAACTCCGGAGGATGAGAGAGTGGTGTAGAAGTAGTCGTCGGGGTCGTTGTTGATGGTGACGGAGAGGCCGTTTTTCATGCCGGGGGTGCCGTGGGCGGGGGCTGAAAAGGCGAGATGTAGTTGTAGTTGGGCGAGGATAGGATTAGTGCGGCTGGAGCTCCGCCCGCTTAAGAAAGTCGCTTTTTGATTAGGCGCCAAAGCTCCGCCCTAGTTACTATGTACATCGTCTGTCGTACTAAGACTCTTGTGGGGTGTGCATCGCGTGTTTTTAAAGTTTATGAAAATTTAGGAACGAGGTCTTCACCACCGTTTTCACCTGTCAAAATGATAATTCTTCAATTATTTTTTTTTGTTTCTGCAGTTTTCGGGTTTTTAAATCCCCAACTTTTGAATTTTCCAATTTTTAGATTTTGCACTTTTTCGATATAGAATTTCTCTAGTTTTCAATTTTTTATTTTTCAGTTTTTAGAGTCTTCAAATTTTCGATTTGCAATTTTTTGTTTCGGTTTTTTGTTTTCCTTATTTTTACAATTTTTCGATTTTTCCATGTTCCGAATTTATAATTTGTTGTTTTCTCTATTTTTCGGTTTGCAATTTTTCAATTTTTCTTCTTTTTTTGTTTCTTCAATTTTATGATTTGTAAGATTGTTCCGTTTTTTGGATTTTCCAACTTTTGGATATTGCAATTTTTAAATTTTGCAATTTTTCGATTTATAATTTCACGAGTCTCCAATTTTTAATTTTTCATTTATTAATTTTTCAACTTTTAATTTTTCATTTCTTAAATTTTTCAATTTTTAATTTTCGAATTTTTAATCTTCCAATTTTTAATTTTCCAAATTTTAATTTTCAATTTTTAATTTTTGAATTTACAATTTTCCAATTTTTTTATTGTTTAATTTTACATTTCTCCAAATTTTCGATTTGCACTGTTTCGTTCCGTTTTTTTATTTTCTTTAGTTTTTCGATTTTTAAATGTTCCGAATTTATTATTTAAAAAGAACGAAAAAGGACGAAAAGGACAAAAACGAAAAAAAAGGACGAAAAAGGACGAAAAGGACGAAACAGGACGAAAAGGAAGAGAAGGACGAAAAGGACGAGAAGGACGAAAAAAAACGAAAGGACGAAAAAGGACAAAAAGAACGAAAAGGATGCAAAAGAACGAGAAGGACGAAAAGGGATAATAAGGACGAAAAAGGACGAAAAGGACGAAAAGTACGAAAAAGGACGAAGAGGACGAAAAAGGACGAAAAGAACGAAGAAGGACGAAAAGGACGAAAAAAGACGAAAAGGACGAAAAAGGACGAAAAAGGATAATAAGAACGAAAAAGGATAATATAGACGAAAAAGGACGAAAAGGACGAAAAGGGCGAAAAGGACGAGAAGGACGAAAAAGAACGAAAAGGACGAAAAGGACGAAAAAGGACGAAAAAGAACAAAAAATAATTTGTTGTTTTTTCAATTTCAATTTCCTCAATTTTCCGATTTTCAATTTTTCAATTCTCAATTTTTCCACTTTTAATTTTTCAATTTTTAATTTTTCAACTTTTAATTTTTCAGTTCTTAATTTTTCAATTTTTAGTTTTTTAATTTTTAATCTTTAATTTGTAATTTTCCTTTTTTCAATTAATCAATTTTCTGTTTTTTCAATTTTTTTTCAATTCTTAAATTTGCAATTTTTTGTTTCGATTTTTTATTTTCTTTATTTTTTCAATCTTTCGGTTTTTCAATGTTTTGAGTTTATAATTCTTCTTTTTTCTATATTGATTTTTTAATTTTTCGATAATCCAATTTCAGTTTTTCAATTCTTCAATTTTCGATTTGCAATTTTTCTAGTTTTCATTTTAAAAACATGTAATTATAATTTTTGAAATTTTTTCACTTTTTCAATTTTTGATTTTTGAATTTTTATTTTTTCAATTTGTAAGTTTTAGTTGTAATTTAAATTCTAGAAGTTACAAAAGAAATATTGCTGACTTACCAATTCTTCAATTATTATTATTTTTTGTTTCTTCAGTTTTTCGATTTACATTTCTCGAGTTTTCAAGGATAAATTTTTCGGGTTTTTAAATTACCAACTTTTGAATTTTCCAATTTTTAGATTTTGCAATTTTTCGATATAGAATTTCTAGTTTAAAATTTTTTATTTTTCAGTTTTTAGATTCTTCAAATTTTCGATTTGCAATTTTTTGTTTCGGTTTTTTGTTTTCCTTATTTTTACAATTTTTCGATTTTTCCATGCTCCGAATTTATAATTTGTTGTTTTCTCTATTTTTCGGTTTGGAATTTTTCAATTTTTCTTTTTTTTTTGTTTCTTCAATTTTATGATTTGTAAAATTGTTCTGTTTTTGGATTTTTCAACTTTTGGATATTGCAATTTTTAAACTTTGCAATTTTTCGATTTATAATTTCACAGTCTCCAATTTTTAATTTTTCATTTCTTAAATTTTTCAGTTTTTAATTTTTGAATTTTTAATTTTCCAATTCTTAATTTTTCAATTTTTAATTTACCAATTTTTAACTTTAAATTTTTAATTTCCAATTTTTAATTTTTGAATTTACAATTTTCCAATTTTTTTATTCTTTCATTTTACATTTCTCCAAATTTTCAATTTGTAAATGTTCCGAATTTATTATTTAAAAAGGACGAAAAGGGCTAAAAAGAACGAAAAGGACGAAAAAGAACTAAAAAGGACGAAAAGGACAAAAAAGAAAGAAAAAGGACGAAGAGGACGAAAAAGGATGAAAAGGACGCAAAGGACGAAAAAGGACGCAAAGGACGAAAAAGAACGAAAGAGGACGAAGAAGGACGAAAAGGACAAAAAAGGATAATATGAACGAAAAAGGACAAAAAGGAGAAGGATGAAAAATAACGAAAAGGGCGAAAAAGGACGAAAAGGACGAAAAATAATTTGTTGTTTTTTCAAATTCAATTTCTTCAATTTTCCGATTTTCAATTTTTCAGTTCTCAATTTTTCGACTTTTAATTTTTCAATTTTTAGTGTTTCACTTTTTAATTTTTCAACTTTTAATTTTTCAGTTTTTAATTTTTCAATTATTAATTTTTCAATTTTTAATCTTTCAATTTGTAATTTTTCTTTTTTCAATTGATCAATTTTCCGTTTTTTCAATTTTTTTTTATTCAATTCTTAAATTTGCAATTTTTTGTTTCGGTTTTTTATTTTCTTTATTTTTTCCATTTTTCGGTATTTCAACCTTTAGATTTTTTAATTTTTCGTTATTCCAATTTTAGATTTTTCTGTTTCCCGACTTTTCAATTTTTCGTTTCTTCAATTTTCGATTTGCAATATTTCTAGTTTTCATGTGAAAAATAAGTAATAATAATTATAATTTAAATTTTTTTCACTTTTTTTCTAAATTTACGATTTTATAATTATTCAATTTTTCAGTTATTCGATTTTAGAACATTTTCATTTATTTAAATTTTCATTTATTTGATTTTTCAATTTTTCGATTTTTAAATTTTTGATTTGTTTATTTTGAGTTTCTCGATATATAATTTTTGAATTTTTTGGTCTTCCAATGTTAAAGTTTTTCAAATTCACAATTTTAATTAATTTTTAGATTTTAAAATTTTTGCGTTTTCAAAATTTTCGATTCGATTAATTTTTTCTTCTATCCAATTTTTCGATTCATTAATTTTTGTTTCGATTTTTAGTTTTTCAATGTTCAGTTTTTGTTTTCCTCAGTTCTTCTATTTGCAATTTTTCGATTTTGCAATTTTTCGTTTTTTCAGTTTTGCAATTTTTCGTTTTTTCCTGATATTTTAGTTTTTCGATTTTTCAATTCTTCAATTCTTCAAGTTGCAAAATTGTAGTTATAACTGAAAAAACGAAAAAGTAAAATGAAAACTTTGAAAAATCGAAAAACTGGAAATCGAAAACTTGAAAAATTGAAGGAGCGAATTATTGAAAAATTGAAAAATTAAAAATTCGGAAACTTAAAAATCAAAAAATGAAATATGTATTGTAAAATCGAAATATTGAAAATTAAAGAAATCGGAAAATCAAAAAATTGGGAAAGGCAAAAATCGGGAAATCGAGGACTCGAAAAACCAAACATAGAAAATTTGAAAAATTGAATAAATGAAAAATTGTAAATTCGAAGGAAACATTGAAAAAATAAAGGAAATGAAAAAACGAAAAATTGTGATATGAAAGGAAATGAAAATTAAAAAAGCGGGAAAATGGAACATAAAAATCAAATACTTGATTTGAAGATAAACGAAAAATTGAAAAGTCGTAAAATTAAAAACTGAAAAACTTAAAAATTGGAAAATCGAGGAATTGAAAAATCGAGCATTGAAAATTTGAAAAATTGAACACGAAAACTTATAAAATCGAAAGAAACATAAAGAAAATAAAAAAAAACGAATCATTGTGATATTAAAAAAAAACGCAAATTAAAAACAGATATAATAAAAATAAAAATCAAAAACTTGAAAAATTGTGGAAATGAAAAATTGAAAAGTACAAAATCGAAAAAACGCGATATAAAATCGAAATTTCAAAAATGAAAAAAATCGGAAAGTCGGATAATTGAGAAACTCGAAAATTGCAAAATTGAAAAACCTAAAAATTGGAAAATCGGGGAATTGAAAAATCAAAGATTAAAAATTTGAAAAATTTAGCACAAAACTTATAAAACCGAAAGAAACATTGAAAAAATAAAGGAAATAAAAAACGAATAATTGTGATATAAAATAAAATGAAAATTAAAAAATAGCGAAAATGAAAAATAAAAATCAAAAACTTAAAAATTGAGGAAATGAAAAATTAAAAACTGAAAAAGTTCAAAATCGAAAAAACGAGATGTAAAGCGAAATTTTGAAAATAAAAAAAACGGAAAGTCGGATAATTGAGAAATCCAAAAATCGCTAAACTGAAAAACTTAAAAATGGGAAAATCCACGAATTGAAAAATCAAAGATTGGAAATTTAAAAAATTGAACACGAAAACTTATAAAATCGAATGAAACATTGAAATAATAAGGAAAATTAAAAAAGATATAATTGTTATATAAAATAAAATGAAAATAAAAAAAATAAGGATAATGAAAAATAAAAAATAAGAACTTCAAAAATTGACCAAAAGAAAAATTGAAAAGTCGAAAAATTAAAAATTAAGAAACTTAAAAATCGAAAGAGTACAAAATCGAAAAAACGAGGTGTTATAAAATCGAAAATTCGAAAATAAAAAAAATCGGAAAGTCGGTTAATTGAAAAATCCAAAAATTGCAAAATTGAAAAACTTAAAAATTGAAATATCGGGGAATTGAAAATCAGAGATTGAAAATTTGAAAAATTGAATGCGAGAAAAAATAAAAATAAAAAAATTGAAAAATGAAGGAAACCAAAAATTGAACAAATTGGAAATCGAGAAATTGAAAAATTGTAAACATTTATAAGTTGAAAAGGGGAAAATTGTGATATCAAAAAAATGAATAAATGCAGATGTTTCGAAAAATGATAAGATTAATAAATTCGGACAGACAGCAAACAGACAGACAGACAGACAGACAGAAACGCGTAGTCGTACTCTACGAGTCATGAACGTCCAGGAAATATAAAACTAGCCAGCTTAGGCTCAAAAAGTAAAAAAAATCTTTTAAACAAAATAATTTATCTTTTAAAAATACACGCATACTCGATAATCCAGTTAAATTTTGCGAGTGAAAATAACCCCTTGTGTGTAAAACAAAATTAACTTAATTGATCTCATTACACCTTTAACCTTTAATTTTTCCGAGTGGTTACTACAGCAACAATACCTCACATTTTCCCCCAGATTTCCCTAAATTAATCCAACTACACAGCCCGCTTATTGTCATAGCTCACGTTTCACTAATCCCAAGCATGACAATTAATTATGCACAAACCCCGCAAGTGGTTTAATTTAAGCCTTTAAAATCCTCAGTCGAGGAATAACATAAGTTCCCGTAAAATTTCAATGAAACAACGTGAGCTTATTAAAGTAAATGCCGTCAAGTTGCCATCACTGATAAAATTACACTATACATATTTGTATAGTAATACAATTTTACAATCTGCTCAATTTAACTTTCCATAACCTCAAAAAAATGGTTGTTAAATAAAACGTCGCTCACCTAATTTGGCGGGATGTCGATGCTCCTCCCACAAATCGCTCGCATTCTTGATGTAGTTGAAAGTACAACAATAACCTTCAAACGTCAGCCTCATGTGGAAAATCTTCGAACAATTAACTTCAACACCTCCCCATAGACAAATCTGAAGAAATTCCTCACAAGGCGTCATCAACTAAAGTAGACATTTCTCAAACATTAGTAATTACAAGTCGACTCAGTAATCAGTATACGAATAAGACAAATGACAATTTACAGTCCTACCAACCCCCCAACTTACACTCCTCATCAAATCCTTGATCTTCAGCTTCAACCCATCCAAAATCCCCTGAAACTCCTCAATGTGCCTCTTACTCCCCACGTTATAATCCGCATCATACAAGAACCCCAAAAACCTAATATACCCCATGACCTTCTCCCGCTTCTCCCCCGTCTTCTCCACTCTACAACAAACCCCCTAAAATCCCTCCCACCTCTCCGCTTCAATTTACATGTAATCCGCCAAACTCGCAGCCCTCTTCTTGCTGATTTTGTTCAGGTTGCAGAAGGAAACTCCGGGATAGGGCACTCTGGTGACCGGGAAGACCGAGCTCTCCAGTGACGTCACTGTCGGGTTGTCGACGAACCGGTTCCACACGCTGACGAGCAAAAACGCGGTGAAAGACGTCAGGCCGAGGTAGACCAAGCCGGGTCCCAGAAGCCTGAAAAGAGGACTAAATAATTAAATCGTGCTCATTCCAGAGCACTTACCTGTTACGAAAATGGCTCGCAGGGTTGTTATTCTTTAATTTAAACATGTTTGCGTTAAGTTAAGGGTGAAACGGTGGGTTTGCGGCGGATTCGACCGGAGTATTGAAATTGTAATGAGGGTGTACGTGTAAAATATTCATTCTTGTTGTTATTATCAAGGGTAAGTAAATGGGCGCGGATTGCGGAGGGGCGGTTTTGGAGGAAATGGGTCAGAGGGCGCAAGGTGGATCGTGGAAATGTATGTACGAGGAGTTATAGTCGGGTTTTGGGTTTTTTTCCAGAGAAGGTTTATGATTTATGTTTCCGTTCCGATTTTTCTCTTGGGTTTATTTTTGTAGTTTTCAATTTATAATGGTGGTCGTTTAAATTTATAATGGTGGTCGTTTAATGATCTCGTGATCTCTTAATTTGTGGAATAGAGTGTGGATTTAATTCTAAATATTTCGTTTTCAATTTTTGTTTTTCCGATTCCCATTAATCTTCAGTTTAGATATAATTAATATTTGTATTCGATTTTTCGCTACACTAAGAACAATCTTCTGGAAAGTCAAAAAATCGAAAACTGAATAATAGAAAAATCGAGAACTCGAGAAATTAAAAAAAGAATGGAAAATTTGAAAAATTGAATCAAACTGGAAATTCGAATATCGAAAAAAACGAAAATTTGAGAAACAGGAAACCCGAAAATGGAGAATATAAAAATCGAAAAACCGAAAAATCAAACAATCGAAATATAGGGAAAATATCGAAAGTCCCAAAATCAAAAATTCGAAATTTCCAAAATTGAAATTTTGAAAAATCGAAAAGCCGAAAAGTAGAAAAATCGAACAACCCAGAAACCGAAACATGGGAATATTGAAAATTTGAAACATCAAAGATTCAGAAATCCAGAAATCGAAGGTCCAGAAGTCGAGAAATCGAAAAATTTTGAACACTGAAAAACCGAGACACGGAAAAATTGAAACGTCGAGCAATTGGAAAATTGAAACATCGAGAAATCAAAGCATCAAAATATCGAGAAATCGAAAAATTAAGAAATTGAAGTAGCCCAAAATGGAAAAATTCAAATTTGAAAAATTGAAAAAATTAAATTTAAAAAAAAATGAAAAATCGAAAAATCTTAAAATTGAAAAATTGAGAAATCGTAAAATGTAAAATTTAAAGAAGGAACGATTGAAAAATTGAAAATCTGAAAAATCTAAAAACCAGAAATCAAGAAATCGCAAAATCTAAAATTTGGGAAATCAAAAAATTGAAGAATCGAAAAATTGAAAAATCCCAAAACTGAAAAATTGAATAATCCAATAAAAATTGAAAAATCGAAAAACGGAAAACTCCAAAACTAAACCATTGAAAAACTGAGATATAGAAAAATTGGAAGATCGAGAAATCGAAAAATCTCAAAAAATTAAAAAATCAAAAATCTGAAAATTTTAAAAATCAAAAAATTGAAGTAGAAAAGTCGAAAAATTGATAAATCGAGTAATCGAAATAGCCCAAAATCGAAAAATAAAAAAATTAAACTTTGTAAAATTGCAAAAATCTAAATTTAAAAAAATCGAAAAAAGGAAATCGCAATATTGAAAAACTGAAAAATTTCGAAAACCTGAAAAATCGAAAAACAGAAATCAAGAAATTGAAAAATGAAAAAATTGAAGAATCGAAAAATTGAAAAATCCGAAAGCTGAAAAATTTAATAACCGAAGCAAAATTGAAAAATCGGAAAGCAGAAAAAATCCAAAACTGAAATATTGAAAAATTGAGATATAGAAATATTGGAAGATCGAGAATTCGAAAAATCGAAAAATTTTGAAAAATTGAAAAATCAAAAACCTGAAAATTTGAAGTCGAGAAGTCGAAAAATTGAGAAATGGAGAAATCGAAATAGTCCAAAATCGAAAAATCGAAAAATATGTTTAAAAAAAAATTTTACAACGAGATATCAAAATATTGAAAAATTGAAAAATTTAAAAATCTAAAGATTGAAAAACTGAAAATCTGAAAAATCAAAAAACAAGAAAAAATTGAAGGATAAAAAAATTGAAAAATGCCAAATAATAATAATAATAATTGACGAAAAATTGAAAAATCGAGACAAATATCGAATATAGAAAAATTTGAAGATCGAGAAATCGAAAAATTGAAAAATCAAAAACCTGAAAAATTAAAAAATCAAAAAATTAAAGTAAATAAATCGAAAAATAGAGAAATCGAAATAGCCGAAAGTCAAAAAATCGACAATTAAAATCTGAAAAATTGAAATTTAAAAAAAAATCGAAAAAGCAAGCAATTAAAAAATTGAAAAAACGAGAAATTTAAAAACCGAAAAATTGAAAGCAAAAAATTTTAAAATTTAAAAAACGATAGATTGAAAAATTGAAAAATCGAGAAATCAAAATAGCCCAAAATCGAAAAATCAAAAAATTAAAATTTGAAAAATTGAAAAATGTAAATTAAAAAAAATTGAAAAATTGAGAAATCGAAAAATTTAAAATTTAAAAAACGAAAGATTGAAAAATTTAAAATCAGAAAATTCAAACAACCAGAAATCAGGAAATCGCAGTCTAAAATTTAAAAAATCAAAAATTAAAGACTCGACATACTGAAAAATCCGAAAACTGAAAAATTGAATAATCGAAGAAAAATTGAAAAATCGAAAAACAAAAATCCTAAAATGGGAACATCAAAAAATTGAAAAATCAAAAAATTGAAGACGAGAAGTCTAAAAATTGAAAAATTTATAAACCGAAAAATCGAAAACTGTAAAATTTAAAAACCGAAAATCTGAAAAATCAAAAACCAGAAATGAAGAAATCCAAAAATCTAAAATTTAAGAATTCAAAAAATTGAAAAATCCCAAAACTGAAAAATTGAATAATTGCAAAAAATCAAAAAAAAATCCAAAATTGAAATATCGAAAAACTGAGATATAGAAAAATTGAAACATCGAGAAATTGAAAAACCTGGAAAAATTGAAAAATCGAAAACCAGAAAAATTGAAAAATCAAAAAATTGAGGTCGGGAAGTCGAAAAATTGAAAAATCGAGAAGTCAAAATAGCCCAAAATCGAACAATGAAAATTTGCAAAATTTAAATTAAAAAAAAAAAATGGAAAAGCGAGAAATCGAAAAATGTAAAATTTAAATGAAAAATCGACATTTGGGAAATCAAAAAACAAGAAATCAAGAAATCGCAAAATCTAAAATTTAAGAAATCAAAAAAGTAAAAAATTCCAAGACTGAAAAATTGAATAAACGAAGAAATATTGAAAAACCGAAAAAAAATGGAGAAAAACTGGAATATATCAATCAAAAAATCGAAAAATCTCGAAAAATTGAGCAACCAAAAATTGAAAAATTGACTAGTTGAAATAGCGCAGAATCAAAAAATAGGAAAATTAAAATTTGAAAATTAGAAAAATTTTAATTTAAAAAATCGAAAAATTGAAAAATGGAAAAATTTTACATGCGACAAATTGAAAAACCGAAAATCTGAAAAATTAAAAAACCAGAAATCAAGAAATCTTAAGAAAATTTAAGAAATCAAAAAATTAAAAAATCCCAAAACTGAAAAATTAAATAAACGAAGAAATATTGAAAAATCGAAGAAAAACCAAAATTGAAATATCGAAAAACTGGTAGATAGAGCAATAAAAAAATCGATAAATCTCGAAAAATTGGGCAACCAAAAACTGCAAAATTGAAAAATCAAAAAATTGAAGCCAAGAAGTTTAAACAGCGCAGAATCAAATAAATCGAAAAATTAAAATTTGGAAATTTGAAAAACTTGAAAACCGAGAAATTGAAAAACGGAAAAATGTAAAAATTTAAAAGACGAAAAATTGAAAATTCGGGAATCTGAAAAATTAAAAAACTAGAAATAATCAAGAAATCAAAAAATCTAAAATTTAAGAAATCAGAAAATTGAAGAATCGAAA
This sequence comes from Zophobas morio, assembly GCF_036711695.1. NCBI lineage: Eukaryota > Metazoa > Arthropoda > Insecta > Coleoptera > Tenebrionidae > Zophobas > Zophobas morio. The sequence continues at coordinate 2,902,372 of NW_026972112.1, forward strand.
ATTTGAGAAATTCCAAAACTGAAAAATTGAATAATCGAAGAAAAATTGAAAAAAAATCCCAAAACTGAAACATCGAAAAACTGAGATATAGAAAAATTGGAAGATCGAGAAATCGAAAAATCAAAACATCGAAACTTTTCGATAAATTGAAAAATCAAAAAATTGAAGCCGAGTAGTCCAAAAATCGAAAAATTAAAACTTGAAAAATTGAAAAAGCGAGAAATCGAAAGATTGAAACATGGAAAAATTTAAAAACCAAAAAATTGAAAAATCAAAAACCTATAAAAATCGAAAAATTGAAGTCGAGAAGTCGAAAAATATAGAAATTAAAATGTGTTCAAAAATTTATAAATGCAAAAATTGAAATTATAGAAAAATCGAAAAATTAAAAAATGGAAAAATTGAAGAATCGAAAAGCTAAAATTGAAATGATAGAAAAATCGGAAAATTAAAAAATTGGGAAACTGAAGAATCAAAAAATTGGAAATTCCTAAAACTGAATATCCCAAAATTGAGAAATCAAAAAATAAAAAATCGAGAAATCGAAAATTTGAAAAATCGAGAAATTGAGTAATCAAAAAAATTGAAAATAGGGAAATTGAAAAACTGGATGAAAAATCGACAAATTTAAAAATCAAAAGTCTTAAAAATCTCAAAACTCGTACTTGTACTCTCAGGGTCATGAAACCTCTGAAAAACAAAAAGTAGTCAGTCGCCCAATGGACTGGATTATAATTATTAAAAATGTCAGACTTCATAACTCAAGCGAAGCTGATTTAAATGAATTACAAAATTTCAGTTCATTTTTACAAAAGTGTGTAACCTGTATTTAGTGCTGTCTTTGGAAAAATTATACGTGTTGGGGTACCTAATTCATTCACAAAATACGTGTCAATATTTTTTTCCCAGAATATAAAAGAGGGTCTACTATTTTTGCATAGCCAAATAAAATGTTAATTTTTGTGCTTCCATTTCGTCAGAACAGGCTTTTTATTATTCAACAAAAACCAAAACATGCGTGCTGTACAACACTGATTTAAAAAAATAGTAACAATGCTAATGATATCTCCGAACTTAATTCTAGTATAATTCCAGTCTGTTTAAATATGTATTTAGATTTTGTATTCTGTGCTTTCCTGTGTTTAGGTACTAAATATTTCTAATAATTTTTGAGAAAATTCGGAAAGAAATATCGAGGTCAACGCTGGTGGACTGGCACGTGAGTTTCAACACAATATACATTAGACATTACATAAAAGAAAATAAATTTCTTACAAAACATTAATTAACACATTGATGCTACACGTGATCAGCACCAACGTGACACGAAGAAATAGCGCATTCAGCATCTGAAGTCGCAGGTGTTATTTAAAATTTAATTTTAAAATAAACGTGAAAAAAATACTATGTTCCACGCACGTGTTAGAACATTTTGTTTTAAATCCTACAAAAACTAAAAGCCGTGTTTAAACACGACACATTTTATAACATATTTGACGTAATCACTTTTTGTAGGGGATTAGTTGTTAAATTTTAGTAAGTTTTTTACCTGAAAAGTTCAAGGTAGTCGGATTAGTGACCTCAGCTCAGAAATTCTAGGCATTATAAAAAAAAAAAACCTGTTGTCTGCCTTGATTTTATTCACTCATGTAGATAATTAATGACCAGATATCGCATATTGGTGGATGCGCCGGGAAAGCCTCATTATCACCCCCACCAGCACTCAGCTGCTACTTTTGTGTTGACACGCAACTGCCCACAATTTCCCCACATATTTAGTCTCCCATTACTGCCAACCTGATAGCCTGTCATTCCCCATTAACCCGCCTCACAATACTTTATGATGGATCCGCCCGGCCCTCTGCCCATAACTCCTCACTCTATTGAATAAACGTCATGTCCCCAAATCCGTCTGACATCCGAAACTATCAAAACGATTATTCAGCATGATCGTCCCATTATCTATTTTCGTCCGAAAATTATGTAAGGACCCGTCGATAAATCACTTTTCCTCCCGCGAAAGCTCACCTCCCTTAAAATATTAAATTATCCTCCCCCCGCCTTGCTGTTTTTGCATTTCTTTTTCCGCCTCAATTCGTGTGTCAGCGCGAACATTCGATTTTATTCATGAGTGGCAATTCCGATGAAATCACATGTTTTATTTAAATAGTCCCTTGTATCGATTCTGGCCGTGAACGCGTGATTTGAGGTGTACGTACGTGTTGTCCTGCGTATTCGGAGAAGTCGGCTGAGGAAACCAGCGGTCCTCAAAATGCCGAATCTGCAATGCTAATATTTCGCGTGATGGTTTTGCTGGATTAGGGCGTTGAAGTTCACACGACCTGTTGATTTATATTGGCATATATCGGGCGTGAGATGGAAGGAAAGTGGGTTCGAGCAAGCCGTTGAAAGATTCATTAGATTGGTAGCACTGGCTAGTGGCGGTTTACACGGGCGAACCCGTTTAGGGTGGTTGTAAATTGATTCTCAAGTTAAAAATACACGAGCCACAATTTTGCTGGTTTGAATATATCAACAGCGTAAATTTTATCCGTCAAGTTGGCAGCAGAAATATCTTGAATTATTTCGGAAAAAATGGAAGTGTACTTTGATTTTAACCCTCCAGCTACAACAAAATTCTTATAGACAACATTAATCAAGATAGCATTGAAAAAATTGTGAATTACCTCACAGGAAAAAAATATGTCGATTAATTCATGATTGGTTATAAACAAGATACAAGGAGATGATGCTGTAAGATCGAATATCGTGTGTTTTCTCACCAGTTATAAATATATAAGGTGCTCTACATCTTTGACTTTAATGGCGACTTTGAATTTTTATGGCTAAAAGAAATTGTGTACAGTAGCGGTCATTTCTACGGAACCACTCGATAAAAAGTCAAGTTGGTAGCCCTGTCATCTAGTACTTTACGCCGAACGCAGTTGGTAGCGATAGTTGACATGGCAATCGAAACTAGTACAACACGAATGTTTCGGTTGCCCTCAGCTATGCCGCACTGTATCCCGTGCAGACTGTATGTTCTGTTCATCTATTTATTAAAATAAAATATCTACATTGACAATGGGGCCATCTAACCTGTCAAATTTTTGACACATATGTTTTCCCCCAGAAACCCGTCAAGGTCACTTACACCAAACAAATTTTGAAAATTTACAGTAGGGAGTGGTTCTATAGAAAAGATCGCGACTTTATTTCCAAAAACTGACGACGTAATCTCAAAACAAACTTTTGAGCTTTTCAGAGTGAAAATACTTTGAGAACAACACACCAAAAAAAAACGTTATTTCACATCTTCTTTTTGTTATTTATAACCATAATAATAATAAATCTAGTAGCTGGTAAGATAAGACTTATTTTGGCAGATGACATACTTTCTAAGAAAAGAGAGGGTGGGTGGGCGGGGTTAGTAGCTGGTAAGATAAGACTTATTTTGGCAAAAGACATACTTTCTAAGAAAACAGAGGGTGGGTGGGCGGGGCTAGTGCCTGCTAGGATAAGACTGATATTGGCAAATGGGATCCCTCTAAGAAAATAGAAAAATGGAAAAATTGAAAATTCGAAAATCGAGACTTCAAAAAATCCGAGACTCGAAATATAGGAATGTCGAAATATCGAAAGTCAAAAAATCAAACATTCTAAAATCGAAAAATCGGAAAGTCGAAAAATGGATAAAACTGAAAAATCAAGAACTCGAAATTTAAGAAACTAAAAATTTGAATACCGAAAATTCGATAAATGGAAAAGTCGAACGTTCTAAAAATTAAAAATCGAAAAAAACAATTGACAATTCGAGTAGGAACGTAAAATTGAAAACTCGAGAAATAAAAAAAGTGAAAATTCAAACATCGAAAACTCGAAATGTAAAAAAATTGAAACTCTAAAAACTCAAAAATGGAAAAACTGAAAAATCGAGAAATTGAAGAGGCAGCAAACTGAAAATTCGAATATCAGAAAATCGAAAATTCTAAATCGGAAAGTCGAAAAATTGAAAATTCCAATATCGGAAAATCGGATACCGAAAATTTGAAAACCTAAAAATCGAAAAACAAAACCGAAAATTGGAAATTCCAAATTTGAGAAATGCAAGCAACGAAATACAGAAAAATCGAAATATGGAAAGTCAATAAAGCGGAACTTCGAAAATTCGGGTTCGAATCGAAGACTGATTTTGGCAAGTGGCATACCTTCGAAGAAAATAAAGGGTGGGTGGGCGGGGTCAATACTTTCCAAGATAAGGCTAATCTTGCCAAATGAGATATTTTCTCCCCTTCATTTTCTTAGAGGGTATCTCATGAGCCAAAATCAGTCTTATCTTAGCAGCTGCTAGCCCCGTCCACCCACCCACCCTTTCTTTTCTTCAAGGGTATGTCATTTGCCAAAATAAGTTTTATCGTAGCAGGTACTAGCCCTGTTCATCCGCCCTCTCTTCCCTTAAAGGGTGTGCCATTTCCCAAAATTAGTATGTATCTTGATAGCTTACCTGCTAGAATAAGACCGATTTTGGCAAATGACATACTTTCTAAAAAAAGAGAGGGTGGGTGGGTGGGGCTAGTAGTTGCTAAGATAAAACTAATTGTGGCAGATGACATACTTTCTAAGAAAAGAGAGGGTGGGTGGACGGGGCTAGTAGCTGGTAAGATAAGACTTATTTTGGCAAATAACATATTTTTTAAGAAAAGAAAGGGTGGGTGGGGTTAGGCTAAGGTAAGAATGATTTTGGCAAATGCGATATCCTCTAAGAAACCAGAGGGTGGGTGGGCGGGGCTAGTGCCTGCTAGGATAAGACTGATTTTGGCAAATAGGATCCCTCTAAGAAAATAGAGGGCGTCTGGGCTGGGTTAGTACCAGTGGTGGGAAGGTTTACTGTAATTCAATTCCTTTTCAAGTAGTGAAAGTAATGCATTACTTTTCAAAAAATGTAATGAGAAATTGTAACGAATTATTTTTTATACAACTTATACAATTACATTTTGCTCAGTAGAGAGTTAAAATCTAAAACAAGTTTACCACAGAATTTGTTAAGAAACCAAATAACCATAATATACAGAAGCTCTTCATCATTTTAACTACCTCTTTTTGTTGTTTATAACCATAATAATAATAAATCTATTAAATGATAAATTGTGATTCCTCTCATAATATTTTCCCTCTAGTTATTGTCGATAGAAGTACTATATAGGATGTTTCAAAAATTAATTACTATGCGAATGAAATTCCCTCCAAAGAACTGATGACGTCATTTCATTCGAAAGCTTACATTACAAGCAATGTGATGAATTCGATTTTTTTGCGTATCTTTTAAATTTATTAAAATAGAATTTGACGTTTCAACCAGAAACCAGTTTTTTCATAAAGAACAAACAACACCTTACTGATAATAAGTGGTTTTTCACAAAAAATTTCATGGGCAATTTTTTCAATCAAGGAGACTGGATAACAAGGAAAAAATAAACGACGTATTTCCATGAGTGATACATTAAGATTGCAAAAGTTACTGCTCCCAATCCTATCACATTTATTAAATACCACTTCTCTAATTACTACACATTCGGAGTCTGCCGCACTCATTTATATTAGTTGCTCTGGTTGTAAGCCGTTAAGTCACTCGTAGGTATAATGACAGAAACGAAGAATTGGGTGTATCGTGAGTAGCAACAGACGATCAAACCTATGTGTTAGACAAAGAACAAACATCAGTGCAGACATTTTTTCAGCTGTGGATTGAGACAAATCCATCTCTTTTCTTTATTATGTAGATGTTCTACAGTGACATCTGGTATAAAGTTAAGGAACTAGTTTTAGTGGAACTGATACTTCATTAATCCAGAGCGATAACGATGTAACCTTATACACTACATCAGTCAACATACAATTACGACAGTAATGTTATGTAGTTAAAAGTCGCGTGTTACTGACGTCTTTAAATTATCATTTATCAGTAAATGGAGCGCGCCACAGGTCATTTAGTTTGTGTAGTTACACGAAATAACATGCCATCAGATATAACACAAATCAATACTTGAAAATTGTCCAAAGTGAATACAATCATCTGTCGTTTCGGCATATCTTTCAGTATTCTGAAACTGATTTGATTGACGTTTGTTTATATGTATATTTTAGTCATTACTGAAACGAAAAAAATAGGTCATCTATTTTTTAGATGTTAATGGTAATTTGACCGTATACTTAAAATTTTCCAATTTATTGGACATTGGCATGTTTATAAATCTTAAAATTTGCTTAATCTAACCGTAAATGAAATGCTAACTTGGATCATCGTCATCATCATCATCGTTTTCTTTTTCTTCACGAAAAAAGAACTAAAAAAAAAACAGATGGAATTATTCTGATAGTTTTGGTATATCGATTCACAAAAACTCAGTATTAAGGCAAAAAGTAGCTGCCTTTCGGAAACAAACCATTTTTATTTTCAAGTTTGTGCAAAAAGCGCGTTTTTCTTTTTTGATTGTCCACAGCCCCACATTTTGGCAACTCCCGCGCTGGCCTTTCGCGCCATGCCAGTGCCGGCATCCGCTGAACGCTCCTCAGTTGACACTCCTCAGCTGTCAGTCGCGCCATGGCCGCCTCTGTCTAACCACAACAAAGTCCGGTGGAGTCTCCAGCATGTCTCACGTCCGCGATTCCCGCAGCACCGTGATCGGCGTTATCAGCGCGTCAGCGTCGCGCCTCCGCAGCCGCCCCTCCCGAACATAACCTCACTCTCCGTCATTCGCGCAGCGCCAAGTTCAAAGCCGTCTTTCTGAAGAGATGCAGCAGCGAAGGCATCATGGTGTTGAGCACGGAATGGTCGCAAGTTGAGATAATCGATTTGGTGAACGATGGCTCGGGCTTGGGGTTCGGGATCGTGGGAGGGCGCAGCACCGGGGTCGTCATAAAGAGCATCCTGCCCGGAGGGATAGCGGACAAGGATAGCAGGCTCCAGAGCGGCGACCACATCCTGCAGATCGGGGACGTCAACCTCAGGGGGCTCGCTGCTGATCAAGTTGCCACCGTACTGAGGCAGGCTGGGGCACAGGTGGTTAACATTTTTAATACACGAATATGTAAGACATCACTTAACATTGTGCACTGTGTTCGTGTAGGTTGTAGCTGTAGGGGGGCCCGGGCATGCACACGCACTCACGCACGGGTATTGCATGGTTCACACGTGGGTAGTGATAGTGGTAGTTTTATAGCGTCAAAACTGTCATGATTGGCAGTTGTCACTAGGCAGTGACAGTTTTGACTGTTTGCACTTGTCAGTGCCGCAAACTATAAAAAGTCAATTGTCAGAATTGTCTACAGTCAAGTTTTTTCGAAAAACACTTGTTAGTGACATTTTCTGCCAACATTATTATTTTAAAAATAAATTTCAGGACCTACTAGACGATTTTTTTCTTCATTGATCACATCTATGTAATGATCAAGTGTATTATTATTATTATCATTATGATTTATTTATTGCCCAACAGTGTAAAAGACACCAATGACAGGTACAATTTATTTATGTGGAATGCCTACACTTAATATAAATTCAAATTAGTGATATCTATCACTCAAAAATGAATAAAATATTTGAAAATACTTGACCAGTAAATACATATTACGTATTCAAAAGCAATTTCAATATACATTTTTTAAATAACAAGTATTGTATATGAATATGTCAACATAATAGCACACAATGAAAGCAATTTTACTTTGGTTGTATATTTTTAATTGCTCAGTAGACTTAAAAGGGTGCGGACTAGTCCACTTGCGAAGTTAGGGGGGAAGATTGTATGTACTAGTTATACCGGGTGTCTGGAAAATGGCGGATCTTCAGTGCGTTACGTACGGGGGTTTCGGGAGTCCCAAAAAAATAATAAAAACAATCTTTATGATGTAGATTACGAAAAAAATGTAATTTATTAATTATATTCTTCTGTAGAATGAGAATGGAAACTAATAAAATCTAGGACGTGGAAAACGTAAAAAGCGCTAATCTAAAATTTCTTGTATAAAAACTTTATTTCTTATTTCAGACGAAAAAAAAAAGAGAACGGAAGGGTGGGTGGGTGGGGCTAAGTTTAACTTTTCTTTAATGAGTGTTTTATAAGTAAACAATAGCCCGCCCACCCACCCACTCTTCATTCTGGTGACTACTCTTAACACTGGTAATTAATGATAACATTATTATGTTACAAGAATCTTAAGCAAATCCATTAAACCATTGGTGAGAAAATTGTTCAATTGTTAAACAAAGTATCTTGCCAGAAATCATGTTTAAAAGACAATATTGCTGATGCTCCTCCCACTCGCAGAAGCTCCACCTTGATAAACCATTTCATTGGCTCGGAGAAGAGGGGCGGCCTTTACAATTGTATTGCGTTGGATCTACTTTATATGATTTTTGTTATTGACGTGTAAATGCTGGCGGAAAAGACATTTTTCTAAAAAAAATTAAGTGGGTGTGTGGGGCTAGTAGCTACTAAGATAAAACTAATTTTGGCAGATGGCATAACTTCTAAGAAAAGAGAGGGTGGGTGGGCGGGGCTACTACCTGCTAAGATAATGCTGATTTTGGCAAATGACATATCCTCTAAGTATAAAATCAGTTTTATCTTAGCAGGTAGTAGCCCCACCCACCCGCCCTCTCTTCTCTTAAAGGGTATCTCATTTGCCAAAATCAGTCTTATCTTGGCAACAACTAGCCCCGCCCACCCACCCTCTCTTTTCTTAAAAGGTATATCATCTGCCAAAATTAGTTTTATCTTAGCAGGTATTAGCCCCACCCACCCACCCTCTCTTCCCATAAAGGGAACTTATTGGCCAATATCAGTCTTATTTTGGGAGCACCTAGCCCCGCCCACCCACCCTTTCTTTTCTTCAAGGGTATGTCATCTGTCAAAATCAGTTTTACCGTAGCAGGCTTAATGGTAGCTTACCTGCTAGAATAAGACCGATTTTGGCAAATGACATACTCTCTAAAAAAGGAGAGGGTGGGTGGGTAGGGCTAGTAGTTGCTAAGATAAAACTAATTTTGGCAGATGACATACTTTCTAAGAAAACAGGGTGGGTGGGCGAGGCTAGTGCCTGCTAGGATAAGACTGATTTTGGCAAATGGGATCCCTCTAAGAAAATAGAAAAATGGAAAAATTGAAAATTTGAAAATCGAGACTTCAAAAAATCCGAGACTCGAAATATAGGAATGTCGAAATATCGAAAGTCAAAAAATCAAACATTCTAAAATCGAAAAATCGGAAAGACCAAAAATGGATAAAACTGAAAAATCAAGAACTCGAAATTTAAGAAACTAAAAATTCGAATACCGAAAATTCGTTAAATGGAAAAGTAGAACGTTCTAAAAATTAAAAATCGAAAAAAACAATTGACAATTCGAGTAGGAACGTAAAATTGAAAACTCGAGAAATTAAAAAATTGATATATATTTAAAATTGATCCATAAATAGGGAAAACCAGATAATCTCATACTCATCACAATATTAACCCGTTGTAGCTTTTTTTGACAACCAAATTTAAAAAACGGAAAAGCAGTCTGGGTAGGGTTTTTACGCTCATTTCAATGGTGTGAAGTTTGTTACAATCGGACGTATATTTTTGGCAAAAACTTGGGCAGAAGTTTATATGTATTTCCCTATGCTGGAATATGCTTTAGCTCACCCTTAAAATGATGAAGAGCTTATGTATATTGTATACTATGGTTACGTGGTTTTTTAACAAATTCTTTGCTAAACTCGTTTTAGATTTTAACTCCCTACCGGGCAAAAAGTAATTGTAAAAGTGACTGAATTACTCAAAAAAAGTAATTCGTTACAATTTCTCATTACATTTTTTGAAAAGTAATGCATTACTTGAAAAGGAATTGAATTACAGTTATGAATTACTTATAAGTCAATTACTTCCAGCCCAGACGCCCTCTATTTCTTAGAGGGATCCCATTTGCCAAAATCAGTCTTATCCTAGCAGGCACTAGCCCCGCCCACCCACCCTCTGCTTTCTTAGAGGATATCGCATTTGCAAAAATCATTCTTACCTTAGCAGGAACTAACCCACCCACCCTTTCTTTTCTTAGAAAGTATGTCATCTGCCAAAATAAGTCTTATCTTACCAGCTACTAGCCCCGCCCACCCACCTCTCTTTTCTTAGAAAGTATGTCATCTGCCAAAATAAGTCTTATCTTACCAGCTACTAGCCCCGCCCACCCCACCCTCTCTTTTCTTAGAAAGTATGTCATCTGCCAAAATAAGTCTTATCTTACCAGCTACTAGTCCCGCCCACCCACCGTCTCTTTTCTTAGAAAGTATGTTATCTGCCAAAATTAGTTCTATCTTAGCAACTACTAACCCCACCCACCCGCCCTCTCTTTTTTTTAGAGAGTATGTCATTTGCCAAAATCGGTCTTATTCTAGCAGGTAAGCTACCAAGATAAGTACTGATTTTGGGAAATGGCATACCCTTTAAGGGAAGAGAGGGCGGATGAGCAGGGCTAGTACCTGCTACGATAAAACTGATTTTGGCAAATGACATACCCTTGAAGAAAAGAAAGGGTGGGTGGGTGGACGGGGCTAGTAGCTGCTAAGATAAGACTGATTTTGGCTCATGAGATACCCTGAATGAAGGGTAGAAAATATCTCATTTGGCAAGATCGGTCTTATCTTGGAAAGTATTGGCCCCGCCCACCCACCCTTTATTTTCTTCGAAGGTATGCCACTTGCCAAAATCAGTCTTCGATTCGAACCCGAATTTTCGAAGTTCCGCTTTATTGACTTTCGATATTTCGATTTTTCTGTATTTCCTTTCTTGCATTTCTCAAATTTGGAATTTCCAATTTTCGGTTTTGTTTTTCGATTTTTAGGTTTTCAAATTTTCGGTTTTCCGATTTTCCGATATTGGAATTTTCAATTTTTTTACTTTTCGGTTATCGATTTTTCGACTTTCCGATTTTTTTCGAATTTTTGGTTTTCTGATATTCGAATTTTCAGTTTGCTCCCTCTTCAATTTCTCGATTTTTCAGTTTTTCCATTTTTGAGTTTTAGAGTTTTAATTTTTTTACATTTCGAGTTTTCGATCTTTGAATTTTCAATTTTTTGATTTCTCGAGTTTTCAATTTTACGTTCCTACTCGAATTGTCGATTTTTTCGATTTTTAATTTTTAGAACGTTCGACTTTTCCATTTATCGAATTTTCGGTATTCGAATTTTTAGTTTCTTAAATTTCGAGTTCTTGATTTTTCAGTTTTATCCATTTTTCGACTTTCCGATTTTTCGATTTTAGAATGTTTGATTTTTTGACTTTCGATATTTCGACATTCCTATATTTCGAGTCTCGGATTTTTTGAAGTCTCGTTTTTCGAACTGTCAATTTTTCCATTTTTCTATTTTCTTAGAGGGATCCCATTTGCCAAAATCAGTCTTATCCTATTTCCCTATTTATGGATCAATTTTAAATCTTCTAAAAGGTACATTAGTAGAAATTGGATTAAAAAATCCTTTGCGCTTGCTTAAATATAATTGAATAAACAGGGGCAGAATATTTAAAATTTGTGGTCAAACAAACTTTAGCCATTTTTCTGGTCCACTCAAATCTATAACAAGTAACGATTGAGCCCGTCCTTTTAAATCCTTCATAATCCGACAGTAAAATTTTATGAGAGTTAAGGTTTTCTAAATTTAATCTGTAAGTCACAACGCCAAGTAAAAGGCAATTAAAGACAGACTTTTAAGGTTAGCTAGTTCCTGCTAAGATAAGAGTGATTTTGGCAAATGACATATCCTCTAAGAAAACAGAGGGTGGGTGGGCGGGGCTAGTACCTGCTAAGATAAAACTGATATTGGCAAATGACATACTCTCGAAGAAAATGAAGGGTGGAAGGTATATCATTTGACAAAATCAGTCTAATCTTGGAAAGTATTGACCCCACCCACCCACCCTTTATTTTTTTCCAAGGTATGCCATCTGCCAAAATCAGTCTTATTTTGGTAAGTTCTAGCCCCACCCGCCCGCCCTTTATTTTCTTAGAGGGTATTTTATTTGACAATATCAGCCTTATCTTGGCAAGCCCTAGCTACGCCCACCCGCCCTTTATTTACTTAGATAAGACCGATTTTGGTTAATGAGATCCTTCTAAGAAAATAGAGGGCGGGTGGGTGGGGTTAGTACCTGTTAAAAGAAGATCGATTTTGGCAAATGACATATCAAAAAAATCTCCAAATAATACACCATGGGTACCCAGAACTCTCTCGAATTAAAAAAAAACATTGCGGCACTCAAGACTTTTTCAAATTCGTAAAAAATAAAACACTAAAAAAAGTTTTATTGATGCCATTTTCCAGACACCCGGTACAATAATTCGTACTTTAATCAAATGAGATTTTGTCAGAATTACTTGCTATAAAAATAATACGAAAATACATTTTCCAGAAGACAAATGATATTGGCTAAACCCTGAGTGACAGATGTGATGACTTAGCTCGTTCTTCTCATAGCATCTCCATTCTGGCTTTCGACTTATTTGAATGATCACCTACGGTAAAATTTCTGACAAACAGAATAAATCTATTTTTACCTTTAGGTTGGTAACATCATTAAAATTTGGCAAACTATTCAGTAATTTTTAATTGGTGATATTGGCAGTACTAATTGTCACATTTATCTTAGCCGCCACGAATTACTAAAACATTTAAACCGGGCAAAGCAAGACAAATCGTTATCATCAGTGTCATTTTATAATTTATCGCTTCGCAATAAAGAATAAAGTGACAGATTGCACGACAAAATTAATGGAACTTTTCTTTTCCGACTACAACTTGGAATCTAAAATCGAAACAAACTTGGTGTGTAGCATACGGCACGTGGTCGGCCGTTATCGGAAAAATACAACATGTCACCTAAATCTTACTTAGCACAAAAACCTAAATGACAGCTTGACCTAGCCGATGTATTATTCACTACGTCTCAGAATAACACTTGTTTACTTTAAATCACGCATTCACAAGCTTGACGGATAACAAGTTTTGTTTAGATAATTCAAATGACTTAATTTTACATTGACTTTAATGACATTGACGTCACTAATGTTATTAAAATCAAGTTTTACATAATTAACAACGATAGGAGAATGCATGCTGTTTCTGAGACTAGATCCTAACTGTTCAATTATGTGCCTAATAGACTTGGGAACTTGGTAGGTAAGTAGATTAGGCGATCTTATCATATAATGTAACATAATGATCTTGATTTTATGTGTTGTAATTACGAGTTGATTAAATCTTGCCAACTTGGAGAACCATTTGTGAGACACTAACTTGTTACTGATTTTATCCACAAAATTGGAATATTCTTTTTAACGCTTTTGAGCATCATCATCAACGCGGCTCTGACATTTCGTGAATTTGCCGCCTCGTTGTGATGATTGATGGCGACTACTTGTCACAAATGTCATTCATTCGAAAACGAATAAGCTACTTTCAGTGGTTTCAGTGCTACCAAATGTTTTTTTTGCTGGAGCCTGGAAATGTCATAATTGGGTAGTCCATATACAGCGTAATCTTTCTGAAGCCGCCTCTCCATCTGGACTAAAAACAATTCAATACGGCAGCTATAAAAACTTTCCGAATTGTGACGGAAATGTTGTAAAATTTAGTTACAGGAAATAAAGTTCGAGAAACGAAATATAGCAAAGAAGAGAAAACAGAACGCAATTCAAAACAACGCTAAGCATTCTTGGACGTTTTATACGTTGCTGAAAACCATAAAGTCACTTAAGTAACTTATGTCAGCAACTTTATTGATTAAGAAACTTGTGATTGGATCTTCCGTGAAACTGAATTTTGTCTTGTGTGCTAAATTCGATGTCCCAACAGTTGAGTCAAATACAGCATTTCAGTTTTAACGATGACTCGATTACAAAGAATCGATAAACTTTGCTTGACGTGAATTTAATCTGATAATGATTTGACAGGTAACATGAAAACAAAAACATTTAGTTCATTTAGAATCTCGCGGGTTTAGAAAACAATTTGACAGAATTGTTTTCTGCAATTATGTTAAGCGGTCTTAGTTTTTAAGAAATTTCCCGCCACGTGCCACTCCCCCAATTCTCGGCTTGTTTTTCTCGCCTAATTCCCTTAAAACTTTAAACCGCCGTTATTTTTAACCCAAACAGCCCCTTTCCGCAATAAAAGTGCCACTCTAGCCTTATAAGACGAAAAACCGCCATAAACTTGTTTCAGCCCACCTGCGATCGAAACTTCATTCATAAAAAATGGCCCGGGGTTAAGCGTTCCCTTGTTTTTTTCTTCGTCCTATATATTATTTCCACAACTTTTACTATTAAGAAAGTTGTCTGAAGTCTGATTCCATTACGGAAAGCCTGGAATCGGTGTAAACACCGCCGCCTAAAATGGCGTGCTTTGGGGTGAAATATGTATTTGTTATGGTCAAATTTAATCGATAGGTATACATTTTAACAAAACTAGGGGAGGAGGAATCGGAACGACGTTGTTTTTTGGGGGTTGTTTTATGGAAAGTTCCAATATCGTGATGCGAATGTCACATGAAACGTTTAATTTCGGGAATAAAATTAGAATGAGAATAGACTGGTCGGTAGGAGAGAAATCGCGAAAGTAAATAAGTTTTGTTTGGATACCGTAAAATGGGATCAATAGTCGAGGGGTGTTGCTTTTCGCACGGTGAGTTAATAGACACTCGATTTGTCAAGTTTTCAGTGTGCAGTTTTTTTTTTCTCAGGTTGGCGCCTGCAGTGACATGATTTGTTTTCGTGTAAAGGTCGATTTATAAACTTGTCGCTGACGTTGCCGGTGTAAGATAAATACGCAGCGAAGGTATGCGTCGTTTATACCATCCGTCGACGTTGCCGTTGAAAGTTCGAGATGTCCAACTTTTAACTTTCGCCGTTAAGGTCAATTTACATTATGAGAATTTTCTTATGATAATTCCTAAGCAAAAATACGACGGTACCCATTTTTTGTGAGTAGCTAGGGAATTTTGTACAGAAACTTTTAAATCTGGCGCTAAAATATAGTAATTTTCACAGCTTCTTATATTTTAGGTGTGCTCAGACACAGTTGTCACCTCTTTATAGGTTAGAAAATTTTAGATTTAAGGTTAAATGTCAAAACCAATCCTAACAAAATTCCAAGTATTTTTACAACAATGTAAACCCGAATATTGCTCATAGTGTTCATTCCACAAGAAAATCATAAGGAATTTGCTTAAGAAAGTTCCTAAGAAAAATCCCATATTGTAAACTGACCTTTACGTTGCCGTTGACGTTCGGTTTTCAACCAATCAAATTGTGGTAGTGTGCAGTGCTGCCAACTTGAAGGAAAATCCCCTGAAGTACAGCAGACATTTTTCAGGTTGACCGCAGTATTTAAAAAGCCATTTAATGACCTGTTCGCCGAAACCCTCATATTTTTATTTTATTTAACTGCAAGGGCTTACATTTTGCCCTTTTTTAAATATAGGTAGTGCAGTCTTCTTTTCACAACAAGAAAAATAAAACATGGTTAAATTGGTAAATGTTTGTAGGAAAGTATCGATTTTGCAATTTGGCTCCGCCCCTCGCCTCGCCTGAGAACGAATGAAGAATTGAGATTGGAATGGATGTGGGTGGGGCTTAATTTTTGACCCGTTGTTTTCTTAATATACATACCTACATGGTATTTTTTGAACAACACGACATTCAAAAATATGTTTTTCATCTCTAGAGAAATAAGGATTTTGCGATTAAGCTCCTCCCCCTTGGCTCACGACGAATAAAAAATCATCCCAATTGAGACAGGACGGGTGGGCGAGGCTTACATTTTGCCTTTTTTCTTAATATGTGTAGTTATCTTTTCGCAACAAGAAACTTAAAACATGTTTAAAATGGTAAATTTGTATAAGGAAATATCGATTTTGCAATTACGCTCCGCCCATCGGTCTGAGAACGAATGAAAAATTCATCACGATTGCGATCGAGACGGATGGGTGGGGCTTCTCTTTTGGTTTGCTTTTTTAATTAATACATTTTGTTTTCTTTGTATAACACGATTACTTAACATATTTCACATGGTAATTTCTCGTAGAAAAATAAGGATTTTACAATTAAGCTTACGACGAATAAAAAAAATCATCAGAATTGAGATAGGGCAGGTGGGCGGAGCTTATATTTTGCGTTTTGAAAAGTCCAGAAAAAGCGAGAATTTGAAAAACCCAGGAATCGAAAAATCCAAAATTTAAAAAATTGAAAAATTAAAATATCGAAAAGTCGAAACATCGAAAAATTGAAAAATCGAAAATTCGAAAAACCGAAAAATCTAAAAACTAAAACATCAAGATATAACATTGAAAGATCGAAAAATCAAAAAATTGGGGTATCGGAATAACCCAGAATCGAAGAACTGACAAATCAAAAAGTTTTTAAAACCCAAGAATTGAAAAATTAAAATATCGAAAAGTCGAAACATCAAAAAACTGAAAAATGGAAAATTCGAAAAACCGAAAAATCTAAAAATTAAAACATCAAGATATATCATAGAAAGATCGAAAAATCGAAAAATTGGGATATCGGAATAGCCCAGAATCGAAAAACTGACAAATCAAAAAGTTTTTAAAACTCAAGAATTGAAAAATTAAAATATCGAAAAGTCGAAACATCGAAACATTGAAAAATCGAAAAACCGAAAAATCGAAAAACTAAAACATCAAGATATAACATTGAAAGATCGAAAAATTGAGAAATTGGGATATCGGAATAGCCCAGAATCGAAAAACTGACAAATCAAAAAGTTTTTGAAACCCAAGAATTGAAAAATTAAAAAATCGAAAAGTCGAAACATCGAAAAATTGAAAAATCGAAAATTCGAAAAACCGAAAAATCGAAAAACTAAAACATCAAGATATTACATTGAAAGATCGAAAAATCGAAAAATTGGGATATCGGAATAGCCCCGGAATAGCCCAGAATCGAAAAACTGACAAATCAAAAAGTTTTTAAAACCCAAGAATTGAAAAATTAAAATATCGAAAAGTCGAAACATCGAAAAATTGAAAAATCGAAAATTCGAAAAACCGAAAAATCGAAAAACTAAAACATCAAGATATAACACTGAAAAATCGAAAAATCGAGAAATTGGGATATCGGAATAGCCCAGAATCGAAAAACTGACAAATCAAAAAGTTTTTAATACCCAAGAATTGAAAAATTTTAATATCGAAAAGTTGAAGAATCGGAAAATCGAGAAATCGAAAAATCACAAATCCGAAAAATTGAAAGATCTACAAATTTTGTTTTTTTTTCATATGGATTTTGCAATTATGGAGCGGAGCCTAAAATAAGAAGTATACACATATTAAAACAAGAAGGCAAAATGTCAGCCCGCCCACCCGCCCTGTCTCAATTGTGATGATTTTTTTATTCGCCATTAACCAAGGGGGCGGAGCTTAACTGCAAAATACTTATTTCTTTACGATAAATTAAAAACATATTTTCGAGTATCGTATTGTTCAAAAAATACTACTACATTAAGAAAAAAAGGCAAAATTTGCAATTAAATTCCGCTGCTTTAGCTCTCGACGATTAAACAAAATTATCACAATTGAGATAGGGCGGGTGTGTGGGGCTTATATTTTGCTTTTTTTCCTTAATATACGTAGCCATATTTCCAAACAACAAGCTAAAACATGGTTAAAATGGTGCATTTTTGCAAAGAAATGTGGATTTCTGCAATTATGGGGTGGAGCCTAATTGCAAAATCAATATTTCCTTGTACAAATTTCCATTTTAAACATGTTTTAAGTTTTATGTTTTGAAAAGAAGTATACACATATTAAAACAAGAAGACAAAATGGCAGCCCGCCCACCCGCCCTATCTCAATTGTAATGATTTTTTTTATTCGCCGTTAACCAAGAGGGCGGAGCTTAACTGCAAAATACTTACTTCTTTACAAGAAATTACAAACATGTTTTTGTGTATCGTATTGCTCAAAACATACTATGTACATTAAGAAAATAAACCCCGCCCACCCACCGCATCTCAATTGTGATGAAACTTTAAACATGTTTAAAACGGTAAATTTTTGTAAAGAAATATGGATTTTGCAATTAAGCTCCTCCCCTACGTGTGCCAACGAATGAAAACTTCATTACTATTTAGGTCAGGCCAGGTATGGGTGGGGCTTAATTTTTGCTTTTAAGTTTTTCTTAATATACATAGTATTCTTTGAATAACACGATACTCAAAACATGTTTTTTATTTCCTGTAGAGAAATAAGGATTTTACAATTAAGCTTACGACGAATGAAAAAATCATCAGAATTGAGATAGGGCGGGTGGGCGGGGCTTATATTTTGCGTTTTTTTTCCTTCATATTGAAAACTCCAGAAAAAGCGAGAAATTGAAAAACCCAGGAGTCGAAAAATCCAAAATTTAAAAAATTGAAAAATTAAAATATCAAAAAGTCGAAACATCGAAAAATTGAAAAATCGAAAATTAGAAAAACCGAAAAATTGAAAAACTAAAACACCAAGATATAACATTGAAAGATCGAAAAATCCAAAAATTGGGATATCGGAATAGCCCAGAATCGAAAAACTGACAAATCAAAAAGTTTTTAAAACCCAAGAATTGAAAAATTTTAATATCGAAAAGTTGAAGAATCGGAAAATCGAGAAATCGAAAAATCACAAATCCGAAAAATTGAAAAATCTACAAATTTTGCGTTTTTTTTTCCTTAGTATACATAGCTATCTTTTCGCAACAAGAACATGGTTAAAATGGTACATTTTTGCAAGGAAATGTGGATTTTGCAATTATGGAGCGGGGCCTAAAATAAGAAGTCTACACATATTAAAACAAGAAGGCAAAACGTCAGACCGCCCACCCGCCCTATCTTAATTGTGATGATTTTTTTTATTCGCCGAGAACCAAGGGGGCGGAGCTTAACTGCAAAATACTTATTTCTTTACGAGAAATTAAAAACATTTTTTTGAATATCGTATTGTTCAAAGAATACTATATACATTAAAAAAAGGCAAAATTTGCAATTAAATTCCGCTGCTTTATCTCCCGACGATTAAAAAAAAATATCACAATTGAGATAGGGCGGGTGGGTGGGGCTTATATTTTGCTTTTTTTCCTTAATATACGTAGCCATATTTACAAACAACAAGCTTAAAACATGGTCAAAATGGTGCATTTTTGCAAAGAAATGTGGATTTCTGCAATTATGGGGTGGAGCCTAATTGCAAAATCAATATTTCCTTGTACAAATTTTCCTTTTTTACATGTTTTAAGTTTTGTGTTTTGAAAAGAAGTCTGCACATATTAAAACAAAAAGGCAAAATATAAGCCCCGCCCACCCGCCCTTTCTCCGTAGGTGATGATTTTTTTATTCGCCGTGGACCAAGAGGGCGGAGCTTTACTGCAAAATACTTATTTCTTGACAAGAAATGTTTTTGAGTATCGTATTTTTCAAAACATACTATGTACATTAAGAAAATAAACCCCGCCCACCCACCCCATCTCAATTGTGATGAAACTTAAAACATGTTTAAAACGGTAAATTTTTGTAAGGAAATATGGATTTTGCAATTAAGCTCCTCCCCTAAGTCTTCCAACGAATGAAAACTTCATTAATATTTAGATCAGCCCAGGTATAGGTGGGCCTTAATTTTTGCTTTTAAGTTTTTCTTAATATACATAGTATTCTTTGAATAACACGATACTCAAAACATGTTTTTAATTTCTCGTAAAGAAATAAGTATTTTGCAGTTAAGCTCCCTTGGCTTACGACGAATAAAAAAAAATCATCACAATTCAGATGGGGTGGGTGGGGGGGCTACGTTTTGCCTTTCTTTCTTAATATGTGTAGACTTATTTCGACAACAAGAAACTTAAAAAAGTGGTAAATTTGTATAGGGAAATATCGATTTTGCAATTACGCCCCGCCCCTCGGTCTGACAAGGAATGAAAAATTCAACACGATTGAGATCGAGCCGGATGGGTAGGACTTCTCTTTTGGTTTTCTTTTTTAATTAATACATTCTCTCTCTAATTAGTTTTCTTTGCAAGTATAACATGATTAGTTAACAACATATTTCACATGGTAATTTCTCGTAGAAAAATAAAGTTTTTACAATTAAGCTCCGCCCCTCGGCTTACGACGATAAAAAAAAATCATCAGTATTGAGACCGGGCGGGTGGGCGTGCTTTATATTTTGCCTTTTTTTTTTCTTAATATGCATAGCCATCTTTTCACAACAAAAAACTTTAAACGTGGTTAAAATGTTACATCTTTGCAAGGAAATACGGATTTTGCAATTATGGGGCGGAGCCTAATAAAAAAAACGATATTTCTTTATACAAATTTTCAGTTTTAAACATATTTTTAGTTTAATGTTGTGAAAAGAAGTCAACACATATTAAAACAAAAAGGCAAAATGTAAACCCGCCCACCCACCCTGTCTCAATTGTGATGATTTTTAGTATTCGCCGTGAACCAAGAGGGCGGAGCTTAACTGCCAAATCTTTATTTCTTTACAAGAAATTAAAAACATGTTTTTGAGTATCGTGTTATTCAAAGAATACTACGTACCTATGTACATTAAGAAAAAAGCGCAAAATATGAACCCTGCCCGCCCACCCCATCTCAGTTGTGATGATTTTTTTTATTCTTAGAAACTTAAAACACGCTAAAAACGGTAAATTTTTGTATGGAACTATGTATTTCGCAACTAGGCTCCTCCCCTAGGTCTGCCAACCAATTAAATCTTCATCACTATTTAAATCAGGGCAGGTATGGGTGGGGCTTAATCTTTGGCTCTAATTTTTTTTAATATACATAGTATTCTTTAAATAACACGATACTCAAATACATATCTTACATAAAATATGGATCTTGCAATTAAGCCCCGCCCCTTGATCTGCCAACGACTGAAAAACTCATCACAATTGAGAATTGAGATCGGGCCGGGTATGGGTGGCGCCTAATCTTTGGCTTTATTTTTTTCTTAATATACACAGTATTGTCTAATCAACACGATACTCAAAAACATGTTTTTAATTTCTCGCTAAGAAATAAGTATTTTGCAGTTAAGCTCCACCCCCTTGGCTCACGACGAGAAAAAAACCATCACAATTGAGATAGGGTGGGTGGGCGGGGCTACATTTTGCCCTTTGTACTTAATATGTGTGGATTTATTTCGCCCACAAGAAACTTAAACATGTCTAAAGTGATAAATTTGTATACGGAAATATCGATTTTGCAATTACTCTCCGCCCCTCGGTCTGACAAGGAATGAAAAATTCATCACGATTGAGATCGAGACTGATTTTTTCACATGGTAATTTCTCGTAGAAAAATAAGGATTTTACAATTAAGCTCCGCCTCTCGGCTTACGACGATTAAAAAAAAATCATCAGAATTGAGACCGGGCGGGTGGGCGGGGTTTATATTGTGCCTTCTTTTTCTTAATATGCATAGCCATCTTTTCACAACTAAAACATTGTTAAAATGCTACATTTTTGCAAGGAAATACGGATTTTGCCATTATGGGGCGGAGCCTAATAAACAAAATCGATATTTTCTTATACAAATTTTCAATTGTAAACATATTTTTAGTATAATGTTCTGAGGTCTACACATAATAAACTAACAAGGCAAAATGTAAGCCCGCCCACCCACCCTGTCTCAATTGTGATGATTTTTATTATTCACTGTGAACCAAGAGGGCGGAGCTTAACTGCAAAATCCTTATTTCGTTACACGAAATTAAAAACAAGTTTTTGAATATCGTGTTATTCAAAGAACACTACCTATGTTCATTAAGAAAAAAGGCAAAATATGAACCCCGCCCATCCACCCCATCTCAATTGTGATGATTTTTTTTATTCTTAGAAACTTAAAAACGGTAAAAAAAATTTGTATGGAACTACGTATTTTGCAATTAGACTCCTCCCCTAGACCTGTCAACGAATGAAAATTTCATTACTATCTACATCAGGTGGGGCTTAATCTTGACTTTAAATTTTTTTTAATATACATTGTGTTGTTTAACAACACGATACTCAAAAACATGTTTTTAATTTCTCGTAGAGAAATAAGGATTTTGCAGTTAAGCTCCGCCCACGCTTGACTCACGACGAATAAAAAAAATCATCACAATTGAGATAGGGCGGGTGGGCGGGCCTACATTTTACCCTTTTTTTCGTAATATGTGTAGATTTTTTTCGCCAACAAGAAACTTAAACATGTCTAAAGTAGTAAATTTGTATACGGAAATATCGATTTTGCAATTGCGCTCCGCCCCTCGGTCTGACAACCAATGAAAAATTCATCACGATTGAGATCGAGATGGATGGGTGGGGCTTCTCTTTTGGTTTTCTTTTTTAATTAATATATGTATTTAGTTTTCTTTATATAACACGATTAGTTAAGAACATATTCCACTTGGTTATTTCTCGTAGAAAAATAAGGATTTTACAATTAAGCTCCGCCCCTCGACTTACGACGATTAAAAAAAAAACATCAGAATTGAGACCGGGCGGGTGGGCGGGGTTTATATTTTGCCTTGTTTTTCTTAATATGCATAGCCATCTTTTCACAACAAAAAACTTTAAACATGGTTACAATGTTACATTTTTGGAAGGAAATACGGATTTTGCAATTATGGGGCGGAGCCTAATAAAAAAATCGATATTTCCTTATACAAATTTTCAATTTTAAACATATTTTTAGTGAAGTCTACACATAATAAAAGAACAAGGAAAATGTAAGCCCGCCCACCCACCCCATCTCAATTGTGATGATTTTTTTTTTTCTTAGAAACTTAAAAACTTAAAAACGGTAAAAAAATTTTGTATGGAACTATGTATTTTGCAATTAGACTCATCCCCTAGACCTGTCAACGAAAGAAAATTTCGTTACTATTTACATCAGGTGGGGCTTAATCTTGACTTTAATTTTTTCTTAATATACATTGTATTGTTTAAACAACACGATACTCAAAAACATGTTTTTAATTTCTCGTAGAGAAATAAGGATTTTGCAGTTAAGCTCTGCCCACGCTTGACTCACGACGAATAAAAAAAATCATCACAATTGAGATAGGGCGGGTGGGCGGGCCTACATTTTACCCTTTTTTTCGTAATATGTGTAGATTTTTTTCGCCAACAAGAAACTTAAACATGTCTAAAGTAGTAAATTTGTATACGGAAATATCGATTTTGCAATTGCGCTCCGCCCCTCGGTCTGACAACCAATGAAAAATTCATCACGATTGAGATCGAGATGGATGGGTGGGGCTTCTCTTTTGGTTTTCTTTTTTAATTAATATATGTATTTAGTTTTCTTTATATAACACGATTAGTTAAGAACATATTCCACGTGGTTATTTCTCGTAGAAAAATAAGGATTTTACAATTAAGCTCCGCCCCTCGACTTACGACAATTAAAAAAAAATTATCAGAATCGAGACCGGGCGGGTGGGCGGGGTATATATTTTGCCTTCTTTTTCTTAATATGCATAGCCATGTTTTCACAACAAAAAACTTTGAACTTGGTTAAAATGCTACATTTTTCAAGGACATATGGATTTTGCGATGGAGCGGAGCCTAATAAAAAATCGGTATTTCCTTATACAAATTTTCAATTTTAAACGTATTTTTAGTTTAATGTTGTGAAAAGAAGTCTACATATATTAAAACAAAAAGGCAAAATGTAAGCCCTCCCACCCACCCTGTCTCAATTGTGATGATTTTTAGTATTCACCGTGAACCAAGAGGGCGGAACTTAACTGCAAAATCCTTATTTCTTTACAAGAAATTAAAAACATGTTTTGAGTATCGTGTTATTCAAAGAATACTACGTATGTACATTAAGAAAAAATATGAATTGTGATGTTTTTTTTAATCTTAGAAACTTAAAACACGCTAAAAACGGTAAATTTTTGTATGGAACTATGTATTTTGCAATTAGGCATCCTCGCAACGAATTAAAACTTCATTACAATTTAAATCAGGGCAGGTATGGGTGGGGTTTAATCTTTGGCTTTAATTTTTTCTTAATATACATAGTATTCTTTGAATAACACGTTACTCAAATACATATCTTGCATAAAATATGGATCCTGCAATTAAGCCCCGCCCCTCGATTTGACAACGAATGAAAAATTCATCGCAATTGAGAATTGAGATCGGGGCGGGTATACACACTATTGTTTGAACAACACGATACTCAAAAACATGTTTTTAATTTCTCATAGAGAAATAAGGATTTTGCAGTTAAGCTCCGCCCACGCTTGACTCACGACGAATAAAAAAATCATCACAATTGAGATAGGGCGGGTGGGCGGGGCTACATTTTACCATTGTTTTTTCGTAATATGTACAGACTTATTTCGACAACAAGAAACTTCAATCCTCCACTTCTCTTGAACGTCAACGGCAATTTTATAAATCCCACTTAATAAATGGTTGAATTTTACTGCATTGTTATTTCTTTACATTTAAGTATCGTTAGTACTGCGGGGGTCAGTGTGAACTTCCTACAAATATAATAAAATAGGGTGCAATTACCTGCAGTCATTAACCTACTTTTTCTGTGTAATACAATGAATAAAAATTATGGGTTCCAGATTGTTATTACACAGTTCAAAGGTCGATAATTATTGATGGAAACTACTTTCAATAATATTATAGATAATGATTTGTCTTGTTATTGTATCATAATTGTTTACATGAACGCACGAGACACTTTTATTGATTAAAATATATTTAGCGTTTTTAATCGTCACTTAAATGTCGCTTACATATGCAGTGCTAAATTTACATAACTTTAAGAGCTGGATGGAGAGCGGTAGATGGCACCACCTGCGATGCGGAAATAAAACTTCAAAACAAATAAGTAACTATTATTAGTTTAATCTGCAACTAGGGACCACTGGTTTAAAGGTAAAATTTTGAACAAAGACGATTTTGTTTCATTAATTCGGGTTATAGGGTTAATTTTGTGTGTATGCATATTTTACTTAACGCATTGTCTACCCTTGAATTAGTTGTAATTACACAAATATTTTTAACATGACGTACCTACTTAAGCTGCGTCATTACTTCATTGATATTTACATTTATTAGCCGCATTTTTTCTAGTTAGTTTCTATTTTTCCATTGCGTAGGTAGGAGTTACCATGGGGGAAAAAAGATCAATGAAGTATGTAAGTGTCTCAAATAAATTTTGGTGTGAATTTTGTTCATCACAATTACACATATTTGACCAAATGGAAATAATTGGCCTACGAAATACAGCCAAAATAATTTCGAAATTGAAGTTTATTCAGTAAGTAGCTAAGAAGTTATTGTAAAGTAGGGTCCGTCAAATAATGAACGTTGACTTTCTTGGTCGTTGACATTTAACGTTCGTCAAATTTACATCCTCCGTCATCAATTTTTGTGACTTTTATTACTGCATGATCATCTCTAAATGTGTATAATTTGGACCCTTTTTGTCAACGCCAAAACACACCCATTTCGAATAACTAGCTCTCCACTGTCCACTCCAACCGCACTGTTCACTTCCAGGTCAGAATGGTGGTTGCCCGTCCCGTCGAGCCCTCGTCTTCGGACTTCCAGAACTTCGGCTGCTCGGCACCGATAGTCCCGACTAAGATCCTCACCGACCCCGAGGAGCTCGACCGCCAACTCCAGCAGAACGGCTACGCCTCCTTTTACACGTACAACGACCGCACAATCTGCGACGACCTCGACCAGACCGACCTCAACTCGGACGCCAATCCCCTTACCTACAACTCGCTGGACGTCGCCGTCAACAATAACAACAACAACACCAACGACTACTCGCCGGTTAATGATGGCCATGTCGTGATCATACCCGCGGATATCGAGTACACCCTGCCGGAGACGGACCGCTTCACCGTAGAGCTGAACAAGAACGAGTACGGGTTGGGAATTACGATAGCTGGGTAAGTGGGAGAGCTGGGGAGTTCAGAGGGTGAGTGAGGTGAGTCCGTGGAGGGTCGGGAGACTCCTGGTGCCGGTGGTTGACTCGGGAAGATGATGGGGAATTTGGGGTAAAGCCTCCAGTTCAAAATCGAAGTTTTTGCTCGACTCGGGAAGATGATTGGGGTTTCGGGTAGTCTACCGCAAATGGTCAGAGGGCTTGCAGGTTCCAGAACCTGTTGGGTGTTTTGGAAAATCAAGGGAAATAAAAAATCGAAAAATCCAGAAATTAAAAATTATAAAACTTGAAATGTTGAAAAATCGAAAAGGCGAAAATTTTTAAAAATCGAAAAACCTAGATGTCAAGGAATCGAAACATGAATAAATCCTAAAATCGAAAAATGGAAAAAACGAAAAATCAAAAATTCGAAAGATAGAAATTCGAGAAATCGGGAAAACGAAAAACATAAAATTTAATAAATGGAAGAACTGTAAAACCGAAAAAACGAAACAACAAAAAATCGAAAAGTTGAAAAATTGCAAAATCGAAAAGCTGATAAATCGAAAAATCGAGAAGTCAAAAAATCGAAAGACCCAGAAATCGAAACATCAAAAAAATAGAAAACACTAAAATTTAAAATACCCAAAAATCGAAAAATAGAAATATGGAAAAATCAAAAAATTGAAAAATCGAGTAACCGAAACATCAAAAAATGGAAAAATTGAATTAACCAGAAATGGGTTATTCCCAAAATTGAAAAATTTTGAAAAGTCGGGAAATCTGAAAACCCAAAAATTGAAAAACTTTCAAAATCGAAAACCCAGATGTCAGGAGATCGAAATATCAAAAAAAAAATGGTACTTAAAAATTGTATAATTTAAAAAAACAAAAAATTCAAAAATCAAACAGCTAAAACAGTAAAAATTTGAAAAATAGAAATATGGAAGAATTAAAAAATCGAAAAACTTAAAAATTCCAAAATTAAAATGTTGAAAAATTGAGAAATTTGAAGCTTGAAAAATTGTAAAAATTGAAAAACCAGATGTCAGGAAGTCAAAAAAAATTGAAAAATAGAAATTTCGAAAAACTGAAAAAAAAAATCGAGAAATCAGAAATTCTAAAATTTAAAAAAGTGAAAAAATAAAATATCGAAAAATTGACAAATGGAAGCATCAAAAAGCCGAAAAAGCGAAACATCAAAAAATTGAAAAACTAAACATTCAGAAACCGAAAGATCGAAAAGTCGAGAAGTCAAAAAATGAAAAATTTGGATACCTTAGCCCTTTATCTAAAAATAGATATTAAAATTTGAAAAATTGAAAATCCGAAAATCTAAAACCGAGAAGTCGAAAAATCAAAAGATCGAGAAATTGAAACATGAAAAAAACCGAAAAGTCTAAAATTTAAAAATTCCAAAAATTCTGCGAGAAATATCGAAAAATTTAAAAATTCCCAAAATTAAAATGTTGAAAAATCAGAAATTTAAAACTTGAAAAATCGAAAAATTGCAAAAATTGAAAAACCAGTTATCAGGAAATCGAAACATCAAAAAATTCTTAGATCGAAATATGAAAAAATCGGAAAATTTAAAAATCAAAAAAATGAAAAATCAAAAATTTTAAATTTGGAAAAATTGAAAAATAGAAATATCGAAGAACTGAAAAAAATCGAGAAATCAGAAAATCTAAAATTTAAATAAGTGAAAAAATAAAATATCGAAAAATTGACAAATGGAAGCATCAAAAAGCCGAAAAAGCGAAACATCAAAAAGTTGAAAAACTAAACATTCAGAAATCGAAAGATCGAAAAGTCGAGAAATGGGTTATTCCCAAAATTGAAAAATTTTGAAAAGTCGGGAAATCTGAAAACCCAAAAATTGAAAAACTTTCAAAATCGAAAACCCAGATGTCAGGAGATCGAAATATCAAAAAAAAAATGGTACTTAAAAATTGTATAATTTAAAAAAACAAAAAATTCAAAAATCAAACAGCTAAAACAGTAAAAATTTGAAAAATAGAAATATGGAAGAATTAAAAAATCGAAAAACTTACAAATTCCAAAATTAAAATGTTGAAAAATTGAGAAATTTGAAGCTTGAAAAATTGTAAAAATTGAAAAACCAGATGTCAGGAAGTCAAAAAAAATTGAAAAATAGAAATTTCGAAAAACTGAAAAAAAAAATCGAGAAATCAGAAATTCTAAAATTTAAAAAAGTGAAAAAATAAAATATCGAAAAATTGACAAATGGAAGCATCAAAAAGCCGAAAAAGCGAAACATCAAAAAATTGAAAAACTAAACATTCAGAAACCGAAAGATCGAAAAGTCGAGAAGTCAAAAAATGAAAAATTTGGATACCTTAGCCCTTTATCTAAAAATAGATATTAAAATTTGAAAAATTGAAAATCCGAAAATCTAAAACCGAGAAGTCGAAAAATCAAAAGATCGAGAAATTGAAACATGAAAAAAACCGAAAAGTCTAAAATTTAAAAATTCCAAAAATTCTGCGAGAAATATCGAAAAATTTAAAAATTCCCAAAATTAAAATGTTGAAAAATCAGAAATTTAAAACTTGAAAAATCGAAAAATTGCAAAAATTGAAAAACCAGTTATCAGGAAATCGAAACATCGAAAAATTCTTAGATCGAAATATGAAAAAATCGGAAAATTTAAAAATCAAAAAAATGAAAAATCAAAAATTTTAAATTTGGAAAAATTGAAAAATAGAAATATCGAAGAACTGAAAAAAATCGAGAAATCAGAAAATCTAAAATTTAAATAAGTGAAAAAATAAAATATCGAAAAATTGACAAATGGAAGCATCAAAAAGCCGAAAAAGCGAAACATCAAAAAGTTGAAAAACTAAACATTCAGAAATCGAAAGATCGAAAAGTCGAGAAGTCAAAAAATCGAAAAATGGGGATATCTTAATAGTCTAAAGTCTAAAAATAGATATTAAAATTTGAAAAATATAAAATCGGGAAAATTGAAAAACTGAAAAATCAAAAATTTTAAAAATCGAAAAATTGAAAATCCGAAAAATCTAAAACCGAGAAGTCGAAAAATCAAAAGATCGAGAAATTGAAACATCAAAAAAACTGACAAGTCTAAAATTTAAAAATTCCAAAAATTCGAAAAACAGAAATATCGACAAATTTAATTCCCAAAATTAAAATGTTGAAAAATGAAGAAATTTAAAACTTGAAAAGTCGGAAAATTGTAAAAATTGAAAAACCAGATATCAGGAAATCGAAAAATTGAAAAATCAAAAAACTGAAATATAAAAAATTTTAAATTTCGAAAAATTTTTAAATAGAAATATCAAAGAACTGAAAAATCGAGAAATCAAAAAATCTAAAATTTAAATAAGTGAAAAAATAAAATATCGAAAAATTGACAAGTCGAAGCATCAAAAAGCCGAAAAAGTAAAACATCGAAAAATTCAGTAATCGAAAGGTCGAAAAACCGAAAAGTCGAGAAGTCAAAAAATCGAAAAATTGAGGTATCTTAATAGCCTAATCGAAAAATAGATATTAAAATTTGAACAATTTAAAAATGGGAAAATTGAAAAACTGAAAAATATATCCAAGAATTGAAAATCGAAAATATTTCGAAAAATAGAAGAGTCCAAAATCGAAATATTGAAATAACCAAAAATTGGTAATTCCCAAAATTATAATATTGTGAAAAATCTAGAAATTTAAGAACCCAAAAATTGTAAAATTTTCAAAATCTAAAAACCGAGTCCTTGAGAATCATCAAACTATCGAAAAATGTAAAATTTAAAAAATTCAAAAATTCAAAAATCACAAATTTATAAATACGAAAAATTGAAAAATAGAAATATTGAAGAACTGGAAAATTGAGAAATCAAAAAATATAAAATTGAAAAATTAAAATAACGAACAGTCGAAAAATAGAAAAACTGCGAAATTTGAAAAATCGACAAGCTGGGAAATTTGAAAAATTGAAGATTCGAAAAATCCAAAATTTAAAAAATACGAAAATTCAAAAATCAAAATGCTGACAAATCAAAAATTCATAAATTCGGAAAATTGAAAAATATGAATATCCAAGAATTGAAAAATCACAAATTCAAAATTTCGAAATATTGAAAAATAGAAATACATATCGAAGAACTGAAAAATCGAAAAATTTAAAAATTCTCAAAATTAAAATGTTGAATAATTGAGAAATTTGAAGCTTAAAAAACCGAAAAAATCTAAAAATTGAAAAACCAGATGTTAGAAATCGAAACATCAAAAAATCGAAGAACTGAAAAATTGAGAAATCAAAAAATTTTAAATTTAAAAAAGTGAAAAAATAAAATGTCGAAAAATTGACAATTCGAAGCGTCAAAAAGCCGAAAAAACGAAACATCGAATAATTGAAAAACTAAACATTCAGAAATCGAAAGGTCCAGAAATCGAAAGTCGAGAAATAGATATCTTAATAGCTTAAAATCGAGAAATAGATATTCAAATTTGAAAAATTTAAAAATGGGAAAATTGAAAAACTCAAAAATCAAAAAGTTCGAAAACAAAAAATTGAAAACCGAAAAGTCGAAAAATTGAAAGATCGAGAAATCGAAAAAATAAAAAAAACTGAAAAATCAAAAATTTCAAAAATTCCAAAAATAGAAATATCCAAGACTTGTAAAATCAAAAAGGTATCGAAAAATTGAAGAGTACAAAAAATTGAAAAGTCGAGAAATCGAAACATCAGAAAATCGAAAAATTGAAATAACCAGAAATTGGTAATTTCCAAAATTGAAATATTGTGAAATCTAAAAACCCATAAATTGAAAAACTTTTAAAATCGAAAAATGTAAAATTCAAAAATTAAAAGAATTCAAAAATCAAAAAGCTGAAAAATCAAAAATTGATAAATAGAAATACTGAAGAATTGAAAAATCGAAAAATTTAAAAATTCCCAAAATTAAAATGTCGGAAAATTGTAAAAATCTAAAAACCAGATGTCAGGAAATCGAAACATCAAAAAATCGTAATCGTAAACATCTAAAATTTAAAAATAGAAAAATTAAAAATCGAAAGGCCGAAAATTCGGAAAATCGAATAACTGAGAAATTGAAAAACCGAGCAATTAAAGAATCCAAAATTTAAAAAATCGGAAACTTGAGAAATCAACAAATCGAAACATCGAAAAATTGAAAAATCGATAAGTCGAAGAACCGAGAAATCAAAAAATCGCAACTTAGAAAGATCGAAAAGTCTAAAAATTGGGAAATAGCCCAAAATCGAAAAATAGAAAAGATACAATTTCTAAAATTTAAAATTAAAAAAATTAAAAAATCGAAAAATTGACAAATCGAAAATTTTTGAAACCAGAGAATCGAAAAATTAAAATAACGAAAATGAATCGAAAAATTGGAAAAATGTTAAAATCTCAAAACTGAAGTATCGAAAAATTCAAAAACCGAAGAAAAATTGAAAAATCCCAAAACTGAAATATGGAAAAATTGAAAAATCGAGAAATCCAGAAGTCGAAAAATTCAAATAGGAAAATTGAAAATTTAAAAAATGGACAAGTCAAAAACCTGAAAAACTGAAAAAGTAAAAGATCCAGAAATTGAACAGTCGAAAAATCGTAATCTCAATAATTCAGAAATTGAAAAATCGAAAAACTGACCAATCGAAAAATCTAGAAATCGAAACATCAAAAATTAAAAAAATTGAAACACTTAAAATTAAAAAATCCCAAAACTGAAAAATCAAGAAATCGAAAATTTGAAGAACGAAAAATTGAAAAATAAAAGGCTGAAAAATCCCAACATTGAAATACATATCGAAAAAATGAGAAATCGAAAATTGCAATATCTACAATTTGAACTTTTTTTTAAGTAGGGATGTCCAAGAAAAAAAATAAAAACGGATCCATAGACCACTAGTTAACGACTTTGTTACTTTTTAACATTTAAATAACATTTATTCACCAATTCCTGGGGGGGGGGCAATCTGGAAAAACTTAGGTAAAAACTCAACGGGGATTCATAAACCACAAATGGAGGAGTACGTTATTTTATAAAATTTAAATAAAATTTGCTCTTGTAAATTGACAATAATCAGTCCGGAAATTTCGGAGATTATCTGTCTAGGGGCTAGGGGTCGCCCGATGGACTCGATTACAGCACTTCCTTAGCTTACGCTCGAGAAGCAAAATCAACCCTCCGGTGTATCAATTCTGTGCTTTGACTGTGACACGTCCCGACCATCTCATGACTCGGTAGGACGATAAAGGACTCCGGGATTCCGTTTACAGACATGCAAACGCACGCGGTTTCAATAATAAATACCCTTTACGATTCATCAAAACGCGGCAAGTGCTTCCGTGACTCGGCTGGATGATGCGATATAGGTAAGGCATTCCCCGGCCAGATCAGCCGGGGCTCCGATGACCGACCGATCGTGCGCCCTCCATTACCTCGTTAGATCGGCCCGGGTTTTAATTCTGACACGGATGGATAAAATTGTCGCAACCCTCGTGGGGATGACAGGTCCTTTTAACGAATTAACATTACGCCACACCGAACTCCGCCTGACCTGATCCAAGGCGGAGGTCTTTTTGATTACTCGTGATCTCGGCTCGGGCTGAACACCGTAATGCGATCCCCGAACTCGCCCGTTTCGCAATTTAAGCCCCAATTCCTCCGACTGCCACTAACGAGGGTTTAAAATTCCCCAGGTACGTGTGCGAGAGGGAAGACCTGAGCGGTATTTTCGTGAAGAGTTTAAACGAAGGCAGTGAAGCTTACAAGTGCGGAAAGATAAACATTAACGACCGAATCGTGGAAGTTGACGGACAATCTCTTCACGGTTTTACGAATTATGAAGCTGTAGAGAAGATTAAGCAAACTGGGGGGAAGGTCGTGCTGACTTTCGAGAGGTACTTAAGAGGGCCGAAGTTCGAGCAGCTGAAGGAGGCGCTCGCGACGCAGGAACAAAAGGACTTAAGTCCGCCGTCGCCCTCGCAGACGACGCTCAGCTGGATCCCGATCGAGGCGTCAGAGGTAATGAGAATTAAATAATCATGCGGGGATGAAGGTAAAACGATGTAAAGTTCAAGGGGACGAATTCGGAGGTTATTTTTAGGCGGAGTAATGATGGAATTGCTGCCTTTATAGGCATAATAATAGGGAATTTAATATTCTCGACTCCCACTCGTTTAATGAACGCGGAACATCCGCCTAAAAAAGCGAGGAATTGGATATCACGTGGAAAGTTCTGTCGCACGTAATTGTGTTATTCTAGAAGTGTCAACATTGTTTTGTCTTTTTTTCCTTTGAATAAATTTATAAGTCACTTTTAGAAGTTCTTGATCATCCCTCGGAGCGCTGACTGCGTTCAAATATTTCGGTGCTGTGGGAATAATAACGTGTTTGAATTAAAATTTCTTGTCATTCAGAAAAATCTATTGTATTAGTAATTCGCGCCGTGGATATTGAAGGAAGAAGAACGAAGTCTTGTGAGTTTGACACAGTTTACTTTATTTAAATTAGAATGAACCAGAAGCCCCAATATGCGATCTACAGTGTCATTCCCTAATTGTTCAATCGTTATAAGGTCGTTCCATATGAAAAGACAAAATTTGAATAAAAGAGTGCGCTGTCAATTAGTTTTTGGATTTTTGAATTCCGATTGGCACCCCTTGGAAATCTGAAGTTGTGCCATTTTCAAACTCTCCTATTATAGGCTGTAACTTTTTTTCTGTAACACGTATTTAAATTATTGTAATTTTATTTTACTGCTTAAAAATGTGCTTTCAATAATAAGTATCATATCTGAACAAGTCTTCCATGCATGGTGGGCTACTTAAACTTGGTTATAATTTCCTGATTTTGGTGATTTTTAGCTGGTTTGTGTGGCAACACTGGTGATCTAAGAGAGTTGTTTTTTTTTAGGCATTTAGTACTCATATAATAGAAAATGTAACGGAAATTTTATGATCCTGGACTATCTATCATTTTCTTGCGGAATAAATTGCTTGAAATATGTTTTTCGAATTTTCAAGTTTAAAATTTTCATTTTTTAAATTTTACGATTTTTCGATTAGAGTTTCTCGTGGTTTCAATTTGCAATTTTTCATTTCGGTTTTTTATTTTCTTTATTTTATCAGTTATTCGATTTTTAAATATTTCCATTTTTTAATTTTTCGAGTTGATATCGAAAAGTTCAAAAATCGAAGAAAAAGTGAAGACTCGGAAAATTGTAAAATTCCAAAACTGAAACATCTAAAAATTGAAAAATCGAGAAATCGAAAGGTCGAAAAATCCATTAGCAAATTCGAAAATTTAAAAAATCGAAAAACTGGAAAATCGAAAAATTAAAAAATTGAAAAAGTGATAGATCTAGAAATTGAATAATCGAAATATGTAGTGAGAAATTGAAAAATTTAAGAACCAAAGAAATTTTTCAATTTTGGAACTTTTGAGCCTTTCAGTTATTCGATTTTTAAATGTTTCGATTTAATAATTTTTGCGTTTTTTCAATTTTGATTTATTCAATTTTTCGATTTTTCCATTTTTAGAATTTGCAATTTTTCGATTTAAAATTTTTCGAGTTTTCAATTTTAATTTATTCAATTTTCCGATTTGCAAAAATCCTAAAATTGAAATATCTAAAAATTGAAAAATCGAGAAATCGAAAGGTCGAAAAATCCATTAGGAAATTCGAAAATTTAAACAATCGAAAAACTGGTAAATCAAAAACCTGGAAAATCGAAAACTTAAAAAATAGAGAAAATGATAGATCTAGAAATTGAACCATCAAAAAATCGAAACAGAAATCTCAATGGGGAAATTGAAAAATTGAATAATCGAAATACTGAGAAATCGAAAAATTTAAAAACCAAAGAAATCTTTCAATTTTGGAGCTTTTAAACTTTTCAGTTATTCGATTTTTAAATGTTTCGGTTTCATAATTTTTGTGTTTTTTCAATTTTGATTTATTCAATTTAGCGATTTTTCCATTGTTTTGTTTTCTCCATTTTTAGAATTTGCAATTTTTCGAGTTTTCAATTTTAATTTATTCAATTTTCCGATTTGCAAAAATTCCAAAATTGAAATATCTAAAAATTGAAAAATCGAGAAATCGAAAGGTCGAAAAATCCATTAGCAAATTCGAAAATTTAAAAAATCGAAAAACTGGAAAATCGAAAAATTAAAAAATTGAAAAAGTGATAGATCTAGAAATTGAATAATCGAAATATGTAGTGAGAAATTGAAAAATTTAAGAACCAAAGAAATTTTTCAATTTTGGAACTTTTGAGCCTTTCAGTTATTCGATTTTTAAATGTT
Source organism: Zophobas morio (assembly GCF_036711695.1). Classification (NCBI taxonomy): domain Eukaryota; kingdom Metazoa; phylum Arthropoda; class Insecta; order Coleoptera; family Tenebrionidae; genus Zophobas; species Zophobas morio. The sequence continues at coordinate 2,937,671 of NW_026972112.1, forward strand.
TCGATTTAATAATTTTTGCGTTTTTTCAATTTTGATTTATTCAATTTTTCGATTTTTCCATTTTTAGAATTTGCAATTTTTCGATTTAAAATTTTTCGAGTTTTCAATTTTAATTTATTCAATTTTCCGATTTGCAAAAATCCTAAAATTGAAATATCTAAAAATTGAAAAATCGAGAAATCGAAAGGTCGAAAAATCCATTAGGAAATTCGAAAATTTAAACAATCGAAAAACTGGTAAATCAAAAACCTGGAAAATCGAAAACTTAAAAAATAGAGAAAATGATAGATCTAGAAATTGAACCATCAAAAAATCGAAACAGAAATCTCAATGGGGAAATTGAAAAATTGAATAATCGAAATACTGAGAAATCGAAAAATTTAAAAACCAAAGAAATCTTTCAATTTTGGAGCTTTTAAACTTTTCAGTTATTCGATTTTTAAATGTTTCGGTTTCATAATTTTTGTGTTTTTTCAATTTTGATTTATTCAATTTAGCGATTTTTCCATTGTTTTGTTTTCTCCATTTTTAGAATTTGCAATTTTTCGAGTTTTCAATTTTAATTTATTCAATTTTCCGATTTGCAAAAATTCCAAAATTGAAATATCTAAAAATTGAAAAATCGAGAAATCGAAAGGTCGAAAAATCCATTAGGAAATTCGAAAATTTAAACAATCGAAAAACTGGAAAATCGAAAAATTAAAAAATAGAAAAATTGATAGATCTAGAACTTGAACCATCAAAAAATCGAAACATCGAAATCTCAATGGGGAAATTGAAAAATTGAATAATCGAAATACTGAGAAATCGAAAAATTTAAAAACCAAAGAAATTTTTCAATTTTGGAACTTTTGAACTTTTCAGTTATTCGATTTTTAAATGTTTCGATTTCATAATTTTTGTGTTTTTTTCAATTTTGATTTATTCAATTTTTAGATTTTTCCATTTTGTTTGTTTGTTCCATTTTTAGAATTTGCAATTTTTCGATTTAAAATTTTTCGAGTTTTTATTTTTTCAAATTTTCGATTTGCAATATTTGGTTTGGGATTTTTATTTTTTTTTTACAATTTGTCAATTTGTTAAAGTTCTGGTTTTATAATTCTTTGTTTTTCAATTTCAATTTTTCATATTTTTTTGTTTCTTTATTTGTACGATATACATCCAGTTTTCATTTTTAAAATTGTCAGTTTTCCGATTTTCCAACTTTTCGATGTACCGGAAAATTGTAAAAATCAAAAAACAGAGACGTCAGGAAATCGAAAAATTGATAGAAATGTAGAAAAACTGAAAAATCGAGAAATAAAAAAAAATTGATATTTTTAAATATCGGAAAGTCGAGAAATCAAAAAACCGAAAATTCGAAAAATTGAGGTATGTAGTACAATAGCCCAAAATCGAAAAATAGAAAAGTTAAAAATTGTAAAATTTAAAATAAAAAAAAACCGAAACATCGAGATCTCGAGAAAAATTGAAAAATCGAAAAATCGACAAATCGAATCGTCAAAAATTCGAAAAATTCAAAAATCGAAAAAAAATTGAAGACTCGAAAAATTGAAAAACCAAAAATTGAAAAATCCAAGGAGGAAATTCGAAAATTTAAAAAATCAAAAAACTGGAAAATCGAAAAATTGGAAAATAGAAAAAGTGATAGATCTAGAAATTGAACCATCGAAAAATCGAAACATGGAACTCTCAATGGAGAAATTGAAAAATTGAAAATTCGAAAAACTGACAAATCGAAAAATTTAAAAGCCGAAGAAGGTTTTCAATTTTCTAACTTCTGAACTTTTGCGATTTTTGGATTTGAGTTTCTAGTTTTCAATTTTTAATTTTTCTATTTTTAAATGTTTCGGTTTTATAATTTTTTATGGTTTCAATTTTATTTTTTTCAATTTTTCGTTTTTTTTTTCTTTCTTTAATTTCCAGCTTTTACAACTTTTCGATTTAAAATTTTTCCAGTTTTTAGTTTTTAATTTTTCGATTCTTTAATTTTTCATGACTTCAAATTTTCGATTTGCAATTTTTGGTTTCGGTTTTTTATTTTCTTTATTTTAACAATTTTTCGATTTTTTAATGTTTCGTTTTTATAATTCTTCGTTTTTTCAATTTCAATTTTTCATTTTTTGTTTCTTCGTTTGTACGATATGCTTCTGACTTTTCAATTTTAAATTTTTCAGTTTTATTTTATTTTTTATTATGATGTATCGAAAAATTGTAAAAATCAAAAAACCGAAATGTCAGGAAATCGAAAAATAGTAAAATCGAAAAAACGGGAAATAGAAATATTGAAGAACTGAAAAATCGAAATATCGAAAAATTTTAAAAATCTAAAAACCCAGTTGTCAGGAATTGAAAAATGAAAAAATCAAAACATTGAAAAATAGAAATATCGAAGAACTGAAAAATATCAAAATCAAATATTTAAAAAAAAAATTGAAAATTTGAAACATCTAAAATTTTAAAATTGAAAAATTAAATGTCGAAATGTCGAGAAATCGAAACACCGAGAAATCGAGAAACCCAAAATTTAAAAAATCGGAAAATTGGGAAATCGAAAAGTCAAAAAGTCGAAAAACTGAGAAGTCGAAAAGTCAAAAAACTAGATAAAACAGTAGCCCAAAATCGAAAAATAGAAAAGTTGAAAATTGTAAAATTTAAAATAAAAAAAAATCAAAACATCGAGATCTCGAGAAATTGAAAAAACCGAAGAATTTAAAAATCGAGACATCGAAAAATCTAAAATTTTATAATTGAAAAAATTAAAAGATTCAAATATCGAAGAAAAAATGAAGACTCGAAAAATTGAAAATCCCAAGACTGAAACATCAAAAAAATTGAAAAATCGAAAAACTAAAAAATCAATCGAGATATTGAAAAATTGAAAAATCGAAATGCTGGCAAATCGAAAAATTTTTGAACCGAAGAAGATTTTCGATTTTCAAATTTTTGAACTTTTCAGTTATTCGATTTTTAAATGTGTCGATTTTATATATTTTTTTTTTTTTCAATTTTCATGTATCCAATTTTTCGATTTGCAATTTTTCGATTCTTTAATTTTTCATTTCTCAAATTTTTGGTTTGGGATTTTTTTTTTTTACAATTTCTCGATTTTTTAAAGTTCCGATTTTATAATTCTTTGTTTTTTTAATTTCAATTTTTCTTTTTTTTTTCTTTCTTCGTTTGTACGATATGCATCCGAGTTTTTATTTTTAAAATTTTCAGTTTTCCGATTTTTCAACTTTTCAATGTATCGAAAAATTGTAAAATTCAGAAAACCGAAATATCGAAAAAATCGAAGAACTGAGATTCAGGAATCAAAACTTAAAAAATCGAAAAATTGAATAGAAAAATCGAAGAACTGAAAAATCGAAAAATCAAAAAATTTTAATTCAAAAAACTAAAAATTTTAAGTATCAAAAAATTGAAACATCCAAAATTTAAAAAATTGGAAAATTTGGAATTCGAAAAATTGAAAAATCGAAAACTCAAAAATCGAAAAACCCCAAAAGCCAAAAAAAAAAGTTGAAAATTGGAAAATTTAAAATAAAAAAATTAAACATCGTGATCTCGAAAAATCGAAAAAAATGAAGAATTTAAACAAACTTTTTCCAACTTTTCGATGTATCAATTTTTAGATTTTGCAATTTTTCAGTATCCAATTTTAGGAGTTTTCAATTTTTCCGTTTTTCAGTGTTCTGGTTTTCTAATTTCTCTTTTTTTTCAATGTGAATTCTTCAATTTTTGGATATGGCAATTTGTCGTTTCTTCAATTTTTCCTTTCGGTTTTTGATTTTCTATTTTTTCCTTTTTTTCATGTGCATTTTTTAATTTTTGGATTTTTCAATTTTTCAATTTGCAATTTTTCGGTTTTCAGTTTTTCGATGTTTCAAATTATAATTCTTTAATTTTTCGTTTTTTCAATTTAAAATTTTTCAGTTTCTCAATTTTTCAATATTTCTTTCTTCAATTTTTGATTTGCAGTTTTTCTAGTTTTCATTTTATGTTTCTAATAATAATGATATTTTTTTAAATTTTTTGCTTTTCTAATTTTACGATTTTAGAATTTTTCGATTTTTTAGTTAAAACGTTTTCACTTGGTTGTTTTTTCATTGTTTTATATTTTTCTTCTTTCCAATATTTCGATTTTTCGTTTCCTCTGTTCTTTAATTTGCAATTTTTCAATGTCCCACTTTTTCGATTTTGCAAATTTTCCATTTTTTCAGTTTTCCTATTTTTCAATTTTTTCCGATTTTTTAGTTGTTTTCGAATTAAAAAAAATGAAAACTTGCAAAATTGAAAAATCTAAAACGAAATAGTATAAAATGAAAACTGAAAAGTCAAAAAATTAAAAATTGAGAAACTTAAAAATGGAGAAAGTGCAAAATCGAAAAAACGAAATGGTGTAAAACTGAAATATTGACAATTAAAGAAAAATAGGATAATTAAGAAATTCAAAAATTGGAAAATTGAAAAATTAATAATCGGAAAATCGAGCAATTGAAAAATCGAATACTGAAAATTTAAAGAATTAAATACACAACAAATTGTTAATTAAAATCGAAAAAATGAAAAATAAAAATCTGGGAATGAAAAATGCAAATCAAGAACTTGAAAAATTGAAAAATTTAGGAAGTTTTGAAGTTGACAAATTGAAAAATGGAAAAATTTAAAAATTAAAGAAAATGAAAAAACGAAAAATTCTGATAGACAAATAGACAGGCGGAAACGGAAGACCCATTTTTTTCGTACTCTAGGAGTCATGAAATGTCAAAACAGAAGAGTTGTTCAGTAAATTTTTTCCACCAAAATCAAAAATCGTTTGGTGTTTTCATATGGAACCACCCTATATAAAGATAAGTAACTCTACTAAAGCGCACTAGATCCCCCCTAACCACACCCCAAACCACGCCTTCTTTGCCACTCGACTTCGTTCTCCGCCCTCCTCCATCGCCACGCCCCTAACCTCACTTTGCCCAGCAGAGCCAGATCGAGCCCGAGGGCGAGTCAGTCCTCAGCGTCAACAGCGAGATCTACGAGCAAAACCCCGAAAACAAGGAAATCTTCATCGAAGAGAACTTTGAAGCCAACCCCGCCGACGACCTCGAAACCGCGACAAAGAAAAAGTGGGAGGTCATCGTGGGGGACGATGTCGAAATCGTCGTCGCCAACTTAACCAAACTCAAGGGTCTGGGCATAAGCTTGGAGGGCACCGTCGACGTCGAAGGAGGCGTGGAGCTGCGCCCCCACCACTACATCCGCTCGATCCTGCCCGAGGGCCCCGTGGGCCTCAACGGGAAATTGTCTTCCGGCGACGAACTGCTGGAGGTGAACGGGCAGAAACTCCTCGGGATCAAGCACGTGGACGTGGTGAAGATCCTTCGGGAGCTCCCGAACACCGTGCGCCTCGTCTGCGCCCGCAAGAGCGAGAGCGGCGAGAACCGGGTCATCAACACCTCGCAGGATAGGGCCGCGTTCGAGGCCAGGAATATCCTGGGGGGCAGTTTGAAGAACTTGCTTCCGCAGCCGGAGCAGCGGCTGCTCAAGGCGCTGAGTGACACGAGTTTGAACACGTCGAGTACTGTGACCGTCACGAGTGAGCCGAGTTTGCAGAAGGCCAAGTCGCGGTCTCTGGAGGTTACGAATTTGGCCATGTGGTCGGACGAGGTGGAGTTTATAGAACTGATCAAAACGGATCGGGGGCTGGGGTTCTCGATACTGGACTACCAGGACCCGCTGGACCCGAAGGGCACGGTTATCGTAGTGCGCAGTTTGGTGCCCAACGGAGCCGCTGAACACGATGGCCGCATCACACCTGGTGATCGCCTCATCAGCGTCGACGGTAGGGTCATCAAGAACGTGACACTAGACCAGGCGGTCCAGGCCCTCAAAGGTACCCTCCCTGGCCCGGTCAAGCTGGGCATCTCCAAACCCTTGCCTAGTTCCAGAGCCAGCGAGAACCCCAGCACCGTAGGCTCCTAAATCACGAAAAAGTGTATATAACATATTTTAGTACTTGGATTTTGGATAAGCACAATCACTGCTGCCTTTTTGAATATTTTTCCGTAGATAAGTCAATAAATAGGTGATTAGAACGAATTTATAAGCTGTAAGGCTTCAAGGGCACAAATCCGTATGTATTTTATATGCATATCAGCGAGGTCACGAAGGGCGGGAATCTGCGGAGGCGTGACCTAATCGGACACGCCCACTTGCGATTCCGGCCACTTCCGGGTTTTAATGCTCTAGTCGCTAGATTAAGGGATTCTAGTGATATAGACGGTTGTATACAGGTTCTCGTGTTCGGTCACTAGTGCTTCATCGGTTTCCTTCTAAGAGCTGGTTCTTCCATAAATCAATACGTAACAAGGAATTCTATGCACAATACTGGTTGACGAATCAGGAATTGACACTCGATGTTTTACGTACACCCTGTATATAATTACGTGTGGTGTTATATGTTGCATTTATTCTTGTCAGAGGCGAGTTGTCTCAAACTGTCTACTACTCATTTAAAATTATTTAGTTAGTCGCTCGAGGATTGGTCACTTTTCAAAAAGACCGAGTTTGAGACGACTCGACTCGTCTCCTATGTCCGTGCCATATATGTTGTGATTTTTGTTTGGTTGTGTTTGTAAGACTGATTTAACAAACATGGAGGTCAATATTTAAGCAATACGTTTATTATTATGACGTGATCTCACTGGATCGCGGCTGTCGTCGCCATTTTTATTTTTTAACCACTAAATACATTGGTAGCACTGACAATTAAGGTCGATTTATAAACTTGCCGCTGATGTTGCTGTTTTAAATTCAACGTGGTGAGTCATCAGAATCTGACAACGGACTGTCAATCAATAGCGTAACATGCACAGTTCACAAGGGGGTGATTTTCAAATCGCAAACAATAACACAGGGAAACATAAATTTAAGTGAACTGATCAGCACGCTAGCACCAATGCGAATCTATTAGACACAAATCTAAGCAGGTAATACTTTTGCGCAGGTATATAGAAACTATAACAGAGAAACGATGACGGGCGCCTCTGAGGGTACGTCCACTCCTTAAATTTGAAAGTGGACTTGGCCCGACTGATTTTGTGCTTCTACCCAGATTTACGGCTGTGTTGATCTTACAGTGAACGGTGTCTAGTACAGTGCTGCCAACTTGAAGGAAAATCCCCTGAAGTAACAGAAAACAGATTAGGTATAACTACAAGGGCTTACATGTTTTTTCTTAATATGTGTAGTCTTCTTTTCACAAGAAAGGTAAAACGTGTTTAAAATAGTAAATATTTGTAGAAAAGTGTCGATTTTGTTGGGAAAAGAAGACTTCGTATATTAAGAAATATACGAAGTCTTCTTTTCCCAACAAAATCGATAATTTTATTATTCGATATTAAGAAATAATCGACAAAATATAAACCCCGCCCACCCACCCGTTCTCAGTTGTAATGAATGCTTTATTCATCGTGAGCTCAAGGGCGAAGTTTAGCTGCAAAATCCTCATTTCTCTACAAGAAATTACCATATGAAATATGTTTTTAGAAGGGTAGAATTTTCTAGAGAAATATTGATGTTACAATTAAACTCCGCCCCTCGTCTGATTAGAAATGAAAATCTTATCACAATTGAGGTAGGGGTGCGTGAGGCTTACTCTTTTTTTTAATATAGGGTTTTTTTCAACAACATTTTCAGTTTCTTGTTGGGAAAAAAAGACTTCGTATATTAAGAAATAATGGACATAATATAAGCCCCGCCCACCCACCCGTTCTCAATTGTAATGAATGCTTTATTCATCATGAGCTGAAGGGCGGAGTTTAGTTTGCAAAATCCTCATTTCTCTACAAGAAATTATCATTTGAAATATGTTTTTAGAAGGGTAGAATTTTCTAGAGAAATATTGATGTTACAATTAAACTCCGCCCCTCGTCTGATTAGAAATTAAATACTCATCACAATTGAGGTAGGTGTGGGTGGGTGGGGCTTACTTTTTTTTTATGTATAGAGTTTCTTTCAACAACATATTTTCAGTTTCTTGTTGGGAAAAGAAGACTTCGTATATTAAGAAATAATGGACAAAATATAAACCCCGCCCACCCACCCGTTCTCAGTTGTAATGAATGCTTTATTCATCGTGAGCTGAAGGGCGGAGTTTAGTTTGCAAAATCTTCATTTCTCTACAAGAAATAACCATATGAAATATGTTTTTAGAAGGGTAGAATTTTCTAAAGAAATATTGATGTTACAGTTAAACTCCGCCCCTGGTCTAATTAGAAATTAAATACTCATCACAATTGAGGTAGGGGTGGGTGGGTGGGGCCTACTATTTTTTTAATATATAGAGTTTTTTTCAACAACATATTTTCAATTTCTTGTTGGGAAAAAAAGACTTCGTATATTAAGAAATAATGGACAAAATATAAGCTCCACCCACCCACCCGCTCTCAATTGTAATGAATGCTTTATTCATCATGAGCTGAAGGGCGGAGTTTACTTTGCAAAATCCTCATTTCTCTACAAGAAATTACCATATGAAATATGTTTTTAGAAGGGTAGAATTTTCTAGAGAAATATTGATGTTACAATTAAACTCCGCCCCTCGTCTGATTAGAAATGAAAATCTCATCACAATTGAGGTAGGAGTGAGTGGGGCGGAGCCTTATAAAAACATCGATATTTCCTTACACAAATTTTCAATTTTAATCATATTTTTAATTTAATGTTGTGAAAAGAAGTACACAGATATTAAAACAAAAAGGCAAAATATAAGCCCCGCCCACCCGCTCTTTCTCTATTGTGATGATTTTTTTTTATTCGTCGTGAACCAAGAGGGCGGAGCTTAAGTGCAAAATACTTATTTCTTTACAAGAAATTAAAAACATGTTTTTGAGTATCTTGTTCAAAGAAAACTATGTATATGAAGAAAAAAAATAACGCCAAAGATAAGGCCCCGCCCATACCCGCCCCGATCTCAATTCCCAATATGACATTTCTCTGCACGAAATTTGAACATTATACGTAATCTGTAAATATAACTGTCACATCAAAGTCGGCCTTGACATTTGCCGCCTCGTCAAAACAAGAACAATAGTCAACTTGTCAAACTAATGCCACGTAGAAGATTATGAAAGAATTAATAAATGTTATCGTAAAGATAAGTATCTATATTTCCAACTCTAATTTGAGAAAACTTACTCAAGCATTCAACTGTAAAATACAGGACACTAAATTTATGCTATAGAGTTGTAATTTACGTCTCCCTTGAAGTAAAGTCCACTAAATTTCGTTTCTTTGAAAAATGATAAAATTTTATTTTGTCGAAACCGAAAATTGAAAAATTGAACCAACGAAAATTCGAAAATCGAAAAAACAGAAAAATTTAATGGAAATTCAAAAAATCAGAAATTCAAAAATCGAAAGTAAAAAGATTGAAAATTCTAATATCGAAAACCTGAATAATCAAAAAATCAAAAAAAAATGAAAGATCGATAAACTGAAGAATCCAAAAATTGAAAATTTTAAAAATCTGAAAGTAGAAACATTGAAAATTTGAATGTCGAAAATCGAAAACTTGAAAGATCAAGTAATCGGAAAGAAAAAAAAAATGGAAAAACTGAAGAATAGAAAAACTGGAAATCGCAAAGTAAAAAAAAAGTGAAAATTCGAATACCGAAAAATAAAAAATTGAAAACTAAAAAAGGATGGCAAATCTGCAAAAATCGAACATTCGAAAAATAGAATAAATGAAAAATCGAAAAATTGAAAATTCGAAAATCGAGATTTCCAAAAAATCCAAGAATGGGAATGTTGAAATATGAAAATAACGAAATTCCAAATTTTAGAAATTGAAAAGTGGATAAACAGAAAAATTAGAAATCGAAATTTAAAAAACTAAAAACTGAAGAATGGAAAAGTTGAAAAATCGAACATTCGAAAAATAGAAGAATTGAAAAATCGAGCAAATCGAATATCGAAAACATGGAAAAATTGGAAAATCGGAAAACAACAAAATCAAAAATCAAAAAACCGAAAATTCGAAAATTGAAAAATTGGAAATTCGAAATCGAGACTTCGAAAATTCCACGAAGTGAAGCATAGAAATATGGAAATCTTGAAAGTCGAAAAATTGAAAGATCGAAAAACTGAAGAAAGGAAAAATTGAAAAATCGAAAAGTAAAAAAATTGGAAAGTCTAAAAATTAAAGAATCTAAAACTTGAAAATCTGAAAAATTTAAAACTAGAAATATTGAAAATTGAGTGTCGAAAATCGAAAACTCGAGAAATCAAGAAATCGGTAAGTAAAGAATTGAAAAAGGGAAAAACTGAAAAATGGAAATACTGGAAATCGCAAAGTAAAAAAATTAAAATTCGAATATCGAAAAATTGAAAACTAAAAACTGAAGAATGGAAAATCTGAAAAACATTCGAAAAACTGAATAATTGAAAAATCGAAAATTAAAACATCTGAAGACCGAAAAATAGAGAATCTAAAAATCCAAAAATTAAAAATTCGAGAAGTGAGACTTCCGAAAATCCAAGAATCGAAATATAGAAATATGAAAATATGGAAAGTCGAATAATGGAAAAACTGAAAAATCAGAAGTCGAAATTTAAAAAACTAAAAGTTCCAATACCGAAAATTCTAAAATGGAAAAACCGAACATTCTCAAAATTCAAAATCGAAAAGTATAAATATTGAAAATTCGAATATCGAAAATTGAAAACTCGGGAAATCAAAAAATTGGAAATATCGAAAAATAAAAATTTGAAAACTAAAAACTGTAGAATGGAAAAGTTCAACAATCGAACATTCGAAAAATAGCAAGTTAAAATTAAAATTGTACATTTTTGCAAGGAAATATGGATTTTGCAATTATGGGGCGGAGCCTTATAAAAACATCGATATTTCCTTACACAAATTTTCAATTTTAATCATATTTTTAATTTAATGTGGTGAAAAGAAGTCCACACATATTAAAACAAAAAGGCAAAATATAAACCCCGCCCACCCGCTCTTTCTCTATTGTGATGATTTTTTTTATTCGTCGTGAGCCAAGAGGGCGGAGCTTAAGTGCAAAATACTTATTTCTTTACAAGAAATTAAAAACATGTTTTTGAGTATCGTGTGGTTCAAAAAACACTATGTACATTAAGAAAAAAAAGGCAAAAGAGAACCCCCCTCCCCTCCATCTCAATTGTGATAATTTTTTTAATCCTAAGACACTGAAAACACGTTTAAAAAGGTAAATTTATGTAGGGAAATACGCATTTTGCAATTAGGCTCCTCCCCTAGGTCTGGCAACGAATGAAAGCTTCGTTACTACATATTTAAATCAGGGCATATATGGGCGGGGCTTAATCTTTGGCTTTAATTTTTTCTTAATATACCTAGTATTCTTTGAATAACACGATACGCAAAAACATGTTTTACATGGTAATTTTTTGTAGAGAAATAATAAGAATTTTTCGCTCCTTTAGTTCTCAACCATTAAAAAAAATCATCACAATTGAGATGGGGCGGGTGGGCGGGCCTTATATTTTGCCTTTTTTCTTAATATACGTAGTCGTTTTTTCAAAACAAGAAACTTAAAACATGTTCAAAATTGTAAATTCTTCTAGACAAATATGGATCTTGCAATTAAGCCCCGCCCCTCGATCTGACAACGAATATAAAATTCATCACAATGGAGAATTGAGATCGGGGCGGGTATGGGTGGGGCATAATCTTTGGCGTTATTTTTTTTCTTCGTATACGTAGTTGTCTTTGAACAACAAGATACTCAAAAAATGTTTTTAATTTCTCGTAGAGAAATAAGGATTTTGCAGTTAAGCTCCGCCCCCTTGGCTCACGACGAATAAAAAAAATCATCACAATTGAGATAGGGTGGGTGGGCGGGGCTACATTTTTCCTTTGTTAATCTGTGTAGACTTATTTCGACAAGAAGAAACTTAAAACACCACAACTTCAACGTCAACAGCAAGTTTATAAATCCCAGTGTAGCTGCGGCTCTTTCAATGCGCTTGTTCTTGTATTTTGTAGTGTATTCGATAACTCATAGATGGCAGCACTAATTTTCAATGTCTTCGAGTGTGTTTAGAGAAAAAATCAAAAAGCGAGGATGGCAGCGATCCCTCACTAATCCGTTGGCCTAATCTCCCAAATTACCAAAATTTCGTCTATTCGTTACATGTAAATAAAACTCGAACCTAATAAAACATGTTAATTTATTAATAAATAAAACCTAGAGGTAAATGTACAGGGAAGCAGTGCGGCGCATGTGCGATTCCTAACCTCAACGCTTTGGCGCGAAATTCAAACGAATCGATCATGTGACCCGCCGTAGCGTTAATAAATAACACTAAAAGATAACTTAAATGTTGGAGGGTGGTCGTACCGAAGTTGAGTTGCTGCATGATATTTAGGTACCACAGAAATTACTATCTCGTTACTAGACACTGTTCAAGCTTCATTATTTACAAATGAGCTCTTATCTAACTATTGTGTAAGTGACGTTATAAATAAATTATATTTATTACGTAGGGGGTGTTTCATTTTTTGTAGAAAACGCTAGTGCAGCAGCAGGCTGTGATGAGTTTGTGTTCACGGCAGGTGTTGGCGTGCAGGAAGTTGCAGTCGGCGTACTGGCACTGGTAAGGGAGACGATCTGCAACAGTTAGTGTTAGATGTGCTCGCTGCGCTCGCAAACTTACCGTAAGGGTTATTAGGGTTGTGACAGCAACACGAGTCGTGGAAGAGTTTTTCGCTGCAGTAGCTGTACACGGAAGAGTCGCAGAGTGGACACCGTCGTCGCAGACCTTCAGTGTGGGCCAAACCGAAAGAACCTTCGATGTCGTTGTTCGTGTATATTGCTACAACAAGTGAAGGGAGTAGGGTTTTTTGCGCGTCATGGTTGGAAGCGCTTATTTAATATCGAGTGATTTACAAAAAAAGTCAATTTATTTGTTGGTTTTTCAACTACTTTGAAATATGCGATTTCTAGTCGATCCAAGGGTATGGCATAGAGGTCAAGTGTGACTCATGGAACGTGAATTTAACACCACATTTACTTAACTAATTAAATGATTAAGGTATGTACAAAGGGCTTAATTGGAGGGACTAATTTAGAAGACTTACTGGTTGTCTGTGCAGCTACAAAGCACACGATTACTAAAACCACCAAGCACTTCATCTTTTCGCTGATCGAGACCGACTACCTCGGTCCCATCTATAATGTACAAGACATTCCCATCTAACTGTATCTTGAACCGATTTAGCGTCTGCGATTTCGCAACAGGTAACGGAAGAAAACGAAACTAATTAATACAGAAAGAGAAGCCGAAGAAAAAAAACATAAACAAACTTGCGTAACAAGAAATTTATTATAATACTGTGCATCAATAATGTTATTGCTTTGGTAATTAGAAGTCATTTACAATATGTACACAAAATGCACCATCATCAACGCCAACACTATTGTCCCTTTGTTGACGTGTGAACGAACCCCTGCAGACTTTTTCTTCCCTGGAAAAAAGCCCCAATCAATAGATGGAAATGTGAACGACCGGTTAAACTATTTATGTAGACAAGTGGGATTTTATTGTTGAAGACGGTCACGCGAACTCGAGGCCGTCCTCTCGTAATTAATAAAGCTTTCATAAGCTGTGGACCGAATTCCTCAATTACTTACATTTCTGAAGGGCGTGCTTATCACAACAACAGCTTCGTAGGCGGCTGTACTCGGTGCAGTCACCGATGACGGGCTTGCAGACTTGGGTGCCCAAGTAGCAGGTGTGGGGGATATAAGGCAATACCTCTGGAAAAATTAATTAAATCGGCGAAATTAGGGCAATTTTCTTAACAGGGTAATTAAAGTTGGACGTTCTTAGCGCCTTGAACTAGCAATTAAGAGGTCACTGTTGCATCTGATATGTTGATCGTCAAAAATAAAGTGACGGAACGTGCATTTATTATGCACGGAAGTGTACTTTCGGCACTTATTATGTGCAGATTTGTACAACTCGGTGATCTCTGATTCTTGGAAATTGTTAATTAATTGGAGTCAGTGGGACTTTCGCGCCGTTAGGTTGGTACTTCTGCTGTTAAAATATGAAGGGGATTTCCGTAGATACTCACCATGGTATCTTCGGTCACAGCAGCAGTGATCATTGATGAGGTCGATTCCCAGGCAGTACTGTATTTCCGCTTTGGAACACTTTTGACACCCGGCAGGTTGTGCAACTACAAAATAAAGTTCCTAAATGTATTAAATTCTAAACAACTCTTTGTGTGCTAAATCCATACAGAGGAAAGAATTCTGAATGTTTTTTAATTTTCTTTTGTTGGTACTAAAATTACTAAGTTTTTTAACAGTTTATCAGAATTTTAAGTTTTTAAAAATGCTAACTTTTTTTTTGTAAAAAGAGGAAAACAAAATATAAAACACTGGTGTACATTAAAAATGAATAAAATTGTTTTAACCTCCAAGTGTAATAGTGGTCTAATGTCACCTTGATGTTTTTTCGAGGAAATCAAAATTTAGTTATCACATGGGGTCAGGTTTCATACGAATATCTAAAAAAAAAAGTAAATAATGCGTGACTTATGACATTTCTCTGCACGAAATTTGAACATTATACGCAATTTATAAATATAACTGTCACATCAAAGTCGACCTTGACATTTGCCGCCTCGTCAAAACAAGAACTATAGTCAACTTGTCAAATTGATGCCACGTAGAAGATTATGAAACAACTAATAAATGTTGTCGTTTAGATAAGTATTTGGACAAATTTAGATTTCCAAATCTAATTTGAGGAAACTTAATCAAACATTCAAAAGTAGAATGCTGGGAACGATACTAAATTTATGCTATTGGTATGTATTATGTAACTTTCCTCCCCAATAAATGCCGATTCTTTGAAAAACGATAAAGTTTGTTTTTGAAATTTTTTGTTTTGTGATAATCTCTATAAAATAAAAACCAAGAGCGTACATAACAACTCCAAAAATCGAAATTCGAAAAATGGAAAAACCGAAAATTGAATAATCTAATATTGAAAACTCAAAAAATCACAAAAAAATTGCAAAATCCTAAAACTGAAGGATGAAAAATCGAAAATTCGTGAAATCGAAAAATAAAAAACCTGGAAATCGCAAAGTAGAAAAAAATGAAAATTCGAAAAATTGAAAAGTAAAAAACTGAAGTATGAAAAAGTTGAAAAATCGAAGAACAGAAGAATTGAAAAATTGAGCAATCGGGAAACAAAATGAAAATTCGAATATCAAAAATTCGAAAAATCGAACTAACGAAAATTTTAAAATCGGAATGTCGAAAAATTAAAAAATGAAAATTTGAATATCGAAAATTCAAAAAATGGAAAAATTCGAAAATCTATAAATCAAAAATTGAAAATTCGAAAATCGAGAATTCGAAAAATCCAAGAATCGAAATATATATAGAACATCCTAAAATCGGACAAACTGAAAAATCGAGAAATTGAAATTTAAAACACTGAAAATTCGAATAGGTACCGAAAATTCGAAAAATGAAAAATCGATCATTCCGAAAATTAAAAATCGAAAATTAAAAATATCATGAAAATTCAAAGATCGAAAATTCGAGAAATTCGAAAAATGGAAAAACCGAAAATTGAAAGGCAGACTAATGAAAATTCGAAAATCCAAAAAATGGAAGGATCTTACGGAAATTCAAAACATCAAAAATTGAATAATCTAATATTGAAAACTTAAGAAATCAAAAAATCACAAAAAAATTGCAAAATCCAAAAACTGAAGGATGGAAAAATCGAAAATTCGTGAAATCGAAAAATAAAAAAATTGGAAAGTCCAAAAACAGAAGAATCTAAAAATTGAAAAAAAAACGAAAATTTTAGTATCGAAAATCGAAAACTCGAGAAATCAAAAAATTGGAAAGTAAAAAAATTGCAAAAGGGAAGAATGGAAAAACTGGAAATCGCAAAGTAGAAAAAAATGAAAAATCGAAAGTAAAAAATTGAAGACTCTAAAAACTGAAGGATGGAAAAGTTGAAAAATCGAAGAACAGAAGAATTGAAAAATTGAGCAATCGGGAAACAAAATGAAAATTCGAATATCAGAAATTCGAAAAATCGAACTAACGAAAATTTTAAAATCGGAAAGTCGAAAAATTAAAAAATGAAAATTTTAATATCGAAAATTCAAAAAATGGAAAAATTCGAAAATCGAGAATTCGAAAAATCCAAGAATCGAAATATATATAGAACATCCTAAAATCGGAAAGTTAAAAAATGGAAAAACTGAAAAATCGAGAAATTGAAATTTAAAACACTGAAAATTCGAATAGGTACCGAAAATTCGAAAATCCGACGAATCAGATACTGGAAAAATCAAAAATTCCAAATCGAAAAGTAAAAAAATTGAAAATTTGGAAAATGGGAAAATCAAAAAACAAAAATTGAAAATTCCAAATTCGACAAATCCAAGAATGGAAATATAGAAAAATCGAAATATCGAAAGTCGAAAATGCTATTCTAAAATCCAAAAAATCGGTACATCAAATACTGGAAAATTTAAATCAAAAAATTTAAATAAAAAAATTGAAAACCGTATTTCGAAATTTCGAAAAAAATGGAAAAATCTGAAATTCTAAAAATCAAAAATCAAAAAGTAAACATTTTTCAAATTTGAGTATGGAAAATCGAAAACTCGAGAAATCAAAAAATCCAAGAGGAAGAAAAATAAAAATTCTAAAAACTGAAAAATGGAAAATGTGTAAAATCAAAAAATCGAAAAATCGCAACAACAAAAATTCGAAAATGGAAAAATCGGAAAGTCGAAAAATCGACAAACTGAAAATTCAATATCGAAAATTGGAAAAATGGAAACATCGAACATTCTAAAAATAAAAAACCGAAAAATTGAAAAAAAATGAAAATTCGAGTACTGAAAATTGAAAACTTGACAAACCAAAAAATTGAAAATTCAAAGATCGAAAACTCGAAATATAAAAAAATTGAAACTCTAAAAACTCAAAAATGAAAAAACTGAAAATTCGAACATCGAAAATTCAATGAATCAGATATCCGAAAAGTCGAAAAACCGAAAATTCTAAATCGATAAGTCGAAAAATCGATAATCGAAAAGTAAAAAATTTGAAAATTCGGTAAGTCGAAAAGTCGGAAATTCTAAAATCCAAAAAATGGAAAGTCGAAAACTGGAAAAATTTTAAATCGAGAAATCTAAATTAAAAAAAATATTGAAAATCTAATTTCCAAATTTCAAAAAAAATTGAAAAATTAGAAATTCTAAAAATCAAAAATTAAAAATTTTGAAAATTTGATTTTTGAAAATCAAAAATTCGAGAAATCAAAAATTCGAAGAGAAAAAAAATAAAAATTCTAAAAACTGAAGAATTGATAAATTATGAAATTGAACACTGAAAATTCCATGAATCTAATACCCGAAAAATCGTAAAAACGATAATTCGAAAATCGAAAATTCGGAAATTCGAAAAATCGAACATTCTAAAAATTAAAAATCGAAAAAAAAATTGAAAATTCAAACATTGTAAACTCTAACAACTCAAACATGGAAAAACCGAAAAATCGAAGAATTGAAAAATCGAGAATTGAAGAGGAAACTGAAAATTCGAACATTGAAAATTCGATGAGTCAGATATTCGAAAAGTCAAAAAACTGAAAATTCTAAATCGAAAAGTGAAAAAGTCGAGAATCGAAATGAAAAAAAATAGAAAATTCGCAAAATAGAAAAATCGGTAAACCTAAAATTTGAAAATCTAAAAATCGAAAATCAAAAAATCAAAAATTGAAAATTCCAAATTCGACAAATCCAGAAAAGAAGGAAAGTCGAAAACTGGAAAAATTTAAAAATCGAAAAATCTAAATTAAAAAATTGAAAATCGAATTTCGGAAATTCGAAAAAAATTAAGAAATCAGAAATTCTAAAAATCAAAAAGTAAAGTTTTCAAAAATTTTAGTATCGAAGACTCGAGAAATCACAAAATGGAAGAGGAAAAAAAAATTCTAAAAACTGAAGAATGGAAAAGGTGTAAAATCGGAAATTCGAAAAATCGAAGAATTGAAAAATTATGAAATTGAAAAGGAAACACTGAAAATTTCATGAATCTAATAATATTCGAAAAAACGATAATTCGTAATCGAATTGGAAAGTCGCAAAATTGAAAACTTGAAAAGTAGAAAAATCGAAATTAAAAAAATTGAAAATTCGCATATCGAAAAATCCGAAATTCTAAAAGTCAAAAATCGAAAATTAAAATTTTAAAAAATTTGAATATCGAAAATCGCAAAACTGAAAATCGAAAATTGGAAAATGTAAAAATCGAAAAATTGAAAATTCGAAAATCGAGACTTCAAAAAATCCAAGACTCAAAATATCGAAATATCAAAAGTCGAAAAATCAAACATTGTAAAATCGACAAGTCGGAAAGTCGAAAAATGGAAAAAACTGAAAAACCGAAAATTTGAAAATCTCAAAATCGAAAAGTAAAACCGAAAATTGGAAATTCCAAATTCGAGAAATCCTAGAAACGATATAGAATAATCGAAATATCGAAAGTTGAAAAATCGGAATTGCTAAAAATCAAAAATCGAAAAGTAAAAATTTTTTAAATTCTATTATCTAAAATCGAAAACTAGAGAAATCAAAAATCGAAGAGGAAAAAATTAGAAATTCTAAAAACCGAAGAATGGAAAAGTTGCAAAATCGAAAATTCGAAAAATCGAAGAATTGAAAAATTGAAAAGGAAACACCGAAAATTCGATGAATCAAGTGCGAAAAACGAAAATTTGAAAATCGAAAAGTCAAAATCAAAAAGTAAAAATTTTAAAAATTCAAAACTCAAGAAATCAAAAAATCGAAAATTGAGAAACTGAAAAGGAAACCGAAAATTCCATGAATCAAATGTTCGAAAAAACGAAAATTTGGAAAATCGAAAATTTGAAAAATCGCAAAATTGAAAATTGAAATGGAAAGAACTGAAAATTTGAACATCGAATAATTCCAGTAGTTTCTGAGATCTGTGTAATAAAAATCCGGACAGAAGGCAGACATGCGAAAACGGGGGACCAATTTTTTGCATTCTAGAGATCGACTCGATTACAATGCTTCTTTAGCTTAGGCTCGGGAAGTAATAACTGGTTAATATTTTCTTTTTAACCTCCCAATGTCAGCAGTAAATAAACATTAGTAATTCGAAGCAGTCTATTAGATAATGCGAGATAAACCATAAAATTTTTAATGGACTGTTAAGGGGATACTTCCCAAATTCTTCTCATTGTAAAATCGCCGTATTGCATATTAATTTTTCTACACGCGTTGCGTTAGGGATGTTTTATACGAAGTAGAGCTGAATAGGGAACCAACAAAATACTCAAGCTAGAGTCGCATAAATTAGTCAAGTACTTGAATGGTCTATTGTATCGGACTGGTGGTCTCGTAGTCGTTTGTAGTAAGTAAATATGCCGCACAGCTCCTAAAAATTGGTCATACCTAATTTATTTCGACAGAACTTCCTTCGCTCCTGAAACAAATCCCGGTTCTTTGAACAAGTATAAAATTTGAAAAGTGCGAACGATAGAAAATATATTTAACGAGAAAGTCGTGTAGTATGCAATACGGTAATTTTACAATGAGACGAATTTGGGAAGTATCCCCTTAATTACATGATCAACTTCGAGTATTGTGTTTATGCTTCGAAAGAATTCGAATTATTTGGATTGTGACATTACTGTAATTTTCGAGTATTTTTGTATTTTTGTATCGCTTGGATATGGTATTCTTGATTTTAGAGGCTTATTATTATTTTCATTGATGAAAAATAATTTTAGGAAATGGAATTACTTAATATAAATAATGTATTCTTAGGATTTACATATTTATTTTACATAGAAAGAGTAAATAAAGTTACACTAATAACACAATATTTTGTGCTCAATTGCGTTGTTACAATTAATACAACAGCTTCTTTAAAATACATAACTATAGTATAAATAACATAATTCAATAACAAACAACACTATAAGGCAGTCGTACATATATACATAATATCAATTGCACATATGAAACATAAGACATATTTACTTAGTGCCAACTATTGAGGTAATTTAGTAACATAGGGCAAAAAATGTTGAAAATAAAAATTGTTAAGTTTAGAGCTCATATTATTTTCAAAGAATTCGTCGTCTCGTTGAATCTTTTCGAAAAGAAATCCTTTCGGCGTCCATACAACAAAATAACAAAAATCGCGCTTAGTTATGTGTAGCTGTCCCTGAACCTGATAAAAATAATTATGATTTTGTTTTAAGTGCATAGTGTCATTTTGGAAAATAGCGTATGTAATTTTTTTTGTTAAAATAGCTTCCTGAGGTGTTAGTGTTCTACAGCTGTAAGGGCATTTAATTTCAACAAGGCCGTTAGAACCAATAAGACCGTCTGGACTCGCTCCAAGGTAATTTGCTTGTTCATCGATATAAAATCCAGACGGTTCTACAGATTGCTCCAAGTACTCAGAAAACTCTGTGATTGCTATGGGTTCGTGTTCAATTCCGTAAGAAGTACTTTTTGAGGAAAAACTTTGAAGGAAGTTTTTTATTGTTTTACCTGGATTTGTTGTAGGCCTCAGTTTACAAATTTTACCGAACATAGAAGCGGTAATCCTTTTTCGTCTTTCTGTAAACCATAATGCGGATTGTCTTTGTTCTTTTGTATTCTCTGCAATTTCTAATATTTCTTCCTTAGTTTTCTTCAATGATCTAAGAAACACGTTTGTTCTTCTTGTCAGTTCTTCAGCATCTAAAATTTCTTCCACGTCCCCATAGTCTTCGTCTGCCTCAGCAACAACTTGCTTCTTATTGGATTTCTTTGTTTTTTGAAATAGCTGTCTCTTGCAGTTTAATTTCTTTTTTCTTTCAATAAACTTTTTTGTGTGGAAACCGGGACTTTTATCAGTGATTGCTTTGTGCAAAACCGATTGAAATGCAACCCCTGTATTGTAGCAAATACTCGCCGCTTGACACCTCATTTTATACCCTCCTCTTTTTGAAAAGTCTACTCTCTTTCCTCCAATAAACTTAGCAACGACGCTGTTATATGATTCCGCGGAATTGTTTGTCATATTTTTGATCAAACTTTTACTATTGTATATAAGTCTGTTAGCAAAAGACATGATATCATTGTACAACCCACATTGTTTTAAAGTCGAAACTTGATTAAATTCATTTGGTTTATCACCTTTGCAAAAGTAATTATCACATTTCTTATGTTCACCAAAAACATGAGAAACACTGTTTTCTATGTCTTTTTTCAAATTATTGACTTGGTCTTGAAATGAAACATCCTGAGATCTTCTATATTTGACCGCGCAATCCACTGCTGTTCTAAGGCGTTGTATGGACTTTTTCAGAAATTCTCGAAGAAAAGGTGCGATGGGAAGTCCTTTGGAACTAAATTTTTTTGTTGCTAGATTTTTTAAGTTAGTGCAATAGTTCCTTAACAAATGATTAGAGCACTCAATTTTTTCCACTACATACGGACTCTCTGCTTGAAGTCTCTTCAGAACACTACTGTCGCCATCACCAACGAGATACGCATATTTTAGTCCGTGAATTGATATGCTTTGCTTAAATCCCTCTAAAATAATGTCACTTTCCATCCCAGTAGATGTTCCGTCCCAGTTTTTAAAACATACATGCTCCATTCCTCCCATATGACACATGGCACAGAATTTATTGCGTATTCCCAGGAATAAGAGTTTAGCGGTCCTTTGTCCAACGATACATGCTGCACCAGAACGAGCGTTGTATGCTGAACGATAAGATCGTTTACACCACGCTCCGTCAGTTATCACTGTGATCATCGGAATATCATTTTCGTCAACATCGCCATTTTCTTTGGCCATCTCTGCTTCTTTTTTCCCAGCTTCAATCATGCATTTCCAAGACTCTTCTTCAATAATTTCTTGCAAATTATCTTCTACATCTTTATATCTTTTATAAGATATTTCTGGGATGTTCATGGCACTGACAAATTCATTTAATTGTGAAAATCCGCAACCGATGCTTATTGCACCCAGTACCGCAGCTCCATTTGTATTTAATTTTCCATCAGTTTTATCTGAATAAACTTTATGCTCAACTTTACATAAGTCGCATATTAATACAAATTCAGAAATAAAACCTTTTCTTACTTCCTTTAAAATGCGAACAGTGTTTCCAGAAGAGCCCGAAGAACAAGAAAATAATCCATGGTGAGGAAATGACAAAATCTGCTCGATAAATGATTGTACTTCAACGATTCTTCGCCCGCCCATCGAATCGCTGATTACCTTTTCCTTTTCGCAAGGCGTACTTTCCTGAGAGCAGTATAAAGAGTCCTGACTATTGTTTGAATATTTCCAATCTTCTTGTTCTATAATGCTTGCAGAAGTACTGGGTTGATCAGTTGTCGTACTAAAAGATGCGGCTGTGTGTTCTTCAATTATTAGGCTACTATTTGAAGCAGCATTTTGTCCACCATTTTTTAGTGTGTCGGGATTTGTGGACCATAACGTACGCATTGCTATTCTGAAAATAAACCAATATTAATATTGTAAAGGTATACTTTTGACCCTACAGTTCAGTGGATAACAATGTGACACAAGTAAATGTTCTTTAACTCAATACTTTTATTTCACCTAATTTTTATGCACTTAAAGTACGAATAAAAAACTTCTCTTACCTTCGCTTTGCCAACAGTCTTTTGTTTTTTCGATGACGGGTAAGTCCCAATTGTTTATTCTTACATCCTCCCATTTTGTTGAGGTGGAGATAAACGAGATGAACGTGATAAATAAAAAACTACTATACACTACGATTTATACACTACCACTTTTCGCAAGTTTTTTGATGTAGAAAATAAACACTTGTATTATAATATTTTATCTTGTGAAACGATCCCTAAGATAAATAACAAGAAAATTACTAGGTCCCAAATTTATATGAGTTTTTCTTTCCTCCACCAAGATTCATCCCCAACCACTTTCTAATTTGCCTATCAAAAATTAGCATTCTGTTGTGACGTAGCCTTTCAAATCCAATCGGCATCAATATATCCACCTGCGAGAGAATTTCCAGGAACAGACTGTTTTCACGCATCTGTTTTTAAATTTCTCATATTCGGGCACCCAAAATTTCTGACGAATCTTAAGAGTCGTCATGCATCACCATGTAATGATCAATAACAACTTTATAGAAATGGGTTCGGTCTTTTTTTACGGCCCAGCGATTTACACCATATCCCATTTCCACAAGAAACGTAGTAAGTATTTGACTTATCGTGATTTACGAGTTGGTGCAGCGCAGCGTGTGACAAAGACAAGAACAGTTGAAACAAAACATTCGAGAGTTGATTTCTGATGTAATGTAAGGGTATTTTCTAGCTGGAATTTTGGGCACAACTATTAAAAACAACTTTCAGTACTTATTTAGAATGGTTGATATAGGAATGATAGAGCCCGCTGGATCATTTTCGAATGAAAAAACTCACACAGTCGCCACAAAAAAATAGTACAAAGCTATGATTTTATTAGGGTTTTTAGGATTTTTTTACACAAAACTGTGATTTTTTTTGCAATTTCAAGGATACAGCGGGCTTTAGATTTAGTTCTTCTAAACGCACGATTTTTTTCGTCATAACTGGTTGCTTAGTTTTGGCGCAAAATGTGTTCGAAAACAGCTGAAATTGTACCAAATTTCTACCGGGAAGTATCCCCTTAATCCAGAAATAAAGGAGCATGTTATAATACATTTTAACGAGAGATTTACGTAACCAATGAATAGACAAATGTCGATTAGCGTGATGTCATTATTTTTATAATCTTAAACTGAAGGTAAAATATTAAAGAATTAGGAAACCTGCATTTACGTATTTTATCGGGTTTCAAACCGAAGAAAATTGAAAATTAGACATTCACAATACGTTCTTTAGTTATTGCAAGGGAAGCAAAATACAAGACATTGTTAACAACAAGGAATCTGTATGATAAAATCTAGCATGACTAAAGCCAATATACCAAAAACTAATAGACTCCTGTTTCAACGAAATTAAAAAACACATAAACTGTGAAACTTTATAGACCTAAAAAACCCCATAACTCTGGGAAAACAAAGTCAAATATCAGTATTATCCTTGCTAAATTTGAGACACAATTAACGCGATACCCACCGGTCAAACAAAAACTTCCAGATACTAAAACCCGTCTTCCTCCTCCAATTCCTCCAACTTAGTCTCATCCAACACCCAATTACCTTGTCAAGGTCCCACTTCAAACAAAACCCTCACCACTCACCGTCCCCTAAATAAACCCATCCATCTCAACCTAAAATTAGCCGATCGGCATCTCGATTGTTGATTTTTTCGCTCTAATTTTAACCCTCAATTGCTTCAAGTGTGAGATAACTTCAACACACACCAGGAAAAACCGTTGGAAAAACATCTAAATGTGTAAATGTGTCATTATTCCGTGCGCTTGTTGCGTGTAACCGCACTTTTATCCTCGAACGAT
The DNA here is from genome assembly GCF_036711695.1 of Zophobas morio. NCBI lineage: Eukaryota > Metazoa > Arthropoda > Insecta > Coleoptera > Tenebrionidae > Zophobas > Zophobas morio. Next base: position 2,962,249 of record NW_026972112.1, read on the forward strand.
CAGTTTCCGTGTTTGGGACGGGATTAGGCATGCATTAAGGGCATTGTGTCACGCATCTTGTGAGTTATGGCTGGTCAAGACTTACCGGAGTTCAGATCGATGCTTAGGGCGGCATTTTTCGCTTGCCCGGCCGATATTTCGTGCTCGACAATGTATTCCTCGTAGCGTAGGCCCTTATCGTACTCGATTATCGGGCTGAAAGCGGCTCTTGGGGCTAAATTCAGCACCAGAAGGGCGACGGTGTATCCGAAGATGATTCCCGGCATTTTTCATTTTTGATGGCACGCGCGGACCTGGAATAAAACCCAAATAATGAATTATACTAAGAACTAATCGTCAAATCTACTACTCTGAAGTCTTTTTCAAGACTTACGGATTTACACAGTCGTTGAAAACTAACACTTTTGTGCATAAAATGATCTAAGCGGAACTGGGTGTTTAAATAATGTAGTGTCTGTAGCAATTATTGTGTCAAAGTGGGACGTGATTTTTGCCGCCTCTTTAAAACAAGAACTATAGTCAAATTGTCAAAACGGCGTTGCAAACTAATTTGTGTAGGCTACTTAATGTCATCATATGAAGTTCAAGCTTGTTCAATAGAATTAATAACTTAGAAGATTATACATTCACATTTACTCTGTATTATACAGTACGTGTCACTTGAATAAATTTTCTGTTGGACCCACCTGGTTACCGCACACGTGCTTATACGAAGACATTCCGCCATTTTGATAAACTTTTTTTATTTTTCTAAGTTCTAAATAATAATAATAAATCGACGCAGGTTGAAAGGTAGGGGGTTAATAAAATATAGAAGAAAAGAAAAAGTACGTTTTCGAAAGATTACGGATGCATAAAAAGACTTTAATAAAGTAAAAAAAAGTATTATAAGAAGAGCATATAACTTATGAAAAAAAATTGTTACTTTAGGCCGCATATGAGAATGCAGTTTGTTTCCGAGTGTTGCAACCCAATGAGTAGGTGACATATCCTCTAAGAAAAGAGGGGTGGGTGGGCGGTACTAGTAGCTGCCAAGATAACACTGATTTCGGCAAATGGCACCCTCTAAGAAAATGGAGCGTAGAGGGTATATCATTTGGCAAAATTAGTCTTATCTTGGCAAGTATTGGCCCCGCCCACCCACCCTTTATTTTCTTCGAAGGTATACCATTTGGTAATATCAGTTTTATCTTAGCAAATACTAGCCCCGCTCACCCGCCCTCTCTTCTCTTAGAGGGTGTCTAATTTACCGACATCAGTCTTATTTTGGCAAGTACTAGCCCCACCTAGCCGCCCTTTATTTTCGTAGAGGGTATGTTATATGGCAATATCAGCCTTATCTTGTCAAGCACTACCTCCGCCCACCCACCCTTTATTTTCTTAGAGGGCTAGCTGATTTTCGCAAATGACATACCCTCTAAGAAAATGAAGGGTAGAAAGTATATCATTTGGCAAAATCAGTCTTATTTTGAAAAGTATTGGCCCCACCCACCCACCCGTTATTTTCTTCGAAGTTCCGCTTTTTTGACTTTCGATATTTCGATTTTTCTATATTTCGATTCTTGCATTTCTCAAATTTGGAATTTCCAACTTTCGGTTTTGTTTTTCGATTTTTAGATTTTCAAATTTTCCGATATTGGAATTTTCAATTTTTTTTACTTTCCGATTTAGAATTTTCGGTTTTTCGATATTCGAATTTTCAGTTTGTTTCCTCTTCAATTTCTTGATTTTTCGATTCTTCGATTTTTCAGTTTTTCCAAATTTGGGTTTTTAGACTTTTATTTTTTTTACATTTCGAGCTTTCGGTCTTTGAATTTTCAATTTTTTGAGTTCTCGATTTTTCCATTTTTCGAATTTTCAGTTTCTTAAATTTCGACTTTCCGATTTTTCGATTTTAGAATGTCTGATTTTTTGACTTTCGATATTTCGACCGTCCTATATTTCGAGTCTCGGATTTTTTGAAGTCTCGATTTTCCAACAATTTTTGGATTTTTAGATTTTCGAATTATCGATTTTTCAATTTTGCGATTTTCAATACTCGAATTTTCAAACTTTTAATTTTTTTTTAATCTCCGATGTGAATTTTCAATTTTTTTCGATTTTTCGAATATTTGATTCATCGAATTTTCAATGTTTCCTGTTCAATTTCATAATTTTTCAATTAATTTTAATTTCATTGATTTTTGGATTTTTCGATTTTACTATTTCTCCATTTGTAAAGATACTAAAAATGTACTTTTTAGTATCTTTAGTTTTTTTCCTCTTCGATTTTTTGATTTCTCTAGTTTTTGATTTTAGACACTCGAATTTTCAAACTTTTTACATGTCGATTTGATTTTTAGAAATTCCGATTTTTTGACTATCGATATTTCGATTTTTCTATATTTTTTTCTTGGATTTCACGAATTTGGAATTCCCAATTTTCGGTTTTGTTTTCGATTTTTAGCTTTTCAATTTTCAGTTTTCTGATTTTCCAAATTTTTCAATTTTCGAATTTCAATACTGAAATTTTCAATTTTTTTACTTTTCAATACTTTTCATTATCGATTTTTGGACTTTCCGATTTAGAGTTATCGGTTTTTCGATATTCGAATTTTTAGTTTGTTCCCTTTTCAATTTCTCGATTTTTCATTTCTTCGACTTTCCGAATTTCGATTTTTCAGTTTTTCCATTTTTGAATGTTTAGAGTTTTCATTTTTTTACATTTCGTGTTTCCGATCTTTGAATTTTCATTTTTTTGATTTCTCGAGTTTTCAATTTTCTGTAGCTACTCGAATTTTCAATTTTTTTTTTTCGATTTTTCGATTGTTAATTTTTAAAATGTTCGATTTTTCCATTTTTCGAATTTTCAATTTCTTAAATTTCGAGTTCTTGATTTTTCAGTTTTTCTATGTTTCGACCTTCCGATTTTTCGACATTCCTATATTTCTCGATTTTCGAATTTTCAATTTTTCGATTTTTAGGTTTTCGAATTTTCGATTTTTAATTTCGTGATTTTCGAAACTCGCAATTTCAAAATTTTTACTTTTCGATTTTTGACTTTTAAAATTCAACATTTTTCCATTTTTCGACTTTCCGATGTGAATTTCCAAATTTTTTTTTCGATTTCCCTATTTTTCAATTTTTCCATTTTTCGATTTTCGAATTATCGTTTTTTTCGATTTTTCGAATATCTGATTCATCAAATTTTCAATGTTTCGTGTTCAATTTCATAATTTTTCAATTCATTTCATTGATTTTTCGAATTTTCGAATTTTCGATTTCACAACTTTTCCATTCTTCAGTTTTTAGAATTTTAATTTTTTTTTCCTCTTCAATTTCTCGATTTTTCAATTCTTCGACTTTCCAAATTTTCGAATTATCAGTTTTTCCATTTTTGAGTTTTTAGAGTTTTCATTTTTTACATTTCGAGTTTTCGGTCTTTCAATTTTCGATTTTTTGATTTTTAATTTTTAGAATGTTCGATTTTTCCATTTTTAGATTTTTAATTTTTAGAATGTTCGATTTTTCCATTTTTCGATTTTTAGATTTTCGAATTTTCGATTTTTCAATTTTGCGAGTTTCGAAATTTTTACGTTTCGAATTTTGACTTTTAGAATTTCGTATGTTTCCATTTTTCGATTTTCCGATGTGAATTTTCAATTTTTTTTTTCGATTTCTCTATTTTTCAATTTTTCCATTTCTTTCCGAATTTTCGATTTTCGAATTATCGTTTTTTTCGATTTTTCGAATATTTGATTCATCGAATTTTCGATTTTACAACTTTTCCATTCTTCGGTTTTTAGGACTTTTATTTTTTTCCTCATCGATTTTTTGATTTCTGGAATTCACACACCACAACTGCAGGAGTATCTTATTTTATAAAATTGAAATAATATATATAATACAAAATGTGACAACAATCGGTCCAGTAGTTTCGGAGATTACTTGTCCAATTAAAAATGGATCCAGACACCAGACAGACAGACAGACAGACAGACAGACGGAAATGGGAGAGCACTTTTTTCGTACTCTAGAGGTCATACCACGTTGAGAAAATATGAAAGTGACAATTCGGCCGATGGACTCAATTACTATACTTCCTTAGCTTACATTTGGGAAGTAAAAAAGTGACCCATTACATCAGCCATCTTATACTAGTACCAAAATAAAAAAAATGCTCCTCTAGTAGGCTGTGCAATTTATTTTTAAAATAACGATGTTGGCAATGCAGCTATTTGACCTTTATTGGACAGCAACTGTCAAACTGAGCAAGGAACGTGTGGGTGTTGCCAACATCATTATTTTAAAAATGAATTATACGGCCTACTGGAGGGTTTTTTTCTTTCTTCCATTAATTTATACGGCAATGTGGAACAAAAAAAAATGGTCAAACAAGAAACGAAGTTATACCGCGTGATCAGAAATAGTTGAGTCTGTTGGCAATCTTGGATTTTTAGTTGAAATTGGTGTCACGATGTTTTCTATCATTTCCGGTTGTCAACTGTCAAGATTGACCGATTGTTGAAATTTTTCATGTGCAAAATGTAGCCAAAACCTAACCTACATTTATGGCATGTCACGATTGACATATCTGTCACACAATGACTTCCGTTATGCCAATATAAACGCAAAAAAAAACACAAATTCGGGTTGTCAGCTGTCATCGATTAAATTTTAGGTTAATACTTGCCATATCGCTTCTCAATCTTTGTAAAAAATCAAAGCGAACCTGACGATTTTTCCAATTAAACACCCGGTAGTTTGAAATGATACAGTATGAGAAAGAAGTGTAACAAATTCGCTAAAAAAAAAAACACAAACGTGTGAACGAATATCGACTATAAAGTGTAATAGATACGAAAGACTGCAATAACAATGAGATAAAATGCGTCAGAGGAGAGGTGATAAAAATACTGTAAACTTAGAACAAGGATTCAATTATCCTTTTTGGTAACCCGAACACACAAACGCCAAGGACACATCGAAATTCGACCTAGAACTCTGTAAAATATCGACGCACTCGAACGTTCCTAAAACGACATCAAGCTTTAAATGACTAAAATTCCAAAAAAGAGAATTTGTTTATACACTTTTCGTGTTTTGACGCCAACAGCTTTTATCATTTTGGCCGGAACATATTATTTTATCATTATCCGGGGATTTTCTGACGCTTCAGATACCGTCTAGGTTTGTAAACACAGAGGAAGTGTTCAAGTTCGAATTGCTTAAATATCAGTTTGTGGTTGAATTTCACTATTTGTGGTTTTAAAATATGTGTTTTTCGAAAAATATAACTTTAATTGACAACTTAATTACGACCCTTATGTCAAGAAGGCGGCACACGTGAATAGATATGTGTGATTGGTCACTTATTTTTAGTACAATAAATCCCTCCCTACGTCACCTAGGTACACATTAAACAATTATCCCCAACAACAGTCCCTTTCATTACTCCCCAATTATCCTAATCATCACAATTTACAAGCCTTAACAAATAACTGGTAATAACCGAATCGAACAGCCCATCAACAAACACTCGAAAATTACTCAAACGCTTTTCCTTTGATTGCTTAATTGACCACACGAACTATGTGTCAGCAAGGGTTTATCCCTAATTCGCAACTAACTCACGAAGTTATCTAGTGACGTCAGCACATGTCCATTACAAGAAGCAATAAAAATATCCCAACTGCGTAAATAAATCGCTTGACAGTTATTAAAACTAAAAATTTGTTTTTAAAGTTAATTAAAAGCGTGATGCTTTAATTGAAGCCGCGTTGAGTGAAGACGAAAATAAGCCAAAAATACCGATTCGCGTGAAGTTGAGGTCAATGGCGAAACCATTGCAGAGGGTCGTGAACTTCGGATTCCTCCGAATATAGTTATTGATCAGGTTATAGAATATTTAAGAAAGGGGTCAATGACAATTTGGTAAACTGTGTCGAAGGTAATGGAGTATGATACTAGTGAAGTAAAAAACAGGGATGGCTGGATTAATAAAAAAGATAAAGTCGTTAATTACGTGAAAAATCTTTGTTGTAGTGTAATAAAAGCGCTATTTAATAAATTTTCTAGGCCGTAAAATTTGTTTATAAGCCTGTTGGAAAATGTAGGTATACAACTTCGAACGGAAACATTAACAAGACAAAAATGTCTTGGCTTAATTTAGTACCTACGCACTTGCAGAAGTGTATACACGTACACAGAATATTATTAGCGAGTAGTTCAAGGGAATTAATTTTTAGGCGAAAATTCGTTCCTATTGTAGGAGTGGTTAAATGTCGAATCACAGCACCTAGCAACCTACTCACGCACTGTCCTAAAAAATACCGTTAGAGAGTTTATTTCCTGTGGTCAAAGGTGATAATTCATCCTGAAAATAGAAACAAGTTGTGGTATATTGTCCATACAGTAATTTATGTTATGTTTGGCCGAAATATTACTGTATGCTTTATATTTTCTTTTTTTTATTATTATTATTTGAAATTATGAAAAATTAAAAAAAATGTTTGCGGTTTTTGTTTTGTGATAACCTCTATAAAGTAAAAACCAGTGGCGTAGATAAATAATTTTTTTAAATCGAAATATTGAAAAACCGAGAAATCGAAATCCCAAAAGTCGAAAAATCGAGAAATCAACAAACCAAAAAATCTAAAATTTTAAAAATACAAAAATCAAAAAATCGAAAAATTAAAAAAATTCAGAAATGGAAAAATTCCCAAAATTGAAATGTAAAATCAGAAAGTCGTAAAATTTTAATAACAAATAATCGATAAAATCGAGATGTCGAGAAATGGAAAACTCGAAAAATCTGAAAAACCAAAAAACCGAGAAATCGTGAAATCGAAAAATCTAAAACCGAAATGTTGAAAGATGGGTAAATGAAAAAACTGAAAAAATGAAACATCGAAAATTTGGAAAATTGAAAAAACGAAAATCCGAAAAGTCTAAAAATCGGAAAAACAAGAATAATCGGAATATTGAAAAATTTAAAATTGAAACATCAAGGAATCGAAACGTCAAAAAAATCGAGAAACCAAAATAGCCCAAAATGAAAAAAAAGTCAAAAAGTTAAAAATTGAAAAACTAAAAGAAGTATTTAAATTAATAAAAAGTTGATAAATCGACAAATAGATCTAAACATCAAAATCTTGATAAATCGAAAAATCAAAAAATTAAAAATTCGAAAAATTGAAAATTAAAAAAAAACGAGAAATATAGAAATCGAAAAATCAAAATATGTATAAAAAAAAATGAAGAACCGAAAAATTGAAAAATCCCAAAACTCGAATATCAAAAATTGATAAATTGATAAATCGAAAAATCGAAACATCGAGAAGTCGAAAAATTAAATTAATCCCAGAAAATTTGAAAAATCAAAATATAAAAAACTGAAGAATGGAAAAATGGAAAACCCCCAAAGCTCAGATATCAAAAAATTCATAAATTGATAAATCGAAAAATTAAATTAATTAAAGAAAATCTGAAGAATCGGAAAACTGAAAAATACCAAAACTGAAACATCGAAAAGTTGAAAAATCGAAAAACTGAATTGCAAAATTGAAAAATCCAGATATTGAAAAATCCCAAAACTGAAATGTCGAAAGATTAGGAAATCAAAAAAATTTGAAAAATTAAAACATCGAAAAATTGGAAAATCGAAAATCCGAAAAGTCTAAAATTCGAAACACCAAGAAATATTGAAAAATTTAAAAACTGAAACATCGAGGAATCGAAACATCAAAAAAATGGCGAAGTCGAAAAATCAAGAAACCAAAATATCTGAAATATCGAAACGTTGAAAATTGAAAAATTTTATTGAAAAATCGAAAAATCGAAAAATTAAAAAATCCCAAACTTGAAATGTCGAAAGATTGCGAAATGAAAAAATTGAAAAATCAAAACATTGAAAAATTGGAAAATTAAAAAAGCGAAAATCCGAAAACTAGAAAAACCAAGAAATCGAAAAATCAAAATATTGAAGTATGTATTTAAAAATTGAAACATCGAGAAATCGAAACATCAAAAATGTCGCGAAATCGAAAAATCGAGAAATCAAATAGCCCAAATTCGAAAAAATAAAAAATCGACAAATAGAAAAATCTGGAAAATCTCCAATAAAAAATCGAAATTTCGATAATTCCAACAACTGAAAAACTGAAAAATCGAAAAACTTAAAAACCGAGAAATTAAAGAAGCGGCAAACTGAAAAATACCAAAACTGAAATATCGAAAAGTTGAAAAATCGAAAAACTCAATTGCAAAATTGGAAAATCGAGAAATTGGAAAATCCCAAAACTGAAATGTCGAAAGATTAGGTAACTAAAAAAGGTGAAAAATTAGAACATCGAAAAATTGGAAAATCGAAAAAACGAAAATCCGAAAAGTCCAAAATTCGAAACACCAAGACATATTGAAAAATTTAAAAATCTACACATCAATAATGTCGCGAAATCGAAAAATCGAGAAATAATAAATAAAAGAAAATCGAAAAATTAAAAACTGAAAAATTTAAATTTATAAAAAATTGATAAATCGACAAATAGAAAAATCGGGAAAATGAACAATAAAAAATCGAAATCTCGATAATTCGAACAACTGAAAAACTGAAAAATCGAAAAATTTAAATACCGAGAAATTAAATAAGCGAAAAATGTAAAATTTAAAAAGTCAAAAATCGAACATTCTAAAATTTAAAGAACGGAAAAATCGAGGAATCAACAAACTGAAAAATCTAAAATTTCAAAATTAAAATATCGAAAAACTGAAAAATCCAGAAATGGAAAAATTTCCAAAAAAGTAATCGAAAAATCAAAAATTGAGATGTCAAGGAACGGAAAATTGGAAAAATTTAAAAAATGAAATTATAAAAATAAAAAAATAATGAAAAATTACAAATTGAAGACTTGAAAAATTGAGAAATTGAGAAATTGAAAAATTGAGAAACTGAAAAATCATAAAAACTGAAATGTAGAAAGATTGGGAAATGAAAAAATTGAAAAATCAAGACATTGAAAAATTGGAAAATTGAAAAAGCGAAAATCCAAAAATTCGAAAACTCGAAAAACCGAGAAAAACTCGAAATACAAATTGAAAATTTTAAAAATTGAAACATCGAGGAAAGGAAAAATCGAGAAATTAAATAGCCCAAATTAAAAAAAAAATAGAAAAATCGGGAAAATGAACAATCAAAAATCGAAAATTCGAAAAACTAAAAAATTGAAAAATATAAAAAACTGAGAAATTGAAGGAGGGAAAAATGTAACATTTAAAAAATCGCAAAATTGAAAAATCAAAAGAATAAGAAATCTAGAAATCGGAAAATATAAAACTGAAAAATCGAAAAATCAAAATATAAAAAACTGAAGAATCGAAAAACTGAAAAATTCCAAAACTCAGACATCAAAAAATTCATAAATTGTAAAATCGAAAAATCAAAACATCAAGAAATCGAAAAATTAAATTAATCGAAGAGAATTTGAAAAATCGGAAAACTGAAAAATACCAAAACTGAAATATCGAAACGTTGAAAAATCGAAAAATTGAATTGAAGAATTGAAAAATCGAGAAATTGAAAAATCCCATAGCTGAAACGTCGAAATATTCGGAAATGAAAAAAGTGTAAAATAAAAAAAATCGAAAAACAGAAAAATCAAAAACCGAGAAATTGTGAAATCGAAAAATCAAAAATTAAAAAAATCGAAAAATTGAAATGAACAATTGAAAAATCCCAAAACCGAAATGTCGAAAGATTGGGAAATGAAAAAACTGAAAAATTAAAATATCGAAAAATCGCAAAATCGAAAAAACGAAAATCCGAAAAGTCGAAAACCAAGAAATCGAATATGTGATCGAAATATTGGAAACTTTAAAAATTGAAACATCGAGGAAACGAAACATAAAAAAAATCGCGAAGTCGAAAAATCGAGAAACCAAAATAGCCCAAAATCGAAAAAAAGTCTAAAAAATAAAAAATTGAAAAATTTAAATATTTCAATTTATAAAAAATTGATTAATCGATAAATAGAAAAATCAAGAAAATGAACAATAAAAAACTTTCAAGATCGAAATCTGAATAAATCAACAAATTGAAAAATTGAAAATTTGAAAAACTAAAAAATCGAAAAATTGAAAAATGAAAAAAACAGAAATCTAGAAATCGAAAAATCTAACATTTAAAAATCGAAAAATCAAAATATAAAAAACTGAAGATCGAAAAATTGAAAAATCCCCAAACTCGAATATCAAAAAATTGATACATTGATAAATCGAAAAATCGAAACATGAAGAAATCGAAAAATTAAATTAATCGAAGAAAACCGAAACAATGAAAAATCGGAAAATTGGATTGAAGAATTGAAAAATCAAGAAATTAAAAAATTACAAAGCTGAAACGTGGAAAGAATGGGAAATGAAAAGTTGAAAAATTAAAATATCGATAAATTGTAAAATCGAAAAAACGAAAATCCGATAAGTCGAAAAACCAAGAAATCGAATAATCAAAATATTGAAAAATTTAAAAATTGAAATATCGAGCATTCGAAACATAAAAAAAAATCAGGAAGTCAAAATAGTCCAAAATAAAAAAATAAAAATTGAAAAATTGAAATACTTAAATTTTTAAAAATTGATAATTCGACAACAGAAAAATCATAAAAATGAACAATAAAAAATTGAAACCGAAATCTCGATAAATCCGGAAATTGAAAAATCGAAAAATCAAAATATAAAAAACTGAAGAATGGAAAAATTGAGAAATCCTAAAACTTGAATATCAAAAAATTGATAAATCGAAAAATCGTACCATCCAGAAATCGAAAAATTAAATTAATCGAAGTAAATTTTCTTCGATTAATTTAATAAGCATCGGAAATTGAAAAATCCCAAAACTGAAATGTCCAAAGATTGGAAAATAAAAAAACTGAAAAATTAAAACATCGAAAAATTGGAAAATCGAAAAAACGAAAATCCGAGAAGAAAAAAAACCGAAAAACCAAGAAATGGAATAATCGAAGTATTGAAAATTTTAAATATTGAAACATCCAGGAATCGAAACATCAAAAAAAGTTGAAAAATCGAGGAATCAAAATAGCCCAAAATAAAAAAAAATCAAAAATTAAAAACTGAAATATCAAAACCGACATACCAAAAATTGAAAAATTGTGAAGTCGGGAAATCGAAACATCGAAAAGTCAAAAATCGAAAAATCGAAAAGCAAGAAACTCGCGAAATCGAAAATTTGAAAAATCGAAAATTCGAAAAATCCCCAAACCGAAATATCTCAAAAATCGAGAAATCGAAACTTGGAAATTCGAGAAATCCAAAGTTCAAAAATTGAGAAAACGAAAAATCGTTGCACAATTTTGACTTTTTTCCCAATATCTCGATTTTTAGGATAAAAATTCAACATGGACTTCCTTGGCTTACACTCGGGAAGTAAAAAGTAAAAACGGAATAAGCTCTACAAAAATGCTTTGAAAGAATGAGTTTTTCAAATAACCGTTTTGGTAAACTAATTTTCTATACAAGTGTAAGTAATTATAAAAATCAGCTAGATTTTTTAACCGATTTTTAAATTGTTTCAAAATCATAAGTTTTAGTTTATTGCAATAGATAATGCAATGTCTTAAATTTTTTAATGGGAACAAATACACTAATTTAGATGCGTACAAGGTAACAATAATCACAACGTAACTGTGTTCGCAGAATCCCTGGGACACTAGATGAAACGCTTATAAGGCAATCGATGGAACAATTCAGTTATATTACATTAATTTAAATGCGTACAATGTAACACTAATCACAACGTAACCGTATTCACAGAATCGCAGAGATATTAACTGAAGTAAATGAGTCGCTTATAAGGTGACCAATAAAAAAATTGGTTATTGTTATTATGTACATTAATTGTGTGAATTGTAATCGAGTAAAAGAATGTTAAAAGGAAATCACTGTCGTGCATATTTGTCAGTAACAACGCATATGAATGGAAATGACGTCATCAACTTTCCGGAAGGTATGAAGAAATATTTAAATTTTGCTTAGTGTTCTAAAGTCTTAGCGACTTACCAAAATTAGATTAGATACACTTGTGTTGAATGTTTCTGTTTTAAACTACTTCCAGTTACTAAGTACTATTCACGTATTGTAGAAAAATTTACCTTAGTGGACACATTTTGAGTAATGATGTTTTACTTACGTTGTCAATTATGAGCTTTCGTGCAGATAACACAAACATAAATTTTACGTCCGTCCGAATTTATCACACGGATGACACTCTAGATAAGCTCGAAGTACTAAAAATACCTCAAAGTTGACCATTTTCCGCGGTCATTAATACATTTCCGCGATACCACTCTTAATTGATAATTTTCAACAAGTGGCTGTAATTAAACGATCCCGGTGATGTCATTGCACAAAACAATAATAATAATGGTAATATGAGTAAGGAGCAAGCTAGCATCTGCAGTGCCGTTAAAATTCGGTTGCGCCGAACTTGGACACCTGCCTCTAGAAGGGTCAAACTCTGTCCTTCACTGCAATTAAGCCCACTTCACGTGTTTAAAAAATACCAGCACACTAATTACAACCAGCAAACACTTAAAAAACTGTCCAACACGTTTCGATTTCACCTTAATTGCAAGCGCTCATTTTGCCATGATTTTCATTTTGTAAATTAACAATACATGTCCTTTTTCCTTTGTGACACACTTAATTGCATAATGAATTTCAAATTGGAATAACAACAAGAAAATGATACATAAATTCCCAATTATTGTGAAGGTTAGTCCCGTGTACTTCGACTTTATTGCTTACACTTTTTTCACCTTGCGGTTTTTATCTAAGAGATACATAAACTTGTGCCCGATAAACGTGATTTTACTACTTACTCGCATTAGCGCCGTCAGCACGATTTTCGGTCACATGTACAAACGAACCAATAGAAAAACACTAGGCAACGTCTCGACGCTCCGCACTTGACCGGCGCTTTATCACCAATGACAATACAGGGATAGTTGCGAATAAATAGTTGTCAAAACGCGCATGTCTCTACCAAGAAACGCGCCAAAGCCGCATATTTATTGCAAATTACTGGGTTGATGGGGAATTTATGCTAATGGGGCGCGCTTTTTGGCGAAAAAGGGCCGCGGGTTTTGGGGTGGCGGCGATCAAGAAGGCTTAGAGCGGCGACGTGCCGCGCCTACTCTAATTGCTGAAAAGCGGGCTTTGTTCTGGCTAAATTGTACGCATTTTGCCCGAATTTGTATTCCAATCATGCTCGAAAATACCTTACATAATGGTATTGTATTCACCTGTGCGATGGGACACGTCATAACCCTACCCTTCCGGTGCCCAGAGGCGGTCCGTTGCGAATGGCTAAATACCAAAAGTTAGCACGAGTTTTGAAAATTTGAGGTGACTGATGAAGAAACCCTAGATGCGAAACTCTGCAACATTTTAGGCAGTTCATTAATACTAATCAAGGCCTAATCTAGACCCCGTACTCTTTCAAAACGATATAAATAATGACAATAACAACGGTAAAAACACTGCAAAACAAAGTAAAGATAGGTGGTTTTCCACACTATGTGTTGATGATTTGAAAATTTATAAATTAACGTATTTATTCAATATAATCAAAAAAGTCCGGCTTTAAATATTGTGAAAAAAGTAATTTTGCTAAGTAATGTAATTGACGCTACTTATTTAAAGTAAAATAGCCAAGTAATATGTTATAATAAATTAAAACATGCATAAATTTAAAATAACGACAACTGGCTGTACAAGGTCGTAAAAAGAATGGAACAGGTTTAATGTTTTGAAAAGTGTTTATAATATTTTTTTTAATTTGTTATAAATTTGAAAAAAGTGAGGTTATTCGAACACAATTTTATCCTTTGGAACTTATCTGCTGATTTTTGGCAAAACGTTATGATTCCCCCCAAAGAATTGATGACGTCAACGCGATATTTTTTATCTTATTAGTTATGTCTACCTAACACGTTATTATGCAATTACGAAATTACAAAGATATATTTTGTGAAATTTTAATTTCTTCATATATTTATGTCATAGAGCTGCTAAAAAATAAAAAAAAATGTTTATTCAATTTCAGTTTTATGTACATATCTACATTTTTACCTTTTGTTGATTACATTGTTTGTCTTTTTTTATGTTATATATACGCGTCATAATAATATAGTATATTCACAAAATGTTACAAACTTGATATAACTTGTCGGTTTGACCTGGACTGATTATTATTTATGATTCAAGTGAACTAAGTATCTAATATAGTAGTAACGCAAAAAAAATCTGACTGTTTAATTATACCTTACTCATGTGACGCGTTTATTAAATTCTGTTCTATTTAGTTTAATTGGTTTGCTGTAATATAGTGATTCAGTAGCTAACAATATTTTTTAGACATGTTTTAAGTTTCTTATTGTCGAAACAAGTCTACAAATATTAAAACATAAACGCAAAATGTAGCCCCGCCCACCCGCCCCATCTCAATTGTGATGATTTTTTTTTAATTCGTCGTGAGCCAAGAGGGCGGAGCTTAACTGCAAAATCCTTATCTCCACACGAGAAATTAAAAATATGTTTTTGAGTATCGTGTTGTTCAAAGAATACTATGTATATTAAGAAAAAATTAATGATTAAGCCCCACCCATACCTGTCCTGATCTAAATATGCAGTGATGAAGTTTTCATTCGTTGCCACACCTAGGGGCAACATTCCTTACAAAAAATTACCATTTTAAGCGTGTCTTAAGTTTCTAAGAATAAAAAAATCATCACAATTGGGATGGGGTGGGTGGGCGGGGTTTATATTTTGTCTTTTTTCCTAATATACATACTATTCTTTGAGCGACACAAGATTCAAAAGCATGTTTTTAATTTCTTGTAAAAAAATAAGTATTTTGCCTTGCTTCACGGCGAATACAAAAATTCATCACAATTGAGATAGGGCGGGTGGGCGGGCTTACATTTTGCCTTTTTGTTTTAATATGGATAGACTTCTTTTCGCAATATGAAACTTAAAATGTGTTCAAAATGGAAAATTGGTATAAGGAAATATTAGGCTCCGCCCCATAATTGCAAAAACCATATTTTCTTGCAAAAATGTTCCATTTTAACCATGTTTTAAAGCTTCTTGTTGTGAAAAGATAACTATGCATATTAAGAAAAAAAAGGCAAAATATAAGCCCCGCCCACCCGCCCGGTCTCAATTCTGATGATTTTTTATTGGTCCTAAGGCGAGGGACGCAGCTTAATTGCAAAATCCTTATTTTTCTAGAAGAAATACCCTTTGTGAAATATGTTCTTAAGTAATCTTGTTGTACAAAGAAAACTAATACGTGTAATAATTAAAAAAGAAAACCAAACGAGAAGCCCCACCCATCCGGCTCGATCTCAATCGTAATGAACTTTTCATTCGTTGTCAGATCGAGGGGCGGAGCGTAATAGCAAAATGGATATTTTCCTATACAAGTTTACCATTTTAAACATGTTTTAAGTTTCTTGTTCGGAAAAAATGACTGCATATATTAAGAAAAAAGGCAAAATATAAGCCCCGCCCGCCCACCCTATCTCAAATGTGATGACTTTTTTTAAACATCGAGAACCAAAGGAACGGAATTTAACTGCAAAATCCTTATTATTTCTCTACAAGAAATTAGCATGTAGTACATGTTTTTGGGTATCGTGTTATTCAAAGACTACCATGTATATTAAGGAAAAATTAAGCCCCACCCTGGCCTGGCCTGATAGTAATGAAGTTTTCATTCGTTGACAGACCTAATGGCAAAATCCTCATGTCCTTACAAAAATTTATCATTTTAAACGCGTCTTAAGTTTCTAAGAATAAAAAAAAAATCACAATTGAGATGTGGTGGGTGGGCGGGGTTTATGTTTTATCTTTTTTTCTTAATGTATATAGTATTCTTTGAACAACACGATACTCAAAAACATGTTTTTAATTTCTTGTAAAGAAATAAGTATTTTGCACTTACGCTCCGCCCTCTTGGTTCACGGCGAATAAAAACAATCATCACAACAGAGAAAGGGCGGGTAGGCGGGGCTTATATTTTGCCTTTTTGTTTTTTAACTGTTTTGCAAAAATGTACCATTTTAACCATGTTTTAAGCTTCTTGTTGCGAAAAGATAACTAAACATATTAAGAAAAAAAAAGGCAGGATATAAGCCGTAAGCCGAGGGGCGGAGCTTAACTGCATAATCCTTATTTTTACACGAGAAATTTTTGAGTATCGTGTTGTTCAATGAATAAAATTAGTATATTAAGAAAAAATTAAAACCAAAGATTAAGCCCCAACCATAATCTGCTAAATATGTAGAAATGAAGTTATCATTCGTTGCCAGACCTAGGGGCGGAGCCTAATTGCAAAAATCCATATTTCCCGACAAAAAAATACCATTTTAAACGTGTTTTAAATTTCTAATAATACCCATTACTCACAATTGAGATGGGGTGGGTGGGCGGGGTTTATATTTTGACTTCTTTTATTTACATTGTACTCTATAGATAATTTACCATTTTAAACATGTTTTAAGTTTCTTGTTTTGAAAAAACGGCTACGTATATTAAAAAAAAAAGGCAAAATATAAGCCCCGCCCACCCGCCCTATCTCAATTGTGATGATTTTTTTATCGGTCGTAACCCGAGGGGCGGGGCGTAATTGTAAAATCCTTATTTTTTTAGAAGAAATACCCTTTGTGAAATATGTTTTTCAAGTAATCGTGTTATACAAAGAAAACTAATACATGTATTATTTAAAAAAGAAACCAAAAGAGAAGCTCCACCCATCCGGCTCGATCTCAATCGTGATGAATTTTTCATTCTTTGTCAGATCGAGGGGGGGAGCGTCATTGTAAATTCGATATTTCCCTATACAAATTCACCATTTTAGACATGTTTTAAGTTACTTGGGGTCGAAATAAGTCTACATATATTGAGAACAAAAGGCAAAATGTAATCCCGCCCACCCGCCCGATCTCAATTGTGATGATTTTTTTTATTCGTCGTGAGCCAAGGGGGTAGAGCTTAACTGCAAAATACTTATTTCTTTACAAGAAATTAAAAACATGTTTTTGAGAATCGTGTTGTTAAAAGAATACTACATGTATGTATATTAAGAAAAAAATAAAACCAAAAATTAAGCCCCACCCATACCTGCCCTGATCTACCTATGTATTATGAAGTTATCATCCGTTGCCAGACGTAAGGGAGGAGCCTAATTGCAAAATCCATATTTCCCGACAAAAATTTACCATTTTAAACGTATTTCAAGTTTCTAAGAATACCCATTACTCACAATTGAGATGGGGTGGGTGGGTGGTTGTATATTTTGCCTTCTTTTAATACATTGTACTCTTTAGATAATTTACCATTTTAAACATGTTTTAAGTTTCTTGTTCTGAGAAAACGGCTACGTATATTTAAAAAAAGGCAAAATATAAGCCCCGCCCACCCACCCTGTCTCAATTGTGATGATTTTTTTTAATCGTCGAGAGCCAAAGAAGCGAAATTTAATTGCAAAATCCTTTTATTTCTCTACAAAAATTACCATGGAAGACATGTTTTTGCGTAATTGCAAAGTCGATATTTCCCTATACAGTAGCGGTCATTTCTACGGAACCACTCGATAAAAAGTCAGGTTGGTAGCCCTGTCATCTAGTACTTTACGCCGAACGCGGTTGGTAGCGGTAGTTGATATGGCAATCGAAATTAGCACAACACGAATGTTTCGGTTGCCCTCAGCTATGCCGCACTGTATCCCGTACAGACTGTATGTTCTGTTCATCTATTTATTAAAATAAAATATCTACATTGACAATGGGGCCATCTAACCTGTCAAATTTTTGACACATATGGTTCCCCCAGAAACCCGTCAAGGTCACTTACACCAAACAAATTTTGAAAATTTACACTAGGGAGTGGTTCTATAGAAAAGATCGCGACTTTACAAATGTACCATTTTAGACATAATTTAAGTTTCTTATGGTCGAAATAAGTCTACACATATTAAGAACAAAAGGCAAAATATAACCCGGCCCACTCGCCCGATCTCAATTGCGATGATTTTTTTTATTCGTCGTGAGCCAAGGGGGTGGAGCTTAACTGCAAAATACTTATTTCTTTACGAGAAGTGAAAAACATGCTGTTGAGTATTTGTTCAAAGAATACTATGTATATTAAGAAAAAATTAAAGCCAAAGGTTAAGCCCCACCCATACCTGCCCTGATCTAAATAGTAATGAAGTTTTCATTCGTTGGAAGACCTAGGGGAGGAGCTTAATTGAGAAATCCATATTTCCTTACAAAAATTTACCATTTTAAATGTGTTTTACATTTTGCCTCTTTGTTTTAGTATGTGTAGACTTCTTTTCACAACATGAAACTTAAAATATGTTTCAAATGGAAAATTTGTATAAGGAAATATGGATTTTGCAATTGTGGGGTGGACCCTAATTAATTGGAAAATCCATATTTCCTTCCAAAAATGTACCATTGTAACCATGTTTTAAGCTTCTTGTTGTGAAAAGATGGCTATGTATATTAAGAAAGAAAGGCAAAAGATAAGTCCCGCCCACCCACCCTATCTCAATTCTGATGATTTTTTTATTCGTCGTAAGCCGAGGGGCGGAGCTTAATTGTAAAATCCTTATTTTTCTAGGAGAAATTACCATGTGAAATGTGTTGTTAAGTAAGTAATGCTGTTATACAAAGAAAACTAATAAATGTATTATACTATTTCCAGCGATAGATTGGAAAATTTTGAATTCACAATCGCCAACCGGAGAATCCAAAATATACTAACATTATACGCTTAAAGCAGTTAAAGAGTTGTAGTTTAAGTTGGCAACCAACGTTCCTTTTCCCGCGCAACGAATTTCCTACGCCTCTATGCCTGCGCCAGTCGGCCGGTTTCGTTTAACCTGTGTTTTGGTCGATCAGCTAATTGACGTTAATTTAAAATTTTGGTTCAAAAAGTTAAAAAGTGTGTTTTTTGCGTTTAGTGTTTGTGTTTTTTTACTTGTTTTGATTTGTTAGGTATGATATTATAGACCTTTGTGCTGTTTTTTGTATAGTGGCTGAAGTTTGGACATTTTAGGTTAAGTTGTTTGTGTCAAAAAACGTTTCATATGGACCCCATGAAATACGAATAAAATTCATAATTACGCAAGAATGAGTTGTTGATTTATTCCCTGCAATCATTATATACCATTATATTTTGTAGCCCTCTTCAACCCGATGCAGTATGACTGTTGACAACATCGTGGCACAGAAAATGATTACCAATGCGTATTCATTTTTCAAGAAGGAAAATTTTAATTTAAGATGCCATACAGAGGTTGTTACTTCAATATAAAGTACGTAATGTTATTCGAAGTGTATGTTCCAGTATAGATAATATTGTCTGTTGGAAATAAATTGTGTTATTATTAAAAGTAATTTTACGTCGTTCAACATTATTTTCAAATCTCCTTATATTTCAAATAAAGCGCCTTTGGCACTACTTTTTACAGCGGTCTATTTGGTGACTTTTCTGTCAGCTAATCTATCGGTGGAAATACTATAGAAAAGAAAACCAAAAGAGAAGCCCCACCCATCCGTCTCAATCTCAATCGTGATGAATTTTTCATTCGTTGTCAGAGCGAGAGGCGGAGCTTAATTGCAAAATCGATACTTTCCGACACAAATTTACCATTTTAAACAAGTTGACCTTTCTTGTTGTGAAAACAAGACTACACATATTAAGAAAAAATGGAAAAATATAAGTCCTTATAACAATCTTGTTGATTTAAATCTTCAACAATGCATAAGTACTGACAGAAAGCTACAGTGTACAAAATATTGCATTAATTTTTATAGAATGACAGTTCTTTACTTGAATGTTGTGATAACCCAAACTTCCCGCCTTAAAAATTTGACCTTGAAACAGTTTGAAAGGCCCGCAAAAATTTAAAAATTCAAAGTTTGGCCTTGGCTGTGATCGTCTAACAAATGAGAACCTACGTTGTGTGTTTTTTTTTTTTTTTTATTCACTTTTTGGTTTTGAAAAGTGGCGGGAAGACGTTCTTTCATACAAGTGCATACACTGTCGAGAGCGCAAGAAATAATTAACAGAAATTGTTTTGGAGGGGGGGAAACGGCACCACCCTCACAGGGGGAAATACGCTGCGAAGATTTACCCCTCAGCGCAAAAACCCCCTTGGTTTTATTCCCGGACGACATTTTATTACATTTCAAACACCTTAAGATATTTGAAAGAAAAACACTCGCGGATTGACAGACATACACATGTGAAAACCGAACAAACACAAGACCTACACATATGTAAATTGGATGGCAGAAACCGAATCATTATGAGAGTGTGGCGATCGAACAAAATATAGAACAAAATATATCAATTTCATTTACGAGCACAGCAAAATACCCAGAGGGGGTGTCGTAGCGTGAGCGAAGTTTGGAGCTCCCGGTCTGGGCTGGTTTCCCCCGCGACGGTGATTCTATCTACACCAAGCCTGCCAGACATCACCCCTCCATTACGAACATGTTGTCCAAGCAGGCCGTTTCGGCCTAAAACTAGCGGTGAAGTCTCGTCAACTACTACCTCGTCGTCAAGACCGTTCCCACTGAAATCTAGTTCAAAGCCTGCACATATGTGCAGAGAGCGCGACACATTCCGCTACCTCAACTAGGAACTGCGCCCATCGCCGACACTACGTGTTATCGTGTTATTTACCTCCAATTCTATTTAAATGTTCAATCTCTATGACTCTAATATTAAATGACAACCGAACAAGTGTTAAAGTTTCAACAAGGAGCAATAAACAACATTTAAATTCGCCACACACTCTTACGAAAATTCAACAACAAATGATTCTTAATTGAGATTAAATTTGGACATCAGATAATTTACATGATAGAAGTATTCATCAACAAAACATTTACATGATCAAAACTTAGCAAGGATTTATAAAACAAAGATCTGGTGTGAAATAAACTTGTGCAAATAAAATATTATGTTAGGTCAAAACTGTAGAGCATGGAAATTTACATTCAATTCAAATTATACAGCAAAGAAAATTACTGAATCTAAAATTGTGAGACAAAGACAAATTGCATGAGGTGAAAGATTGTAAAGTTAACAGATTTACATGTGATTAATATTAATTCGTGTCCAGTCAAGTTATTGGTTAAAATTCAAACGTGAAATTATTTAAATGCATTGTGGGCCATTATTACACATACATTTCCCCAAACAAAACACATAAACAAACATGGCAGACTAGCTGCAGTTGCAAAATGGCGTTGGACGAATTCGTCATTCCAAATAATAGGCGTCGAAAATATGCGATGCAAAAATACGATGAATCCTGTGGCGTTGTATAAACGATGTGCTAAATCCAAAGAATAAAGGCACGTCCCCCCATGACCCACAATGTTGTTATTTTGTTCAATAGATTCAGTTAAAACATGTGCTCGTTTAAAAGAAACAAAATGGACGCTTCAAAATGGCCGCTGCCTGAACAAAGAACGGTGAAAATAACAACTCGTTTGCCGCCATCCAAAATACAGATTTCACAAATATAGCTAAATAAAGCATGGCCCGAACTAGAAATCACTTCCTGTAAAGCCCTACTGCGATGGATTTTAAATGAAAGATAAAAAAACGAGATTAGTGGAAAAAAGCGCACGCGTCGATGTCACGAGGCCAGAAGCATCGTCGGGGCTTGAAATTCGCCGCCAAACAGGTGTTCAAAACATACCTCTCCAAAGATGCGAAGATTTCGACACGGCTTACCGCCAACAGGAACACAAAAACCTCGTCGTAAGAACGATGAGAAATCAGGAACACCCAATGGCTCAACGAGGCTGCTAGGTTTTCCAATGGAACAGATCAACACTGGAAAAACAAAACACAACAGCAAAAGGCACAGAATAATTCACAATTAAAAATACAACCTGTTGCTCGAAGCGCTCGAAAAGAAGTCGACCGTTTGTTCCAAGCGGTCAAAGCGAAGTGGGTGATCTTACACGAGACGAAAACACCCTAACATTTGCGCATGTCTGTTTCTTTGGGGTTGGTTGCCAACCTTCTTTTCTTCTTCTCACCAACTGTTTCTTGCGCGCGCGAAATTCATTTGAAATTTAAAAATTCGAATTGGATCCTTACAGTCGTCCCCCAGCGTTTTCGGAGCGAAGCTACGCGTAGCGACTGGAAACGCTAACCTAAAGGAAGGCCAATCGAATTTTTATCTTCTTTCTTCTGGACACGTCCCCCCGATTCCAAGTGTACCAAGACACGTTTGCCTCACCAACGTGTCCTCCGGGCGTTTCCCGAAGTGTTGGGCGGAGGAAGCGAAAAGGGGTTAAAGGGTGCCTGAGCAGGCAACGCGGGGACAGGAGCGTGTGACCTGGAATCTTCACGACGCCTGCGTCGTGGTGATTGGCGCTCACGCCTTCGATGGGGCGACCCTCTGTCAGAGTCCCTGTGTTCTCGACCGGACCCACGTCCAAGGAGGAACTCCTGAGCCCTGGCAAAACTCCTTTCCCTCGGTGGAATGGTGCTCCATGCGCTCCAGACGTCGTCCGGGAATACCCTCATGACGTCGTCTATGGTGTCGAGCTCGCTGTCCGGTAACATCAGCGACTTCAGGAGCCCGTACTTGTTGATGAAATAGTCCACCATGAGTCCGTCTCGGTGGGGGTCAAAACGTCCTCGCCGGACCTCCTCAGCCACGGCCCTGCGTTGGTGTGCAGGCCAATACAACTCCACGAAGTCGTGGCGGAAGTCTTCGTAGGTGCTCCAGCTGTCTTGGCTGGCCGTCGCCCATGTCCTCGCGTCTCCCTTGAGGCACTTCAACACCTCTCCCAGCTTGCTGGAGGAGGGCGTGTGCGCCTCGGCGCAGTAATCCTCGAATTCCCGCAAGAACTCCAGAGTCTTCTTTCGCGTGCCTGAAAAGGACGGACGGGGCAAAGATGTCGCCGCCAATCGTCGCTCGAGGTCCAAAGCGTATCGCCTCCAGCCCCTGTCGTGGGACCTGGATCGGCTTCGCTCGTAGGACCGGTGGCGTCGTTCTTCTGGGGTCCTCTCGCGTCGCTCTCGGCGTCTGCCGCGTTCCTGGCTAGGGCTCCTCGAACGTCCTTCGGAGGAACGTTCCGGTTCCCTGCTAGGGCTTCTTCGGCTACCCTTGGAGGTCGTGGCTTGCGTGTGATCTGTCCACACGTCCGTGATCCGGAAGTCGGGGTCGTCACGGTTATCGCTGCTGCGTTCCCGTCTTTCGGCCATTTCTTCAGCTGATCACTTTGCCTGTTCTAAATCAAAACACATGAGTATTTATGCAACATTAAATGCGCTCCTCTAACACAGTATGCAACATTGTATCCTGGTCACGGCACCAAATTCTGTGATAACCCAAACTTCCCGCCTTAAAAATTTGACCTTGAAACAGTTTGAAAGGCCCGCAAAAATTTAAAAATTCAAAGTTTGGCCTTGGCTGTGATCGTCTAACAAATGAGAACCTACGTTGTGTGTTTTTTTTTTTTTTTTATTCACTTTTTGGTTTTGAAAAGTGGCGGGAAGACGTTCTTTCATACAAGTGCATACACTGTCGAGAGCGCAAGAAATAATTAACAGAAATTGTTTTGGAGGGGGGGAAACGGCACCACCCTCACAGGGGGAAATACGCTGCGAAGATTTACCCCTCAGCGCAAAAACCCCCTTGGTTTTATTCCCGGACGACATTTTATTACATTTCAAACACCTTAAGATATTTGAAAGAAAAACACTCGCGGATTGACAGACATACACATGTGAAAACCGAACAAACACAAGACCTACACATATGTAAATTGGATGGCAGAAACCGAATCATTATGAGAGTGTGGCGATCGAACAAAATATAGAACAAAATATATCAATTTCATTTACGAGCACAGCAAAATACCCAGAGGGGGTGTCGTAGCGTGAGCGAAGTTTGGAGCTCCCGGTCTGGGCTGGTTTCCCCCGCGACGGTGATTCTATCTACACCAAGCCTGCCAGACATCACCCCTCCATTACGAACATGTTGTCCAAGCAGGCCGTTTCGGCCTAAAACTAGCGGTGAAGTCTCGTCAACTACTACCTCGTCGTCAAGACCGTTCCCACTGAAATCTAGTTCAAAGCCTGCACATATGTGCAGAGAGCGCGACACATTCCGCTACCTCAACTAGGAACTGCGCCCATCGCCGACACTACGTGTTATCGTGTTATTTACCTCCAATTCTATTTAAATGTTCAATCTCTATGACTCTAATATTAAATGACAACCGAACAAGTGTTAAAGTTTCAACAAGGAGCAATAAACAACATTTAAATTCGCCACACACTCTTACGAAAATTCAACAACAAATGATTCTTAATTGAGATTAAATTTGGACATCAGATAATTTACATGATAGAAGTATTCATCAACAAAACATTTACATGATCAAAACTTAGCAAGGATTTATAAAACAAAGATCTGGTGTGAAATAAACTTGTGCAAATAAAATATTATGTTAGGTCAAAACTGTAGAGCATGGAAATTTACATTCAATTCAAATTATACAGCAAAGAAAATTACTGAATCTAAAATTGTGAGACAAAGACAAATTGCATGAGGTGAAAGATTGTAAAGTTAACAGATTTACATGTGATTAATATTAATTCGTGTCCAGTCAAGTTATTGGTTAAAATTCAAACGTGAAATTATTTAAATGCATTGTGGGCCATTATTACACATACATTTCCCCAAACAAAACACATAAACAAACATGGCAGACTAGCTGCAGTTGCAAAATGGCGTTGGACGAATTCGTCATTCCAAATAATAGGCGTCGAAAATATGCGATGCAAAAATACGATGAATCCTGTGGCGTTGTATAAACGATGTGCTAAATCCAAAGAATAAAGGCACGTCCCCCCATGACCCACAATGTTGTTATTTTGTTCAATAGATTCAGTTAAAACATGTGCTCGTTTAAAAGAAACAAAATGGACGCTTCAAAATGGCCGCTGCCTGAACAAAGAACGGTGAAAATAACAACTCGTTTGCCGCCATCCAAAATACAGATTTCACAAATATAGCTAAATAAAGCATGGCCCGAACTAGAAATCACTTCCTGTAAAGCCCTACTGCGATGGATTTTAAATGAAAGATAAAAAAACGAGATTAGTGGAAAAAAGCGCACGCGTCGATGTCACGAGGCCAGAAGCATCGTCGGGGCTTGAAATTCGCCGCCAAACAGGTGTTCAAAACATACCTCTCCAAAGATGCGAAGATTTCGACACGGCTTACCGCCAACAGGAACACAAAAACCTCGTCGTAAGAACGATGAGAAATCAGGAACACCCAATGGCTCAACGAGGCTGCTAGGTTTTCCAATGGAACAGATCAACACTGGAAAAACAAAACACAACAGCAAAAGGCACAGAATAATTCACAATTAAAAATACAACCTGTTGCTCGAAGCGCTCGAAAAGAAGTCGACCGTTTGTTCCAAGCGGTCAAAGCGAAGTGGGTGATCTTACACGAGACGAAAACACCCTAACATTTGCGCATGTCTGTTTCTTTGGGGTTGGTTGCCAACCTTCTTTTCTTCTTCTCACCAACTGTTTCTTGCGCGCGCGAAATTCATTTGAAATTTAAAAATTCGAATTGGATCCTTACAATGTTTTACTGATAAATTTCTTTTGTAAATAGTAGATCGTTTTCCGTAATTAAAAATAATAAGTAAATTACTGAACTAAAAGGAAGTGAGTGTTCGATTATAATGGATTTCTTATCGCATGTCGCAACGGTTCGTATATAACACAAATTGTAAACTTGTTGAAAGCTTTTTTTATCACAGTTTTGTCTCAAGAACGAAGGAGAACACTAGACTTGGTTAAATTCTTCGATAGCAATAATCTCTAGATTATGATTAGGAACAAGTAGAGTGGAACTACTTTGAGAAGAACATCTTGCAAATTTATTATAAAAAGATACTCGATTTCAAGTGATACGCCACTGGTCTAAGCCTAAACGACAAACTGTGATGACTCAACAGGTTCTTCTCATGGTATTTCCACTCTATTGACGTAAAACACCCTGAGTTTGCTTAGGTCAGTATTTGTATTAGTTGTCACGAAAGAAAACAAATAATCAAAAGATTTAGATTAGTCATGTCATGGTTTTATTTCTGGTTGTTTTCATTCAAAATCTAGTTTTTTTTTTGACAATTTTGAAACAAAGTTGGTAAGCTTTTTCATTTCACTTTGACAGACTGCTTGTCTGCATATTTGTATTAGCCCAAAATAAAGTTATTATTATTATAAATAGCTTTGTCAGCTTACAAAAATAAATTTGATGTAAGTTATTTCTCTTCCTGTGACGGTTAATTTTTTTTTCTGTTCCACGTAAGAGTCCTTTTAATCGATGGATATTATTACCTCGGGTGCTTGGTACCGTCATCACCTCTCAGAGGGTTGTCGGGTGAAAACACCCTTTTGAGCTTTTGTACTTAAGGTGCATGACCCAAGAAATTAACACGGTTAAAAGTAATTGATTTTCGTATGAGCGTTGAAGCAAAACGTGTTGTAATAAAATCATACAAAGAGGAAGAAAAAGTTGCTACGAGTATGATTAAGGTCGGTTTTTGCGTGACGCAATAATTTGGTCTGCTTTACATGAAACGCGTGTTTTTTGTACAAAGTAACAGAAATATTTATTCATGGCAATGGTTCCAGTAGGCTGTGTATTACGCGCTTCATTCAGATGGTGGACGCAATTATTCTTGGGTACAGTCTGGGATCTCTTATCTCGAGAATGCGGCAAAATTTATATTTATAACCCAGAAAGATAACAACTTACGTATATTTATAATTACCGTGTTTACGGTTTAGGTGGGTAAATATACAGAAGTATTTTAAACAGATGCATAAATAAAGATCAAACAATATAAAACATATTACGGGTTGTACAAAAATGCACTTAAGCACAACAACAATACATCATGTACTCATAATCTTCGCACAGGTCGTAATTATTCAGAGGACAATCCAGATGAGGCGGACAATTTACAGGAAGCACATCTGCGAAAAACTGTTTAGAACAAACTCACCCACAACCATGACATACCGAAAAATCTAGCACAGCCACAACAGTACCCATGGATGATGGCTGGGTCATCGTCACAGAAATGTGGTGGGCATCCAGTGCAGCGTGGGCCTAAACCCAAAGATGGAATATGAACTAAAAAGCAAACAATCAATTTTGTTATTCTATGTTCGCATAACTTACTTCTTCTGGAAGATCTAGAGGTGAGAGTACCAGCAAACGACGAAGCCAAAAAACCGAATAAAACAAACAAAAGAAAGCAGACTCTCGTAGGGGACATTTTTAAGATCGACTGGCAATAAGTGTCGTTTGCACATTTTTAAATAAAAATTTATCAAAAAGTGGTTAAAAAGTCATTTAGATAGGGGGTCAGACGGTGGCTAGAGAATTAGTTAATGGAAGGTTTTACTGTTTATAACATTTATGTTCTTGGGAACGTAATCATTATTAGATAATATGCGATTATAATGGGTACCATATGGTACACGCACGAAAACAACATTAAAAAATATAGGGTGATTCACACGCGACAATGAACTTCCATTGTCATTTTTTGCAAGCACTTATTAATTTTGGTATTAGAAATAAAAGTGTTGCTGTAAGCACATTGTCCGGAATGTAAATGTGTAATTGAAAGTAAAAAGTACTTCTGATCTTTAAACATACTGTATATTATGTGTCAAGATTTTTCGTGTAGGCAACCACCAATACACAAAAAGTGTTGCGTCGGTTTCATACTTTGATATTATCTGTCAATTATAACTGTCACAATTTAAAGTTTTCCGTATTTTTTTAATAAAAAACAAGCTTAAACCACCACCAAAATGGGTTTCCTGACAGTACTAAAGAAAATGAAGCAAAAAGAGAAAGAAATGCGCATCTTAATGCTGTATCCTTACCTCTAACCTAACCTAAAATTACCCACTCGTGCAACAATTCGTATATTACGCCCTTAATTCGCAACACAGAGGACTAGACAACGCCGGAAAAACAACAATACTCAAACGCTTCAACGGTGAACCCATTGACACAATTTCGCCCACTTTGGGGTTCAATATTAAAACACTGGAGCACCGGGGGTGGGTATTTTTTTGTAGTTATAATTTCACAAGTGGCAAATTTCAGCTTCACTTTAAACCTCTGGGACGTCGGCGGCCAGAAATCTCTGCGCTCGTACTGGAGAAATTATTTCGAATGCACAGATGGTCTGATTTGGGTGGTTGACAGTGCCGATAAAAGGAGGCTGGAGGACTGCAGGGCCGAGTTACACGTTCTGTTGCAGGAAGAGGTGGGTATGCGGACTGTGGTAGGCTTAGTAATGGTTGTTTGAGTAGAGGTTAGCTGGGGCCACTCTTCTCGTGTTTGCCAATAAGCAAGATTTGCCAGGGGCGTGCACCCCAGAAGAGTTAAAGGAAATTTTGGAGTTGGACCAGATTAGGACCCATCACTGGCAGATCGCGAAGTGTAGCGCGGTCACAGGGGAGAATTTGTTGAAGGGGATGGATTGGTTGATTGACGATATTGCGGCGAGAATTTTTACTTTGGATTAATTTATATTTATTAAATTTTTTTTTTATACAATATTGACTTTTTCTTTTCGAAAAATTGATGAATTTAGACTTCAATAACTATAGGTTAATTAATGACTGTTGAAAATTCTGAAAACAAAACTTTGAATGTTCCAAAGTTTACGTTGAAAATAAAATGAGAAAAGATCTAAATATATTTTTAAGAAAACACTGGTAATCTACACACCCTTCCACCCCCTCCTAATTTCCTATATTGATGTTTTCTCCTCATATTTACACAATTACGCGATTAAACCATACAACCTGAACAACTTGGCCATCATGAACCTCAAGCTCTCTATAAAAGATATCAACTCCATCATCTATTTATACAAATTCTTGAACATCTTCCTGATAACACCATGGTACGACTTCGGCAAAAACACCATCTACCGTCCCATCACATGTAAGTTCTATGGGTGTCTGATAATATCGGTTAAATTTTTTTGGATAATTCATACCATGACCGACAAAAAACTGCGCGAACTGTACCAAGACATGGTAGTTTCCCAAAAATTCATCTTCTTTGGAATTTACACCCTCCTGCTGAGCCTCAGTATCCTAACAGTGTCGAAAAGTTGCTTCTGGGATAGCGAAAACTGGAAAACCCTCATCACCAATTTACAACACGTCGACGAAAAGCTGAAAAATAAAGGGAAAACCGAAACGTGTGTCCTGAAAAACATCTATTTTCGGTTTATCATCGAACAAGTTATTTTTTTCCTAATCATTGTCTACCAAGTGTACGTCTGGATGAATTATATTGAAGTGTCTGTATTTAAAATAGCTTGTATGAGTTGTCTTAAGGAAATTTATTATGAGTTTTTAACAATAACGCTGTTAAGTAGTTTAGTTAAGAGTTTCAAGACGAGATATGAGGATGTTAACTACAAACTAGCTACGATAACTGGAAAATCGAACGTCAAAGAAGAGTTGACACAAATCTTACAAGAGTATCGAATTTTGGGTGAATCTGTGGACGTTTTCAACACCATTTTCGGTTATCAGTTAGTTATGATTATGTTTCACATTGGGCTGGAGTTAGTTAATTGCTTAAATGTTGCTTTTGTGTTGCACTTGACGACCAATCGGAATCTAGACCACCATATGTTACTAGCTAGTGCTTGTATAATAACTGTGGTTTCAGTAAGTTTTTACTACGATTAACTTGTGTTGTTATTATTATTACTATTATTTTAGTATAATTGCCTCAGGATTGTACTACCCATCGATTCGACTGTCCAAGAAGCTAAAAAATTCCAGTATTTAGCTTACAAGGTCCAGGAAAATTTTGCCGAAGACTTATCAGAACTGGAAAGTTTTATCAAAATGACTCAGCACTCGAAGGACTTCGTGCCACAATTCAGTGCAAGCGGCTATTTTAGGGTCGATAAAAGTTTGATTTTTAGTATTGTGGCCAATGTGGCCACGTATTTTATAATCGCTATCCAGCTGAACGAAGCTAGTCGTAGCTACATATCGCTTAAAATTTAATAAATAACACGTTTGTTATGTAATGTCTTTAATTTTTAATGTGTTTTTATTTTATCGGTAAGTTAACAGAGGCAAAATCAGATCATTAACGAAACGTATTTTCGCAATAAACTATATTTTTCATTCTTTCCAATTCATGCTTAAATAATGACTCTATTGTGTTTTAACAGTATATTATTGTAATTTTCCTAATACCCAACGTATAAAATGCGCTAATTGCAATGAAAAATCGCATTTTAATTTAATGATCTGTTCTCAGAACATTCAGTTTGTTATTAAAAAAATGTTTTTTTTTAATTTTGCCGTGTTGGCACTTCACTGCATTTTCCAGTTGAACGCGGATCTCATATTAGATAATGGTAAGTGGTAGCACATTAATTTGTTTTATATCGGTGGCTTATGAATGCGCCTTGATTTTTACCGTCCTACTTTTTCTTCCAAATATTCTGTTATGGTTAAAATATTTTTATAGGGGGTTCTGGAGTATGCTTTGACCAAAACCACGGACATCTTCCATTAGGAGAAACCTCAATTCCACTAAAATGTACTGCTGCTGTGTGTTTTCCAAATGGAGAAGTAAAATACAAAAAGTTAGTTCATTTTACCGCTACACAATAAAAATAGAGCTAGTGTTTGTTCAGATAAAAAATTTTAAATGAAACGAAGTACATAAACAAACGTTAAGTAATCTAAAATTACTCCAATCAAAATTAATTATTGAGTTGGCAATTCTGGCAATGTGTTGCCACAATAAAAAAAACAAAAATTAATAGTCATTCGGTATTATAATTGGTCGATCCAGTCCACTCATACCTAATCATGATCAAAACGTATTTTTGTATTTATATATTTTGTTACCATTAATAGAAAGTAAAATACTTATAACACTGTGATAACCCAAACTTCCCGCCTTAAAAATTGACCTTGAAACAGTTTGAAAGGCCCGCAAAAATTTAAAAATTCAAAGTTTGGCCTTGGCTGTGATCGTCTAACAAATGAGAACCTACGTTGTGTGTTTTTTTTTTTTTTGGTTTTGAAAAGTGGCGGGAAGACGTTCTTTCATACAAGTGCATACACTGTCGAGAGCGCAAGAAATAATAGACAAAATTAGGAGCCTTCCTAAGGAGGAAAAAGAAACGAAGAACGACAGACGCTCGATTTGCCCTTCTGGCGAGTCCGCAGGGCCAAGGCATCATCGGTCTTCATTCCCCAAAACCCCTTGGGGTTTTATTCACCGACATATTACATGTCAGACACCTTAAGATATGTGAAAGAAAAACACTCGCGAATTGACAGACATACACATATGAAAACCGAACAAATACAAAACCCTACACATATGTAAATTGGATGGCAGAACCCGAATCATTATGAGAGTGTGGCGATCGAACAAACATAAAACAAAATATATCAATTTCATTTACGAGCACAGCAAAATACCCAGAGGGGGCGTTGTAGCGCAAGTGGAGGTTGGGACTCCTGATCGTCACTGTTCTCCCTCACGACGGTGATTCTATCTACACCAAAGCCTGCTCACACGCACATCTCCATTACGAACGTGCCCTGCGAAACGAGGCGGTTACGATCGCAGATCCGTAGTGGGGTCCCGGCTATCACGAAACCGGCAGCGTTAAAAACCCGCGACCGCCCCCTGAAGCTATACAAAACCCGCGGACTTGTGCAGGTGACGCGATTAATCCCGTCAGTTTGAGAAGAAGTCGCGCGCCCCACGTACACTACGAGTTATGTGTTATTTACCTTCAATTTCATTTAAATGTTCAAACTCTATGACTCTAACATTAAATGACAACCGAACAAGCGTTAAAGTTTCAACAAAGAGCAATAAACCACATTTAAATTCGCCACACACTCTTACGAAAATTCAACAACAAATAATTCTTAATTGAGATCAAATTTGGACATCCGATAATTTATATGAGAGAAACATTCACCAACAAACATTTACAAGATCAAAACTTAGCAAAGATTTAAAAAAACAAGATCTGGTGTGAAATAAGCTTGTACAAATTAAATATCATGTTAGGTCAGAACTGCAGAGCATGGAAATTTACGTTCAATTCAAATTATACAGCAAGGAAAATTACTGAAGCTAAAACTGTGAGACAAAGACAAATTGCATGAGGTGAAAGATTGTAAAGTTAACAGATTTACATGTGATTAATATTAATTCGTGTCCAGTCAAGTTATTAGTTAAAATTCAAACGTGAAATTATTTAAATGCATTGTGGGCCATTATTACACATACATTTCCCCAAACAAAACACATAAACAAACATGGCAGACAATCTGCAGTTGCAAAATGGCGTTGGACGAATTCGTCATTCCAAATAATAGGCGTCGAAAATATGCGATGCAAAAATACGATGAATCCTGTGGCGTTGTATAAACGATGTGCTAAATCCAAAGAATAGAAGGTACGTCCCCCCATGACCCACAATGTTGTTATTTTGTTCAATAGATTCAGTTAAAACATGTGCTCGGTTAAAAGAAACAAAATGGACGCTTCAAAATGGCCGCTGCCTGAACAAAGAACGGTGAGAATAACAACTCGTTTGCCGCCATCCAAAATACAGATTTCACAAATATAGCTAAATAAAGCATGGCCCGAACTAGAAATCACTTCCTGTAAAGCCCTACTGCGATGGATTTTAAATGAAAGATAAAAAAAAACGAGATTAGTGGAAAAAAGCGCACGCGTCGATGTCACGAGGCCAGAAGCATCGTCGGGGCTTGAAATTCGCCGCCAAACAGGTGTTCAAAACATACCTCTCCAAAGATGCGAAGATTTCGACACGGCTTACCGCCAACAGGAACACAAAAACCTCGTCGTAAGAACGATGAGAAATCAGGAACACCCAATGGCTCAACGAGGCTGCTAGGTTTTCCAATGGAACAGATCAACACTGGAAAAACAAAACACAACAGCAAAAGGCACAGAATAATTCACAATTAAAAATACAACCTGTTGCTCGAAGCGCTCGAAAAGAAGTCGACCGTTTGTTCCAAGCGGTCAAAGCGAAGTGGCTGATCTTACACGAGACAAAAACACCCTAACATTTGCGCATGTCTGTTTCTTTGGGGTGGTTGGTTGCCAACCTCTCCTTCTTCTCACTAACCGTTTCTTGTGCGCGCGGAATTCGTTTGAAATTTAAAAATTCGAATTGGATCCTTACAACACATTTAATATGTTCTTCATATTTCAGTTGTGAGCCACTTCCCAAAGCCTCACTGGAATGCGTAGACATGCCTATGGATATTATGTTATCTTTTCCACATTGTTGTGCGCGCTTAATATGCATTGGCTAAATGGGTCAAGTCAACATGTACTTTTCCAAAAATTGACATATATATTTCAATTTACATTAGGTACCCCTTTATAAAATGTTAAAGATGTTGCCAACCTGACAATAAAAATCACAAAAATTACTAGCCATTTGGTATTATAATTGGTCGATCTAATCTACTTTGCAATATAACCCAATCATGATAAAAACGTAATGTTATATTTATATATTTTGTTATCGTGAATAAAAAGTAAAATATAACACACTTAATATGTTTTTCGTATTCCAGTTGTTACCTAGATCTCGGAGATGCTTTTAAGGAATGCCAAGTCTATCATGAGGATGTTAGATACCCTTTTCCATACTGTTGTGCGCGGGCAATATGCCTTTATTAAATGGGTCAAATCAACATGTACTTTTCCAGAAAATGAAATATATATGTCATGAGAAAAACAATAAAAAGTAGTCGTAAAATTGGTTCTTTAAACTTCCCTCGCTATAAAAAGTTTGAGAAGCCCTGACTTATTAGAGAAAGAAGAGTTATTACTGGTTGCCTATATTTGCACTAGGAAAAATAATAGTGGAAAAAATTGCACCCATACACGAAATATAGCAATAATTTCTAACTTCGTCACTAAACGTGTAACAGTTAACACTTGTGGCTATAAACAATAATTGGAGTAGTAAATAAATCGAAACCCCATTTTGAATCGAACCCCGCACTGAAGTGTGGTAAACCTACATCATCTAAAATAACTAGTTTTCAACGAATGCATCCACAATGTAAACCATCTAGGGACTTTTGGGCGATTGGCACTAGCCACCATTCGTCATTGACAATCACATGACAGTTTGTAGTTTCGAGGTGTGATCTGTTTCAGCCAAAAAATTCGAAAATGCCAGTGTGCGGCCCGAAATTGTCCCTCTGCGGCTTAATTTTAAGCGTTTGGGGAATTATCCAACTGGTAAGGTGTTGTTATTGCAAAACCCCCATTTTTTTTCTAATTTGTACCCTAGGCCTTAATGGGCATTTTTTATTACGTACATGCCGTGGCCCTCGCCGAAGATCTGCCCGAGGCACGCCACCCCCACGACCCTGACAGCCTCAAAGACTTTTATACGGACATAGACAGAGGATACACGCAGGTACGATTTTTTCAGTTCAGCCCTATCACGAAATTATTGAATTTTTCTTGATAGAACGCTTTCAACTGCTGGATCGCCGCTCTTTTGTACGTTGTCACATTGGCGCTTTCGGCGCACCAGTTCTGGGCCAACAACAGATCATCCTTGAGCGTTTAAAATCCAATTTTAATGTTCAGTATTGTTACTCGTATATCAATTTTAGTGTACATATGTGTAAGAAAGATTTTGTTTAGTTGTACTTTCCCATCAGTTTAGAGTTGTTATGATTGTTTTATGGTTTTCTACTTCTAAGTGGTGTTACATGTGGCATAGTCTCAATATGCTGTGAACCTAGAGTAATTAAACGAAAATAAATACATAAATTAACACATTACGACTTGTGTGTGACGTTACAGGTTTGAAGGCCACGTACTTAAAAAGTAGACTGATTTATGAGAAAACCCTAGATTATAATTAATACCTTTATGCTCCTGAATTAAATTTATTATGTACTTGATGGAAACGCTACATGCGTATAAACATAGACCACGCCTCCGCCGTTGCGATTCGCCAATACCACCCAAAATCGACCAACTGAATTGCATCGTTCATTTTTCCCTCGCGTGAATGTGGTTGTTGTGTTTACGCCACGCCCCCGCAACTAAAACACCAGCGTTTATGTCAAAAACACGGTTTATTAAAATAACAAAAAGAGCACCTCCAACATACACCTCTGAGGATCTTTCACTGGAAGTGACTTTACAGAAAAAAATCATGTAAACTTGACCATAAATATAAAATAATCAGGGGAAAAAAAAATTAAATATGCTGTACATCATCTGCGTTTTAACTATCAGAACTATCCGAATCGTACGCCGAAGGCCTGGAATACCACAAATTCGTCGACGCCTCTTTCTTCAACGTGTTCCTTAAGCGGCCGCTGCTCGGCCCCGCCCTATGCTTATCCTCCCCCCTCACTTCTCTAACCTTACTTTTCACGTACGGTTTATGTTCACTATAAAAACTTTCGTCACTACTCGAACTGTCCGTCTTATTTTCCTCGTCGGAATTCGAACCGGAAGTGTACTCCCTTTTGTATCTTCTCTCTTTCTTTTCACTGGTGACCGTGTGTGACTTGTGTTTACTGTGCTTTGATCGCTTCTTCCGCGCGAAACTAGCCAAGGGTAAGTCGTCTTCGTTCTCGGAACTGACTTTCTCGACGTAGTAGCTCTCTTTCCTCTTCTTCTTTTCCCGCCTCATCTTCTTTAAGAACCTCTTCTGCTGGTATCTCTTGTAATCACAGTCTGAATCCGTCGAACTCTCCTCGCTGGAACTACTCGAACTGGTGGAAGTGACTTGTCGATGCCGCTTCTTCGCTTTTCTCTTTTCTTTTGACTTGTGTCGGTTCTTTATCCGAAGTTTGAGGGGCAGAATGGGTTTTCGGTTCTCTTCTTCGACGCACCTCGGCTCGTTCCTTTCTTCCGATACTGGAACAACAACGATTTGGTAACTCGAGCCCACGATCTATTATGTTTTTATTAAATAATATCATTTTTATATGGTTTGCCTAGAGACAATACAATTGGTTGCCACCTTTGGGTCACGTGGCTTATCATATCGAAGCTATAAAACTTCACAAAACCGTCCCCATTAAGAAGTTATTTGGAGTAGAATTTATGCATAAAAGAAGACAGAAGATATATCTATCCTTGCCAAGGTTGCCAAATTACATTATTAAAGTAAGAATGACATTGGTAAGTTTGGGTTCTAAGTGTGGTACTAATGATATATAACAATAGCGGTAACAAGTGCCACCACGACGACACAAAACATTTCTTGTCAAACTGCCCAAAATTTACGGACGAAAGGAAAAGACAGAGATGTACAGTCGTGACCAGAAAACTTCGACGTCATTTTGATGTAGTCTATGCTTTGTTGTCATTTGACGTTTGAAGTTTAACAGATTACGAACCTAAAATAACTGGTACGTTATTGCGACAGAACTTTCCTCGCCCTTGAAGTATAAAGGCAGTAAATCCCGTTCCTTTGAAAAATTATAAAACTTGATTTTGCGATTTTTTTTCTTATCTCTCTATAATAAAGTAAAAACCAGTGGTGTAAAAACTACCAAAAATAGATAATCGAAACAATTGAAAAATCTTCCGGAAAGTCAAAAGAACTGAAGAATGTAAAAATTGAGTCTAAAAATCAGAAATCGAAAACTAGGAAGATCGAAAATTCCAGTATCGAAAATCGAAAACTCGAGAAATAAAAAAATCGAAAATTCAAAAATGGAAAAGTGAAAAATTTAAAAATTGAAAGTTGGAGAAGTCGAAAAGAAAACAAACTGAAAATTCGATTATCGAAAATTCTAAAATTGAAAAACCGAAAAAAGTTAAAAAAATTGAACTAAAATGAAATATCGGGTAAATCGAAACATCAAAAGATCGCGAAATCGAAAATTTAAAAAATCAAAAAATTAAAGTACCAAAAACTGACTAAACGTTTTTTTTTTGTTCTTCGGCTTTAAAATTTTTCGATTTTTCAATTTCTCGATTTATTGAGATTTCCATGTTTCGTTTTTTCGAGTGTTCAATTTCACGATCTTTCACTTATTGTTTTAATTTTTCAGGTTTTTGATTTTTCAGTTTTTCGATTTTTTGAATTTTCGATTTTCCTATTTTTCGACCTTTCGATTTCTCGATTTTTGAATTTTTCGATGTCTCAGTTTTGGGATTTTTGAATTTTTCGAGTTTTCAGTTTTTCATTAATTTTTGAATTTTTCGATTTTTTGATTGTTCAATCTTCCTTTCAATTAATTGATTTTCCGATTTTTTTATTTAAAACTTTTCAAATTTTAACTTTTCTATTTTTCCATGTTTCGATTTCTCGTTTTCGTTTTTTCGACTTTTTGGCTTTTTAATTTTTCGATTTCTTAAATTTTAGATCTTTCGCTCGGTTTTTCAATTTCCCGGTTTTTCGAAATTTATTTTTTCTATTTTAAATTCCTAGGATGTTTCAGTTTTCCGATTTTTTGATGTTTCGATTTTCATTTTTTTAAATTCTATATTTTTCGATTCTATGATTTTTTTGTTTCCATTCCTGACAACTCGGTTTTTTGATTTTTTAAATTCTAGATTTCTCAATTTTTCGATATTTTAAATTTTTAATCCTTAAAATTTGCGATTTTTTATTTCTTCGATATTTCTATCTTTTCAATTATAAATTTTTGATTTTTAAATTTTATATTTTTGATTGTTCAATTTTCCGATTATACGATTTTTTGATGGTTCGACTATTCGATTTCACTATCTTTCGATGTTTCGATTTTTATTTTTTTTTAATTTTAGAATTTTTGATTTCTTGATTTTTCAAATCTTCGATTTTTTAAATTCTATATTTTTCGATTCTACGACTTTTTTGTTTCCATTCCTGACAACTGGGTTTTTCGATTTTTTAAATTCTAGATTTTTCAATATTTCAATTTTGGGAATTTTTCAATTTTTGAATCTTTTAGTTTCTGAATTTTTTATCTCCCGATTTTTCGACTTTTTGATTGTTCAATTTTTTAATTTTTCTGGATCTTTCAAATTATTTGATTTTTCGATTTTTTTATTTAAAAGTTTTCAATTTTCAACTTTTATATTTTTCCATGTTTCGATTTCTCGTTTTCAATTTTCCGGCTTTTTGATTTTTCGATTTTCAGATTTCTTAAATTTTGGATTTTTCGCTTGGCTTTTCAATTTCCCGGTTTTTCGATTTTCATTTTTTAAATTTTCGATTTTTTAAATTTTAGTTTTCGATTCTACGATTTTTTTGTTTCCATTCCGGACAACTCGGTTTTTCGATTTTTTAAATTCTAGATTTCTCAATTTTTCAATATTTCAATTTCAGTAATTTTTCAGTTTTTCGATATTTCTATTTTTTCAATTATAAATTTTTAATTTTTAAATTTTATCTTTTTCGATTTTTCAGTTTTCCGATTTTTTGATGGTTCGACGTTTCGATTTCACTATCTTTCGATGTTTCGATTTTTCATTTTTTTAAATTTTAGAATTTTTGATTTCTTGATTTTTCAAATTTTCGATTTTTCAAATTCCACATTTGAATCACACAAAACTGTGATATCCATAAATTGAACAATCGAGAAATCCAAAAATTGAGAAATTGAAAAGTCTAAAAATCAAAAATCGAAAATTCAAAAATGGAAAAATCAAAGAATTAAAAGTTGGAGAAGTTGAAAAGAAAACAAACTGAAAATTCGAATATCGAAAATTCTATAATCGAAAAACGGAAAATTGAAAAATCGAAACTTTAAAAAACCGAAAAATCGGAAGATTAAAAAATTGAAATAAAATGAAACATCGGGTAAATCGAAACATCAGAAGACCGAGAATCTGAAAAATCGAAAAATTGAAAAAAACAGAAATCGAGAAATCCAAAATTTAAGATCTCAAAAAATTAAAATATCAAAAAACTGACTAAACGATAAATCGAAAAATTGAAAAATGGAAAAAAAATGAAGAATTGAAAAACTGAAAATCCCAAAACTGAAGGATTCAAAATCGAGAAACCGAAACATCGAAAAATCGAGAACTTGAAAAGTCGAGAAGTCGAACAGAAAACAAAGTGAAAATTCGAATATCGAAAATTCTAAAATCGAAAAACGGAACAATTGAAAAATCAAAAAGTTAAAAAACCGAAAAGTCCGAAAATCAAAAAATTGAAATAAAATAAAACATCAGGTAAATCGAAACATCAAGAGATCGAGAATTCGGAAAGTCGAAAAATTGAAAAATCAAAAAATGAACAATTTAGAAAAGGAAAAACTGAAAAATAAAAACCGAAATCGAGAAATCGAAAATTTAAGAAATCAAAAAATTAAAATAACAAAAAACCGATTAAACCATAAATTGAAAAATCGAAGAAAATTGAATTGTAAACCTGGAAATTCCAAAACTGAAACACAAAAAACCGTGATATCCAAAAATTGAACAATCGAGAAATCCAAAAATTGAAGGATTGAAAACCGAGAAACCAAAACATCGAGAAATTGAAAAGTCGAAAAATAAAAAATATCGAAAATTCAAAACAGGAAAAATCAAAGAATTGAAAGTTCGAGAAGTCGAATAAAAAACAAACTCAAAACTCTAAAAACGAAAAACGGAACAATTGAAAAATTGAAAAGTTAAAAAGCCGAAAAATCGAAACATCAAAGGTTGAAAATTCGAAAAGTCGAACAATTGAAAAATCAAAAAATCTACAATTTAGAAAAGGAAAAATTGAAAAATCGAAAAACTGAAAA
This sequence comes from Zophobas morio, assembly GCF_036711695.1. Taxonomy (NCBI): domain Eukaryota; kingdom Metazoa; phylum Arthropoda; class Insecta; order Coleoptera; family Tenebrionidae; genus Zophobas; species Zophobas morio. The sequence goes on from NW_026972112.1 coordinate 3,002,179, forward strand.
AAAAACAAATCGAAAATTTAAGAAATCAAAAAATTAAAATACCAAAAAACTTACTAAACGAGGAATAGAAAAATCGAACAAAATTGAAGAATTGAAAAATTAAAAATCCAAAACTCATATCCATAAACTGAATAATCGAGAAATCCAAAAATTGAAGGAATTGAGAAACCGAAACATCAAAAAGTCGAAAAATCGAAAATTGTAAAAACAAAGAACTGAAAGTTAGAGAAGTTGAAAAGAAAAACTGAAAATTCGAATATCGAAAAACGGAAAAATTTAAATGAAATGAAACATCAAAAATGAATAATTTAGGAAAGGAAAAACTGAAAAATAAATAAAACTGACTAAACTATAAATCGAAAAATCGAAGAAAATTGAAGAATTGAAAAACTGAAAATCCCAAAACTAAAACACAAAAAACCGTGCTAGTACGAAAACATGTGTGTCAGCGAACATGTTTGGAATAAATTTCTAGACTTTAAAAAACCACGTTTAAATTCCTAGAGTGTGCCCAATTTCAGCAAAGAACAACCATTTTCAGGATTCAGTTTTAAAAAAATAAAAAACGCGCTTATTAATAATTCAGCTTCTTAGGGACACTAACGAGTAGGGTTCATTCAATAGCAGTCCAGACACGTCATTTGCCAAAATCAGTCTATCCGAGCAAGTGCTAACCCCGCCCACCCGCCCCTTATTTTATTACAGGAAATGTCATTTGCCAAAATCCGTCTTATCTTAGCAAATACTAGCCCCGCCCACCCGCCCATTATTTTCTTAGCAGATGCCATTTGCCAAAATCAGTCTTAACTTAGCAAGTACTACATTAACAACACATTTCATAGCATCCACGGTTAGTTTCAAAGTTACATTGGAAAATATGTTATAAAATTTTCATCGTCTTTTCCAATAATCTGGAAGTCTAGGGGTAAAACGCTAAAAACTCAACATGGATTCATAACCCACAAGTAGTGCAGGAATTTTACTTTATAAAATTTAACTTTTACTAATGTAAACTTTGGAGATGGCGTCATCCTATTGTTGGTGGGGATGATTAGCCAAATTTGGTATAACGCCAAGCCCAGTAGTTTCGGAGATTATCTGACTAATAAAAATCCGAAGAGACCTATTTTTTTGTACTTTAGGGGAATGAAACTTGAAGAAAATATAAAAGTAGTAGTGAGATAGTGGAATGCCATTCACGTCGAAGATTTTCTGGCTCCGACTGTATAACCGTTTATTTGCACTATATAACTGTTCTGAACGCTTCATTATTTTTATCAGTAGGACCACCATAATTTGTACAATTAATTAGATATGCACGATTCATGCTTTGATTGATTTGTACTGATTTATTGACGGTAGTTAACTCCTTAATTGTCAGCGTTTCATATAACACGTAATCGTTTTGCTGTAATACTTAAACACCTAATAATAAGTAATCTCCCGTTACAATATGTTAACAGCTACTTATTTCAGATACGGCTCACTTAACTTAATCTTAAATCCAGATTTTACTTTGTTCTCTTTGTTTTGCTCTAATGTAAATATTGTAAATTATCATTCTCATCTAGTGTAATTTGGGTCAGCTTAAAATTGACATTAATCCACAAACCTACTAAAAATAAAGACTCCAATTCTTGACCTAAAATAAACAAAATGGTGTTCTGCGCTCATGCAAAACTGGACCTAATGACACGTGGTCATTCGTAAAAACGAACTACTTTCTTCGAGTTCTTGCTACGGCCATCCTTGATATTACTGAGGACACATCGTCACTATTTTTTACTATTCACACTTACCTGTTATTATCTTAACCTATAATATCGGAAGCCATATTTGATGTCAAGCATTTAACAGACCATTTTGTATACTAATAAAATTTTACAACGTAAAAATTGGAAAAACCTATACTCCAGACCCTAAAAATATAATTGTAGACCACCGGTCGTGTTTAGTGGTCGGCAAACGCTCAAGAGGAGCGTATATTATATACTTTGTAACGAATTTAATGCAGGTGTCGTACAATAATAGAATACTAACTTGGATGTTTATTTATTATATGTAAGTCACAAATTCACGAGGATCTTTACCCCAAAGGTTGATTTAAATCACACTTATAGGTTATAAAATTTTATTGGTATACAAAAATGGTGCGCAAAGCATCAGGCCAATGTTTTTTACAAACACTGTGTCATTAATTTCAACGTTCCGTCTTTTACTTTGTCCCCTTTTTTTTGTATGTGTAATAACATTTTTTCCCTATATATTTCTTATTTATTTTTTTTTTATTGTCCGTCCACAGGATTCGCTCAACCGCTACTAACTCTAAAAAACAAAACCAAAACCCGAGCTGAACACTAATCAATACCTATGATCGGTTCGTCCGAATCCGTCTCCACCAGATCTATGATGACGGGGTCCGAGACCTGACCTTGGTTATTGTTAGTGTCGCTGACCAAAATCACGTCACTATCGTAGTCCGAGACGTCGACTTCGTCGATGAAATGTATAGGCGACGACTGCTGCCTTTCCGTGTAGATGACGTGCCGGTCATAACCCACCATATCGTACGGAGATCTCATGAAATTGTAGAATTCGTGAATAAAATGGTCGGTTTTGTTGCTCAGGTATTCGTAGAGGAGGGAGCGGAACATGTAACTGCAGATGTGGTGGAGGAGGAGGTGGTCGAGGATGATGTCCACGAGCCGCATCACGTGCTGGGTGTTCTCGTGAAGAAGAGCGTTCAGTTCGCGGTTCAGCCACGGCACGAGGCGAGTCCGCGCCGCTGGATTGTTCCTGGAAACACAATCGTCATTCTCCATCCCACTTTCCCTCTCTCTCGCACTCACCTATAGTACGACGGCGACACGTCCCTATACCTGCCCGTGATGTCCGGCGGCGCGTAGACCCACAGATTCTCCGCATACACCGACCTCCTGAACGACGTCGATGTGTCCCCTCTGCGCCTCCTGTGGTGCGTATACCTAAAACTCACACAGTAAAAATCCCCGTTCGAGGAGCGATCTCTGCGTCGACTGATCGTCGCTCCAACCACTTTCAAGTTACCTTTCGGGGTTATAACCGCCGATGAGTAACGGATGATGGAGCAACAAATTCTGGATGGCGTGCTCGCCGCTCGAGTCGACGGTGAGTGTCGTTCTGGAAAACGTACGCAAAATTTCCTTTTTTTCCTTTTGATTGGATACTCACCGGAATTGGTAGTGGTGCATCGGCGGCGTCGCCGGGGGCAGGTAGATCAGGGACGCGTTGTCGAGGTAGCGGTTGTTCTCCACCGGGATGTTCTCCACGATGTGGACGTCGTACTCGTTGATCGATTTGATATTGTGGAGGATGGATTTGAACTCTTGCTTGCAAAGGGGGCATTCTGCTTTGATCTGGAATAGAAGAGCACGAACAGGTTGAGTGGTAGGTTGAAAGTGGCGATGACGCACGGCAAACCCGGAATGTGAGGCGCGCGGTGGGGATACAAGTGCGCAGATGACGTCACAAGGGTACAGTGGAAGGGCAGGTTTAAATCTGATTGGACTGAAAAGGCGGCGATTTTTAAATTTCAAATAAGTTTCGTTTTTCGTACAAAAACTAAATTTGTAAAAATGTGTCCTTGGGTGTGTATTGTACGACGAAAGATATTTGCAAATGACTGCAATTATGGAAATTGCAGCTGCAAAATTTCCGACCACTTTGGAAAGTGCACCCAGCATAAAACTGTCAATCAAGATTACTCGCCACCCTTACCTTTCCAGGACCGTCTTTGTTTCAATACGTGAACAGGTGGATTGTTAAAGGGACAGCTTTCAAGGAATTTAATCTTAAAATTTAAGGACACATGAAAGTGTGGTTCTTAAAACTTTTGACGACTTCAAGCAGCAGACTGTCGTCTAATTCACGTCAATATTTGGTCATAACTCGTCGCCCAAAAAATCACGTGATAATGACGAGATTTTTATCACTTATTTCTGACTTCAAGTAATGACGTCAAAAAGCCGTCCTTTCTGCGTCATTTTTTAATTATATTTAGAGCAAAAAAATTGGTCGAAAGTTGTTTCGACAGAACTTCCCTCGCTCCTGGAATACAATATTTTTTTGAGTCACCCTGTATACGCAAATCCAAAAAATATGAACGGAATAATAAATTACAAGTACAGATTCATCATACTTTGTACATTTTAGATAGGATTTATTCAGCAAAATTTTGGGGTGACGTCTTCAATTGTTTAGAGGGGATGAACAAATACATTTTGACTAATAATTTACCATGCCTTTGATAATTGTAAAACATCTCCAAGATTTCAAAACATTCGGTTTTGTAGTTCCCGATTAACTCAATTAAATAAATTCACCCACTCATTAGTTTTTTTGAGGCACCCTGTATATGCAAATCCAAAAAATATAATAAACATTTTAGATAGGATTTATTTGGCAAACTTTTGAGATGACGTCATCAATTTTTGGAGGGGACAAGTAAATACAGGGTGTTATTGAAAGGTACGTACAACAAAATGGACAGTTCTTCGCGAAGTCTAAGAAGTCGGAAAAACTTATTTTGTGTTATCAAAATTATAAGGGGAAAATTAACCCTTATCCAACCTTTTTAGACGCTACTGAAGGATAAATAGGTAAAATTAATTTATTTTAGTAAATCCTACCAACTGTAACAATAAAATTTTTGTCAAGACTAAATGTTGTTATAGAAACGAAAGATGATCTTTTTGTCAGAGGCGTACAACGAATTTGGTCATAAATTTTAATAATTTTTATCTCTAAAAGGGTAACACTTTTACCTGAACTTTTTTTAACTTTTAGCACCCATACTTCGAGACCAATTGCCGATTTTATTTTGTACGTACTTTTCAATAACAGGCTGTATATTTTGAATAAAAATTTATCATGCTTATCATAACTGTAAATCATCTGCAAGATTTCAGAGCATTCGGTTTTGCAGATTTCAAATCAAATTAAATTGCAGAAGGTTGTTTCCTAATTTTGATATTTTTTTTTCAAAAAATCTGGACGTTTGGGGACGTCATCACATTATTGGTGGGGATGATTAGGCAAATTTTTGTTAGCGTTTTACCATCTACATGATATTCCTAATATAAATACAAAATTTCACAACAATCGGTCCAGTACTTTCGGAGATTATCTGTCTAATAAAAATCCGGGACGGCAGACAGATAGACAGACAGACAGACGGAAATGGGAGACCTATTTCTTCGTCTTCTAGAGGTCATGAAACATCGAGAAAATGTAAAAGTAGAGAGTCGGCCGACGGACTCGATTACAATACTTCCTTTGCTTACGCTCGGGAAGTAAAAATACAACGGCTTTATTATAAATACACCAAAGACAAGTTTTTTCATTCTAATAATTTCTAATAAAACTCGAAGTGTTCTGAAGTGTTATTTTGTAAATATCCTGCTTGGCAAATTATAAATAGAACATCTGGGGTTGAGCCTATAATAGTGAAGACCCAACAACACAAACAAGTCATAAAAATTCTTTGTCCATTGTCCCTAAAACTGGACAAGGTTTTGAAGAATTCATTCGTCGAATTTTGATTTTATAAAGACGTTTATAAAGTGATGATGGTTACCAAAAAAATTAGAGAGTGATTAATTTTTAGTTTTATTAAATTTATTTCATCTAATGAAAAAATAATGCTCAACTTCCGTATTTACTATACAATACATCAGATGTTGGGGGCGTGCATTCGGACTTTCCCTTTTTCGTTTTTTTTTTTTCTTTAAATAGCATATTTTATTGCAAAAGTTTATTTTTGATTACCTATATATTGTATATTATCCATTTTAGACTAATTTGTTTTAACTTTAATTAATACTCCATATATTTTGTATTGAAGTTTACCTGGTGATTATAACGAGTTATAATATTTTATTTAAGGTAAGCAATATAAAAATATAAAAAACTCCTTAAAATGGACAGTAAATGCCGTCTCTAAGACGTCAGTACATCACGTCAACAGTTCGTTACAAAATGACGTCATCTGGACGAGACATTTGACCGTCATTGGTACGTCAATATCACGTGAAATCTTTGGTCACTATGACGTAGTTGATGACCATTGTTGCCTGGGTCCGTTGCGAAGGGTTCGTAATGGTTTTATTGCAGGTTGCGGTCTAAAGTACTAAAGACCCCTCATAAAGTAATTGACGGCGTTTGCAATTATATTTCCTAGTAAAGTAGCCCAAGAGCTATAAGATAAGACCATCATAAAAGTAGTTGGCCGCAAATAAATACCTTCTTTGTGTGGTTCGCATTAAGCTTACCGGTTGGCAATAAATCGTCTTCTAAACATTTCTTGCTTAGATTTAGATATTTAGTGAAAGTCTGCAGTGGACACGTTATTTACGACCCTAAAACCTTTTCTATTATAAAAAACTTAACTTCGACACAATGGGATAATTTTAAGATGGCCATATAACCTTATAGCTTTTGGTTTACTATACTTTAACATTGAAATTGGACACCTTGTGGATTATGTCAATGCCTAACCTGAAGATTTAACTATTGTAAAAAATATATTTTAATTTTACTTCTCTTCAATTTTTATATTGACTTTAAAGATTTAATTGTTAATTAATAATGGTAATCTTTACTCTCCAAATTTTAAAGAAATCAACTCGCCGGAATTAACCAATTAATCAGTTTATCCAACGTGAAGAAAAAATTCCATGGCTCACTTTACATCTATAGTTTGAAAATCATCTGTAACATTAAAAACTTGGTTTTATATTCACCAAACATTTGATGACATAATTTACAATGAAAACAAACACATGTTTTTCGTTTGCACTATTTTTACTCTGCCTGGATCATTCTAAAAGGTAACAATAAAAGATCACGCTATAAGCATAAGTTGGCCGTGAAATTTCGTCAATTTTGCCGCTTCATTGTGATAATTAATGACTATTAACTACTCGTCGCCTATCAGAAATGTCAATCATAACCTAACTTTCTAAGCTGAGAATGTCTGTGGCAAAATGGGGCCATTTTGAACGCTTCTAAGAATGTCTGAGTACAACTAAAACAAATGATAAACAATTTACTTATCTATGTTATTTTTAGGTTCAATAAATTGTTTAGTAAAGTACGGAAGCGGCAAATTCGTATCAAAAATGAACTGACAGATTGTTCAGAACCAACTTGATGTGGTATTTTTATAATCGTCGTGTGTAATTTATCATCTATTTATTTCTTGTTAGATTGCCAACTTAGAAGTTTCATCTAAAAAAAACAAAAGTGTTTCCTTAATTGGATCATCACAAAACTTTTCACAGTTGGTAGATAAACGTATGGATAAGTTTACATTGCATTTAATTCACTTCCTGCAACCACTATCTCTTTCTACAAACCTATCAACACAGAGATCTATCCAGTATCGGTCACAATCCCTAAAACACGTCATTCTCCAAGAACGGTCCCATTATTAAATCTGTCAATTCATCATATTTACATACTTCCTCTAATCAAGAAAAACCCCACAGCCTTATCTGTGTTCCTTGATTACAATCAACCTGAAGGTGACCCAAGCCCCACTGGCTTGAAACCCTTGACCCTACACCTAATCTTCATTGTAATCACTTTTTATAACAATGCAACGCAAAATCTACGCCCTATTTCGCAATTTTAACAAATACTCACCCTCGACCACTCCAACAGACAAGTGTAGCAAAATTCGTGCATGCAGGAGTTGGCACGAGACTTGTTCTTGCAAGTCCCCAAGCAGATGGCACAGTGCGGGGGTGGACTCGCCGTCTCCGACCGAGGGACCGCCAGCTTGCTGTCTGCCATTGCTCACAACTAACTCACTCGACAAGGAAATTATTCTCAAAACTGTATTGTGGAGATGAAGGATGTCATGTTGATCTGTCAACTAGTCTTGACCTTGCAATTCTCGCGAATTTTCCATCGTTACTCACACTCGGGGCGCGGGCGACGACGACATTTGACAAAAACGACGAAAATGAGGGGGTTCGACGGATGGGATGGAATTTTGCGGTGAAAACTGCACGAAAACTTAGAAATTTGTGAGATTTGTGTACCGATTGCTATCATGGAGTTTGACGTAAAACATCTGAAGCGCGCTGCCAACCTAAGCGGAAAATCCCCAAAGCGCGCCACCTGGCGCCGCATATACACGGCGATTTAGGGTACCCGGTGAACAAAAATTCTCACCGAATTTTTATATGAAATAAATGAAAGCACTTCTTAGTGTTATATTTTAGTTGTTTGCGTTGCTGATTGTCATGGGAGGGGGTGGTGATTGAGACAAGAGTTAGTGTTATTACAAAAGTACCAATTTTATTTAGTGTCATAAAATTATAAAATAAATATAAATCCAGAAACACAATTTCATTATATAGACGCAAAAATTAAACTGAAGCATGCTTTATAAGCGAAACGACCCAAAGGATAACAAAAAAAAAACCTAGACCTACCATGGCAATAAAATTACAATTTAAACCTTTGGGCGTCCAACTTTAGTAACTCAATATATTAAATGATATAATTACGAAAAATAAACAATCATACATAGACAAAATAGACTAGTTCTATACACGGTGTTGTGTTCAGCGGGGTTCCGTCTCGCGCCCTCTTACGTTAAGGTGAAACACTATTGGAAAACCGGCTGTGTGGACGGAAGCCCGCTCAAGTGATGCTTGACAATTAAAAAACCTGCGATAAGTCGTTTGCACTAAAATATTTGTAACGTGGTCCTATTTACATAATCCGTGTACTAAAAGTTCAACGAACGCGGCTTAAGTCCCGTCGTTTTTAAGAAATTGCGCGCTCTCTCTGTCAGATCGATCTGATCCTGCGTCCTGCCGCACGCCACCATCGCCCACATCTTTTCGATCTGCAATAGAAACATAACCTCACTTTGGGTGGTCTCGCCGGCGCCATTTTGTGGGAGGGGTTCGGCGCGTGTGCTCACCTTGGGAGCTCTGGGCCTGCTGTCCTCAAAAGTGATCCGCTTGGCGGCGGTGCTTCGTGGACCAGAGGCGCGGGATGGGGCACTGGCAGATGGCAGGCGCTGCCGGGACAAGGATAAAAAGCTACAATACCACCACACAAACGACCACATGCTCTGATCCCCCAAGCCTAGCACTTTACACCCCGCGCGCCCTCTGACGGGAGCGACTGACTTAACAACTAGGAGAAAATGCGTGGAACCGTCCAGTGCAACAACACTACTAAGTACTTTAAGTGCTCTATCTACACTATTAAAATATGACATTTAAACAACAAAAACCTGGCGTATACTATCTGGTAACGCTAAACTTTGTTCATTGTTGCATATGCTTCGCATTTTCTTCGTAACAACACAATTAACAATCAAAATAAATATTTAAAGACACAAAATGTCGTAATAGTTTCGCAGGTCCGACCGAGATAACCACGTGACTGGTTTGAGGTTATGTCGGCGCGACCGGCCCCTGATCGTGTGACAATACTTGCGTTCTCTGTGCGATGGCATAAGCTGACTGAAGAAGAAGAAAACAGGAATGGTAATGGGCTTTGGTTATTTATGCTCAACTTTTGAGTCAGCATAGACTAGAAGGTGAAGTGAAAAGGTACGATCGTACGGTACATGCAAGACTGATTTTGTCACTAATCTAAGAAAAAATGACAAACGAAAACTCATTTTGTGTTTAAATAAATCATAAAAAAGAAAACAAAAATATACACAAACAAAACCTACAACCTAGACTAAACCGAAAGAATAATTTCAAAGCATAATCCCAAACAGAGGTTAATGGGGGCTGGGAGCAGGTACAGAAGTGTTATACAAAATTAGGATTAGGATGGGAACAAATTATCTTCGAAAAACCATCCATGTACCTTGGATGATCCTGATTGGGCAAAATCCATAAGACTGCTCACTCCCAGAGAATCTTTCATTATGGAAGAAGGCGTTGAAAATAACGCTGATGGATCGTCGCCTAACGATTTACTCTGAAAACATATCATCAGTACCAATACCGCACGCACCCATCGCACAACGCCGACTTCGACATTGTGCAACGGACTCGAAATCCTGCTTACGGGAGTCTCCACCGCGAACGACATGTCCTGCGACGAAGTGGAAGCCCAAGCTGGCGCCAAAGCCTTCCGGACTCTCTTATTGGGCAAAACGTTCTCTTTGCCCGACGCCAAGCCACTCCCATTTTTCCGTTTGCCCGTCAGGTAACCACTATCATTCTGCAACAAACCATCCGAAATCAATAAAAAAAAATCTCCAACGTCGACCACCAACCGTTATCATCAAACTCGTGTCCGTCTCGTAATTAGCGCTGATATCCTGATCCTTCTTCATGATCTCGGTGATGTCCTCCAGCCGCGTGGGCGTGTCAGGCAGCTGCGGAATAGGGCCGGACTTCTTCTCGAGGTCGGCGAGAGCTTTCTTGAAGGGCGTCGGCGTCCGCGGCGTGTCCATGAACGAGCGCTTGTTGGGAGTGACCGTGGGATCGGGCACCGACGTGGGCAACTCCGATTTGACGGAAAGCCCGTTGGGCGTGCTCAACGGACTGTAGTCGCGATCCTGCAACCAATCCTGTAACGACCGCACCTCCACTCGGCGTCATACTTACAGGCTTGACGCTTCTGTCCTTCAACGGTGTGGTGTTCTGCGCTTGGTACCTCTTCACGGGCGTGGAAGACAGCGGCACGTCGAAGAATCCCGGACTGTTGAAGAACTGCGAAGGGCTGAAGGGCAGCTGCTTTATCGGCGAGTTTCCGTTTTGTTTGCTGTTGCAGCCCAGCATGACGGCGAAGTCGTCGACATTCTGTAAAAGACTGAGTGAGTAAAAGGGCGGAGCTTGCACTAGACCCACCTTCGAGTCTTCGCCGTAGTCCGACAGGATGTACTCGCCGTCGCTGTCGCGCCTCCGCCTCGCCTTGGAGCCCCGCCTCAAAATGGGCGGAGTCGAAGCCCGCGTCATGTTTATCGTGTTCGTTACAGGTACTAGAGTGTTTTGGTTGAGGTTCGATGGTGCCAGACCTACAACTGACGTGCAGTGACGTTTTCGGCGACGTTTCGTTCACTTACGCGTCTTGATGAAGTGGCGGTCCTCGGAGGCGTTCTTCAGGGGGCTGATTGCGCGCGTGTTGTATAGTTTCATGTTGAAGTCGTCTGTCATTGGTGTTAGTTTCACGGGACTAGGTTGCCTACTGTACGTATTTACATCTAAGTAGTTGAAAGACGGCAGCTCCGTCTTTAAGGAGGAGGAGTTCGGCGGGGAGGAGCCGTAGTTGACCACGGTGTGGCTGGGGGTGGGGGTTAGAGAGCCGGGACTGGGCGTGGCGGCGAGCGAGAACCCGCCCGTGCTCGACTGGTTGCTCCCGTGGTCGAACGTCTCCAACGTCCAGTCCTGCAAGCAACCGTCAATGACGCAACCTCCCGCGGCTCGCTTCGCTCGACTTACGTCGCTGATTATCAGATTATCGGCAGCGCTCCGGCTGTCGCAGTTGTCGATAGCCACAACCTGATTGTTCTGGTTCTGGTATTGATAACTGAGAGCCTCCACTTGCCGACTCTGGTTTTTCCGCGTCCTCCCCCTCCGCGTCTCCCCCTCGCCCCTGTTCTCGTTCTCGTACCGCCGCCGCATGGTCGAGTTCCAGTGGTTCTTGATGGCGTTGTCGGTCCTCCCAGGCAGCAGCTTGGCGATTTTCGCCCACTGGTTGCCGAGGACCTGGTGCGCCTGGTAGATGATCGTGTCCTCGTTCTCCGTCCAGGCGCTCTTCTTGATCTTCGGGTTGAGGTGGTTGTGCCAGCGCTCGCGGCACTGCTTGCCGATGCGGCCCTTGAGATGGCGCGCTATAAGCGTCCATTTCTTCGCGCCGTACTTGTTCACGAGTTCGATGACCTTCTCGTCCTCCTGGAAACGGAAAACACGCTTAGAAACGGGACAGTGTCACTTGACCGCACACAAGGCGCCGCTTATGGACCAACGCTATTGCTGCTGCGGCGTCCCACAGGGCGCCACTTTTGGATCATTTTTGTCGCGGATGGTACGATTGCGCCTTCAAGGTGGCAGCTTTTTTTTCCCACGTACTGTCATAGTTCACGAAACACATATGGCGGCGGATTCGGGGGCAATTGCGCGTTCTGACCATATGGCGGCAACGCATCGATTGTTCTGACGGATTATTTGAAAGGTGACCAGAGCTGATTGTTTGCGCCTCGTCATTAGCAAAGGTCCGAGAAACTGCAGGTAATTTTTGTTTGTCGGAGTGTTTCTGGTAAAGGGGTGGGATTAACTTTGGGTTAGTTAGTGGACCGATTTAGTGTCCACGGCTTATGAACCCACAGCTGTTGGAACTGTTTTGTGACCGTATGTCTTATCTGAGATGTATATACAATTGACATGAAATGAATATGTGCATGCAATTCTTTTATATGATGCTTAGGGGAGAATACAATCAGGGTTGTAATTAATGAGGAGTGAGAAAGGGATGGAGTGTGTTGGACAAGGATGGGAGAAGGGTGGAAAATCGATAGGGTGACATGCTGAGACCTGCAACATTCTATGAAGTTGTACCAGGTGTCTCAATGCTCTTACACGCAATACCTCGATTACGAGTGGAGATGTTAAGATTTTTGATATCATAATACAGAGAGGGTGACTTTTCCATTGTTCATTGAAATTTTATAATGACGTCATCACTTTTTTCCGAATTTAAACAATACATAAATTTCGATACTTACAGACAACAATCTTGTGTTGCTAAAATTGCAGCAGAATCACGTTTATCCTGTGCAAACACAAACAAACAAACAAAATGACGTCATCAAACTTTTGCTTGGGATGAATGAACAACTTTTGTTGGCGTTTTATCACCGACACGATAATCTTAAAGTACACCTAAAATTTCACAGCGATAAACTAATTAAAATTGCCAACAATTGGCAGACAACAAAGAGAGGAAAGCCGGGGACCGGTCGCTAAAACGATCTTAGTTTAACTCCTCAGGAAGTAAAAATGGTCATCGGAAATGTTAAAAACTAACTAGTAATAACCGTTTGTCAAACTTTGACAGTTAAGTACACCGAAGCAAAAAAATACGAACACACCATGCAACTTCCGACAAAACAACAAACAAACTATTATTACAAACAGCAGACCATTTAATTATCCGTGTAAACATTTACATAAATAATAATCGGTGATCCCGCTAAAAAAATCCTGCCACGCCACTGGCAGCACGTTCAATTTAATCGCAGTCGCACCTGATTGGTGTTGCCTAGACAACGGTGCACCAACAATACTACCGACCAATCAAAAACCGGTATCTTCAAACGACAGTTGCAAAAATTCAACGATCTCCAAAACCGACTTGGCCCGGAAAACTGCCCCAAAAATTCACAAACAGGTAGGAAAACCCCCCAAAAACGCCCCAAACCCCCTACTTTCACCCTCTCTTCCAGGCTGGCACGCTTTCCTCGATCCGGACTTCGAATTTCCACCGACCGTTAAACGGATGTTAAACCGTTTCTTCTTCTCATTAGCTCTGTTTACCTAATCAGTAATCACCATTCGAGCGCTAGACGGACGTTATTCCCCACAGAGTCCTCCATGAAGTATGCAAATACCGGATTACGTAAGTACCACATAACCTGGGGGGCAGACCAGATCTCCCCCTCGCGTGGGAAGCGCACAGAACGTGAATTTAACCCATCTCGGACCATCATCATCGTGGTCGACATGGCCCTGAAAGACCGCCTCGGATTACAACAAAGCGAGGAGTGCCAAAACAAACCTGTCGGGTTATGGGTTTGTGTTTTTGTAGTGACTTAATTACACACGCAATAAAAAAGATTGTTACGTGAAGGGGCGCGGGGTGAGGTAACCTTGGTGGAGTTCAAGGGCCGCGGTGGCTTACTCCCACGAGGGCCCCGTGTGTAGTAAACGTCCGATGAAAGAGATGAGGGAGAAAAAAAAGAACTAGTTTGGCACAGTTCGGCCGGTGACCGTTATGGGCAAATTTGAAGTTTTTTGTTGGTTTTACTGGCACGGAATTTGGACGGTGGCCTTGGCAGGTATGCGCGATGCTCGGAATGGATTAAAAGCGAAAGCGGGGCTTCCGTCCAAGTCGCGGGTCTAATTTAAAAAAGTCGCGAGCGGTGTGAATGCTGCGGAAGAAAGTGTTTTTGGGTAGATAGCCCCCTTGGTTTCCGCGGTTGCTCGACGTGACGTTTGTAGGTGATTTGGTGTTGCCATGGGGTCGCAAAGACAGGTGGCGGAAAGGCGAACATGTCACTTTTCTACTTCCGGTTTTTCTTCGGGGAGCTAATTTATTTAGACACTATAATTACTATTGTTGCGATATAGTGTCATTTCCTTTGTTAGAAGTCGTTTTTCGCAGAACTTTTAATGTTTCTATAATATACGTTATTGTTTAAAATACCGGATAGTTATAATGATTGATTGAAGCAAATTTTTGGGTTGGTAATTCTGAATTATTGGCAGCCGTTCACAGGTGTCAAGTTTGACATGAGCGCGCCTAAAAAACGATGACAAGATGGCAGCTACGTAATTGGTGTCAAAATTCCAATTTAACAATAAAATTTCGGAACACATAAACTTAAAATGTTAATTTCTTTTACTAAAAATATTATATGTTTAAAATTTAAAATATTATTATTAGTAACAGCCGAAATTATACGAAAAAAAAATTAGTCGAAGGTTATTTCGACAGAACTTCCCTCGCCCAACAAATAACGCTTCTTTGAAAAATTGTAAAAATTGTTTGATTTTAAGGAACACTTCCGCAGCTTTTTTGACTCGAATTTTTCAATTCTTTGATTTTTTTTTGTTTCTTCAGTTTTTCGGTTTGTAAGTTTTTCAAGTTTTTCGATTTTCCAGTTTTGAATTTTGAATTTTTCCATTTTTCAATACATATTTCGATTTTATAAGTTTTTGTTTATGAATTTAGATTTTTCATCTTTTTGTTTCAATTTTTAGATTTTGCAATTTTTTCACTTGAAATTTCTCGATTTTTCAATTTTTCATTACTCAATATTTCGATTTTTCAATTTTTCATTTCTTCAAATTTTCAATTTGCAATTTTTCATTTCGGTTTTTTATTTTCTTTATTCTTAAAATTTTTCCGTGTTTCGATTTTATAATTTTTTCAATTTCAATCCTTACAATTTTCCAATTTTTTGTTTCTTCAATTTTACGACATCCACTCTTCGAGTTTTCATAATAAAATATTTCAAGATTTTCGATTTTCCAACTTCTCCATGTTTCAAATTTTAGATTTTGCAATTTTTCTATTTGCAATTTTAGATTTTTCAGTGTCTAGATTTTTTAATGTCTAGTTTCTCAAATTTTTTAATTGCAATTTTATAGTTTTCATTTTAAATACATATGTAATTATAATTACATACAACTTTAAAATTTTGTCACTTTTTCAATTTTACGATTTCTCGATATTCAATTATTAAATTTTTCAATTTTTGTATCTTACAGTTTTTCAACTTCACAATTTTGACGATTCTATAACTTTTCGAATTTTAATTTTTAGTTTTCAATGTTTCGATTTTTCGTTTTTTCAGTTCTTCAATTTGGAATTTGTCGATTTTCCACTTTTTTGATTTTACAATTTTTCGATTTTTCAACTTTTCGACTCAAAAAATGGGAAAACCGTAAGATTGTACGAGTAAAACTGAAAATTCAAAAAGGAAAAATCCAAGATTATTTCGACAGAACTTCCCTCGCCGTTGAAGCGTATCCTAACAAATTCCACTTTGAAAAATTGTAAAATTTGTTTGATTTTAAGTAACGCTTCCGCAGCTTTTTTGACCCGAACCTTTCAATTCTTTAATTTTAATTTTTTTTCAGTTTTTCGGTTTAGAATTTTTTCGAGTTTTTAGTCTTAAATTTTTCAATTTTTCGATTTTCCAATTTTGAATTTTCAATTTTTCAATCCATATTTCGATTTTATAAGCTTTTATTTATCAATTTTAATTTTTTTAGTTTTTCGTTTCTTGAATTTTTAATCTTTTTGTTTCAATTTTTAGATTTTACCATTTTTCTATTTGCAATTTCACGATTTTTCGATTTTTCATTGCTTCAATTTTTCGTTTCGGTTTTTTATTTTTTTAATTTCTCGATTTTTCAATGTTCTGATTTCACAATTTTCCTGCTTTTCAATGTGAAATTTTTCAGTTTTTGGATTTTCAATTTTAGATTTTTTAATGTCTCGTTTCTCAAATTTTTGATTTGCAATTTTTCTAGTTTTCATTTTAAATACATATGTAATAGTAATTTTTGAATGTTACATTTTTGGGTTTTCGAATTTTTTGATTTATTATTAATTTTTTTCGAATTTTAAGTTCCTAGATTTTAATTTTTCAATGCTTCGAATTTTCGTTTCTTCAGTTCTTCGGTCTGCAATTTGTCCATTTTTCGTTTTTTTTTATTTTGCAATTTTTAGTTTTTTCAGTGTTTCGAATAAAAAATTTGGAAAACTGCGGAATTGTAAAAGTGAAAATCTAAAAATTGGAAATCAAGAACATGAAAAATTGAAGATATAAAAAATTCAATGCAATGGAATTTATGCAAAATCAAAAAATCGAAATATTCAAAATTAAAGAATTTGGAAAATAGTATAATTCGACCTAATGAAAAATGTTTAAATTGAAGGAAACACAGAAAAAAAAAAAGAAAAAAACGAAAAATTGTGATATAAAATCGAGAAAATTTTTCAATTTTTCGACTTTTGAATTTTCAATTTTTCATCTTTGTTTCTTCAGTTATCGATTTTGCAATTTTTCGATTTTAAATTCCTCCAATTTTCAATTTTTAATTTTTCAATTCTTCAAATTTTCGATTTGCAAATTTCCGTTTCGGTTTTTTATTTTCTTTATAACTACAATTTTTTGTTTTTTCAATGTTCCGATTTTATATATTTTTTTGTTTTTTCAATTTCCAATCTTGTCAATTTTTCATTTTTTTTATTTCAACTTTTGTGTTTCATTTTTACGATTTTCATTTCAGGATTTTACAATTTTTCATAGCTTCAATTTTTCCGTTTTTCAACGATCTGATTTTATAATTTCTCTATTTTTCAATGTGAAATTTTTCAGTTTCTGGATTTTTCAATTATTCAATTTTCAATTTTTGATTGCAATTTTTCTAGTTTTTATTTTAAATGTGTAATAACAATTATAACATTTTTTTTACTTTTTCAATTATACGATTTTAGAATTGTTTCATTTTTTAATTGTTGGAATTTAAAACTTTTTCATTTTCATATTCGATTTAACAATTTTTGGGTTTTTCGATTTTTCAGTTTTTCGAATAAAAAACTTGGAAAACTGCGGAATTGTAATACTGAAAAATCAAAAAGGAAAAAACGAAAAATCATAAAATGAAAAATTTGAAAATCTAAAAATTGGAAATTAAGACATGAAAAATTGAAGATATAAAAAATTCAATGCAATGGAATTCATGCAAAATCGAAATATGTATTTAAAATTAAAGAATTTGGAAAATAGTATAATTCGATCTAATGATTCAAAAAATAAAAAAAAAAAAACGAGGAATTGAAAAATTAATTATTGAAATTTTGAATAAACGAAAAATGTTTAAATTGAAGGAAACACTGAAAAAAAAGGAAATAAACGAAAAATTGTGATATAAAATCGAGAAAATTTTTCAATTTTTCGACTTTTGAATTTTCAATTTTTCATATTTTTGTTTCTTCAGTTTTTCGATTTTGTAATTTTTCGATTTAAAATTTCTCGAATTTTCAATCTTTAATATAATTACAATTTTTTGTTTTTCCAATGTTCCGATTTTTTTTTTGTTTTTTCAATTTCCAGTCTTCAATTTTTCATTTTTTTTATTTCAACTTATGTTTCATTTTTACAATTTTCATTTCACGATTTTTCAATTTTTCATAGCTTCAATTTTTCCGTTTTTCAACGATTTGATCTTATAATTTCCCTATTTTTCAATGTGAAATTTTTCAGTTTCTGGATTTTTCAATTATTCAATTTTCAATTTTTGATTTGCAATTTTTCTAGTTTTTATTTTAAATGTGTAATAATAATTATAACAATTTTTTTTTACTTTTTCAATTATATGATTTTAGAATTGTTTCGAATCAAAAAATGGAAAAATTGCAAAATTGTAAAACTGAAAAATCAAAAAGGAAAAAACGAAAAATCATAAAATGAATACTTTGAAAATCTAAAAATTGGAAATAAATAACTTGAAAAATTGAAGACATAAAAAATTCAATGCAATGCAATTTATGCAAAATCGAAAAAACGAAATAAATATTGTAAAATGGGAATATTGAAAATTAATGAATTTGGAAAATAAGATAACTCGTGCTCAAAAAAATATATCGAGGGATTGAAAAATCAGAGTTTGCAAATTTGAATAAATAAAAAATTATAAAACCAAAAAACACATTGAAAAAATAAAAGAAATTAAAAAACGAAAAATTGTGATATGAAAAAATTCGTCGAAGGTAAATAAATGCAATTTTTCGAAAAATTAAAAGATTTTATATTGCTAATTTTATTTTTTTATAATAATTGATAACCCTTATAAGTTAAAATATAGACATGTATCCAATGTTAAAGTAAATTTCAAGGAGTGTGCTACGCATTTGTTCCAAGTGAGCTTTTCCACCCCAAAATTTTGTGATGAGGTCATCAATTTTTTGGGAACCGATAAACCAATAAATTTTGATGAACGATTTACCACAATTGCGCTAATTTTAAAACGTTTGCATTTTATCCAAAAATTGATGGTGGGGATCATTAACCCAATTTTGGTTAACGTTTTACCATCTACATGATATTCCTAATATACATACAAAATTTGACAATAATCGGTTCAGTAGTTTCGGAAATTATGTGTCTAATAAAAATTGGTACAGACGCCAAACAGACAGACCTACGGAAACGGAATTTTTGTCAAAACGTCAAAATCAATTTTTTTCTGGAAATTGACGTTGTCCACTTTAAATCAAGTTGCTTCTGTTGTTGCTTCTAAACCCTCTCTCTTGATTACACTTGGACCAAATCAGAAAAAATCTTTGACAACGTCTTTCTAATACTGACTTAGACTTAGAAAACTTCTGATTTCAATGCCAATATGATAAGAGTTATTTCCAAAAATATATTCTACACCTTGACCAAGTCAAAATACCAAACCACCACGACGAGACAAAACCTTCATTACCAACGACTGCGAAACCGCGCGCGCTTCCCTCCCCCCGCGCTAATTTCGTCATGTTGACACGATTTCCCCTTCGCCTTGGTGTCCGTCTTTCGCCCCTTTTTCTCGTGCGCGCCCAAGCATATCGAGATAGCCAAGACAAAAGCCGAAGAAACCCTTCTGTAGAATTTCTCGCTATACCGGTTCCCACCACGAACGGAAGAGGGGCAATGCCCTTTGTGTGTGTGTGTTACCTCTATGCATTCATTGCACAAGAAGACGCCATAATAAGAAGAAAAGCAATTTTCTCTCAATAGCCGACGGAGATGCGCTCATCAAAAGACAAAAAGGAAGTAACACGTCGTCATTATGGAATTTTTTTCCTGGCGACGATCGACGAATCTCGATGAGAGGCGTCGTCCTTGGACGGTTTTATTAAACCGGGTCACGCTTACCTCTTTAGTCCAGGGTCCTTTGACCAGCTCGGGATTGACGACTTTGGTCCATCGCTGCTGGCACTGGACATCCGAGCGGTCGGGGAAGAGCTCCGCGATAAGGTCCCACTTTTCGTTGTACTCTTCCACGTACTGCTTCAACAGAGCGTCCTGGAAGAAGAACTGTGTGTAGGATCGCAGATGTGAATGGGTGGACGTCCATTCATATGGATATACATAGGTGCATTGTGGCTTGGTTGAAATTGATTCTAGAATTCCTTTTGGTTGGCAAATTGATTACTGGAAGTTATTGCTTTATCAATAGACGCGTCTGGCAAATAAGAATGACGTCAAGGCACGAAGTCTATAAATACCAGAACATTATGCGGAAACCATTAAAGCTTTTGAACTATTACAATGTTCGATATTCTTTAATAGACGAAAAAGATCTTGGAACGAATATTCGTTCATGCGCTTGGTTTATTCCACGCAAAAACCCGGCATGAACACGGAAATGAGAAAACCCGAACAGGTCTTTCCATCACAACAAGATCTGTCAACTGCGATCCTCGCTAAATAATAGCAAAAACGACTTAATGAATCGTTAATGAATTCGAAGCAGGTGTTCGACGCACCGTCAGGTACATAAAACTATTCCTTCCTTACCTCCTCCTTGCTCCACCGTCCCTTGTTTATCGGTTTCTTGGTTTTGGTCTGCTGCGGTTCTTCAGTCAAAGCCGACGAGTCCGAGTCCTCGTTTCCCGAAAGATCGATTTCCGAGTCTTCCTTTTTGTATCTGGAACAAAGGATAATTGGTTATTTGGGAACGCTAAAGCGGCTCGTTTCCCACATTTCGCGCAAATTCGAGGGTCGCCGGCCAGGTGCAGCGACGCCCGAGCAAAGAAAACGCGACTTCGCGACATTTCCCATACGCAATTCCACCCCTCACGATGACCAAAACCACCCCGATTCTCACCCCATCGTGCTCCCCTTCCAAATTTTCCTATGGGAATGGCCTATTTTCTATTCACGGCGAGGATCCAATAATCTTCTATCTTTACCTGATGGCAGGTCCCGATTAAAACGGGGTCGCAGAGGTAAACTGGCCGCCCTTCCGGAAATGCGTGACAATGACAGGAAGCGTTCCCTTAAGTGCATACGCCAAGCATATCGCCGGACGCCCGAATTTCCTCCAGTCCCAATCAAAATCGGGAGTTATTATTTATTGCGAAGCAGTTGGAGAACGAGAGAAACTGGATACGAAGCCATATGTTGGCGAGTGATCGGAACCAGACGCGCAGAAGAGGCATTTTTAGCGTCTAGTGGAAAAGCGGCCCACACTCGCCGAGATTTGTTTACAACGAGGTCGCTGCGGAGGAATGCACGACACCCACCAGACTGGCGGGAAAAATGGGTCCCGGGTTGGGGCACCCGGGGCCGAAGTTTGAGGCGCGGAGAAAGTCGGGCGGGCTTGTTGCTTCTCAAGGTCGCCGGATGATGGAGGATTTTCGGCCGGGAGAAGAGGGCAAAGGTCGCGTTCGCCGCTCCGCGGGTTTGGACCGCAGCTCGTCAGGTAGCTTCTCACGAAAAGGGTGAACATCGCAGGATTAAGATTAGTGGTCCTGGAAGGGTTCGGGTACATTGTGCCCGGAACCCTTTATTATTCGGATGATGCTCCGAGGAATTAGCCGCAGCTAGCTCCAATTAGAACAATTAGAGCTCACGGAACGCTGGACTGGGTTTATCGAGTTGACTGCGGCGATCAGCGGTTCCAGAAGTGTGGGGCACGAGGATTTAAAAAAAAAAGAGAAAAGTATTTACGTCGTTCTGAATCTAGATTTAAATATTATATCGGACAAAAATTATATCTTAACAAGTTTGTTGGATATCTGGGAGCATAAAATGACGATTTCATCTCGCGGAATGAAAAAAAAATTGTTGGAGTTATATTTAAATTGAACTTTCCTCGCCCTTGAAGTAAAGCCAAATAAATCCCGCTTCTTTGAAAAAGTTATAAAATTTGATTTTGCGATTTTTGTTTTTTACCTCTACAAAGAAAAAACCTGTGGCGCAAATAGTCCAAAAATCGAAAAAATAGAAAAATCTTTCCGAAAATAAAAAAAAGAAAAATCGAAAAATGAAGAATGGAATTGAAAATCTGGCAAATAGAAAGGTCCAAAAATTGAAAAATTGAATCAAGAAATCGAAAAGGAAACAAATTGAAAATTGGAATATCCAGAAACCGAAAAATAAAAAAAAATCGATAATCGAGTTTTCGAAAAATCCAAGGATCGAAATATAAAAAACGAAAAACGACAGTTGAAAAATAGAAAAATCGAGAAACCGAAGTTGAAACAATTCAAAAATAGGAAAATTTGAAAAACTGAGAAATCGAAACAGTGAAAAATTGAAACATCGAGAAATGAAAACCTCAAAATATCGAGAACTCGACAAACCGAAAAATCTAAAATCCGAAAAATGGAGAAATGGAAGATTCAAAAATTGAACTATCAAAAAATCGTAACATTGAAAAACAAAAAAAATGTAAAATTTAAAAATTGAAGAACACAAAAATCGAAAAGTCAAAAAGTTGAAATTGGAAAGTCGAGAAGTTGAAAAATTTAAAAATCTAGAAATCGAAGTAGTCCAAAATCGACACATTGAACAATCAAAACATCGAAACTCGATAAATCGAAAAATTGATCAATCGTTAAAACGAAAATTTGAAAAATTGAAGGAAAATTAAAGAATCAAAAAACTAAAAAAAATCCCAACCGAGTTATCGAAAAATTGAAAAATCGAGAAATCTAAAACCCGAAAAATCGAGAAATGGAAGATTCGAAAAATTGAACAATGTATTAAAAAATTTAAAAATCGTAACATTGAAAAACAAAAATAAATTTAAAATTTAAAAATTGAAGAATACAAAAATCAAAAACCAACAAAAACACGAAAAATTGAAGTATTGAAAATCTGACAATCGAAAAATTGAAAACTTGAAAAATAGAGAAATTTCAAAAGTCGAAAAAACAAAAAATCGATTAATTGAAAAATTAAAGAATCGAATGATTTTAAAATTGTAACTGAAATATGCATCTGAAAATACAGAAATCTAAGAATAAAAAAAATCGAGAAACCGTTGAAAGAATATCGAAAAACGGAAAAATCCAGAAATGGAAAAATTCCCAAAATTGAAGTGAGAATTGAAATGAGAAATCAAAAAGTTAAAAAATCGAGAAATGGAAAAATTTTAAACTTTGAAAAACCGAGAAGTTGCGAAATGGAAATTTCGAAAAATGTAACTATTAAAAAATTTAAAAATTGTAAAAATGAAAAATCAAAAAATCTAAAATTTAAAAATCGAAAATTTGAACAATTCTAAAATGTTGAAAAATTGGGAATTTGAAAATTATAAAACAGAAAAATCGAAAAGCCAAAAAGTCAGAAAAAATTAAACATCGTGAAATCGAAACATTGAAAGATCGAGAAATCAGCAAATCGAAGAGTCGAAAAATTAAAAAATCTAGAAATCGAAATAGTCCAAAATCGGCACATTGGAGAATCGTAACATCGAAACTCGATAAATCGAAAAATTGATAAAACTGAAAAATAAAAAAACGAGAAATCCGAAAAACTGAAAAATCCCAAAACTCGAATATCGAAAAACTGATCAATTGGTTAAGAAAATTTGGAAAATCAAAGAAAAATTAAAGAATCGAAAAACTGAAAAATTCCAACCGAGTTATCGAAAAATTAAAATATCGAGAATTCGAAAAGTCGAAAAATTAAAAAATCAAAAACCAAAAAAAAAATTGAAGAATTGAAAATCTAACAATCGAAAAATCGGAACCTTCAAAGATCGAAAAGTAGGAACATTAAAATATGGTAAGATTAAAATATCGCAAAATCTAAAGTCGAAAAATTGAAAAGTCAAAAAATTTATTTGGAAAATCGAAACATTTAGAAATAGAAAAATTGAAGAATCGAATAACTGAAAAATTATAAAATTGGAATATGCATCTGAAAAAGGAGAAATGGAGAAAATGAAAAAAAAATTGAGAAACCGAAGTTAAAAAAAATCCAAAATCGAAAATAGGAAAATTTGAAAAATCGAAAAAACGAACAGCGAAAAATGGAAAAATTCAGAAATGGGAAAATTCCCAAAATTGAAGTGATCAAACTTGAAAAATCGAGAAATGGAATGATTTTAAGCAGAAAAACCAAGACGTCGAGAATTGGAAAATTGGAAAAATTTAATTATTAAAAATTAAAAAATCGAAAAACTGAAAAATTAAAAAAATCTCAATAACTAAAATGTTGAAAAATTGGGAATAAAACATTTAAAAATTGAAAAGCCCAAAAGTCAAAAAAATGAAACATCGAGAAATCCAAAAAATTAAAAAATCGTAAAATTTAAAACATCGAAAAATTGAAGAACTAAAAAAACTCAACAAAAATGTAGAAAAATTGGACAATTTTTCTTTTGTATTGACATACAAAAAATTGGAAAATAGAAAAATCGGAAATCCAAAAAGTCGAAAAATTGAAACATCGAGAAATCGAAACATCAAAAAATCGCGAAATCGGAAAATCGAGAACTCGAAAAATTGAAAAATTTAGAAATCGGAATAATCCAAAAACGACACATTGAAGAATCGAAATATCGAAACTCGATAAAGCGAAAACTTGATAAAACTGAAAAATCAAAAACAAAAAAAAACAAGAAATCTCGAAAAATTGAAAAATCCCAAAACTCGAATAACGAAAAATTGAACAATCGATAAAACGAAATAAAGAATCGAAAAACTGAAAAATCCCAACCGAATTATCGGAAAACTGAAAAATTGAGAAACTGAAAAGTCGAAAAATTAAAAAATCAAAAACAAAAAAAATAGAAAAACTGAAAGGAAAATCTGACGATCGAAAAATTGAAACCTTGAAAAATCGAGAAATGGGAAAATTCCCAAAGTTGAAGTGTTGAAATGTTTAGAAATCAAAACTTGAAAAATCGAGAAATGGAATAATTTTAAACATAGAACAACCGAGAAGTCGATAAATGAAAAATTAAAAAGTCTCAAAACTAAAATGTAGAAAAATTGGAAATACAAAAATTGAAAAATAGAAAAATCGAGAACTCAAAAAGTCAAAAAATGTAAAATTTAAAAAATCGAAAAATTGAAGAATTAAAAAATCTCAAAACAAAAATGTAGAAAATTGGGAATACAAAATACAAAAAAATTGAAAAATAGAAAAATCGAAAAGCCAAAAAATCGCGAAATTGGAAAATCGAGAACTCGAAAAATTTAAAGATCTAGAAATCGAAATTGTCCAAAGTCGACACATTGAAGAAGCGAAACATCAAAACTCGATAGATCGAAAAATTGATAAAACTGAAAAATTAAAAACAAAAAAAACGAGAAATCATGAAAAATTGAAAAATCCCAAAACTCGAATATCGAAAAACTGAAAAATCCCAACCGAATTATCGGAAAACAGAAATTGAGAAATCAAAAAGTTAAAAATCAAAAACACGAAACCTTGAAAAACCAAAAAAGGGTTGAAAAATTGAGAAATTGAAAAGTCAATAAATTTAAAAATCGAAACATTTAGAAATGGAACTATGAATCTGAAAACAGAGAAATCGGAAATAAAAAAAACGAGAAACCAAAGTTAAAAAATTCGAATATCGAAAAATCGAAAACGGAAAAATTTTAAAAATCTAAAAATTGAGAAATCGAAACAACGAAAAATTGAAACATCGAAAAATAGAAACATCAAAATATCGAGAAATCGACAAACCGAAAAATCTAAAATTAAAATATCGAAACATTGAAAAATCCAGAAATGGAAAAATTCCCAAATTTGAAGTGTACTGAAAACTGAGAAATCAAAAATTTGAAAAATCGAAAACTGGAAAATTTTTAACCATTGAAAAACTGAAAATTCAAAAAATATAAAATTTAAAAAATCGAACAATTGAAGAATAAAAAAACTAAAATGTAGAAAAATTTAAACATCAAAAGACCGAGAAATAGGAAAGTCGAGAAGTCAAAAAATTGAAAAATCTAGAAATCAAATAGTCCAAAATTAACACATTGAAGAATCGAAACATGGAAATCCGATAAATCGAAAAATCTATAAAACTGAAAAAGCAAAAAAAAAAACAAGAAAGCTCGAAAAACTAAAAAATCGAACAAAAATTAAAGAATCGGAAAACTGAAAAATCCCCACCGAGTTATCGAAAAACTGAAAAATCCAGAAAACGAAAAGTCGAAAAATTAAAAACCAAAAAAATCGAAAAATCGAAACCGTGAAAAATCAAGAAATGGGAAAATTAAAATATCGAAAAATCAAAAAAGTCTAAAAGACGAAAAATCGAAAAGTCAAAAAATCGGAAAATGGATAAATTGTAAAACTGAAATTTTTCTCAAAAAATCTTGAGGTCTAGAATAGAAATTCAAAACGGATTCATCATGTTACTTTTTCACATTAAGAAATGCTTATTCGACAAAATTGTGATTGAAAGATGACATCAATCCTTGGAGGGATTAACGATTGCTGTCCTTACGATAACCTTAAAAAGTTTGCAAGATTTCAAATTCAGATCATTCGCTTGTGCAGTTTCAAAGTTAAATTGAAAATGTTGTAGATTTTTTTTTCCAAAAATCTGGATGTAGATGGTGAAAATTTAATACGGATTCATACACCACAAATGCAGGAGTAACATACACACATTTTGAGGACAATCGGTCTGGTAGTTTCTGAGAATATCTGTCAATAAAAATCCGGACAAACGACAGACGGAAACGGAAGACCTACTACTTTTGCGTACTATCGGGGTCATGAAACCTAAAGAAAACAGAAAAGGAACCAGTCGCCCGATTGACTCGATTCGAGAAGTAACAATAGTGCATTCTTTTGATCCAAAATTGATTGTGGGAACCAACGAGTTACAGTTTTAAGGGTGTTTCTCTTGAAAAAGATAAACGTTTTGGAATCACTGGCGCGACTAAACAATTTCATTTAGTTTCGTAACTACAACGCGCTCTTAAATTGTGTTGAGTTTTTTTATCTCGAGGACGCTAATCCCCATTTTATTGTTCCTCGTGTTTCTCTACATGTGGTACTTATCTGTTTAAATAAGATAATAAAACCTTTCATTACGTACACAAAGAACCAGGAGGAGTACTGCTGTATATATAAACAACCCGACGAACTTCTTTTTGCCCTCGTCGAACTCCCGGCCTTCACCTTACCTTCCATTAGCACGTCTGGAAAAAATCGGTACCACCTCAGTACCATTTCCACCAACTGACGTGCTCCTCCCGAGTGAAATTAAACCTAGCACGTGTCCTCGACATATGTGCTTTTTCTAGATGAATCGCACCTGTCGTTCAGAGGGGATGTGGGCGAGAAAGGGTCCTTGCCTTCGACTGGACATTGAACTGAACTACAGTTAGACGAGGAGTAATGAACGAAAGAATGGGGGTTGTGCACTTGATTGTCAATATGTCGTTTAATTGTTGTACGGCAGCTCCTCTTTTGCAATTAAAGCGATTTACCCCTTCGCAAGTACCCCGTTGTGCTGGCAATATGCCGCGTTTTGACACGGGGGTGTGCACAGCTGCCGGTCGTGTGTGTGTATGCGCCTACAATGGCGATGCGTGGGGCTAGACCGCATCTGCGCTGGTGTTGATGTACGCCAATAAAACCAAAATTGTGAGGTAGGCACGTGACGATTTTTTAAGTCGCGGCGATGTATGGCGGTGAATTATGGAGTTGTAATGCCGCGAGGGTCAGTGACGGCATCGCTGTTGATATATGGGTTTTCAAGCATTACTGTAACATCCGAGGCCCGAGGTGGTGCACGTAAGTGACGCGAGATGGGTAATGGGCAATCGGTTACGCCCAGAGGTCAACAGTGTAACATTCTACCAACTTTTATCTACATATTTGTAATAATAATAATAATATAAATTCTGCTGGGTACATGGGTACAAATAACATCATGTATGTGTTAGAATTGAAACAAATAAGACAATATGCAGGAGTTCTAGTTACGTCTGACGCGAATTCGCTTCCACAACGGTGGAACTAAAAAATTGCTCGAAAGAACTTCTTTGCCTCTCGTCCCTGTGCAGTCCAATAAATCACGCTTCTTTGAGAAATTGTAACAAAATTTGCAATTTTTTGTTTCCTAATAACCTTTATAAAGTAAAAACTGGTGGTGTAAATGACATTCCCGCAGCTTTTTTGACTTGAGTTTCTCGAGTTTTCAATTTTTAATTTTTCGATTTACAATTTTTTGTTTTGGGTTTTTATTTTATTTTTTCAATTATTCAATTTTGTAATATTTTGATTTTCTAATTTTTTGCTTTTTCAGTGTTCCGATTTTGTAATTTTTTGCATTTTAATTTTTTTCAACTTTTCGTTACTTAAATTTTGCGACTTTTCAATTTATCTTTGTTTCTTCAATTTTTCGATTCTTTAATTTCTCATTTCTTCGAATTTCCTACTTGCAATTCTTGGTTTCGGTTTTTCTCTTCTTTATTTTTACAATTTTTCGATGTTTCAATGTTCCAATTCATAATTTTTTTTTTCAATTTCAATTTATTCAATTTTTCGGTTTTTCAATGTTCCGATTTTCCTATTTTGATTTTTTCAATGAGAAATTATTCAATTCTTGGATTTTCAATTTGTAATGTTCCAATTTACAATTTTTTGTTTCGGTGTTTTATTTAATTTTTTTAATTATTCGATTTTGCCGTATGTATTTCGATTTTATAATTTTTTGTTACTTCAATTTTTCATTTTTTTTTATGTTTCTTCAATTTTCGGTTTTGCTTTTTTTTTTCTCGAGTGTTCAATTTTTAGTTTTACAATTTTTTCGATTCTTTAATTTTTCCTTTTTCAAATTTTCAATTTTTCAATGATCCGATTTTATAATTTTTTGTTTTTTAAAATTTTTCAATTTTTCGTTACTTAAATTTTGGGATTTTTCAATTTCCTTTTGTTCCTTCAATTTTTCGATCCTCTAATTTAATTTTTCATTTCTTCAAATTTTCTATTTGCATTTTTTGATTTCTGTTTTTCTTTCCTTTATTTTTACAATTTTTCGATCTTTCAATGTTCCCATTTTATAATTTTTTGTTTTTCCAAATTCAATTTCTTCAATTTTTCGATTTGCAATCCTTCGATTTTTTCTATTTTAACTTTTTCAATTTTTTGGCTTTTCAATGTTCCGATTTCCCAATTTACAATTTTTTGTTTCGGTGTTTTATTTTATTTTTTGAATTATTCGATTTTGCAATATGTATTTCGATTTTATAATTTTTTATTAATTCAACTTTTCATTTTTTTTGTTCTTCAATTTTCGGTTTTGCATTTTTTTTTCTCGAGTGTTCAATTTTTAGTTTTACAATTTGTGGGATTCTTTAATTTTTCCTCTTTCAAATTTTCAATTTTTCAATGTTCCGATTTTATAATTTTTTGTTTTTTAAAATTTTTCAATTTTCGTTACTTAAATATTGCGATTTTTCAATTTCCCTTTGTTCCTTCAATTTTTCGATCCTCTAATTTAATTTTTCATTTCTTCAAATTTTCTATTTGCATTTTTTGATTTCTGTTTTTCTTTCCTTTATTTTTACAATTTTTCGATCTTTCAATGTTCCCATTTTATAATTTTTTGTTTTTCCAAATTCAATTTCTTCAATTTTTCGATTTGCAATCCTTCGATTTTTTCTATTTTAACTTTTTCAATTTTTTGGCTTTTCAATGTTCCGATTTCCCAATTTACAATTTTTTGTTTCGGTGTTTTATTTTATTTTTTGAATTATTCAATTTTGCAATATGTATTTCGATTTTATAATTTTTTAGTAATTCAACTTTTCATTTTTTTTGTTCTTCAATTTTCGGATTTTGCAATTTTTTTTTCTCGAGTGTTCAATTTTTAGTTTTACAATTTTTCGATTCTTTAATTTTTCCTTTTTCAAATTTTCAATTTTTCAATGTTCGGATTTTATAACTTTTTGTTTTTTAAAATTTTTCAATTTTTCGTTACTTAAATTTTGCGATTTTTCAATTTCCCTTTGTTTCTTCAATTTTTCGATTCTCTAATTTAATTTTTCATTTCTTCAAATTTTTTATTTGCATTTTTTGATTTCGGTTTGTCTTTCCTTTATTTTTACAATTTTTCGATGTTCCAATGTTCTCTTTTATAATTTTTTGTTTTTTCAAATTCAATTTCTTCAATTTTTCGATTTGCAATCCTTCAATTCCGTTTTTCTATTTTGAATTTTTAAATTTTTTGGCTTTTTAACGTTCCGATTTTCTAATTTTCCTTTTTTTCAATGTGAAATTTTTCAATTTGACAATTTTTTGTTTCGGTGTTTTATTTTATTTTTTCTATTATTCCATTCTGCAATATTTCGATTTTATAATTTTTTGCTTTTTCAATTTCTCATTATTTTTGTTGCTTCAATTTTTGGATTTTGCAATTTTTTTTTCCTCGAGTGTTCAATTATTACTTTTACAATTTTTCGATTCTTTCATTTTTCCTTCTTCAAATTTTCAATTTTTCAATGTTCCGATTTTATAATTTTTTATTTTTTAAAATTTTGTGATTTCCGATTTTCTTTAATTTTTCGATTCTCTAATTTTTTATTTCTTTAAACTTTCCATTTGCAATTCTTGGATTCGGTTTTTAATAATAAATAAGTAAATTAAATTAAAACAATTTCAATTTTTGGAATTTTCAATTTGTAGTTTTTCGATTTGCAATTTTTTGCTTTTTCAATTTTAATTTTCTCGATCTTTCATTTCTTCAATTTTTTGATTTGCGAATTTTCAATTTTTCTTTCTTCAAGTTTTCGATTTTTCAAAGTTCCGATTTTATAATTTTTTGCTTTTTCAATTTTTCTGTTCCTTTAATTTTTCAGTTTTCACTTTTTTTGTTTCTTCGATTTTCCGATTTTATCATTTTTTACTTTTTCAATTTTTGTTTACTTCAATTTTTCAATTCTTCAAATTTTTTATTTTCAGTTCTTGGCTTCAGTTTTTTTTTCTTTATTTTTACAATTTTTTGATATTTCGATGTTCCGATTTCATAATGTTTTGATCAGTTTCAATTTTTTTTTTGTTTAATACGAAATTTTTCAATTTTTGGAATTTTCAATTTTTCATTTTTTTTTGTTTCTTCAATTTTCCGATTTTGGAATTTTCAATTTGTAATTTTCCAATTTACAATTTTTTGTTTCGGTGTTTTATTTTATTTTTTGAATTATTCGATTTTGCAATATGTATTTCGATTTTATAATTTTTTGTTAATTCAAATTTTCATTTTTTTTTGTTCTTCAATTTTCGGATTTTGCAATTTTTTTCTCGAGTGTTCAATTTTTAGTTTTCCAATTGTTTGATTCTTTCATTTTTCATTCTTCAAATTTTCGATTTTCCATGGTTCCGATTTTATAATTTTTTGCCTTTTCAAATTTTTCGTTATTTAAATTTTGCGATTCTTCAATTTTTCGATTCTCTAATTTTTCATTTCTTCAATTTTTCGATTTTTTAATGCTCCGATTTTCTAATTTGTTTTTTCAATTTGTGAAATTTTCAATTTGTAATTTTTCAATGTCTAGATTTTTTTATTTTACGTTTCTTCAATTTTGATTTACAATCTTTCTAGTTTTTAAAAATTTTTCACTTTTTCAATTTTAGAATTTTTCCATTTTTCAATTATGTACTGTTATTCGAACCTTTTCATTAAAACAATTTTTCAATTTTCCGATTTTTCAATGTTACAGTTTTCCGACTTTACAATTATTGGTTTTTCCAATTTTTCTATTCGATTCGTCTTTTCTTCTTTGATTTGCAATTTTTCGATGTTCCACTTTGCGAATAAAAAAAATGCTCTAAAAATGAACCCTAAAAAAATAAAGGAAATGAAAAAACGAGAAAAAGAAAAATCACGACCTTGAAAAATTGAGCAAACGAAAAATTAAATAAAATAAAGAAAAAAAACAACGAAAAAATTGTGAAATCGAAGAAAAAGGAAAAACGAAAAATTATGATATCAAAAAATTAGTCGAAGGAAAATAAATCCAGATTTTTCGAAAAATTATATGGTTAATTATAAGTAAAATAAAAATACAAAATTTTGTGATTTTGTGATGACGTCATCAACATTTTTACAAGTACACGTATATCAATTTGGGTATATGCAGTGTAATACTAATAATAAGTATATAATAAGAGTAAAAATTTTCGGAAAAATGGAGTGAGTCGTTCTCAATTTAATCAATACAATAAACTGCCTAACTCATTATTTTTTTAATCACCCTATATAGATAATTCTAAAAACTATGAGTGCAATAATAAAACCACAAGTATAGTGAACCAAGAGCTATAAGGTTATATGGCCATCATAAAATCATCCCATTGTGTCGAAGTTAAGTTGTTTACAATAGAAAAGGTTTTAGGGTCGTAAATAACGTGTTCACTGCAGCTCGACCGGCTCTTGTGGTTTCGTTCAGGGGCGGCTTTCACTAAATATGAAAATCCACCACTCCACTATTTCTTTACTACCTGCAGCCGCTGAGGGTTCCGAAATAACCACTCGCTTTGAAAGCCGGCCCTGTTAAATATGAGCAAGAAATGTTTAGAAGATGATTTATTGCCAACCGGTAAGCTTAGTGCGAACCACACAAAAGGGGTATTTATTTGCGGTCAACTACTTTTATGATGGCCATATAACCTTATAACTCTTGGTTCACTATATAATCATATTTTGCGAAAACCTTGCAAGAATTTTGATTTTTTTCCAAAATTCCCGACAGACGGGCGGACGGAAACGGGGGACGTACCAACAGCACAGTCAGCATTTTATCAATCCACTTTTGTCGTGAGAACGCCAATTGTGTGTTTTTTGTTTGAAAAGTTCCTCGACATTGCAGAACACCTGTATATTGTGTTGTTTATTAATAGCCACCTGACACACGCTGATAAATTGGCCATAAATTTTAATGAAAATTCTTCATGGATTATACTGATATATGTGCATTACAACGACACAATTATGTAAACTCGAGAAAATTATATCGACTTTGTAATAAACTCTATTAATGACCGCGCCGGCTATTTGCATAGAAGCTCGAATTCGAACCGAGCCGCAGCAAACCTGGAACCAACGATCTCGAAGGAATTTCGCTTCGGGAAAAAACCTGAGGCCCCACAACTTCCCCGACCCGCCGAAAAAACGGCAGATGCAAATGGTGCTGTACGCGATCCGGCGGATAATGGGCGGCGGTCCGAAAAAACTTGATCACAGTTATTTCTGATCCTATTCCTCATCCCAAAGCTATTCCCAGCCGAAAACCAGCTTTGCGAGATTAATAGCTCCAAGATAGCACTCATAAATTCCGCTCGCAAGTACCATCAACTTTTTTCGCCAACGCACCATCACCCATCAATGAAACCCGCGAGTTTAACGCTCTCGGCTCTTACATAAAACATAGTAAGGGTGGGCGGCGTGAATATGGCATCTAATTTGTACGCACTGGGAAAAAAATGTCGTCTAGAACAAAAAACCCTCCAAAAGGTGTGCCCCAACCACGCGTTTCGTCTATTCCATTCATGCGAAAAACGCCGCCCACGGGGACAGCGCTAATTCCGAGCTGTGTCAAGGCTGGGAAAAAGAAGTCTAGACATTAGCGCAGAGGAACGAAGACCCAGAAGAACTGGAGGAAGATCTAGAAGAACTAAGACAGAATGCAGAAGGATCGTCAATCAAGCTGTAGCAGTGAACATTCTTTCCCTAGAATCCCGCCACTGGTACCAGCTGATGGTCAGCGGAATCCCCGTCTTTTGAGCAAAATCGCGATGTCTGGAAGCCGGAACAATTGCAGCGAAGGCCCGTTGTTCGTTCGCAGCTGTCTTGGCGGCACGCGTCGTCTACCTTCCGCACATAAAACTGAAGGAACTCATTCAGGGGTGTTACCCTCAGGAAGTCTTCTTGGGGTCGATCGACAGATGCGTCATCTGATTCCGAGAAATTGGTGGCAAGGAATGGTACCGGGCGGGAAACGCGCGACTTATCGTTATCGAGAGGACTGACCTCTCGGGTCGCCGGAATGAGGTTGGTCTGCGGATTTTTTCCGAGTATTGTGTTCGCAATTAAATGGTCTTGTCTATGGTAGCAAGTACAAGTCGGATATCGATCGACCCGGGGAGACCATCTGCCAGAGGGGATTCAAAGGACACCTGCCGGGCCCGCATGGCCCCTCACATGTGCATAAATTACTCGAGTACTATCAACGCTGTGATAACTCAAAGTTGGTAATGGAAATGGGCGAAGAAGTAAGGGATGGGTTGTCTTGGGGACCTTTGCCATATGCCGGCAGGATGATCGAGAAAAAATTAATCAAATGGACGAGGCATGGTAATAATGGGGATAAAAAGACTGAAAATTTTACCTTTGTGCTTTAGGACCACATATTGTGTGTAAATTATGTAGTAAAAATATAATACATAAGCTACTACAACACTTATATAATCTTAACTTAAAAAATATAAATTGCAAGCCCCTTCAGGCTCAGTGAAAGGAACAAAGGTTCCATGAATCAAATGTTCATGAACACATTTTAGGCGGACGACGCCCGAATTTTAAGTTGTTATTTTGACGGGGCTAACTTAGGTTTTGGAAGTTGCTTCATGTCGAATTGACAGTTAGTAAATTTTGACGTTTTGAACTCTGTTGGATTTGGACTAATTTAAATCAAAATGAGTCACTGAAGATTAAATTGTGTTAACGATATATTTAATCTTTTACAATGGTGAACTCTGTATTACTGATAAGTAAAAGTTTTTCGATAAAAATGGAATCATTGAAAAATTGAAACATCGGAATTTTAATACATACATCGAGAAATGAAAACATTTTAAAAATCGAAAATGCGAAAGATCGAGCAATCAAAACATACAAAAATCTAAAATTAAAAAAAAAAAACATTAAAACACCGAAAAATGGAAAAATTCCCAAAATTGATGTTCAAAAGATTGAAAAACCGACATGTCGACAAATCGAAAATTCGAAAAATTCGAAAATTCAAAATCGTGAAAAGTAAAATTTAAAAATCCAAAAACTGAAATGTCCAAAAATTGAAAAATCGAAACATCCATAAACTGGAATCGAAAAGTGAAAAGGCGAGAAATTGAAAAAACATCGAGAAGTCGAAACATGATAATATCAAGAAATTGAAAAATCCAAATGGCCCAAGATCAAAATATTAAATTAGTTTTAAATAGAAAAATTTTAGGATTTAAAAAAAAACAATAATTCGAAAAATCGGTAAATTATGCATCGAAAATTCGAAACAGAAATTTCGATAAATCGTAAAAGTCGAAAAACCGAAAAATCTAAATGGCCGAAGGTCAAAAAATTAAGTTATTTTTAAATGGAAAAATTTTAGAATTAAAAAAAAATCGATAAATCGAAAATTCGAAGCATTAAAAGATTGAAAATCCAAAAAATCAAAAACCTGGAAAAATCGATTGATAGAAAATTTGCAAACGGCAAAAATTGAAAAATCGAAAAATTGAACAAAAAACTGAAAAATCCAAAAACTCAAATATCGAAAGTGAGAAATCGACAGCTGAAAAATCGAGAAGTCGAAACACCGAAAGATTGAAACTTTAAAAAATCGAAAAATTGAAAAATCAAAAACCTGAAAAATCGAAAAATTGGAGAATTGAAAAATTGGAAAGTCGAAAACTCGATTAAACGGGAAATCGAAAATTTAGAAACGCCAAAAATTGAAAAATCGAAACATCCAAAAACTGGAATCGAAAAGTGAAAAGTCAAAAGGCGAGAAATTGGAAAATTGAAAAAACCTCGAGAAATCGAAACATGATGATATCGAGAAATCAAAAAATCGAAAAATTCAAATCGCCCAAGATCAAAAAATTAAATTATTTTTGAATCGAAGAATTTTAGAATTAAAAAAATCGATAAATCGAAAAATGGGGAAATTGAACAATCGAAAATTCGAAACAGAAATTTGGATAAATCGTAAGTCGAAACACCAAAAGATTGAAAATTTTAAAAATCAAAAATCTGGAAAATCGAAAAATAGGAAACTCGAAAAATCGATTAATCGAGAAATTGAAGTCAGAAACGCCAAAAATTGAAGAATCGAAACATCAAAAAACTGGAATCGAAAAGTGAAAACTCAAAAGGCCGAGAAATTGAAAAAACATCGAGAAATCGAAAAGTCGAAAAACCGAAAAATCCAAATGGCCCAAAATCAAAAATTTAATTATTTTTAAACAGAAAAATTTTAGAATTAAAAAAAATCGATAAATCGAAAAATCGGGAAATTGAATAATCGAAAGTTTTTGGGTTTTTTAGTTTCTCTATTTTTAATATAGTGAACCAAAAGCTATAAGGTTATATGGCCATCATAAAAGTAGTTGACCGCAAATAAATACCCCCTTTGTGTGGTTCGCACTAAGCTTACCGGTTGGCAATAAATCATCTTCTAAACATTTCTTGCTCATATTTAACAGGGCCGGCTTTCAAAGCGAGTGGTTATTTCGGAACCCTCAGCGGCTGCAGGTAGTAAAGAAATAGTGGAGTGGTGGATTTTCATGTTTAGTGAAAGCCGCCCCTGAACGAAACCAGAAGAGCCGGTCGAGCTGCAGTGGACACGTTATTTACGACCCTAAAACCTTTTCTATTGTAAACAACTTAACTTCGACACAATGGGATGATTTTATGATGGCCATATAACCTTATAACTCTTGGTTCACTATATTTCGATTTACAAATTTTCCATTTGTGAATTTTTGTTTTTTCAATTTTTCGAGTTGACACTTTTCCATTAATTTGAGTTTTTCTAGTTTTTACTCTTAAATTTTTCAATTTTACAATTTTTGAATTTTTGAATTTTGCACTTCCCCAATTTTTCAATTTGTAGATCCAACTGGCCCAAGATCAAAAAATTAAAATTATTTTTAAATAGAAAAATTTTAAAATTACAAAAAAAATCGATAAATCGAAAAATCGGGAAATTGAATAATCGAGAATTCGCAACCTCGTAAGTCGAAGCACCTAGAGAAAAATTGGAAAATTGAAAAACTGAAAAATTGGAAAGTCGAAAAATCGAAACATTCAAAAACTGGAATCCAAAATTGAAAAATCAAAAACCTGGAAAGTCGAAAAATTGGAGAATTGAAAAACTGAAAAATTAGAAAGTCGAAAAATCGATTCATGGAGAAATCTAAAATTTAGAAACGCTATAAATTT
Organism: Zophobas morio; assembly: GCF_036711695.1. NCBI lineage: Eukaryota > Metazoa > Arthropoda > Insecta > Coleoptera > Tenebrionidae > Zophobas > Zophobas morio. The sequence continues at coordinate 3,039,135 of NW_026972112.1, forward strand.
GAAAAATCCAGACATCCAAAAACTGGAATCGAAAAGTGGAAAGTCAAAAACGCGAGAAATTGAAAAATTGAAAAAAATCGAGAAATCGAAAAGTCGAAAAACTAAAAAATCCAAAATGACCCAAGATCAAAAAATGTAATTACTTTTAAGCAGAAAAATTTTAGAATTAAAAAAAAATCGATAAATCGAAAAATTGAACAATCGAAAACCCTAGAAAATCGAAAAATTAGAGAATTGAAAAACTGAAAAATTGGAAAGTCCAAAAATCGATTCATCCAGAACTCGAAAATTCAGAAACCCCAAAAATTGAAAGATCGAAACATCCAAAAACTGGAATCGAAAAGTGAAAAGTCAAAAAGCGAGAAAAATCGGAAAATTGAATAATCGAAAATTGGAAACGGAAATTTCGATAAATTTTAAAAATCAAAGCATCAAAAGATTGCAAATTTAAAAAATCGGAAAACTGAAAAACTGAAAAATTGGAAAGTAGAAAAATCGATTAATCGAGAAATCGAAAACACCAAAAATTGAATTTGAAAAATCCAAACATCCAAAAATGAAAAGTCAAAAACAACGGGAAATTGAAAAATTGAAAAAACATCGAAAAATCGAAACATGATAAGATTGAAAAGTCGAAAAACCGAAAAATCCAAAATGGTCCAAGATCAAAAAATTAAATTATTTTTAAACAGAAAAATTTTAGAACTAAAAAACAAATCGATAAATCGAAAAATCGGGAACTTGAACAATCGAAAATTCGAAACAGAAATTCGAAGCACCAAAAAATAAAAAATTTAAAAAATCGAAAAATCAAAAACCTGGAAAATCGAAAAATTAGAAAGTCGAAAAATCGATTAATCGAAAATTTAGAAGCGCCAAAAATTGAAAAATCGAAACACCCAAAAACTGGAATCGAAAAGTGAAAAGTCAAAAAGGAAAGAAATTGAAAAATTGAAAAAACATCGAGAAGTAGAAACATAAGATTGAAAAGTCGAAAAACTGAAAAATCCAAAATGGACCAAGATCAAAAAATTAAATTATTTAATTATTTTTAAACGGAAAAATTTTAGAATTAAAAAACAAATCGATAAATCGGGAACTTGAACAATCGAAAATTCGAAACAGAAATTCGAAGCTCCAAAAAATTGAAAATTTAAAAAATCGAAAAACTGAAAAATTGGAAAGTCGAAAAATCGATTAACCGAGAAACCGGAAATTGTAAAAACATCGAAAAATTGAAAAACTGAAAAATTGGAAAGTCGAAAAATTGAACAAAAAAACCTGAAAAATCCAAAAACTCATCGACAAATCGAAACGAAAATTTTGATCTTTCTTCCAAAAAATCTCGATGTCTAGAATAAAAATTCAAGACGAATTTATAACCCGCTAGTAAATGAATATGTTACGGCTTAACATTTAAACAACATTTATTCCACAACATTGTAAGATGACGTCATCAATTCCTGAAGGGCATGAACGGATAAATGTTGATTAATGATTTACCATGATCACGATACCGTTAAAAGGTTGCAAGATTTCAAAGCATTCAATTTTGCTATTCCAAAGTCAAATCATAAAATGTTATACAATTTTCCCCCAAAAATCTCGATGCCTAGAGTAAAAACTCAACAAGGATTCATAAACCACAAGTTGAGGACCGCGTTATTTTATAAAATTTAAAAACAATTTATGTACTAACTATGTCTATTATGCTAACAAAAATCGATACGGACCGCAGACGGACAGACAGATGGATACGGGAGACTTATTTTATCAGTTACTTTTCCAATACAATTTGGATTTTTTGCGAAAATTTAGATGTCTACAGGAAAAACTCAACGGATTCATACACCACAAGTGCAGGCGTATATTATTGTAAAACCGTTAAATAATTTTAATGTAACATCTTTTGACATGATGTCATCAAATTGTTGGTGGGGACGATTAGCAAATGCATATAAAATTTGACAACAATCGGTCCGGTAGTTTCGGAGATTTGGCCAAGTATTGACTTAGCTCAAGTCACAGAAATTCCTTTATGTGTTATCTTCGTCGTCACTTCATATGTAAGTGTCAATTGTTTAGACAGATGTGAAAAATTGAACTTATCTGCGACGTTCAAAAACTCCGTAATGTACCATCAAACAGCTAAAGCCACAAACAAAAAAAGTTTGCCTTGGGGCACCAGATCTGTTTTCCAATTAAAAGTGGATAATACAAAGTCACCTTTTTTAATGTTATTTAATAATGCAAAGCTTTCCACAATACAGGATATCTCATCATTTAGCAGCTCTTTCCTAGTTACATAATATTAACAACCTGAAAAAAATCTACAACACTCGGTATCACACCAGTGCTCAATTACACGCTCGTTCACGGAATCAACACACTTTTCAAGCGCAACTATTTACTAATTCTCAAAGTACGAATTTGCCTTCCACAAAGAGATAATCATCTATTACGCACATCACTCGGAAGTCAGAACTTAACCCGCAGAAGCCGAATTCAATTAAAAAAAGCCATTACGTCAAGCAATTTATTCGCAAGATTGTCCATCATCCATAATAACACCTAATCACCACCGTCATCATCGTTAACCCTTTTTCTTCCTTTTGTCCCACCTCTTCCGCCGCACACATTCCCACAATGTGTAAGTCGGTACCGAGGGTTGATGTTGTTTTTCGGCTTCTTTTGCTTCTAATTTATAACACGTTCTATATTTCTATAGGTTAGTGAAGCGCGTTCAATGGACCAGAACGAGAAAAAACAGCCGGCGAAGCCTCTAGGCGGAACGACCTCTAGACTGTCGTTGCGAAGAAAGAGGAAGAAAACCCAAAGTCGGCGGGATTGTGCTATAAATAGTGCGGTACGAACAATGGGGCAGATTTTCCGTTCCTGGAAGCGGCGGTATTGTCGCAAGGACCCCAGGCGGAGCGACTTCTGGACCGTTTGAGGCGAAATCCGAAAAGTCGACTATAAATAGTGATGTACAAACAATGAGGTTTTTCGTTTCTGGTAATGACGAAATTCCGAGAAGGGGCCAGCCTTGCTTAGTCCTTCACAAGATTCACAAGTTTACCGAACGAAATTATCAAAATAAAAAATTCGATAAGAAATGGGGTCCAAATGTAAACACAAGTAAGCAGCGTTGCGTATCCTCCTGATAATTTTTTATCATTTCCTGTTGGCTCCGAAGTAAAAAAGTCGGCGATCCCCAGTCCACCTCCGCATCTTATGAATTACATAATTCGCGCGCTTGCCGCGCTAATTTCATTCAAGCTTATTCAACAAATTACTCAGCGCGCCTTCCCATTGGCAAATTCAAATCGGTAAACAAATTCAATTTTGCGAATGATGTCACGGCGACCGTTTCTCCGGTAAACGGTGCAGGCCCGCCGCCGACCCCCTTCCCGGCGCGCCCGGGGGCTGCAGCCCCCTTCGCCGCACTGCCGGAAACAAAGGAGTGCGTCGTTGCCGTTTGACACGCTTGACATTGACAGTTACGCAACGGCGACCGGACCGCGGCGAAAATTTTTCGCTTTTCGGCTTTTTCACCGCCATTTTGCCGGGGGTCGAAACATCCCGCGAGCGAGGTGTCGGCATTCCTGGCGGCCGACCGGTTCGCCGGCCGCCGATGTCCGCTTTTGGATAAGTCCGGAGAGGTTAGGGTACTTACAGGTCGTGGTGCGAGTGGTAGTAGTGCGCCATATCCACGAGGGAGCCCCGTGGGGCTGATGCACACACGTAAAGCACTCGCCGTGTTTACTTCGGTTCGACGACGGTTGATCACACGCGCCACTGCTGGACTGCGCTGGGACAGGCGGTGGGAACGGCGAAGACGTTTGGGATTCGGAGCTAGAGGCGCGTTTGACAGAGGGGGGACCTGCGCACTGGCGACGACGGCAGGGACGGACTCGGACGAGACGGGAAATGCGGTCCTTGGGTGATCACCGAGATGGTTAAGATGGGTAGGGACACTTGGCATATTTACGACTGAATTGTTTTCAGCTAGGGTCACAAGTGTCATTAAAATGTCAATAAGTTGGGGACATTCAACGTGACAAGCAGTAAAAGCGTTGAAAGTGACAGATTGACGTGGTATTATTGACAAACAGTTGTTCATTAAAAAAAAGCGTAAAAGTGACTATTAATGATTGAAGCAAATTATTTTGTTGAAAAATCTGCGTTATTGGCAGCAATGTTACTGTCTAGTGTGTCAGTTCACCAACAAACGTGTTTGGAAGATGGCAGGTAGCGGCTTGGTGTCATAAATGTCAATTTCACGATTAAGTATACCATTTCAATATGTTGTCAACTTAACAAACAAAAAAAAATGATAATTTATGGCAAGCTGCCGGCAATAGACCTTCAACGCAGAATAAACACTAAACTTAGGTTAAATTTATTATAATAGTTATTTATGTTACAAGTGTTGAAAACGGTCCATTGCATTACGAACGGGAATACGGCGCGAGACGCAGTCGAGCGCTGTATGTAAGTGAGTAATGCAATGGAGTTTTCACACGAGTATCATACAATATTTTTTGCGCTGCCTTTTTGAAAAAATAACATTTTTCAATCGCTAAAAGAATAAATATTACTGAACCGAAATTATGTTGGTATTGAATTTATAGTGAACCAAGAGTTATAAGGTTATATGGCCATCATAAAAGTAGTTGACCGCAAATAAATACCCCTTTTGTGTGGTTCGCACTAAGCTTACCGGTTGGCAATAAATCATCTTCTAAACATTTCTTGCTCATATTTAACAGGGCCGGCTTTCAAAGCGAGTGGTTATTTCGGAACCCTCAGCGGCTGCAGGTAGTAAAGAAATAGTGGAGTGGTGGATTTTCATATTTAGTGAAAGCCGCCCCTGAACGAAACCACAAGAGCCGGTCGAGCTGCAGTGAACACGTTATTTACGACCCTAAAACCTTTTCTATTGTAAACAACTTAACTTCGACACAATGGGATGATTTTATGATGGCCATATAACCTTATAGCTCTTGGTTCACTATATTACCAAATACGTCAAATACCACTAACGGTTTTTTTAATTAACAAGAACTACTAACAAACAGTAATAACATAATAGTTGTCAACAACATAAACCAAACCACCGAATAGTGTCAACTGTCAAATTACTACAAATCCAAATTTTGATCGACAAATTCCCCTATTTAAGATTACAACCTAAATTGCGCTTTTTTAAAATTTCGAGCCACTTTTTGTTATAATAATTTTAGATACATGATTATCAATTAGTAGTAATTACTTTGTGATAAACAATTTATTTTTTCAAAGCTTAAATTCCTCGTTTGTATTTTGCAGCACTAGATCCTTTTTCATTGCCATTGCGACACGCCACGCGTCAACGTAAAATGTCAATTACAACTATGGCAGCGCAAAAACATACTTTTTATAAACATATTTTTATACTTTTGATTGGCAGCAATTCTTTTATTCTTCTTTTCATGTACGCAACTTATTAAAATTTTCATTAATAAATTATTTGCTAATAACAGATCCAGGGGCGGCTCGTGACCTGAGAAGTTTATGACGCAAAGCACAAGATGGTTTGGTGGTATTTTGGCAAAAAATGGAATTTAGAAACATTTTCAACTTTTGGCTTTTTCAATTTTTGGATTTTCTGAATTTTGGCGCCCATTTTCGAGTTTTTTGGTTTTATGATTTCTAGTTTTTCGATTTTTATTTTGCTATTTAAAAATTTTGATTTATCAACATTAGATTTTTTCAATTTTTTAATTTACAGTTTTTCGATTTTACAGTTAGCTCGATTTGCCAATTTCTAGATCGTTTGTTCAGTTTTTGGGTTCTCCAGTTTCTCGATTTCAAATTTTCCATTTTTGAATTTTTGTTTTTTCAATTTTTCGACTTGACGGTTTTCCAATTTGAGGTTTTCTAGATTTCAGTCTTTAATTTTTCAATTTTACAATTTTGCAATTTTTCAATTTGTAGATATATATTTTAATTTTTCCCTATTTCAATTAATCGAGATTTCAGTTTTTAATTCAGCTTTTAGATTTTTCGACTTCTCAGTATTTTAATGTTTTACTTTCCAGATTCTAATTTTTAATTTAAATAATTCATAAAGAACAAATTTATTAAAACTAAAATTTCATGATTTTGCAGTTTTTGTATTTAAATTTTTCTTCATTAACTTTTAATTGATTTCACCGCGTTTATTTATGTTGTGTTGACTGATATTTTTTTAATAGCAACAATTTTTGAGTTTATAAAAATTCTTGAGTTTTCCGATTTTGCAATTTTTCGAATCTGTTTTAAGTTTTTCAAAGTTTCTATTTATGAGCTCCTGAATTTTTCAATTTTTCGATTTTATAGTTACTTAGATTTTTAACTTTTTCGATTTCGAATTTTCTAGTTTTTAATTTTTCGAATTTTTAGATTTTCAATTTTGCAAATTTCGTCCTTCAGTTTTTCGATTTGCAATTTTTCGTTTCTTGGATTTTTCTATTTTCTAAGTTTCCGGTTTTTTTATCAATTTTTCGTTCTTTCGATTTTTCAATTTGTAGATATTTTAATTTTCCTTTATTTTAAATAAACGATAATTCAAATTTTCACGTTTTCAATTTTTTGATTTGCAGTTTTTTTAGATTTTTCAAATTTCAGTTCTTGTTTTTACATTTTTAAATTTTGGACAAAAAGAACAAGTTTATCCAAAAAATTAAAAAATGTTATTAATAATCATACAATTTTTTGGTTTTACGATTTCCAGTTTTTTGAGTTTTCAATTTTAAGTTTTGAAAATTTTTGATTTAAAATCAACATTTGAATTTTTCAATTTTTTAATTTACAGTTTTTCGATTTTACAGTTAGCTCGATTTGCTAATTTCTAGATTGTTTATCCAGTTTTTGGATTTTCCAGTTCCCCGATTTTTAAAATTTTGATTTTGAAATTTTCCATTTGTGAATTGTTTTTTTTTTCAATTTTTCGACTTGACACTTTTTTGAGTTTAGATTTTCTAGTTTTCGACTTTAATTTTTCAATTTTACAATTTTTGGAATGTTTTATTTTTTGATTTTGTAATTTTTCGATATTTGAATTTTTCAATTTGTTGATACATATTTCAATTTTTCACTATTTCAATTAATCCAGATTTCAGTTTTTAATTTAGCTTTTAAGTTTTTAAACTTCTCAATATTTTAATGTTTCAATTTCCCAGATTTTAATTTAAATTTAAATAATTTAAAAAGAACAAATTTATTAAAACTGAACTTTTATGAATTTTCAGTTTTTAGATTTTTCAGTTTTTGTCTTTAAATTGTTAACTAATTAATTTTTAATTGATTTCACAGCGTTTATTTATGTTGTGTTGATTGACATTTTTTTAATAGCTACAATTTTTGAGTTTTTAAAAATGCTTCAGTTTTCCGATTTTGCAATTTTTCGAATCTGTTTTAAGTTTTTCAAAGTTTCTGTTTATCAGCTCTTGAATTTTTCAATTTTTCGATTTTATAGTTATGTACTTAGATTTTTAACTTTTTTGATTTTACAATTCGTCGCTTTCGAGTTTTCTAGTTTTCAATTTTTCGAATTTTTAGATTTTCGATCTTACAAATTTTCGTTCCATCAGTTTTTCGATCTGCAATTTTTCGTTTCTGGGATTTTTGGATTTTCTAAGTTTCCGATTTTTTTATCAATTTATCGTTCCTTCGATTTGTCGATTTTTCAATTTGTAGATATTTTAATTTTCCTTTATTTGAATTAAACGATAATTCAGATTTTCACGTCTTCAGTTTTTTGATTTGCAGTTTTTTTAGTTTTCAATTTTTAGCTTTTAAATAATCATGTTCTCGTTTTTGCATTTTTAAATTTTGGATAAAAAGAACAAGTTTATTCAAAAAATTAAAAATTATTATTAAAAATCCTACAATTTTTTGGTTTTACGATTTCCAGTTTTTTGAGTTTTCAATTTTAAGTTTTGAAAAATTTTGATTTAACATCAACATTTGAATTTTTCAATTTTTTAATTTACTGTTTTTCGATTTTACAGTTAGCTCGATTTGCTAATTTCTAGATTGTTTATCCAGTTTTTGGATTTTCCAGTTTCCCGATTTTTAAAATTTTGATTTTGAAATTTTCCATTTGTGAATTGTTTTTTTTTAATTTTTCGACTTGACACTTTTCCGAGTTTAGATTTTCTAGTTTTTGACTTTAATTTTTCAATTTTACAATTTTTGGAATGTTTTATTTTTTGCTTTTGTAATTTTTCGGTATTTGAGTTTTTCAATTTGTTGATATTTCAATTAATCCAGATTTCAGTTTTTAATTTAGCTTTTAAGTTTTTAACTTCTCAATATTTTAATGTTTCATTTTCCCAGATTTTAATTTAAATTTAAATAATTTAAAAAGAACAAATTTATTAAAACTGAAATTCCATAATTTTACAGTTTTTGGATTTTTCAATTTTTGTGTTTAAATTTTTCTTAATTAATTAAGTTTTAATTGATTTCACCGCGTTTATTTATGTTGTGTTGACTGACATTTTTTAATAGCAACAATTTTTGAGTTTTTAAAAATTCTTCAGTTTTCCGATTTTGCAATTTTTCGAATCTGTTTTAAGTTTTTCAAAGTTTCTATTTATCAGCTCCTGAATTTTTCAATTTTTCGATTTTATTGTCACTTAGATTTTTAACTTTTTCGATTTTCACTTTCGAGTTTTCTAGTTTTCAATTTTTCAATTTTTCCAATTTTTAGATTTTCGATCTTGCAAATTTTCGTCCTTCAGTTTTTCGATTTGCAATTTTTGGTTTCTTGGATTTTTCGATTTTCTAAGTTTCCGGTTTTTTATAAATTTTTCGTTCCTTGGATTTTTCGATTTTTCAATTTGTAGATATTTTAATTTTCCTTATTCGAAATAAACGATAATTCAAATTTTCATGTCTTCAATTTTTTGATTTGCAGTTTTTTAGTCTTTTCAAGTTTTAACTTTTAAATAATCATGTTCTCGTTTTTGCATTTTTAAATTTTGGACAAAAAGAACAAGTTTATTCAAAACATTAAAAAATGTTATTAATAATCATACAATTTTTCGGTTTTACGATTTCCAGTTTTTTGAGTTTTCAATTTTAAGTTTCGAAAAATTTTGATTTTAAATCAACATTTGATTTTTTCAATTTTTTAATTTACAGTGTTTCGATTTTACAGTTAGCTCGATTTGCCAATTTCTAGATCATTTATTCAGTTTTTGGATTTTCCAGTTTCCCGATTTTTAATATTTCCATTTTCAAATTTTCCATTTGTGAATTTTGGTTTTTTCAATTTTTCGACTTGGCAGTTTTCCGATTTTAGGTTTTCTAGTTTTCAATTTTAATTTTTTAATTTTACAATTTTTGGAACTTTTAATTTTTTGATTTTATAATTTTCCGATATTTCAATTCGAACAAATCGTGCTCCTTTCATAAATTACAAAAAATACCGAGGAATCGAACAACCAAAAAAATCCAGAAATGAAAAATTTTAAAAATCGAAAATTGAAAAACCGAAAAATCGAAATCGAAAAATTGAAAAACTGAGATTTTGAAAAATTCCCAAAATTGAAATGTTGAAAAATGGAGAAATCGAAAACTTGAAAAATCGAGAAATCAAAAAAATGAAAAGTCGAAAATTTAAAAACCCAAAAATTGAAAAAAGTTAAAAAATCGGAAATTGGAAACACCAAATAATCGTAAAATCGAAAAATGGAAAAATCGTTAATATAAAATTTTAAAAATCGAAGAACTAAAAATCAAAAAACTAGAAATCGAGAAATCAAAAAAATTGAAAGTCGAAAATTTAAAAATCCAAAAATTGAACAAAGTTTAAAATCGGGGATTCGAAACAAAAAAATCGTAAAATCTAAAAATGAAAAAACCGAAAAATTGAAGAGTCAAAAACTAAAAAATCGAAAAACTGAAATATCAAAAAATTGGAAAATCGTAAAATCGAGAAATCGACAAATTAAAATTTCAAAAGATTGAAAAATCTAGAAACCCAGAAGGCGAACAATCGAAAATTGAAAAATTTGAAATTGAAACATTTAACTTAAAAAACCCGATAAATCGAAAAATTAAAAAATCGATACGTCGAAATATCAATAAATTGGAAAATCGGAAAACTGAAAATTGAAAATTTTAAAAATCAAAAAATTTAAAAACCGATATATTTAAAAGGGAGAAGTCGAAAAATTGAAACTTCGAGAAGTATGCAGAATTTAAAAAAACGAAAAATTAAAATGTTGAAAAATTGAAAAATCGAAATACAGAAAATTCCCAAAATTGAAAAATCCTGATATTGAAACACCGAAAACTTGAGAAATCCAAAAATTGAAAAATCGAGAAATCGAAAAGTAGAGAAACAAAAAATCGAAAAATCGGGACATCGAAAAGTCGAGAAATCAAAGAATCGCTTAATAGAGAAATTGAGAAAAGGAAAAACCGAAAATTTCGAAACGTCAAAAATTGAAATATTGAAGAATCGAAAAACTGAAATCGTAAAACTGAAATATCGGAAAATCGACAAATCGAAAAATAAAAAACCGAGAAATCGAAAATTCGAAAAATCGAGAATTTGAAGAATCAACAAATTGAAAAATCCTCAAACTAAAACGTTGAAGAATTGAAAAACCGAAAAATTTAAAAGAGAAAATTCGAAAAACGGAGAAATTGAGAAATCGAAATTAAAAAATTGAAACATCTAGAAATCGAAACATCAAAAGATTGTAAAATTGAGAAGCCCAGAAGCTGAACAATCGAAAACAGAAAAATTTGAAATTCAACTTAAAAACCCGATAAATCGAAATATTGAAATCTCGATAAATTGGAAAATCGGAAAACTAAAAACAGAAAAATTTAAAAACCAAAAATTCAACACTTGAAAAATCAAAAATTTTAAAAATCAAAAAATCGAAAAACTGAAAAATCTATAAGCTACAAGTCGAAACATCAAGAGATAGAAATATCTAAAATTTAGAAAAACGAAAAATTAAAATGTCGAAAAATTAAAAAATCTAGAAATCAAAAAATTCGAAAAATAGAAAAATCGAGAAATCGAAAAGTAGAGAAATCAAAAATATTGAAGAAGCGTAAATATGTATGAAATATCGGAAAATCGATAAATCGAAAATTCGAAAAATTGAGAATTTGAATTATCGACAAAATGAAAAATCTTCAAACTCAAATGTCGAAAATTGAAAAACCGAAAAATCTAAAAGCGAGAAGTCGAAAAATCGAAAGATAAAGATATCGAAACATCGAGAAAGTGAAAAATCGAGCATTAAAAAATTCGAAAAATTGAAAATTGAAAACCGAAGTACTGAAAACCCGAAATACCGAAAAATCGAAATATCTAAAATTAAAAAAAAAAAACGAAAAATTGAAGAATCGAAAGATTGAATTAAGTAATCAAAACACCAAAAAATCAAAACATTGAAAAATTGAAATATCGAAAAATCGCAAAATTGAAAAATCCAACAACCGAAACATCGACAACTTTGAGAAATCGAAAACTCAAAAAATGAAAAAGTCGAAAAGTCGGGAAATCGAAAATTTCGAAATGCCAAAAGTTTATCCGACGGAATTTTGAGGTAACGCCATCAATTTTTTGGGAGGGGATAAACGAATAAATTTTACCCAACGATTTTCCATGATTACGATAACCTTAAAATGTTTACAAGATTTCAGAGCAATCGGTTTTGCAGTTTCAAAGTCATAATGCAAAATATTGTTATTCAGTTTTGAGTTTTTTCCAAAAATTCTGAATGTTTAATATACATTTTGGAAATGACGTCATCTCATTAGCCAAATTTTAGTTAGCATGTAACCTACATGATACTCCTAATATACACACAAAATGTGACAACAATCGGTCCAGTAGTTTCGGAGATTACTTGTCTAATATAAATGGGTACAAACACTAGACAGACCGACAGACGGAAATGGCAAACCAGTTTTTTCGTACTTTAGAGGTCATGACACGTCGAGAAAATACAAAAGTGGCAAGTCGGCCGATGGACTCGATTACTATACTTCCTTAGCTTACGCTCGGGAAGTAAAAATCGAAAAATTGAGCTGGAAACTCAAAAAAAATGCAAATCAAAATATTGGAGAAAGGAAAATCAAAAAGTTGCCAGTCGAAAAATGGTACGCCACTGCTTCCGATAAGATGATCGGCTAACGGTGGCTGATTCTTTTTATAAATATTATCATCACACTGTTAATGTATGTTTAGCAGTTGCCTCTGTTTAAATTTTAAGTCACACTTAGCCACATAATAATAGGAACTATTGTTGTTACAGTTATTTCCACAACAAACAACTGTCACTTTAATTGATGCAACCGGCTATGGAATATTTTTTAAAATATATACAAATATCTTCTAAAATAAAACTTACAAAAGCGCTAAAATGTTTCGTAAACAAGTTTTAAACAGATAAATATTTTATGACAAATTGTGATTAGCCGGTCAAGGTGAACCGATGTTCGATTGAATCCGGCCCTGTCCAGGGGGATGAACCTGGTACCTGATGACCCACCTTGGAATGCGTCATCGCGCGGGGTGCCCGCTGGTACTGGCGGGAAACAACGAAGGTCATTATGTCTTCGGCTCCCATTATTACATAACTCGAGAACCATCGACCAATATTCCCGGAAATTGGGTCCCTCATTACCGGAAACGCACATGTCTGTACCGCGAGTAATTTACATCGAAAGGAACAGCTAAAGTGCATAGGAAGTACCGTGGGAGAATCCGTAATTGCTTTCCCGTCGCCCATATGGGTCGATGGTAAACAAAGAATGACAGGTGTTTGAAACACGCGCACCGCTGGTGCCAATGTGGCGCCGCGAGCCGCCAAAATCCCCATAAGTTACTAAGTTTTTATTGGTAGGTGTAACTTCACGTTTAGTTGATTCTATATTTATTTTTTTGTCTATTTTTAAATCAGTAGTTGAGTAAGGCCGTCGTAAATTAGTTTTAATTTGAAAATCGAACCGTAAAATGTCCAAAGTAACAGACAGACCGAACAGTTATCAAACTTATAAGTTGGTTATTGTGGGTGGAGGAGGTGTCGGAAAGTCCGCAATAACGTTACAATTTATACAGGTAATTGCATGAATCACGATTATGTTTCCCTTTGTGAGGTCCCGACCGGGAAAAGGCCGTGTTCTGGCGAACAACCAGGTGTTGTTGTCCCTAATTACACTTTTCTTTATATGGAGTGAAGTGCGATTAACCTTGCATTAAATCCCACACCAGCCATCTGACACACTTCAAACGATTTCAGAGTTATTTCGTGACGGACTACGACCCGACAATCGAGGACTCCTACACCAAACAATGTGTCATCGACGACATTTCCGCCAAACTAGACAGTAAGTGCCCCCACAACCAAAACCGCTCCTAACCCCCAAGCGTTACAGTCTTGGACACCGCCGGCCAAGAGGAGTTCTCCGCCATGCGGGAGCAATACATGCGCTCAGGTGAAGGCTTCCTCTTGGTCTTCTCCGTGACCGAACGCTCGAGCTTCGAGGAAATCTACAAATTCCACCGGCAGATCCTTCGAGTCAAAGACCGCGACGAGTTCCCGATGCTCATGGTCGGCAATAAGGTAACACACGACCGGTTCTCGCCCCTCTTTAATCTCGTTCGCACAGGTGGATCTCGAGCACCAACGGGTCGTTTGGCAAGAGGAGGCCCAGCAGCTGGCCAGACAATTAAAAATTCCGTACATTGAATGCAGTGCCAAAATGAGGATGAACGTGGATAATGCCTTTTACGAACTGGTCCGCGTCGTGCGGAAATTCCAGTTGTCGGAAAGGCCGCCTTTGAAACCCGGGTACATCAAAAGAAACAAGAAAAAGTGCTGCATGCTGTGAGCCTGCACAACGCTTATTTTTGTGTACATCACTTAAGGTTTTTATTATGATAATTACACGTAATTAGGACATATCTGCACAGTTTTGCGTTGCGAGGCGGAGGTTGGACAAATGGGGCTGAGGCGGGCTGGTTTTGGGAAATTTAACACTTAGGTTGGCGACAGTGGCTTAGTTTGTTTATTTTTGAGTCTGTGTCTTTAAGGCGAAGTTGGCGCTGGAGAGGTTGACATTTACACGTTTTTATATAGAAAATTTGTTACAAATTTTGCAATAATCAGTTTAGCTGTTGTAGATAGTGGTTGTTATACTTGTGCTAAAGATGCAGTGACACTAATTTATTCCACTGCAGACACAAATTAGGCAAATTAGGTCCTTATGTAATCTGCAGATTAAAACGTTGCGCATTGATTTCAGTTATTAACAATTTATAAACACTTTCTTAAATCATAAATTCAATTCAGTTTTGTCAGAGGTTTGTCCATTTTAGTTCATTCGTTAATTAGTTGGCTTTGACATATAATGGCGCAGTTTACATAACCTTTATTTGCATTGGACTAATAGCTTGTAAGTATTAAACAATTCTTTCTTAATTGATATTTTGAAAAGCTTTTTTGCAATTTTCACTGTTCATACACTATGATAGACAAAATTTTTGTTTAGAGTAGGCCGTGATCATCGCACGTGGGGTATGACAGATGGTGGAAAGAAAAAGGATAAACTTACGTGTACTTATCACAGTCTTTCTTTATCTAAAATTTTGTAGGTCATAGTTATTTTATACAACGAAAATTTGATATTTCTTTTTCAGACAATTATACCATGAGTGACATCCATATTTACGATTAAATGACTTAATTTAAATAAAAATTGGTTTAACATGATGTTTATAATCACATGGAACCATACCGCCCACCTAGAATTTGTATTATTAAAACTATAGTCAAAATATTGCAAGAAGTCGCTCGAAAAAAAAGTCGTGACAACCACGCTGTTTACGGCCACTACGTCAAGCGACTTCTTGCAATATTTTTAGTATAGCAGCTGCCATGAAGAGATTAAAAAGGACTTAATTGCAACAACTCATTTACTCATTTGGTAGTAGTGCCTACATCTACTATATCTGTGATTTATTTCTTTGCAACAATATCAAAAACATAGTTAATACAGATTAATTTTTTTTTGCTTCAGGAAAAGTTTTAATCACTTTTTGATGTTTACATTACATGGATACAATATACAGTGTGTGTCACTTTAAGCAAGCGTTTGTTAGAGGCTTCCAATAACCACTTTTGGAAACTGAAGGTCAGTATTCACCAATTCCTGGTCTCTACTATACCGTCTAACAATAAGTTCGATCTTTGTAAGAGATTTGTTAAACAATGTGGGGAAGTATGAGGTGAAACACGCTGTATATTAATGTTTCTGCAATATTTGTTCATCTATGAGCTGTCATTCACATCACAAGTCAAAGTGAGATCAAAACTAAAAGAGTGAAAATCAGAATAAAAAAATCTGTGATAGCGTTCTTGTGCAGAATTTGATTAAAGTGACCTTGAATCTATTTTCAAAAATGAGTTGGTTGAATGGACCAAACCAAAGTACAGTTGTACGTGTCAGTTAACAGCGAGGGGCCCCATTTGTGCAAATTCCGTACTTTCCGAAACTTATAAATAGTGTAAATAATTTGTATAGCTACAAACGGGCAGACTTATTATTACTTTGTTAGATTGTTTTCTCTGTAAGACGCTGGTCGGTCGGTTAAATTATTAAAATTTAAGCGCTCGCCAGTGCTTCACGACTCGCAATTTTTTAATTTTTTTGTAAATATTTTCCCCGAGAAAATAGAGTGACAAAACACCAATTTTATTTTTATATAAATTATATTTTTCTAGGCGTGTAGCTAGAATAGTTCAGTTGCGTTGAGACAAGGATTGCCTAATGTTGTTCATTTAGAGATCTCTATGAAATTATTTCAATCCCTATTGAAGTAATTTTATGTACAATGTGCATCACATAAGTCGACGATATTTAGAAGATTATGTAATTCCGATGAGGACACTGCCATTTATATGATTAGGCAGATTTAACCCAAGAGTGTCAATTACATCTAAAGCGGTGTTACTAATGATATTTAGTTAGGAGATAATAGACTTGAACTTAATATTTTTTGACAATTTTATGTACCAAACACATTTTAATTTCAACAAAATTGTCTTCCGTTTTATTTGCTTTTTAACCAAGTAACCTTAATTGCAAGTACAGTTAGATGTAATCAACGGTGCTATTTATCACGGGCACACTATCATTTAAACTCTAGAACTGTGTGTTCTGTTAACAATAAATGTTTTAATGTACAAAAATTTATTTAAACAAAAATCAGTGCACTGGAGCTTTTCTCACATGGTACAGTCCCGAGAAGGCGTCCTGCAGCGCCCTCATGCACGCTATATTCGACCTAAAACCGCCCGCTCTCTCCTGCTCGTTCTCTGATCTGACGTGGTTGGTGTAACCTTTAATGATGACGTCTTCGTCATTGGGTAACTTAGGCCCGTCAGTCTGCATAACGAACGGTTTATAGACAAACAAAGGTCCATCTTCTGCAGGCACGGGCAAAAAAGTCGACTGCGACTGTCTCCCAATTTGTATCCCAGAGGAAAAATGGGTTTTCTTCGCCGGGGCGGCTTTAGCCTCCTCTTCTTTCGCTTCTTTGGCTTGCTGGGCGAACGTTTCGACGATGTTTTTGGCGTTTTCAGTCGAAAACATGAGTTCGTCAATGAGCGCCTCCTTCTCTCGAATTTTCTTTTTCTTAGTTTCTGTTTCTTCCATGATGATTTCTTGCTTTCGTAGCTCGGTTTGCTGCTTCTCAAACTCCAGCATCTCCTCCAATTCGTACTCCTCTCGTCCGAGTTTGCCTTTACTTTTAAGTATCTGCTCTCTATTGTCGCGTTTGTATTGTTCTATTTTTTTGTTAGTGTTAACGATGTCTATGTTATTCGCCAAGTTATAAATTATCGTTTCTACTTCCTCTAAATAGTCGTTGTATTCCGCTAAAGAGCCAAAGTCCTCTTCCTTTTTATTAAAATCGCGCAAGACGCGTTTCCGGATGTCCACTTCTTTTTCGACATTCGCGTCTTCAAATAACTGGATACGGAAGTTGTTGCGGCGTAAAGGGATGCGACATTCGGGGCAACTTCCTGAACCTGGAATGAACACGTTTTGTGAATTTGGACAGCCGCAGGGTCGCCGTACCTTTGAGAAAAAGCAAATCCACGCAGCTTTCGCATAACCCATGACCGCATACATTTACCATCATTTTGAGGGATGGGTTTTGGAATTTTGAGGTTTTGCATCGTGGACAAGTAAAATCTTCCATTTTGAGGGCCGACTGAAACGTGGATTTTGATTTCGCACCGTTACATCTCCAAATAACAAAGCAACATAACCTAAAAATTCTTAAATCATTTGACAGGTAAACATGCGGCGGTTGGTGGAAGTGGCCAAGATTCCGCGAACGGGAACGCTGCACGGAAGTATTTCCTCCAATCTTTGAATACCACTAGAATAAATAAAATATATGAACCAGGAAATATTGCACAATGTCAATTATCATTTTTATGATTTTGATGAAAAGACAAACTCAAAAAAATCGTCCATTACGGTAGGTTTTGCTTCTAACATAAAATGTGAAGTTGTTTGCAGTGGTTTTGAAATAGTATTTAAACGATTACATCACTTTGAAATATGCAACTGGAAATGTTTTAGAACTGTAATGGATACTGAAACAAAATTGTACGGTAATTCTGTATACTAAGTGTTGTCTGCTACAAGGTGCACTTTGAGCGTAAACATGGTATTTTTTTATACATTAGTGCATTCATTATTAATAATATTACGCATTTATAAGTGCATGTTTCCGTTGTTGCTACATTTCAAAAAGACTTTTCTATCTTGCTTGCGTGAACAGTTTTCCTAGCGTGTGTGTACGATCCAACATGAGAAGCCTAAGACATCATTTTGAGCACACATTAAACGCGATTCAAAGAGCCTCAGTGTTGGAACCAGGGTTTATATGTTTTGGAATTTTCAGAACGCTACTGACAGTTGCGCACAGCTATCAATCATCCGATGCCGCGTGCTTGGAAACTTTGAAATTCAATATCACAGTGTGTAAATTAATTACAGGACGTCGTATGGACAATATTACCCAAACGAACGAATTCGTCACTATCATACGCGCCTACACCAGTGACGTCTCGTTCTGGAGTAAACCAGTCTCTGTCGTAATAACTTTTGTGGTGGTGTCTACAAGCTGCGCCCTAAGCGACTTATACCAACGGAGAAAACCCTTCATGATGATGGCAGTCGTAGGAGAATTGCTCTCAGAACTTTGTTTGTTCATCTGTTATTGGTATGAAGGATGTTCGCTGCAAATTTTGGTAGCAACCGAGGTAGTTTCTGTGCTTTTTGGGGGCCAACAGTTGTTTTGGACTATGTCTTGGATTTTCGTAATTCAAAATACGCATCCAGAAAATCGAACTCCTCGTTTGTTGTTACTTCAGGCATCAAAAAATATCATCTACACGTTTTGTTTGTGGTTCAGTATAGATGTAGATTTCACTTACTTACAAGTGCACACCATGATTTTAACTTTTTTCTTTCTGACTGTCTTGTACTTCGTTTACGTCGTAAAGGACGAGAGACCCGAGCAAGAGCTGAGATGGGATACATCAGTATTTAAACAAATTCTGATTTGTAGCGTTATTGCAGACGGCATAAGCCACTTGAAGAAAATTTCGGCGAAGAAATTGTTTATTTTGGTAGCAGGATATTTAATTTTTTTCGCAAAGAATTCTTGGTCTGATGGTTTTTCTTGGACGTTTTGTTTAAGGGCAAAAACATGCCGGTTGTGTAAATTTCTGCAACGATACTGAAATTGTCGACATGTTTTTGTCCTTGTGATATTTACTTAATGACGTATTTTAGGAGAATATAGTAATGTCCTCGCTACTTATATTTACGGCATACTAGCTTGGCCATATGAAAAGGTAGCTCATTTAATATACTGTCAACACGGCTCGGCAGCAATAAGTAAGTGAACTAATAACACTGTTACTGAATCCTTTAAATAATCATTTTTTAGTTATGATCATTGTTAGTTTCATATCAAAGAAATTTCAACTGGACGGTTACACGATTCTGATTTTCGTTTATCTCAACAAAGTTTTTGGAAATGTTGTTATAGCGTCCGTTTCAAATCGAGTGATCATATTTATAGGTATGCAGATTCTATATTTGAAGTAAAAGTTCTCGTTTTTAACTTGTAGTGATAAAGTTTCAGCTATTTCTAGTGTAACTACATTTTATATGGAAACTGTTCTTTATGTAGCAATTGTATCAAAAATGGTATCGTCGGGAAACATTGGAAAATTACAGTTGTTGTTTCGCATGAATGACATGCTGGAGCCTTTAAGCCTTGCAATATCCTCATTCATTTTTGATGAACTTCTTAGTGATAAGCATGCCCCCAACACATTTCTTTATATCGGAGCTTTTATTTATTTGGTTTGTCTTGTCGTAGCGACGTAAGTATGTTGTTTCTAAGTAAAAATACTCAAATTTGATTTTTTGTTATTTCAGAATACTTTTGTGGCACAAAAAGCAGCATTCGAATGACGTACAGGTGTTCAGCAAGCCTAAATCTTAGGTTAAATATTTTTTACTATTTCCATTTTTTGATTAGAAGCACTGCACTGTCACACTAAATTCAGTCTGTTGTTTGACATTTTCGCTTTGAAAATGTACACACAGCACGTAATCCCCTGAAAGTTACTTTAAACGCGCTCACTAATTGAAAAATAAAGGTTACGTAGTGTTGCCGTCTATAGTTGTAGAATCACAATTAATCTGTTTCTAACAAAAAAAAAATTGTTTCAAAGTTGCAATAAATGGATCAATCACAAATTTCGGTTTTGATTTATTTACCTACTGTGGACGCTGTCGTCCTCAGTACTCTTTATACTTCACCATATACCATTTATATGGTACTAGAAAAAATGTAGCCAAAAGTATTGTTACGAAATAAACCCATACGCCGCCCCGGTACGACGCTTATGGGTTCTAGTATGTACAGCGATGATGACGCGGAAGTCGCATGGGCAATCCAGAAAAACCTCGAAGCGGCGTTCTCGATCGATCTAGAGGGACGTATAGGGAACGAGGATTATTCAGTTAAGGGGACTCGCTAGACGAGGTATAACATTTTTTTGGTTTGAAAAAATGATATTAATATAGATGTATCATACATAAAACTGCAGCTTTTTTCATATTCTAGAGCGCAGAGACCAGTTCAATCAACTAAAAAAATATGGATGAGAAATATCGTAAAAAAAAGCACCATTGTATGTTTTCTTTTCAAGTTTTTTGAGTCATAACCATCATAGAATCGCTTGAAAATTCGCACATGGATAAAACGTCACTTTTTACAGGGCGCAGAGTCATTAAATCTTTGTTAGTGGTACAATTTGTTTAAATAATAATGTGTTTATTAAAATCAAAATATACCACAAATTAATGCAAAATACGTCGAATAATTTTAACAGGAATATCAGAGAAAAATTAATGATCTATTGGTTAGCAGAGTTTTTAACAAAAACTAACAATTATTGAAAAAAAATGGGTATCAATTCGACAAAGTGCTCGTATATGTTTTCATTTGCCGAGAGATCATTTTCAAAATATATTTATCACAAAAATATGCAAGTCTTGGTGATGAAAAATGTAGGTACTCCTAATAAATTATTAAAGTACATAAAAAATAGAAACAAATTTTATTTATTAAAAAAAAATCTCTCGCAAAGGCAGGTTCCTCTTTCTTCTTGAATCAATTATTTCAGGCAATAAAGCGCCAAAGCAAAATCTGCCAAGTTTATCTGCCATCTTTTTACATATATTTCTTCGTCTTTATAAATTTTTTCTATATTTATTCCTTTGGATGTCCATACAACAAAATAAACTTGTGAAATATCCGTAACAAGCATTTGTCCCTGGACTTGAAAGTAATAATTATGATTCTCTTTTTAGTTTCAATTCTCTGTCTGTCAATGTACAAAATTTGATTATTTTTTTTTCTAACCGCTTCTTCGGGAGACAAATCTTGCGATTTTGAAGGGCATTTATACTTGTCCAAAAGGTATAAGGTTATATGACCATCATAAAATTAGTTGACCGCAAATAAATACCCCCTTTGTGTGGTTCGTACTAAGCTTACCGGTTGGCAATAAATCGTCTTCTAAACATTTCTTGCTCACATTTAACAGGGCCGGCTTTCAAAGCGAGTGGTTATTTCGGAACCCTCAGCGGTTGCAGGTAGTAAAGAAATAGTGGTGTGGTGGATTTTCATATTTATTGAAATCCCCCCCTGAACGAAACCACAACAGCCGGTCGAGCTGCAGTGGACACGTTATTTACAACCCTAAAACCTTTTCTATTTTAAACAACTTAACTTCGACACAATGGGATGATTTTATGATGGCCATATAACCTTATAGCTCTTGGTCCACTATAATTTCGACTAATGCACTCCTATCCTCTAGAACCCTGTCTGGACTAGCAGCCAACTAAGGAAATTGTTTTGAAATAAACAAGCCACACCGTTCAGTTTAAATTTTTATTTATTTCAAAATACTTGACAGCTTTTTCCTCACTTTGCTGTCCATAGTATGACTGTTACTTCTAAATGTACTGTACAACAGAGACTCCACAGTTTTAGCTATTGCTGTAGTCGGTCTAAGTTTGTAAATACGTCCAAAATTTGAAACCGTAACCCTAATTTCTCTTTCTTTTGCCCAAATGTGCCTGTTGCCTAGTGTCTATTTCAATTTGGTATAAATTCAAAGATAATTTTCTCAAAAAAACCTCTTTGGCTGTCACAAATGTTTCTACATTCATAACAGGATTTTCTAAAAAATATTTAAACCATAATCGCAGTCGGGACCAGCATACGTAAATTTTTTTACGACATATTTTTTTACGAATACTTTGTCTAAGACGAACTTGTTTTATAGACGAACAATATTTTTTTGTTATTAAACCAAGACCGTTTTAATCACAATATATTTACTTATCCCCTCTAAAAAATTGATGACGTCACCTCAAAATTTTGCTGTATAAATCCTATCTAAATTGTATAAAATATGATGAGTCTCTTCTTGTGATTTATCATTCCATTCATGTTTTTTGGATTTGCATATACAGGATGACCCCAAAAATTAATGAATGCGTAAATTTATTTTATTGATTTAATCAGGAACTACAGAACCCAATGCTTTGAAATCTTGCAAATGTTTTAAGGTTATAAAGAACATAATACATTTTTAGCCAAAATATATTTGCTTATCCCCTCCAAAAAAATGATGACGTCAGCTCAAAAGTTTGCCGTATAATCCTATTTAAAGTTTACAAAATATGATGAGTGTCTTCTTGTAATTTATCATTCCATTCATATTTTTTGCATTCGGATATACAGGGTGACTCAAAAAATTTAATGAATGCGCAAATTTATTTTATTGATTTAATCAGGAACTACAAAACTGAATGCTTTGAAATCTAATGTGAAAAAAAAAAAACATAATAGGCATGCAGTCGTCACGTTTCCGATAGCGAGGGAAGTACTGTCTAAACTCTTTAGACCAATTTTTTTGATTTTCCCATTTTTCCATTTCTCAGTGTTTCAATGTTTCAGTTTGGGATTTTTTCACTGTTTCGATTCTTTAATTTTCCTTCCATTTTTAGGTTTGTCAATATTTCAGCTTCGGAATTTTGCAATATTTCGTTTCTTCAATTTTCAAATTTTTGATATTGTGTTTTCTCGGTTTTTAAATTTTTCGATATTTTAATTTTTCAGTTTTTAAAGTTTTAGGTTTTTAGATTTCTTACTATCTCGACTTTTCGATTTTTCAGTTCCATGATTTTTCAATTTGTCGAATTTTTAAATTTTAGATTTTTTGTTCTCGATCATTCAATTTTCTGAGTTTTCAGGCTTCAGATTTTTTTTGTTGTTCAATTCTTGAATTTTTAAAATTTTTGTTTTTAAAATTTTCCTATTTATCAACTTACTGGGATTTCAATATTTTGATTTTTTGATTGTTCAATTTATCGATTTTATATCTCAGTTTTACGATTTTAAATTTTTTATTTTTAGTTTTCAATTTTTGACGTTTTTAAATTTTTCGATTTTTCAATTTTTCGATTAACTGATTTTTTGCTTTTCCCATTTCTCTATTTCTTGATTTTTCAATTCTTTCTTCAATTTTTCAATTTTTTCTTCAATTGTGATTTTTCAATTTTTCGATTTTTAAGTAATAAGTAATAAGTAAATTTAAGTAAATTTATTTCCAGCAGACAATTATGTCTCTAGTGGATACAACAACATTACAACACAGCAACTACAATTTTCAGTATCTTATTCCTAATCCCAACGTTACAAAAATTATTAAAGAAAATGTCAATATTTTGATCTCTGCTAATAATATAATTATACAAACGAATACAAGCTATTAGAGGACTATTGAAGTGGTGAAGTGTGTTTGGAATGTTATATGAAAAACTTATCTGGATGCGGCTGCCTAATCTGGGTACATTAAATTTAATTTCATTGAGAAGAGTTTGACTATAAATTTGTCCCGTTACAATTTTTTGTAAAAATATCAAACATGACATATTCCTCCTACTAAGTAGAGAATTTTCACTAACAATGTCAAGTAAACTACTTTGATCACAGTGTCTGACAGGATATCTACCAAACATCTTAAAATATACATACTTCGCAAACTTTCTCAGTACATTCTCTAATAGATCTATATATGTTACATGGTAAGGTTTCCATACTGTACAGCAATATTCTAATTTTGCTCTAACCAATGTATAAAATAATAATTTAATGCATCGAGTATTAGAGAAGTCTTTCGTATTTCTATAAATAAAACCTAATAGTTTCATAGCATGTTTTGCGATATGTATAACATGTGAATGAAAAGAGAGCGTACTATCTATAATGACACCTAAGTCTAATACTTCTTTACAGTTTTCTAGAACGTATCCTCTAATGTTATAATAAAAATTAACTGGATTATGTATTCTGGCAAACGTTATTTTTTTGCACTTAGTTTTATTAACAGTTAGCAAGTTATCATCACACCAGTTAAGTAAACGATCTAAACTATTTTGTAATTCAATGCAATCTTCAACATTCGTTATAACCTTTGCCATTTTTAAATCATCTGCATAAATAAGTGTCTTACAGTTTAAATATTTCACAACATCATTATAAAATATATTAAACAAGAGTGGTCCTAGGTTTGACCCTTGTCCCACACCACTGTTAACACAATACCTATTCGATTTAAATCCACCATAACTCACAAATTGATGTCTGCCTGTTAACAAAGATCTAAAAACAAATATTAAACTATCACATAAACCAAAACTTTTCAGTTTTTTTAATAAAATACAATGATGCACCTTGTCAAATGCCGCACTCAAGTCAGTGTATATGGCATCCACTTGCAAACGATTGTCTAACGCTTCTGATACAAATTGAGTATATTCAAACAAATTAGTCACTGTTGATCGCCCCTTGACGAAGCCATGCTGTTCAGGCGCAATGTTAGGTGCAACATGTGAATAAAGAATATCAGACAGTATACATTCAAATAATTTTGCGATATTTGAAATAAGAACAATAGGTCTGTAATTTTTTACATTTTCTTTATCACCTGACTTGAATATGGGAACTACACGAGAGATTTTCCATACACTCGGACATGCACATGATTGTAGAATTAAATTAAATATGTGACATAATGGCGGCAACAGGTAATTTATGCAGTCGACAATTAGAGATTTCTGGATTTTTCAATGTTTCAGTTTTGGATTTTTTCATTTTTCCGATTCTTCAATTCTCTTTCCATTTTTCAGTTTTTCAAGATTTCAGTTTTGAATTTTTTCACTTTTTCGATTTTTCAATTTTCCTTCCATTTTTCAGATTTTCAGTATTTCAGTTCTGAGATTTGCAATGTTTCAGTTCTTCAATTTTTCCATTTTTTGATGTTTCGGTTTCTCGGTTTTTCAATTTTTCGATAGGTATTTTAATTTTTCAATTTTTAAGTTCTAGATTTTCCGTTAATTTTATTATTTTCCTTGATGTTTTGATTTCTCGATTGTTCGATTTTTCAAGTTCTCGGTTTAGATTTTTCAATTTTTCGGTTTACCGATTTTTTTCATTTAAAATGTTTCAATTTTTCAATTATTAAGTTTTCGATTTTTCAATTTTGGTGTAATTTGAAAACGGTATTAATAATACATTTAGGCGAATAAACTAATAGACGGGCTTGATAAGCCTTGTTTGCTCTACAGTGTCTAAATTGTGTTTGAATAATATAATAATTATCTCGAATATTAAAATTAATATGTCAAAAGAATACGAGAAATGATTATTCTGTGCTGAAGGTATGTTGTGGGCCGCCTGTCATAAATTATCATTATTCTGCATTATCGGCTTACGACGCTTTTATGACCCACGTCCGGTAGTCGTGGTTGCGTTTAAGGCAACAAATGGCGCCCAATTCAAACTTGTCTCTCGTCTAGCGTTCCCCCTTAACGGATCGAGTTGAGCGAAAATGTGTAAATTTGAGTTACTACTCGTAAGAAATAAATTGTTGAGTTTTACCCACGCCGATTTTTAATCACCGATCATCGTAACACTGGTGTCAGGAGTGAGATCCAAGATTAATAATTGACTTTACGAAATATCTCCGGAGAAGAATTGTGAAGATTTATGCCTATCGAGACTACAGCTCGGACTGCAGCAATTGAGGATAAGATCATGACTGTGCTTGCAAAAATAGGCGAACAAATGAACCCAAAAATAGAAATAATAGACGTGAAAATAAATAAGTAAATCAGCCTAACTGAAAACATTTCAAAAGGAAGTAAAAACAAATTTGGAAAATATGGAAAATATTATCGGACGAAATATGATCTCAATGGAGGATCAGCTAATAAGTGAGTTAGAGAAATCAGTGCATGAATGCATGGAAGATCGAATAAAAAATATAGAAGATAGAACGGAGAACAAAATAAGAAGAATCGAAATGTTAATAAAAAATGAAAATAATAAAATTGTTCTATTCTTACTGCTTGCCCACCCCTTGCCTTAGTTCCCTTATCTTCCGTACTTCTTTCATCCAGGCCAGTCCTCTTCCATCCTCGTTTAGCACTTCTTCCCTACTCCTTCGATTTTTTCAATGCTTCACATCCTTCCAGTATATGGTCTATTGTTTCTCCCTCTCTCCAACATATCCTACACCTTCTGTCAGTTTCATCCATCCAAAAATTGTTCTCTTTCTCTTCATTTCCACACCTAAATCTCGCCATCATTCTTTTCTCCTTTATACTCTCTCTCTCTGTACTTTGGTACTTCATCCTTTACTATTTTTCTATACTCTGCATTATATCTAGACTCCGCTATTCTCGATCTGCGTTCTTGCTTATCCTTATCTCTTACACTCAGTTCTTCTTTCATACTCCTTCCCATTTCTCTCATTCTCTCTATTTCTTCACATGCATATCTTTGTCGTTCATAATACTTGTCTCTTTCGTTCCAAACATGTTTTCCCCCTTCGTTTCTTATTTCTTTCCAACATTCTTGCAATATTTTCCAATCACCTCTCTCACTAAACTTCTCTTCAAATCCAACCGCCCTTTTACCTGCTTCCCTCGCATTTTCTCCCTTTTTGTTTCTTCTCTCACTATATACCCCGCCGTATACTTTTCCAATCCCTCGGTAGTTTTTCACATCACTTTTTTGTCCCTTTTTAAATAATGGGATTATTATACCTTCTCTCCACTGCCGAGGAAACCCTTTACCATTCCAAACTCCATCTACCACTTCCCATATTCTTTCTTTCACTCCTTCTGTCCCGAACATCCACGCTTCGTTCTGGATTCCTCTTTTCAGTCTTTCAATCTGTCTTCCTATTTCATCTTCTCTTATTTCCGAACCTCTCCACCTTTCTTCCGTCGTTGTGATTCCTTTATTTATTTTGCAGCATTTTTCCTCACAACCTCCCAATAATTCCATAAAGTGTCTTTTCCAGTCATGTATTTTGATTTTCCAACTGACTTAAGTCTTCCTTCTCCGTTCCTTGTTTATTTATCTCCATACTTCTTCTTCTGTTTTCAAGGACTTTATTGTCTTCTCTTCTTCTTCTCGTTTTTCTCTTTTTCTTTCCATTTTCTTAATTTTTCCCATGCTTTTCTCTTCAACTCACTACAGTCTCCGTTCCATCCATTATTCTTCCCTCGCCACATGTATATCTTTCTTTTTTCCGTAGCTTCTACAATTAAGTTGATCAGTTCTGATATCATAGCTTCTATATCTTCTTTTACTTCGAATTTATTTTTTTCTAATCTACTTCTGTATCTTTGAATGCCCTCTTCATCTCATATTCTTTTTTCTATTTCTTTTCTTTCGTTTATTCTCTTTTGTTTTTCGTACTCTTGCTCTTTTCCTTTGATTTTTATTTCTAGCGGCATGTGCTCCGATTCTACCCTTTCTCCCGCTTTGAAACTCTATTTCTTCCCACGCCTCTTCGTTGACAATCCCATAGTCTATAATTGATTCTCCCCTACCCTATTCAGTTAAGTAATGAATCGAGTTGAGCGAAGACAGAGTACAGCCAAGTTGCGCCGGAATTATTTTGTACATAATCGCTGTGTAATTAGACGTATAAATTTGACAAAAACTTTTTACAGAATCAAATCTCATATCGTAGTTAATCATATTCTGCAAAATAATTTGCAAAACTTCTGAAAGCTTAAACTGTATTGGTTATTTTAAAACTTGAACAATATATTATAAAACTAATGCAGCGGTTTTGAAATAGTTTTTAAATATCATTACATTACATTACATCATTTTGAAATATAAAACTGATGGAAATGTTTTAAAATTGTAATGGATATTGATACTAAATTGTCTTGCGCCATATATTTGTTCTTGATGTGGATGACCTACATATCAAATGCCTAGCTTAATTTTTGTTTTCTGAACGAATACTCATACACCACTTTATTTTTTAAATGGTTTAACCACTAGGCCTTTAACCAACTACGAATTTATTACTACAGGTTTTGTGTCGCAATTATTTTTGTTTTTTGAAAATATTTCGTTAAGGTTAATGAATGAATCTGTGGCAGAAGTTTGAATTTATTATAACTTGACAGTAACATTTTAATAACGTTTTTGTTACCAACGTCGCTAATTCTAAAGTATTGCTTTGTTACAAATATAAAGTGCACTTTGAGAGTAAACATGGGATTTTTTATACATTACTGCACTCATTAATATTAATAATATTCACATTTATAGGTGCATATTTCCGTAGTTGTTGCATGTCAGAAAGACCTTTATGCTTGCGTGAACAGTTTCCAAAGTGTGTGGGTCTACGATCCAATACGATGGCTATTTTAATGAGAAGCCTAAGAAAGAATTTTGAGCAGACATTAAACACCATTCGAAAATCATTTGTGATAGAACCAGGATTTATATGTTTTTTGGTTAGCATAATGTCACTCGTAACTCTTCAAACTTCTCAATTATACAATGCCGCATGTATGGAAACTTTCAATTTCAATATCACAATGTGTAAATTATTCCTAACACGTCGTGTAGGCAATGTTTCCCAATTGGCAGAATTCGAGATTAAGGTACAGGGCTACGTCGAGGACGTACTGGTCTGGATTAAACCAGTCTCAGTTGTAATAATTTTTACGGCGGTGTCTACAAGCTGTGCCCTGAGCGACTTACTCCAACTGAGAAAACCCTTCATTATTCTGGCAATCTTAGGAGAAATTTTATCAACAGTTCGTTTGTTTATGTGTTATCTGTATGGATGGTGTTCGATGCAATTTGTGGCGATAACTGATACAGTTGTTCTGCTGTTTGGGGGTAAATACTTGGTTTGGGCTATGTCTTTCATTTACATAATCCAAAATACGGGTTTGGAGAACCGAACTTCTCGTTTGTTGTTACTTCAGGCTTTAAGAGTTGCCGTTTTCATGACGAGTTTTAACGTTATGTCAATTGTTGATAGCAGATATGCACCAGCTTACATAGTGACTTTCACTTTATTCCTTGTGACTCTTTTATACTTTGTTTATGTCGTGAAGGAGAAAAGATCCGAGCAAGAGATGAAATGGGATAAATCAGTATTAAGAAAAATTTTGATTTGTAGCGTTATTGCAGAAGCTGTAGGCCACTTGAGGAAAATGTCGGCGAAGAAAGTATTGGTTTTGGTGGTAGTATATTTACTTTTTTTCGCAAAGAATTCTTGGTCTGATGGTTTTTTAACAATTTGTTTAAGGGCGAAAACGTGCTAAATTTCTGTAATGATACAGAAATTGTCGGCATGTTTTGGTCCTTATGATATTTACTCAATATGTATTATATTTTAGAAGAATATGCTACTATCCTTTTTACTTACATTCACGGAATACTATCTTGGTCATCTGAGCAAGCAGTGCAGTTAGTATACTGTGAAGACGGCACTGCATTAATAAGTAAATCAACCAACAGCGCTGTTTTGATTTTTTTATAAATAATCATTTTTTAGTTATGGTCATGGTTAGTTTCATATCGTATAAATTTCAAGTGGATGACTATGCGATTCTGATTTTCATTTATTTCAACAAAGTTTTAGCAAATGTTGTTATTGCTTCTGTTTCAAATGATCTGATGATTTTGATAGGTATGCAAGTTCTATATTTTAAGCAGTGGTTGGAAGTAATTCAATTACAAGTAATTCATTACTGCAATTCAATCAAGTAATTTGGTCGTACAAAGAACTTAGCTTCGTTGTAAAAGTTAACGTACGCAGACTTCTATCTCTAGATCTTGTATGGATCTTGTTTTCCAAAACTGACATCTCGCGGCATTTTATCAAATATCCATAATTGCATTGCAGAATTAAATCTTTTATGTGCACTTAACTGGACGTTAATTAACGTCGCCTTTAATGTGTAGTGATAAAGTTTCAGCTATTGCAAATTCAACTACACTCAACACGGAATTTATTCTATATCTGGCCGTTGTATCGAAAATGGTCTCATCAGGAAACGCTGGAAAATTACAGTTGTTGTTTAGTATGAATGAGTTGCTGCAGCCTTTAAGCCAAGTAATATCTTCAATAATTTTTGATGAACTTCTTAGTGATAAGCATGCCCCCAACACATTTCTTTATTTGGGAGCTTTTATTTATTTTGTTTGTCTTATTGTAGTGACGTAAGTATGATGTATCTAACTGAAAATACACAAATTGATTTTATTTTTGTTTTAGGATTCTTTTGTGGCACAAAAAGAAACATTTAAATGACGTACACGTTTTCAAGTCTGAACCTTAGGTTAAATATTTTTTACCATTTCCACTTTTCATTAGAATCACTGCACTAAATGTAATTTGAGATTTGATGGTTTTTTACACTGTTACGTAAGCCATCTTTAAACTTCAACACATATTCAATCACAACTCACAAGTTTAGTAATTAATGTGTTTCTAACATAAAA
Organism: Zophobas morio; assembly: GCF_036711695.1. Classification (NCBI taxonomy): domain Eukaryota; kingdom Metazoa; phylum Arthropoda; class Insecta; order Coleoptera; family Tenebrionidae; genus Zophobas; species Zophobas morio. The sequence continues at coordinate 3,069,652 of NW_026972112.1, forward strand.
TTTGTTTCAAAGTTGCAATAAATGTATCAATTACAAATTTCGGTTTTGATTTAATTATCTACTTTGGACGCTGTCGTCCTCATACTCGTTATACTCAATATATTTAGTACCATGTATAGTACTAGAAAAAATGTAGTCAAAAGTTTGACGCTAGGAAGTACTTCTTGATGAAAATAAATTTCTTATTGTTTAATATTTCTACAGAAAAAAAAGCAGACAAAGCTTAAATTGTATTGGTTATTTTAAAACTTGAACAATATTTTATAAAGGTAATGCAGCGGTTTTGAAATAGTTTTTAAACATCATTGCATTATAAAACTGATGGAAATGTTTTAAAATTGTAATGGATATTGATACCAAATTGTTTTTTAAATGTTTTTTTTTAATATTGTGTGTGGCAAATGAAAATAAAAAAGAGGCAACAAAAGAGAGAAATAAATGGTTAGAATGGGATATAAAAAGTTAACTGTAGATGGCAGAAATTTTGAATGGAATCAAGAAGAGGGCAGACTCAAGAAGGTAGAAAATTTTTAGTAAAAAGCCAAAAGAAAAGGAGGAAAAATGGAAGGAAACAATGCAAAGGAAAAAGAAAAGGAATAAAGGATGCAGATAGGGAAATCGGAAAAAAGGAATCTGGTACAAAATTAGGAGAAAAAGGGGTGAAGGTACTGTTTTGGAATGTCCAAGGGTTGCGAAAAAAGGAAAAGGAGTTCTGAGACTACGTGTGAAAATTTGATGTGATGAGGCTAGTACAGACATGGTTACAAAGAGAAAACTGGGAGAAATTTGAAGAGACACTACCACAAGAATATGTGTGGGAGTGTCAAGGGGCGACAAAGCAAAAGAAAAAGGGGAGAGCAAGCGAGGGAATAGTAATGGGAATTCGAAAAGAAATGCAAGAATTGGAAAAGGGAAGTAATAATAAAAACGGGCTAATGAAGAAAGTAATGCAGCTGGATAACAATCGATGGGAAATAATAACCGTTTATAGCAAGAAAATCAAGGAAACCAAGATAAACATAGAAAAGGAAACAAAAGAAAAACGAGATGAAAAAATACTTATAGGTGGGGATTTTAACGCAAGACTGGGCGATAAGGGGACAAGAATAATAGATAAAGAAAAGGGAGAGAAAAGAGGATCAAAAGACAAAGCAAATAACAAAGAATGGAAAATATTGTGGAAGATAATAGAAGAAATGGGATGGGAAATTTTGAATGGAAACAAGGAAGGAGATGAAGAAGGAGAATGGACGTACGTTGGGGCTACGGAAGAATCAATTATAGAGCTTCAAAGTGGAGGAAAGGGTAGAATCAGACCACATGCCACTAGAAATAAAAATCAAAGGAAAAGAACAAGAGTACGAAAAACAAGAGAGAAGAAACGAAAGAAAAGAAATAGAACAAAGAATATGGGATGAAGAGGGAATTCAAAGATACAGAAGTAGACTAGAAAAAAAGAAATTCGAAGTAAAAGAAGATATTGAAGCTATGATAGCAAAACTGATCAACTTAATTGTAGAAGCTACGGAAAAAAGAAAGATATACACATGGCAAGGGAGGAATAATGGATGGAACGAAGAATGTAGTGAGTTGAAGAGAAAAGCAAGGGAAAAATTAAGAAAATGGAAGAATAACAGGGGGAGGAAGGAAGATTACTTAAAAGCAAGAGAGAATTATAGGATAAAATATGAAGAAAGAAAAAGAGAAAAACGAGAAGAAGAAGAGAAGACAGTAAAAAGTCTCTGAAAACAGAAGAAGTATGGAGATATATAAACAAGGAACGGAGAAGGAAGACTGAAGTCAGTAGGAAAATCAAAATAGGTACATGAATGGAAAAGACACTTTATGGAATTATTGGGAGGTTGTGAGGAAAAATGCTAAATAACAGAAGATGAAATAGGAAGACAGATTGAAAGACTGAAAAGACGAAAGACACCAGGAGGGGATGGAATCCAGAACGAAGCGTGGATGTTTGGGACACAAGGAGTAAAAGAAAGAATATGGGAAGGGTAGATGGAGTTTGGAAGGAAAAAGGGTTTCCTCGGCATTATTTAAAAAAGGGGAAAAAAAGTGATGTGGAGAACTACGGAGGGATCACCTTGCTCAATACGGCGTACAAGATATACGTAATGATACTGGATGAGAGGTTACAAAAGGAGATGGAAGCAAATGGTATGTTATCAGACGGTCAGGCAGGGTTTAGGAAAGGAAGAGGTAGGGGAGACCAGTCCAAAACCGTATACCGGGGTAAAACCGTATAGTGCCCTTAGAACTGCTGGTTGTTTGAATTTGCTGCTCAAACTTCTGTCAATGGGATCTACCAATGAGCGCCATTTGTCGACAAAAACTTGTTAATGCTGCCACGCTCGTTACAAAATTAAATAAATTTAATATTTTTCGGGTGCTGTAATCTAATTATTAACTAAATAACCACTGCAAGTGTATACTGTTAACGGAATTCAATGTAAGTACGCAATTTACGATATCATTGTATGTGTTTCTACTATTATTTTCAGTGTTTGTCTTAACCGATTTTTTTTGTGTTTGTTGTGGTGAGCAAAATGTTCATTTGAGCTTACCTTGGGGCAGAACCGTACGGGGTAAAATCGGTTAGTATAAAAACGAGCTTCTAAGTAATTCGCAGTCGAAAATTAAAAAACCAAAGTTGAATCTGTCAGAAACCAAGAAAAAAAAAAGATAAAGTAGAAAGTAAAACTGGAGATAGTAAACATCTTTGTCTGTACTGTCTTGAAAAATATGGTCAAAGTCGCATGGATGAGGGTTGGATACAGTGTACTTCCTGTAATGGTTGGGCCCATGAAGGTTGTACAGGTTACGGTTCCGATGGTCTTGATGATTTTTTGTGCATTAAATGTTTGGTGTGAACGTTGGAGCAAAATCGTATATTGTGTACGGTTTTGGACAGTACACGGGGTAAAACCGTAATTAGAAGTGTTTTTGTTTTAATATTTTTATTTCGTAGATAAGTTATATCTTTCGATTTTTGTTCTTACAATTATGTACCTGATAAGACTGGTCAATAAAAATGTTGATTTGACAATTCTATTGTGTATTATTACAGAGATATATACATTTCCGCTTAGCTATACGGTTTTGGACAGGTCTCCCCTACTATGGACAATGTGTAGGTACATCCTGCGGCATTTAGTGGGAAGAGAAATAAGGAAAGAGAGTGGACGAATGTACGCATTGTTCATAGATTTGAAAGCAGCGTTTGATAGCGTGAATAGAGAGAAAATGTGGGAGTATTTGAGGAGAAAGGGAGTAGATGCGTACCTGGTAACGAAAATGGAAGAAATATAGGAAGAAACAGTAAATAAGGTGAGAGTGAATGAAATAGAGAGCGAGAGTTTCTATACAAATAGAGGAGTGAGACAGGGATGCCCACTCAGCCCCGCATTTTTTTGCAGCTTATCTAGGAGATATAGATGAAATGTTCAGAAAAGCACAGACAGGAGGGATGGTAGTGGGCAAAGAGAAAGTGTGGTCGTTGGTGTACGCAGATGATTTGATGATTGTGGCAAAGAAAAGAAAAGAAATGAAAACAATGATTAAAAGTTTCGAGAAGTACGTACAAAAAAAGGAATTGGAAGTGAATGTGGAAAAAACAGAAATGATGGTGTTTGGGAAGAAAGTAAGAAAGGAGAAGGAAGAGTGGACATGGAGAGGGAAGAAGATTGAACAGCTGAAAGAACTCCAGTACTTAGGATATACATTAAAGAGCAATAACTCAAATAGAGCGCATAAAAAATAATTATGCTAGAAGGAATTAAATTTCTTATTGTTTAATGTTTTTAAAAATTCCAATCCAATGTCGTAATAATCTGAAAAACTGTTGAAAGTTTAAATTTCATTGGTTATTTTAAAGCTTGAATACAAAATTGCAAAGCAGTGGTTTTGAAGTAGGATTTAAACAATTAGATCACTTTAATCTATAAAATTGGAAATGTTTTAGAATTGTAATGGATATTCAAACAAAATTGTCTTGTTAATATTGCCCCATATATTTATTTTGTATTTGATGCAGATGACCTACATATCAAATGTCGGACTTACTATTTGTTTTCTGAGCGTATGTTTATAGATCACTGATTGTTTTTAAATGGTTTCCACTAAGCGTTCAGCCGTATGACAATTTCTCTGAGTGGATAAAATCTTGAGTATACATTTTTTGTTATACTTAATGTCGATTTTTTTACAACTTGCAAAGTGTTGCTTTAGAAACGGCATGCTACAAACATAAAGTGTACTTTGAGAGTAAATATAGAATTTTTAAACATTACTGCATTCATTAATATTAATATTATTCACACTTATAACTACATGTTTCCATCGTTGTTGCATATCAGAAAGACCTTTATGCTTGGTTGAACAATTTCCAAAGTGTGTCGGTGTGCGATCCAGCAATGGCTACTTTAATGAGAAGCCTAAGGAAACATTCTGAGCACACATTAAACGCGATTCAAAGAGCTTCCGTGTTAGAACCAGGGTTTATATGTTTTGGAATTTCCAGGACACTACTGACAATTATTCAGAACTATCAATTATTCGATGCCGGGTGCTTGGAATCTTTGAAATTCAATATCACAATATGTAAATTAATTTCAAGACGTCATATCAACAACATTACCCAAGCGCAAAAATTCGCCAATATCGTACGCGTCTACAACGAAGAGGTATTATTCTGGAGTAAACCAGTGTCTGTTGTAATAACTTTTGGGGTGGTGTCTATAAGCTGTGCCCTCAGCGACTTATACCAACGGAGAAAACCCTTCATGATGATGGCAGTCTTAGGAGAATTGCTGTCAGGAGTATATCCTTTCATTTGTTATTTGTGTGAAGAAAGATGTTCAGTGCAATTTTTGGCAGCAGCCAGGCTGATTGGTGTGTTATTTGGGGGGCAAGAATTGTTCTGGGCTATGTCTTGGATTTACGTAATTCAAAATACGCGTCCAGAAAATCGAACTCCTCGTTTGTTGTTACTTCAGGCATCAAAAAATATCATCCACACGTTTTGTTTGTGGTTCAGTGCAAATGTAGACTTCACTTACTTACAAGTTCACACGATGATTTTTATTTTTTTCTCTCTGACTGTCTTGTACTTCGTTTACGTCGTAAAGGACGAGAGACCCGAGCAAGAGCTGAGATGGAATAAGTCAGTATTTAAACAAATTCTGATTTGTAGCGTTATTGCAGACGTCATAAGCCACCTGAAAAAAATTTCGGCGAAGAAATTGTTTATTTTGCTAGTAGGATATTTAATTTTTTTCGCCAAGAATTCTTGGTCTGATGGTTTTTCTTGAACGTTTTGTTTAAGGGCAAAAACATGCCGATTGTGTAAATTTCTGTAAATATACTCAAATTGTCGACATGTTTTTGTCCTTGTGATATTTAATTAATGCCGTATTTTAGGAGAATATAGTAATGTCCTCGCTACTTATATTCACGGGGTACTATCTTGGCCATATGACAAGTTAGTTCATTTAATATACTATCAACACGGCTCTGCAGCAATAAGTAAGTGAACCAATTACACTGTTACTGAATCCTTTAAATAATCATTTTTTAGTTATGATCATTGTTAGTTTCATATCAAAGAAATATCAACTGGATGGCTACACGATTCTGATTTTCATTTATTTCAACAAAGTTTGTGGAAATGTTGTTATAGCGTCCGTTTCAAATCAAGTGATCATATTTATAGGTATGCAGTTTATATATTTTAAGTGTAAGTTGTCAGTGTGTATGTACAATTGTTTAATTATTATATGTATATATTAATATCGTTTTTAACTTGTAGTGATAAAGTTTCAGCTATTTCTAGTGTAACTACATTTTATGTGGAAATTGTTCTGTATGTAGCAATTGTATCAAATATGGTATCGTCGGCAAACACTGGAAAATTGCAGTTGTTGTTTAGCATGAACGAGATGCTGGAGCCTTTAAGCCATGGAATATCTTCAATAATTTTTGGTGAACTTCTTAGTGATAAACATGCCCCCAACACATTTCTTTATTTGGGAGCTTTCATTTATTTTGTTTGTCTTATTATAGTGTTGTAAGTATGTTGCTTCTCAGTAACTAAAAAATACTCAAATTTGATTTTTTTTTAATTTCAGGATACTTTTGTGGCACAAAAAGAAACATTCGAATGACGTACACGTTTTCAGCAAGTTTAAATCTTAGGTTAAATATTTGTTACTATTTCCATTTTTCGATCAGAAAGATTGCACTGTGACACTAAGTTTAATCTGTTGTTTGACATTTTTGCTTTTAATAAAAAAAAGGCGTAATTTATGTGGACTTATTATCCGTTCACGATCTTTATATAGTAGGGTTGGCCATGAAAATCTAGTGAGTTTGTTGGTATTCGATACAGAAGGATAAAAGTTCCCTGAACTTTTTTCGTTAGGTTATGTTTTATTAAATTAAAGGTTAAAAAATATGCCAGAATTATAAACATTGTTGCGGATACTTTCAGTTTTCAGTAGCAATGACCAAGTTAACGGTGTCCATTTCTTAGAAAGCATAAAACTGTACGCTATTTAAAACAGTTATTCGGCTTTTCGTAAGTGTTTATTTCATATGTAAGGAACAAACACTAAAATTTCACTTAAACATTGTTTTTATATGAATGGGGGTTCAACATACGACTATTGTCGCACGCCACATTTAGCATCTCATCTTTAATTCTCAATCATCAGTTCGTTCTGCTCGCCCACTCTTCTTAGAAATGGAAATTTAGACCTTTGTGAACAGCCTATTTCCATATCTTCCAACTTCTTTTTTCACTTTTCTAAGATTACTAAAAGGGTTGGTAAAAGACAACAACCTTGCTCTAGTGCTTTGATGGGTTTAGCTCTTCTGAAACATTTTTCCGGCCTTAAATTGAATGATTTATCTATATAGCTATTACTAATGCTTACGTAAGTGGTCTTTATTTGCTTTTACTAAGTGCTTCCAAACGCTTATTAATAAGAACGTTACTATACGCCTTCTCCAGGTCCATGAAGAGTTACAAAAAAAAATGAAAAACCTAAAAATTTTCAAAACTTAGACATATCCTTTAATTCCCTATATCTTGTTAAGTACAAATCTATAATTATTAAAGAACTAAAATTTTTTTATATAAATAATAGATAAATAATTAACTCTCAAGTACTCAAAATACGTCATAGTTTCTAGTTTTTGCAAGTTTTGGCAATTTTAGAACTAGCAGAATGTAAAAGTTAAAAAATGGAACATTTGAGGTAGGATTTTGAAAATTTTTATTTTTTCTAAACTGTTGCAGAAAAGTCAGTCTTACCGATAGGTATTTAGCTAATTTTCACATTTGAGCCAGTTTTGTCTATCTTGGTTCAGAATTTGATGAGTTGTTAGAAAATTCGGAATTTTTAAACTTTTAGTGTTCTTTTTTAATTCTCTTTATCTTTTTACTTGCAAATTCAAAGTTATTCTGGAATTCCTTCTTATAGATAATTTTTCACCTGTTCAAGATATATTCCTATTTTTGTCTTCTTGGAAGAAGTTCAAATCAAAACAACGTTGAATTTTTTTCCTTTTTATTCTAGAAGATCTTATATTATAAAAGAATAAATCATCAGAATCGAGATAGGGTGGGTGGGCGGGCTTACATTTTGCCTTTTTGTTTTAACATGTGTAAACTTCTTTTCACAACATTAAACTTAAAACATGTTTGAAATAAAAAAATTGTATCAGGAAATATCGATTTTGCCATTAGGCTCTGCCCCATAGTTGCAAAATCCATATTTCCTTGCAAAAATGTACCATTTAACCATGATTTAAGTTCCTTGTGAAAAGATGGCTACGCATGTTAAGAAAAAAGAGGCAAAATATAAGCCCCGCCCACCCACCCTGTCTCAATTCTGATGGTTTTTTTTATTCGTCATGAGCCAAGAGGGCGGAGCTCAACTGCAAATTCCTTATTTCTCTACACAGTTTTCGATAACTTGATCAGTTTTATTGAATTTGTATCATAATTTCAAAATTTCTAACTAACCTAAAAATTTTCAAAACTTAGACATATCCTTTAATTTCCTATATCTTGTTAAGTACAAATTTATAATTATTAAAGAACTAAAATTTTTTTATATAAATAATAGATAAGTAATTAACTCTCAAGTACTCAAAATACGTCATAGTTTTTAGTTTTTGCAAGTTTTGGCAATTTTAGAACTAGCAGAATGTAAAAGTTAAAAAGTGGAACATTTGAGGTAGGATTTTGAAAATTTTTATTTTTTCTAAACTGTTGCAGAAAAGTCAGTCTTACCGATAGGTATTTAGGTAATTTTCACATTTGAGCCAGTTTTGTCTATCTTGGTTCAGAATTTGATGAGTTGTTAGAAAATTCGGAATTTTTAAACTTTTAGTGTTCTTTTTTAATTCTCTTTATCTTTTTACTTGCAAATTCAAAGTTATGCTGGAATTCCTTCCTATAGATAATTTTCCACCTGTTCAAGATATATTCCTATTTTTGTCTTCTTGGAAGAAGTTCAAAGCAAAACAACGTTGAATTTTTTTCCTTTTTATTCTGGAAGATGTTATATTATAAAAGAATAAATCATCAGAATCGAGATAAGGTGGGTGGGCGGGCTTACTTTTCGCCATTTTTTTTTAATATGTGTAAACTTCTTTTCACAACATTAAACTTAAAACATGTTTGAAATAAAAAATTTGTATCAGGAAATATCGATTTTGCCATTAGGCTGTGCCCCATAGTTGCAAAATCCATATTTCCTTGCAAAAATGTACCATTTAACCATGATTTAAGTTCCTTGTGAAAAGATGGCTACGCATGTTAAGAAAAAAGAGGCAAAATATAAGCCCCGCCCACCCACCCTGTCTCAATTCTGATGATTTTTTTTATTCGTCGTGAGCCAAGAGGGCGAAGCTCAACTGCAAATTCCTTATTTCTCTACACAGTTTTCGATATCTTGATCAGTTTTATTGAATTTGTATCATAAGTTCAAAATTTCTAACTAACCTAAAAATTTTCAAAACCTAGACATATCCTTTAATTCCCTATATCTTGTTAAGTACAAATCTATAATTGTTAAAGAACTAAATTTTTTTTATATAAATAATAGATAAATAATTTAATCTCAAGTACTCAAAATACGTCATAGTTTTTAGTTTTTGCAAGTTTTGGCAATTTTAGAACTAGCAGAATGTAAAAGTTAAATAATGGAACATTTGATGTGGGATTTTGAAAATTTTTATTTTTTCTAAACTGTTGCAGAAAAGTCAGTCTTACCGATAGGTATTTAAGTAATTTTCACATTTGAGCCAGTTTTGTCTATCTTTGTTCAGAATTTGATGAGTTAGAAAATTCGGAATTTTTAAACTTTTAGTGTTCTTTTTTAATTCTCTTTATCTTTTTACTTGCAAATTCAAAGTTATACTGGAATTCCTTCCTATAGATAATTTTTCACCTGTTCAAGATATATTCCTATTTTTGTCTTCTTGGAAGAAGTTCAAAGCAAAACAACGTTGAATTTTTTTCCTTTTTATTCTAGAAGATCTTATATTATAAAAGAATAAATCATCAGAATCGAGATAGGGTGGGTGGGCGGGCTTACTTTTTGCCTTTTTGTTTTAATATGTGTAAACTTCTTTTCACAACATTAAACTTAAAACATGTTTGAAATAAAAAATTTGTATCAGGAAATATCGATTTTGCCATTAGGCTCTGCCCCATAATTGCAAAATCCATATTTCCTTGCAAAAATGTACCATTTAACCATGGTTTAAGTTTCTTGTCAAAAGATGGCTACGCATATTAAGAAAAAAGAGGCAAAATATAAGCCCCGCCCACCCACCCTGTCTCAATTCTGATGATTTTTTTTATTCGTCGTGAGCCAAGAGGGCGGAGCTCAACTGCAAATTCCTTATTTCTCTACACAGTTTTCGATATCTTCATCAGTTTTATTGAATTTGTATCATAATTTCAAAATTTCTATCTAACCTAAAAATTTTCAAAACTTAGACATATCCTTTAATTCCCTATATCTTGTTAAGTACAAATCTATAATTATTAAAGAACTAAAATTTTTTTATATAAATAATAGATAAATAATTAAATCTCAAGTACTCAAAATACGTCATAGTTTTTAGTTTTTGCAAGTTTTGGCAATTTTAGAACTAGCAGAATGTAAAAGTTAAAAAATGGAACATTTGAGGTAGGATTTTGAAAATTTTTATTTTTTCTAAACTGTTGCAGAAAAGTCAGTCTTACCGATAGGTATTTAGGTAATTTTCACATTTGAGCCAGTTTTGTCTATCTTGGTTCAGAATTTGATGAGTTGTTAGAAAATTCGGAATTTTTAAACTTTTAGTGTTCTTTTTTATTTCTCTTTATCTTTTTACTTGCAAATTCAAAGTTATGCTGGAATTCCTTCCTATAGATAATTTTTCACCTGTTCAAGATATATTCCTATTTTTGTCTTCTTGGAAGAAGTTCAAAGCAAAACAACGTTGAATTTTTTTCCTTTTTATTCTAGAAGATCTTATATTATAAAAGAATAAATCATCAGAATCGAGATAGGGTGGGTGGGCGGGCTTACTTTTTGCCTTTTTGTTTTAATATGTGTAAACTTCTTTTCACAACATTAAACTTAAAACATGTTTGAAATAAAAAATTTGTATCAGGAAATATCGATTTTGCCATTAGGCTCTGCCCCATAGTTGCAAAATCCATATTTCCTTGCAAAAATGTACCATTTAACCATGATTTAAGTTCCTTGTGAAAAGATGGCTACGCATATTAAGAAAAAAGAGGCGTGGAGAATAGTAAACCTTGATCCTTTACTTTTAATTTTGGCGAGATTGCCTTTTAGATCAGTATCGTGCACCCAGCGACGAATGGACGAACCATTTTGATAGATCCATGTTTCATCCAAATACACGAAAGTCAAATTTTCACAAGAATTTAGAAACTGTAAATATGTTCTCAAAAAACTAATTTTGGCTGCAACGACATGTTTTTGTTCACATAGAATTTTACGACCATTTACTTCCCTGTGTTTATAACCCATTGACTCAAGAATTTTGCATAATGTGGTCGCCCCCCTTTAAATTCTAACTGTTCCCTAGAATATGCCAAAAGAGTATCTACAGTGAAATATTCATTTTTTTCATTAAGTTGCCAAATTTGTCGTTACAGGTCTTTCCGAAACATATAATTTGTAAATAAATCCGTTGGTTTTCGCTTGCCAAATAGTAATGTTTTTAAATTTTGGTCCCATGTTGATAAAATTTTCGGCACAGTTGATGTTCCCACCTATGAGAAAAAAAAAAAAAAAATTTACAGCGTATTTTTACGTTACAGAAAATATGTTCGAGACCCTCTTAGTTACTTCTTCGAAAGAAAGATCGGGTCTGTCTTTTCGAAACTGCAAAAAACATCTTTTTATTAAATAATATCGCAAAAAAAAAACCGAAATCATCAAATCAGTTTATCCAACTTAAAGAAAAAATATCAAACCCTAGTTTAATATATAAAGATCGTGAATGGATAATACATATCACTAATTGTTTTTTAAATGTTTTTTTTTTGAAAATATTGTGTGTGGCAGAAATTTGATTCTATTATAACTTAACAGTAACATTTTAATAACACTTTTGTTACAAACATCGGTAATTATAAAATTTTAAAGTGTTGCTTTAGAAACCGCACGCTACACATATAAAGTTAGAGTAAACATAGGATTTTTATAGATCACTGCATTTATTAATATTAATATTATTGACACTTATAAGTACACATTTCCGTAGTTGTTGAATGCCAGGAAGACTTCACTAGCGTGAACAATTTCCAAAGTGTGTGTGTGTAATACAGCACGATGGCTGTTTTAATGAGAAGTCTAAGGGAGAATTTTGAGCATACATTAAACGCCGTTCGAAAAGCCTCTGTGATAGAACCAGGATTTGTATGTTTTTTGATTGGCGTATTGTTACTCGTAATTCTTAAAAATTGGCAATTATACGATGCCGCATGTATGGAAACCTTGAATTTCAATATCACAATGTGTACATTAATCCTAGGACGCTATATAGACAATAGTACCCAACTGGCAGAATTCGACATTCAGATACAGGGCTACATCGATGACGTACTTGTCTGGATTAAACCAGTCTCAGTTGTAATAACTTTTGGGGTGGTGTCGACAAGCTGTGCCCTGAGCGACTTACTCCAACTGAGAAAACCCTTCATTATTATAGCAATCTTAGGAGAAATTTTATCAATAGTTCGTTTGTTTATGTGTTATCTGTATGGATGGTGTTCGGTGCAATTGCTGGCAATAACTGACAGAGTTGTTCTGCTGTTTGGGGGTAAAGAATTGTTTTGGGCTATGTCTTTCGTTTACATGATCCAAAATACGACTCTGGAGAACCGAACTTCTCGTTTGTTTTTACTTCAGGCTTCAAAAATTACCGTCTTCATTACGAGTTTTTACGTTACTTCATTGGTTGATAGCAGTTCTGTGCAAGCTTATATGGTGACTTTCATTTTTTTCCTTCTGACTCTTTTATACTTTGTTTATGTCGTGAAGGAGAAAAGACCCGAGCAGGAGATGAAATGGGATAAATCGGTATTAAGAAAAATTTTGATTTGTAGCGTTATTGCAGAAGCCGTAGGCTACTTGAGGAAAATGTCGGCGAAGAAAGTGTTGGTTTTGGTGGTGGTCTATTTAATTTTTTTCGCAAAGAATTCTTGGGCTGATGGTTTTTTAACAATTTGTTTAAGGGCGAAAACATGCTAAATTTTTGTAATGATACTGAAATTGTCGGCATGCTTTGGTCCTTATGACACTTACTTAATATGTATTATATTTTAGAAGAGTATGGTAATATCTTTTTTACTTACATTTACGGAATACTGTCTTGGTCATCTGAGATGTTAGAGGTGTTACTATACTGTCAAGACGGCACTGCATTAATAAGTAAATCAAACAACATCAATGTTACCGATTCCTTTATAAATAATAATTTTTTAGTCATGATCACGGTTAGTTTCATATCGAAAAAATTTCAAGTGGACGACTATGCGATTCTGATTTTCATTTATTTCAACAAAGTTTTAGGAAATGTTGTTATTGCTTCTGTTTCAAATGAACTGATCATATTGATAGGTATGCAGAAAACATTGCAGAATTACAGCTTTTGTCTGCATTTAATTGGACGTCGCTTTTAATGTGTAGTGATAAAGTTTCAGGTATTGCAAATACAACTACACTCAACACTGAAAATATTCTGTATGTAGCAATTGTATCAAAAATGGTGTCGTCGGGAAACGCTGGAAAATTACAGTTGTTGTTTAGTATGAATGAGTTGCTGCAGCCTTTAAGCCAAGTAATATCTTCAATAATTTTTGATGAACTTCTTAGTGATAAGCATGCCCCCAACACATTTCTTTATTTGGGAGCTTTTATTTATTTTGTTTGTTTTATCGTAGTGACGTAAGTATGTTGTATCTAACTGAAAATACACAACTTGATTGTTTTAAATTTTAGGATTCTTTTGTGGCACAAAAAGAAACATTTAAATGACGTACGCGTTTTTAAGCCTAACCCTTAGGATACATATTTTTTACCATTTTCACTTTTCATTGGAAGCACTGCACTGTGATACTAAATGTAAATGGTCGCTTGACGTTGCTACCTACAGTTGTGGAATCACAATTCACAAGTTTTTTAATGAATCTGTTCCAACATAAAATTTGTAATAAATCGATCACAAGCTTTAGTTTTGATTTAATTACCTTGTACTATATATCCTTCCGCCGTGAAGGAAGTTAGAGACAAAGAGGTAATGAGTAGTGAAGGGACAAAAAGAAAGAAAAGGGATAGAAAAGTAGAGTCGCCGAAAGAGAACGAGCAGGTCTGCAATCGATAAACAAGAAAAATCAAGACGATATAGAGATGGAGGAGGTCAAGAAGATGATCAACGACCTTGCGATACAAATCAGAAATCAAAGATGATATGAGAAAAAGTAATAAACAATTATTGAAGGAATGGAATACACAGCTTAAAGAGGAGCTTAAAACAGTAAGAGAAGAATTAAAGCAAGCAAGAGATCAACTACAGCAGCAAAATGAAGAAATTCGAGATAAGCATGAAGAGTGGAAGCAGCTAAGGAAGAAATGGGAAAGAGAGTGGATGAAGTAGAAAGTCAACTAGATCGAATGGAGAGAGAAAAGAGAAGAAACAAAGTAGTGATGATATATAGATATAGAAGCTATGATAGCAGAACTGATCAACTTAAGGGGACTCGCTATACGAGGTATAACATTTTTTTGATTTTTTGTATGAAAAAATGATATTAATATAGATGTATCATACATCAAACTGCAGCTTTTTTCATATTCTAGAGCGCAGAGACCAGTTCAATCAACTAAAAAAATATGCTGAGAAATATCGTAAAAAAAGCACCATTGTATGTTTTCTTTTCAAGTTTTTTGAGTCATAACCATCATAGAATCGCTTGAAAATTCGGACATGGATAAAACATCACTTTTTACAGGGCGCAGAGTCATTAAATGTTTGTTAGTGGTACAATTTGTTTAAATAATAATGTTTTCATTAAAATCAAAATATACCACAAATTAATGCAAAATACGTCGAATAATTTTAACAGTAATATCAGAGGAAAATTAATGATCTATTGGTTAGCAGAGTTTTTAACAAAAACTAACAATTATTGAAAAAAATGGGTATCAATTCGACAGAATTTGAGCAGTTAGTTCAGTACTTTGCCGATAGGAGCGCACTAAAATTTACGGAAGCGACTTTCCAGGTAAAACCCTTATCGCCTGCTCCACCATAAATAAGCTGATTGTTAGAGTTCTCGGCTGATTTTTCTAATTTATCGCAAGGAACTCAGTTTTATAACAAGCCGCCAGGACCGGCCATAGTAATCTGTTGTTAAGGAAATTAACTTTTACGCAATGAGGTACTATCATAAAACCGAATTAAAACTAGGGAACTATAATATTTTTACTCCACTCAGGATCCTGAATTCAATACACATGATTACTAAAAATTCATTCTAATATTATTGTTAATATATATTTTGCTTTGTTAATTAATAAAACTAATAAACATATTTATAATAATAATAAAAAATATATAAAATACAGCTTTTGTTTAACACGTATAAGTAGCTAAGTATATATACTACTTATCCCTGAAAGGAGGTGTTTTAAAAAAGCCCTACGCCCAGTAACTTCTCCCTTCATTGTTTACTCGAAAAAAGTGCTCGTATATGTTTTCATTTGCCGAATTTTCAAAATATATTTATAACTAGCTGTTACCCGCAGCTCCGCTTGCGTGGTTTTCGCAATTAGGACCCATTATTTTTGACCCGCTGATTTATTTTTTGATTTCAATTTTATTACTTTTTAAGTTTGTGCAAGTCTTCATTAATAACAATATATAAAAGTATTTGTCCTTCGGCTAACTGATTCATTAACATAACTACTGGAGCTAGAAACACGAAATTTGGACAGAAGGTTCCTTTCGTTATGTAAGCATCAATTACCCCTAAGTGGGTGAAATAAGGACTGAAAGTTTGGAGTTAGGGTCCCATGAATTTTGTAATTTGGGTTATCTTTTGTCGATTTGATTAAAAGTCATGTTTTAAATTAAAGGATATTTCTTTAAAAAAGTTAAAATATTTGGATAGTTTTGTCGCTAATATTGTAGGCAGCCATGTAAAAACAGACATTTACCTGACCTATCTAAAACTTGGTTGTAAATTTGATATTGTTCTGTATTTAATAAACTTTCGTTGTGCCTATAAAAGTATGTCATAGCTAATCACTCTGAGATAGTCTCTGTTTTGTATGACTTCTTCACGTTTTACAGGCTGAGGCGAACCATAATACTTTAAACTTTGTCTTCCTAAAGACAGCACCGTGTCTTTAAAGGAAATCACACACTTGTACATTTCATTTATAATATGAACACTCTCTTGACACTCTGGCTGAACTTGACAAATCCAAAGCTTTGCATGAGGAGTGATATGCGGGATAAGCGACACCATCAATAGTTTTTAAATCCGAGAATGATGTTGGCCCTCTCATTTCTTGAAGAAGAAGACCAAGGTAGAAACATTCGGCGTTATTAGGGTGAACGGTGTACACTCTGCCCAAAGTTTGATCGCTTTTGACTCCCGGCCAACCATCAACATTTTTTCCACGTTTTTGTCTCTCAAATTTGGTACTTTTCCACACATAGTATGAAGGGACTTCAACATAAAAAAGGATTTTTGCAAAATTATTCGTTTTGTAAAGCTCAAAAAATGCTAGAAAAGTAGTTTTCTGTGAATTATTTACCTTTTCAGTTACATTATTAAAGTCGTTAGGATTAAAACAGACAGCAGGCCATTTTTCAAGTGAACTGTGAGATGAAAAACCGCTGGAAATTGTTCATGTATAGGAAAGGGTCAGGATTCTCCAGACAGTTTCAAAGCTGCTAATATATCGACCACTTTCATATAATTTGACCTCATCATTGTCATTTTCAAGACCAAATAATCCTGGTTGGAGTTTGAGAGTTACAATACTCTATGTTGATGTGAGCAGCAAAAGTTCAAGATAAAAGTGGATTGTACGGTACCACCCATCTGTTATATAGGGTTACAACATGGAATTCAATCGTGAATCCACCATCCGCGGAACCTCTTCGCCGGTATTGAGGGTAGCTGTCTTCGCCTGTTTGGGTTTCTTTCAGGAGAATTCGAGGATATTTTTTGCTACAGCTACATCCTTTCATTTCATTTCCACCCAAATTATATTCCGTTGGGGATGAATTTCAAAAAAGAATTAAAATCAGTCAGTCAAGACAAACAATTTTACATGATTACCAATTTTCAAGTAACAAATGTTAACAACATTTCAACTAAATATCGCCATACAAATATTTTTTCTCATATAAACTTTGTCACCTCATTTGATCTTCTTAGGGGTAGAATCTCAAAAACAGCTGAAATACGCGTTACATTGTTTGTGTTGAAAAGCATTAATATCAAGTTCCAAGCAAAAATTTACAATAGAAATATTTTCCCATACACAATTAGTTACCACTTTTTACCCCCTTAGGGGTTGAATCTCGGAAAATGCTGAAATACGTGTGTCATTATATGTGTTGAAGAGCATTAATACCAAGTTCCACGTGAAAATGTGCAACAGAAGTAGTTTTCCCGTACAAACTTATCCACCACTTTTTACCCCCTTAGGGGTTGAATTTCGGAAAATGGTGAAATACGTGTTTCGTTATTTGTGTTGAAAAGCATTAATACCAAGTTTCACGTAAATATTTACAACAGAAATAGTTAGGAAATAGTCTTCTTGTACAAACTTTACCACCGCTTTTGACCCTTTTAGGGGTGGAATTTCCCAAGTTCCTTTCTTAGTGGGTGTTTACATCACAAAAGGAAACTATTGTCCAAATTTCATGTTTCTAGCTGCAGTAGTTTAGGCTCTGCGTTGATGAATCAGTCAGTCAGGACAAACAATTTTATATGTATAGATAAAAATATGCAAGTCTTGGTGATGAAAAATGTACTCCTAATAAATTATTAAAGTACATAAAAAAATAGAAACAAATTTTATTTATTTAAAAAAATCTCTCGCAAAGGCAGGTTCCTCTTTCTTCTTGAATCAATTATTTCGGGCAATAATGCGCCAAAGTAAAATCTGCCAAGTTTTTACATATATTTCTTCGTCTTTATAAATTTTTTCTATATTTATTCCTTTGGGTGTCCATACAACAAAATAAACTTGTGAAATACCCGTAACAAGCATTTGTCCCTGGACTTGAAAATAGTAATCATGATTTCTTTTAGTTTCAATTCTCTGTCTGTCAATGTACAAAATTTGATTATTTTTTTTCTAGCCGCTTCTTCGGGAGACAAATCTTGCGATTTTGAAGGGCATTTAATTTCGACTAATGCACTCCTGTCCTCTAGAACCCTGTCTGGACTAGCAGCAAAGTAAGGAAATTATTTTGAAATAAACATGCCACACCGTTCAGTTTTTATATTTTTATTTATTTCAAAACACTTGACATCTTTTTCCTCACTTTGCTGTTCATAGTATGTATGATTATTACCTCTAAATGTACTGTACAACAGAGACTCCACAGTTTTAGCTATTGCTGTAATCGGTCCAAGTTTGTAAATACGTCCAAAATTTGAAGCCGTAACCCTAATTTCTCTTTCTTTTGCCCAAATGTGCCTGTTGCCTAGTGTCTATTTCAATTTGGTCTAAATTCAAAGATAATTTTCTCAATAAACCCTGTTTGGCTGTCACAAATGTTTCTACATCCATGACAGGATTTTCTAAAAAATATTTAAACCATAATCGCAGTCGGGACCAGCATACGTAAATTTTTTACGACCTATTTTTTTTACGAATACTTTGTCTAAGACGAGCTTGTTTTATAGACGAACAATATTTTTTTGCTATTAAACCAGGACCGTTTTAATCACAATATATTTACTTATGCCCTCTAAAAAATTGATGACGTCACCTCAAAATTTTGCTGAATAAATCCTATCTAAATTATATAAAATATGATAAGTCTATTCTTGTGATTTATCATTCCATTCATGTTTTTTGGATTTGCATATACAGGTGACCCCAAAAATAAATGAACGCTCAAATTTATTTTATTGATTTAATCAGGAACTACAAAACCCAATGCTTTGAAATCTTGCAAATGTTTTAAGGTTATAAAGAGCATAATAAATTTTTAGTCAAAATATATTTGCTTATCCCCTCCCAAAAATTGATGACGTCAGCTCAAAAGTTTGCCGTATAATCCTATTTCAAATTTACAAAATATGATGAGTCTCTTCTTGTAATTTATCATTCCATTCATATTTTTTGGATTCAGATATACAGGGTGACTCAAAAAATTTAATGAATGCGCAAATTTATTTTATCGATTTAATCAGGAACTACAAAACCGAATGCTTTAAAATTTAATGTGAAAAAAAAAACATAATAGGCATGCAGTCGTCACGTTTCCGATAGCGAGGGAAGTACTGTCTAAACTCTTTAGACCAATTTTTTTGATTTTCCCATTTTTCCATTTCTCAATTGTTCAATGTTTCAGTTTGGGATTTTTTCACTGTTTCGATTCTTTAATTTTCCTTCCATTTTTAGGTTTTTCAATATTTCAGCTTTGGAATTTTGCAATATTTCGTTTCTTCAATTTTTCAAATTTTTGATATTGTGTTTTCTGTGTTTTTAAATTTTTCGATATTTTAATTTTTCAGTTTTTAAAGTTTTAGGTTTTTAGATTTCTCACTATCTCGACTTTTCGATTTTTCAGTTCCATGATTTTTCAGTTTGTCGAATTTTTAAATTTTAGATTGTTCTCGATCATTCAATTTTCTCAGTTTTTAGGCTTAGATTCTTTTTGTTGTTCAATTCTTGGATTTTTAAAATTTTTGTTTTTTAAATTTTCCTATTTATCAACTTACTGGGATTTCAATGTTTTGATTTTTTGATTGTTCAATTTCTCGATTTTTTGAATTTTTAGTTTTTGATATGATTTTTTTTTTCAAAAATTTTCAGTTTATCAATTTATCAACTTTACGATATTTCAGTTTTACGATTTTTAAATTTTTTAATTTTTCAGTTTTCAATTTTTGACGTTTCTAAATTTTTCGATTTTTCAATTTTTCGATTAACTTATTTTTTGATTTTCCCATTTCTCTATTTCTTGATTTTTCAATTCTTTCTTCAATTGTGATTTTTCAATTTTCCAATTTCTGGATTTTTCAATGTTTCAGTTTTGGATTTTTTCACTTTTCCGATTCTTCAATTTTCTTTCCATTTTTCAGTTTTTCAAGATTTCAGTTCTGAGATATTGCAATGTTTCGGTTCTTCAATTTTTCCATTTTTTGATGTTTCGATTTCTCGGTTTTTCAATTTTTCGATAGGTATTTTAATTTTTCAATTTTTAAGTTCTAGATTTTCCGTTAATTTTTTTGTTTTCCTTGATGCTTTGATTTCTCGATTATTCGATTTTTCAAGTTCTCGGTTTAGATTTTTTGGTTTTCCAATTCTTCGATTTTTAAATTGTTTCATTTTTAGATTGTTCAATTTCTCGATTTATAGATTTTTCAATTTTTCGGTTTACCGATTTTTTTACTTGAGATTAAATTATTTATCTATTATTTATATAAAAAAATTTTAGTTCTTTAATAATTATAGATTTGTACTTAACAAGATATAGGGAATTAAAGGATATGTCTAGGTTTTGAAAATTTTTAGGTTAGTTAGAAATTTTGAACTTATGATACAAATTCAATAAAACTGATGAAGATATCGAAAACTGTGTAGAGAAATAAGGAATTTGCAGTTGAGCTCCGCCCTCTTGGCTCACGACGAATAAAAAAAATCATCAGAATTGAGACAGGGTGGGTGGGCGGGGCTTATATTTTGCCTCTTTTTTTTATATGCGTAGCCATCTTTTCACAAGAAACTTAAGTCATGGTTAAATGGTACATTTTTGCAAAGAAATATGGATTTTGCAATTATGGGGCAGAGCCTAATGACAAAATCGATATTTTCTGATACAAATTTTTTATTTCAAACATGTTTTAAGTTTAATGTTGTGAAAAGAAGTTTACACATATTAAAACAAAAAGGCAAAATGTAAGCCCGCTCACCCACCCTATCTCGATTCTGATGATTTATTCTTTTATAATATAAGATCTTCTAGAACAAAAAGGAAAAAAATTCAACGTTGTTTTGCTTTGAACTTCTTCCAAGAAGACAAAAATAGGAATATATCTTGAACAGGTGAAAAATTATCTGTAGGAAGGAATTCCAGCATAACTTTGAATTTGCAAGTAGAAAGATAAAGAGAATTAAAAAAGAACACTAAAAGTTTAAAAATTCCAAATTTTCTAACAACTCATCAAATTCTGAACCAAGATAGACAAAACTGGCTCAAATGTGAAAATTACCTAAATACCTATCGGTAAGACTGACTTTTCTGCAACAGTTTAGAAAAAATAAAAATTTTCAAAATCCTACCTCAAATGTTCCATTTTTTAACTTTCACATTCTGCTAGTTCTAAAATTGCCAAAACTTGCAAAAACTAAAAACTATGACGTATTTTGAGTACTTGAGATTTAATTATTTATCTATTATTTATATAAAAAAATTTTAGTTCTTTAATAATGATAGATTTGTACTTAACAAGATATAGGGAATTAAAGGATATGTCTAAGTTTTGAAAATTTTTAGGTTAGTTAGAAATTTTTAAATTATGATACAAATTCAATAAAACTGATCAAGATATCGAAAACTGTGTAGAGAAATAAGGAATTTGCAGTTGAGCTCCGCCCTCTTGGCTCACGATGAATAAAAAAAATCATCAGAATTGAGACAGGGCGGGTGGGCGGGGCTTATATTTTGCTTCTTTTTTCTTAATATGCGTAGCCATCTTTTCACAAGAAACTTAAATCATGGTTAAATGGTACATTTTTGCAAGGAAATATGGATTTTGCAATTATGGAGCGGAGCCTAATGGCAAAATTGATATTTCCTGATACGTTGGATGGTTGTACACAATTTTTTAAATTCAAAAAATAACGATAGAGACTATCATAAAACGATGGACGGGACAACTTTTCAAAATTGGGTGGTTAATCAACTCATTCCTGCTTTGGCAAAGTTGAAACAAAAATGTGTGGTGGTTTTAGACAATGCACCGTAGCATTCGGTTCAGTTGGATAAACCACCCACTTTTTCTAGTAAAAAATATGAAATGGCTATTTAAACATAGTGTTGAATTTGACAAAAAATTTTCGAAGAAACAGTTGTGGGATTTAATTAAACCCTTCAGAAACAATAGAAAAAAAAGATATTTGGTAGACAAGACATTAAGATAAAGTGGCCATGAAGTTCTTAGATTACCTCCGTACCACTGTCAATATAATCCAATTGAAATGGCGTGGGGATTTTGTAAGAACTATTACAAGAAGCATATAAATTCTCAACCTTCATTAAAAAATAGGGTGGAGAATTTAGGGCTTGAGATTCTTTCTAAATGTACTCCAAGCATGTGTCAAAATTTTTGTAAACATTGTGAAAAACTTATTTTGGCAAATTGGGAAAAAAATATGGGAAATCTTTCGTACGAATCTATACCTCCTTTCATTATTTCGCTAGGTGAATCTCATTCAGAATCTGAATTTGAAAATGACGATGATGATATAGATTTTCATAGCGAAATAATGGAAATAGAGTGAATTGTAGCTTGTCGGGGGGTGATATTTTTACGCATCTTCCGTTCTAAATTTATCAATGTAGTATGTGGAAAACTACCTGACGTACAACAAAATAAGTATAATTTTAGTTAGACCATCCACGTTGTTACTTTTCACCAAATTTTAATTTTTATAAAAAGCCGAATAACTTAAATAGCGTAAAGTTTTATGATTTCTAAGAAATGGAAACCGTTAACTTGGTCATTGCTACTGAAAACTGAAAGTATAAGTAACAATGTTTATATTTCTGGCATATTTTTTAACCTTTAATTTAATAAAACATAACCTAACGAAAAAAATTCAGGGAATTTTTATTCTTCTGCATCGAATACCAACAAACTCACTAGATTTTCATGGCCAACCCTACTATATAAAGATCGTGAACGGATAATATATGAACATACACTCAGAAAACAAAAATTAAGCCAGGTATTTGATATGTAGGTCTTTCATATCAAGTACAAACGCATGGCAAGACAATTTGGTATCAATATCCATTACAATTTTAAAACATTTACATCAGTTTTATATTTCAAAATGATGTAATGTAATGATGTTTAAAAATTATTTCAAAATCGCTGCATTAGCTGTATAATACTCGTATATTGTTCAAGTTTTGAAATAACCATCAATACAATTTAAGCTTTGTTTTTTTTCTGTAAAAATACTAAACAATAACACTTTATGGAATTATTGGGAGGTTGTGAGAAAAAATACTGCAAAATAAATAAAGGAATCACAACGACGGAAGAAATGTGGAGAGGTTCGGAAATAACAGAAGATGAAATAGGAAGACAGATTGAAAGACTGAAAAGAGGAAAGGCACCAGGAGGGAATGGAATCCAGAACGAAGAGTGGATGTTCGGGACAGAAGGAGTGAAAGAATGAATATGGGAAGTGGTAGATGGAGTTTGGAAGGGAAAAGGGTTTCCTCGGCAGTGGGGAGAAGGTATAATAATCCCATTATTTAAAAAGGGGCAAAAAAGTGATGTGAACAACTACCGAGGGATCACCTTGCTCAATACGGCGTACAAAATATACGCAATGGTACTAGATGAGAGGTTACGAAAGGAGATGGAATAAAGCAAGAAAGGAGAAAGAAGAGTGGACATGGAGAGGGAAGAAGATTGAACAGGTGAAAGAATTCCAGTACTTAGGATATACATTAAAGAGCAATAACTCAAATAGAGCGCATAAAAAATAATTATGCTAGAAAGAATTAAATTTCTTATTGTTTAATATTTTTAAAAATTCCAATCCAATATCGTAATAATTTGAAAAACTGTTGAAAGTTTAAATTTCATTGGTTATTTTAAAGCTTGAATACAAAATAGCAAAGCAGTGGTTTTGAAGTAGGATTTAAACAATTAGATCACTTTAATCTATAAAATTGGAAATGTTTTAGAATTGTTATGAATATTGAAACAAAATTGTCTTGTTAATATTGCGCCATATATTTATTTTGTATTTGATGCAGATGACCTACATATCAAATGTCGGGCTTAGTATTTGTTTTCTGACCACTGATTGTTTTTAAATGGTTTATCCACTAGGCGTTTAACCGAATGACAATTTCTCTGAGTGGATAAAAACTTGAGTATACATTTTTTGTCGTACTTAATGTCGATTTTTTTACAACTTTTAACACTAACTTTTTAAAAACGTTTATATTACCAGCGTCGTTAATTCTATGTACTAAAGTGTTGCTTTAGAAACGGCATGCTACAAACATAAAGTGTACTTTGAAAGTAAATATAGAATTTTTAAACATTACTGCATTCATTAATATTAATATTATTCACATTTATAACTGCATGTTTCCGTTGTTGTCGCATATCAGAAAGACCTTTATGCTTGGATGAACAGTTTGCAAAGTGTGTCGGTGTGCAATCCAGCAATGGCTACTTTAATAAGAAGTCTAAGGAAACATTCTGAGCACACATTAAACGCGATTCGAAAAACTTCCGTGTTGGAACCAGGGTTTATATGTTTTGGAATTTCCAGGATACTACTGACATTTATTCAGAACTATCAATTATTCGATGTCGGGTGCTTGGAAATTTTGAAATTCAATATCACAATGTGTAAATTAATTACAAGACGTCGTATCAACAACATTACCCAAGCGCAAAAATTCGTCAATATCGTACGCGCCTACAACGATGAGGTATTACTTTGGACTAAACCAGTGTCTGTTGTAATAACTTTTGGGGTGGTGTCTACAAGCTGTGCCCTGAGCGATTTATACCAACGCAGAAAACCCTTCATGATGATGGCAGTCTTAGGAGAATTGCTGTCAGGAGTCTATTTGTTCATTTGCTATTTGTATGAAGAAGGATGTTCGGTGCAAGTTTTGGTAGGAGCCGACGTAGTTTCTATGCTGCTTGGGGGCGAAGAATTGTTTTGGACTATGTCTTGGACTTACGTAATTCAAAACACGCATCCAGAAAATCGAATTCCTCGTTTGTTGTTGCTTCAAGCATCAAGAACTGTCATCTATACGTTTAATTTTTGGTTCAGTGCAAATGTAGATTTCTCTTCCTTACAAGTTTACACGATGATTTTAATTTTTTTCTCTCTGACTCTTTTGTACGTTATTTACGTCGTAAAGGAGAAGAGACCCGAGCAAGAGCTGCGATGGGATAAATCAGTATTTAAAAAAATTCTGATTTGTAGCGTTATTGCAGAGGCTATAGGCCACTTGACGAAAATTTCGGCGAAGAAATTGTTTATTTTGGTAGCTGGATATATAATTTTGTTTGCAAAGAATTCTTGGTCTGATGGTTTATCTTGAATGTTTTGTTTAAGGGCAAAAACATACTGATTGTGTAAATTTCCGTAACGATACTGAAATTTTCGGCATGTTTTTGCCCTTACGATATTTATTTAATTTCATATTTTAGGAGAATATGGTAACATCCTCGTTACTTATATTTACGGGATACTAGCTTGGCCATATGAGAAGGTAGTCTATTTAATATACTGTCAATACGGTGCTGCAGCAATAAGTAAGTCAACCAATAACACTGTCACTGAATCCTTTAAATAATCATTTTTAGTTATGATCATTGTTAGTTTCATATCAAAGAAATTTCAACTGGACGGCTACACGATTCTGATTTTCATTTATCTCAACAAAATTTTTGGAAATGTTGTTATAGCGTCCGTTTCAAATCAAGTGATCATATTTATAGGTATGCAGATTCTATATTTTAAGTAGAAGTTCTCATATCCATAAAAACGTCGTTTTTAACTTGTAGTGATAAAGTTTCAGCTATTTCTAGTATAACTACAATTTATATGGAAATTGTTGTATACGTAGCAGTTGTATCAAAAATGGTCTCGTCGGGAAACATTGGAAAATTACAGTTGTTGTTTATTATGAATGAGATGCTGGAGCCTTTAAGCCATGGAATATCTTCAGTAATTTTTAACGAACTTCTTAGTGATAAATATGCCCCCAACACATTTCTTTATTTGGGAGCTTTTATTTATTTTGTTTGTCTTATTGTAGTGACGTAAGTATGTTCTGCGTAATTAAAAATACACAAATTGATTTTTTATTTTAGGATTCTATTATGGCACAAAAAGAAACATTTGAATGACGTACACATTTTCAAGTTTAAACCTTAAGTTAAATATGGGTTTACAGTTCTACCATTGTTTAAGTATATTATAGTTGGACAACCTATACGGACAATCACTTTCCCATGTAGAAAAGAATGAACATATATTTTCATCTCACTCGCTTCACTATGAAGTGGCGGTACCTTACGAAAGGGAGTAAAAATAGTCTGTAAGCACGTGATGTCGATAAGGTAGTAAACGGACGTATTAGTCAGTACGTTGTACGGGTAGCAGTCACAAAATAAGCAAACCTACGTGTTGAGGACTTTACATATATGTAATATATTGTAATATGTCACGCAGTAAATCCTCGAAATCGAATAATAAAAAAATCAAAAAAATAAAAATTGGAAAATCTAAAATTTAAAAATCGAAAAATTGAACAATCGGTTAATTCAAAAATCCAAACATCGAAAAACTGGAAAATCGAAAAATAAAAAAAATTGGACAATCGAAAATTTAAAAATTCCGAAAATTGAAAAATTGAAATATAGAAGAACTGAAAACTCAAAATATCGAAAAAAACTAATAATTTAAAAATTGAAAAGTTAAAATTGAGAAATCGAAAAACTGAAAAATCACAAAATTGAACGAAATATTCAAAAATTAGGGAATTAAAAAATTGAGAAACAGAAAAGTCAAAAAAGCAGAGTCGAAAAATCGCAAACTTAAAAAATCGAAAAATTGAAAAATCAAAAACCTGAATAATCGAAAAATTGAAGAACTGAAGAACTGAAAAATCGAATCTTTGGGAAATGGAGAAATGGGAGTATAAAAAAATAACATTAATTGAGAAATCCGAAAACTAAAAATTCAGAAACGTCAAAATTTGAAAAATAAAAAAATATTGAAGAACTGAAAAATTGAAAAATCTAAAATTTAAAACATTGAAAAGTTAAAATATCCTAAAACTGAAAAATGGAGAAATCCAAACATCAAAAAATCAAAAAAATAAAAATTCGAAAATATAAAATTTAAAAATCGAAAAAGTGAAAAATCAACGAATCGAGAAGTCGAAAATTGAAAAAAATTGGAAAATTGAAAAATCGGATAAATCAAAAATTGAAAAATCGAGAAACCGAAGAGCAAAAAATCGAAAAAGCGAAACATCGCAAAATTCAAAAATTGAAAAGTTGAAAAATTGAGAAATTGAAATATAAAACAATCGAAAAATTGAAAAAACGAAAGTACAAAAAATGAAAACCTGAAGAATCAAAGAATCGAAGTATTGAAAAATATCAAAACTGAAATAAATGTCCAAAAATTGAGAAATCGAAAAACCAATAAAACGAAGTCGAAAAATCGAAGAATTGAAGAACTGAAAAATCGAGAGAAGTGGGAAAATCAAAAATAGATTCTTTGAGAAATCAGAAAACTGAAAATTTAACGTAAAAATTTGAAAAATTGAAAAATTTAAATCCTGAAGTTAACTGAAAAGTCAAAAAATCGAGAAATCGAAAAATCTAAAATTTAAAACATTGAACAATTAAAATATCGCAAAACTGAACAATCGAGAAATCCAATTCAATTTAAAAAATTAAAAAATTGAAAAATCGGGACATTGAAACATTGGAAAATCCAGAAATTGAAAAGCTCAAAAGCAAAAAATCGAAAAACCGAGAAATCCAAAGATCGAAACATCGAAAAATTCAAAAACTGAGACATCGAGAAATCGAAAAATCGGAGGATCGAGAAATGGAGGAGTCGGAAGCCGAAAAGGAAAGTTAAAAATTGAAAAGTTGATAAATTGAGAAATTGAACAATCAAAACAACGAAACATCTGAATTCGATAAATTGAGAAATTAGAAAATTGAATAATCGAAAAATTTTAAAAAAGAAAAACTGGAAAATCGAAAATTAAAATTAAAAAAATCGAAAAATTGAAATATAGAAGAATTGAAAACTTGAGATATCGAAAAACCTAGAATTTTAAAAAATGAAATATTAAAATATCGAAGAGTTGAAAAATTGAGAAATCGAATATAAAACAGTCGCAGAATTGAAAAATCTAAAGTTTACAATAAATTGAAAATCCAAAAAGTAAAAAATCGAGAAATCAAAAAAAATCCTTCAATTCAAAAATCGAAAAGTCGAAAAATTGAAATATTGATAATCTCGTAACTGAAAGAAATATTCAAAAAATTGAGAAATTAAAAAATTGGAAAATTGAGAAATCGAAAATCAAAAAAAGCAAAATCGAAAAATCGTATGCTTAAAAAAATTGAAGAATTGAAGATGTGAAAAATCGAAAAACCGAAAATTTAGAAACGTGAAAATTTGAAATATTTAAAAACCGTAAAATTGAAGAGGACAAAAATTGAGAAATCGTATCATTGAAACATCGAAAAATAAAAAAATCGAGAAATGGAAAATTTGAAGAATGGAAGAATTGAAAAAGCCCAAAATTGAAATATTGAAAAATTGAGACATTTAAAGTTATACTTAAACAATGGTTCTACACATAATCCCCCGAAAGTCAATTCAAACGCGCATCCTTAACTAATCAAAAAATAGGTCACTTGATGTTGCTAGCTACAGTTGTGGAATCATAATTCACAAGTTTATTAATGGATCTGATCCAACATAAAATGTGTAATAAATCGATCACAAGTTTTTGTTTTGTTTTAATTACCTTGTAGTAAAAAAAATGGCAGGACGAAAAAGTGTCCAAAAATATTGCGCTAGAAAGAATAATCTCTTTGTATTACGGGACAAAGTTTTGAGTAAGATATTATTAAAATTATCTTCCTAGATACCAATGCCACATTACGTATAATTAGAGACAATAAACATGACGTAATTATTTTGTTGATTAAAAATATTTTCAAAACAAAAATAGCCATTAGTTAATGATCCAACATACGCATTTATTATTACCCGTGATGTATTCGCGCGATTAATTTAATTAGTTAATTACTCATTGTCCAACATTTTTTATCTTTGTACTATGTTCATTTATGCGGAAATTTCCCCACAATCATGCTCTTTTTACCACACCATCCAAAGATTCCAAAGTTCAAACAATCACGGCGATCATCACTCGAATCTCATCTCACCTCGCGGAATGTCATCTTTTTTACGTTTCTTCTGCAATATCCTTAAACTTTCAAAGCCGCCAAACAGGTTCTCGTGAGAACCTCTCAGTAATACCGCGCAATCATCAAAAACAGCATGCCCAAACAAAAACAGTGAAGTGACTCCTAAAAATGGCTTCTACGGCCGATCTAGTGACCGAATCCGTGGCGGATTTCCGCCACAAAAACCAAAAAACCTTCAAACAACGCCTTTTGTACGTGAAGGAAGTGATCACAGTCGAGCCGCTGATCGCCGCTTATGTGATGGCGGCGATTATTTGCGCCCCAGCGTTGTACAACCTGGAGTTCGAAAAGGGGTGTAGAGCCGACTTGGGGTTGAACGATAGTGTCTGCGACGCGATTTTGAGCGGGGAAAGCCAGAATTACACCGAGGAGAACGACAAAATACAGATTCTGATTGGAAACATGCATTCTTGGCAGCTGCCTCTTCAGAGTGTGATGCCACTGATTTTGGTGCTGTTTCTAGGGTCATACAGCGATAGACACAAGTTACGCAAACCCTTTTTGCTGATACCGATTTTCGGGGAGTTCTTCGCGGTGGCTGGATGCATTTTGTGTGTTGTGTTTATGAAGGAGTGGCCTCTAGCGGTACAGGGTATAGCTCAGACAGTGGTGCCATCTTTCTTCGGGGGACAAACGATGGTAGTGATGGCTGTTTTTGCGTATATTGCTGACGTGAGTACCCTGGAGATGCGTACACTTAGAGTTGGGGTGGTACAAATAGTTTTGAATATTTGTACGCCAGTGGGGCAATCCGTCAGTGGAATTTTGTTTGATAAGATTGGCTACTATGGCGTTCTGTCAATCGCCGCAGGGTGTTACTTGTTTGCTGTGGTATATGGCATTTTCTGTATCAAAGAACCGAAGAAACCTGACGTCGTTTTGAAGAAGTCGTTCCTTGTGGATGCGTTCGACCCCAAACATGCAATCGACACTTTTGGGTTACTTTTCAAGACGGGTGGTGGCAATAATCGACTGGATCTAGTGGCTGTGTTGGTTATCTTGTTTGTTTATAGTACGGTGGTTACAGGTTGGTACTCCTGTCAAGTTTAATGTAATTTGACTGAAGTGCCGTAGGTGAGGGGGTCGTTTTCTACTTATACGTTCAAAAATTCTTCGCGTGGACGCCACTGGAGTACAGTTATTTCATAACTATTAACACTGTCATCCATTTAGTAGGTACGTAAAAGTCGCGTAAAAATGGCGATCAGTGTCACCAACTTAACTCTTTTACTGACAGGAACATTTATCGGGGTTCCTCTATTCACGAAGTTTCTAGAAATGGGGGACTTGATGATTCTGGTGGCTACGTTCGTCGATAAGATTCTCTCTAATATTGTTTTCGGTTTGGCGCAAACCGTCAGCATGTTATACGTTGGTATTAATTAGTGTTTTTTTATTTGTTGTGTTGTTAATTTAGTGATTTTTAGCTTCTGCTGTTAGTATTATTACTGGTATTTCCCCGATTGCTATCAGGTCGTTGGCTACCAAAATCGTCTCTCCTGATGACTTAGGCAAGGCTCAGTCTTTGTTTGGAATTTGCGAAGCTATAGGTCCTGCAGTTGCCGCTCCTTTGTATAATGAACTCTACTTGAAAACTTATAATACGTTACCGGCAGCTTATTTTTATTTTGGGGCAATTGTATACGCCCTGTGTGTGTTTGCGGTCATGTAAGTACTTACATGTAGCGCTACACTTACAAAATATTAACTGTATTTTGGATAATCTTTTTCAGATGGATGTACTTCGTGAACAAAATGAAGCAAAATAAAGTGCAAACGGAAACGCCAAATGTTATGAATGGAAAATCTGACGAAGTGCAGATGACACATATATAAATATTAATTATTATTGATATTAATAATTAACTGTACATTAAATTGTTCTGTTATTACTAATAAAATGTTACTTTTTATGTTGTGGCATTTATTGTGTAATAAGTGTTGCCTAAATTACGCAATATGACAATTTTGACATGAAATTTTAGTCTGGGGACTTTTCAGTTTACTCCTATTTATTTTTCAATTTTTGGATTTTACAATTTCTCAATTTTTTAATTTCTCGGTTTTCAGTTTTTTTCTTCAATTTTTCGATTTCTCAATTTTTCGATATTTCAATTTTGGGATTTTTCAGTTTTTCAATTCGTCAGTCTTTCTTTCATTTATTAGTTTTTCGATATTTCAGTTCTAGGATTTTTCAATATTTCTGTTATTCGACTTTTCCATTTTTGAGTTCTGGATTTTTCGATGTGTCGACTTTTTTGTTTTTTCGATTTTTAAATTTTAGATTTCTCAATTTTTTGGTATTTAAATTTTTCAATATTTAAAATTTTAGATTTTTCGATTTCTCGTTTTTTCGTTTCAGCTCTTCAATTTTTCAAATGTTTCGATTTCTTGATCTTTCGAGTTTTCGACTTCCCGGTTTTAGATTTTCTGTTTTTCAATTGTCGTTTTTTCAATTTTTCGATTTTTAAATTTTAGATTTTTCGATTTCTCAATTTTTCATTTCAGTTTTTCGATATTTCAGTTTTTTAAGTTTTCGAATTTTTCAAATGTTTCGATTTTTCAATTAATCGATGTTTTGATTTTCCCATTTCTTGACTTTCGAGGGTTTCGATTTTTCAGCTTTTTGATTTTTGATTTTTTAATTTTTTTAAGGTTTCAATTTTTCGACTTCACGTTTTGGATTTTTCTATTGCTCAATTTTTCGACTTTTTAGGTTCTCAGTTTTTGGATATTTCAGTTTTCGGATTTTTCAGGTTTTCCATTTTTCAGTTTTTCGATATTTCAGTTTTGGAATGTTTCAATATTTCGATTCTTCGACTTTTTGATTTTTGGCTTCTGGAGTTTTCGATATTTTTTTACATTTTCAATTTTTCAATTTTTCGATTGCTTAATCTTTCGATTTTTCGACTTCCCGGTTTTAGATTTTCTGTTTTCAATTGTCGTTTTAAATTTTTCGATTTTTCAATGTTTTGATTTCCCGATTTAGTTTCCCATTTTCAGTTTTTCTTTCATTTTTCAGTTTTTCGATATTTCAGTTTTGGGACTTGTCAATATTTCGATTCTTCGACTTTTCGATTTTTGACTCCTGGATTTTACTTTTTCGATTTTTCAATTTTTCGATTTTTAAATTTTAGATTTTTTAATTTTTAAAATTTTAGATTTTTCTATATTTCAATTTTTCAAGTTTTCAAATTTTTCAAATGTTTCGATTTCTTAATCTTTTGATTTTTCGACTTCCCGGTTTTAGATTTTCTGTTTTTCAATTGTCATTTTGTCAAATTTTCGATTTTTTAATTTTTCAAATTTGACTTTTATAAACTCTCAGTTTTTCGATTTTTCAATTAATCGATATTTTGATTTTCCCGTTTCTTGACCCTCGAGTGTTTCGATTTTCCTGTTCTTCAATTCTTCAATTTTTTGATTTTTCAGGTTTTTGATTTTTCAATTTTTAAGGTTCCTAATTTTCGACTTCACTTTTTTGATTTTTCGATTTTTCAGTTTTTAGATATTTCAGTTTTAGGATTTTTCAATATTTCAGTTCTTCGGCTTTTCTATTTTGACTTCTGGGTTTTTCGATGTGTTTACCTTTTTACTTTTTCGATTTTTCAATTTTTGGATTTTTAAATTTTAGACTTTTCAATCTTTTGATATTTTAATTTTTCAATATTCCTTAATCTTTTTGTTTTTGACTTCCTGGTTTTAGATGTTCTGTTTTTCAATTTTTCGATTTGTTAATGTTTCATTCCCGATTTATCGTGATTTGATTGTTCAGGTTTTCGATTTGTCATTTTTTCAATTTTTTATTTTGGCCTATTTCGGTTTCTCAGTTTTTCCAGTTTTCCATTTTTTCGTTTTTTGATTTTTTCGCTTTTCCAATTTTTCAACTTTTAACTTTTTGTTTGTCGATTTCTCTATTGTTCGATTTTTCGACTTCATTACTTTTCGATTTCTCGTTCTTTGGACCTTTCAGTCTTTCAATTTTTCAATTTTTCGAATTTTTAAGTTTTTTGGTTTAATTGTCAATTTCTCAATTTATAAATTGTTCAATTTTTTAAATTTTCGATTTTTCGTTTTTAACCAATTTAGGTTTCTCAATTGTTCGACTTTTCGACTCCACGATTTCTCGATTTTTCCTTATTCGGTTTTTAAATTGTAGATTTTTAAATTTTACATTTTTTGGATTTTCAGTTCTTCGATATTTCGATTTTTCAATGTTTCGGTTTTACGACTTTTTAGGTTTCGAGTTTTCGATTATTAGATTTCTAGATTTTTCGAATTTTGTATTATTTTAATTGTTCATTTTTTCTCACTGTTAATATCATACAGTGTATCGAAAACAACCACAAAAATTGTCACTAAAAACATTAAAAAAAAAATCATACAAAATAGAACACAGTGTTTCCAAAACGTTTTCCCGAAAAAAATCCATTGGGTTATTGCGATTTCAACAGTATTCTTTGTTTAATTCACTTATTAGTCGTTATAAAAACCGACCAAACAACTATTTCCCGCCAAATTTACGATTAAAAAGTGGTGTTTCAATAGAAATGGCAAAGACTACAGTTATGATTGTTACCCTACTACGCAAAAAGTTAAATCCGCCCCTGGTCCTGATTTTATTAAAATGAACAACAAGTAGGCTATCAATTGTTGACAACTTTGACATTACAGCCAACGCCTACTCCGGGCAATCTTTCGCACAAGCGAAAAACCAGTTATTCCGTTAAAACCCATGTACCAAAAAAACGAACCCGATCGATCGGGTACATTTTTTGATCTTTTTAAATTTTTGCGTCATCTGGGCATGCTCCCTGGCGCCTGCCACCACGTATCCGCCCCGAATCCGCCATATTGCAGCTGTCACCGGCAGCTGTCACTGCCTGTAGTCGGTCTTGTGAAGTAATTCTGTGTTTTATCGTGTGATTTTATTTGTACCCCCATGGGGGACTCTTTGGAAGGGAGTGAGTCCACTCCCGAGCCTCAAAATGTGACCATTGTCGATTTTAACGCCTTTACGAATTTTTTAACAAAAGCCGCAACGGTGCTCCTCCCTGAAGACAACCAATGGGAATTAACGAATCTTCGGGCAGCCCTCGACGACAAAGTCAATCAAGAAATAATCCGGAAGTTCCTGGCGGATTCCCAGGTGTCCATTCTTTATTTACAGAGGAGTCCTTCGAAAGGTATGAGTAATAACTGACCTTGAACTCGTTCGAGATGACTGATCATGTATGTACAGTGTGTGCCTAAAGTGTTGAACACATTCAGATCTCTGATTTTAAATTCTTGCAGATGATGACAGCGACCAGCCTCCAGAGGGCGAGGAGGAGAAGGAACCCGTCACCTTCTACATCAGCAACGAAGTGCACTACTCCAGCTCGAAGATGTCCAGCCTCGTCTGCATCAAGCGCGGTGCCGTCATCGAGGCCGACAAGAGCATCCGAGCCCAGGTGCGCCTGATGAACTTCAGCGACGGCTCCCCGTACGAAATCCTCCACTCCTACATCAGTAAAACCGTGGCTCCGTTTTTCAAATCCTACGTTAAAGAATCGGGTCGTGCCGACCGCGACGGCGACAAGATGGCGCCCTCGGTCGAGAAGACCATCGCCGAGCTGGAGATGGGGCTGTTGCACCTCCAGCAGAACATCGACATCCCGGAAATCACGCTCCAGGTGCACCCCTACGTGGCGAGCTTGATAAAGCAGTGCGCCGACGAGGGCAGGAAGCCCAAAGTGGCCGATTTCAGCGACAAGGTGGAGGATTCGAACTTTTTGAACCAGCTGCAGCACGGCGTCAATCGCTGGATCAAGGAGATCCAGAAGGTGACGAAATTGGATAGGGACCCGTCGTCGGGGACGGCGTTACAAGAGATTAGTTTCTGGTTGAATTTGGAGAGGGCGCTGCATAGGATACAGGAGAAGCGGGAGAGTATGGAGGTGGCTTTGACCCTGGATATCTTGAAACATGGGAAGAGGTTCCATGCGACGGTGTCGTTCGATACGGACACGGGGCTCAAACAGGCGATTGCGACGGTCAATGATTATAACCCCTTAATGAAGGTGAGATAATTAATAATAATAATAATAATAATAATAATTTATTGTCTGTAAGGGCTGCGTACAATTGCAATCATTAGACTTGTCAAATTTAATAATTAATAATATAAAAAATACAAAAAACAGAGATGCACATATAAACGTACAATCGCACGCAAATGTTTTGAGCCTATGGGCGGATCGTTTTTGTCTGCCCTCACCGAAGAAGGCGGTCCAAATCCTTCAAGGGCAGAATTTGTAGGTAGGCTCAAACTACAACGAAATTCACATTTTACCCTATAAAATTTTATTGACAATAACGGGACGGACAGTAGTTCTATATATATTTGGTAAGAAATATTTATGGCTTACACCAGTTCTCTCGAATTTGTCGGAGAAGATTTAGCAGGTAGTTGTTCCCATAAAATAATGGTCACTTTCGTTCGTGAGTAACGATGGTCCGGACATGAATTATTTTGCTTTCTAACATCTTTCGACCAATTGTTCCGTATAAAAAATTTCATCACTTTTTCAAATAAAATACTCTTAAAAAAAAAACGATATTGTCGTTGAGTGACATGTAACTGGCATAATAATAAAAACGTGCCATTTTTGTTAACTGATATTTTTTTCATAAATGTCGCAAAATTATTAAATTTGTCTAATCATCCCCACCAATGTGATGACGTCACTTCAAATTTATGCATAGTAAATGGGTTTTAAATTGTATACAGTAACATAGTCCTACACATGTAGTTTATGACTCCGTGTTGAGTTTTTATCCAAAACGTCCAGATTTTTGGAAAAAAAATCAAAATTATAAAACAATATTTTGCAATTTAATTTTGAATTTGCAAAATCGAATACTTTGAAATCTTGCAGATGTTTTAAAATCATGATAAACATGATACATTTTTAATTAAAATATATTTGTGTATCCCCTCTAAAAAATTTATGACGTCACCTCAAAATTTTGCAGAATAAATCCTATCTTAAATGTATAAAATATGATGAGTTTTATACTTGTTATATCACTGCATTCATATTTTATAGATTTGGTTATACAGGGTGTCTCAAAAAAGTTAATGACTGAGTCAATTTATTTTATTGAAGAAATCAAGAATAGCAAAACTGAATACTTTGAAATATTGTATATGTTTTGAAGTTTTTGTAAGCATGGTAACTCTTTCGAAAATTTGATTAATCAAATATGCGCAAAATCAAAAATCGGAAAAACTGAAATTCACTAATGCAAAAAACAGAAAATCGAAAAATACAAATCGTAAAAATCGAAAATCTAAAAATGGCTAATCAAAAAATCGAAAATTCAATGAATCAAATACCTAGGTCGATCGAAAAGTGGAAATTCACAAACCTCAAAAATCGAAAAATCGAAAATTGAAAAACGGGAAAATCAAAAAACCGAAAAGTCAAAAATTTGTAATATTGAAAATTAAAAAAATCGAAAACAAAAATAAAAAAATCGGAAATTAAAATAATCAAAATATATAAAGTAAAAACAATTGCAATGCCTAAAAACTGAAACGAACAGAAAAATCGAAAAAGCAAAAAATTGGAAAAACAAAAATTCGAAAAATCTAAAATCGAAAAAGTGGAAAATGGAAAATCTGAATAAAGAAACTTGAAAATTCTGAAAATTGGTAAATCGAAAACCAAAAAATCGGAAAGTAACAAAATCTAGTCTAACAGTTGCGAATGGAAAAATTGAAAAACCGAAAATTCTAAAAGTCGACAATGGACAAATTGAAAATCGCAAAATTTAAATTAAAAAATTGAACATAGAAAAATTGATGAATTGAAAAATCGAAAACTCGACTACTCAAATTTTTTAAAAATCGAAAAATCATAAAACTGAAAAATCCAAAATTCTAATCATCGAAAGTCTGAAAACTGAAAATCGAAAATTCTGAAAAGCGGAAAATAGAATATCGAAAAATTTAAAAGAAAGAAAATTGAAGTCTAAAACCCGAAGAATGGAAAAATTAAAAATCAAAAATTCGGAAAATCAAAACCGAAAAATTCAAAGATTTAAAAAGAAAATCGAAAAATCAAAAATCTGAAAATTGAAACTCGAAAATTTGGAAAATCGAAAAGTAAAAAAATTGAAGTCTAAAAGCTGACGAACAGAAAAATCGAAAAATCGTAAATTCAAAAAGTGGAAAATCGAAAACTGGAAATTGAAAAATCGAAGATTGGAAAATCGAAAATCGGAATATCGATAATCGACAAATTAAAAAACCGAAAAATCGAAAAATTAAAAAATCGGAAATCGAAAAATGAAAAAAAAACGAAAATTCAAAAATCAAATAATCCGAAACTAAAATAATAGAAAAGTGGAAAAGTAAAAATTGCAAAGTCTCAAAACTGACGAACAGAACAATCGAAAAATAAAAAAAAATCGAAAATTCGAAAAATCGAAAATTCGATGAAACAAATACTCGAAAAAGCGAAAAGTTAAAAAATTGCAAGGCCTAAAAATTGAAAAATCAAAAAATCGAAAAAATGAAAATCGAAAAAACGACGATGGAAAAAAAATAAAAAAAACGAAAAGTGGAAAATCGGAAAGTAACAAAATTGAAATCTAAAAGCTGCAAATTGCAGAACCATAAAAACTGAAACAAACAGAAAAATCGAAAAACCACAAAAGCGGAAAAACGAAAATCGAAAAATCGCAAATCGAAAAATCGTAAAATCAGAAAATAGAAAATCGAATAATCGAAAGTTGAAAAATCGAAGGTCGAAAAATAAAACAACCGAAAAAAATTTTATGATTAATGGAAAATGGAAAAATCGAGATAAGAAGAATTAAAAAACCGGAAAATTGAAAAATCGGAAATCGAAGAATTAAAAACGTAAAATCGAGAATTCAAAAATCATAAAAATCGGAAAGTAAAATATAATCGAAAAATGCAAAAAAATTGCAAAGTCTAGAAATTGACGAACAGAAAAATCAAAAAATCTAAAAATGGAAAGACGAAAAATCGAAAATTGAAAGAATGGCAAATTAAAAAATCGAAACACCGAAAAATCAAAAAACGAAAAATTAAAAAATCGAAAAACGAAAAAACTGAAAACTCGAAAAATCAAAATACCGCAAATTTGAAAAATCAGAAAATTAGAAAGCGTCGTCTTCGTTGATTCACTATTAAAGTCTCTCCAATCCCCCACTTTTTGACACAATTTGACATCATGTATTACAGTTTTTACTTGAAAAAGAGGAAAAATTTCGGTACCGGTGCCAAAGTCACAACGCCATGGGCGTGGATGGTCTGCAAAGGGATATGCAGTAGGAAAGTTTTTCTTTGAGGTGTTTACATTGTTATCGGAATGTGTCTCAGGAATTATGAAGCTGCATTCTGGATCACGTTTAGTACTTGCTGGGGAGCTTGAAGAAGTAGGCACAGGTAGCGGTGACTTAGAACCATGGAGGAACAAAGTAGGAACAGAGCCGGGTTTAAGTCTTTTATTTGTATAATAACAACTTCTCTCAAAGTGTTTACCACAAATGTATAAATTATTTGCAATATTATCACCTGAAATGGTTTTAATGGCTACACATTCCCTTAGGTAAAAGATTCATGTGGGGGTACCTACTTGTAGCATTAAAAACCTTTTTGCACCACAACCTTTTGTTCACAGTGTTTGAAGGGAATCTTTGCATTATTTTGTGGTCTCTAGGATCCTTGATTACCCCACAAGCAGACACAGAGCAATATTTTTTGGACATTTTGATAATATCAATTCAAGCACAAACTGTTTTGGCGCGTGATAAAACAGATTCATTGCAGGTTCCTGTAACTCCCGAAGGGAGTGACATCTTTTGATATTTTCCCTTTTGACAAGTCGGACGATTGTAACCAATTGGAGAGACTTTAATAGTGAATCAACGAAGACGACGTTAGAAAGTAATAAAATCGAAAAGTTGATAGAAAAATGGAAACTGAAAAATCTAAAATCGAAGTGACGATATTTCTTAGCCATATTTTTTTGTATGATTGATTGATCTCTGCGCTCTAGAATATGAAAAAAGCTGCAGTTTGATGTATGATACATCTATATTAATGTCATTTTTTCATACAAAAAACCAAAAAAATGTTATACCTCGTCTAGCGAGTCCCCTTAAGGATGCTATATCATTAGATGTAACAATTGCGGATGAATCATCTGCAAATAGTCGTAATGAATAGTTCTTTTGGGAATGTATACAATCATTAATAAAGATTATAAAAAGGAGCGGGCCCAATATGCTGCCCTGAGGTACACCGGTGCTAATGGCTTTTTTATCTGATAAATATGGTCTCTGATTGTAAGTAACTTTTACCACCTGTTGTCCTGTTAAATAATTTTTTACCCATTGTAAAACTACACCTCTGATTCCGTATGCTTCCAGTTTATCACATATGAGGTTACGATTCAAAGTATCAAATGCACGGCTTAGGTCAAAATATATCCCTACTACTTTCTTTTTATCATCTAAAGAATCAAATATCTCCATTAACTTTGACACAATAGCATCTTGTGTTCTTCCTCCTTTTTTAAAACCAAATTGTTTGTCACTTAGAATATTGTGTCTTTCTATGAAGGAATATAATCTACGATAAAAGGCCTTTTCAAAAATTTTTGAAAAAATTGACAACAATGCAACAGGTCTGTAATTATTCATTTTTGATGTATTACCTTTTTTATGTATAGGTACAATTATTGCTGTTTTGAGCTCATCTGGGAAAATTCCCGTACTAAATGAAGTATTTATTAAATTTGTTAACACAGTTATTGTGGTTTCAGGAACATATTTTAATAAATAATACGGTATCCCATCTAGTCCTTTCGATTTTTTATTAGCCACAGATGAAATAACGTAATATACATCTGGTATTACTACAGGATCTAAAAACATTGAGTATCTATCAAATGGAATATTTTGTAGTCTATTTGTGTTATCATTACGGGTATTTTTAAAAGTTTTTGTTATATTCTGTATTGAATTAATAAAAAAGGAATTGCATCTATTTGCTACATTTAAACAACCTGTTATATTTTCATTTTCAGATTTTTATAATGTGTCTGGTAAATTATTTATTTTGTTATTAGGACGATGCGAATTTATTATTTTCCAAGCATCCTTACCTATATTCATCGATGTTTTTAGAATATTGTCATAATAATCTTTTTTTGTTTTTTTTTTTGACTAGAATTTTATGTTGATTTTGAAGGATCTTGTAGTGTTTTAGAACCTCAGGGTAAATTTTTGTGATTTTATGCATATCTTGTAATCTTCGGCTACTGGCAATAATTTCATTATTAAGCCAAGGTTTTGGGTGGATGTTTTTTTTATATTGATTTCTTTTTCTTGGTTGGGAACTCCAAATCAAAATAGTAGTCAAATAGTTGAAACATTTTTTGGAAGTTTTTTGGTCCCGAATTGTTATAAACGTCACTCCATGATTCCGATTATAACAGATTCTTAAATTTTTCTATATTTTTTTTTGAGAAATTTCTTTTATAAACTATGCATTTTTTATTGTCGTTTAATTTATTAATTAAACCATTA
This sequence comes from Zophobas morio, assembly GCF_036711695.1. Classification (NCBI taxonomy): domain Eukaryota; kingdom Metazoa; phylum Arthropoda; class Insecta; order Coleoptera; family Tenebrionidae; genus Zophobas; species Zophobas morio. Next base: position 3,110,321 of record NW_026972112.1, read on the forward strand.
ATTTGGAGCAACTGCCCGTAATGATCTGTGATATCGTTTTCGATGATATTAGTACTGGCTTTGTTGAAATTGTTCGATCAATGGTTGTTTTTGACTTACCGCAGACTCTGGTCGGTTCAAAGACATATTGTTCTAGACCATATGGTGATAAAGTATCAAAAGTCCCCACACAGGACTGTTTTCGTAGCTGGTTTATGAAGCTTTTTCAACAGGTCCTCAAGTTGCAGCATAGAAGCCCTACAATCTCCTCCAGACCTGTAAATACTTATTATAGTAATTGCACATTTGCTTAAATTTAGTTTGATGCAACAAACTTCAAACAATTTCTCACGTGCAAATTTTTTTACGTCAATCTCCTCAAAGAATAAATCCTTACGTACTAAAATAATAACACCTCCCCCCTGTTGTCCAGAACGGCAGAAATGAGCTCCGACCTTATATCCGTCAAATCGAAGTTCGTTTACTTCTTCTGTTGACAGCCATGACTCAGTGAAGCACAACACTTCAGGAAAATCCAACTCGTACACATATATATTTAGTTCGTCAACTTTGTTGCGTAAACTCCTTACATTAAAGTTCAATATTCTCAAGCGCTGGCTCGAGTCGTCATTGTCTTCTCGATGGTTTGGGGTACGATCTTTTATCCTGTCTGGTTTATGATTTTTCTCGGATGAAAAAACCGGGATATTTGAGCTCCTTTAAAATCCCACTAGACATTTTGTGACTCCTTTTCATACTTTCTAGGACTTCCCAATCAACGACCTTCTGTCCGCCACCGAATTGGAACGAATCCGCGCCGCAGTCCAGCTGATCTTCGCCCATCTGCGCAAAATCCGCTCCACCAAATACCCAATCCAGCGTTGTCTCCGTCTGGTCGAAGCTATTTCCCGCGATTTAGGCGCTCAGCTGCTAAAAGTCCTCGGAACACGAAGACTAATGCACATCCCGTTCGACGAATTCGAGAAAGTCATGACCCAGTGCTTCGACGTCTTCACCATCTGGGAGGACGAGTACGAAAAACTGCAGGCTTTGCTGAGGTACTAAGTGCGAATCAGTGACCGTTTACCCACACTTGCTTGAATCTGACTTTTTCCGCAGAGACATAATCAAGAAGAAGCGCGACGAACAGATGAAAATGGTCTGGCGCATTTCTGCTCAGCACAAGAAACTGCAGAACCGCATGGAGCACATGCGTAAGTTCCGTCGTCAACATGAGCAGCTGCGCACTGTCATCGTGCGCGTGCTGAGGCCGTCGGTGCGCGACACTAGCGCCCCGGTCGAAGGAGAGGACCTGGAGCAGTCCAAGCCGACGTTGTCGCTGGACGCGGCCGACGCCAACGCCATCGAGGAGGTCAATCTGGCGTACGAGAACGTGAAAGAGGTGGATTGTCTGGACATCACGAAGGAAGGCCAGGACGCGTGGGATGCGGCGGTCCAGCGGTACGAAGAGCGAATCGATAGGGTGGAGACCAGGATCACGGCGCACTTGAGGGATCAGTTGGGTACTGCAAAGAACGCGAACGAGATGTTCAGGATTTTTTCGCGCTTCAATGCGCTGTTCGTGCGGCCGCATATCAGAGGGGCGATCAGGGAGTACCAGACGCACTTGATTCAAAGGGTGAAGGACGATATTGAGGCCCTGCATGAGAAGTTTAAGGTAAATTCAAAATTAGTGTCCTGGATTCAAAAATGACTTTAAATTGTTTGATAGGTCCAGTACCCCCAGAGTAATAGTGCGAGGATTAGTAAGGTAAGGGACTTGCCTCCGGTCGCCGGGTCGATTATATGGGCACGACAGATCGATCACCAGCTAACGACTTACCTCAGGAGGGTCGAAGATGTGTTAGGTGAGTGACATTACTATTATTCAACTTAAATTTAAAAACTATTTTTACAATGTAACGTAGGTAAGGGCTGGGAGAACCACATCGAGGGTCAAAAACTGAAAGCCGACGGTGACAGTTTCCGTATCAAGCTCAACACGCAAGAGATCTTCGACGATTGGGCTCGCAACGTCCAGCAGCGCAATCTAGGGGTGACGGGACGCATTTTCACTATCGAAGCCGTGCGTTCGAAGAGCGGGCGCGGCAACGTGCTGAAATTGCGGGTCAACTTCTTGCCCGAAATTATCACCCTGGCTAAGGAAGTGCGCAATTTGAAGTGTCTAGGGTTCCGAGTACCACTGGCCATTGTTAATAAGGCTCACCAGGCAAATCAGCTTTATCCGTTTGCCATTTCGTTGATCGAGAGTGTGCGCACTTACGAGATGACTCTGGAGAAGGTAGGTGGGGGAAATCGCGTGTGCTATAGTTGTTTGAATCATCAATAGGCCAGTCTTCAGAGAGTTTCACTTTCGAGCGTAAGCGTCTATTTTACGTAAACGCTAAATTTTTCTGGTCATCCCATCAGAAATCTGATGACGTCACCTCAAAGTTTTGGTGTGCTAACTAAACTCTAAGAAATAGTGAGGTTTTGCCTACGGTTGTATCATTATTCACATGATCATGTTTCAGAGGAAAAAAAAATTGTCGAAAGTTGTTTCGACAGAACTTCCCTCGCATCGAAAGTATAATGAGTACGTTGTGAGTTGAGTTTTTACTTTACACAATTTTGTAATGACCTCATCAACGGGGACACGTATATGAACTTGGATTGGTGCAGCGTAGACTCCTTCTGGCCAATTACATACCTAAGGAAATAGAGGGCGGGTGGGCGTAGCTAGTATTTTTTAAAATGAAATTGATTTTGGTAAATGACTGAACAATATTAAGAGTATTAATCACTGGAATGTAGAGGGGGTGGATGGGCGGGGCTATTGCTCGGTTATAAAGGATTCTGTAGGAAAAAGTTAGACTTAACCCCGCCCACCCAACCGTTCTCTCATTTTTTTCTTGAAGTAAGAAATAGTTGCAAATAATTTTTAACAGTTCTATTAGTTCGCATTCTTATTTTACGAAAGAACATGTATGTATTTCACCCCGCCCACCCTCTCAGTGATTCATTTTGTCTAGTCCGAATGAAAGGTTGATCTCAATTGAAGAGAGATAAAATCGTTACAATGAGAGCAGCGTGTGTGGGCGGGGCCAATTTCTGCTAAGAGAAGATTGATTTTAGTAAATGAGATCCTCTAAGAAAATAAAGGGTGGGTGGGAGGGGCTGCTACTTGCTAAGATAAGACTGATTGTGGCAAACGACATATCCTTTAAGAAAATAGAGGGCGGGTGGGTGGGGCTAGTACGTATTAAGATAAGATTGATTTTGGTAAATGACATATCCTCCAAGAAAAAAAAAGGGGGCGGGGTAAAACTTGGTAAGATAGTAATGAACAATATCAAGAGTAGTCACTGGAACGAAGAGGGGGTGGGTGGGAGGGGCTATTGCTTGCTTATAAAAGATTCTGTAGGAAAAAAATAAACTAAGCCCCGCCCACCCGCCCGTTTTTTTCTTCAGAAATAAGACATAAATGTTATAACAAATAAGTAGTATAACAAAAAATTACGAACATCTCTTTTTTTTTAACAGCCTACGTTCTATTAGTTCCCATTCACATTTTACAAAAAAATAATATTCACCCCGCGCACTCACCCCGCCTCCATTTCAGTGATTCATTTTGTGTAGTCCGAATGAAAGATGGATCTCAATTGAAGAGAGATAAAATTGTTAGAATGAGAACAACGTGTGTGGACAGGACTGCTATTTGCTAAGATAAGACTGATTGTGGCAGACGACATACCTTCTAAGAAAATAGAGGGCGGGTGGGTGGGGCTAATACTTATTAAGATACGATTGATTTTGGTAAATGACGTATCCTGCAAGAAAAAAAAAGGGTTGGTGGGCGGGGATAAAACTTGGTAAGGTAGTAATGAACAATATTAAGAGTAGTCACTGGAATGAAGAAAGGGTGGGTGGGCGGGGCTACTGCTTTATCTTAAAACTATAAACAAGCTAAATTTACCCCCCTCCCCCCACTTCCTTTCTTATTTTCATTGATTTATTTTATTTAGTGTAAAATGGAAATTGAAAAATAACAGTATTGTATTCCCAAATTTTTTTCGGAAAATGGAGTGATTTTTTTGAGCCACCTTTTTAAGCAAATTAAAAAAAATCACAAGTAAAAATACATCATATTTAGCACATTTTTGCAAGGACATGTATATAACCTTGGATTTGTCCAGTGTAGTACTTACTAAGATAAGACTGCTTGTGACAAATTAGATACCCCTTCAGAAAATAGACAGCGGGTGGGCATAGCTAGTATTTATTAAAATAAGTTTGATTTTAACGAAATGACTGGACAATATTAAGAAGGTGGAATGAAGAGAAGGTGGTTGGGGGGGCGCTAAAATTTAGCCCCGCCCACCCACCCGTTCTTTCATTTTTTTCTTCAGAAATAAATACAGAGAAATCGAAAAAGAAATTAGTCAAAGTTAGCCATGCACGAAAAGCCGTTTGTCTTAGTTTAAAATAATTTTTTATTAAACGTCACGTTGACAGAAGGTTGACAAGAGTAATTTGCAAAGTTATGAAACGAAATTAAAGCTTTTTTGTTAGAATCTTACTTCAGAAATGGGACAAAATTGGAAAACGGTGATTTTGATTCCTTTTTATGTGTTTTACAAGTAGGTATCATAATTCTAATTTTAAACTGTCAATTTGACATTTAATAAAAAACTTTGACTAATTTCTTTTTTGATCTGGCGGTATTACAGCAAATAAGTAGTATAACAAAAAAAAATACGATTAACTTTTTTTTTTTAACAGTCTACGTTCTATTAGTTCCCATTCTCAATTTACAAAAGAATATATAATTTACCCCGCCCACCCACCCCTGTTGCATATCAGTGATAAAACTTGCTAAGATAGGAATCAGTATTAAGAGTAATCACTGGAACGAAGAGGGGGTGGGTGGGAGGGGCTATTGCTTGCTTATAAAAGATTCTCTAGGAAGGAGTTAAACTAAGCCCCGCCCACCCACCCGTTTTTTTCTTCAGAAATAAGAAATAAATGTTATAAGAAATAAGTATAACAAAAAACTACGGTTAACTCTTTTTTTAACAACCTACGTTCTATTAGTTCTCATTCTTATTTTACAAAAGAACATAATTCACCCCGCCCACCCACCCCGCCTCCATTTCATTGATTCATTTTGTGTAGTCCGAATGAAAGATGGATCTCAATTGAAGAGAGATAAAATTGTTAGAATGAGAACAACGTGTGTGGACGGGGCTAGTATTTGCTAAGATAAGATTGATTTTGGTAAATGACATATCCTCTAAGAAAATAAAGGGTGGGTGGGAGGGGCTGCTATTTGCTAAGATAAGACTGATTGTGGCAGACGACATACCTTCTAAGAAATAGAGGGCGGGTGGGCGGGGCTAATACTTATTGAGATAAGATTGATTTTGGTAAATAACGTAAGAAAAAAAAAGGGTGGGCGGGCGGGGATAAAACTTGCTAAAATAGGAATCAATATTAAGAGTAATCACTGGAACGAAGAGGGAGTGAGTGGGAGGGGCTACTGCTTGCTTATAAAAGATTCTGTAGGAAAAAGTTAAACTAAGCCCCGCCCACCCACCCACCCGTTTTTTTCTTCATTGCAAAAATGTGCAAAATATGATGCGTTTTTATTTGTGATTTTTTTATAAAGATGGCTAACAAAAAATTAATGAATGAGTCAATTTATTTCATTGATTAAACCAGGAATGCCTCACTCCATTTTCCGAGAAAATTTTAGGATTGTAATACTGTCAGTTTTCAATTTCCATTTTACACTAAATAAAATAAGTCAATGAAATGGAGAAAGGAAGTGGACTTTGAGTAATTTTAAGAGAAAGCAGTAGCCCCGCCCACCCACCCTTTCTTGGTTTCAGTGATTACTTCTAATATTGTTCATTCGTATCTTAGCAAGTTTTAGCCCCGCCCACCCACCCTTTTTTTTTGAAGGATATGTCATTTACCAAAATCAATCTTATTTTAATAAGCACCATGTATATGACCTTGGATTGATGCAGTGTAGTACTTGCTAAGATAAGACTGCTTGTGGCAAATTACATACTCCTTAAGAAAATGACTGAACAATATTAAGAGTAATCACTGGAATGAAAAGGGGGTGGGTGGGCGGGGCTACTGCTTGCTTATAAAAGATTCTCTAGGTAAAAGTTAAACTAAGCCCCGCCCACCCACCCGTTTTTTCCTCAGAAATAAGAAATAAATATAACAAATAAGTAGTATAACAAAAAACTACGCTTAACTCTTTTTTTAACAATCTACGTTCTATTCGTTCCCATTCACATTTTACAAAAAAATAATATTCACCCCGCCCACCCACCCCGACTCCATTTCATTGATTCATTTTGTGTAGTCCGAATGAAAGATGGATTTCAATTGAAGAGAGATAAAATTGTTAGAATGAGAACAACGTGTGTGAACGGGGCTAGTATCTGCTAAGATAAGATTGATTTTGGTAAATGACATATCCTCTAAGAAAATAAAGGGTGGGTGGGTGGGAGGTGCTGCTATTTGCTAAGATAAGACTGATTGTGGCAGACGACATACCCTCTAAGAAAATAGAGGGCGGGTGGGCGGGGCTAATACTTATTAAGATAAGATTGATTTTGGTAAATAACATATCCTCCAAGAAAAAAAAGGTGGGCGGGCGGGGATAAAACTTGCTAAGATAGGAATCAATATTAAGGGTAATCACTGGAACGAAGAGGGGGTGGGTGGGAGGGGCTATTGCTTGCTTATAAAAGATTCTCTAGGAAAAACTTAAACTAAGCCCCGCCCACCCACCCGTTTTTTTCTTCAGAAATAAGAAATAAATGTTATAACAAATTAGTAGTATAAGAAAAAATTACGATTATCTCTTTTTTTTAACAGCCTACGTTCTATTAGTTCCCATTCACAATTTACAGAAAAAACATATAATTCACCCCGCCTCCATTTCAGTGATTCATTTCGTCTAGTCCGAATTAAAGGTGGGTCTCAATTGAAAAGAGATAAAATCGTTAAAATGTGGACGGAGCTGCTACTTGCTAAAATAAGACTGATTGTGGCAGACGACATATCCTCTAAGAAAATAGAGGGCGGGTGGGCGGGGCTAGTACTTATTAAATAAGATTGATTTTGGTAAATGACATCCTCCAAAAAAAGGGTGGGTGGGCGGGGCTAAAACTTGCTAAGATAGGACTGAACAATATTAAGAGTAGTCACTGGAACGAAGAAGGGGTGGGAGGGTGGGGGTACTGCTTTCTCTTAAAATTACTTAAAGTCCAGTTCTTTTCTCCATTTCATTGACTTATTTTATTTAGTGTAAAAAAATGGAAATGGAAAAACAACAGTATTGCATTCCCAAAATTTTGTAAGAAAATGGAGTGAGGCATTCCTGGTTTAATCATTAAAATAAACAGCCATTCATTAATTTTTTTGGGCCACCTCTATAAAAAAATCACTTGTAAAAACGCATCATATTTTGCACATTTTTGCAAAATGATCGAAAATGTCAAAAGTGCCAAAATCAGTTTTACCCTATCAAATACTAGCCCCACCCACCCTATATTTTCTTAGAAGGTTTGTCATTTGCCAAAATCAGTCTTATCTTATCAAATACTAGCCCCGCCCACCCGCCCTCTATTTTCTTGCAAGGTATGTCATGTGCCAAATCAGTCTTATCTTAGCAAGTACTAGCTCCGCCCACCCCCTCTCTTCTTATTCTAACGACTAATTTTATTTCTGTTCAATTTCCGCAGAAACGAAGCCGAAAATGACTTCTGGATATCGAAATCTACAAAAAAATGTTTTCAGCTAATTTTTGAAAATAGTTGAAAAATGGCAGGAATTGCCGAAAGTGCCAAAATAAGTCTTATCTTATCAAATACTAGCCTTCCCCAACCCACCCTCTTCAAGTAATTTTTGAAAATAGTTGAAAAATTGTCGAAAATGGCGAAGTGCCCAAAATCAGTCCTTTCTAATAAAATATTAGCCCCGCCCACCCACCCTTTATTTTCTTACAGGGTATGTCATATGCCAAAATCAGTCTCATCTTAGCAAGTACTATGACCTTATTGCTTGCTTATAAAGATTCTATAGGAAAAAGTTGAACTTAGCCCCGCCCACCCACCCGTTCTCTCATTTTTTTTCTTAAAAAAAATAAATACAGAGAGATCGAAAAAGAAATTAGTCAAAGTTGGCCATGCACGAAAAGCCGTTTGTTTTAGTTTAAAATATTTTTCTATTAAACGTCACGTTGACACAAGTAATTTACAATGTTATCAAACGAAATTAAAGCTTTTTTGTTAGAATCTTACTTCAGAAGTGGGACAAAATTGGAAAACGGTGATTTTGATTCATTTTTGTGTGTTTTAAAAGTAGGTATCATAATTCTAATTTTAAACTGTCAATTTGACATTCAATAAAAAAATTTAAATTTCGACACGGCTTGTCGTGCATGGCCAACTTTGACTGATTTATTTTTCGATCTCGCGGTATTATAGCAAATAAGTAGTCTAACAAAAAAATTACGATTAACGTTTTTTTTACAGCCTATGTTCTATTATTAGTTCACATTCTCAATTTACAAAAGAACACAATTCAACCCGCCCACCCACCCCTCCTCTATTTCAGCGATTCATTTATCTGGTCCGAAAGAAAGGTGGATCTCAATTGAAGAGAGATAAAATCGCTAGAATGAGAACAGCGTGTGTGGGCGGGGCTAGTACCTGCTAAAATTTTTGGCTGATTCATTTTGAGTCATCCTGTATAAGGAAATCTAAAAAATATGAATGCAGTGATAAATTACAAGTTTAGACTGATCACATTTTGCACATTTTGGATATGATTTATTCGGCAAAATCTTGCGCTGACATCATCAATTGTTTGTTGAGCAAATATATTTTGACTAAAAATTCATTATGCTTATTATAACTTTAAAATATGTGCAAGATTTCAAAGCATTCGGTTTTGCAGATTCAAAATTAAATTGTAAAATGTGTAGGACTATGTTATTTCATACAATTTAAAACCCATTTACTATGTACAATTTTGAAGTGACGTCATCACATTATTGGTGGGGATGATTAGACAAATTTTGGTCAGCGTTTTAATGATTATTCCTAATATAAATACAAAATTTGAAAAAAATCGGCCCAGTACTTTCCGAGATTATCTTTTTCGTACTACAGGGGTCATGAAAGGTCGAGAAAACGAAAAAATGGAGAGTCGGCCGACAGATTCGCTTACGCTCGGAAAGTAAAAACCTTCCATTTTCTCTATACAATATATGTGCGCAACTCGCTTCGCTCGCGTAACCCGAAGACTGGTCTATTGTCAGTGTAGAACCAACAAGATAAAGCGACCAAATACAAGCAGTGTGTTTTATTACGTAGCTGTCGAACAGGATTAGTGCTCAAAGCGGTACTAAGGTAGCGTTTAGCTTGCCTCAGTTTCGGCATGTTAAGTGTACTTCTTTCTCGGTCCATAAACGCATGCCTGTAACCGTCAACCCATTCTTCCCCCTTTTCACGATCATTCTCTTCGCATGATCGTCCCAACCACCTTTGCGACTCTCTACATCCATTTTTCTTCACACAGATCGAAGACAAAGCCAGCATTATCCCCCTAGTGGCGGCCATGCGCAAAGAGGTCCAGCAACTCATAGCCGAAGGCATACAGCTCGTCTGGGAGAGCTACAAACTTGACCCTTACGTTCAGCGTCTCTCCGACGCCGTGGTAAGCTTCCAGGAACGGGTCGAAGAACTGGTGATCGTTGGCGAACAACTAGAAGTGGATGTGCGTTCCTTGGAAACTTGTCCTTACTCGGCTAACACTTTCGCGGATATTTTGTCCAAAATCCAGCATGCTGTGGATGACTTGTCGTTAAAGCAGTACTCGAATTTGCATATTTGGGTTAATCGATTGGACGAAGAAGTGGAGAAGAATCTGGCGAGACGGTTACAAGCTGGTATTGAAGCGTGGACGGATGCTTTGAACGGACAGAAGAAGGAAATCGATCATAGTATGGATACGGATGCGCCGGCGCAGCCTACGCATAAACCGGGTGGTGACCCGCAGATTCAAGTGGTGGTTCATGAAGTGAGAATCACCAATCAGACGATGTATTTGTACCCGAGCATCGAAGAGGCAAGGTTCCAGATCATGCAACAGTTATTCGCATGGGAGGCTATAGTTATGAGCCAGCAGAGACTGCAGAGCAGTCGGTACCAAGTCGGTGTGGACAAACCCGTCGCGGAAACATACAGGAACATCTTGACGAAGTTGCCGAACAAATCGGAACCACTGGAGAGTGCGTACCGAGCTATAGCTTCTAAGATCAAAGAGATACAGAATTACGTCAACGAGTGGTTGACCTATCAGAGTTTGTGGGATTTGCAAGCCGACAATTTGTACGGAAAGTTAGGCGATGACATCAGCAAGTGGATGGAGTGTCTCAACGATATTAAGAAAACTCGTACCACGTTTGATACTTCGGATACCCGTCGCGAGTTTGGTCCAGTCGTCATCGACTTCGCCAAAGTCCAGAGTAAAGTATCTCTGAAGTACGACTCTTGGCATAAGGAGACCCTAAGTAAATTCGGTACTTTGCTCGGAAACGAAATGGTGACCTTCCATAGTACCGTCTCGAAATCTCGAAGCGACCTAGAACTACAAAGCATCGAAGCAGCTAGTACCTCAGACGCCGTTTGCTTCATCACCTACGTCCAGCAGCTCAAACGCAACATGAAAGCCTGGGAGAAGCAAGTCGAGATCTACCGCGAAGGCCAGAGGATTCTCGAACGACAAAGATTCCAATTCCCGACGAGCTGGCTCCACGTGGAGAACCTCGAAGGCGAATGGGGCGCCTTCAACGAGATCATCAAACGCAAAGACTCGTCAATCCAAACCCAAGTGGCGAGCCTCCAGCAGAAGATCGTCTCCGAAGACAAAGCCGTCGAGAGTCGTACCAACGACTTCTTGAACGACTGGGAGCGAAGCAAACCAGTTGAAGGCCACCTCAAGCCCGACGACGCTCTCACCCAACTCCAACTCTTCGAGAGCAAGTTCGCTCGTTTGAAAGAAGAACGCGACAACGTCGCGAAAGCCAAAGAAGCTTTGGAGTTGCAAGAGCCAGGCGGTGTTAGTACCAGCGAAGACCGCATGCAAGTGGTTTACGAAGAGTTGCAAGATTTGAGAGGAGTGTGGTCCGAGTTGGCTAGAATTTGGACCCAGATTGATGAAACTAGAGAGAAACCGTGGTTGTCGGTACAACCCAGGAAGTTGCGTCAGCAACTGGACGCGATGAGTGCGCAGTTGAAGGAACTCCCGGCTAGGTTGAGACAGTACGCGTCGTACGAGTACGTCAAGAAGACGTTGCAGAACTATACTAAAGTCAACATGTTGATAGTGGAGTTGAAGTCCGACGCGTTGAAAGAGAGACACTGGAAGCAACTGATGAAGCAGTTGAGGGTGAATTGGGTACTGTCGGATTTGACTTTGGGACAAGTCTGGGACGTCAATCTTCAGAAGAACGAGTCGATTGTTAAAGATATTATTTTGATCGCGCAAGGAGAGATGGCGTTGGAAGAGTTCTTGAAACAAGTGAGGGAGTCGTGGCAGACGTACGAGCTCGATTTGATCAACTATCAGAACAAGTGTAAGTTGATTCGCGGCTGGGACGATCTTTTCAATAAAGTCAAGGAACATATTAATTCGGTGGCCGCCATGAAGTTGTCTCCGTATTACAAAGTCTTTGAAGAGGAAGCCCTCACTTGGGAGGAGAAGTTGAATCGCATTAACGCCCTCTTTGATGTTTGGATTGACGTGCAAAGACGCTGGGTTTACTTGGAAGGGATCTTCTCCGGGAGCGCCGACATCAAGACCTTGCTTCCCGTTGAAACGTCGCGCTTCCAAAGTATTAGTTCTGAATTCTTAGGTCTGATGAAGAAAGTAAGCAAATCCCCGATGGTCATGGACGTTTTGAATATTCCCGGGGTGCAACGAGCCCTCGAGCGTTTGGCTGATCTCCTTGGCAAGATCCAAAAGGCTTTGGGCGAGTACTTGGAACGTGAACGTACTTCTTTCCCCCGGTTTTACTTCGTCGGAGACGAGGATCTCCTCGAAATCATCGGTAACAGCAAAAACGTGGCACGTCTGCAGAAACACTTCAAGAAGATGTTCGCTGGAGTCGCTTCCATCATCCTGAACGAAGATAACACAGTCATCACTGGAATAGCATCGCGCGAAGGCGAAGAAGTCGTCTTCGGTTCACCCGTCTCAACTATTGAACACCCGAAAATCAACGAATGGTTGACCCTAGTTGAGAAAGAAATGAGAGTGACGTTAGCCTCAAGTTTGGCACAATCCGTGCAAGACGGGAAACAGTTCAAAGACGGAATCGACCCGAAACAGTACATGACGTGGGTCGACAAGTACCAAGCCCAGATTGTGGTACTAGCCGCCCAGATTCTATGGAGCGAAGACGTGGAAGCCGCACTCGTCAAAATGAACGGAGAAGCCCAGAAAGGACCCCTGGAGAAGGTGTTGCAGCAAGTGGAGAACACCTTGAACGTCTTGGCTGACTCAGTACTACAAGAGCAACCACTCTTGAGACGCAAGAAACTCGAGCACTTGATTAACGAGTTCGTGCATAAGAGAACTGTGACTAGACGCTTGATGGCCAATGGGGTGTCGAGCAACAAGGCGTTCGAGTGGTTGTGCGAGATGCGGTACTACTTCGACCCTCGCCAGACCGAAGTCCTGAAACAACTGACGATTCATATGGCCAACGCCAAGTTTTACTACGGTTTTGAGTACTTAGGGGTACAGGATCGGTTAGTGCAGACGCCGCTGACGGATCGGTGCTACTTAACTATGACGCAGGCGCTGGAAGCCAGATTGGGTGGTTCTCCGTTCGGGCCTGCCGGTACCGGTAAAACCGAGTCAGTCAAAGCTTTGGGTAACCAATTAGGTCGTTTCGTTCTCGTGTTCAACTGCGACGAAACGTTCGATTTTCAAGCGATGGGGAGGATCTTCGTTGGGTTGTGTCAAGTGGGAGCGTGGGGGTGCTTCGATGAGTTCAATCGTTTGGAGGAGAGGATGTTGTCGGCGGTGTCGCAGCAAATACAGACGATTCAAGAGGCGCTGAAGTCGCAGAAAGAGAGGGAGAGTTCGGATTCGGTGTCCACAGGAAGTGAGTAGGGTGGGTGGAGTGGATAGTGTGACAGAGGTGTGTTTTAGGTATCACAGTCGAGCTGGTGGGAAAGCAAGTCCGGGTTTCGCCGGATATGGCGATTTTCATTACGATGAATCCGGGTTATGCGGGACGTTCGAATTTGCCTGATAATTTGAAGAAGTTGTTTAGGTCTTTGGCGATGACTACACCCGATAGGCAACTGATTGCGGAAGTTATGTTGTTCTCGCAAGGATTCCGTACGGCTGAGAAGTTAGCTTGCAAGATAGTACCATTCTTCAAGTAGGTATTAGTCGACGGGGTTGTACCTTTTTTACTTCCCGAGCGTAAGCAAAGGAAGTATTGTAATCGAGTCCGTCGGCCGACTCTCTACTTTTACGTTTTCTCGATCTTTCATGACCCCTAGAAGACGAAGAAATAGGTCTCCCATTTCCGTCTGTCTGTCTGTCCGTCCGTCTGTCCGTCTGTCTGCCGTCCCGGATTTTTTTTAGACAGATAATCTCCGAAAGTACTGGACCGATTGTTGTGAAATTTTGTACTTATATTAGGAATATCATGTAGATGGTAAAACGCTAACCAAAATTTGTCTAATCATCCCCACCACTAATGCGATGACGTCACTTCAAAATTGTACATAGTAAATGGGTCTTAAATTGTATAAACTAACATAGTCCTACACTTGTAGTTTACGACCCCGAATTGAGTTTTTACCCGAAATGTCCAGATTTTTGGGAAAAAATCAAAGTTATAAAACAACATTTTGCAATTTAATTTTGAATCCGCTAACCCGAATGTTTCGAAATGTTGCAGATGTTTTAAGGCTCTAAAGAGCATCATAAATCTTTAGTCAAAATATATTTGGTTATCCCCTCCAAAAACTTGATGACGTCAGCTCAAAAGTTTGCCGAATAAATCCTATCTAAAATGTACAAAATATGATGCGTCTGTACTTGTGGTATATCACTCCATTCATATTTTTTGGATTTGCATATACAGGGTGACTCAAAAAAATTAATGAATGCGCAAAATTTATTTTACTGATTTACTCAGGAATTACAAAACCGAATGCTTTAAAATCTTGAAGCATGGTAAATTTTTTATCAAAATGTATTTGGTCCTCCCCCCTAAAAAGTTTATGACGTCACCACAAAATTTTGCTGAATAAATCCTATCTAAAATGTACAAAATATGGTGAGTCTCTTCTTGTGATTTATCATTCCATTCAAATTTTTTGGATTTGCATATACAGGGTGACTGAAAAAAATTAATGAATGCGTCAATTTATTTTATTGATTTAATCAGGAATTACAGAACCGAATGCTTTGAAATCTTGGAGATGTTTTAAAGTTATTATAAGCATGGTAAATTTTTTATCAAAATGTATTTGCTCATCCCCCCTAAAAAATTGATGACGTCACCCCAAAATTTTGCTGAATAAATCGTATCTAAAATGTACAAAATATGATGAGTCTGTACTTGTGATTTATCATTCCATTCATATTTTTGGATTTGCATATGCAGGGTGACTCAAAAAAATTAATGAATGCGTGAATTTATTTTATCGATTTAATCAGGAATTACAAAACCGAATGCTTTGATATCTTGGAGATATTTTAAAGTTATTATAAGCATGGTACACTTTTGTTCAAAATGTATTTGTTCATCCCTCCTAAAAAAATTGATGACGTCACCCTTAAATTTTGCTGAATAAATCCTATCTAAAATGCAAAAAATATGATGAGTTGATTTATCATTCCATTCATATTTTTTAGATTTTCTTAAGAGGTGGCTCAAAAAAATTAATGAAGTCAATTTATTTTATTGATTAAATTAAAGGCAACACTTATTATTAGTATTACATTGGACCAACCCAATTTGGTAGACACAAAATTTTTTAAAGTAAAAACTCGGTTGAAACATAAGGGTAGCACGCTTATTTACATCGACTTTAACATTTCAGACGTGCATTTGTTTTATGCGCTGACTAGGTTCCGCGAATGTGGAATAGACATGTTTATAATCAACCAATCGTGAATTCCACCGTCAAAAATTAAAATAAAACCCAATGTTTTATATAATAAGCGGAAGTCGAAGCAATAAAACCGATGGTCGTTTTGTTTAGAGTTTCTCTGTTTGACTCTCACGTATGCTGTTACGCTTGTCATCTTAAATTAAGAATGTTTATACATAAACGTTTTTCAGTTGCCTCTCGTTATTTTATTGATTATAACAAATCAATATTCAAAACGACCCAATTCATTTTCCCGAAAATTTGGGAATACATACAATAATTTTATTCTTAGTATTACACTGATATACTTGTCCTTGCAAAAATGTTGATGACGTCATCGCAATTTTTTTTAAATTCCCACTACAAAAATGTAATGAGAAAAAAACACAATAGGCATGCAGTCGTCAAGTTTCCGACAGCGAGGGAAGTACTGTCTAAACTCTTTGGACCAATTTTTTAATTTTAAAATGATACGATTTTTCAGTGCTGCAATTTTTTTTTGAGATTTCCGTTTTAGATTTTTTACAATTTTTCGATTTCTCAATTGTCCAGTTTTTAGTGAATCAGTTCTTCAATATTTAATTTTTCAGTTATCAAATTTTCCAATTTTTCAATTTTTCCGTTTTGGAATCATTAGATTTCTCAATTTTCCGATTTTTCATTTTTCAATTGTTCGTCATTTTTACTGCCTAATAATTTTCGATTTTACAATTATCCAATTTTTCAATTTAAAATTGCACAATTTTTCAAGTTTTTGATTTTTAACTGTTCAAAATTTCGACTTTAATTTTTCAGCTTGTTGATTTACCAGTGTAATTATTTTACAATTTTCCGTTTTTGAAGGTATCAGACTTTTCAGTTTTTGATTTTTCCATTACCCAAATTTCATTGTTTCGGTTTCCTAATTTTTTGATTTTTAATTTTTCAAAATCTCGATTTTGAATTTTCAATTTCACGATCTTACAAATTTTCGATTTTCCAATTTGTAATTTTTGTGATTTACAATTGTCTGAATTTTCAATTTAAAAATTATACGATTTTTCAATGCTGTAATTTTGCAATTTTTTTTGTTGTCAATTTTATATTTCTGCAATTTTTCGATTTTTCAATTGTCCAGTTTTTAATAAATTAGTTCGTCAATTTTTGATTTATCAATCATCAAATTTTCTAATTCTTCGATTTTTCAATTTTGAAATCCTTAGATGTTCTATTTTTCAGTTTTATAATTACGCAATTTTTCGATTTTACAATTATCCAATTTTTCAGTTTTAAAATTGTACAATTTTTCAAGTTTTTGATTTTTAATTGATCAACATTTCGATTTTGATATTGATTTTCCAGGGTAATTATTTTGCATTCTTCCGTTTTTGAAGGTATCCGATTTTTCAATTTTTGATTTTTCTATTACCCGAATTTCATTATTTCGATTTCCAATTTTCAGTGTTGTAATTTTGCAATTTTTTTGAGTTTTCAGTTTTATGTTTTTACAATTTTTCGGTTTCTCAATTATCCAGTTTTCAATGAATCAGTTGTTCAGTTATTGATTTTTCAATTTTTGGAATCCTTAGATTTTTGAATTTTCCAATTTTTCATTTTTCAATTGTTCTACATATTTTTCAATTTAGTAATTATGCAATTTGTCATTTTTAGAGTTTAATAATTTTCGAATTTACAATCATCCAAAATTTCAAATTTGAGATTGTACAATTTTTCAAGTTTTTGATTTTCAATTGTTCAAAATTGCGATTTTAATTTTTCAACATATTGATTTCCGAGTGTAATTATTTTGCAATTTTCCGTTTTTGAAGGTATCCGATTTTTCAATTTTTGATTTTTTTATAACCCGAATTTCATTGTTTCGATGTCATAATTTTTTCATTTTTAATATTTCAAAATTTTGATTTCCAGTTTTTTGAGTTTTTGATTTCTCAATTTCATGATCTCACAGTTTTTTGATTTTCCAATTTTAAAATTGTGTTGTAATTTTGCATTTTTTTTTTGAGTTTTCAGTTTTATATTTTTACAATTTTTCCATCTCGCAATTTTTGAATTTTCAGATTTTCCAACTTTTCGGTTTTTCATTTTTCAGTTGTTATATTTTTCAATTCAATAATAATGAAATTTGTCATTTTCACAATTCAATAATTTTCGATTTTACAATTATCCAATTTTTTTAATGGTGGTTTGTAGGTTGTGCGACGAGCAACTATCGAATCAGTCTCACTACGATTTTGGGCTGCGTGCCCTCAAGTCGGTTTTGGTTTCGGCTGGTAACGTCAAGCGCGACCGAATCCAGAGAATCAAAGAAGGGTTGAAGCAGAGGGGCGAAACCAACATAGATGAAGCCAGCATTGCCGAAAATCTACCCGAACAAGGAATATTGATACAGTCGGTGTGCGAAACGATGGTACCGAAACTGGTAGCCGAAGACATACCTTTGTTGTCAAGTTTGTTGAACGACGTATTCCCGAACGTCCAATACACTCGAGCAGAAATGAAAGGTTTGAAGGACGAAATCCGCAAGGTTTGCCAAGAAGAGTTCTTGGTTTGTGGTGAAGGGGACGAGCAAGGATCACACTGGATGGAGAAGGTAGGTACTTCCGAACACTAGTCGTAGTTGTTTTTTCGAATGCAAAGATTGTGACGTTGTGTGCACTTCATTCCATGCTGCACAGAGAACGTACGTAGGAGAGACTTGGATTCAGAAGGTACTACTTCACCTAGTTCCATCCGTAGCTGTAACTTTGGTACCAATCATGTCTTAACTTGTCTTTGTGTTAGGTTCTCCAACTGTACCAAATCTCCAACCTCAACCACGGTCTGATGATGGTAGGCCCGAGTGGTTCCGGTAAGAGTACCGCCTGGCGAGTACTCCTCAAAGCTTTGGAAAGATTCGAAGGTACCGAAGGTGTCGCTCACGTCATCGACCCCAAAGCCATCAGCAAAGAAGCTCTTTACGGTGTCCTGGACCCCAACACCCGCGAATGGACCGACGGCCTCTTCACCCACATTCTCCGTAAAATCATCGACAACGTCCGCGGCGAAATCAACAAGCGCCAATGGATTATTTTCGACGGCGACGTCGATCCAGAGTGGGTCGAGAACTTGAACTCGGTCCTCGACGACAATAAACTCCTGACTCTACCGAACGGCGAACGTTTATCGCTACCTCCGAACGTCCGCGTCATGTTCGAAGTCCAGGACTTGAAGTACGCAACTCTGGCTACCGTCTCCCGGTGCGGCATGGTCTGGTTCTCCGAAGACGTCCTCTCAACTGAGATGATCTTCGAAAATTATATGTTGCGGTTGAAGAGTATTCCTTTGGAGGAGGGCGAAGACGATAGTTTTGGGAAGAAATCCGAGAATAAGGAGGATTTGTTGTCGCCGACGCTTCAAGTTCAAGTGGACGTCGCGAATATTTTGCAGAGTCATTTAGCCCCGGATGGTTTAGTCGTGCGGTGCTTGGAGTACGCGATGGAGCAGGAGCACATCATGGATTTCACCCGATTGAGGGCGTTGAGTTCGTTGTTCTCGATGTTGAATCAGTGTGTGAGGAACGTGCTCCAGTACAACCATTCGCATGTCGATTTTCCGTTGTCGAACGAACAACTGGAGAAGTATATACCGAAGTGCCTGGTGTATTCTTTGTTGTGGAGTTTTGCTGGGGATGCGAAATTGAAGGTGCGGTCGGACTTGGGTGACTTTATTCGATCGGTGACGACCGTGCCGCTGCCACCGTCGAACAACATGCCCATAATCGACTACGAGGTCAACATAGAGGGAGAATGGTCACCGTGGTCTAACAAAGTACCACAGATTGAAGTGGAGACGCACAAAGTCGCGTCGCCGGATATAGTAGTACCGACGCTGGATACAGTACGGCATGAGTCGTTACTGTACACGTGGCTGGCGGAGCACAAACCAATAGGTGGGTATAGTGATCCGGCTCAAACCACAAAAAACAATTTCAAATTAATCAGTTACCGATTTTGTGAAAAATGTTTGCTCAAAGAGCAGCACCTTTGTAGGAAAAATGTAGAGAAGAAAGAAGTAGTGAATAAAAAACTCGGCACAATTGAGAGAGGGTGGGTGGGCGGGGATTTTATTTAGTGTATTATTTTTAATATACGAAATGCTCTTTTCCCAACCAGAAACTAAAAACATTTAACTATCGTGTTGTTTAAAGAAAACTATATGTTACTAAAAAAAGTCCCGATCTCAATTGCGATTAATTTTTTATTCGTTGTCAGACCGAGGGGCGCAGCATAATTGCAAAATACATATTTCTCTACAAAAATTTTGAACACTTTAAGTTTCTTGTTGTGAAAATGAGACTGTGTATATTAAGAAAAAAGGGCAAAATATAAGCATCAACCAACCACCCACCCTATCTCAATTGTAATGATTTTTTTTATTCGTTGTCAGACCGAGCGGTTGAGTTTAATTCCAAATTCGCGTTTCTCTACAAGATTTTACTCGTTGAAGAACATATTTCGCATGGTAATTTCTTATAGAAGTATGAGGATTTTGCAACTAAGCCTCGCCGTCGGCTCACAATGAATAAAAAAATCATCACAATTGAGAGGGGGTGGGTGGGCGGGGCTTATATTTTGTACGTTTTTTCTTAATATACGAAGTCTTATTTTCGCAACAAGAACTAAAAACATATTTAACTATCGTGTTGATCAAAAAAAACTATATGTAATAAAAAAAAAGTTCTGACTTCAATTCTGATAAATTTTTATTCGTTGTCGAACCGAGGGGCGGAACTTAATTGCAAAATACGTATTTCCCTACAAAAGTTTTGAACACTTTAAGTTTCTTGTTGTGAAAATGAGACTGTATATTAAGAAAAAAGGGCAAAATATAAGCATCACCCACCGACCCACCCTATCTCAATTGTAATGATTTTTTTTATTCGTTGTCAGACCGAGCGGTTGAGTTTAATTCCAAATTCGCGTTTCTCTACAAAATTTTACTCCTTTAAAAACATATTTCGCATGGTAATTTCTTGTAGAGATATGAGGTTTTTGAAGCTAAACTCCGCCCTTGAGCTCACGATGAATAAAATATTCATCACAAGCGAGAAGGGGTGGGTGGGCGGGGCTGTACATTTTTTCTTAATATACGAAGTCTTATTTTCGGAACAAGAACTAAAAACATATTTAAGTATCATGTTGTTCAAAGAAAACTATGTGTAACTAACGAAAGTCCCGATCTCAATTGTGATGAATTTTTTATTCGTTGTCAGACCGAGGGGCGGTGCATAATTGCAAAATACATATTTTCATATACAAATTTTGAACATGTTTTAAGTTTCTTGTTATGAAAAGAAGACTAAGTATATTAAGAAAAAAGGGCAAAATATAAGCCCCGCCCACCCACCCTATCCGAATTGTAATGATTTTTTTTATTTGTTGTCAGATCGAGCGGCGGAGTTTAACTGCAAAATCCAGATTTCTTTACAAAATTTTACTGTTTTAAGAACATATTTCACATTGTAATTTCTTTTAGAAAAAGGAGTATTTTGCAACTAAGCTTCGCCCTCAGCTAATGATGAATAAAAAAATCATTACAAATGAGAGGGGGTGGGTGGGCGGGCTCATATTTTGCACATTTTCTCTTAATATAAGAAATCTTCTTTTCGCAACAAGAACTAAAAACATATTTAACTGTTGTGTTGTTCAAAGAAAACTATATGTAACTAAGAAAGTCCCGATCTCAATTGTGATGAGTTTTTTGTCAGACCGAGGGGCGGAGCCTAATTGCAAAATACATATTTCCCTATAAAAATTTTGAACATGTTTTAAGTTTCTTGTTGTGAAAAGAAGAGGAAGACTGCGTATAATAAGAAGAAATAGTAAAATATATTTTGTATTGTAGTGCTATGTGGACCTCCCGGCTCCGGTAAAACCATGACACTCTTTTCGGCTTTGCGGGCCCTACCGGACATGGAAGTAGTCGGTTTGAATTTCTCCTCGGCCACGACTCCCGAGTTACTATTGAAGACATTCGACCACTATTGTGAGTACCGGAAGACACCCAACGGCGTTATCTTAGCTCCAGTACAGGTGAGTACTACCACCACATCGCGTGACCCATCACTAACCCCTATTTGGTAGTTGGGCAAATGGTTGGTACTCTTCTGCGACGAAATCAACTTACCCGATATGGATAACTACGGTACTCAGCGAGTGATCATGTTCCTGCGCCAAATCGTCGAACAGCGAGGTTTCTACAGAGCGTCTGATCAAACCTGGGTTACTTTGGAACGCATTCAGTTCGTGGGAGCGTGTAACCCACCTACTGATCCCGGCCGAAAACCTCTATCCCACAGGTTCTTGAGACACGTCCCTGTGATTTACGTCGATTACCCTGGTGAGACCTCCTTGAAACAGATTTATGGTACCTTCACCCGAGCTATGTTGAGACTGACTTTGGGTTTGAGAGGGTTCGCCGAGCCTTTGACCAACGCAATGGTCGAATTTTACCTGGCGTCACAAGATCGGTTCACCCAGGATATGCAACCCCACTATGTGTACTCACCACGTGAGATGACCCGATGGGTCCGTGGTATTTGTGAAGCGATTAGACCTTTAGACCACCTTAATGTGGAAGGGTTGGTGAGGTTGTGGGCCCACGAAGCGTTGAGGTTGTTCCAAGACCGGTTAGTAGAGGATTCGGAAAGGCGATGGACCAATGAAAACATCGACGCTGTAGCTTTGAAACATTTCCCGTCGGCGAATTGCGACAAGGCTTTGGAACGACCTATACTTTATAGCAATTGGTTGAGTAAGGACTACGTTCCGGTGGACCGCGAACAACTAAGAGAGTACGTGAAAGCGCGGCTTAAGGTGTTCTACGAAGAGGAATTGGACGTACCGTTGGTACTTTTCGATGAGGTACTCGACCACGTGTTGCGAATCGACCGTATCTTCAGACAACCACAAGGTCACTTATTACTAATCGGGGTTTCGGGTGCTGGTAAAACTACTCTGTCGCGCTTTGTGGCCTGGATGAACGGGCTGTCAATTTTCCAAATCAAGGTTCACAATAAGTATACCGCTGAGGACTTCGACGAGGACCTACGTTCGGTTTTGAGACGCAGCGGTTGCAAGGATGAGAAAATCGCCTTCATTTTGGACGAATCAAACATGTTGGATTCTAGTTTCTTGGAACGGATGAACACGCTATTGGCCAATGGTGAAGTACCTGGGTTGTTTGAAGGTGACGAGTACACCACTCTCATGACTCAGTGTAAAGAGGGTGCACAACGTGAAGGTTTAATGCTGGATTCCAGCGACGAGTTGTACAAGTGGTTTACTCAGCAAGTCATGCGTAACTTACACGTGGTGTTCACTATGAATCCGTCGACGGATGGTTTGAAGGACCGTGCCGCCACGTCTCCCGCTTTGTTCAATCGCTGCGTCTTGAACTGGTTCGGTGATTGGTCGGATGGCGCCTTATTCCAAGTAGGCAAGGAGTTCACGAACAGAGTCGACTTAGATAAACCGACTTGGAAAGCACCTGACTTTTTCCCGGCGGCTTGTACTTTGATTTCTGCCACCCCCACGCACCGAGAGGCGGTGATAAATGGATGTGTGTACGTCCACCAAACGTTGCATAAAGCCAACGCACGATTGGCGAAACGGGGTAGTCGCACGATGGCCATCACACCTCGACACTACCTGGACTTCATCCACCACTTCGTCAAGTTGTACAAGGAGAAGAGATCGGACTTGGAAGAGCAGCAGCTGCATTTGAACGTCGGTTTGAGCAAGATTGCAGAAACCGTGGAACAGGTGGAGGAGATGCAGAAGAGTCTTGCGGTGAAATCTCAGGTAATTGTTTTGGTAACGATAAAATATCGGTACCGATAAAATGTGGTCGTCTTTTTCTTTCGCATCTGGAATTTATAATTTCGTCCTTGTCATTTATCGCTTCGTTATCGTTATCGTTGGGGTCAATTTTTTTTTTATTATCGAATTACGCTTTGTGTTAGGAACTGCAAGCCAAGAACGAAGCTGCCAATGCCAAGCTGCGCCAGATGGTCAAAGACCAGCAAGAAGCCGAAAAGAAGAAGGTCCAGAGCCAAGAGATCCAGCTGCAGCTGAGCGAGCAGACCATCCACATCGAGCAGAAGCGGCAGGAGGTCATGGCCGACCTCGCCCAGGTCGAGCCCGCCGTCATCGACGCCCAGAACGGTGAGTTTGCGTGTCGTCTTAGTTCTGATGATTGTAGGTAATGATTATCGCTAGCCGTTAAGTCTATAAAGAAGCAGCATTTGGTCGAAGTACGTTCGATGGGGAACCCACCAAACAGCGTAAAGATGGCGCTGGAATCGGTGTGTTTGTTGCTGCACGAGAACGCCAGCGAGTGGCGTTCTATAAGATCGGTTATCATGAGAGACAACTTTATCGCTACTATTGTTAACTTCAGCAGTGAAAATTTGACGTAAGGCTCGTCGCAGCCGATAGATGTGTATTGTAAATGTAAATTTGTGCCTGATCATGGCTTTGTCCCGTAGACGTATTCGCTTCTATTGTTATCTTTTTTGGTTCTCTCTCTATCCTGCATTATTGTTTTTTTGTTTTTGCACAGCCGTAAAGTCTATCAAAAAACAACAGTTGGTCGAAATCCGTACGATGGCAAATCCCCCTGCGGTGGTAAAATTGGCCTTAGAATCCATTTGCTTGTTACTCGGTGAAAACGCAAGCGACTGGAAGTCTATTCGAGCGGTCATCATGCGTGATAACTTCATCAATACTGTAGTCAACAATTTCAATACCGAGGATATTAGGTATGCATGTGCTTCACCTTCAAGATGGTGGCTTCAGCAACACTTTGTGTATTATAACCATTATAGATTTACTATACCAAAGCCTTATAGTTCCTGAAGACACCATCCCAGGACTGTAGATGCTAGCATGCACCCTTATCTCTAGACTCTTACTATTGTTTAAGTATATTATAGTTGGACAACCAAATACAAATTTTACGCGCATTTTCACTACAGTGAGCCAATGTATTAGGTTTATTTTACTCTCCATCAGATGGCGCCATCAAACATTAGCAAAGGCAAACACCCTTCACTCTGCTCTTATACGAGGAGTTATCCATAAATCCATAATTAACATTGTTCCGTAAACAGTAATGTGTATAAACATATATGTACAAAATATGAAAATATACTTGACATTAAAAATATGAAGCAACGCGTTGTAACGTGGTACGAAAGAATTGTATTTAAATGAATTTGACGCCTATTTTTATTTGACTATATCTGAAGACTGACAGAAACTTTCCAAAGGTTTTTAAACTGGTATAATTGTTTAGTTTTACAAGATTTAGTAAAATTTAGATTTGTGGTGTTACAAAAATATTAACACAAAATGAAAATATATGTTCAAAGTAAATAACAGAATGACATAAACTTTGGGCGTTGACATTACAAATAATTACAAGACAGAAAAACAAGCATTAAAAACTTAAGAGGCATGTTTGTAATATCGAGTTGTTAAAGGCTGCTTTGAAGACTGTTTGTTTCTATGAAAAACAATTGCTGTTATCCGACGTTTTGGTAGATTTTGTCCCAAAAATACGAGATAACTAATTGTTTCTTGAACTAGTTTCCGTAACTTCTAAAATTTAAAAAGGATACGCCGTTCTGCTGTAGTAAAATCTAGAATAAAGGTTCATTCACAATGACAAAATTAGTAATTAGAATTAACATTAGAATTAAGCTCAAAACCTTGCAAGGTGAAATATCATACAAACATTCACAATGAAATAAATTAGTAATTACTCTTAGCAATTAACGCAGAAGCTTGCAAGCTCCAAAGTTTTGCGTTAATTTCTGTATTAATTTTAATTTTGCGCCTGCGCACGAATGTTAACTAGTGTCCTAACCTACAATAAAATTGAAGAAACTCGGGAAAGAGTCAATTGTCAATAATGGTTTCAAGACGCAAAACATTACGACTTGCTGTGGCAGTGTTGTCAGATTAATTACTTACTATACGCAAAAAACAACGAAGATGGTGGGTAAGTAAAGCCAACAACCAAAAATACAGAATGCGATAGAGAATCTGCGTGCTACGATATTTGTATCATAGAGGGCGCTACAAAAATTAGTTTATTAATTTTATCATTGTGAATGTATGTTTTTGGAGATTTTCTGAGCTTAATTCTAATACTAATTCTAATTACTAATTTTGTCATTGTGAATGAAGCTTAAGGTCAAAATCAGACTAATATTACATCTAATTTTGTCAACCACATGAATATAATTTACATTAAAATAAGTTACAGACATTGTTTGAAATATTTATTATATTTGGAAAACAAGATAAAATAAATAAATAAATAAAATGTGCAGTTTATAAACTTCAGAATATTGAGATTTTTCGAGTTTTCGATTTCTCGATTTTTCAACTTTAAATGTCTCAATTTTTCAATATTTTAATTTTGGGCTTTTCCAATTCTTCCATTCTTCAAATTTTCCATTTCTCGATTTTTTTTATTTTTCGATGTTTCAATGATACGATTTCTCAATTTTTGTCCTCTTCAATTTTACGGTTTTTAAATATTTCAAATTTTCACGTTTCTAAATTTTCGGTTTTTCGATTTTTCACATCTTCAATTCTTCAATTTTTCGATTTTTTAAGCTTACGATTTTTCGATTTTGCTTTTTTTGATTTTCGATTTCTCAATTTTCCAATTTTTTAATTTCTCAATTTTTTGAATATTTCTTTCAGTTACGAGATATCAATATTTCAGTTTTTCGACTTTTCGATTTTTGAATTGATGGATTTTTTTTGATTACTCGATTTTTTACTTTTTGGATTTTCAATTTATTGTAAACTTTAGATTTTTCAATTCTGCGACTGTTTTATACTTCGATTTCTCAAATTTTCGATTTTTTTAATTTTAATTTTCGATTTTCCAGTTTTTCTATTTTAAAATTTTTCGATTATTCAATTTTATAATTCCTCAATTTATCGAATTCAGATGTTTCGTTGTTTTGATTGTTCAATTTCTCAATTTATCAATTTTTCAATTTTTAACTTTCCTTTTCGGCTTCCGACTCCTCCATTTCTCGATCCTCCGATTTTTCGATTTCTCGATGTCTCAGTTTTTGAATTTTTCGAGGTTTCGATTTTTGGATTTCTCGGTTTTTCGATTTTTTTCTTTTGAGCTTTTCAGTTTCTGGATTTTCCAATGTTTCAATGTCCCGATTTTTCAATTTTTTAATTTTTTAAATTGAATTGGATGTCTGGATTCTTCAGTTTTGCGATATTTTAATTGTTCAATGTTTTAAATTTTAGATTTTTCGATTTCTCGATTTTTTGACTTTTCAGTTCTTCAGTATTTAAATTTTTCAATTTTTCAAATTTTTACGTTAAATTTTCAGTTTTCTGATTTCTCAAAGAATCTATTTTTTTTTCCCAGTTCTTCAATTCTTCGATTTTTCGACTTCGTTTTATTGGTTTTTCGATTTCTCAATTTTTGGACAATTATTTCAGTTTTGATATTTTTCAATACTTCGATTCTTTGATTTTTCAGTTTTTCATTTTTTGTACTTTCGATTTTTCAATTTTTCGATTATTTTATATTTCAATTTCTCAATTTTTCAGCTTTTCCATATTTTAATTTTTAAATTTCTGGATTTTTCGGTTTCTCTAGTTTCCAGTTCTATATTTTAATTTTTCAAATTTCCGAATTTTTAAATTTTTTGAGATCTCAATTTATTGAAATTCGGATGTTTCGATGTTTTGATTGTTCAATCTCTCGCTTTATCAATTTTTCCATATATTTGCCCTATTTCGGTTTCCCAATTTTTCGATTTTTGCACTCCTAGATTTTTTGGTCTTTTGATTTTTCGATTTGTTGATTTTTCGATTTTTTGCTTTTCGGTTTTTCGATTTTTCGATGTTTCAATTTATCCGCTTTTTCAATTTTCCAATTTTTTAAATTTTCGACTTCTCGATTCGTTGATTTTTCAGTTTTTCGATTTTTAAATTTTATATTTTCGAATTTTAATTTTTTTGATGTTTTGATGTTTGGATTTCTCCATTTTTCAGTTTTAGGATATTTTAACTTTTCAATGTTTTAAATTTTAGATTTTTCGATTTCTCTTTTTTTTTTGACTTTTCAGTTCTTCAGTATTTAAATTTTTCTATTTTTGATTTTCCCACTTCTCTCGATTTTTCAGTTCTTCAATTCTTCGATTTTTCGACTTCGCTTTATTGGTTTTTTGATTTCTCAATTTTTGGATTTTCTTTCAGTTTTGATACTTTTCAATACTTCGATTCTTTGATTTTTCGACTTCTAGATTTTCGATTTTTTATTTTTGGATTTTCAGTTTTTCATTTTTTATACTTTCGATTTTTCAATTTTTCGATTGTTTTATATTTCAATTTCTCAATTTTTCAACTTTTCCTTATTTTAATTTTTCAAATTTCCGAATTTTTAAATTTTTTGAGATCTCAATTTATTGAAATTCGGATGTTTCGATGTTTTGATTGTTCAATCTCTCGCTTTATCAATTTTTCCATATATTTGGCCTATTTCGGTTTCCCAATTTTTCGATTTTTCCGCTCCTAGATTTTTTG
Organism: Zophobas morio; assembly: GCF_036711695.1. NCBI lineage: Eukaryota > Metazoa > Arthropoda > Insecta > Coleoptera > Tenebrionidae > Zophobas > Zophobas morio. The sequence goes on from NW_026972112.1 coordinate 3,138,129, forward strand.
GTTTTTTGATTTTTCGATTTCTCGATGTCTCAATTTTTGAATTTTGCGAAGTTTCGCTTTTTCGATTTGTTGGTTTTTCGATTTTTTGCTTTTCGGTTTTTCGATTTTTCGATGTTTCGATTTATCCGCTTTTTCAATTTTCCAATTTTTTAAATTTTCGACTTCTCGATTCGTTGATTTTTCAGTTTTTCGATTTTTAAATTTTATATTTTCGAATTTTTATTTTTTTGATTTTTTGATGTTGGGATTTCCCCATTTTTCAGTTTTAGGATATTTTAACTTTTCAATGTTTTAAATTTTAGATTTTTCAATTTTTCAGTTCTTCAATATTTTTTTATTTTTCAAATTTTGACGTTTCTGAATTTTTAGTTTTCGGATTTCTCAATTAATCATATTTTTTTTATACTCCGACTTCTCCATTTCCCAAAGTTTCGATTTTTCAGTTCTTCAGTTCTTCAATTTTTCGATTATTCAGGTTTTTGATTTTTCAAGTTTTCGATTTTTAAAGTTTGCGATTTTTCGACTCTGCTTTTTTGACTTTTCTGTTTCTCAATTTTTTAATTTCCTAATTTTTGGATATTTCGTTCAATTTTGTGATTTTTCAGTTTTTCGATTTCTCAATTTTAACTTTTCAATTTTTAAATTATTAGTTTTTTTCGATATTTTGAGTTTTCAGTTTTTCAATTTTTCAATTTTCGGAATTTTTAAATTTTCGATTGTCCAATTTTTTTTATTTTTCGATTTTCCAGTTTTTCGATGTATGGATTTTTGAATTAACCGATTGTTCAATTTCTCGATTTTTAAATTTTAGATTTTCCAATTTTTATTTTTTTGATTTTTTTATTATTCGATTTCGAGGATTTACGTACGTTTGCTTATTTTGTGACTGCTACCCGTACAACGTACTGACTAGTACGTCCGTTTACTACCTTATCGACATCACGTGCTTACAGACTATTTTTACTCCCTTTCGTAAGGTATCGCCACTTCATAGTGAAGCGAGTGAGATGTAAAATATATGTTCATTCTTTTCTACATGGGAAAGTGATTGTCCGTATAGGTTGTCCAACTATAATTACTTGAACAATGCTCTTACGCTTCATGTCAAACACTACCAATGGTGGTACTACCATTGGTTCTCAAAGTTTTAACGTTGTTAATTTTCCATTGTTTGACATGAACCGTACCACTCGGTACCACCCTAACATCGCCTACTTCTAGCGACGACGTCCGCGAAAAGATGAAAACCCGCTACCTCAACAACCCCGACTACAACTTCGAGAAGGTCAACCACGCCAGTAACGCCTGCGGACCGCTAGTCAAGTGGGCGATGGCCCAAATCCTCTACGCCGACATGCTAAAGAAAGTCGAACCCTTGCGCCAAGAACTCAGCTCCCTGGAAAAACAAGCCGAAACCAACCAGAAACGCGGCGAAGAAGTCAAGAACTTGATCAGCCAACTGGAACTAAGCATAGCCTCGTACAAGGAAGAGTACGCCCAGTTGATCGCGCAAGCGCAAGCCATCAAAACCGACCTAGAGAACGTCCAAGCTAAAGTCGACCGCTCGATCGCTCTCCTCAAGAGCTTGGTGATCGAAAGAGAGCGCTGGGAGGCCACGAGCGAGACCTTCAGGTCACAGATGTCCACAATCATCGGCGACGTACTCCTATCAGCCGCGTTCATAGCGTACGGCGGGTACTTCGACCAGCACTACCGCCAGAATCTCTTCAGTACGTGGTGCCAGCACTTAACACAAGCCGCGATTCAGTACAGGCCGGATATAGCAAGAACTGAGTACTTGTCGAATCCGGACGAAAGGTTGAGGTGGCAAGCGAACGCGCTACCTTCGGATGACTTGTGTACCGAAAACGCAATCATGTTGAAGAGGTTCAACCGGTACCCGCTTATCATTGACCCATCCGGACAAGCCACCGAGTACATCATGAACGAATTCAAAGACAAGAAGATCACGAAAACGAGTTTCTTGGATGACTCGTTTAGGAAGAATTTGGAGTCGGCTTTGCGGTTCGGTAACCCGCTTTTGGTACAAGACGTGGAGAATTACGACCCGATTTTGAACCCGGTGTTGAATAGGGAGTTGAGACGTACAGGGGGACGGGTTTTGATCACTTTGGGTGACCAAGATATTGATTTGTCGCCTTCGTTTGTCATTTTCTTGTCGACGAGGGACCCCACTGTGGAGTTTCCACCGGATATTTGTTCTAGGGTCACTTTTGTTAACTTCACGGTGACGAGGAGTTCTTTGCAGAGTCAGTGTCTCAACCAGGTACTGAAAGCGGAACGACCTGACATTGACGCGAAGCGGTCGGACTTGTTGAAGTTGCAAGGGGAGTTCCACTTGAGGTTGAGACAGTTGGAGAAGTCGCTGCTACAGGCGTTGAACGACGCTAAAGGAAAGATCCTGGATGATGATAGTGTGATTACCACGTTAGAAACGCTGAAGCAAGAGGCAGCTGAGATTGGTCAGAAGGTGGAAGAGACTGATAAGGTTATCTCGGAGATTGAGACGGTGTCCCAACAGTACTTGCCGTTGTCACAGGCTTGCAGCAACACGTACTTCACCATGGACAGTCTCAACCAAGTACACTTCTTGTATCAGTACTCACTCCAGATGTTCCTCGATATGTTCAGTAGCGTCCTCATGAGTAACCCCCATCTGGACAACATATCCGACTATCAAGCGAGACTTAACATCATCACTACTGACCTCTTCTCCGTGTGTTACGAAAGAGTGGCCCGGGGAATGTTACACAACGATCGTCTTACTTTTGCGATTTTACTGTGTCGCATACACTTGAAAGGAGTACCCAATGAACCTAACCTGGATCAAGAATTCAGCTTCTTCCTACGCGGTAAAGAGGGAGTGTTTAGTACTTCGACGGCCCCTCTAATCGACGGTTTAAATAGTGAGCAACAGGAAGCTATGATGCGGCTCGCCGCCCGTCTCCCCACTTTCAAGAAACTATCAGAGAAGATCAAAGAAATGCCGGAGTTTGGGGCTTGGTTGCAACAAAGTACCCCTGAACAGTGTGTCCCGAGATTATGGATCGAAGAACGCCAACTTAGTCCTATTGGTACTTCCATGTACCAGTTACTGGTGATCCAGGCGTTCCGCCCGGATCGAGTGATCGCGGCAGCTCAACTTTTCGTCTCAGCGGTACTGGGCGAGAACTTCATGCCGAGTGCCGAAAAGGAGTTAGATTTGGCCGACTGCGTCGAGAAAGAAATTCGTTCGAACGTCCCGGCACTACTTTGTTCGGTACCAGGTTTTGACGCGTCGGGACGCGTTGATGACTTAGCAGCAGAACTGAATAAGCAGATTTCGAGCATCGCCATTGGTTCAGCCGAAGGTTTCAACCAGGCGGATCGGGCTATCAACATGGCGTGTAAAACCGGGCGCTGGGTGATGTTGAAGAACGTACATTTGGCACCGCAGTGGTTAGTCCAACTGGAAAAGAAGTTGCATTCGTTGCAACCGCACGCCAACTTTAGGTTGTTCCTAACCATGGAGATAAATCCGAAGCTTCCGGTGAACCTATTGAGAGCTGGAAGGATCTTCGTGTTTGAGCCACCTCCAGGTATTAGAGCGAATTTGTTGCGGACGTTTAGTACGGTTCCGGCTAGTCGGATGATGAAACCACCGAACGAGAGAGCGCGGTTGTACTTCTTGTTGGCTTGGTTCCACGCCATCGTCCAGGAAAGATTGCGGTACTCGCCTTTGGGATGGGCCAAGTACTACGAGTTCAACGAGTCGGATTTGAGAGTGGCGTGCGATACTTTGGACACCTGGATTGAAACTACTGCGATGGGTCGTACTAATTTACCACCGGAGAAAGTACCGTGGGACGCGTTGGTCACTTTGCTATCTCAATCGATTTATGGTGGTAAAATCGACAACGACTTCGACCAGCGATTGCTACACTCGTTCCTAAACAAGTTGTTTACCCCGAAGAGTTTCGAAAGCGATTTTGCGCTAGTGGCGAATATTGATAATGGTCCGAATGGGAATAGGCACATCACCATGCCCGATGGTACTAGAAGGGACCACTTCTTGAAGTGGATTGAAGGTTTAGCGGATCGGCAAACCCCGGCTTGGTTAGGCTTGCCGAACAACGCCGAGAAGGTACTACTCACGACGCGAGGTACCGATCTTGTCAGTAAGTTGTTGAAGATGCAACAACTGGAAGACGACGATGAGTTGGCTTACTCAGTTGACGAAAACTCTCCAACGGACGCCGCGCAAATTGATGGTAGACCATCATGGATGAAGACTTTGCACAATTCGGCCATCACTTGGTTGCAATTGTTGCCGAAGTCGCTGCAAACCCTCAAACGTACGGTGGAGAATATCAAAGATCCGTTGTATCGGTACTTCGAACGGGAGGTCAATTCGGGGGCTAAATTGCTCCAGGATGTTATTCACGACTTGAAGGACGTGGTTCTGATTTGTCAAGGCGAGAAGAAACAGACAAACTACCATAGGATGATGCTTGGAGAGTTAGTAAGAGGGATTCTACCGGTGAATTGGCGCCGCTATACGGTACCAAGGGGTTGCACGGTCATTCAGTGGATCACTGATTTCAGTCAAAGGGTGAAGCAGCTGCAGCAGGTGTCCAAACTTGTATCAACATCTGGTGCCAAAGAACTACAGGTACCATCAATGGAATTTAATTTCGTGTAGTTGAATTTGGTTGTTGCAGAGCTTCCCAGTCTGGTTAGGAGGGTTGTTAAATCCAGAGGCTTACATCACGGCAACTAGGCAATGCGTGGCTCAGGCTAACAGTTGGTCGCTGGAGGAGCTCTATCTTGAGGTTACCATCACGGATTCCAATGATCATGCCTCCGTTCCACACGACTGTTTCGCTGTCACAGGTAAAGTCCGGATTACAATAATTTAACGAGTACTTAAGGCTCCGCCACACAGTCATTAAAAGATGCCAAAATAAGGCAAAACGTCAACCCATTTTGCGCCTTTATTTTAACAGTTGAAGAGCAGGGCGATACATGTGCGTGCTCATGACATAAAAATCTTTAAGGAAGAGTCTTGTATTTTTTAAAAAACGTAGCAGTTTTTAAAATAAAAAATAAAGTGCGTAAAACCCCAGCGGATTTTTAGCGAAAACTATAACTCGGTGTGCTTTTAAAAAATATCGAGGTGATAGAGAATTTTTTTCTACTTTAGGCGCCATTCTTCGTTTTCTGTTAAAATTTTAGTTCTTTTAGTTATTGTAAAAAAACTGCAAAACATTTTGGGCAAATTTTGGTAAGTTAGGCAACCCAAAATATTAGCTGAGGCGGTAAGCTGTAATTTATGGCCCACACTATTGTGTGAGCACCTTTTAAATACCTTAAGTTTATTTGACCACCCTTTGAAGTACCTGACAATAGCATTAAGAAGGATATGCACTGGACCCTGTTATACCTGATACATACCTATAGTTGTGGTTCGGGTTCAAACTAGGTAATTGTAATAACTGCCTTTACTGAACAATAAATTAATGATTTTATTTTTAATAGCTTTTTAATATTTTTACTACAAGCCGCATATGAACATTTAATCTCTGCAATTGAATTAGAATTTATTAACCCATCTGGAGAAGCTCCTAAAATTTTTTTTCAAATTTGTTAGAGCTTCAAATTTTTTTTTGGCCTTTTCTTCATTGTCAATAGCAAATTGTATAGACTTGGACAATTTTTTCATAAAGTTTTATCGGAATGCACAATACTTTTAACGGTATTTGCGATGTTAATTCCGTCTCTCATTTTGTCCTTTCTTTACTCCATTCTCTACACATTCGCTGACCACAAGTACCTTTTTCAATAGCGTTTACGTTACTCTGTGACAGCTTTATTAATAAATCCGATTTTTTTCTTTCATACACTTCAGGTAATATATCTGCAGTTTTCGTTTGTTCATCGTTGACGATATTATTTTTACCGGAATCCAGACTTCGGATACGCAATTTTTTAATAGAGGTTTCAGTTTTATTAATCGTTTTTGTTTTTTTCAATTTTTGTTCCACAAACGCCTTCGTATACTAACATTGGCCTCCCCATTTTTTTTTTTTTTTTAATAACGGAATTAGGAACGTACCCTTATTATTATAACTTATTGCCGCAGCAAAGCATCACCCTTGATACGATCCTCGTGCAGAAAAACTTAAAAACTTATTCTTTTTCCTCCCACAAATTTATTAACGACAGAATTGTAGCATTCCACAGCATTGTTCTCAATATCAAAAAGTAAACTAGACGACAAAGTTGCAATTCTATTTAAAACTTGTTTGTAAGGTTCGTATAAAACACCATTTGCGAAAGTAGAAAATAAAATATCATTTGACTGTCTACTTTTATAACAAAAATAACTTGCACATTGTTCATGATTGCCAAATATATGCTGGAAAAGAAGGAAGAGGTCTCATTTTTGCTAAATTTAATAGCTGTTCTAAATTTATTCTAAAATTATTTTTAAAAACATTTTTAATAGTGATATCTGCTTTCGTTGTTTTAACTATTTCTCTAATTTTGGAACAATAATTACGAAGTATGTGATTTCTACATTCAATTTTTTCTATAAAATAATATGCATCATTTGGTTTTGCAGCCCGAACTTTTTTTAATACGCTACTATCCTCGTCGCCTATAATTCTCCTATAAAGTATCTGAAGTAAATCCCTCTGAAACTTCCATGGACATAGATGTTTGCTCCTAGTTTTTAAAACAGTTATGTGTTGGAATTTCTTTTTTCTGTTTCATATAGATTTTACAGAAACTACAAAGTTTGCTTTTGACTCCTACATAAAGTATTTTTTTAGTTCTGGCACCAATTATACGTCCTACCCCAGACAGTGCATTGTAACGGTAGTATATGGGACGCAATCATTATCTACCTCCCTCGCCTTCACAGCTAATCGGTACTCTTCTTTACCTGCGTTTTGGTTTGTTCTTCGAAAAGTGCTTGGATGCTCTTTAGAACTCTAGCCTCGGCTTTACGATATGTCGCCTGGGGTATTTGAGGGATATCTAGAGCTGAACAAAATTCTGAAATTTGAGAATAACCTACGACCGTTGATCTAGCTCCACAAATAGGTGCATAATTGACTTTGTATATATGATTTTCAGGTTCAGTACAAAGATTACCGAATATTCCGTACATATGAAATTTGTAGTAGAAAACAATTTTTAAAGGATAACAATTTTCATGAGTTATTTCAATATTATCTAAAGTACTGATTGATTTCAGTGTTGGTAATAAGTGGCCTATGTCAACAATTCTACGTCCAGTACTACTTCCCGACGTGTCATGACTTCTAGAGTACGAAAAAAGTAGTCTCCCGTTTTCGTATGTCCGTCTGTCTATCTGTCTGTCTGGTGTCTGTATCCATTTTTTATTAGACAAGTGTTCTCCGAAACTACTGGATCGATTATTGCCATATTTTATATGTATATTAGAAATATCATGTAGATGGTTAAACGCTAACTAAAATTTGGCAAATCATCTCCACCACCAATGCTATGACGTCATCTCCAAAATTTATAATACAAAGTTTTTTAAATTTGATAAAATTAGATACTCCTGCACTTGTGGTGTGTAAATCCGTGTAGAATTTTCACCCTAGACATCTAGAATTTTTTGACAAAATTTTAACATATCCGGGTTCTCATAAAAAAATAAAATTCGCATAATCAAATTTTATAATTTTTCGAAAAAGCTGGGTTTGTTTTATTCTGTCGAAATAACCTTCCACCAATTTGCTTCATTCAAAATACATTCCGAGAGGTAACTAGGTATGTACCTACCTAAATTTCTAAGATTTCGGGTTGAAAAATTCCAAGATTACTAAGAAATACTCACAATAACGAACCTTCGTACCTACAATAAAATATTCTTGGGAATTTAATTTTACTTTTCTACCTACTTACAGAATATGCCCAACACGTACGAATTTTTATGGAAACAGGAATTTAAAAATAAGAGGAAGAATTATGGTCGGAATTATATATATGAACAAGCATTTTTTTGTTGTGTGTATTGCGAGTAAAGATCTCAACAGTCTCTGACAATGATTTTATTAATTTATTTTAAAACACACATTTGGCTTTTTTCTTTTCTTATGATAGTAAATTAGGTTAAACCGCATATCAAAAATTCTCTTTCAAGGGACTTTATGCTAAAAAAAGGTAGGAGGTGCCATTTAAAATATTATCGATGACGTCATACACCTGTCAAATATCGCTCAAAACTTTTGAAACTAATATTACAAAATGGCAATTTTTATATACCAGTAGACGTGTTTTTGCGTTTTTACTTCTCGAACGTAAGCTAAGAAATATTGTTTGTTTTCTTTCATAGTAGATAAATATTTTAGTTAGTTCCTTACTCTGCTCTACCCGTTGACAATAGCAGTAATAAAACTAGTTACTTATTGTAAACGAAGTAAACGATTTTAAGCCTTAGAGATGAGTAGCAGCTGTCATAACGAGGTAGCATGGGTGTTTTACAAGTTGCATATCTTTTAAAATAGAAATTTTCTTGAGGTGTGGTAGAGCCTTAAGTCGGTGTTTGGGAGTATTTTGTCTGTTTACTGAACAGATGGAGCGATGACGATGTTAATATTTTTACAGGAATTAAGCTACAGGGCGCTCAATGCCGCAACAATCAGTTGCTTCTAACGTCTAGCATCATGATGGAGTTACCTATAACTCTGATGCGCTGGATTCGGGTTTCTGGCGACGAAAAATTATCCACCAGCAAACTATCGTTGCCCATCTACTTGAATTCCACGCGCACTGAGCTGTTGTATACCGTGGACCTCAATATCGCACCTGGTCAGGACCCCCACAGCTTCTACGAAAGAGGCGTCGCTTTACTTACATCTACCGCACTCAACTAAGTTTTAATCTATGCTACATTTACATTAAAAATATATTCTTAATTTTAATAACCACCAAATGAGCGTTTCGTTCCCCCTAAAAATAAGACCACATTCATCTACTGCGATTTATTGAATAATGCAGGTACTGAACATCGAATAAAAAGTACAAACTTTGAGAGATTTATTGCAATAACTTAATAAAAAAAATATAGTGTCCCTTAACAAATAAAAAAAATATCACAATGTCGAAGTGAATCACTAATGAAAAAGCAACGCACGAACGGTATACAAGTAGAGTATTTAAGCCTAGCCTTAACAATAAATTGGTAATCAGTATATCACAATGTCGTTATTATTATAATATACAACAGTGACAGCTACTTATCTAAAAGCCGCGTACGGTAGGTAATGGACATCGAAAGCACAACAATAAATACTGAATCGATAAATGCAGACGAATCGCCATTTTACGCGACTTCCGGTAGTTCGTCGACCACCGGAAGTGGGTCGCGCCAGTACGCGAACTGCGAGTAATCATTGGCCGCTTCGATGAGGGGCGGGAACAACTGGTCGACGTAGTACGTCATGGTGGAATATCTGCAACAAGAGAACCAATCAGAGGGCGCCACGAGTCCACGCACGGAAACAATAGCCAAAGCGACATACGCACACACCGACACACTCTCTCAAAGCTTACCATGTGAATACAACCATGGTGCAGCGACGAAGATCAAGACAATAACATTTAACAAAACACAATAAGTAAACTTTGTATTTTATCATGTCAAGTGTTCCTGGGGATGGTTATAAAGCGCTATCACCGTTAGTTGCAGCGTGAATCATGATTTGTATGGGTATAAAATACAAAGTTTAATAGCTATCGCTCAAATCTGACTCTATTTCATCACTGCTACTGTCATTGTCTTTTAGTTTATTTACTAGCGGAGGAAATACGTCATTGACGACCAGTGACTGACCCGTGTAACTGTAAAAATTAAACGCAAACTTAAAAATGCTGTCCTAACTAACTGGGTAAAATAAAGCACGCCCGTTGTAGTTTTTTTTACGAAAATGGGGATACTTACGTCGATTGGAAGGTTTGAGTTAGTTCGTGTTTGAGCTCTCCTTTTGGATTAATGGTGAAGATCCTAACTATTGGAATACCCACGGCTCTATACGCCCATACGTCCTATAAACCGACAACGTGAAACGTTAGTCGTAAAAATGCGTATTACTTACATTGATCCTATTTCCATATCCTGCGTAAAACGGATTGGATGAGGCCGGAAATAGCGCCTTGATATCACTCATACACGAAATTTTGAACAACTCTGGCTTCTTCTCGATCACTTCTCGATGGAACGCGGTGATCAGCGACGTCGGATTGAGGAGAATGGGCCCATCGGGCATCGTCAGATTACCCTGTTTGATGCTCTTCAAATACTCCCGCGTAATCCGGGCCTGGCCTATCGCCCTCGCACTCAAATACAACAACTTATACCCATTATCCTTTATCTTGTTGAACAGCTGGGCCACCCCAGACTGCGCCCAATCTTTACCAACGATGGGCAAAATGTGCCCCAGGACGTCCGACTTCGTGATGGTCCCATCGATGTCCGAAATAACGATCTTATCGTCCCACTTCCACTTATACAAGTGACAAGTGCACCTGGTGGTCCCTTGGTACGCCGTCGTCACGCTGAAGACTATCTCGTTCATGCCCTCCCTCAGATTCAGCGACGCCTAACCCCCAAACAAACATTACTCAGTCAGTGCTAAGTTTGCAACACTTACGATCTGTTTCGAGCTTAACCGCAACGTCTTCTTGCACTTTTCGTTGAGCGCCTTCGGCGACAGCTCAATAGTGACCTCCTTTTCCTCGTGCGACTGCGTAACCACAACCAGCTCGTCGTCGCCGATCTCTATCGAAGTCTCTTTGGTTTCTTCGGTTTTCCGCGCTTCCACGGCAGGCGTGGTCTCCCGCGACGTTTTGGACCGCCGCCAGTGCCACCACGACGTTTTGGCTTCCGTCTTCGTCACGTCTTTGATCGACTGGTTCGACGGCATGTGCATGTTGCACAGCTGGTCGACCGAGGCCTGGAGGAGAGGTCGGTTGAACACCATCAGACTCGAGATTATGGGGGCGGCGACTTTCCAGTTGTAGTACTTCCCGCGGAAATTCACCACCAAATTCGAGTTCTCCAAGAGCATGGGGTTGTTGCAGAAGTCGCTGAAGGTGACTGCGTGCTCCTCGAAACGTGCCGCATCCGGTTCTGGGTCCCAGCCGCATAGGGACAACGTCACGTCGTTGCGCCCTCTATTGATAACAATATAAACCGAATTAAACTCAATTTATTTGATAAGCTTGAGGAAAAATCTCGACCGTATTTGTATTTATGGGTCTCGGATGGTTGAAAAACTCGGCACAAATTGCATTCTCTAAATTGCCGCCTCCGGCTAGCTTTCCAAGTCGGAATTTCCACAAAGCGATCTGTTGCTAGCTCGAGGCGACTCAGAAACTTCCCGACCCGAAACGCTCGGTTTTACTCACCCTTTGATGTGCTCGTCGAAGTCGGAATCGATCGACTTGCAACCTTCGGCACTGTTGGGGCTCTGCGCCAGTGAGGGACCATTCCCTGATTCACAATCCATGTCGGCATCTGAATGTTTACACGACAAAGACACTTAATAAAAGTAACAGAAAAAAGAAAAACTCTAGGATCTACTGAATCAAAGGAAGACGGCTAACCTGCGTTTGTCTTGTCTTTGGATTTGGAGAAGTAGAGCGCCTGGACCTCGGGTTCGACGGAATTGATCTCCGATAAGTAGATGCCATCGCTCTGGTGGGCGTGCGATTTTTTCATGAACGAGAAGACGTTGCTGAGGGCGAACTGGTCGTTCTTGGTGATGGCCTGCTCGCTGGTGGGGGAGTTGGTCTGGGAGACGTTGGGGAAGCCGCCCCACTCCCAGCTTTGGCCGTTGTTTACGTTGTTGTCTGCAGATTGTTATGTATTACATAGTCGCGGTCGCAACGCCATGGGAAAAATTATTATTTGATTTGGTAAAAACAACACACTATTAATAAGTATTTGGTTAGTAGTACCTTTACGATTTTTCACTTCGAACTCCGAATCTGACTGCACCGCTTCCACCTGAATGGGGGAGTCCGCCCGAGAGTCCACGACGTTGGTTGTAAGCTCAGTATCGCTGAAGAAGTGGAAGTCCGGGTCCCGGATCTTTCTGTTGTTGGTGGATGGGCTTGGTGCTGGTCGGTCATGGTTCCTAAAAGCATTACCAACACAATTTAAAAACAATCAATTTTAAAAATTAGGTTAAAGAAACATGAAAAAAAGAAGAGAAAAAGAATCATAGAGGGAGGAGGAAAAAGTGAAACCAATAGAACATGGAGATAAATTCCTTTCAGATTCGTGCAGATTCTTCTAGATTCTTTTAGAGTTTTCTATATTCTTCGAAATTCTCCTAGATTCTCTCAAGTTCTCTGAGATTCTATCAGTCCTACAGCTTCCCTTAGATTCCTTCAAATTTTTCCGAATCTCTCTGATTGTTCCAAATCTTCTAGTTTCTTTCAGATTCTCGCAGATTCACCTTTCAGATCGTTTCAAAATCTTTGTAGAACCTTTTCAATTTTTCTGGTACTCTTCCAGATTCGTCCAGATTTTTCTAGATTCTTCTCGATTCCTCTGGATTCATCACTCCTCCATTTTAAGAATCTTTCAGATCCTTACAGATCGTTTCAAATTTTTTCAAATTTTTCCAGATCGCTTTGGATCCTTTCAGATCCTTGCAGACGGTTCCAGATTCTTCCAATTTTTTCTAGATTCTTCTAGATTCGTCTAGAAGCCTGAAAGTTTCGCGACCCTTTCTGATTCTTTTTGATTCTTTGTTTCATGTTCCTTTAGATTCTTTCAGATTCCATGAAAGTAATGAGATTTTTCCAAATCTCCTAGTTTCTTTCAGATTTTCACACATTCTTTTTGACTCTTTCGGATTCCCTTAGATTCTCTCAGATTTTTTCAGATTTCTTTGGATTTTTGTCAATTCTCTCAGATTCCCTCTGATTTTCTCAGAATTTTTCACATTTCATATCGTTTCAAAATCCTTTCAAATTTTTCCAGATGGCTGCATTTTCTTACACTCTTCCAAATCATCTAGATTTTTTAGATTCTTCTCGATTTTTCTGGATTCTTCACTCCTTCATCTTAAGAATCCTTCAGATCCTTACAGATCGTTTCAAAATTTTCCAGATCGCTTTAGATCCTTTCAGATCGTTGTAGACTGTTCCAGATTCTTCCAAATTTATCTAGATTCTTCTAGATTCATCCAGAAGCCTGAAGTCTCTCGACCCCTCCTGATTTTTTCTGATTGTTTCATGTTCCATTAGATTCTTTCAGATTCCATCAAAGTAATGAGATTTTTCCAGATCTCCTAGTTTCTTTCAGATTTACACACATTCTTTTTGACTCTTTCGGATTCTCTCGAATTCCCTTAGGTTTTCTCGGACTTTTTCAGATTCCTTCAGATTTTTGCCGATTCTCTCAGATTCCCTCTGATTTTGTCAGAATTTTTCACCTTTCAGATCCTTTTAGAATCCTTTCAATTTTTTCCAGATGGCTTCAATTAATTGCACTATTTCAGATTCGTCCAGTTTGTTCTAAATTTTTCTAGATTCTTTTGGATTCATCCTCAGAATCTTCCAAATCTTACAGATCTTTTCAAATCTTTTCAAATTTTTCCAGATTACTTTAGATCCTTTCAGATTCCTGCAGATAGTTTCAAATTCTTACAGTTTTTTCTAGATTCTTTTAGATACGTCTAGATTCCCTGAGACTCTCAGATTTCTTCCAATTCCTTCTGATTCTTTGTGATTCTTCCCGATTCTTTGTTTTATATTCCTTCAGATTCTATCGGATGCTTTCAGTTTCATTCCTCCTTTCGGATTCTTTCTAATTCTCTCTTCGAGAGTCTTCCAAATTTTTTTAGATTCTTTCAAAGACATAGCCAGGAATCCTCAAAATTCTTAAAAAAATTTCAGTTCTGTACAGATTGTTGCAGATACTTTCAAATTCTCACAGGTTCCCTCAGATTTTCTCAGATTCCTTCAGAATTCTTCAGAGTCCTTCAAATTCTTTCCGATTCTCTCGGATTCTCGCAGATTCCCTCAGATTTTCAGAATGTTTCTTGTTCAGATCGTGTCAGATCACTGCAGAGTTGTCCAGATTCTTGCCAATTTTTCTAGATTTTTCTAGATCCTTCCAAATTATTCTTGATGCGTATAGATTCTTCTAAATTCTTCTAGATTCCTCTAGATTCTTGTATTTTCTTCTAGACTCTTCTAAATTCTTCGAGATTCTCAGATTCCCTTGGATTATCTCAGATTACCTTAGATTCTTTCAGACTCCTTCAATTTTTTTCTGGTTCTCTCAGATTCTCTCCGAATCTCCCAGAAAGAAAAGGAGAGAAGACAGAGGAAAAAGACAATAGAAGAGGGGAGAAGAGAAACGAGAGAGGAATGACAATAGAGGAAGGGAGAAGCGAGAAGAGAAAAGAAGAAGAGAAAGCAAAAAAAGCGAAGAGAGTAGACAGAATAGACAGGATAGAATTGAGAATATGAAATAAAGAACAGATAATAGAGAGGAATGGACAGAAGAGAGAGGAAGCAGAGAGAAGGGAAAGAAAGAGAAGACAGAAGAGTGGGGAAAGAAGAGAAACAAAGAAGATATGAAAGAAGGAAAACAAGAAGTAGAGAAAGGAAAGAAGAGGGATGATCGAGGAAACATGGAGAAGAAAAAGAAAAGGAGCGAGAAGAGGAAGAAAAAAATAAAAGAGAGGAAAGAAGAAGAGCTTGAAGAAAAAAAGAAAGGGGAAGCAAGAGCGAAGAGAGAAAAAAAGAACGCAGTGGGAGGAAACAAGAGTTAAGAAAGAAGAAATAGGAAAGGAGGGAAATGAGAGAGAAGGGAGGAGAAAGAGAAAGCAAAGAAGAAAAAAATAAAAACAGCAGAAACAGACGAGAGTAAAGGAAAAAAAGAGGAAAGGAGAGGAGAGAAAGGGAGCAAATGGGCAGAAGGTAGACGAGACAGGAATGACTATAGAAGAGGGGAGAAGAGAAAGAGAAAAGAGAGACAAAAGAAGGGAGAGGAAAAAATTGAGAGGAAAGAAAAAAGAGAGAGAATGAGAGTAGAAAATTGAGAAGTAAACGGAAAAGAGGCGAAAAAATATAGAATAGGCAGGAAAGAATTAAGAATATGGAGTAAAGAACAGATAATAGAGAGGAAAGGACAGAAAAGAGAGGAAAGATTAGAAAATATAGAAGAAAGAAGACAAAAAAGTGGGGAAAGGAAAGAAGAGGGATGATCGAGGAAACATGGAGAAAAAAAGAAAAGGAAAGAGATGAGATACGAAAAAGAGTAGATAATAGGGAATAAAGAAGAGAGAATACAGAGGAAAGAAAAAATAAGAGAGAGGAAAGAAGAAGAGCTTGAACGAAAAAAGAGAGAAGAAGCAAGAGCGAAGAGAGAGTAAAGAAGAGCTGAGTGGGAAGAAACAAGAGCTAAGAAAGACAGAGGAAAGACGAAAAGAGGGTGATGGGAGGAAAAAGAAAAGAAAGAAGGGTAGAGAAAGAGAAAACAAAGGAGAAAAAATGAAAAAGAACGGAGACAGACGAGAATAAAGGAAAAAAGAAGACGAGAGCAAAGCAAAGGAAGCAAATGTGAGACCACAAAGACGAAAAAATAGAAGAACGAAAAGAGACTTTTCTCGCAAATGAGAGAGCACGAGTAGGGGAGAAAAGGGGACAGAAGTGAAACGAGAGAGGAATGACTATAGGAGAGGGGAGAATGGAGAGAAAATAGAGACAAAAGAAAAGGGAAGGAAAAATAGAGAATATGGAGAAAAGAAAAATAGAGAGGAAAAGGAAAAGAAGGGAGAAGAAATACAAAAGCAAAGAGAAGAGGAAAGAAGAGAGAAGGAGAATGGAAAGAATAGAAAATACGGAGGAAATAATAAACGAGAGAAAGAGAGAAGAGAGTACAAAATGGAGAAGTGAACGGAAAAGAGGAGAAAAAAATACAGCATAGACAGGAAAGAATTAAGAATATGGAAGGGACGAAAGAGAGAGGAAAGAAAATTAAGAGAGAGGGGAACTGAGGAGAGAGGAGAAAAGAGAGAAAAGAATAGAAAATATAGAAGAAAGTAGAGAGAAGACAAAATAGTGGGGAAAGTAGAGAAAGAAAGAAGAGAGAAAAGGAGGCAAACAAGAAGTAGAGAAAGGAAAGAACAGCGCAGTAGGAGGAAACAAGAGCCAAGAGAGAGGAAAGAGGAAAGGAGGGAGATGGGAGAAAAAGGAAGAAAGGCAGAGGAATAAATAAAAAAGAACAGAGACAGACGAGAATAAAGGAAAAACGAAGAGGAGAGGAGAGGAAGGAAGGAAGGAAGAAATGAGAGACCACAAAGACGAAAAAACAGAAGAATGAACAGAAACTTTTCTCTTCTCATAGATGGGAGAGCACAAGTAGGGGATTAGAGGGGGCAGAAGAGAGAAGAGGAAAAGGGAGGGGGGAATCGAAAGAGGGTTGGAAAGAGGGATGTGTGAAGAAGACGAGGGGATACAGAAGTAGATTGCAGACAAGGAAGGGGAGGGGGGGATCAAAGGGAAAAGGGGGAAGAAGAGGGAGATTAAAGAGAACGGGGAAATTAGAGTAGAAAGGGAAAATAACCCAAAAAAAAACGATTAAAGGGAGAGAGGAGAGGAAGGTTAACGCGAAGGGGGAGAAAATAAACAGGAGAGATTATAAAGAAAAGGCAAAAGGCAGTAGAGAGAAAAGTGAAAAGTAGACAAGAGGGAGAAACAAGAAAGAAGAAGAGTTAAGAACGAAGAATCAGGACACAGGGAGAAAAGAGAAGCTAAGGAGAAGGAAGGGAGACACAAAGACAGAGGAGGAAAAAAGAGTAAGACAAAAAAGAAAGAAAACTAAGACATAAAAAGAAGAGAAGAAATAAAAGCGAGAACGGCGAAAGAAGGAAAAGGAAGAGCAGGCAGAAAACAGATACGTAAATGGAATCAAACGTGAGTAACAAGTGACAAGAGGAAAGATAGATAAAGGAGAATATTATAAGAAACGGCAAAAGAGAAACGAAGATTATATAAAAAAACAACAACAAACGATGAAAAAGAGAGACATTGTTTGTGTCTGTTGTTTCAAAACATCATGTTTTAATGTTAAACACAGATGTTGAACTGTTATAGTAATTTTTGCTATAGGCAACCAATAATACTGCTATGTATAATCATTAAAGTTGATACATAAACTTTTTTGAATATTTGTAAAGCAGAGTGGTTTAAATTAGAATATAATGCGCTTTTTTGAGTGATGGCAAGTCACCAAAGTTTAAACTAGTTTAAACTACATTAATATCTCGTTTCCAACTTCAATTCTACACTTCATCATATATTTTAAAATATAATAGAGAATTTTGAAACAGCAGACGTCTTAAATGAATAAAACTAAACAAAACTCACTGCAAATCCTTCAGCTCCGGATCGGACGCGTTGCTCTCAATCGAGCTCGGCTCCGTCGTCGCCGAATCATTATTCTTGTCCACCTGCTCCACCGAGATCTGGTTCACGCTCGAGCTCTTCCTCGGCGCGTTCTTCTTCTTAGTTTTCCGCCTCTTCTTCTTACTGCCCCTGCTCTCCCCGCTCACGTCCTCCTTCACGCTGCCCTCCTCCTTCGGCACGCACTCCGACCGACTCGTGTCCATCTCCAACGAGTCCATCTTGAAGATCGTGTCCGAAATATCCGCGCTCTTGCTCAAATCCTCGACGCTCTCCTTCGTGTTGCTCTGCATCGACCTGGACATCTCCTGCTCCGACATCTCGCCGATGCCGATGTTGCCCAAGACGATCTGCCGCTTGAGGAAGTCGCGCTCGCGGTCCTTGGCGTTCTCGTTGTCGGCGGTGTTGCGGCGCTTCGTGTAGTCGTTGACCTGGTTCTCGAAGGCGGCGGGCAGCTGCTCGGTAAAGCTGCGGCGGCGCGTCTGCGACGTGAAGATGTTCTCGAACTCGCTGACCGGAATGGGGGAGGTGGCGAGGTGCTCGGGGATCTCGTTCTCGTCGTCCTCGAGCTCCTCGACGAAGAAGGCCTCGCCGCTCTCGCCGAGCTTCATGTGGATGTCTTGGGGTTCGCCGTTGATCTCGATGTCCACCTGGGGGCCACATTTAATTAAAATTGAAAAATTAGAGGAAGTTATACACCCACCACTTTCTCGCGACTCCTGAGCACCCCCAGCTTGCCGAAGCGGACGTGGAACGGCGAACAATTGTAATTTCCATCTTCTTGTTCCACCACGATCACGTCTATAGCGCCCGTCAGCGTCGCCGTGTTGATTTCATTGTAAAACTCTTTCACATTACTGAACAGTTTTCCAATATTGTACGTCATCGAATACATGATGAAGTGACCACTCTGACTCGTCTCACTACAATGATCGCGCGAAACAAAAGCGCGTTTTTTATATCTGTCGTCGTTATCCTGGCGCACGTGTCCTGCGCCGCCCGATCTAAAAAAGAAATATCTGATTATGCACAGATAAAAAATCATCTGACGTACGTTTCATGTATTTTTGTGACGATCGATAAATTTCGTAATAGGTGGGGAACGACTGGACGCCCTGCATGACACCGGCTACGAACGATTTTTCGTGTCACGCAAGGTACAAGTGGAGTGCAAAGTCTAGGTACACAACGTACAATTGATCGTTTATTAGACTCAGTGTCGCATGATCTTTGTTATCTTAGCAACAATGATACTTCCTGCAGGCGGCCGAATAAGGAAATCGAAATCGTGTGTCAATAGAGAACGCTGACGTTTGCGACGGAGATGAGGTCAAAGAGTCATTTGCATTATGCAAATTTTACGTAATGATCGATTGAAAATGAGTTTTGATTTGTTTGTGGTTGGTTACATTTAGTTATCCGACGCCGGTTTTGCGATGATAGTTGATTTCGGTCCAAGGTCAAGGATGTAGTGCAAAATAAAGTCGACATAATTTAATACAGAGTGTTTTCACACATTTGATTACTTTTTCTGGCAGCTGAAAGGCAAGACGGCTCGCTTAATAAGTTTATTGTTTACAAGTTGTATTTCGGTGACGTATAATATTATCTCTTGAATATTTAGAATGGTTGTTTTTGTACGAAAATCTTGCTGTTTACGTTGTTGGTGGTTTTTTCTAGCTTATCGGTGAATTATCACCTTTAACACATTCCGATTTAGAGCCGCCGTTGGCGAAACCAAATTACGCGAATTTACAATGGAACTTTTCGCTGCGGAAAAAGTGCTAATAGTGAGTGGTAATTACGTAATTAAATGGTGTGATTAGTGAACCTAAAAAAACATCAACTACGCTTTGTATTGTTACAACTAAAGTACTTGGACATTTTAACACACCTGGCAACTTAGCACCTGTACATCACCTGCCCTGTTTTTTTTTTAAACACAAAACCTCTAAACTTTCTTTTTAATCGAAACTTTTGCCACTTAAGCTTGCTCAAACTTCGAACATTATTTTTTTTAAGTCGAAGTCGTTGGAAACAACAAGCCTATTTTTTATTTTTAAATGACAGAATTCAAAGTCTACTAAAAGCCATAATTTTTACAGTGCAATCACACGTTGCGTTATTATTATTGTTACTAACGTAAGTACTCGTACGTCACGACTTGATTGGCGCAGATACAAATTTATAAAATATTTAGTTATTTACACAACTTCCCTGCCTCTGACAAACAGCACCTACGTCAGGGCGCATTTTGCGATAAGATTTATTTAATAATTTTTCGGGATTGCGTCACTAAGTCAGTTGGGAGGGGTAAATATTTAATAAATTTTAGTTTATTTGCGGCTTATCAAAATTTCAACGAAGTCCTCTGTAACTGTACAAGTTTTACTGTATTTTACTGTATTTTGGGCATTGGATTTACCAAGGTCGGCGAGTACAACGGTTTTGCCATAAATATTCAATGCATGGAAACAATCAAGCTAACCTTTTATGCATTTTTAAAGCTTTCCGCAAACCTTTCAAATGATCGTTGAAATGAAATTTGCTCAATTCTTAATTAATTTCGCCAAGTATTGTTTGAGGTTACGTCATCGACGTTTCGGAGGAGATGCACGACAAATTTTGTAGATAGACGAAGAAATAGAAAGCCTACATTTTTGTATTCTACCAAAACGGAAGTGGCGAGAAACCAGAAACTAGTATTTCTTCATTTTTAGGAATGAAAGTAACTTTCGATTTTCATAGTAAAGCCAAGGTGGAAAGCTTCACCTCAGATGGGATATTAATAGTAGGCTAACTCAATTTTAAAAATAGTCAGGTGAATGAAGTTGCTTACATTATTAATTCCCGAATAGTTATTTTTCTTTGAGTAACAAATTTTCTTTAATCGAGAAAGGTGCTTTAAATTTTTCAGTGTAGTTTAAAAAAAGTCGCTGATAATGGAAGCAAATAAAAAACTTAACCCTTGTTTTGGTCTTTTGTCACAGTCCTGTATATTTTAAAACAAAACAAAAAATGTAGTGATTTTCGCACTTATTGTTGTCCGCGTTTTCTTAACCCCTGCATGATCGATGAAACACTCTGTACATTTTTTAGATTTGTTTGTCAATATTCGTTTATTATAGTGCTATTAGTTTGTTTAAGAAGTATATCACCCGACTACAAAAAATTCAAAAATTACTTTTTTTTCAAAATTTAGAAGCAAATGGTAAAAAATTTTGAAAAATCGAGATTTTTGAAAAGCTACCTAAAAATCCCCAAAAAATTTTGGTAAATAAACAGATCTCGACCAGCTGATTCGAAAAAGAAAAAATGTCATTAGTTCCGGTTCCACATATAGATTTTCCAGTAGTATCTACTAAAATAAGACCGATTTTGGCAAATGAGATAGCCTCTAAGAAAAGAGAGGGCGGGTGGGCGGGGCTAGTACCTGCTAAAATAAGACTGATTTTGGCCAATGAGATACCGATTCGATGAATCGAGAACTTGAGAAATCAAAAAAATTGAAAAGTCCAAAAACTGGAAAATGGAAAAGTTGAAAATTCAACAAATCGAAAAGTAAAAAAAACTGAAAAGTCTAAAAATTGAAGAATGTCATTGTAAAATCGAATAATCACAAACCGAAAAGTTTAAAGATTGAAAATTCGAGTAACGAAAATCGAAAACTCCAGAAATCAAAAAATAAAAAAGTTGAAAAGTCTAACAAGAACTGAAGAACGGAAAATTGAAAAATCGGGACATCGAAAGGGAAATAAATTGTGAAAATTCGAATATAGAAAACTCGATGAGTCAAATATTCGAAAAGTGAAAATCGCCATTTTTCGTTTTATCGATTCTAGAAAAATTTTTGGAATTTTCGAGGAAATGAAGCCGGAAATAACATCTACAAGTCGAAATCTATAAGAGAACGTCTTTCAGTAATTTTTGAAAACCGATAAAAAATTCGCAGAAAATTTGATATTTTTGAAAATACCTAAAAATCTTCGAAACATTCTTCATCTCGACGAGTTGATTTGAAATATACAAAATGTTATTAGTTCCGGATCAAGATTTTCCAAAATTTTGGTTCGAAAATGAATTTTTTTTCATTTCGAAAATTGTCATTATTCATTTTCCCAATTCTGAAAAAATTGCTGGAATTTTCGATGAGATGAAGCCGAACGAAAGTCCCACAAGTCGAAATCAACAAGAAAATGTCTATAGCCAATTTTCGAAGGCTGTTCAAAAAATTCATACACTGAAATACAGAAACTTTTGAAAAGTTGCATAAAAATTCTCAAAAAATTTGAGATATAGATCTCGGCGAGCTCATTCGAAAAATATAAAATGGTAATAGTTCTGGAGCAAGATTTTCCAAAAATTCGGTTTCAAAACGATTTTTTTTAATCTCAGAAATTTTCATTTTCGTTTTACTGATAGTTCTGGAGCAAGATTTTCAAAGATGTGGTTTCAAAATGAATTTTTTTTTTTCAAAATTCTCATTTTTCATTTTACCGATTCTGAAAAAATTGTTGGAATTTTCGAAGAAATGAAGTTGAAAATAACTTCTACAACTTTTGGTAAATTTCGAAGGGTGCTCGAAAAACAGTCAACAATTTTGAAAAATTGGGATTTTTGAAAAGTTGCATAAAAATCCACAAAGAATTCTGGCATGTAGATATCGACGAGCTGATTCGAAGAACGTGAAATGTTAATAGTTCTGGAGCAAAATTTTCCAAAAATTCGGTTTCAAAATGTCTCGAAAATTCTCATTTTTCGCTTTACCGATTCTGAAAAAATTGTTAGTTTTCGAAGAATGAAGTCGCAAATAACTTGTACAACTCGAAATCTACACGAAATTGTCTTTCGGTAATTTTCGAATAATACTCGAAAAACAATAAAAAATTTTGAAAAATTGAGATTTTTGAAAAGTTGCATAAAAATCCATAAAAAATTCTGGCATACAGATATTGGCGAACTGATTCCAAAAACATAAAATGTTAACAGTTCTGGAGCCAGAATTTTCAAAAATTTGGTTTCACATTGATTTTTTTTATCTGGAAAATTCACATTTTTCGTTTTACCGATTCTGGAAAAATCGTTGGTATTTTCGAAGAAATCTAGCCAAAAATAACTCCTGAAACTCGAAATCTGCAAGAAATTGTCTTTCCATAGTTTTTTAAAGATGCTCGAAAAACAGTCAAAAAATTTGAAAAACTGAGACTTTTGAAAAGTTGTATAAAAATCCACAAAAAAAATTGGCATATAGATCCTGGCGAACTAATTCAAAAATCAAAATGTTAATGATTTTGGAGCAAGATTTCCCAAAAATTCGGTTTCAAAATGATTTTTTTATCTCGGAAATTCTCATTTTTTGTTTTACCGATTCTGGAAAAATCCTTGGAATTTTCGTGGAAATCAAGCCGGAAATTTGAAATCTACAAGATGTTGTCTTTCGGTAGTTTTTCAAAAAGCAGTCAAAAATTTTATAAAATTTGTCACGAAATGTCAATTGTTCTACACCGAAATTTTCCAAAAATTCGATCTGAAAATAACTTTTTTTTGACTTCGAAAATAGTCATTTTTTTAAATTACCGATTCTGGAAAAACTGTTCGAAGAAATAAAACCGAAAATATCTTCTACAAGACTAAATTTACATAAAATGTAATTTTGGGAAGTGTTCGAAGGGTCCTGGAAAAACGGTGAAATTTTTTTTAAATTCGATATTTTCGAAAAATTGCCCAAAAATTCTCAAAAAATTCCTGCACATAGATGTCGACCAGCTAATTCGATAAATAGAACATGTTATTGGTTCCGGAAAAAGAATTTCCAAAAATTCGGCTTAAAAATGAAATTGTCAATTTTGATTTTATCAAGCCCGAAAAAATTGTTGAAATTTTCGGAGAAATGAAGCCGAAAATAACTCCTAAAACTCGAAATCTACAAGAAATTATCTTTCCACAATTTTCCAAAGATGCTCGAAAAACAGTCAAAAATTTTGAAAAACTCAGCTTTTTGATGTATTGCATAAAAATCTACAAAAATTCTGGGATACAGATATCGACGAGCTAATTGAAAACACAAAATGTCAATTGTTCAAGACTGAGATTTTCCAAAAATTCGGTCTGACAATAAAATTTTTTTCATCTCGAAAATTGTCATTTCTAAAATTATCGATTCTGGAAAAACTGTTGGAATTTTCGAAGAAATGAAGAAAATAACTCTTAAAACTCCAAACCTACAAGAAATTATCTTTCCACAATTTTCCAAAGATGCTCGAAAGACAAAAAAATTTTGAAAAACTGAGACTTTTGAAAAGTTGCATAAAAATCCACAAAAAATTTTGGTATATAGATACTGGCGAAGTAATTCAAAAAACAAAATGTTAATGATTCTGGAGCAAGATTTTCCAAAAATTGGGCTTCAAAATGATTTTTTTTATCTCGGAAATCCTCATTTTTGGTTTTTCCGATTTTGGAATTTTCGTAGAAATCAAGCCGAACAGTAATCTACAAGAAGTTGTCTTTCGGTAATTTTCCAAAGCTGGTCGAAAAACAGTCAAAAATTTTGTAGAATTGAAATTTTTTATGCATTGTATAAAAATCCACAAAAAATTCTGACATACAGATATTGACGAGGTAATTGAAAAAACAAAATATCAATGGTTCCACACCGAAATTCCAAAAATTCGGTCTGACAATAAAATTTTTTTCATCTCAAAAATTGTCATTTTTCAAATTATCGATTCTGGAAAAACTGTTGGAATTTTCGAAGAAATGAAGCCCAAAACACTTTCGACAAGACTAAATTTACATCGTCTTTGGAAAGTTTTCGAAGGGTGCTTGAAAAACGGTAAAAAATTTTGAAAATTCGAGATTTTCGAAAAGTTGCTTAAAAATTCTTAAAAAATGTCTGCACATAGACGTCGACCAGGCGATTTGGTAAATATAAAATGTTATTGGTTCCGGTACAAGATTGGGATTTTGGAAGTGTTACATAAAAATCCACAAAAATTTCTTGCATGTAAGATAATCATATCGACGAACTGATTTGAAAAAACGAAATGTCAATTGTTCTAGACCGAGATTTTCCAAAAATTCGGTCTGACAATACATTTTTTTTTCATCTCAAAAACTGTCATTTTTCAAATGATCGATTCTAGAAACTGTTGGAACTTTCGAAGAAATGCGGCCAAAAATACCTTCTACAAGACTAAATTTACGAGGAAGGATCTTCGAAAAAAGGTCAAAAATTTATAAAATTCAAGATTTTCGAAAAATTGCGTAAACATTCTCAAAAAATTCCTGCACGTAGATGTCGACTAGTTGATATGATAAATATAAAATGTTATTGGTTCTGAAAAAAAAATCCAAAAATTCGGCTTGAAAATGCAATTTTTTCACCTAGAAAGTTGTCAGTTTTGATTTTATCAGATCCGAAAAAATTGCTGGATTTTTCGAAGAAATGAAGCCGAAAATAACTTCTACAACTCGAAATTTATAAGGAATTGTCTTTCCGTAATTTTCCAAAGATGCTTGAAAAACAGTCAAAAATTTTGAAGAATTGAGCTTTTCAAATGTTGCATAAAAATCCACAAAAATCTGGCAGGGTCCTTGAAAAACGGTCAATTTTTTTTAAAATTCGAAATTTTCGAAAAGCTCCCAAAAATTCTCAAAAAATTCCAGCACAAAAATGCCGACCAGCTGATTTGATAAATATTACATTAAAATTCGATTTGAAAATGAAATTTTTTCATCTCGAAAATTGTCAGTTGATTGATTTTATCAAGTCCGAAAAAAATTGTTGGAATTTCCTAACATTCTAAAATACATTTTAAGGATGCCTTAAAAGAATTTGGAGCCGAAAATACTTTTCATAAGTCTAAGTTTACAAGAAAATGTCTTTAAGAACTTTTCGAATGGTACTCGAAAAAAGGTAAAAAAAAAAAAATTCAAAAATTGAAATTTTTTAAAAGTTGACAAAAAATCCCCAAAAAATTATGTCATATAGATCTCGATGCGCTGATTCGAAAAACATAACGTCTTAATGGTTCGGGACCAAGATTTAAAAAAAAATCGGCTTGGTATTCGAATTTTTGAATATTTCGAAAAATTTTCATTAGATCATCAAGGGTTTAATAATCGATTTGTCCATTTTTGGAGGACAAACACACATTTTAAGGAAGGAAGGCTTTGAATTAAATATATCTTATTTAAAATGTGCAAAAAATGTAGGTGTAAAAAAATAAAAAAATAAAAAATAAAATTCACAAAAGCAATTTTTTTATCTAAGAAACTAGGACTTGTCAAACTAATTTTGCATCAGAGAAAGTTCTGCATCAACATTTTAAGACCAATTTTTATTTAATTTTATTGCATTCTTATTTTGGAACAAAACAAGTTTATCAAGAAGGTTTCCAAAACTATGCTACTGCATAGTTTTGGTAATCTAGGCCGGAGGTTAAACATTTTCAAGCCAATTTCAAGCACTTTTTCGATGTAATTATTAGTTTGGTTCTACAGAAATCCAGTATTCAGAGACCGGGGCATCATCTGGGAGGAAAAGAACTTGAAATTTAAAGCTGGAAGGTGTTTTACTATTTATATATTTACATACGTGGAAATTACCAGTATTCAGGCAACACATATATTTTGAATCAATTTTCAAAAATACACGATTTTATTTAGATTAAAATTGTACATAAATTTCAAACACTTTTTTTAACGTTGTTTACTGGCTTCGCAAGAAATTCAAAACATAGGTAGACTCATAGCCTCAAGGACACACAAGTCAAAAATACCCCGGCCTTCTTGACCAGACCATCGCAAAAATAATAACCCATTATTGTTTACTACGATCGAGTACACGTGCCACACTAATAATAATAAAACGCACTTCCAACCTATAAACAAACAACTTAACTCTTATTACAATTAAAATTTTTATTATCTCCTATTACGCTCCAACAAACCATCGCGAATTCCACCTCCAGCCCACCGCTAATCGTCCAAACAACCTATTTTAAGCCGTTCCCAGAAAAAAAAATCAACAATTCAAGTGCCCGCACGCGCTGCACTTTTGTTTTTGGTCCTTGAGTCTGTTTTGCGTACCGGACACACCTCCAGTTTACCGTATGATCAATGGACCCACGTGGTACGACTGATGTTGTGGTGTCACTCCGCGCGTCCAATGGCGAAGTCGGACGACCTTATCGTTCGATGACGTCACGGACTTTCACGTGTCGCGTGGCCTGATTGCGGCGGCCGAATCCGGGCGGGGATGGGTTTTTTGGCGAGGATCGGCGTTTTTCCGGGATGTCGGGATGATGGATCGGGATTTGGGCTGGCGCCTAGGAGAGTCCACGATTTCGGGATGGAGAGGTCCTGCCACACGTGCTGCGTTTGTTTTTCGCATGCCGTTTTGATGTGTTTGTTTTGGCGAGGCGGCCTTGGATGCTGCGAATATTGTTTTGTTTACTTTTGCGCCTGATTGGTGACAATGGAAATGCGTTTGTTGGATGAGGTTTAGATGAAAAGTTGATTGGGGGATCGGGGAACGGGGTCTTGGGTTATGAGGAAGAATAAAACCAAAACAATATCTTTTAAGACAGTCGGTTTTGGGGAAAGATTCGACAAAATTTTAAAAATTCAAAAAAATTTTGTGTAATAATAAGTAATTAGCAAATCAGTTATTAATTAGCAACAATTACATGTACGTAAACGTAACTAAATAAAACCATATAGGAGTAATTAGCAGCGTATTAACTTTTATTAGCGCCATTATAATCGTAATCAAACTGATCGTGATTAGTTACCATAATTAATTGCAAATAATTGTAAATAACCCCAAGTACGCATAATTAATAAAAATTAAGATCTAATTACTTAGTAATTCGATGTAATTAACAATAATTCTATCATGAATATAAAGATTCTAATTTGAAAATCCCGAAACTGGAGTTTGAGTAATTGAATAATGGGGGTTCTGAATCACTTTTGGCGGGAAAATATGAATTCGTGCGCATGCTCGATTTGCACCCAGCCAAAAATTGAACCAGAACCCCCAATATCTAACTCCTAGGAGCATTTTCTTGAGTTTTCGAAAATTAATAATCTAATAAATGATTAACCTTGAAATACTTTGAGATTTACTGATTTTTACACTAATGATAACTGATGGCTATTTTAAAAAATTTTATCACTTATCTACTCATCAAAATTTTCTTTATTAAAATGTTTAAAAATATTTTTGAGTTAAGCTCTCTTAAGTGTGTTTCTTATTTTTTATTATATACAAAAGCATTAAAGTATTATCAACACATCGAACTGATTACTTTGAAATTTCGAGTGCATTTAAAAATTATCGTGCAGATTGTAAAAGATTTTCACTATTCATCCTCTCCAAAAACTGCCAGATCAACTTTTTGAATTTATCTCTGAGATTATATATTACCAAACTCTTATGTAATACTTTACTTAATGAGTATTTTTTTCTTGACGTTTCATAGCTGTTACAATATGAAAAAGTGGGTCTCCCGTTTCCGTCTGTCTGTCGTCTGATTTGATTTTATTACGAACACTAGGCCCGCCCACCCGTCCCCTATTTTCTCAGATGATATGTCATTTGTCAAAATCAACTTTATCTCACCAAATACTAGCCCCACCCACCCACCCCTATTTTTCCAGGGGATATGGCATTTGCCAAAATCAGCTTTATCTTACCAAGTACTAGCCCCACCCACCCACCCCTATTTTTTCGGAGGATATGGCATTTGCCAAAATCAGCTTTATCTTACCAAGTACTAGCCCCACCCACCCACCCCTATTTTCTCAGAGGATATGGCATTTGCCAAAATCAGCTTTATCTTACCAAGTACTAGCCCCACCCACCCACCCCTATTTTTTCAGAGGATATGGCATTTGCCAAAATCAGCTTTATCTTACCAAGTATTAGCCCCACCCACCCACCCCTATTTTCTCAGAGGATATGGCATTTGCCAAAATCAGCTTTATCTTACCAAGTACTAGCCCCACCCACCCACCCCTATTTTTTCAGAGGATATGGCATTTGCCAAAATCAGCTTTATCTTACCAAGTACTAGCCCCACCCACCCACCCCTATTTTCTCAGAGGATATGGCATTTGCCAAAATCAGCTTTATCTTACCAAGTACTAGCCCCACCCACCCACCCCTATTTTTTCAGAGGATATGGCATTTGCCAAAATCAGCTTTATCTTACCAAGTACTAGCCCCACCCACCCACCCCTATTTTTTCAGAGGATATGTCATTTGCCAAAATCAGTCTTATCTTACCAAGTACTACACCCTCCTACTCGCGCTTTATTTTCTCAAAGGGTAGTAAATACTAGTACTTACTAAAATAAGTCTTCTTTTGGCAACTGACTTATCCTCTGAGAAAATAGCGGGCGGGTGGGTGGGGCTAGTACTTGATAAGATAAGACTGATTTTGGCAAATAACATATCCTCTGAACAAATAGGGGTGGGTGGGCGGGGCTAGCACTTTCTATGAAAATACTGATTTTGACTCTATTAAACTTGTAAAAAAGATTTAGCAATTTAACTCGTTCTATGGAAATTTGCAGGCATAATCCCTGAAAGTATCGGACCGATTGTTGATGTCAAATTTTACATGTAGGCAATGACTTCACCTTAAAATTTTGCATAGCGAACGACATTTCAATTTGATAAAATATTATACTCCTGTAGTTGTGCTTTATGAATCCGCCTTGTTTTTGTTTATTATTAATGTACTTATATTTTGGGGCATTTACTAATTTTATTATTAATCGAGTCTCCGCTTCTTAGCATTCGTGGAGAAGTGCTTATTGACAGTTTCAGTTAACAGTGTGTTTTCGTAACATAATGCGTTCGAATCAGAGCCAGTGGCGGAGTATGGGTAAGGCCGAATTGCCGCTTAAATGTTTTGTCGACGTGTGATGACCTCTAGAACACAAAAAAAATGGTCTCCCGTTTCCGTCCGTTTGTCTGTCTAGTGTCTGTATCCATTTTAATTAGACAAGTAATCTCCGAAACTACTGGACCGATTGTTGTCACATTTTGAACGTATATTAAGAATATCATGTAGATGGTTAAGCGCTAACTAAAATTTATCTAATCATTCCCACCACCCATATGATGACGTCATCTCTAAAATTTATAATAGTAAATTATAATTTTTAAATTTTATAAAATAATAAATAAGACACTTTTGAACTTGTAGTGTGTGAATATTTTTAAATTATTCGATTTCTCAATTGTTTTATTCTTCAGTTCTTCGATTTTTTTATTTTTCCATTTTTCGAATTTTGCGTTTTAGAATTTTCAAATTGTCGTGGTTTCGGACTTTTCGATTACTCAACTTTCGGTTTTTAAATTTCTCGATTTTTCGTATTTTCAATTCCTGGATTTCTATTTCCCGATTGTTCCATTTATGGATTTATAAATTTTTCAATTTTTCGATTTTTAGATAAAAAGTTGTGTCGATTTCTCGATTTGGTTTTGTCTTTCAGTTTGTTATTTTTATTTTTTAACTTTTTTTGATTTTACGATTCGATTTTTATATTTTTTAGTTTTTCGGATTTTTTCAACTTTTTAAATTTTAGAATATTGGGTTTCTCAATTTTTTTTCAATTCTCTGGTTTTTCAATTTTTTGAATTTGCCGATTTTTAACATTTCAATTTTAAGATTGTTCGTTTTGTCGATTTCTCGTATTTTTTTGTTGTTTTTCAATTTTTCCATTTTTAGATGCGTGGATTTTTCAATTTTTTAATTATTTCCCGCTTTTCAGCATTTGTTGGTTGTGTCGGTTTCTCGATTTGATTTTGTCTTTCAGTTTTTTGTTTTTATTTTTTAACTTTTTGATTTTTACATTTTTAGATTTTACGATTCGATTTTTATATTTTTTAGTTTTTCGGATTTTTTCAACTTTTTAAATTTTAGATTATTGGGTTTCTCAATTTTTTTCAATTCTCTGGTTTTTCAATTTTTTGAATTTCCCGATTTTTAACACTTCAATTTTAAGATTGTTCGTTTTGTCGATTTCTCGTATTTTTTTGTTGTTTTTCAATTTTTCCATTTTTAGATGCTTGGATTTTTCAATTTTTGAATGATTTCCCGCTTTTTCAGCATTTGTTGGTTGTGTCGGTTTCTCGATTTGGTTTTGTCTTTCAGTTTTTTGTTTTTATTTTTTAACTTTTTGATTTTTAGATTTTTCGATTTTACGATTCGATTTTTATATTTTTAAATTTTTCGGATTTTTCAACTTTTTAAATTTTAGATTATTGGGTTTCTCAATTTTTTTCAATTCTCTGGTTTTTCAATTTTTTGAATTTCCCGATTTTTAACACTTCAATTTTAAGATTGTTCGTTTTGTCGATTTCTCGTATTTTTTTGTTGTTTTTCAATTTTTCCATTTTTAGATGCTTGGATTTTTCAATTTTTGAATGATTTCCCGCTTTTTCAGCATTTGTTGGTTGTGTCGGTTTCTCGATTTGGTTTTGTCTTTCAGTTTTTTGTTTTTATTTTTTAACTTTTTGATTTTTAGATTTTTCGATTTTACGATTCGATTTTTATATTTTTAAATTTTTCGGATTTTTCAACTTTTTAAATTTTAGATTATTGGGTTTCTCAATTTTTTTCAATTCTCTGGTTTTTCAATTTTTTGAATTTCCCGATTTTTAACACTTCAATTTTAAGATTGTTCGTTTTGTCGATTTCTCGTATTTTTTTGTTGTTTTTCAATTTTTCCATTTTTAGATGCTTGGATTTTTAAATTTTTGAATGATTTCCCGCTTTTTCAGCATTTGTTGGTTGTGTAGGCTTCTCGATTTGGTTTTGTCTTTCAGTTTTTTGTTTTTATTTTTTAACTTTTTGATTTTTACATTTTTCGATTTTACGATTCGATTTTTATATTTTTTAGTTTTTCGGATTTTTTCAACTTCTTAAATTTTAGATTATTGGGTTTCTCAATTTTTTCAATTCTCTGGTTTTTCAATTTTTTGAATTTCCCGATTTTTAACACTTCAATTTTAAGATTGTTCGTTTTGTCGATTTCTCGTATTTTTTTGTTGTTTTTCAATTTTTCCATTTTTAGATGCTTGGATTTTTCAATTTTTGAATGATTTCCCGCTTTTTCAGCATTTGTTGGTTGTGTCGGTTTCTCGATTTGGTTTTGTCTTTCAGTTTTTTGTTTTTATTTTTTAACTTTTTGATTTTTAGATTTTTCGATTTTACGATTCGATTTTTATATTTTTAAATTTTTCGGATTTTTTCAACTTTTTAAATTTTAGATTATCGGGTTTCTCAATTTTTTTTCAATTCTCTGGTTTTTCAATTTTTTGGATTTCCAGATTTTTAACATTTCAATTTTAAGATTGTTCGTTTTGTCGATTTCTCGATTTGGTTTTGTCTTTCAATTTTTTGTTTTTATTTTTTAACTTTTTGATTTTTACATTTTTCGATTTTACGATTCGATTTTTATATTTTTTAGTTTTTTGGATTTTTTCAACTTTTTAAATTTTAGATTATTGGGTTTCTCAATTTTTTTTTCAATTCTCTGGTTTTTCAATTTTTTGGATTTCCCGATTTTTAACACTTCAATTTTAAGATTGTTCGTTTTGTCGATTTCTCGTATTTCTTTGTTTTCAATTTTTCCATTTTTAGATGCTTGGATTTTTCAATTTTTGAATGATTTCCCGCTTTTTCAGCATTTGTTCGTTGTGTCGATTTCTCGATTTGGTTTTATCTTTCAGTTTTTTGTTTTTATTTTTTAACTTTTTGATTTTTACATTTTTCGATTTTACGATTCGATTTTTATATTTTTTAATTTTTCGGATTTTTTCAACTTTTTAAATTTCATTTTTCACGATTTCTCGTATTTTTTTGTTGTTTTTCAGTTTTTTGGTTTTTATTTTTTGAATTTTTGATTTTTGCATTTTTCGATTTTTTGATTCGAATTTTTTATTTCTCGATTTTTATATTTTCTAGTTTTTCGGAATTTTTCGACTTTTTCTTTTTCGACTTTTTAAATTTCAGATTATTCGATTTCTCAATTTGTTTATTTTTCCGTTCTTCGATTTTTCAATTTTTCGATAATTTAATTTTTATATTTTTTGATTTTTCGATTTTTCAAGGGATAAATTTTATCATACTTATGATAGGCGTAAAACGTGTCCAAGATTTCTGACCACTAGATTTTGCAGTTTCAAAACTAATTACAAAATGTTTCATACGTGTTTTTTTTAATTTGTAATCAAGACGGATTCATAAACTACACGTGTAGGAGTATATTATTTTATAAATTTAAAATTTGAATCCGTGTCGAATTTTCACCGTAGACGCATAAAATTTTTGGAAAAAATGCAGAATTGGATAACAATATATATTTTGGATTATTAATTAAATTTCTTAGAGAGTATCTAATTTGCCAAAATCACTCTTATCTTACCAGGTACTAGCCCCGCCCACCCACCCTCTTTTTTCTTAGAGGATATGTCATTTGCGAAAATCGGTTCTATCTTAGCAGGTACTAACACCGCCCACTCGCCTGCTATTTTCTTAGAGGGATCTCATTAGCCAAAATCAGTCTTATCTTAGCAGGTTCTAGTCCTCTAAGAAAATAAAGGGCGAGTGGGCGGGGCTAGTGCTTGCCAAAATAAGGCTGATATTGCCAAATAACATACCCTTTAAGAAAATAAAGGACGGGCGGGTGGGGCAAATACTTGCCAAGATAAGACTAATTTTGCGAAATGATAAACCCTCTACTCTGTTATTTTAACAGGTACTAGCCCCGCCCACCCACCCTCTTTTTCTTAGAGGATATGTCATTTACGAAAATCAGTTTTATCTTAGCAGGTATTAGACCCGCCCACCCACCCTCTCTTTTCTTAAGGGTATGTCACTGCCAAAATCAGTTTTATCTTAGCAAATACTGTAAAGTAAGTCGGAGGTATTCACGCAAAATTTATTTGTTTATCCCATCCCAAAAAATCGATTACGTCATCCCAAAATTTTGCCGAATAAAGTCTATCTAAAATGTGTTTTTTGTACAGGGTGACTCATAAAAATTAATGAATGAGTCAATTTATTTTATTGATTAAATCGGTAACGGCTGACTCCATTTTCGCGAAAATTTGGGAATACATCTCTATTTTAACTTATAAGTTATACGAGTTTTCATACATAAAATTCAAATAATCATAATTATTATAAATTATTATTATTATCATAATAAAAATTTGATAATTTTTTGACAAACTGGATTCGTTTTATTGTATTCGAAAAACTTAATGACGTCATCTAAAAATTTTGTTAAGTAATTCTCGACTGGGATTTTTTGAATTGTTTATACAGGATGTCTCAAAAATACTCCCAAAAACCGGTTTATTTAATTTTTCTGGAGTCGTTGCACTATATAGTTGGCGGTATTCAACTATAGGTATTAAAACTCACATTTGTCTCCAGTAACAAAATTGATGGCGTCACTAGATTTTTTTTTAAATTGATTTGAGGAAACTTCCGGCTAAGTAATTTTATACCTTTTTTTAGATGCAATAAGCTTACTTAAAATAATAATGAAAAAATTGATCTAACGAAATTTAGACAGAACTTCCCTCGCTCTTTAACAAATAGACATTCTTGAAAAAATTATGAAATTAAATTTTGCGAATTTTATTTTATCAAGATATGTATGTGTGGACGTTTAAGCATGCAATGCATATGTTACAAGTGAGTTTTTCCATAACAAAATTTTGTGAAGACGTCATCCCATTCTACATATATATCAATTTGAATAGATGCAGTAACACTAATAATAACGGTACTGTATATCCAAATTTTTTTGAATCACCCTGTATAAGTAATTCGAAAAATGTGAATGCACTGATAGACCACAAGTATAAATTCATAATATTTTTCATATTTGAAATAGGACTCATTCGGCAAAATTTTGAGATGACGTCATCACTTTTTTGGGAGGTTGTTACGTTATATGTTGTTATATAATTTTGATTTTTTAAAAACGTAAAATTCGTAGCTAGTCGCCCGATGGACCCGATTACTATACTTCCTTAGTTTACGCTCTAGAACTAAAAAAACAAAAATGTTAATGACTACGAAATTTCGCAATACTTGATTAAAAATTATAATTAGAATATAGAACTATGCATGGAATAAATTTAAATAATTTTAAACCAATAACATTTTAAATTATAATTAGTTTTAACGAATTCATGCACGGAATATGTCAATAACAATACGTTTATTAACCACTTTATTGGCAACAATGTTTCGAATATTTTTTTATAGAATTAAGCATTTTTAATACTTTTTAAAGTGCAATTTAAAAAAAATTATAATACTGTCACCTATATAATAAATAATAGTGTATGAGTCAGTTTATTTATAAACGTATAAATCTTCACAATGACCACTTTACTTTTATCTTATCAAAACTGTTTAAAGATAAACTGAAGTATTTTCCGACAAATACAATTTAAACTCTTGACAAACAATTTAATTTAAAATTTTTATTTAACCACTATTGTTTTCATTAATTTTATTATAGTCAGATATACTTTGCTTGAGTACATTAAATCCAAGTTTATTGAAAAAACTCAAAGCGGATTCATAAACCACAAGTACAGATGTATGCCATTTTGTAAAATTTAAATGGTATTTGCCAACAATTGGTCCCGTAGTCTCCGAGATTCTTTTTTTTTAGAAATTCTCACCCATCGAAATCTTCAAGCCTTGAACTTGGCGACCCAGCAACAACCAAACGGACCCATGACCCCACCAGAACCCATAAAAATCCCCCAAAACCGCTTCATCATTCCACTAAATCGCCTTTTTCCGTGCGTACGTAATCACCGCACCACCACACGTCCTGTTGCCAAGCCTTTAAAAGCCAACATCTCGCAAAAATCACGCTATTGTTAGAACCACAAACCGTCACCTTTTGGCAAAATCCCCCACGATTTCCACTTATTTATAAACCTGAACTTAATTGGTCAAATTAGCGCATCCTGCTCCAACGCGTGCCACCCTCCCCTACCTCGCCAAAAGCGAAAATCGCCAATTAATCCATCCATTGAGCGAGCAAGCAGCGAAAGTGCGGTTTTCTAGCACCGACGTGCCACTTCTGGCCAAGGCCGCGTCAAATCCTCGAACAAGAGCAGGTATTAGATAATTCCAGAGACGGCTTATTGGGAGTTCGAATTCAGCCGACCGCATCGCTGTCCTGAATTTTTTTTCGTTTGGGTGAAAGTGTGCCGGTTATATAATTGTCTTCAGTGGCGCGGATTTGGTATGATAATGGGAAGGTCAAAGCTACCATAAAATTCGTGCTTTTGAACTTTCAACCGATTTTTTGTCACTCATTCGCGTGATATGCGCCAGGAGGAGGTTAGCTTTTTATAGATGCAGGCGGAATTTTTCCGCATATTTTTTTTTTGGAATTTTTGCGAACGGTATTAGTAATTGGCAGCCGACGCGAGAATCTAGTGGAATTAGTCACGCAGTTGAAGGGTACGAAATTTGAAAACAATCGGTTCAAGAAATTTTTTAAATGTGAACACACGCACAGTGATAACAATAACAATAAACGCGTTCTGTAAATATCGCTCACAAGGCCGCTAGGTATATTGAATGCAAATTGTTTACCTGTTCATGTCGAACTATGCAAATCTGTAATTATAAATGGAAAGTCCGGCACTGCAAATCACTCGTAAGTGTCTTTTACGATTTTACTTATCAGCAGAGATAAATTAGAAAATCGACGACGAGTCTCATACATTTGAAAACTTCGACGTTTTCCTTGATTCGCGAAATAGGTCAAGTGTAGAGCGATTTCCTGTTCCATTTGTGTTTTATTTTTTTAGGATTTGAAGGCGCATTTTAGCTCTAAAAACACAAAGAGGCTGATTGTAACTTTGGTTGAATGCCAAAGTATTTATTTGTTTAACATTCATAGCATTTAGCATTTACGGCATCTGCTGCAACGAGACGAAAATAATCTTATTTTATTGATCATTTTTAATTTCATGAATAATGAGGCGTTTTTCTAATATTATACTGAAAGTGGCGTCTATTGTATGTGTATTTTGAACAGTAATCCAAAAAACCTTCACCGGGTCTTAAATTTTCATTTTAATGTCGCTGCGCACACTCATAAAAAACACCTTCTCCAAAATACTTGATTTTATTAAAAATAAAGTGTTTTGAAATTTTCAAAAATCACTATTTTTAGCGTTTTGAGTTGTATGTTTATGCTTCACAAAATACTGTACAGAGAATGTAATTTTTAATAGTATATTGTAGCGTCAATCTTTTTTTATCTCGGTAGCCTACATTTTACGTTCACAGAAATATCGTTGTGAGACAGTTGAAGAACACTACATTTATAACTGGAATGTCCGACATCTGTTAATAAGTGGAGCAGAGTTGAGCATTCGTTGTTAAATAATCAACTTACTTAAACAGGTATCTTAATGTGTCCGTAAGTTTATTTACTTAAGAACATTGTAAAATTTATCAAAGTAAAAACTGGCTTGGTTGAAATTGCGGTCTTTGGTGTTGGAATCCTTTTTGGCACAATAATAAACAAATTGTTTAAGTAGTCGATGTTCGTCGGGATTGTTTAGACGTTTAAATCGTGCGAAAATTAACACGTCGAAACTCACCGTAACATCTTCCAGAACGATTACTCACCCCTTCCGAGAGCTTTGTGACGTCTTTTCATATTTTTTTAGTTAAATTTAGTTTTAAAATTATTGGAGGGTTTTTAATTATACATTCCTTATAAAAAGTTTATGAATAATGCGACTCTGGATCCCCGTATTTTTCTTAATTGCTTAACCAGGATGTGCTAAAAATGTAAATATATTGCTTAACCCAGGGCCAGCTCACGTAATTTCGTTATAATTTTTCCATTTGATCCGCACCCAAAAAAATTACGGTCTTTGGACGAATTATTACATAATTTTGTTTTTGAAATATTGCATTGGCAGTTTGACGGTGTTTGAGGGGCGATGAATGTTCGATTTTACAATTTAAAATTTTTCAATTTTACATTTTTCCGTTTTTAAATTTTTCGATTATTTAATTTTTAAAAACTTTTGATTGTGTTTCTCGATTTTTAATTTTTCGTTTCTTCAGTCACTCAAGTTCCTATTTTATTTTTTTATGATTCAGTTTATTTTTTGGTTTTTCAATTTTACAATTTTTCGATTTAGATTTTTTCATTTTGTGTTTTCAGTTTTTGATTTTTAATTTCCCTTTACTTAATTTTTCGATTTTTCATTTTTGCGTTTCTGAAATTTTTCGAATTTTTCGATGTGCATTTTTTCATTTCTTCAATTCTCCAGTTTTGCAGTGTTTCGGTTTTAAATTCTCTTGTTTTAATTTTCGATTTTTCAATTTTTCGAATTTACAATTTAAATTTGGAATTTTTCGACTTTTCAATCTTTGAGTTTTTAGATTTCTAGATAATTTAAATAATTTAATTTTTCGTTTTTAAAATTTTTCAATTTCTCAGTTTCTAAATTTTAATTTTTCATTACCTACTTCAATTATTCAAGTTCCAATTTTAAATTTTTAAATTTTTCAAGATTTAAATTTTTTCATTTATTTATTTTTTCAATTTTGCAAATTTTCAATTTTTTGAGATTTCAATTTCAAGTTTTTCAATTTTTCGATTTTTGAAGTCATGAATTTTTCGATTTCTACACATTTTAATTCCTTTTTTCAATTCTTTTATTTTTCCGTTCATCGATTTTTCCATTTTTTTATTTATTGAAATTTTGACATTTCTCAATTTAGCAATTTTCGATTTTTCAGTGTTAAAAATTTAACACTGAAACTTGAATATTCACTTATAAATTTTTAAATTTTTCAATACATATGTACATATATTTCAATTTTTCAATTTTTCGTTTCTTCAATTTTACGATTTATCAAGATTTTCCGTTTTTTATTTTTCGGTTATTCAATTCTACAATTTTTCGATTTAGACTTTTCATTTTAAAATATTTTAATTTTGGGTTTTTTTAGTTTTGGATTTTTAATTTCTCTTTTCTTAATTTTTCGAATTTTAATTTTTGCGTTTCTTCAGTTTTTTGATCTGCAATTTTTGAAATTTTCAATTTTTAAGTATTTCAACGTTTCAATTTTCAACCTCGAATTTTCTACTAATGAATTTTTCGTTTGTTCAATTTTTCGATTTTGCAATTTTTCACTGTTTCGTTTGTCCAATTTCCAAATTTTCGTTTGTTCGATTCTCTAGTTTTACAATTTTTCGGTTTTAAATTCTGGTTTTAATTTTCGATTTTTCAATTTTTCAAGTCTTCAATTTAAAGTTCCTAAATGTTCCGATTTTTCAACTTTTGCATTTGTCAATTTCTGGAAATTCTAATTTTTCATTTTTTCAATTTTTCAATTTATCAATTTTTAATTTTTCATTACTCCATTTATTCATGTTTCAATTTTAAATTGTAAAATTTTTCAAAATTTGTATTTTCCATTGTTTTGTTTGTTCATTTTTTGAACTTTTGAATTTTTCTATTTCTAGACATTTTAATTTCTTTTTTCAATTTGTTCAGTGTTAAAATTGGAACTTGAATATCCAATTTTAAAATTTTATATTTTTCAATTTCCAATTTCCCAATTTTTCGTTTGTTTCATTGTTTTGGTTGTTGCAATTTTTCAATTTTTCGGTTTTAATTTCTCTTGTTTTTAATTTTCGATTTTTCAATTTAAAGTTGTTAAATGTTTCAATTTTTCAACTTTTGAATTTTTAGATTTCTAGATGTTTTAATTTTTCGTTTCTTCAGTTTTTTGATGTGCAATTTTTCGAGTTTTCAATTTGAAGTTTTTGATTTTTCAACTTTTGGATTTTTCAGTTTCTTGGTGTTTGACTTTTTCATTTTTTCACTTTCTCAATTTTTAATTTTTCATTACTTCAATTATTCAAGTTCCAGTTTTAAATTTAAAAATTTTTCAAGATTTGAATTTTTTATTTTTTCGTTTGTGCATTTTTCCAGTTTTGCAAATTTTTCATTTTTCGGGATTTCAAGTTGAAGTTTTAAAATTTTTCCATTTTTGAATTTATGAATTTTTCAATTTTCACACATTTTAATTTCTTTTTTCAATTTTGATTTTTCAGTTCCCCGATTTTTCACTTTTTTATTTATTCAATTTAACAATTTTTAACATTTCTCAATTTAGCAATTTTCGATTTTTCAGAGTTAAAAATTTAAAATTGGAACTTGAATACCCAATTTTAAATTTTTAAATTTTTCAAAATTCAAAAATTTTCAATTTCTCGTTTGTTCAATTTAACGATTTTTGAAGATTTTCTGGTTTTTTATTTTTCGATGTAGACTTTTCCATTTTTAAGTATGTATTTTAATTTTTAATTTCTCTTTTCTTAATTTTTTGTTTTCATTTTTGCGTTTTTTCCAATTTTCTAGTTTTTTACTTTTTCGTTTGTCCAGTTTCCAATTTTCCAATTTTTCGTTTGTTGAATTCTCCAGTTTTGCAATCTTTCAATTTTTCGCTTTTAATTTCTCTTGTTTTAATTTTCAATTTATCAAGTTTTCGTTCTGCAATTTTTCGAGTTTTCAATTTAAAGTTTCTAAATTTTCGATTATTCAACTTTTGAGTTTTTGATATGCAATTTTTCGAGTTTTCAATTTGAGGTTTTTCGATTTTTCAAAT
Source organism: Zophobas morio (assembly GCF_036711695.1). NCBI lineage: Eukaryota > Metazoa > Arthropoda > Insecta > Coleoptera > Tenebrionidae > Zophobas > Zophobas morio. The sequence goes on from NW_026972112.1 coordinate 3,178,316, forward strand.
TTTGAATTTTTCAATTTCTGGATATTTTAATTTTTCGTTTTTTCGATTTTTCAGTTTCTCAACTTTTAATTTCTCATTACTTAAATTATTCAAGTTCCAATTTTTAAATTCTACGATTTTCCAAGACTTTTTGTTTTTTATTTTTCGGTTTTGCAATTTTACAATTTTTCGATTAAGACTTCTTCATTTTTAAATATTTTAATTTCTGTTTTTTTAGTTTTTGATTTTTAATTTTTTCTTTTATTAATCTTTCGATTTTTCATTTTTGCGTTTCTTCAGTTTTTCGATTTGCAATTTTTCGATTTTTTAATTTCTCGATTTTTAAATTTTTCGACGTTTCAGTTTACAACATCGAATTTTCAACTTTTGAATTTTTAGATTTTTCGTTTGTTCAATTTTCCAATTTTGCGATTTTTCATTTGTCGAATTTCCAATTTTCTAATTTTTGTTTAGTTCTCCAGCTTTTCAATTTTTCAATTTTTGAGTTTTTAGATTTCTACATACATATTTTAATTTTTCTTTTTTCATTTTTTTTTTTATTTTTCAATCCTCGATTTTTCAATTTGAGGTTTTTCGATTTTTCAACTTTTAATTGTTCGATTTCTGGATATTTTAATTTTTCGTTTCTTCAATTATTCAAGTTCCAATATTAAATTTTTAAAGATTTGGATTTTTTAATTTTTCGTTTGTTCAATTTTACGATTTTTCAAATTTCGATTTTTTAGTTTTCAATTTGTTATTTCTCGGTTTTTCAAGTGTGTATTTTTTCGATTTAAATTGTTTAACTTTCAAATGTTGTAATTTTTGTTTAACCAATTTTTCATTTTTAATTATTTCTCTTTTCTTAATTTTTCGATTTTTCAATTTTTCCTTACGCCAGTTTTTCGATGTACAATTTTTTGTTTTCAGTTTCAGATTTTTCAATTTATCTATTATTCAACATTTAAATTTTTCGATTTCTAAACATTTGTTTTTCGTTTTTCAATTGTTCGATTTTTCAGCTTCTCCAATTTTTGAGTTTTTTTAATTTTCCGGTCTTGCAAATTTTCAATTTTTCATTTATTCAATTTTACGATTTTCCAATTTTTGAGATTTCATTCGGTTTTTTGAATTTTTAATTTTTAAATACATATTTATTTTTTTCTATTTAAAATTTTTCTGTTTTTATTTTTTTTTTCGATTTGCGATTTTTCGTTTCTTCAATTTTTCCACTGGCGATTTTTCGAGTTTTTTATTTGGTATTTTTTCGATTTCTAAATATTTTAATTTTTTGTTTTTTCAAATTTTCGATTTTTCGGTTTTTCCATTTTTTCAACGTTTTCGATTTTTCGTTTGTTCAATTTTCCGCTCTTACAAATTTTCAACTTTTCGGTTTTTAATTTTTCTTGTTTTAATTTTCAATTTAATTTTGTTTTAATTTTCCGTTCCTCGATCTTTCAATTTTAATTTTTAATTTTCAGTTTGTTCTGTTTTTTGATCTGTAATTTTTCGAATTTTCGATTTGAAATTTTTAAGTTTACGATTTTTCAGTTTCTATAATGTTTCAATTTTGCAATTTTTCTTGTTTTCAGTTGTACCATTTTACAAGTTTTAAATATTTTGATTTTTTGTTTTTTCAATTTTTTGTTTCTTTAGTTTTTCGATTGTCAATTTTTCAGTTTAGAGTTTTTTAATTTCTAGATTTTTGTTTTGAATAATCTCTAGATCTTTACCCTTTTTTCCCACATCTCCATTTTTCAGTTTCTCGATTTTTCAATTTCGAATTTTCAGCTACTGAATTTTTCAATTTTTCGTTTGTTCAATTTTATAATTTTAAGATTTTTTCCAATTTTTTATTTTTCAATTTTGCATGTTTTGATTCGACAAATTGCGAATAGATCCATATTTTGATTTTTCTTTTTTCAATTTTTCGTTTCTTTAATAATTCTACGATTTTGCAATTTTTCGATTTTTTTTTAATTATGCAATTTTGGGGCTTTTATTATTATTATTACTATTTTTTTGTAAAAATTTAAAACTTCTAATAGCTGATATTTTCAAAACTGTGTACAAACTTTTGATGACATGCTACATTACTTTTCGAATTTTAGCATTTAAAATGAAAGAATCTGGAGTAAACTTACAATTTTGGAAAACTGTTAAAGGTTTTTAATTTCTGCAAAACCCAACTCTCTCCGGTAACAGTCATAACTTCCTGATTTGCATAATCTAAGGTGCAGATATTTATAGTTTTCACAGTACAGTTCATTCTGTGGCAGACTTTCATAATTAAAGTTTCCAAAATTAGTTAAGATGAAGATCAGCAATTAACATTTCCTTGATCTGTGGAACAAAACTGACTTCGAAACTTGTAAAACTAGGTTTCAAATAATCATACTGCAAACACGATTCTAATTAACTCGGTGTAATAAATTAAAACGAATGTACCAAAAAATTTAATTCCTAATTAAGTTATCTTGTAAACTTGAGTCCATCACTAACGCATTTTTACAAAATAATTACGAAACCACCTTGCCACCGTATCGTACGTCCTCATTATGCAAATATATTCGCAAATATATTGACAAATCCTTCAATATTAAAAAAAAAACTAAACATTTCCACCACTCGATTGCACAATATTGTGGGCGCAGTCTCACCAACTTCACGTTCGCCTCAATTTACAAACTTCGCCTCACTCGATCCAAATTACAATCCCATATTGCCTCAAATCGGATTTCTCAATTCTTTGTAGGTCGACGCTCTATAATGAAAAAACTCTGTTTCTTTCCACAACTAGAGGCACGATTAATGTGCACTGATTCCATTCACTACCAAACTTAATAAAATAATTAATCCTGTCATAATCTCTTTTCACAGTTTCTAATTTCTCTCAAAAACTGTCTCACCACATAACAATCCAAAACACCGATCTCGATCAGTGACGCAAATCGTAAATCACCGACAAACCATACAATATAAATCATAAGAAGCCTCATTTCCGCCTCTTTGTTTATCAAAGAAGTAAACAACCTTCGCTTGAACTGTCGAAGTTGTTTTTAGGGTGAGCCGCTGTTATCGCTCGCAAAATTGAAAAACAAAGCAGATAAGCGAAGACAATGGCAAAATTCGGACCAGAACGCAAACAATTTGGCACATTTTCAAAACGCATGCAGGTTTATTTAGCTTGAGCAAGTACAAGGACGTAGTACCGCATAATAAAAATAAATAAATCTGGCGAACCTTTGCCATGAAATCGATGCTGATAATAATGAGTCATAAGTCTTTGTTTGTTGAACCGGCTTTGATAATGACCAAAGGTTAACGATGTTGTAAAAACCTGACTCGGGAGACTGCTGTTACTAAAAGGGTTTTTTAATGAGATTCGTTGGGCTGCAAACAGAGTATTGATTGATCAGCTGACAGCCCTTGAAAATTTCGGGGAAGAAAGGGACTGACAACGCGTAAAAAACTCGGTGGTGGCTACAGAACGATAGAGAGTGTCGAGACTTACCTAATTTAATTGAATTTACTTTGTATGTTTCCCCTTAAATTAAAAACGGCACTAGAAAACGAACACGAACAAACACCACCGACACCGACTAGCAACTGACAGATAAAATATTGACAAGTGGGATTGTTCAAATGTTTGAGGAGGGGCAGGATAGGCAACCGGTGAAAGTCCCTAGAAAAGTAGGCAACCAGTAATACACACGTGCTAATTTATTTTTGATAATAATACAATAGTTTTTAGTCAAGAATCCTTCGATCCGGAATGATAACGTAGTCGTCGGTCTCCCAGTCCTCCTCCTTCGGACTGTTAGTTTCGTGGGGGCGCAAAACCGTCTTCAGGGGCTTACCGTCAGGGCTTAGCGAAAAGTACGATTTGATAGCGGGGGGAATAGCCGACAAAGGTCCCGCGTTTTGCGAAAAAGGAAAATCTTCCAAAGTGTCTAAGAAGTCGACTTTTGAAAACTGGAAGTTCTGAAACAATAAGTAAATATGGTGTGTAATGAATTTGAGTTGGCGAAATTTTGGATAAATGTTCATACCTCTGGTAAACAATGATGATGCAAACAGTAGTAATTTAAATTCTTTTCACGATGGCACCACGTCCCGTCTGGAAAGTACGGAGAAACCCCTAAGTCATTCAGTTCCATCCGAGGGGTGTAGAAACCACCAGAGTCGGCTCGTCTACAAAATATGGCGCAACCCATCCAAACCCGTCCTACAATAAATATATAAATACGTTATTTGTGTTTTTTTTTATTGCTACCTTCTTCATGTGGTGCTTGCAAACCTCCACCTTGTGGGTCTAGTTCTGGTAACAATTTTGAAAATTCTTGACACTTCTGAGAAGCGTAGTCGGTTACGCTGATTCGTTTATTTTTGCATAGCTGTCAATAAAAATATAGATAAATGGTTATTTATTGATAAGTAGTACCTTTTCGTCTTTACAAATTCCAAACTCTATACTGGACCCCTGGCACCCCGAATCCGTGCTAACAGGTCTTGGATTATTACACTCCCTCTTCTTCGTCTGGAACCCCCTTGATTTCTCAATACACCCTGAACTACATTTAGTTTCCTTCCACGGTCCCCACCCCCCGGGCACCACTTTAATCGGTTTAGGAGGCGACTTCTTCACACACTCACCCCCATAACAATACTACAAACACCCATCCATTACAATCCCCCAAAAACCCCCACAAATACTAACCCTCTTACTACCACACTCCGTCCCATCTAAAGCCGGTCCTGCAAAATAATACCCGCTCCTGTGCGGCGTCTTACACTGCAAATTAAAACAAATCGAGGACAACTCTTGATTAGGAGCCACCACGGCATGCTTATCCCTCAACAAAATCTCACACTGCCTTTTAGCGGTGTAAACCTGGCCTGGGCTATCCAAAAAATGCGAATGATCTAGGTTTTTGGGTGGCCTTGCCGAGTCCTGTAAACATTTAGCCCATCCCAGTTTCGACACGACTTCTGCACTGCAGTGTGACCACTGGGTTTCGCCGTTGGTGCCCCTGGATGGCGACATAACGTAGCCTTCTTTGGGACAGGTGTTGCCTACGCTGTCGTGGTGCATGCCTAGGCTGTACTAGGTGTTATCTAGGTTTGAGGAGAGGGGGAAACGTACTTGTGGCCGATTTCGTGAGCTAAAATGTAGACGCTGGTGAAGCCTGCGCTTGGGTAAGGTTTGCCGAAGACGTTGGTGGTGCCCAGTTCGGCGATCAGGCAGTTGTATTTGTCCAGGCAGACGCCGCCTACGGTGGCCAGGCCCATGGTGACGCCGCTTTTGCGGCCGTTTTCGTAGGCGTAGAAATCAAGGCTGAATTAATAAAAAAACCTAAAGATTGTCTAGGCGTTTTAGAACTGCATACCCAGAAACGTAGAGTGCCATATCCCAGTGGTTCGGATCTTCATCATCTTTCTGATTTAAGCCACTTTGGTAGGCACAGAATGAGTCCAGGAGTTTAGATCGCTCACCATTGTAGTGAGGCATATTTGAATGTTGTTTTTTCATGATATCTAGACGCACAAGGACGAGTTCTATGGAAGTGCCGAGACTCGGGTGGTGGTATAGCGCTTGGACCTGTACTCAGGGTATTATACAAGGTTAGTACAGGGCTTTTTAAATGATTCTAAGGGTGTAGTTGGCCATGTATTTCAAAAATCCCGCTTCGCTGAAATTATGCCTCAATATACCCCCCCCCCCCCCCCCACCTTATCTCAATTGTGATTATTTTTTTGTAATCGTCGAGAGCCAAAGGAGCGGAATTTAATTGCAAAATCCATATTTCCTTACACAAATTTACCATTTTAAACGTATTTTGAGTTTCTAAGAATAAAAAAATCATCGCAATTGCGGTGGGGTTGGTGGGCGGGGTTTAAATTTTGCTTTTTTTTTCTTAATATACACAGTATTCTTCGAACAACACGATATTCAAAAATATGTTTTTAATTTATTGGAAAGAAATACGTATTTTGCAGTTACGCTTCGCCCTCTTGGTTCACGGCGAAAAAAAAATTATTACAATTGAGATTGGGCGGGTGGGCGGGCTTACATTTTGGCGTTAGGTATCCCTTATGAAAATTTCGACCCATTTTCGACGATTTACGAAATTTAACTAAATACATTTCGGGCCACAAGAGTCATTTCTGGCCTCATTTCTTCGATAACTTAAACAGTTTTTCCAGGATTGTTCATTGAAATATCGCAATTTAAATACAAAGTATTCTTATTAAGCTAGAATGGATAATAGATATTCAAAAATATTACTCCGTTATCATCAACACGCTATATTTTTGGAATCAGCATGTCGAGCTCTACGTGCATGAATTTTTTCACAATTTTTAGACGACTTCTTTAAAAGTGAAATTTTTTCAATTTTGACATTTTCGAAACTCAACTAAATACATTTTCGTGTAGATTTCGAGCTCTAGAACTCAAATTCGGCTTCGGTTTTTTGATACCTGCAACCGTTTTTCCAGAATTTAGCGTTGAAATTTCGAAATTTTTGAAATTTTCAAAAATTCGCATTTCGCAGCGATTTTTTCGAAAATGTTGCTTCGTGACCATTAACATGCTATATTTTTGGAACCAGCGTGTCGAGATCTACGTCCCAGAATTTTTTCATAATTTTCAGACCACTTTTTTAAAATTGAAATTTTTTAATGGTCCCCCCTTCTTCAAATTTCGCAAAAATTTTGGCATTTTCGAAACTCAACTAAATACATTTTCTTGTAGATTTCGAGCTCTAAAACTCAAATCCGGAATCGGTTTTTTGATACCTGCAACCGTTTTCCCAGAATCGACCGTTGAAATTTCGAAAATTTTTGAAATTTTTAAAAATATGCATTTCGCAGCGATTTTTTGGAAAATGATGCTTCGTGACGATCAACATGCTATATTTTTGGAATCAGCGTGTCGAGATCTACGTCCCAGAATTTTTTCATAATTTTCAGACCACTTTTTTAAAATTGAAATTTTTTAATGGTCCCCCCTTCTTCAAATTTCGCAAAAATTTTGGCATTTTCGAAACTCAACTAAATACATTTTCGTGTAGATTTCGAGCTCTAGAACTCAAATTCGGCTTCGGCTTTTTGATACCTGCAAACGTTTTTCCAGAATCGACCTTTGAAATAACGAAATTTTTTGAAATTTTCAAAAATTCTCATTTCGTACCGATTTTTTCGAAAATATTGCTCGGTGACCATCAATATGGTACATTTTTGGAATCAGCATGTCGAGATCTACGTCCCTGGATTTTTCCGCAATTTTTAAACAACTGTTTTATTAGTGAAATTTTTTCATAATATAATCTACATATATGTGGTTAATTTTTATTTATAATAAGACTGATTTTGACAAATGGTGTAGTTTCCAAGAAAATAAAGGGTGGGTGGGCGGGGCCAATGCTTGCCAAGGTAAGACTGATTTCGGAAAATGAGATACTCTGTAAGAAAAGAGAGGGTGGGTGGGCGGGGCTAGTACCTGCTAAGATAAAACTAATTTTGGCAGATGACAAACCTTCCAAGAAAAGAGAGGGTGGGTGGGCGGGGCTAGTACCTGCTAAGATAAAACTAATTTTGGCAGATGACATACCTTCCAAGAAAAGAGAGGGTGGGTGGGCGGGGCTAATACCTGCTAAGATAAAACTAATTTTGGCAGATGACATACCTTCCAAGAAAAGAGAGGGTGGGTGGGCGGGGCTAGTACTTGCCAAAATAAGACTGATATTGGTAAATGACCTAATGTCTAAGAAAATGAAGGGTAGAGGGTATATCATTCGGCAAAATCAGTCTTACCTTAGCATCTACTGGCGAAGGAAGTATTGTAATCGAGACCGTCGGTCGACTCTCTTCTACTTTTATGTTTTCTCGACCTTCCATGATCCCTAGAGTACGAATAGGTCTCCCGTTTCCGTCTGTCTGTCTGTCTGTCTGTTTGTCTGCCGTCCCGATTTTTATTAGACAGATCATTTCCGAAAGTACTGGACCGATTTTTGTCAAATTTTGTACTTATATTAGAAACATCATGTAAACGGTAAACCGCTAACCAAAATTTGTCAAATCATCCCCACCAATGATGTGATGACGTCACTTCAAAAATCCAAATTTATAAAACAACATTTTGGAATTTTGCGGGATAAATCCTATCTAAAATGTCCAGAATATGATGAGTCTGTACTTGTCATTTATTATTCCATTAATATTTTTGGGAGTTGCTTATACACGATGACTCAAAAAAATTAATGAATGAGTCAATTTATTTTATTGATTAAATCAGGAACGGTTCACTCCATTTTCCCAGAAAATTTTCGGAATACAATAGTTATTTTATACAAATTATTTTTCAATTTCCATTTTACACTGAATAAATTAGTCACTGAAATGGAGACAAGAAGTGAGCGAAGATGAGTTTAGGTTTTTCTAAAGAATTTTATAAGCACCTAGTAGCCCCGCCCACCTACCACCTCTTCATTCCAGTAACAACTCTTAATATTATTCAATCTTATCTTGGCAAGTACTAGCCCCGCCCACCCACCCTCTATTTTCTTAGAAGGTATATGATTTGCCAAAATTAGTTTTATCTTAGCATGTACTAGGCCCGCCCACCCACCCTCTCTTTTCTTAGAGGGAATGTGATTTGCCAAAATCAGTCTTATCTTAGCATGTACTAGGCCCGCCCACCCACCCTCTCTTTTCTTAGAGGGTCTGTGATTTGCCAGAATTGGTTTTATCTTAGCAAATATTATCTTATTCTTCAAATTTCGGCCATCGACACACCACATTTTTGGAATCAGCATTTCGAGCTCTACATCTCTGAATTTTTTCACAATTTTTAGACAACTTTTTAAAAGTGAAATTTTTAGAAATTTTCAAAAATTCGCATTTCATACCGATTCCTTCGAAAATTTTGATCCGTGACAATCAAATTAAAAAAAAAAGCTTTTCAAATAACAAAATTGTTCAATTGTTCCGCGACTTTATACAAACACTGTATATTTATACATAATTTATAGGTAATTATTTGTAAATAATTCCAAGACTGTTTACGAGTGACTTTCTATGCAATTTGCAATAAGTTATTTAGACCGGAACACAACTACATCATGTAAATAAGTAAATTCTAGTAAATAACAAATGTTACACTTTTCGCATTTATTTATAGCATTGTACTTTTTCCTACACAGCGGCACACTGCAGTTATAACTCCGCTCTTTGTTGAAGCGAGCGGCAAATCAGACTTACACAATCGTCCATAAAACTTACCCCGTTCATATACGCCAACAACATGTCTTGCAACTTCCTGTCATCATTACCCAAAAACGGTGAAAAAATTTTGTATGCAGCTTCGTCGAAAAACATGGCTACTTCTACAGTCAAAGCACTGGCCGGTCTATGACTTGCCGCTTCTCTAATATAGGGCATAATTTCCCCGGCTATGGGAAAGGGGTAAACGTCATCGTTATGTGAAATCATATTGGCCCGTTTGATAATGTGGGGGGTTGAACTATCGAGAGAATTTTCCAAAAGGGGCTCTCTTACAAGGGCTTGCAGGCGTTCGGTTAGAGGGTGAATTTCGAGGGTGGAGTCTTCCAACAAGATGAGTCCTTGCTGGAAAGATATAGTTAGGGATCTTGATCAACGGGGTTGGAAAACCTACCATGGTTCTAGGTTCACACGAGCTAATGGCCGCCACTGCGTCGCCATTTTGACTAATAAAGTGGCAACTTTTGGGGGGTTCAGGAAGAAGGGTCTGGAAATCGTCTTCTATTAAGAAGGTTTGGAGGTCTGGAGAAGCCAGGTGGTTGTTTTTTTGTAATTGTAAGCGAATTGGTCTGAAAAATTATTATTTTTATTTTTATTTTTTAAATAGATTTCTATATTTACCTTTGAAAAGCGTCAAACTCATAGTGGAAAGTGTCTTCATCTGAACTCAGTTCCACATTTGGTAAATTTACTACTTCATACTCAGGTATAGCGTTTTTGTCCCCAGTTTGAAAATAATACGCTAGTTCAGACTCAGTCATGTGATCATGCAAAGCCTCAATTACAAACCCCTGACCCAAACCCACGCAAAGCCCCACCAAACACAAACCCACCAACATCTTAATTTACTCTAAACCCCCAATTAGCCCGCCTAATTTTATATAATTTTTGTGTTTGTATTGACCATTCTGCTGGTACTCGGCGTTAAAATTTCAGAATAATTAAGATTAAGGCGCTCGTAATCAAGAACAACGACCTGAACAGGTGAAAAATTTATTAACAATTAGTTTTTTTAATTACAGAACGGATTTGGGGGAAACTTTTTCGTTCCATATCGTGACCCCATCGCAGGCACATATTGTCTTGGGGTTTTCGAAAAGTCCGGCCGATCTGGCGATGATTCCACAAATTATCCTTCTGTCGTTTGAACTGACCACCAAAGCTCGTCCGATTATGTTGGAAAGCTGCAAACGGGAGTTTTCTTTCTTGAACAGGGAACGGCCGGTGTTGGAGACCTGGATAGGGCCTAAATCGCCGCCTTGAGAAGGGTCGTAGACGTCTCCGACGCTCGCACAGCCTATAATTAAAAAATTGTAAGCGTTCTTTGATTTGTTACATTTGCTCCATTGTGGTGCGTGCTTCAGACAATTTTAAGTCTGCCAACATAAAATATAAAAAGTCCCACCTTGTGAAAGGTCCCCACACTCATGCACCGCCAGTTTTAGTTCTTCCCCGGGCTGCAACCCATCGATGGTTCCGTCAATAATGCACGAAGAGGGCGACACTTGTATAAATCTGACGACTCCCTGTATATTGGAAATACCGGTGTCTAAAATGGCAACACCCGCTGAACTTCCGGCGTATCCCCTAACTACCACTTTTCTCCCTGTGGATTCAAGCTTCTCCTGCACTTCCAACGTCGGCAACGTCGTGTTCACCACCACCGACCCTTTCTCCAAATCCACAAAAACATCCTTAATCCCGGGCTCACCCCCTAAAGCCTTCTTCACCGCCTCCACGCAGGACTCGCATGTCATCTGCACCGCAAACTCAATCTGGCTTTCTGGCATCGTGCCACAAACCCTCACAGCATGACAAAGCAAAAAAACGAACTTTGAGTTTAATTTGTTAAACAATTCGAGGTTATGTCGCTCCTAGGGGATTCGGCCGGGCGGTCGCCTACAGATGGCAACACCGCCTGTCACTTGTCCCTTGTCATTCCGCCAAAAATGACGATTTAATATTTAATTCGGAATTCTGTTTTTGAGGATGGAGCACGACGAAATCGTCCTGGAAGAAGGCGAGGTAGTTATTTTTGCGCGTTTTTGTTCATTCGTGAGGGTTTTCTTTGCAGTTGTCTGACGATTCTGATACTTATACCCCTCTGGAGCGACCCGCGGACTACTCAGGAAGCCAGCCAAATCCGCGCTTTCCGGTGGTTCTGCCGGAGTCCGAGAGCGAAGCGGAGTTGCAGTCGAGCGATTCGGACAGCGATTCAGACTGCAACCGGAAAAAAAGCAAAAAACCCAAGATTAAGCTGAAGCCGAAGCTGCAGCAGCCAAAACGCAAAAAGTATGATATTTGGAGCACGAGGGTGCAGGAGGATGTGCTCGCGGAGACGCTAAATAGCTGTGATGTTACCATTAAGGATAGGTCACGGGATGTGGAGAGTTATGATTATTTGAGTCACAGGGTTAGTAATAAGAGGACAAGGGATGATAGGAAGAACCCGCAGATTAGGTCTGTGGGGAGAAGCAGGAGCCATGAACGAACGAAGGGAAATGCCAGGAAAATCCAGGAGCTTGCAGTGGATGGGTCAAATACTCCAGAGGAAATCGCTAGGGATGTAGCTACTAAGTTATCTGAAGAAAAGGAAGAACTGATCTGTACTTAATTAATTATTCATTTAAAAATACAATTAACGGTTTTATTGTTGCAGTACGAGTTATCAACACTTTGGGTGTAGACAAAACATTCAACATCTTCAAAGAGACAAAACGGATAGAAGAGGAAGGTGGTATGCTCATCATGGTAATTTTTTCTCTTGACGTTTCAAATTTTTATCAAAATTTATTTTTAGAATCAAACCAGACGCAGGACCCCCGGCGGCGTCTTCCTCTTCCTAGTTAGGCACGACGATGACATAACCCCTGAGCAAAGAAGCAAGATCTTCGACGACGACCGAGAGAAAGCCAAAGTCATGATGAGAAACAAGCAGAAGAAAAAACTGAAGAAGTTGAAGGACGATATTGCCGCTTCCAAAAACAAACTTCTGCCGGATTTGCTAACAAGGGCTGAATTATTGGCAAAAGAGAATAATCGCGTAAGAAAAGAGACTGATGAAAGGGACGTAATTAACCCACCGCCGACCCCCGAGACAGATGGACACGAAAACAGCGGCGACGGCATGGATGCCAGTAATAACGGGATTGAAGCTCCTGAGAATCGTAGGAAATGTGAGGCGTATGATGATGATTTTCTTGATATCACGTCAAATGATATGGATTTGTTCTGAAGTTATTTATTTAGAGTTATGGAAAATCTAACATCTGCAACAAATAAAGTTATTACTATTTTCATGATGGTTGTTTTGGTGTTACAATTTGGGGGAGCGCGCTCTCGATGTGGTCTAGGGTGACAAGGGTTTTGTTCTGCGAAGAAGCTTGTTTGGCGGCTCGTAAAGACGCTTCCACGACTAGAAAGTTCGCTAGTTCGGTCATTAAGTCAACGGCGTCGTCGGAAATCTTCGTTTTGGGGTTGCTGAAGTGCGACTTCAGGGCTTCTTTGATTATGTCCTAGAAAACGGTGTCAATGGTCGAAATTTGAATTCTGACACTTACGTTACTAAAACGGGCGTTGATTTTGGAAATAAACGCTTCTTTGTCGTCTGTCATTTTCAAACAACAAAAATTTTTTTAAAAAAGTGGGGTTATGTTTACTTGTCGACGCTCCACCAATAGGCGAGCAGCTTTTCAGTCACCTGATGCTAGTTTAAATTTGCCGCGCAAACTGCAAACAAACTTAAGGGTGTTTCTACAGTCTACACCGAAATAAAACTCTTATCCTCTCGTAGGATGATATGTGTATATCATTTATTTAAAGGAGTTCAACTTGGAAGTAAGTCACATACAAATTTGATCTGATTGTACTACCAATTACCCTTCGCAGGCAAGTCGCTTATAAAATATAGAAAAAAGACCGACCAAAAATAAAGTTGTTCGCGTAAAAAACCTAAATAACCAAATATGTACATTAAATTTAAATTAAAAAACAATACTTGAACTTATATACATAGCTTCATCACGAAAATAAACGCTGTCCGGCAGCTGTATAATACTAAAATTTTACAATACGTACACTTTTCATGATAATATATCACAGTTCACTATAATAATCCTGAAAAAATAATTATTCAGACAAGAAAGTTCATAGAATAGTTCGGAAAAGCACATTAGTAATCATAAGACAGACCATTTCGTATTCAAGTGTTCGATGTTTGCAGTAGCCTTTGCTTCAGCGGCCTGATGTACATCCAACCGTCTTCTGAATATTTTTGGAACAACTGGAAATAAAGTCGGTGAGTGCGGTTAAAGATACTCGGTGTTTTTGTACCCTTGTTTTCCATTCTACTCCTGTGTCTTTTCTTTCTTTCGCTTCGTCGCGCTGTTTCTGTTCTAACATTTGCTTAGCATTGGTAGCCTTATCTATATCGTTAAACTTAAGTCCTGCTGTTACTTCTTTCCAGAGTCTCCTAGATTCGTTCTCCTCCTGCTGACTAATGGGTTTCACTTGTTTCTTATTTATATCTAGGGCGTTAACGTCGATGAATAATTCATTGTCCTGAACAAAAAAAGCCGGTGTTAACACTAGTTATTTACCATTTTAGACATGTTTTAAGTTTTTTGTTGTCGAAATAAGTATATGTGTAAAGAAAAAAAAAGGGAAAATGTAGCCCCACCCACCCGCCCTCTCTCAATTGTGACGATTTTTTCTTATTCGTCGAGAGCCGAGAAGGCGGAGCTTAACTGCAAAATCCCTATTTCTCCACGAGAAATTAAAAACATGTTTTAAGTATCGTGTTGTTCAAATAATACTATGTATATTAAGAAAAAAATAAAGCCAAAGATTAGGCCCCACTTATACCCGCCCCGATTTCAATTCTCAATTATGATGAATTTTTCATTCGTTGTCAGTTCGAGGGGCGGGGCTTAATTACAAGATCCATATTTGTCTACAAGAAATTACCATTTTAAACATGTTTTAAGTGTCTTGTTCTGAAAAGACGACGGCGTATATTAAGAAAAAAGGTAAAATATAAGTTTTAGATTTTACGATTTTTCAATTATTCCATTTTTTGCTTTGTTAGTTCTCCGATTTTACAATTTTTTGAGTTTTAAAGTTTTAGATTTTTAATTTTTCAATTTCGTGTTTTTTATTTTTTGGCAAAAGAACAAATTTAGGTGTCCAAACTAAAATATTGGAAAATTGTATCATTGAAACAATGAAGAATACAAAAATCTTAAAATGAAAATTCCAAAAATTTCAAAATGAAAAGCGAGAAACTAAAAAATCGAGACTCCAAAAAATTGTAAAAACATAGAAAAATTAAAAATAAAACTGCAAAATCGGTAATTGAAAAATTGGAAAAACGAAAAAATCAAAAATCCCGAAATTGAAACATCAAAAAATCGAAAAACGACACAATTTTGCAATTTTAGTTTTCAAGTTCTTTGCAAAAAAAAAAAAATTTTGCAAAATCGAATACTGTAACAGCGAAACATTAAAAAATGCAACAATTAAAAATCGAGAAATTGAAAAAATCAACAAAAAGAAAAAATTTTGCAGTTTTCGATATAAAATCTTTCAAATTATTTTTCCGATTTTTCATTTTTTAATTGTTCAACAAAAGGACAAATTTATTCAAATCGAAATTTTGAACTGAATTGAAAAATGAAAAAATTGGCAAATTGAAGAATTGAAAAAATAAAGAACTTGAAACCGAAAAAATGAGACAAAAAAACTGAAAAATGAAAAAATTGAACAATGGGATAATTGAAAAAGCAATTGGAAAATCGAAAAATTGTAATATTGAAACCTGAAAACCCTGATTAATTAAAAATCGAGAAAGTGAAAAATTGAAAAAACGGAAAACAAAAACTTCTATAAATTGAACAATGAAAATAAAAAAAATTAAAATGAAAACCGGAAAATTAAAAAACTAAGAAATTGTAAAAACGAAACATGGAAAAATTAAAAAATTGTAACATCGAAAAAACGAAACACTGAAAAAACGAAAAATTTAAAAGTTGAGAAATCCAAGAATTGAAAAAATACAGAAACTGAAAAATCGGAAAATGGAAAAGTCAAAAAGTGAATAATAAACCCTTAATACTTATTTGAAAAAAGTGAAAAATTAAAAATCGGCAAATTCATAAATGGAAAAATTGAAAAAATTGGCAAACTGAAAATTGGGTAAAGAAAAAACAATTAAAAAATGGAACAATTGAGAAAAATATAGAAACTGTAAAATCGAAAATTTGTAACACTGAAACATGAAAAGTGATAAATTAAAAATCTAGGAACTGAAAAATCGAAAAAACGAAAAATTGTAAAATTCAACAGATAGAAAATCGAAATATTAAAATATCTACAGGTTAAAAAATCGAAAAATACAAAAATTTCAATTTCATAATGAAAATCGAAAAATATAAAAATCTCGAATTGAGAAATCAAAAAATCGAAGAAACAAAATAATTTGGAATTACCCACTTGAATGTACTTTATTTTTAATTTATTTTCTCAATTTTTAGTTTTTTAATTTTTCAACAAAAGGACAAATTTATTCAAACTGAAATTTTAAAAAATCAAAAAATCGGAAAATTGGTACACTGAAAAATTGAAAAACCGAACAATTTAAAGGTCTACAATTGGAAAAGAAAAATTGTAACCTTAAAAATGAAAAAACTGAAAATTTAAAAAACAGAAAAATCGAACAATTGCAAAATTGAAAATCAAAAATAGAAAAAACTGAAACTTCGATAATTGAAAAAACAACTGAAAATTTGAAAAATTGACAAAAAAAGAAACTGTAAAATAGAAAAACTGATTAACTAAAAATCGAGAAGTAGAAAAATACGGAAAACAAAATCGACAAATTGTAAAATTTAAAAAATCGAAAACTGGAAAATTGAAAAAATAGCGAAAGTTAAAAATCGGATAACGAAAAAATCAACAATTGAAAAATCAAAAAATTGAGAAATCGAAGAACTGAAAAAATAAAGAAAACTTGAAAAAACCGAAAAACCGGAAAACTAAAAAATTGTAACATCGAAAAAACGAAACACTGAAAAACCGAAAAATTTTAAAGTTGAGAAATCCAAGAATTGAAAAAATACAGAAACTGAAAAATCGGAAAATGGAAAAGCCAAAGATTAAAAATTGGCAAATTTAAAAATGAAAAATTGAAAAACCAAACTTGAAATACCTACAAAAAAATTTAAAAAGATAGCAAACTGAAAATCGGGTAAAGAAAAAACAATTAAAAAATGGAACAACTGAGAAAAAGATAGAAACTGTAAAACCGAAAATTTGTAACATTAAAACCTGAAAATGTGATAAATTAAAAATCTAGGAATTGATAAATCGAAAAATTATAATTCAACAGGTAGAAAATCGAAAGATTAAAAAATTGAAAAATACTGAAAAATGAAACTGAAAAATTTCATAATGAAAATCGAAAAACTAAAAAATGGAGAAATCGAAACACGGAAAAATTGAAAAATGATCAATTAAAAGAACGAAAAATATAAAAATCTCAAATTTTGAATTACCTACTTGGAAGTACTTTATTTTTAATTTTTTATTTTCTTAATTTTTCGTTTTTTAATTTTTTAACAAAAGGACAAATTTATTCAAACTGAAATTTGAAAAAATCAAAAAATCGGAAAACCGAACAATTAAAAAATTGAGAAATCGAAGAACTGCAAAAATAAAGACACTCAAAATCGAATAATCAAGAGGTCCACAATTGGAAAAGGAAAAATTGTAACCTTAAAAATGAACAAACTGAAAATTTAAAAAACAAAAAAATCGAACAATTGCAAAACTGAAAATCAAAAATAGAAAAAACGAAACTTGAAACACCGAGAAATTTAAAAATTGTAATCTTAAAACTAGAGAAACTGAAACTTCGATAATTGAAAAAACAACTGAAAATTTGAAAAACTGAAAAAAGAAACTGTAAAAAAATCGAGAAATAGAAAAATATGGAAAACAAAATTTTCTAGAAATAGAAAACTCGACAAATTGTAAAATTAAAAAATAGAAATGTAAAAATTGAAAAAAATGAAACATTGAACAAATAAAAAAAAATCGAATAATTAGGAGGTCCACAATTGGAAAAGGAAAAATTGTAACCTTAAAAATGAAAAAACTGAAAATTTAAAAAACAGAAAAGCGAACAATTGCAAAACTGAAAATCAAAAATAGAAAAAACGAAACTTGAAACACCGAGAAATTTAAAAATTGTAATCTTAAAACTAGAGAAACTGAAACTTCGATAATTGAAAAAACAACTGAAAATTTGAAAAACTGAAAAAAAGAAACTGTAAAAAAATCGAGAAATAGAAAAATATGGAAAACAAAATTTTCTCGAAATAGAAAAATCGACAAATTGTAAAATTAAAAAATCGAAATGTAAAAATTGAAAAAAATGAAACATTGAACAAATAAAAAAAAATCGAATAATTAGGAGGTCCACAATTGGAAAAGGAAAAATTGTAACCTTAAAAATGAAAAAACTGAAAATTTAAAAAACAGAAAAGCGAACAATTGCAAAACTGAAAATCAAAAATAGAAAAAACGAAACTTGAAACACCGAGAAATTTAAAAATTGTAATCTTAAAACTAGAGAAACTGAAACTTCGATAATTGAAAAAACAACTGAAAATTTGAAAAACTGAAAAAAAGAAGTTGTAAAAAAATCGAGAAATAGAAAAATATGGAAAACAAAATTTTCTAGAAACAGAAAAATCGACAAATTGTAAAATTAAAAAATCTAAAACTGAAAAATTGAAAAAAATGAAACATTGAACAATAAAAAAAAATTCAAATACCGAAATCTTGAAAAAATAGCGAACGTAAAAAATCAGATAACGAAAAAATCAACAATTGAAAAATCAAAAAATAAAAATATCTTAAAAAATCGAAAAAACGAGAAACTGTCAAATCTAAAAATTATAACATTGAAACTGACGAAATAAAAATCGAGAAACTGAAAAATTGACAACAAAAAATTAAAAAATGCAAGAACTCCAAAATAAAAATCGAAAAGCTAAGAATCTTAAAAACATCAAAAATCGATGCGAATTAAGAAACATGACAGACCACACAGATGAAAGCAATAATATTCGACTTTGGGCCAGTTTGAATTTAGCGCCGATGTACTTTGTTGTGATTGGTCCGCACGGCTGCGGAAATTAATGTATGCTTGAAAAGATGACTATGTTTATTAAGAAAAAAAAAAAGGCAAAATATAAGCCCCACCCACCCGCCCTGCCTCAATTCTGATGATTGTTTTTATTCGTCGTAAGCCGAGGGGCGGAGCTTAATTATAAAATCCTTATTTTTCTACGAGAAATTACCATGTGAAATATGTTCTTAAGTCATCGTGTAATACAAAGAAAATCAAAAGAGAAGCCCCACCCATCCGTCTCGATCTCAATCGTGATGAATTTTCCATTCGTTGTCAGATCGAAAGGCAGAGCGTAATTGCAAAATCGATATTTCCCTATACAATTTTAAACAAGTTCTAAGTTTTTTGTTGTGAAAAAATGACTACATATATTAATAAAAAAAGGCAAAATGTAAGTCCTTGTAGTTGTAATACCTAATCTATTTTTGAGACGAATAGCAATAAATCGTGTTGATTTAAACGTCGAGAACTATCTTTAACATGCGAACAGGTGATTAAATGGCTTAATATTAGTGGACCTCATTATCTCTATCAAAATTTCATTTTCGTGGAATTATAGCTGTCAACCAGCCTTATTTTAGGGGATTTTGCTTCAAGTTGGTAGCACTGCATACTACTACAACGTAACGACGAACAGCAACGCCAGCAGCAGTTTATAAATCGACCTTCAACATTATTCTCGTGTTTCTTAATTTATTTTGTATACCATTGATTATTTTTTTTATGAAAAGCGAAGAATAAGAAACTAGGTCAACAGAATCGTAGAGACCAAGTTATGTAAAACACACACATAAGAAGCCTCTCACTAAGATAAGCTTTCAATACAAAGCTAACTTTTTACTAGCACGATTATTTCTAAAAGGCGGCACAATAGTAGCCGTGCGCATTTTTGAAGCGGCACAAGCGTTATACAGCAAACCCCGTCCTTACCCTATCGTTCCACTTCGCCTCCATCACCCCATTCCACTCCCCCATTATGGTCAAAAACGACTTCTTGTCGTCCGGCCCGTACACCTCGGCGACTATCTTGTGCTTCTTATTTCCATAGAACGGTTTCGTCAGAAACTCGATAGTGCTGTAGTACCCCGTCTTCTGGCACGTGATCGTAACCGTACCCCCCAACTCGATCCAAGGAACTGTCAATATCGAACGACCGTAGCCGTTCGGGAATGTAACTGTATACTCTTCGTCGTGATCCAGAACCGAAACTATACCCTGTCCTATATTATACACGCATACGGAGAGCCCCAAGAACTTGGACTTGGTGTAAACGTGGGCATTAAAGCTGATGCGCTTGTTGTAGTGTTCAGCGTAGAAGGCTGAAACTGGAAAAGCGTATTAAGTCGAAGCACGTAGCCAGCGTGCGGTTTTAGAATACGTGACCAAAAATTATCATCGTAATTTACAATCGATTGTCGGTGTTGATTAGTTTAGAGCAGTCGCGGGTAAACGTCACTTACTGGGCGGATGGTGCGACACCTGCTCCGCGATGAACGACAGTTGGTCCTTCCTGCACCAAGGCACGGGTCCGTCCTGGACGGCCGCCTCCTCCTCCCTGCTCTCTGGGAACTCCCAGTGGCACCTGAAGATCTCGCCCAGGATGGGGTTGTACGGTTTCTTCGCGACCGCGCTCTTCCGGCCGGCGTGGTACGACGACAGGTACCACTTGACCACCTGGACGATGCGGTCGCGGGGGTCCTTCAGCTCGGCGATCCGGATGAAGAGGTCGGGGTGGGCGAAGTAGTCGGCGTACATCTCGAGGAGGGAGCGTCGTTCGAGGATGAAGGTGGGGAGGACGACCTTGGTCAGGTCCATGCCGATCTTCACTTGCGAGAGGAGGTGGCGGATGACCGAGCCCTGGCTCTCCATTTCGACGTCGTACTCGTCGTCGTCGTCGTAGAGGGCTGATTAAAAATAGTCGGTTGATTAATAAGTGAGAGGGGATCGATACGGATCGGGGTGGTGCTGTGTGTTATTTATTTAAGGGGTCTTAAATATGCCACGGTGGAAATGAAGAGAGGATGATGAATGTCGAGAGAGGGGGGCGACGGTATCCGAGTAGCATTACAATGGGATCCGAAAATTTCAATTTGGGTTGAGTCCTTGACGGAATTCAATTCGGTTATTTGAGTGTGTCGAGTGGACTCGGGCTCGAAGCGCGTGATTTATTTAGCTGCGTAAACTTGGATTCGTACTTTGTTTTTTGTATTTGCTTACCAGCCATTTAGAAAACAATTGTACAGACTAAGTGGTGAGGCGACACAGTGACGTCAGCCGCCATCTACACAAGCACGTGCTCCAACTGACCTCGAGTTTTCCATAAATGTTGGATGTCGTTTCACACTTGTAATTTTTCGTCGGTTCTTGATGGGATTAACAGAAATGGGTTTCGGAGGCCCGGCTTAAATATAGCGTCAGTCAACGTGTCACTGTCGATTTCGTTTCAATCAAAGTAATGAAATTTCATCTGCTAGTCGATAATCAATACCGATAAAAAAGTGTGGGGTCAGTGATGGCGAAAACGTATCATTTCTTAAATTATCTTTAGTACGATTATTCAACATTTCGGTATTAAAAATAAAACAGTAACTGCTTCTGAGCAAATAAAAACTGCACTCAAACTTTTGAAGCACTCTTTAGATAAGATAAGGGACAAAAACGTGCATTTTTTAATTCTCATTATCATTGGTTTAGTTTTAATTCCTGCAGTAGCTGGTGTTAAGTCAACGGATAAATACAGGTGCACCAAAAACAGAAAAAATTTGGCTGAAAAATATTTTGGTAGATAAATAGATTTTATTGTTTTTGTTTACTCAATATTGGCCCAAGTTAAACACACACTGATTTTAAACAAAAAAGGTCGAAGTTTACGCTTGATTCATAGTTTTAGAGATAATGAAGATAAATTTCGATTACGAAAAAACGCTGCTTGGAAACAACTCGAACAAAAAACAACCGAGGCGTCTTTATTACATTTGTATGTTAATGAAACCTCTCCTCTTCACTCACCGTTCCCAAATTTTGTCGAATATAAATTTTATGTAGTTATAAGTGTGTTGACAATGTGATTTTACATTCATATCACAATTTAAATAAAATCCTAAAATATTCCAATCCAGCGTATTATAATTAAATCATTTTTGAATAATTTGAATTTGAAAAAAAATTCAATCAAGAAAATCGTTAAACCTAGGCAACCAGGTGCATGTTTAGTTATTTTTCTGGTAGTTCGTAGTTCTGCTAGGGAATTTTAGTCAGAGGGTTGGTAGTGAGAGGATTGGTAGCGAGAAGTTGGCTTTGCTTGGTAGTTGGTAGCTCCTCTGGGGGATTCTCTGTTGAGAGGGTTGGTAGAAGTTGATTTGGTGGCTAGAGGGGCGAGAGGGTCACTTTTGGTTTGTTGTTGTGGTAGTATAACACTTATGTATAAGCATCCAGAAACTTATTCACGACTTAACAAACAAAGGACGTTAGGTCGTGTTAAACTCAGTTAATGATTAAAATCCTAACATGAACTGTGAATTTACAAACGTGTATGCCAAAATTGTTGTCAAATTTATCATGAACGTTCGTCTCAAAGGGTTTTCCAGTTTCCTAAAAAAAATTGCACGATCGACTTGAGTGTGTTTTTTCTAATTTGTCATTTTTTGAAGTAAAAAGTCGAACATTGAAAATATTTTCTGAAAATGCACTCTGTATTTTTAAAATTATTAAAGTTACAGGAAAACGTTTTCCCTAAATCTTTTGATGTTCAAGATTTTAAAGATAAAGCATTTAAAATTGTTATTCCGGAACAAACAATTAATGAGCAAAATATCAAAATTCAAAATTTAATAGCCACTGCAAATGAACTATTAGCGCAAATCAAGTTCTGATTCTTATTCTAATTAACAATAAAATTAACAATAGTAAATGTGATGAAGAAGGATACATAAAAAATTCTTACATAAATATAGCAATTTAGTTTTTGTCTTAGCAGAAGTGAAATTATCATAAAATATATCAATCTTGTGAGCTGAAGAGGGGGTGGTTGGAGGGGCTATTGCTTCCTTATGAAAGATTCTGTTGGAAAAAATTAAACTTAGCCCCGCCCACCCACCCGTTCTCTCATTTTCTTCTTCAGAAATAAGAAATAAATGCTATAACAAATAAGTAGTATAACAAAAAATTAACGCCGTTTTTAACAGCCTACGTTCTAATAGTTCCCATTTTCATTTTACAAAAGAAAATATAATTCAACGGGCCCACCCACCCCGCCTCCATTTCATTGATTCATTTTGTCTATTCCGATCTCAATTTAAGAGAGATAAAATAGTTAGAATGAGATTGGGGGCTAGTATCTGCTAACATAAGGTTGATTGTGGCAAACGACATATTGTCTAAGAAAATAAAGGACGGGTGGGTGGGCGGGGCTAAAACTTGCTCAGATAGGACTGAACAGTATTAAGAGTGGCTACTGGTACATAGAAGTACTGCTTACTCATAAAACTAGAAGAAAACTAAATTTACCTCCATCCACTTCCTTTCGCTATTTCATTGACGTATTTTATTTAGCGTAAAATGAAAATTGAAAAAATAACTGCATCCATATAATTTAAAGTAAACAAATTTAGAAAATCTACGTGAAACAGATTCCAGGAGATTTCTGTAAATCTGAAAATGCAGTCTCCAGATCACACAGCAATATTCCAGTTTAGACCTTATAAGGGTATTAAATAAAAGTTTAATGCCTGTGATATCATTAAATTCGGATGTGTTTCTAATTATAAAATCCGCATAGGAGGCGTTGTAGCACGAATTTGAGGCTCCTGGTCGTGGCTGTTCTCCTACCCACGACTGTGATTCTATCTATCGTAAACAAAGCCGCACAGCACATCTCCATGACGAACATGCCGTACGAGCAGGCCGTTACGGCCGCAACATCGTGGTTGGGTGCCGGCTATGAACTAAATCCCGCCAGCTGGACAAGGAACCGCGCCCTCCGCTTCTGCCACGTATTTCAGTGTTGTTTAACCTAAATTCTATTTAAATGTTCAATTCTGATAACTCTGATATTAACGACAACTGAACAAGTTAAACTAAGGTTAAAATTGTGAGATAGAGAAAAATTGTATGAGGTAAAAAATTGCAAATCTAAAAAAAAATACATGAGTTTAAAATTTTATGTCCATTCGAGTTATAACATAGCAGGCAATCTGGAGGTTCAAAATGGCGTCGGACGAATTCGTCGTTCAAAAAAATGCGTCAAATATGTCGCCCAGAAATGTGACCAATCCTGTGGCGCTGTGCAAATGATGGTCTAACTCAAAGGAATAAAATGCACGTCCCGCATGAGCCACAATGTTGTTAATATATTCAATGAGATTTTACAGTTCAAACATGTGCTCGGTTTGAAAATACTCTTTCAACATGGCCGCTGCCAAAACAAAGAATTTACCTGATGTTAAATTATGCCACACTTTATCAATGATTCAAGCAAGAAGTGCACGATATTATGAATTCTACCGCACTTTCACGGTCTTTTCCCAGAGTGAGCAACGTTAAATTGATTTAACTGCCGTAAACTAACTATTAGCAATCTTGCGTGAGGAATTAAGAAGTATAACACTTAAGTATAAGCATTCAGAAACTTATTCACGACTTAACAAACAAAGGACGTTAGGTTGTGTTAAACTCAGTTAATGATTAAAATCCTAACATGAACTGTGAATTTACAAACGTGTATGCCAAAATTGTTGTCAAATTTATCATGAACGTTCGTCTCAAAGAGTTTTCCAGTTTCCTAAAAAAAATTGCACGGTCGACTTAACTGTGATTTTTTATAATTTGTCATTTTTTGAAGTAAAAAGTCGAACATTGAAAATATTTTCTGAAAATGCACTCTGTATTTTTAAAATTATGTTTTAAGGTGCACTTTGATCAAGAAGATTTCGTCTGCGACTTAAAGTTACACGAAAACATTTTACCTAAATATTTTCATGTTCAAGATTTTAAAGATGAAGCACCATTTAAAATTGTTATTCCGGAACAAACAATTAATGAGCAAAATATCAAAATTCAAAATTTAATAGCCACTGAAAAAGAATTATTAGCGCAAATCGAGTTCTGATTCTTATTCTAATTAACAATAAAATTAACAATAGTAAATGTGATGAAGAAGGATACATAAAAAATTCTTACATAAATATAGGAATTTAATTTTTGTCTTAGCAGAAGTGAAATTATCATAAAATATATCAATGTTGTGAGCTGAAGAGGGGGTGGTTGGAGGAGCTATTGCTTCCTTATGAAAGATTCTGTTGGAAAAAATTAAACTTAGCCCCGCCCACCCACCCGTTCTCTCATTTTCTTCTTCAGAAGTAAGAAATAAATGCTATAACAAACAAGTAGTATAACAAAAAATTAACGCTGTTTTTAACAGCCTACGTTCTAATAGTTCCCATTCCCATTTTACAAAAGAAAATATAATTCACCGCGTCCACCCACCCCGCCTCCATTTCATTGATTCATTTTGTCTATTCCGATCTCAATTTAATAGAGATAAAATCGTTAGAATGAGATTGAGGGCTAGTATCTGCTAACATAAGGTTGAATGTGGCAAACGACATATCCTCTAAGAAAATAAAGGACGGGTGGGTGGGCGGGGCTAAAACTAGCTCAGATAGGACTGAACAGTATTAAGAGTGGCTACTGGTACATAGAAGTACTGCTTACTCATAAAACTACAAGAAAACTAAATTTACCTCCATCCACTTCCTTTCTCTATTTCATTGACGTATTTTATTTAGCGTAAAATGAAAATTGAAAAAATAACTGCATCCATATAATTTAAAGTAAACAAATTTAGAAAATCTACGTAAAACAGATTCCAGGAGATTTCTGTAAATCTGAAAATGCAGTCTCCAGATCACACAGCAATATTCCAGTTTAGACCTTATAAGGGTATTAAATAAAAGTACAAATGCATGTGATATCATTAAATTCGGATGTGTTTCTAATTATAAACTGAGTCGTAAATGCACGATTTAAAATATGTTCAATATACGAGCTGAAAGACAGAGCACAACAAAAATACGCATAGGGGGCGTGGTAGCACGAGTTTGGGGCTCCTGGTCGTGGCTGTTCTCCTATCCACGACGGTGATTCTATCTATCGCAAATTCGCGGTTGAATGCCGGCTATGGACAGAAACCGACAGCGTCACGTCATCTCGACCGCCCCTGACTTATATTCAAACTTGCATCTGTTGTGCAGATGGCGCGATAAATCCCGCCCGCTCGACTAGGAACCGTGCCCTCCGTTTCTGCCACGTATTTCAGTGTTATTTAACCTCAATTCCATTTAAATGTTCAATTGTTATAACTCTGATATTAACGATAACTGAACAAGTGTGAAAGTTTCAAAAAGAGCAGTAAACAACATTTAAATTCGCCAGGCACTCTCGTGAAGTTTTAAACAACAAAGAATTGTTATCTGAGATTAAGATCAGACATCAGACGATTTATATGATGCAAAGATTTATAAAACAAAAGATCTGGTGTGAAGTAAAACTTGTGCAGACAAGATCATTACTAAGGTTAAAATTGTGAGATAGAGAAAAATTGTATGAGGTGCAAAATTGCAAAACTAAAAAAAAGTCCACGGTATTATGAATTCTAGCGCACTTTCACGGTCTTTTCCCAGAGTGGGGCAACGTTAGATTGATTTAACTATCGTAAACGAACTATTATCTTACGTATAAGCATACACTTATTCACGACTGAACAAAGAACGGGTCCTGACTCCTAGCAAGTACTTCAGCTAAACAAATTTCGGGACCGTTAAATTGTGTTAGACTTAGTTAACGATTAAAATCCTAACATGAACTGTAAATATACAAACAATAAAACAAATTCACACACGTATTGGCCTTGAAAAAACCGCAAGAATTAGCTACGCGTATTAGGGAGACTGCCAAACCAAGTAAACTTAACCTAGCTAAGTCACCACGTGGTACTTACTTCTTAATTCCTCACGCAAGATTGCTAATAGTTAGTTTACGGCAGTTAAATCAATCTAACGTTGCCCCACTCTGGGAAGACCGTGAAAGTGCGGGAGAATTCATAATATCGTGGACTTCTTGCTTGAATCATTGATAAAGTGTGGCATAATTTAACGTCAGGTAAATTCTTTGCTTTGGCAGCGGCCATGTTGAAAGAGTATTTTCAAACCGAGCACATGTTTGAACTGTAAAATCTCATTGAACAAATTAACAACATTGATATATTTTATGATAATGATAAAGTGGATTGCTGCAATTTTTTTTAGGAAACTGGAAAACCCTTGGAGACGAACGTTTATGATAAATTTGACAATTTTGGCGTACACGTGTTTCTGACAACCAATCATATAACCTAAAATATTTTAAAGTTGAAACTGTCATTTCGTGTTCACACTCTTATTAAAAACGATATATTCTGTCAAGGCACTCTAGTTTTTTTCGTAATAAAAGAATTTTTTGCGCATATTTTGTTTTGATGCATATATTATCCATAAAAGTACAAAAGTAATTAATCTGATGCACCATGTAAAAAAAAAAATGTATAATTCGAGTTCGTCCTGGCAAACGAACTCTCGGAACGCCAACTTTGTTACGCGTGTATTGTATTAAAAAAATAGGTCACGAAGAAGTATGAATACACATATCCGCATACCGATCCAACGACAGTGAGTTGAAGAAACTACAATGTTAACACAATGTTGTGTATGCATAAAAAAAACAACAACAAAGTTGTTTTCCCTTACTACTTACCATCGTAGTCAATATTGCGGACATCCGTCGACAACCCACTCTCCTGCCTAACGGACGGCGTCTTACCAATAATCGCTTGAGAAGTCGTTTGTTTATTGCCAATAGCTAGCGCCGTTTGTGCCTCTTCGTCGAAGGACCTCAGACTACTAAAAAAAAAAAAAACCACTTCAAACTCATTTCAACTTTCGAAACACGACTTTACCTCCTACGCCTAAAATTCAAGCGGCTATTCAAAAGCCTAATCATGCTTATACTATTATTATTATTATTATTATTATCCTATTGGTGTTCACTAATAAGGCCCGCGTTCGGCCAGGCTAAGAAACTTTTCTCCTCGTGCGCTTTACGCGGAAAACCACAAACATACCGTCCATTTCGAAAGGGAGATCAATAGAACGATGTCCGCATCGATTCGCGGTCAAAGGGCACGTCGGATTTGTGCATTGTGATTATTGTCGGCGGATTATTAGGGATTATTTACGGATCACGTGCAAGGTGGTGTGTTTGGCGATTATTGCGGAATGGGAGGGATGAAATTCGGGGGTCGGATCGACGGCGGCGCCGCGGCGCCCACGCACGGCGCATACTCTCAAGGTCAATAGCACGGGCGAAACTGCCACGGGGAAACGATCGGGTGGAAATCGGAGATTAAGCAGATAAAAAATAAATATAGGAAAAATCTGGTTTTTGTCAACAAAAAAAAAAAAATGATTAATTGTAAATACATAAAGTCAGAAATCAGATATCAAAGCTAAAAATATTCTCTCAAATTAGCCGAAGGCACTACAAATTAATTTCAGTTTCGATATCTCGACCCTGAATTATAAATCGCTTTTAGAATTCGTGTATAGCAATTCTAAAAAAAGAGCGCCGTATTTTCCTGCGAAGAATTCAATGTGTTTTCGGTGCCGCCTTCAACTTGATGCGGAAGTGTCCCGGTGGTGGTTAGCGGCGAAAATTCCGCATTCTCGGTGAATTATTGAAACAACTCTTGATGCAGCTGATAGGGCTACGTTCTGGCTTAAAAACTGATGATGACTATTTAAAAGTCGGGATGATCAAATTTTACGAGATACGCGTCTTTGTGACGTCAGTAATTAAATCGGATTACAGCGTAACTGTTTTGTTTAATTAAGTTCTCGAGTCGGGCAGACAGGATGTCTCGAGGTTATTGTTTAAAATCGTCAGATTTCCTCATGAGCTACTAGAGTAATAGGTTTATATGAAGGGAATTTTAGCAGATTAAAATGAATTAATCGCAGTGTGTTAGTTGAGATGAAATAGGATATACTTAAAAGCTTTCTCTAAATTAAACAAAGGAGGAATT
Source organism: Zophobas morio (assembly GCF_036711695.1). Classification (NCBI taxonomy): domain Eukaryota; kingdom Metazoa; phylum Arthropoda; class Insecta; order Coleoptera; family Tenebrionidae; genus Zophobas; species Zophobas morio. The sequence goes on from NW_026972112.1 coordinate 3,206,887, forward strand.
AGGTGATAAGTATCCCCATTAAAAAAATATTCCTACACAAAATTTCCATCGTGCAATGATTAGTTTTATGTTAGGTCTCCCGTTTCCGTCTGTCTGTCTGTCGTCTGACCGGATTTTTATTAGACTGACGACTTTACAAATTAGTGGATCGATTGTTGTTAAATTTTATATGTGTAGGATTATAGTGTAGATGGTAAAACGCTAATCAAAATTTGGCTAATTATTCGTACCAAAAATAGGATAACGTCATCTCCAAAATTTATATTGGTAAATATGTACTTGTGACGTCCAGATTTTTTGGGAAAAAAGTGAAATTGTATAACATTCAACCATTTAACTTTGATGTTGGAAAACCGACTGCTCTGAAATCGTGAACGCTTTAAGGTTACAGGAAGGATTTTTCGATTTTCCGAGTTTTTGTGTTTTCGATTTTTCTATTTTCGGAATTACTGATTCTCAGATTTTTCGAATTTTCTATTTGTCCCTTTTTTGACATTGGAATTTTCGTTTTTTTGAATATGTGTTTGATTCATCGAGTTTTAGATTTTTCCATTTTTCGACTTTCCTAATTTTCGACTTTCCGAGTTTCCTATTTTAGAATTTTCGATTTTTTGGGAACATCTGAATCATCGACTTTTTCATGTTTCGAGTTTTCAATTTTTTCACTTTTTGTTTTCTCGATTTTTCGACTTGCCGATTTTTCAATTTTCGAATTTTTTCGATTTTCAATTTTTCGATCAATTTTCAATATTTAGACTTTTCTATATTTCATTTCTTTATTTTCCAAAGTCGCGATTTTCAAATTTTCGTTTTTCCGAATATTTGATAAATCGAATTTTCCATTCTTCGATTTTTCAATTTTTCCATTCTTCAGTTTGTCGACTTTTCTATTTTTACATTCTTCAGCTCTTAGAATTTCATTTTTTTACTTTTCGATTTTTGATTTCTCGAGTTTTCGACTTAAGATATTTCGAATTTTTCGAATATTTGATTCATTGAATTTTCCATTCTTCGATTTCTTTAATTTTCGATTTTTCAATGTTGTTATTTTTACATTTTTTGAGTATTCGATTTTCGATCTTGGATTTTTCAATTTTTACAGTCTTCAGTTTCTAGACTTCACAATTTTTTTTACTTTTCGATTTTTCGAATGTTCAATTTTTCCATTCTTTAGTTTTCCGATTTTCCAGTTTCACGACTTTTCGAATTTTTTATTTTTCGAATTTTAGATATTCGAATTTTCAATTTTTCCATTTTTCGACTTATAATGTTTCGGTTTTTCGATTTTTGAATATTCGCTTTTTCAATATCGAATTTTCAATTTGTTCGATTTTTATTTTTAGATTTTTCAGTTTTTCTATTTTTTGATTTTCCGATTTTTCTTTTCAATTTTCAGAATACATATTTGAATCATTGATTTTTCCTTCTTTTCTAGTTTTTTTTTACTTTCTGATTTCTCGATTTTTCTACGTACCGATTTTTCAATTATCGAATTTTGTCGACTTTCAATTCTTCGATATTTCAAAATTACGGCTTTTCGAATATTTGTGATATAGAATTTTCACATTTCCGATATTTTGAAATTTCGATTTTTTTGTTTTTTGACTTCCCGATTTTAGAATTTTGGATTTTTCGACTTAAGATATTTCGAATTTTTAGGATATTTGATTCATTGAATTTTCCATTCTTGGATTTCTTTAATTTTCGATTTTGGTTTTTTCAATTTTTACAGTCTTCAGTTTCTAGACTTCACAATTTTTTTTTACTTTTCGATTTTTCGAATGTTCAATTTTTCCATTCTTTAGTTTTCTGGTTTTCCAGTTTCACGACTTCTCGAATTTTTTATTTTTCGAATTTTAGATATTCGAATTTTCAATTTTTCCATTTTTCGACTTTAATGTTTCGGTTTTTCGATTTTTGAATATTCGCTTTTTCAATATCGAATTTTCAATTAGTTAGATTTTTATTTCTCGATTTTTCAGTTTTTCTATTTTTTGACTTTCCGCTTTTTTTTTCAATTTTCAGAATATTTGAATAATTGATTTTTCCTAGTTTTTTTACTTTTCGATTTCTCGATTTTTCTACGTACCGATTTTTCAATTATCGAATTTTTTCGACTTTCAATTCTTCGATATTTCAAAAGTACGGCATTTCGAATATTTGTGACATATAATTTTCACGTTTTCGATATGTATTTTGAAATTTCGATTTTTTGTTTTTTGACTTCACGATTTTAGAATTTTGGATTTTTCGACTTACGATATTTCGATTTCTAGATATTTCATTTCTTGAATTTTTCAGTCTCGATTTTCGTTTTCGAATTTTCTATTCTTTAGTATTTGGGCGGCAATTTTTTTACTTTCCGATTTTCGAATTTTTAATAATTCTATTCATCAGTTTTTCGATTTTTCAATGTTTGTATTTCTCGATTTTTTGATTTCTCGAGTATTCGATTTTTCATTTTTCAATTTTTACATTTTTAGTTTTTACACTAACTTTTCAATTTTTTTATTTTTTGATCTTTCAAATGTTCAATTTTCCATTCTTTAATTTATGGATTTTTAAAATTTTCGTTTTTTCGAATACTTATGTAATTGATTCATCGAATTTTCGATCTCCGGTTTTTTAATATCGAATTTTGTTGTTTTTTCTTTCGATTTTTCGATTTATCAATTTTTCCATTTTTTGACTTTCCGATTTTTCTATTTTAGAATTTTCAGATTTTTCAATATTTTGATTCTTGGATTTTTCAATTTTCGGAATATTTGAATCATCGATTTTTCCATGTTTTTAAATTTTTTTTACTTTTCGATTTCTCGATTTTTCAAATTTTTTTCCTTTTCGTTTTGTCAGTTTTTCGATTTTCAAATTTTCGGTTTTCCGAATATGTAATAATTGATTCATCGAATTTTCGATTTTTCTATTTTTCGACTTTTAGATATTCGAATTTTCAATTTTTCCATTTTTCGACTTACGATGTTTTGGTTTTTGGAATCTCCGGTTTTTCAGTTTTTCCATTCTTTGACTTTCCAATTTTTCTATTTTAGAATTTTCGGCTTTTTCAATATTTCGGTTCTTGGATTTTTCAACTTTCGGAATATTTGAATCATCGATTTTTCCATGTTTTTCAATTTTTTTACTTTTCGATTTCTCGATTTTTCAATTTTCGAATTTTTCGACTTTCAATTCTTCGATAGTTCAAAATTTCGGCTTTTCTAATATTTGTTACATCGAATTTTCAAGTTTTCGATATTTTTAAATTTCGATTTCTCTGTTTTTCGCCTTCTCGATTTACGAATTTTTCGAATATATGAATCTTGGATTTTATTTAATTTTCGAATATTTTTTTCATGGAATTTTAGTTTTTTCGAATATTTGATTCATCGAATTCTTCATTTTTTCGATTTTTCAATGTTTTTATTTTTCGATTTTTGATTTTTCAATTTTTACATTCTTCAGTTTCTAGTTTTCATTTTTTTTTACTTTTTATTTTATCGATTTTTCAAAATTTTTTCCTTTTCGTTTTGTCAGTTTTTCGATTTTCAAATTTTCGGTTTTTCGAATATGCAATAATTGATTCATCGAATTTTCGATTTTTCTATTTTTCGACTTTTAGATATTCGAATTTCCAATTTTTCTATTTTAGAATTTTCGGCTTTTTCAATATTTCGATTCTTGGATTTTTCAACTTTCGGAATATTTGAATGATCGATTTTTCCATGTTTTTCAATTTTTTTACTTTTCGATTTCCCGATTTTTCAATTTTCGAATTTTTCGACTTTCAATTCTTCGCTACTTTGAAATTTCGATTTTTCTGTTTTTCGACTTCCCGATTTTAGAATGTTGAATTTTTCCAAGTCTTGATATTCGAATTTTCCATTCTTCGATTTTTTGAATTTTCAGTTTTTCCATTCTTCAGTTTTTCGATTTTTGATTTTTCAATTTTTACATTCCTCAGTTTTTAGATTTTCGATTCATGGATTTTTCAGTTTTTACTTTTAGATTTATCGATTTTTCGACTTGCTGATTTCAAAATTCGGTTTTTCTAATATTTGTTACATTGGATTTTCAATTTTTCGATATTCTGGAGTTTTCGACTACGATATTTTTTTTCTATATTTTATTTCTTAAATGTTCGATTTTTCAGTTTTTTCATTTCTCAGTTTTTCGATTTTTCAATGATTTTACTTTTCAATTTTTTGACTTGCTGGGAGATATTTGTATTTTTTCGATTTTCGAACTTTCGATCTTCCGAATTTTGGTTTTTCCATTTTTCGATTTTTTTCGGAGTTATTTGACGTCACTGGTTTTTACTTCATGGAGGTTATCACAAAATAAAAATCGCAAAATCAAATTCTATAATTTTTCAAACAAGCGGAATTTATTTGCCTTTGCTTCAAGAACAAGCGAAAATCTAACGAAAGAACCTTCTACAATTTTTTTTTCATTTCCATTAAACTTGGAACGATTTTTTTTTGTGACGAAAACCGCATTGCAACAAGAAATTTTATTTATGCATACATTCTCGACATCCGTCTCCGAATATCCCTCTCTTTTAATACACATCCCCCAGAAAACTGATAACCGTCATTTCAAAAACTTATCCACTAAACCCCGTTGTTCGCTGTAGCGTTTGCCTTACTCTCCACCGAACTCCAAGATTAAATCTAGACCCAATCGCCGATTTAGTTCAATTTGTTCGAGCGAGAATAGATTTATGGCACCTGCGAGGGTCAACTCAGGCCATTATTGCAGAAACTCACAACATCTTAATTTAAAAATAAAACCCCCTGAGCAGATACTGACCCGTTCATCACTCAATCCTTTTCATAAAACGGAGATTTAGGAGTTCGTGTTCAATCACTCCTCACCACCTCCCTTTAAATTTGCACGTCGTAAATTCGCCTTACCTCGCGCCGACTAACAACTTTGTTTGCAACATTTTAAATAACTAACTTAAGTTGATTTTTAAAATTATTTCCGGTGCCGTAACGAGAGCAAATTTGCTCTCGTTTAATATTCTGAAATTTAAAAACGCTGACTGCGAAGAAAATGTATATTGGACAAAGAAAATCGAAGCTGGAAATACTTGTTGCTTTCAATATCTTTAAAGTGGGATTTATAAAATTGTTGTTGACGTTGATAGTAACTTTGATGTTCAACTTTTACCGGATTTAAAGGGGTTGTAGAAGAAAAGTGGCGGATTTAAGTTGATTACTACAAAAATTTACCATTTTAGATATGTTTTAAGTTTCTTGTTGTCGAAATAAGTCTACACATTAAGAAAAAAAGGGAAAATGTAGCCCCGCCCACCCGCCCTATCTCAATTGTGATGAAATTTTTTTATTGGTCGTGTGCCAAGGGGCGAGGGAGTTTAAATGCAAAATCCTTATTTCTCTGCGAGAAATTAAAACATGTTTGTGAGTATCGTGTTGTTCAAAGACTACTATGTATATTAAAAAAAATTAAAGCCAAAGATTAAGCCCCACCCATATCTGCCCTGATCTAAATAGTAATGGAGTTTTCATTAGTTGGCAGACCTAGGGGCCATTTACCATTTTTAACGTGTTTTAAGTGTTTAAGAAAAAAAATATATCACAATTGAGATAGGGTGGGTAGGGGGGGTTATATTTTTCTTTTTTTCTTAATACACGTAGTATTCTTTTAACAACACGATACTCAAAACATGTTTTCAATTTCTTGTAAAGAGATAAGTATTTTGCAGGTAAGCTCCGCCCCCTTGGTTCACGGTGAATAAAAAAAATGATCACATTTGCGATGGGCGGGTGGGCGGGCTTACTTTTTGACTTTTTCTTTGAATATCTGTAGAGTTCTTTCCACAACATGAAACCTAAAACATGTTTAAAATGAAAAATTTGTATAAGAAACTGCAATTAGACTCCGCCTCGCAACTGCAAAATTAATATTTCCTTGCAAAAATGTACTATTTTAACTGTGTTCTAAGTTTCTTGTTGTGAAATGAATGGCCATGTAAGTTAAGAAAAAAAAGGCAAAATACAAACCCCGCCCACCCGCCCTATCTCAATTCTGATGATTTTTTTTATTCGTCGTAAGCCCAGGGGCGGAGTTTAATTTTAAAATCCTTATTTTTCTACCAGAAATTTTGCCATGTGAGATATGTTCTTAAGTAATCGTATTATACAAAGAAAATTAAATCTATTAATTAACAAAGAAAACCAAAAGAGAAGCCCCGCCCATTCGTCTCGCTTTCAATCGTGATTAATTTTTCATTCATTGTCACACTGAGGGGCGGAGCGTAATTGCAAAATCGATATGTCCCTATATAAATTTAAAATACATATATCGAAAATTAAAAATGTCAAAATACAGAAAAATTGAAAAATGGAGATGAATTGAAACATTCCAAAATCGAAAAACCGAAAAATAAAAAACACGAGAAATCGAAAAACCTAAAATAAAAAAAAATCGAAATTGAAAAGTTGAAAAATTTAAAAAATGGAAAAACCGAGATGTGGAATCGGAAATTCGAAAAATCAAAAATATAAAATTTTAAAGTCGAATAGTCTAAAGGAAAAATTAAAATTTAGAAAATTTACAATTTGGAGAAATCGAAAAATTGAAAACTTGAATCGAGAAATTGAAACACCAAAAAAATTGGAAAATTTCAAAACCGAAAAATCCAAAACTTAAAAATGGAGAAACTGAAAAATCTAAAACAGAGGAGTCGAAAAATCGAAATATTTAAAAATTCACTTTTTGATTTCTCGATTTTTCGACTTTCCGATTTTTGTTTTTTCGAGTATTTGATATGTCGAATTTTCAATATTTAGAATTTTTGATTTTTATTTATTTATTTATTTTAATTTGTTTTCCTTTTCGATTTTTTATTTCTCGAAGTTTCGATTTTTCAATTTTTACATCCTTCAGCTTTTAGACTTTCCATTTTTTTTTAATTTTTCATTTCTCGAGAAATCGAAATATCAATAAATTGAAAAATCTAAAATTAACAAATCCAAAAATATAAAAATCGAAGAACTGAAAATTCGAGAAATCGAAAAATCTAAAATACATACTTACCGAAAATTTAAAATGTCAAAAAACAGAAAAATCAAAAATCGAGAAATTGAAACATTCCAAAATCGAAAAACCGAAAAATAAAAAACACGAGAAAGCAAAAAACAAAATAAAAAATATTGAAATTGAAAAGTTGAAAATTTTTCCATAATCGAGATGTGAAATCGGAAATTCGAAAAATCGAAATATTAAAAAAATTTTAAGTTGAACAGGCCACAGGAAAAATTAAAATTTAGAAAAATCAAAAACACGAGAAATCGAAAACCCTAAAATAAAAAATAAAATAAAATTGAAAAGTCGAAAAATTTTAACAATAGAAAAACCGAGATGTGGAATGGGAAATTCGAAAAATCGAAAAAGTCAAATGTTAAATAAATTTTAAAGTCGAATAGCATAAAGGAAAAATTAAAATTTAGAAAATTTACAATTTAAAAAAATCGAAAAATCGGAAAATTTAAAAACCGAAAAATCCAAAATTTTAAAAATGGGGAAACTGAAAAATCTAAAACAGGAGTCGAAAAATCGAAAGATCGGGATATCGAAACATCAAAAAATTCACTTTTCGATTACTCGATTTTTCGACTTTCCAATTTTTGATTTTTCGAGTATTTGATATGTCAAATTTCCAATATTTAGAAATTTTGATTTTTCTTTATTTATTTATTTTAATTTGTTTTCCTTTTCGATTTCTTTATTTCTCGAATTTTCGATTTTTCAATTTTTACACCCTTCAGCTTTTAGACTTTCCATTTTTTTTTAGTTTTTCATTTCTCGAGAAATCGAAATATCAAAAAATTGAAAAATGTAAAATTAACAAATCCAAAAATAGAAAAATCGAAGAACGGAAAATTCTAGAAATCGAAAAATCTAAAATACATATACTTATCGAAAATTTAAAATGTCAAAAAACAGAAAAATAAAAAACACGAAAAATCGAGAAACCTAAAATAAAAAAAAAAAAAAAAATCGAAATTGAAAAGTTGAAAAATTTAAAAAATGGAAGCACCGAGATGTGAAATCGGAAATTCGAAAAATCTAAATATTAAAAAAGTTTAAAGTTGAAGAGCCCACAGGAAAAATTAAAATTTAGAATATTTACAATTTAAAAAAAATTGAAAAATCGTGAAATCGAAATAGCAAAAAAATTGGAAAATTTAAAATCCGAAAAATCCAAAATTCTAAAAATGGAAAAACTGAAAAATTTAAAATAGAAGAGTCGAAAAATCGAAAGATCCAGAAATCGAAATATCAAAAAATTTACTTATCGATTTCTCGACTTTCCGATTTTTGATTTTTCGAATTTTCAATATTTAGAATTTTTTATTTTTCTATTATATGTGAGATTTTTAGATTTTCGAATTTGCGATTTTTTGATATTCGAATTTTCAATTTATATATTTCCTTTCTAATTTCTCGATTTTTTAGTTTTCAGTTTTTTTCCTTTTCGATTTTTCAATTTTTTTACTTTTCGAGTTTTCGATTCTCGAATTTTTAATCTTTCTATCTGTCGAATTTCCAAATTTTCAATTTTTACATTCCTTAGCTTAAAAATTGAAAAAGAGCAAAATTGAAGAACTGTTACGTCGAGAAATCGAAAAATCTAAAATTTAAAAAATCGAAATATTAAAATATTGAGAAATGACGATTCAAAGAATAAAGAATCATTTAATTGGGAAGGGGTGGGTCGGCGGGGTTTATATTTTGTCTTTTTTTTAATATACATAGCAACATCAGCGACAAGTTTATAAATCGACCCGAAGTTTTTCACCACGTTTTGTTACATCGAAAATTTAAAATATTAAAAAACAGAAAAATCGAAAAATTGGAAAATAGAGAAATTGAAACATTAAAAAATGGAACAATTGAAAAATTTAAAATAGAAAAATTTTAAATTTTAAAAATCAAAAAATGGAAACACTTGGAAATCGAAAAATTGAAAGCCCAAAACAAATTTAAAAATTCGAAAAACTGGAAAACAGAAAACTCAAAGTACTGCAACAGCGAGAATTCTAAAAATTCAAAATTAAAAAAAAAATGGAAAAGTTAAAATATACAGAAACTGAAGAATCAAAAAATTGAAAAATCTCGAGAAATTCAAACATTAAAAAATAAAAAAATTCAATCCATCAGTCAAAAGATTAAAAACCTGCAAATACGTAAAACTGAAGAATTGAAAAAGCACCGAAAAGTGGAGAAATCGAGAAATGGGAAAAAATCGAGAAATCGAAAATTCGAATAATCGAGGAATCAAAAATTCGAAAAATCGACAAACTGAAACTTAGAAAGGACAATTGAAATTTGGAAAATCGAAAAAAAAATTGAAGAATTGAAAAAATCTAAAACTGAAATAATGAAACGAGAAATTGAAACATTAAAAAATTGAAAAATTGAAAGTACAAAAAATTTAAAAATTCGAAAAAATGAAAAATCTCGAGAAATCGAAACATCAAAAAATAAAAAAAATGAGAAAAAAAAAAAAAACAAAACAAATTGGAATGTCGAAAAATCGAAAATTTAAAAAATGTCGTAAGCATTTTATCTTAAAACACGCACAATCCCCAAATTCACCTTCAAAATAACACGTATTACTGAATAACATTTTATAAAAATTAGAAATAAAAGCTTGTCGCACACATTTAAATAATATTATGTGGCGAGCGCAGCGAGCCAACCGCAGCTCCTTGTCATTGACTAATAACAATAATAAAAAAAACTACCCCAAGCGGCTACAAATTCATTCAACTTCACCCCACTCTAACCTTACCTCTTCTCGCACGAATACCCAAATGAGCAACCCCTATTTTCCGGATGGCGCCACGAAAAAGGGCAATTAAAACTCGCGAAGACAAGATAAGACGGCACGAGGAAAATCACCACCAGCCAGTGAGCATACAGAAAGCGTTTCGTCCCCATTTAACTTCCTTCGAGTAACGAGCTTTGCGTGTTCCGAATCATTGAAGAGGACAGGGGTTGAACCGACTGTTCTTTTATTTGGCCTGGACACGAGAAGGTTTAAGGTCGGGATTCGGCAAAAGCAGCACCTACGCAGTAAGCGGGTCGAGAACGACCAGTCATCACTTGCCATAATTCACCTGTGTATCCGTCGTGTCAATATTTACAAATTTATTACGTTAAGCGTGCTTTTAACTTCGTTATTTACACGGGCCGGGGCAGAGTCGAGACTGCAGGAAATGGCGGGGCGGCTCAAGGCTCCGGAATAGGGCTGAACGCTAAATAACTAAATTACGCCGTCTTCAATTAAGAAATAACGTAAAATAAGAAAGCAAACAACTTTTAACTATTTAAGTCGCTGCGAACTATTCTTTTACGATATTGATTCGTGTGGAGTGTGGGCTGCGATATTTTGTTCGTTTTGCCAAAACAAGGGCTTTAAGGTCATGAATTGCAGATCAGCCGACCGTTTTTCATTAAGGGTTGCTTTGGTCGGGTCGTAGATGGCGCTGCGTTTGTGTGTTAATATGCTTAGACGCGGTTGGCACACACATTATCAGGTTATTAATTTAATCGACGGTTAATTAATCACGGGATCAAATTCGACCAATCAAAAGCTCACATTCACGGGTTAATCGCAAGTTAAATTTTAATTCAAATTAAGTGCTAAACGCACGGACCCTTAATTTAAAATTGTAATTTCGTGCTCGCACTGAGGGAATTTGGTTTCTGAACACATTAATATTTCAAGTAACAGTAAATATTTCAAAGGGACGTTTTAATTAAAGGGTCGAAGGTTATTTCGATGGAATTTCGGCCTGGAAGTGTAGGCCAACAAATTTCGCTTCTTTGGGAAATTATACAATTCGAAAAATCAAAAATACAAGAAATCGAAAAACAAAATAAAAAAAAACGAAATTGAAAGGTCGAAAAATTTTAAAAATTAAATATTAAAAAATTTTGAACTCAAACATCCCAAAGGAAAAATTAAAAAATTGCGAAATTGAAGAATCGAAAACTCGAAACATCGAAATCTCGATAATTCAAGAAATCGAAAAATTAAAAAAAAAAAATAAATAAATAATGGGAAAACTTATTAATCTAAAACAGAGGAGTCGAAAAATAGGAAGATCGAGAAAACGACTTTCCAATTTTTTTATATTTCGATTTTTAGAATTTCGAAGTTCGGTTTTTCAATTTATTTCCTTTTCAATTTCCCGATTTTTCAGTTTTTAATTTGTTATTCTTTTCGATCTTCAATTTTTAATCTTTCTATTTGTCGCATTTCCGATTTTTCATTTTTTACATTCTTCAGCTTTTAGACGTTCCAATTTTTTTACTTTTTGATTCCCCGAATTTTCGATTTTCGGTTTTTCTATTTTTCGGAGTAGTTATTCACGCCATGTAATATCAAACTACAGAAGAATCGAAAAACTGAAAAGTCAAAAACATGAGGAATTGAAAAGCCTAAAATTATAAAAATATATCGAAATTAAAGTTAAAAAATTTTAAAAATGGAAAAACCGAGATGTGAAATCGGAAATTCGAAAAATCGAAAAAGTGAAATATTAAAAAAATCGAAACACCAAAAAAACGAGAAATTTAAAAACCGAATAATCCAAAATTTTAGAATTGGAAAAATTGAAAGATCTAAAACAAGAGTCGAGAAATCGAAACTAAAAAATTTACTTTTCGATTTTTCGATTCGACTTTCCGATTTTTGATTTTTAGAATATTTGATATGTCGAATTTTCAATATTTAGAATTTTCAATTTTTTTTGTTTCCGACTTTTCGATTTTCCATACTAGAAATTTTAATCTTTCTACTTGTCGAATTTCCGAATTTTCAATGTTTACATTCCTCATCTTTTAGACTTTTTTGATTTTTTGATTTCTCGGGTTTTCGATTTTTTGACTTTCCAGAAGATTTTTCTACTTTTTCAATTGTTTTTTTTTTCGGAGCATTATTTACGGCACTTGTATTTACTTTATAGAGGTTATCACAAAATAAAAATAAAAATTAAAAAATCTAATTTTACATTTTCTCAAAATTCTAAAAATGGAAAAATTGAACACTGAAAAATCTAAAGCAGTGGAGTCGAAAAATTGAAAGATCGAAAAATTGAAAAATCTAAGATTGGCAAATCCAAAAATAGAAAAATTGAAGAACTAAAAAATCGAGAAATCGAAAACTTTAAAATTTAAAATACATACATAGAAAATTTAAAATATTAAAAAACAGAAAATTCGAAAAATTGGAAAATAGAGAAATTGAAACATTAAAAAATGACAATAGAAAAATTTACAATACAAAATTTTTTTAAATATCAAAAATGGAAACATCTAGAAATCGAAAAATTGAAAGCCCAAAATAAATTAAAAAATTCGAAAAACCGGAAAACAGAAAAATCAAAGTACTGCAACAGCGAGAATTCGAAAAATTCAAAACAATAAAAAAAATTAGAAAAATTAAAATATACAGAAACTGAAGAATCAAAAAATTGAAAAATCTCGAGAAATCCAAACATTAAAAAAATCGAAAAATTGAAAATTCGAGAAATCGAAATGTCCAAAAATCGAAAATTTTAAAAATCAAAAATTCAATCCATCAGTCAAAGATTAAAAACCTGAAAATACGTAAAATTGAAGAACTGAAAAAGTACCGAAAAGTGGAGAAATCGAGAAATGGGAAAAAAATCGAGAAAATGAAATTCGAATAATCGAGAAATCAAAAATTCGAAAAATCGGCAAATCTAAAACTTAGAAACGACAATAACTGAAATTTTGAAAAACAGAAAAACAAAAATTGAAGAACTGAAAAAATTTAAAACTGAAATAATGAAAGAACGAGAAATTGAAACATTAAAAAATTGAAAAATTTAAAATTTTAAAAATCAAAAAATGGAAATATCTAGAATCGAAAAATTGAAAGCCCCAAAATAATTTCAAAATTCGAAAAACTGGAAAACAGAAAAATCAAAGTCTGCAACAGCGAGAATTCGAAAAATTCAAAATTAAAAAAAAAAATAGAAAAATAAAAATATACAGAAACTGAAGAATCAAAAAATTGAAAAATCTCGAGAAATCCAAACATTAAAAAATCGAAAAATTGAAAAATCAAGAAATCGAAATGTCGAAAAATCGAAAATTTAAAAAATCAATCCATAAGTTAAAGATTAAAAACCTGAAAATACGTAAAATTGAAGAACTGAAAAAGCAACGAAAAGTGGAGAAATCGAAAAATGGGAAAAAAAATCGAGAAATCGATAAATCTAAAACTTAGAAACGACAATAACTGAAATTTTGAAAAATAGAAAAACAAAAATTGAAGAATTGAAAAAATCTAAAACTGAAATAATGAAACAATGAGAAATTGAAACATATAAAAATTGAAAAATTGAAAGTACAAAAAAATTTAAAAATTCGAAAAATTAAAAAAAAAATCGAAGAACTGCAACATCGAGAAACTGGAGAATAAAAAAACTGAAAAATCTCGAGAAATCGAAACATTAAAAAATAAAAAAAGTGAAAAAAAAAACAGAAATCGAAATGTCGAAAAATCGAAAATTTAAACAATCAAAAAATTCAATCCATCAGTCAAAGATTAAAAACCTAAAAATACGTAAAACTGAAGAATTGAAAAAGCACCGAAAAGTGGAGAAATCGAGAAATGGGAAAAAATCGAGAAATCGAAAATTGGAAAAATCGGCAAATCTAAAACTTAGAAACGACAATAACCGAAATTTTGAAAAATAGAAAAATTGGAAAATCAAAAAAATAAAAAAACTGAGAAATCAAAAATTTGAAAAATCGAAAAACAAAAATTGAAGATTTGCAAAAATCTAAAACTGAAATAATGGAAGAATTGAAATTGAAACATTAAAAAATTGAAAAATTGAGTGTACAAAAAAATTTAAAAGTTCGAAAAATTCAAAAATAAAAAAATCTCGAGAAATCCACACATCAAAAAATAAAAAAAATTGAAAAAAACAGAAACCGAAATGTCGAAAAGTTGAAAATTTAAAAAATCAAAAAATTCAATAAAAGATTAAAACCTAAAAATATGTAAAATTAAAGAATTGAAAACCATCGGAAAAGTCGTAAAAATCGAGAAATGGGAAAATAAAAAAAATCGAAAAATCGAAAACTTAAAAACCAGAATAATTGAAATTTTGAATGGAAAAATTGAAGAATTAAAACATCAATCGTAATACTGAAATATACGAAAATCGAGAATCGAAAAAAAACATTGAGAAATCGAAAATTTTTGAAAGATCGAAAAGAAAAAATCCAAAACTGAAATACTGAAAGAAGGAGAAACTGAAACATTAAAAAACCGAAAAATAGAAAAATTAAAAAAAAAGGAAAAATTAAAATATTGAGAAACTGAAAAATCAAAAAATGGAAAAAAAAACAAATCGAAATGTCGAAAAATTAAAATTAAAAAAATATAAAATTTCAAACAGTCAATTTAAAATCCTGAAGATCCGTAAAATTGAAGTGTTGAAAAACCATGGAAAAGTCGAGAAATCGAGAAATGGGAAAATAAAAAAAACAGAAATTGAAAATCCGAAAAATCGGGAAATCGAGAAACGGGAAAAATCGGAAAATCAGGAATTCGAAAAATTGAAGAATAAAAAAATTGAGTAAGTAACCGAAAATGTGAAAAATCGAAAAAAAAAATGAAGAATTGAAAAAATCCAACACTGAAATATTGACAGAACGAGAAAGAGAAAATTTTAAAAATAAAAAAATCGAAACATCTAGAAATCGAAAAAATGGAAAGTCCAAAAAAATTTAAAAATTCTAAAGATGGAAAAACAAAAAAATCGAAGAACTGCAACATCGAAAAATCGAAAATAAAAAAAAAAGAAAAATTAAAATATCGAGAAACCGAAGAATCGAAAATCGAAAACTTAGAAACGGCAGAAATTGAAATTTTGAAAAAGGAAAAATTGGAAAACCAAAAAATTGAAGAATTGTAAAATGAAATATCCGGAAATCATGAATCGAAAAATAAAAAATTGAGACATTGAAAATTTGAAAAATTGAAGAACTGAAAAAATGCAAAACTGAAATATTGAAAGACCAAAAAATTGAAAAATAAAAAAACCGGTAAATCGAGAAATACGAAAATTGTTATAAAAATTTCGATGTCTAGGATACTCGTACTCTAGGGGTCATGAAACGTCGAGAAATCATAAGAGTAGCCAGTCGGTCAATGGACTCGATTACAATACTTCCTTAACATAACGGGAAGTATTTTAGAAACCACAATTATATTTTGGTATATTTTTCTTCCGGTGTTCTACAAGGATGCGTCTTTGACTGTT
The DNA here is from genome assembly GCF_036711695.1 of Zophobas morio. Taxonomy (NCBI): domain Eukaryota; kingdom Metazoa; phylum Arthropoda; class Insecta; order Coleoptera; family Tenebrionidae; genus Zophobas; species Zophobas morio. The sequence continues at coordinate 3,222,228 of NW_026972112.1, forward strand.
GCTATTTTTAATAAACGCAACTGATCTAAAATTTATTAAATGTTGTCTTCGCACGTTATTTCAAACTTAATTTCAACCATACTCTACTAATGTGGCGTAATTCAATGAAACAAATGTGTTCACTCAATATTTCCTTCCCGTTTAGCACAATTAGCGGATATTTGTTTCTCACCTAATTATGTTATAACACGTTTTGCGTCTATAACGTTTTGATACTTATTTTATGAATGTTTCTACTACTATTGCTTAATCTAAGACACATATAGTTGGCTATCACTTACGTGGGTGTTGGTTGTTGACTTCCAGGCGTGAAAGGTGAATCATTAGCGTCGTAGAAGTCGTCTTCTCCCTCCGAACTCGAATATGACATGGGCGGCACGACAAGACCGGTCGCCGCCGCAGGATGCACCAATTCTAGAATTTCGACTCGCTTTTACACCACCTAATGACTACACCACCGCAATTCGTTTTACTTTTAGAACTCTGGCACGAAATTGCATCACTTTCGGTAAAATGATGTCAGTAGACTTAATCGCGAATAAATTCGGACCCGACGTCCCTCCCTGCGTCACACCCACCGAATCAACGGAACGAAACATCAATAATTAACCCAACTTGACACAACCGTCAACTGACTGAACTGTCACACGTGTGAAAAATTTCGCTTACCCAGGCTGTGGCTGTGCCGCCTCGATTCCACGCATTCCGAGCCCAATTCGATGCCTTGCTGGACGACAGTTCCCACGGGACCCGAGTCTGGGAAAAAATTACTCATCTGTCAATCTCGAGCACCCACTTACCTCCTAAATTAGGTGATATGTTTGACGAAGCGGGTATTGGTCGTGCTTGGTAGATGCCGTTGATTGGATGCGCCGTATTCTGGAAGCAAACCCGTGAAGAAGGCGTCCACACAACCCACGACTTACCTTCGCTATCTGGAGAAGCACGATCGAGTGCTTGATGTTGTCGAGCATCACCTGCAAACCCAGCGTTAATCCCCACTCCAAATCCCCACCACTTTACCGCAGTATAAAACTCACGTTCGCGTGGTCAGCTATCACTTGGCACTTGGCTTTCTCGTCGACGTCGGTCATCGCTTTGATCCGCTCCTCCAGATTCTGCAACCGCGCTATTGACACTCAATACGCAATGAGAACCCTTCACTTACCTTCGTTTGGTCGATCATGATCTGCAAGTAGGCGTCGGCTTCCGATACTTTGTTGTCGAAGTCTTTGATGGTGGGCGGCGGTCGGTGGTTATCCCACAACGTCTGCACAAACTTTTAGAACCACGACTACTCAACTAGGGTTAATCTTACGCGGTTTCCGTGCCTGAAGATCGTGTCCTCCAGAGCTCGCACCCACTTCTCGCGCTCCTCGGCGTCGCGTGCTTGGAAGTGGAAGGTTTTGTGGTCGACGGTGATGGTGAAGGTGCTGTCGTCTTCGTCGTCGATGCCGATGACTGCTCCTTTGAGCCGGACGCAGCCGCGGCGGGCGCCTCGCATCATTTTCTCCTTGGACTGCAAGAGGGAGCGGTTACAATGAAAGCGTCGCGGGTACTAACCTCGAAAATTTTTTTCAGGAAATTGAGGGGCTTCTGGTGGGTGGGTTTTGGGGGCGGCATGGTGGTGGTGGTTTGTTTATATGATGACGAAAATTTTGACCGATGACAACGAAAATGACAGGTGAATGAAGTTTTGAAGAGGTTGTGTGGCGACTGGGTTGGTGGCTTGACGGTTTGAGTTTTGGAAGTGGAAGGGTTATCTGAGAAAAGTAGTTCTGTGGTAAATGACGTAGAATTGACGTTTGGGTTCTGTTTCTGCAGTAACGCGAAATGAAAGTCAAACTTTGGTCTACATCAGGTCAGGTCATCAGAAAGAAGGTCAAATCAAGCCACTTGATGAGACAAGATCATCATAAAGAAGAGTCAGTCGTTAGATTTAAGCTCTGACTCTTTTAAGGGAACGTGGGTGCGAATCCCACACCTGACAGTTTTTTTTTTTGCGTTTAAGAGGCAGGACATACTCAACGCCCAGAGGCAGGGTGGGAATCCCTTAAGAAGGAACGCTAGACGAGAGACAAGTTTGAATTGGGCGCCATTTGTTGCCTTAAACGCAACCAGCAATTCTTCTTTAAATTTACCTGACGCGCTGGGATAGACGACTACCGGACGTGGGTCATAAAAGTATCGTAAGCCGATAATGCAGAATAATGATAATTTATGACACAACATACCTTCAGCACAGAATAATCATTTCTCGTATTCTTTTGACATATTAATTTTAATATTCGAGATAATTATTGTATTATTCAAACACAACTTAGACACTGTAGAGCAAACAAGGCTTATCAAGCCCGTCTATTAGTTTATTCGCCTAAATGTATTATTAATACCGTTTTCAAATTACACCAAAATTGAAAAATCGAAAACTTAATAATTGAAAAATTGAAACATTTTAAATGAAAAAAATCGGTAAACCGAAAAATTGAAAAATCTATAAATCGAGAAATTGAACAATCTAAAAATTAAACAATTTAAAAATCGAAGAATTGGAAAACCAAAAAATCTAAACCGAGAACTTGAAAAATCGAATAATCGAGAAATCAAAACATCAAGGAAAACAAAAAAATTAACGGAAAATCTAGAACTTAAAAATCGAAAAATTAAAATACCTATCGAAAAATTGAAAAACGAGAAATCGAAATGTCAAAAAATGGAAAAATTGAAGAACCGAAACATTGCAAAATCGCAGAACTGAAATACTGAAAAACTGAAAAATGGAAGGAAAATTGAAAAATCGAAAAAGTGAAAAAATTCAAAACTGAAATCTTGAAAAACTGAAAAATGGAAAGAAAATTGAAGAATCGGAAAAGTGAAACAATCCAAAACTGAAACATTGACAAATCCAGAAATCGAAAAATTGAAAAATCACAATTGAAGAAAGAATTGAAAAATCAATAAATAGAGAAATGGGAAAATCAAAAAATCAGTTAATCGAAAAATTGAAAGATCAAAAAAATTAGAAACGTCAAAAATTGAAACCTGGAAAATAAAAAAAATTAAAAATCGTAAAACTGAAATATCGTAAAATTAATAAATTGAAAAACCGAAAATTTTTGAAAAAAAAAAAATCGTATCAAAAACTAAAAATTCAAAAAATCGAGAAATTGAACAATCAAAAAATCAAAACATTGAAATCCCAGTAAGTTGATAAATAGGAAAATTTAAAAAATCCAAGAATTGAACAACAAAAAAATCTAAAATTTAAAAATTAGAAAAATTGAAAAATCATGGAACTGAAAAATCGAAAAGTCCAGATAGTGAGAAATCTAAAAACCTAAAACTTTAAAAACTGAAAAATTAAAATATCGAAAAATTTAAAAACCGAGAAAACACAATGTCAAAAATTTGAAAAATTGAAGAAACGAAATATTGCAAAATTCCAAAGCTGAAAAATTGAAAAACCTAAAAATGGAAGGAAAATTAAAGAATCGAAACAGTGAAAAAACCCAAACTGAAACATTGAAAAATTGAGAAATGGAAAAATGGGAAAATCAAAAAAATTGGTCCAAAGAGTTTAGACAGTACTTCCCTCGCTATCGGAAACGTGACGACTGCATGCCTATTATGTTTTTTTTTCACATTAGATTTCAAAGCATTCGGTTTTGTAGTTCCTGATTAAATCAATAAAAGAAATTTTCGCATTCATTAAATTTTTTGAGTCACCCTGTATATGCATATCCACAAAATATGAATGGAATGACAAATTACAAAAAGAGACTCATCATATTTTGTAAATTTTAAATATAATATAATTTTTAATATACGGCAAACTTTTGAGCTGACGTCATCAATTTTTTGGAAGGGATACGCAAATATATTTTGACCAAAAATTTATTATGCGCTTTATAACCTTAAAACATTTGCGAAATTTCATTAATTGATGATGATTAAATCAATAAAATAAATTTACGCGTTCATTAATTTTTGGGGTCATCCTGTATATGCAAATCCAAAAAACATGAATGGAATGATAAATCACAAGAAGCGACTCATCATATTTTATACAATTTAGATAGGATTTATTCAGCAAAATTTTGAGGTGACGTCATCAATTTTTTATAGGGGATAAGTAAATATATTGTGATTAAAACGGTCCTGGTTTAATAACAAAAAAATATTGTTCGTCTATAAAACAAGCTCGTCTTAAACAAAGTATTCGTAAAAAAAATATGTCGTAAAAAAATTTACGTATGCTGGTCCCGACTGCGATTATGGTTTAAATATTTTTTAGAAAATCCTATCATGGATGTAGAAACATTTGTGACAGCCAAAGAGGTTTTTTTGCGAAAATTATCTCTGAATTTAGACCAAATTGAAATAGACACTAGACAACAGGCACATTTGGGCAAAAGAAAGAGGCTTCAAATTTTGGACGTATTTACAAACTTAGACCGACTACAGCAATAGCTAAAACTATGGAGTCTCTGTTTTACAGTACATTTAGAGGTAATAGTCGTACATGCTATGGACAACAAAGTGAGGAAAAAGCTGTCAAGTGTTTTGAAATAAATAAAAATATAAAAACTGAACGGTGTGTCTTGTTTATTTCAAAACAATTTCCTTACTTGGCTGCTAGTCCAGACAGGGTCCTAGAGGATAGGAGTGCATTAGTCGAAATTCAAAATCGCAAGATTTGTCTCCCGAAGAAGCGGTTAGAAAAAAAATAATCAATTTTGTACATTGACAGAGAATTGAAACTAAAAAAAATCATGATTACTACTTTCAAGTCCAGGGACAAATGCTTGTTACGGGTATTTCACAAGTTTATTTTGTTGTAAGGACACCCAAAGGACAAAATATAGAAAAAATGTATAAAGACGAAGAAATATATGTAAAAAGATGGCAGATAAACTTGGCAGATTTTACTTTGGCGCATTATTGCCCGAAATAATTGATTCAAGAAGAAAGAGGAACCTGCCTTTGCGAGAGATTTTTTTAAAATAAATAAAATTTGTTTCTATTTTTTTATGTACTTTAATAATTTATTAGGAGTACATTTTTCACCACCAAGACTTGCATATTTTTACTACAAATATATTTTGAAAATGATCTCTCGGCAAATGAAAACATATACGAGCACTTTCTTCGAGTAAACAATGAAGGGAGAAGTTACTGGATGTAAGGCTTTTTTAAAACACCTCCTTTTTGGGATAAGTAGTAGATACACTTAGGGCCGGTTGCATAAACGCAAATCAAAAATTTGATTATTGTTAAATCCAGTTAACAATCATCAAGTCACATAATGCGTTGCTCAAACGCCAATCAGTTGATGTTCATCAAATTTTTTGATGACAATCAAATCCATACGTCAAATACAGAAATCACCAATCATCCGTTGCATAAACGCCAATCAAGGACTTGATTAGCATCAAAACGCATTTTGATTAACGATTAGTTAATTATCCGAAAAGCAGTAATTAAAGTTTGACAGCTGGCGGTTTTACAGCAATTCGACTCCTAAAAACCGAAAATAAATACAAAAAAGGTTCAATTAAATTTTATTCAGGTAATTTTAAATACATGTGAAATATACTTTTTGTTGTAACAGCTGTAAATTGTAGTTTACCTCAAAATGTCCGTGTCCTTAACGTTAACGTCCTCCAGTTCCTCTGACGATTCCGATGTTCCTGTTCCTAGAAGACCTCGAATTTTTCGAGACAGGTCCGACCCTTTCGATAGGTACGACGATATCGACTTTAAGCAAAGGTATCGGTTTTCAAAAAATAGCGTGGTGGAAATTTTAAATCAGATTGGAGACCGGTTAGATCCCTTGACAAACCGTAACAAGGCTCTAAACAGTAGAGAACAACTCTTGATTTGTCTCAGATTCTATGCAACAGGAGCGTTTCAACAATTAATTGGGGACTCTGTTTTGGTACATAAATCAACAATTTCAAGAATAATCTACAAGGTCTCCAAGGAAATACTGCGATTGAAGGGCGACGTGTTGAAAATGCCTACCTTGCAGGAAATACCAACAATACATAGAAAATTCTTCGAAATCCGGGGTTTTCCGTGTGTCATAGGGGCAATAGACGGTACGCATATACCAATCCAATCGCCAGGTGGACACTTGGCTGAAACTTATAGATGCCGAAAAGGTTTTTTTTCGCTCAATGTCCAAGTAGTTTGTGACGCGGAGCTTCAAATACGACATATCATAGCTCGCTGGCCAGGATCTGTCCACGATTCCACCATTTTTAATGACTGTCCGTTACCTCCTGAATTAGAACGAGGCATGTATGGCGCTGGATATCTTCTTGGAGACAGTGGCTACGCATGCAAAAGATATCTTTTGACGCCCTTCATTAATCCAAGAAACAGGGCTGAGGAAGCATATAATGCTTCCCACAAAGCGACCAGAAACACAGTTGAAAGGTGTTTTGGAGTTTTGAAACGTCGCTTTCCAGCTTTGTCTATGGGATTGCGACTAAAAATGAAAACTAATATGATGGCAATCGTCGCCTGTGCAATTTTGCATAACCTGGCAATTATTTTTAAAGATGACTGGCCAGAAGATCACCTTGAAATTGAGGAAGACGATGAAGTCATAGGTGGTGACCCCATGGAAGGAAATTTTGCTATGAGAACTCACCTTGTAAATACTATATTTGCAGAAAGAGTTTAACAAAAATGTTTAATAATGATTATTATAAAACTAAAAAAAAACTCTTCGATTTCCAATTATTGAATTTGAATTTTCCAATTCGATTTCTACTTTTTTAATCTGCAAATATTTTAATTGTAAGCCTTTTTGAAAGTTTTTGTTTGTGTTTATTTTGCAAATTCACTAAAAATTATTTTCATTTGTATATTTTTTATTTTTTATTACACTGTTTTTCTTGGAAAGGGGGATTTTATTTTTCTCGTTCGGAATGGAGGAGGCAGGGCTATGAGGTTCAGGATTTCCTGGAAAAAAAATGCGTTAAAAACAAGTAAAGTTATTGAAAATATATCTCGTTATGAGAGGTCAGATTTATAAGATCATGTATGCATGACGATTTGTCCTAGTATACAAACCGAAGTATTGTGCTGTATCTGTTTTTTTTCACCTTTTTTTTGTAAAAAATCAAATCTTCATCTATTATATTTATTTGTCATTTCCAGCTCACCATCACCCACGTCTGCACTCATACCTTCATCCCTGTTGTCTGTTTTAATAGAAATAAACGCTTCCTTCTAAAAATTAATAACCACATTGTATAAAAATATTGTAGATCCAGCTTGTAACTTAATTTTTTCAGCCCTTTCCTTTTTTAAGTTTTGTGTCGAATTTTGATAGTCTGAACATCCCTAGGCCCCTCAATGATGGTAACATTGAATTCGTCTTACATGATCTCTCAGCAACATTCTCTTCTTGTACAGAAACTGCATCTGTTTTCTAATATATGGGCATATCTACAAAAGAGGAAACCGGATAAGAACAGGCAGGCACGAGAGAAAAGATTTTCCGTTGATAAAAGTGAAATTTATGCTTTGATAACGCGGTCTAACCAATTTTACTAGTAACTTATGTGTTTTTAAACGTACTTAAAAACTTACCTCAGAATTATTTGTACTGAGTTTTTTGATGGGCTGTGAAATTTTTCGACCTTTCCATAACTTTGGTACTATCCATCGTGAACAATTTTCAGAGGAACAATAGCCCAAGAACAACAACAAACTTTAACTTCCACCATTAACGATCACAAATATTTAACATAATCTCAAGATGTGACGCAAATATTTCGCCACATGCTAGTCCGTTGGCCAGGATCTGTCCATGATGAATTAAAACAGGATATCTTCTTGGAGATAGTGGTTACACCTGCAAGAGATACCTTCTCACATCTTTCGTTAACTCTAGAAATCGAGCTGAGGAAACATCACAAAGTTATCAGAAACACAATTGAAAGGTGCTATTGAGTTTTAAACTGGCGATTTCCAACATTGTCGATAGTAACCAATATGATGATCTGCATTTGATGATGGTGAGTGCGCGGAATTATATCTTACTGCTGCAGTCCCCCAGTTGAAGTAAGGTGTGTTTTACGGCGAGCAGTGGGGACTCTTTGATGTGGTCCATCACCAGTGCGTCGCGTAAGGAGTATTCACAGCTGATAATAATACTACTTTTGCAGTACTATATTACTTCAAATAATAATACTCGGTGTCCTTTTTAATTTTTCAACCACAGTTATCTTGAAATGTTATATTATGTTGATATAGTCCAAAAGGAAAATATATTTGTCGACGCGGCAGCACTGGGTCGAGCGCCTGAGACTTTATTCCGCGCCTGGATGATGATGAAAATATCATGGCGACCTGGAAAACAAATTTACGATGAAAACTAATCTTGTAAATACGGTATTTTCTGAAAGTTTAATGAAGAAGTTTAATAAGTATTGATTCTAAGAATTTATATTTAAACTAAAATTAAAACTAAAAACACCCTATCTATTGATTAATTACTATTAACAAGTTTTTCTAATTCTAATTCTGCCTTCCTAATTTGTAAATTTTTTAATTTTAAATCCTTCTGAAAAAGTCTTTGCTTCTGACGAATTTCTAAATTGACCAAAAATAATTTTCGTTCGTAAATTTTCTGTTTAATATTTGAACCGCTTCTCTTTGGAACTCGGAATTTTTTTCGGCGGATTGGAATGGAGGAGGAAGGATTTTGGGGTTCGCTGTTGTTAACGTTTCCTGGAAAAAAATCTGTTGTAAAACTAAATGATTTTTTTTAAATCAATCTCAATATCATAAAAGATCATATTAAAAAGATGCATGACCATTTGTTCCAGTATACAAACCAAAATATTGTGCCCCATCATCAAAACTGTTTTCTAACGGCTGGAGTTGATCCGCCAACAACTCTCCCAAAATTGCGTCAGCTCCTGTTGGCAAAATGGGGCTGTAACTTCCACCTCCTGTTTTTTTTGTCTTTTTCTGTAATATTTCGAGTGTCATCTATACTCTAGATATACCTACAATATGGTAACCCATACCTTTTCTATTGTTTCCAGGACCTGTAAAGCTTCCGTAATTTCCATTTCTGGTTCACCTGTGTCCTGGGAGGTTCCCTCACCTCTGTTGTCCAGCTTATTTTCCAGGATTGAAATATATGTTTCTTTCTAGAAATTATTAATTGTGTTGTAAATACTAAAATATTGTACATTCCATTTGTATTTTACATTCTTTTCAGCCCGTTCCTTTTTCAAACTTCTCTTGGTATTCTGGTAAAAAGTCTTGAGCGACTGAACATCCCTAGGTCCCTCTGTAGTGACTGCGTTAAATTCGGTTTTTATTTCCTCCCAACAATTCAGTTTTTGTTTGACGGAAACGGCGTCGGTCTTCTTGTTTTCTATTATATGGGCATATCTATAATAGATGAAACGGGATAGGACCAGGTACGGGAGAACGGAGTTTTCGTAGCTTTATTAATAAAAGTGGAAGAGGTTTAATAAAGGAATATATGTATAAATGGGATCGGGAAACCTCATTGTTTGAGATCCATTATAAAAATAACTTCAAAGACTTTTCAGTATAAAAAATGAATGCAAGACACTGTTTGCTAACTGTTTAATAATAATCAAACTCATTTGCTATTAACTAACCGCTGTTAACCACTTTTACTAGAAACTTCGGTGTTTTTTAACATACCTACCTAAAAACTTACCTTTGAATTATTTGGGTTAATTCGCTTTTCTCGTGCCCGGTGAAATTTTTCGATCTCTTAGGTGCTTTTGAACTGGAGCTGCTCATCTTGAATGTTTTTAAGAGATAACACACCTCAAAAACACCGACGAAGGCCGCACCAATTCACCACAAAACAACGAATCAAAACGTAAATTTTTAACATAACCTCAAAATATCACGCAAATGCCATTTTATGCTGCGTTGCCGGTTGGTGCGCGCTATCAAATAGCGACTTGATGATAATCAGTTAACAAAGGCTTAATTATTGTTTCAGCAACCCAATCAAAGTTGATGATAATTAAATATTTGATGACAATCAGTTGATTGGAGATTTGATTTGCGTTTATGCAACCGGCCCTTAGCTACTTATACGTGTTAAACAAAAGCTGTATTTTATATATTTTTTATTATTATTATAAATATGTGTATTAGTTTTATTAATTAACAAAGCAAAATATATATTAACAATAATATTACAATGAGTTTTTAGTAATCATGTGTATTGAATTCAGGATCCTGAGTGGAGTAAAAATATTATAGTTCCCCAGTTTTAATTCGGTTTTATGATAATACCTCATTGCGTAATAGTATATTAAAGAACGAGTTTCATAAGGCAAATATTGAGGCACGAATCCAAGTTTATAGAACGAGCGGCGAAGCCGCGAGTTATATAAAGGATGAGTGCCTCAATGGCCTTATGAACGAGTTATTTATACTATTTTTTCTACCGCACGCGTTTTTTCCCAAAATTTAATTGAAATTTGCATTTTTTTTAATCTGGGGACTTTTGTCGTGGTTGGTGATGGGTCGGTCTGACACTAACCACGAAATATTTGAGGTTCGAATTTTCACAACAACAATTGTAATTCGAACCAATCCGAGTTTTTGTAATTTAAAATTGGTTAAAATGTCTTGCGAAGAAGTTACGCGTCCGGAAACATGGGAAATTTTAAGTTTAGATTTGCCACTGACATTCACCTGACATTTCTCGTCATTGCTACCAATCTTACCGATCTAAATTACACCAGATCTATTAAAGAACGCCTTTCCGCTATTAACGAACTGCTGTGACGTCATTTGCGTGCGTTAATAGCTCTATTAGAAAACCAAAAAACGTGGGCGGTAGAAAAAAGTTAATTTCCTTAACAACAGATTACTATGGCCGGTCCTGGCGGCTTGTTATAAAACTGAGTTCCTTGCCATAAATTAGAAAAATCAGCCGAGAACTCTAACAATTAGTTTATGGTAGAGCAGGCAATAAGGGTTTTACCTGGAAAGCCGCTTCCGTAAATTTTAGTGGCGCTCCTATCGGCAAAGTACTGAACTAACTGCTCAAATTCTGTCTAATTGATACCCATTTTTATCAATAATTGTTAGTTTTTGTTAAAAACTCTGCTAACCAATAGATCATTAATTTTCCGCTGATATTCCTGTTAAAATTATTCGACGTATTTTGCATTAATTTGTGGTATATTTTGATTTTAATAAACACATTATTATTTAAACAAATTGTACCACTAACAAACATTTAATGACTCTGCGTCCTGTAAAAAGTGATGTTTTATCCATGTGCGAATTTTCAAGCGATTCTATGATGGTTATGACTTAAAAAACTTGAAAAGAAAACATACAATGGTGCTTTTTTTACGATATTTCTCATCCATATTTTTTTAGTTGATTGAACTGGTCTCTGCGCTCTAGAATATGAAAAAATCTGCAGTTTGATGTATGATACATCTATATTAATATCATTTTTTCATACAAAAAACCAAAAAAATGTTATACCTCGTCTAGCGAGTCCCCTTAATGCGTGAATACCTTGGGCTTACTTTTTGATTTCTTAGTTATGATGGTGACTGAAATCCACATGTTGTAAGTTCCTTATTGTGAAAATATGACTATTTAAATTAAGAAAAGACGCAAAATATAAACCCCGCCCACCCGCCCTATCTCAATTGTGATGAAATTTTTTTATTCGTCGTAACCCGGGGGCAGAGCTTAATTGCAAAATTTTTATTTTTCTAACATATGGAACATGTTCTTAAGTAATCGTGTTGTACAAAAGAAACTAAATGTATTTAGTAAAAAACAAAGCTAAAAGATATTTTCATAGAACTTCCCCCGTCCCTGAAGTGCAGTACAACATACCTGAGTACGTTCTAAAACACTTCTGGTAACCTTTGGGTTCACTTAAAATGACAAGACAATAAAACACCATCACGCTAATTTGCACACAAAGCCCACCTGACGTAAAAAGGACAAAAATTTATGTAAAAGACATATAGCTATATAGAACTGAATAATTGAAAAATATTCAGTATTAAGTGTAACTTCGCTAAAATGACTACTTTCATAACTGAAAACTACCACTACCTCTTGGACACCGTTGGTGGTAAGTTTTATCTTTTTCGTAGTCACTTCATTCTTATTCTTCTTATCAAATACCAAATTTCAGACCCTCGAGTCAAAGATTGGTCCGGCGTAACTAGTCCCACCTTGGCCGTCAACATAATCGTCCTCTACCTTCTCTCCATCTACGTCTTCCTGCCCGCTCATATGAAAAACCGGGAGCCTTACAACCTCAAGATCTTCCTCTACTTCTACAACATCTTCCAAATCGTCTACTGTCTAGCACTCATCTATGGTATAGTATCTTCCGGTGTATCTTTATTCTGCCAACCCATAGATTACTCCACCAACAAGCAAGCCATGCGAACTCTAACCTGCCTCTACTACACTTATATCCTCAAAGGTATCGAACTGACCGAAACTGTCGTCTTCGTTCTTCGCAAAAAATACAACCAAGTTTCGTCGCTCCACGTGTACCATCATGTTTCGACTTTTGCTTTAAGCTGGATCATGGTCAAGTTTGTGGGAGGTGGAATGGTCGCTTTTCCGGTGGCAGTTAATAGTGGTGTTCATGCCCTTATGTACTTGTACTATTTTTTGGCAAGTTTGGGAGAAGAGTGGCAGAAGAAGCTGGAGAATTGGAAGCGCAGATTGACCATCTTCCAGATGATCCAGTTTTGTGTGCTGATCGTGCATTCGCTGCAGTCGCTGCATCCAGAGTGTCATGTACCGAAGCAGCTTCTGGCGATTTATCTTCCGGATGTGATTGTGGTGTTCTACATGTTTTGGGAGTTCTACCAGAAGAATTATAGTGAGCAGAAGAGGGACTGAGTGATTATGTATTGTGAATTTGTAAATATACGAGTATGTTTAAAAAAAAATTGGCCGAAGGTTATTTCGACAGAGCTTCCCTCGCCCCTGAAGTTTAGCCCAACAAATCCCGTAAAACCAGTGACAATATGAAATATATGTATATATTCAAAGCGGATAACCAACGTGGTTTAATTAATACAATAAAATGCCTCATTAATTTTTTTTTTTAGTCACCCGGTGACACTATGTATATTTAATAATAATATTTTGCATATTGAAGAGAGGATTTATTCGGCAAAATTATGGATGACGTCACCGACTTTTTAGGAGGGGTTAAACGAATAATTTTTGATTAACGGTTTACCATGATTACGATAACCTTAAAACGTTTGCTAGATTTCGGAGCATTCGGTTTTGCAATTTTGCAGATTTGACGTCATCCCATTGGTGGTGGGGATGATTAGCCAAATTTTGGTTAATACTTTACCATCTAGTAAACAACAGTCTTAACACACACAAAATTTGACGGACAGACGGCCGACAGATGGAAACGGAGGACCACTTTTTTCGTACTCTAGGCGTTTTGAAACGTCAAGAAAACATGAAAGTGGTACGTTGCTCGAAGGACTCGATTACTAACCTCTTTAGTTTACGCTTAAAAATTAAAATGTTTTTCTAAAATCGAAAAATTGAAAAAGCGAAATCTGAAAAGTCGAATAATCGAAAGTTTTTTGGAGATAAACCGGAACATCAAAAAATCGAAAAAGAAAAATTTCCAAAAATTTAAAAACCCAGAAATTCCCAAAAATGAAATGTTGAAAAAATGAGACGTCGAAAACTTGAAAAACGAGAAATCTAAAAATAGAAAACTTTCTAAAATTAAAAAATCGGGAAATCGAAACGTCAAAAAATCGTAAAATCAAAAATTTGAAAAATCGAGAACTCAAAAATTTTCAAAACTGAAATGTCGAAAAATTGGAAGATCGAAAAAAAAAACACCAATCAAACGAAATCGAAAAGTTAAAATCGAAATATTTAAATTAAAAAATTAAACATTTTAAAAATCGAAAAATTGGAAAACCGAAAAATCTAAAGCCTAGAAGTCGCAAAAACAAAAGAGTGAGAAATCAAAACATTAAAAAATCGAAAAATTTGAAAAATTGAAATGTCGAGTAACTAAAAAATCGAGAAACCGAAAAATCTACAAAAATCGAGAAATGGAAAAGTCGAAAAATCGAAATATTGAAAAATCCCAAAAAATCTAAACTCCAAAAATCGATTCATCGAGAAATCGAAACATCAATTCAAAGCAATCAATCAAACGAAATATTCCAAAATCGAAAAATTTATAAAAAAAAGAAAATCGGAAAGTTGAACAATCGAAAAATTGACACATCGAAATCTCGTTAAATCGCGAATAATGAAAAATTGAAAAATCAAAAAACTGAAAACGGAAAAATGGAAAAATCAAAAATTTTTAAAATCGACAAATTGAAGAACCGCAAAATCTAAAGCCTAGAAGTCGCAAAACCAAAAGAGCGAAAAATCTAAACATTAAACAATCGAAAAATTTGAAAAATTGAAATATCGAACAACTGAAAAATCGATAATCGAGAAACCGAAAGATCTAAAATTTAAAAAATTGAAAAACGAAATATTAAAAAATTATAGAATTGAAAAATTGAAACATCTAAAATTTAAAAATCAGAAATATAAAAAATCGAGAAATGGAAAAGTCGAAAAATCGAAATATTGAAAAGTCACAGAACTGAACGAGAAAATAAAAAAATCTGAAAGACGAAAAGAATCTAGGAACGTCAAAAATTGGAACATTGAAAAATCGGAAAATAGAAGAATTGCGAAATCGAAACATCAAAAAATCGAAAAACTGCAAAATGCAAAATTGAAAAATTGGTCTAAAGAGTTTAGACAGTACTTCCCTCGCTGTCGGAAACTTGACGACTGCATGCCTATTGTGTTTTTTTTCTCATTACATTTTTGTAGTGGGAATTTAAAAAAAAATTGCGATGACGTCATCAACATTTTTGCAAGGACACGTATATCAGTTGGGATAGATGTAGTGTAATACTAAGAATAAAATTATTATATTCTCAAATTTTCGGGAAAATGAATTGGGTCGTTTGAATATTGATTTGTAATAATCAATAAAATAACGAAACAATTTACTCACGTATACCTACGTATCAGAGGCAACTGAAAATCGTGTATGTATAAACATTGTTAATTTAAGATGACAGGCGTAACAGCATACGTGAGAGCCAAACACAGAAACTGTAAACAAAACGACCGTCGGTTTTATTGCTTCGACTTCCGCTTATTATATAAAACATTGGGTTTTATTTTAATTCTTGACGGTGAAATTCACAATTGGTTGATTATAAACATGTCTATTTCACATTCGCGGAATCAAGTGAACGCATAAAACAAATGCAGGTCTGTAATGTTAAAGTCGATGTAAATAAGCGTGCTACCCTTATGTTTCAACCGAGTTTTTCCTTTAACAAATTTTGTGTCTACCAAATTGGGTTGGTTGGGGTGTAATACTAATAATAAGTGTTGCCTTTAATTTAATCAATAAAATAAATTGACTTCATTAATTTTTTTGAACCACCTCTTAAGAAAATCTAAAAAATATGAATGGAATGATAAATCACAAGTACAAACTCATCATATTTTTTGCATTTTAGATAAGATTTATTCAGCAAAATTTAAGGGTGACGTCATCAATTTTTTTAGGAGGGATGAACAAATACATTTTGAACAAAAGTTTACCATGCTTATAATAACTTTAAAATATTCCCAAGATTTCAAAGCATTCGGTTTTGTAATTCCTGATTAAATCGATAAAATAAATTCACGCCTTCATTAATTTTTTTGAGTCACCCTGCATATGCAAATCCAAAAATATGAATGGAATGATAAATCACAAGTACAGACTCATCATATTTTGTACATTTTAGATACGATTTATTCGGAAAACTTTTGAGCTGACGTCATCAGTTTTTTGTAGAAGATAACCAAATATATTTTGACTAAAAATTTATTATGCTCTTTATAACCTTAAAACATCTGCAAGATTTCAAAGCATTCGGTTTTGTAGTTCCTGATTAAATCAATAAAATAAATTTACGCATTCATTATTTTTTTTGAGTCACTCTGTATATGCAAATCCAAAAAATATGAATGGAGTGATAAATGACAAGTACAGGCTCATCATATTTTGTACATTTTAGATATGATTTATTCGGCAAACTTTCGAGCTGACGTCATCAAGTTTTTGGAGGGGATAAGCAAATATATTTTGACTAAACATTTATTATGCTCTTTATGACCTTAAAACATCTGCAAGATTTCAGAGCATTCGGTTTTGTAGTTCCTGATTAAATCAATAAAATATATTTACGCATTCATTAATTTTTTTGAGTCACCCTGTATATGCAAATCCAAAAAATATTAATGGAGTGATAGTTCACAAGTACAGACTCATCATATTTTGTACATTTTAGATATGATTTATTCCACAAACTTTTGAGCTGACGTCATCAAGTTTTTGGAGGGGATAAGCAAATATTTTTTGACTAAAGATTTATGATGCTCTTTATAGCCTTAAAACATCTGCAACATTTCAAAGCATTCTGGTTAGCAGATTAAAAATTAAATTTCAAAATGTTGTTTTATAATTTTGATTTTTTTTCCAAAAATCTGGACGTTTCGGGTGAAAAGTCGATTCAGAGTTGTAAACTACATGTGTAGGACTATGTTATTTTATACAATTGAAAACCCATTTACTATGTACAATTTTGAAGTGACGTCATCGCTTTAGTGGTGGGGATGATTCGACAAATTTTGGTTAGCGTTTTACCATCTACATGATATTCTTAATATAAGTACAAAATTTCACAACAATCGGTCGAGTACTTTCGGAGATTATCTGTCTAATAAAAATCCGTGACAACAGACGGACAGACGGACAGACGGACAGACGGACAGACGGACAGACAGACGGAAATGGGAGACCTATTTCTTCGTCTTCCAGGGGTCATGAAAGATCGAGAAAACGTAAAAGTAGAGAGTCGGCCGACGGACTCGATTACAATACTTCCTTTGCTTACGCTCGGGAAGTAAAAATCAAAAATTTTAAAAATCCAAAAATTTAAAAACCGAAAAATCTAAAACCTAGAAGTCGCAAAACCAAATGAGTAAGAAATTGAGAAATCAAAAAATCGAAAAATCTAAAATTTCAAAAGTTGAAAAATCTGGAAACCGAAACATTAAAAATCGAAAAGTCGAAAAATCGAAGAATCGATATATTGGATCTCAAAACTGGATGACAAAATCAAAAAATCCAAAGTTCAAAAATTGATCAATTGAGAAATTGAAAATTTAGAAACGTCAAAAATCGAAACATCAATAAACCGTAAAATTGAAAAATCAAAATATAAAAACCGAAAAATTAAGGAAAAGTCGAAAAATCGAGAAATCGAGAAATGGACAAATAAAAAAAATTGAAGAGTCCAAAATTAAGCAATTAAAAAATCGATTAATCGAGAAATCCAAAAATTGAAACGTTGAAAAATTTACAATTTAAAAATCGAAAAACTGAAAAGTCGGGAAATCGAAACGTCAAAAAAAATCGAAAAATTGAATTATTGAAAAACCCCAAAACTGAAACACAGGAAAATTGATAAATCGAGAAATGGGAAAAACAAAAAATCGAAAGGCTGAAAAAACAAAAAAATTGTTTAACCGAAAATTTCTAAAAGTCAAAAATTGAAACAGTGTAAAATCAAAACTGAAATATCGAAAAACTGAAGAACCAAAAACCTGAAAAAATTGTAGAACTAATTAAATTAAATTAAACATTAAAAATCGAAAAATTGAAAAATCGAAAATCTAAAATTCGGAAAAATAAAAAATCCAGAAATGTTTGAAGAGGTCAAAAAATCGAATCGAAATATTGAAAAATCCCAAAACTGAATGAGAAAATCAAAAATGCTAAAAGTCCAAAAATCGATCAATCAAGAAATCGAAAGTCGAAAAATCAAAAAATGGAGTAATCGAGAAATTGAGAAATCGAAAAGTCGAAAATTTAGAAACGTCAAAAATTGTAACATTGAAAAATCGGAAAATTTAAAAATCGAAAAATTAAAAAACTGAGACAGTAAAAATTTCAGAAATCGAGAAATGGGAAAGTCAAAAAATGGCATAATCGAGAAGTCCAGAAATCGAAACAATGAACAGTAGAAAAATCAAGAAATGGGAAAATTCCAAAATTGAGCTATCAAAAAGTCAAAAATCGATTAACTGAGATTGAAAAAATAAAGAGAGAAATTGAGAAATGGAAAAGTCGAAAAATCGAAAGGCCGAATAATCAAAAAAATAATTAAACGAGAAAGTGAGAAATCGAAAAATCGAAAATTTCTAAAAAGCAAAAACTGAAAGTGCAAAATCAAAACTGAAATATAAAAAAATTCAGAAATCGAAAAATCAGAAAATCGAAAAAGTTCAAAACACCGAAATATAGGAAAATTATTAAGAAATTGAAAAATAAAAAAATCGGAAATTCGAAAATATGTAGAATCGAGAAATTGAAGAATCGACAAATTGAAAAATTTCAAAACTGAAATATCGAAATATTGAGTATTCCAAAAATTGAAAATCGAGAAATTGAAAAATTGAAGAGCAAAAAAATTTTAAAATCCCAAGAACGAAATATCGAAATATCTCAAAATGGAGAACAACGAAAAATTGAAAAATCGAAAATTGAAAAACGGAAAATTTTAAAAATTGAAAAACCGAAAAATCGAAAGCCTAGAAGTCGCAAAACCAAAAGAGCGAGAAATTGAAAACTCTAAAATCTAAAAATTTGAAAAATAGAAATATCGAAGGACAAAAAAATCTAAAAATCAAAAATTTAAATAATTGATAAATTAAAATATCAAAAATTGTAGAATCGAACAATCGATAAACCGAAGCATTAAAAAAACTGAAAAAATCAAAAATCCCAAAACTGAATGAGAAAATAAAAAAATCTAAGAGTCCAAAAATCGATTAATCGAAAAATCGAATGCTGAAAAATAAAAAATGGATTAATCGAGAAATCGAAAAATTGAAGAATGGCGAAATCGAAACATAAAAAAATCGAAGAAATGAAAAATCTAAAACTTAAAAATCGAAAAATTAAAAAACTGAAAAAGTAAGAATTCCAGAATCCACAAATGGTAAAAGTAAAAAAAATCTAATAATCGCGAAGTCGAGAAATCGAAACATTGAAAAGTCGGGAAATAAGAAAATTCCAAAATTGAGCAACCAAAAATACAAAAATCGAGTAATTGAGAAATCGAAAATTTAGAAACGCCAAAAATGGAAAAATTGAGAAATGGAAATGTTGAAAAATTCCAAAAGTGAAACAGAAAAATTGAGAAATCAAGAAATGGGAAAAACAAAAAATCGAGAAATTGAGAAATCGAAAATTTCTAAAAGTCAAAAATTGAAACAGTGTAAAATCAAAACAAAAATATCTGAAAATTGAAGGACCAAAACCCGAAAGGTAGAAAAATTAAAACTGAAAAATCGAGAAATCGAAACATTGGAAAATTAAGAAATCGAGAAATGGGAAAATCAAGAAACCGAAAAGTCGAAAAATCGAAAAAGTTCATAAGACTGAAATATCGGCAAATTAAGAAATCGAAAAATTGAAAAATCTCAACACTGAAATATCGAAAATTACAAAAATTGAGAAGTTCAGGACTGTATTACTTTTTAACATTTAAATAAACATTATTCGGCAAAATTGTAAGATAACATCGTCAATTTCTGAGGGGTGCACGAACGAACACATTTTAGTTAACGATTTCAAAATGTGTCGTTATACAATTTTGGTCGCCTAGGACAAAATTCAACACTTAGTTTCGCAGATTACCTGTCTAATAAAAATCCGGACAGACTGCAGACAGACAGACGTAAACGGGAGATCTATGTATTCCATTACAACACTTCTTTAGTTTAGACTCGGAAAGTGAAAATATATTTACAACGACCAGATCGGCATCCAGATTTGACGCCACTTGATTTTTTATAGTAAGAACACATGTTATATGGGCTACTACATTACTTGCGCCCGTTCAAACGAAGAATAAAGAAGTGTAGAGAATTTTGATACCCCATTCTGTTATTGACGTATCTTCTAGGCCTAGGGCATTATAAACACTACTCAAAATGTAACATTTCAGCCGAATAAGTGTTGAAAAAGTGTACACAAAGAAAGTACCAATTTGCATACAAAGAGCGTCCAATGTCACAACCTATATAGAATTTCGTGGGGTACTGTTATATAACCCAGTTTGATTGTCAAGGATTCAGTAAAATGGCAAGCTTCCTAGTTGAAAAGTATTTCTACGTTTTGGACGAATTGGGCGGTAAGTTGTGGCTACTTTACACTTTTACAGCCAGTATACTGAATATTGTCACTAAAACCCAGACATTTAAACTTGTTGTATCCAATGTTTACTTTTAGATCCTCGTCTTAAGGACTGGATCACCGTCTCCAGCCCAGGTCCCACTTTAACCATAATCGCCATCTACATCCTCTTGACCTACGTCTGTTTGCCGGCCTACATGAAACACCGAGCACCTTACAACCTCAAGACTTTCCTCTATTTCTACAACATCTTCCAAATCGTCTACTGTCTAGGTATCCTCTACGTTGGACTAACTTCCAATTTGACTATATTTTGTCAACCCGTGGATTACTCCACCAACTCAGTGGCATTACAAGCGTTACACTGCACTTACTACACCTTCGTTCTCAAAGCTATAGAACTAATCGAAACTCCTATTTTCGTGCTTCGCAAAAAGTACCAGCAAGTTAGCAAGCTCCACGTGTACCACCACATTTCGACTTTTGTTATAGGATGGGTTGGTGTGAGATTCGTGGCTGGGGGGATGGTTCTTTTTCCAATTATGATTAACACTTTCCTTCATGTTTTGATGTATACTTACTACCTATTGTCAAGTTTGGGGAAAGAGTGGCAGATGAAGCTGGAGAAATGGAAACCCAGGCTGACCATGCTTCAGATGGTTCAGTTTATGGTGATGATTGTTCATTCGATGCAGTCACTGCATCCAGAATGTCATATACCGAAGCCGATGCTGCTGATTTATCTTCCGAACGTATTTGTGGTGTTCTATATGTTTTGGGAGTTTTATCAGAAGAATTATATTGACCGGAAGAAGGACTGAGGGGTTTCTGTTTGTGTACTTATTTGATTGAATGTAATATTTATTTGTATGAAACTAAATCTAATTAAACTGAGTTTTTAGTTGTTTACTTAAATTTCAAAAATGCGTAACTCCAACACAGGTCACAGCAGATGACCAAGAGAACGCTAAATAATGTTAAACAATCTTTTTTTGCTGTTGTTTTAAAAAATTTGATGATTTTTTAAAATAACAGTCATCTGTGTTGTCCCCTAAACTAAGAATAAAAGCGTTTACAAAATTATGATACCTCAATTTCTTTTTGAGACATAAAATTTCACCAAGGAAACTAAAACCATTATTGAAAACGTCAGATTTTAGTGCAACAATTGTGTAAAAACTGCATACAATGCATGCACTAATTTGCACACAAAGAGCGTCTAACGTCATAATCATAACCGATATGAATTTTGGGGTGTGAAAAATTTAAACATCGAAAAAAATCGAGATATGGAAATGTCAAGAAATCGAAAAATAAAAATTTGGAAGCCTCAAAAATTGAAATACTTACAAAAAAAAAAGAAAATTTGAATTTGTATATAATATTATTCTGGGGTATGTAAACTTTTTTTTAAATAATAATAAAGGTTCTATCTATCAAATCGAAAAATTGAAAAAGTAAAAACTCGAGAATTCGAGATCTGGAAAAGTCGAAAAATCCAAAAATTAATGAATTGGAAACCTCAAAAACTGAAAAATCGAAAATCAAGAAGTCGAAAAATTGAAACAGTGACAATTCGACAAATCGAGAAATAGGAAAATCAAAAAAGCGAAAAGTTGAAAAAATGAAGCCAAAAAATCAAAAGATCGATTAATCGAGAAATCGAAAATTTAGGAACCTCAAAAATTGAAATATTGAAAAATCCTAAAAATTAAAACATCGAAGAATTGAAGAATCGAAATAATGAAAAATCAAGAACCTGAAAAATCCAAAAATTGAGAAACCGAGAAATGGAAAAGACAAAAAACCGAAAAATTGAAAAATCAAAATACTAAATATGGAAAAATTAAAGACACGAAAAACTGAAAAAGCAAAAAATCGAGAAACCGAAATATTGAGAAGACGAGAAATCGAGAAATGGGAAAACCAAAAAATCGATTAATCGAGAAATTGAGAAATCGAAAAATCGAACATTTAGAAACTCCAAAAATTCAACGAGTTTTCCTTAAAAATGCATTCTATTGACGAATTTAGACATAAGAAATGAAACTTTTAGTTAATATTTTTACGAAATAAATCCATACGACGCCTATGGGCCGTCGAGAACTTTCTGGTCTGTACGGCGATGATGACTCATCGTCAATGACAGCGACTGAGCGGCGGACCGCTAGAAAAAAGCCTGGAAGCGGAAAGATCCCGATCGCCGGTAAATAGAGGACCCCTTGGGGAAAGAGGATTTATTCAATCAATCGAGTCCACGAGAGTACAGTCAAGTTCCAGCCGGAATTATTTTGTACATAATCGCTGTGTAATAATCAGTCGTGTAATTCGAGTTATTAAGAAATAAATTATTGAGTTTTACCCACGTCTATTTTATTCACCGATCAATGTAACAATATTATTTTTAAATTTTATGTTATTTATATTTATTACACTTTGTGAACTTTTTTTAAGTAATACCAATAAAGTTTCTATCTATCAAATTGAAAAATTAAAAAAGTAAAAACTCGAGAAATCGAGATATGGAAGTCAAAATCAAAAAATTAAAGAATCGAAAATCGGAAAAACTGAAAAATCGAAAATCGAGAAGTCGAGGCATTTCCTATTCGACAAATCGAGGACTAGAATAATAAAGAAATTGAAAAGTCAAAAAATCAAAAAATCGATTAATCGAGAAATCGAAAAATCAAAAATTTAGAAACCTCAAAAATCGAAACATTGAAAAATCCAAAAATTTAAGAATTGAAAAATGAAAAATCGAAACATTAATAAATCGAAAAACTGAAGAATCGAAAGATTGAAAAATCCCAAAACTAAAACATCGAAAAATTGAAAAATCAAAGAAAAAGTGAAGAATGAAAGTATTGAAAAATCCCAAAATTGAAAAAATCAAGTACCTGAAAAATCGCAAAATTGAAAAATCGAAAAATTTAAAAATGAAAAACCTGAAAAATTGGAGAATCGAAAAACTGAAAAGTCGAAAAATCTAGAAATCCAGAAGTTGAAACATTGAAAAGTCGAGAAATCGAGAAATAAGGAAATAGAAAAAATCGAAGTTAAAAAATAAAAAAATTGATTAATCGAAAAAACGAAAATTCGAATATTTAGAAACCTCAAAAACTGAAATAATTAAAAAAAGAAGAATTTAAAAAACGAATCATTTCAGAAATTGAAAAAGTAAAAATCGAAACATTGAAAAATCGCAAAAATGAAATATCGAATAATTCAAAAATCAAGAACCTGAAAAATCGAAAAGTTGAAAAGTGGTGAAACTGAGAAATCGAAAAATCGAAAATTTAGGAACGTCAAAAACTGAAATATTGAAAAATCGCAAAATTTAAAAATAAAAATAAAAAAATGAAGAATAGAAAAACTGAAAATTCGAAAAATCTAGAAATCCGGAAGTTGTAACATGGAAAGTCGACAAATCGAGAAATAAGAAAATAAAAAAATCGAAGTCGAAAAATGGAGAAATGGAAGTTGAAAAATCAGAAAATTGAAATAATTAAAAAAGAAAAATTGAATCGAAAAATTGAAAAAGCGAGAAATCGAAATACCAAAAAATCGAAAAATTTAAAAAACGAATAATTTGAAAAATCGAAAAAGTGAAAATCGAAACATTGAAAAATCCCAAAAATGAAATATTGAATAGTTCATACATCAAGAACCTGAAAAATTTAAAAATCGAAAAATGAGAAAATCAAAAAATCAAAAAGTTGAAAAGTGGAGTAATTGAGAAATCGAAAAACCGAAAATTTAGAAACGTCAAAAACTGCAATATTGAAAAACCGCAAAATCGAAAAATCGTAAAAATTAAATATAGGAGAAATTGAGAAATCGAAAAATTGAAAATTTAAAATTCAAAAACGAATAATCTGAAAAATTGAAAAATCGAAGAAAAATTGAAGAAATGAATAACTGAAAAATCAAAAAATTGAGAAATGGAAGTCGAGAAACGAGAAATGGGAAAATCAACATATTGAAAAGTCGGAAAATCAAAATAATTGAAGAAATTGTCCTTGAAAATGCCTTCTATTGACGGATTCAGAAATAAGAAAATTTTAGTTGAAGTGAATATTATTATTATATTTTATAATGTTAATTATGTTTATTACACTTATTGCATATAATATTATTCTGGACGTTTGTAAACTTTATTTTAGGAATAACAATAAAGCTTCTATGCATCAAATCGAAAAATTAAAGAATCGAAAATCTGAAAAACTGAAAAATCGAGAAGTCGAGAAATTGAAACATTTCCAATTCGACAAATAGAGGATTAGGAAAATCAAAAAATTGAAAAGACAAAAAATAAAAAAGGATTAGTCGATTAATCGAGAAATCCAAAATTTAGAAACCTCAAAATCTGAAACATTGAAAAATGGCAAAAATCGAAATATTGAAAAACTGAAGAATCGAAATATTGAAACATCTCAGAATTGAAATATCGAAAAATTGAAAAATCAAAAACCTGAAAAATCGAAAATTTGAAGAATTAAAAAGTCAAAAAATCGAAACATTGGACAATCAAAAAATCGAAAAGTGGAGAAATTGAGAAGCTGAAAATTTAGAAACTTCTGAAACTGAAATATTGAAAAACGGTAAAAATGAAATATCGGAAGATTGAGAAATCGAAAATTTGAAACATTTCAAAACTCAAAAATCGAAAAATTATTATTACGTTTTTGATTTTTTCCCCAAAAATCTCAATGTCTAGGATAACAACACGGATTCATAACCACAAGTTCAAGACTATATTATCTTTTTAACATTTAAATAAACTTTATTCGCCAAAATTGTAGGATGACCATATGCTAATCCCTATGTTTCGGGAGTTTTGAGTTTAACCAGAAGAATTATGTTGACCAGAAGATAAATTAATACGTTATGATAGATAAAATCATCCAACAATCGTAGTTTTAAAAATTTTGGTTATTTTTTAATAACATGAAGGATATCAAATTAATAAATTTAAGTCTGCACCTTCAAGCTAAGAATAAAAGCGTTTACCGAATTTTAAAACATCAATCTACTTTTGAGATATAAAGTTTCAACCGGGGAACTGCAAGTATTATTGAAAACGCTTCGTTTTAGTCCGACAAGTGTGAAAAAAGTGCACTAATTTGCATACAAAGAGCGTCTAGTGTCATAACCTATATAGAATTTTGTGGTGGATGGTTATATACAACAGGTTGAACGACAAGGGGTCAGTAAAATGGCGAGTTTCCTAGCTGAAAAATATGTCTACGTCATGGACGACTTGGGCGGTAAGTTGAACGGTTGAACCATTGAACATTTTTTCTAAAATATTGTTTTTAGATCCTCGTGTCAAAGACTGGATCAGCGTTTCCAGCCCCGCTCTCGCTTTAACCACAATCTTCATCTACCTCCTCTCGATCTACATCTTCTTGCCCGCCTACATGGAAAACCGGACGCCTTACAACCTCAAGACTTTCCTCTACTTCTACAACATCTTCCAAATCGTCTATTGTCTTTCACTCATCTACGGAATCGCAACTTCCGGTTTGACTTTATTTTGTCAACCCGTGGATTATTCCACTGACAAACAAGCAATGAGAACTCTAATCTGCCTCTACTACACTTACGTCCTCAAAGGCATCGAATTTATCGAAACCGTCGTCTTCATTCTTCGCAAAAAATACAACCAAGTTTCGCCGCTCCATGTGTACCATCACGTCTCGACTTTTGTTTTACTGTGGATCATGGTCAAGTTCGTGGGTGGTGGAATGGTCGCTTTTCAAATTGCAGTTAACAGTGTTGTTCACACCCTCATGTACTCTTACTACTTTTTGGCAAGTTTGGGGGAAGAGTGGCAAAAGAAACTGGAGAAATGGAAGCCCAGACTGACTGTTTGTCAGATGGTACAGTTTGCTGTACTGATTGTGCATTCGCTGCAGCTCCTGTACCCGGATTGTCATATGCCGACGGAGCTTCTGGTGATTTATCTTCCGGATGTGTTTGTGGTGTTCTACATGTTTTGGGAGTTTTATAGGAAGAACTATCATGACGAGAAGAAGGATTGAGTTTTTTTTTGTACGAATACCTGTATACCTAACAAAATTCTGATATGACGTCGCACATTTTTATTTCCAGTCATCATGACCTTGTTCGACGCCAAACTTGAATGAACATCCGATACGACTGGTTTTATTATTTCTTTTGTTACTATATTTATCGATGGCATAAGTTACAAAAAAAAACAAAAACTTTGGGATGGTCAGGTTTGCGGAAGATTAAATTGTTACGGTGTCTACTGCGATTAACAGTACATTTCACGGTTTGATGTACATTTATTACGTTGATTTTTTTTTACGTGACTTGCAAAAATTGCAGTGTAAACTATGAACTTATGTGGGTGATTTTTTTCAAATTAGAATACCTGAACAAAGCATTCCATTGTGTAAAATTAACTACTGCTATTGTTATTAGAGTGACAGGTACTATATGACCATGATAAATTATTAATCGGATTGCAGTGACGTTACTAGCTCGAAACATTTTTGGCGATGTTTGCGCAGGTGTGGCTCATTGTTGAAATTTTTATGTATTGTCAGTTAAAATTTTTTTTATGATATTTAAAACTCAATGACTTAATTCTGTCGCATGTAATTATGCAGGCGATCAAGAAAAAACGTCTTCAAGTTGGCCCTAGACGCTGGAAAGAACTAAATAATAATAATAATAATAATTTTATTTCCAGCAGACTACAAGTCTATAGTGGAACATAATACTAACAAACAATATAAATGAAAAAAACTCATTCTTATTCTAATTAACAATAAAATTGGCAATAGTAAAGAATAAAATGAAAATAAATAAGAGACATATATCAAAAATGTAGTAAATAACATACCATCTAAGATAAAAAGGGGTGGGTGGGCGGGGCTAGTACCTGCTAAGAAGAGAAAGATCCCGATCGCCGCGATTTATTCAGTCAATCGAGTTCACGAGAGTACAGTCAAGTTGCGCCAGAATTATTTTGTACATAATCGCTGTGTAATAATCAGTTTTGTAAATCGAGTTATTAAGAAATAATTGTTGAGTTTTACCCACGTCGATTTTATTCACCGATCAACGTAACAATATTATTTTTAAATTTTATAATGTTATTTACCTTTACTACACTTATTGCATATAACATTATTCTGGACATTTGTGAACTTTTTTTAGGTGGTAACAATAAAGCTTCTATTTATCAAATCGGAAAATTGAAAAGACAAAAACTCGAAAAATCGAAGATAGAAAAATAAAAAAAATTGAAAAGTCAAAAAATCAAAAAAATGGTTAATCGAGAAATCGAAAAATCAAAAATTGAAACATTGAAAAATTCAAAAACTTAAGAAGTGAAAAATGAACAATCGAGAAATCGAAACAATAATAAATTTAAAAACGAAAATACTGAAAAATTCCAAAATTGAAAAATCAAGTACCTGAAAAATTGAGAAATCGAAAAATCGAAAATTTAAACACGTCAAAAACTGAAATATTGAAAAATCGCAAAATTGAAAAATCGAAAAATTTAAAAATGAAAAACCTGAAAAATTAAAGAATCGAAAAACTGAAAAATCGAAAAATCTAGAAATTCAGAGTTGAAACATTGAAAATCGAAAAAGCGAAAATTCTAAAATTTAGAAGCCTCAAGGATTGAAATAATTAAATGACGAAAAATTGAAGAATCGAAATTCCAAAAAATTGAAAAATTTAAAAAGCGAATAATGTGAGAAATTGAAAAAGTTAAAATCAAAATACTGAAAAATCCCAAAAATGAAATACATCGAACATGAAAAATCGAAAAATTGAGGAATTAAAAAATCGAGAAATCGAAAATTTAGAAACGACAAAAACTGAAATATTGAAAAATCGCAAAATTTTAAAATGAAAAACCTGAAAAATTGAAGAATCGAAAAACTGAAAAGTCGAAAAATCTACAAATCCAGAAGTTGAAACATTGAAACGTCGACAAATCGAGAAATAAGAAAATAAAAAATCGAAGTCGAAAAATGGAGAAATCGAAGTTAAAAAATCAAAAAATTGATTAATCGAAAAAACGAAAATTCGAAAATTAAGAAGCCTCAAAAATTGAAATAATTAAAAAAAGAAAAATTTTATCGAAAAATTGAAAAATCGAGATATCGAAATACCAAAAAATTTGAAAAAGTAAAAAAAACGAATAATTTGAAAAATTGAAAAAGTAAAAATCGAAATATTGAAAAATCCCAGAAATGAAATACCTACATCAAATACTTCAAAAATCGAAAAATCGAAAATTTAGAAACGAAAAAAACTGAAATATTGAAAAATCGCAAAACTTTAAAATGAAAAACCTGAAAAATTGAAGAATCGAAAAACTGAAAAGTCGAAAAATCTAGAAAACCAGAAGTTGAAACATTGAAAAGTCGACAAATCGAGAAATAAGAAAATAAAAAAATCGAAGTCGAAAAATGGAGAAATCGAAGTTAAAAAATCAAAAAATTGATTAATCGAAAAAATGAAAATTTGAAAATTTAGAAGCCTCAAAGATTGAAATAATTAAATAATGAAAAATTGAAGAACCGAAAAATTGAAAAATCGAGAAATCGAAACATCAATAAATCTAAAAACTGAAGACATGAAATATTGAAAAATCCCGGAACTAATACATCGAAAAATTGAAAAATCAAAGAAAAAATGGAGAATAAAAATATTGAAAAATCCCAAAATTGAAAAACGTCAAAAACTGAAATATTGAAAAATTGCAAAATTGAACAATCGAAAAATTTAAAAATGAAAAACCTGAAAAATTAAAGAATCGAAAAACATTGAAAAGTCGAGAAATTGAGAAATAAGAAAATAAAAAAAATCGAAGTCGAAAAATGGAGAAACCGAAGTTAAAAAATCAAAAAATCGATTAATCGAAAGAGCGAAAATTTAGAAGCCTCAAAAATTGAAACAATTAAATTATGAAAAACTGTAGAATCGAAAAATTGAGAAATTGAAATACCAAAAAAATTGAAAAATTTAAAAAACGAATAATTTGAGAAATTGAAAAAGTAAAAATCGAAATACCGAAAAATCTCAAAAATGAAATACATAGAATAATTCAAAAATCAAGAACTTGAACAATCGAAAAATTGAGGAATTAAAAAATCGAAAAGTTGAAAAGTGGTGAAATTGAGAAATCAAAAATTCCAAAATTTAGGAACGACAAAAACTGAAATATTGAAAAATCACAAAATTTAAAAATGAACAACCTGAAAAATTGAAGAATCAAAAAACTTAAAATTCGAAAAATCTAGAAATCCAGAAGTAGAAACATTGAAAAGTCGACAAATCGAGAAATAAGCAAATAAAAAAATCGAAGTCGAAAAATGGAGAAATCGAAGTTAAAAATTCAAAAAATCGATTAATCGAAAAAGCGAAAATTCGAAAATTTAGAAGCCTCAAAAATTGAAATAATTAAATAATGAAAAATTGAAAAATTTTAAAATCGAATAATTTGAGAAATTGAAAAAGTAAAAATCGAAATATTGAAAAATCTCAAAAATGAAATTCATAGAATAATTCAAAAATCAAGAACCTGAAAAATCGAAAAATTGAGGAACTAAAAAATCGAAAAGTTGAAAAGTGGTGAAATTGAAAAATCAAAAAATTTAAAATTTAGAAACGACAAAAACTGAAATATTGAAAAATCGCAAAAATTTAAAAGTGAAAAACCTGAAAAATTGAAGAATCAAAAAACTGAAAAGTCGAAAAATCTAGAAATCCAGAAGTTGAAACATTGAAACGTCGAGAAATCGAGAAATAAGAAAATAAAAAAAATCGAACTCGAAAAATGGAGAAATCGAAGTTAAAAAATCAAAAAATCGATTAATCGAAAAAGCGAAAATTCGAAAATTTAGAAGCCTCAAACAATCAAATAATTAAATAATGAAAAATTGAAGCATCGAAAGATTGAGAAATCGAAATACCAAAAAATTGAAAAATTTAAAAAACCAATAATTTGAGAAATTGAAAAAGTAAAAATCTAAATATGTACTGAAAAATCCCAAAAATGAAATACATAGAATAATTAAAAAATCAAGAACCTGAAAAATCGAAAAATTGAGGAACTAAAAAATCTAAAAGTTGAAAAGTGGTGAAAATGAGAAATCAAAAAATCTAAAATTTAGAAACGACAAAAACTGAAATATTGAAAAATCGCAAAATTTAAAAATGAAAAACCTGAAAAATTGAAGAATCGAAAAACTTAAAAGTCGAAAAATCTAGAAATCCAGAAGTTGAAACACTGAAAAGTCGACAAATCGAGAAATAAGAAAATAAAAAAAAAATCAAAAAATTGGTTAATCGAAAAAGCGAAAACTCGAGAAATTTAGAAGCCTCAAAAATTGAAATAATTAAATAATGAAAAATTGAAAAATTTGAAAAACGAATAATTTGAGAAATTGAAAAAGTAAAAGTCGAAATACTGAAAAATCCCAAAAATGAAATACATAGAATAATTCAAAAATCAAGAACCTGAAAAATCGAAAAATTGAGGAACTAAAAAATCGAAAAGTTGAAAAGTGGTGAAATTGAGAAATCAAAAAATCGAAAATTTAGAAACGACAAAAACTGAAATATGTATTGAAAAATCGCAAAATTTAAAAATGAAAGACCTAAAAATTGAAGAATCGAAAAACCTAAAAGTCGAAAAATCTAGAAATCCAGAAGTTGAAACATTGAAAAGTCGACAAATCGAGAAATATTTAAGAAAACAAAAAATCGAAGTCGAAAAAATTGATTAATCGAAAAAACGAAAATTCGAAAATTTAGAAGCCTAAAAAATTGAAATAATTAAAAAAAGAAAACTTGAATCGAAAAATTGAAAAATCGAGAAATCGGAATACCAAAAAGTGAAAAATTTAAAAAACGAATAATTAACTAAAAATCGAAATATTGAAAAATCCCAAAAATGAAATATTGAATAATTCAAAAATCAAGAACTGAAAAATATAAAAATCGAAACATGAGAAAATCAAAAAATCGAAAAGTTGAAAAGTGGAGTATTTGAGAAATCGAAAAATCGAAAATTAAGAAACGTCAAAAATTGAAATATTGAAAAATCGCAAAATTGAAAAAACGTAAAAATTAAATATACGAGAAAATGAAAAATCGAAAAATTAAAAAATTTCCAAACTCAAAAATCGAAAACTTGAGTAATATAAAAACTGAAAATTTAAAATTCAAAGAACGAATAATCTGAAAAATTGAAAAATCGAAATACATATTGAAAAATTTCAAAACTAAATATGGAAAAACTGAAAAATTGAAGAAATGAAAAACTGAAAAATCAAAAAATTGAGAAATCGAAGTCGCGAAATCGAGAAATGGGAAAATCAATATATTGAGAAGTCGGAAAATCAAAAAATCAATTAATCGAGAAATTGAGAAATCGAATACATAATTGAAAATTTAGAAACGCCAAAAATTGAAGAAATCGTCCTTGAAAATGCATTCTATTGACGAACTCAGAAATAAGAAAATTTTAGTTAAAGTGAATATTATTATTATATTGTATAATGTTAATTATGTTTATTACACTAATTGCATATAATATTATTCTGGACATTTGTAAACTTTTTTTAAGAATAACAATAAAGCTTCTATGTATCAAATCGAAAAATTAGAGAATCGAAAATCTGAAAAACTAAAAAATCGAGAAGTCGAGAAATTGAATTAAACCATAGCCAATTAAACACGCTTTTGACAGAATTACCATTTACGATACACTATATCACAATTTTTACACTCTCGATGCACAAGATTTACTCCAATTGACAAAAAAAACTCAAACTTTTTTTTTAATTAAATGCTATTTCGAATTTGTTATACTTTGTTGGAAAACGTCATGATTTAAAAGAATTGAAACATTTTTATCGCACTATAAAAAAGTAAGTTTTTCCAAATTTTAAAATTGGTAATAATTTTGAATAAATTACAAATACGTAAACAGAAAGAAGCTTCTTTGAGAAAATTTTTATTTCGTTGAAAGTTGTATTAATCGGGCGAAAAAAGATGTATTTTTCATTCGTCATCAAACCTAGGGGCGGAGCTTATTTGCAAAATATATATTTTCCTACAAAAATGTACGATTATGCCATTTTTAACATGATTTCAGTTTCTTGTTGGGACAAAAAGATTGCGTGCTTTAAACAAAGGCAAAATATAGTCTGGATACGGCCCTGTTCGGCTGGGGGCAGTCGTTCAGGAAAGCTAGGCCTTCAGTAATTACATTATCACAGCATCCGTACTTTCTTAATTGATTAAGCAGAATACAGTGGTTTATTCTGTCAAACGCTTTAGTGAAGTCGGTATATATAAAATCAGCTTGTAAGTGTTTATCCATAGCCAACTAAGACCCGACTTTTGTTCAATGCGCGTTATTTCAAAGCGGCTATCACAAGTTTGTGAATTATTTGCCCGATTATGCAATGATTTTATTTATACGTGTATACATTTACATAGATTCTGCCACCTTTATTTGCACATCAAATAACTTCCGCGCACTTTTCTATTTGTTGTGCGTTTATTTCGTGATAAATCACGGCGACGCTGTTGAATAAAGTCGGGTCAATAAACTTTTTTTTTAGTTGCTATTTTCGTGTTCCAGTTCGAGAGCATTTTTCTAAAATTGTAGGTGCTAGATGCAAACAACTATTTATATAAAAATATATTTTAAAATAATTTGAATCTAACCGTCACGTCGCTCTGGCGCTTAATTGACCGAATAATGCTTGCAGGTGTAGCGAAGCTTCGGCAGCTGCCAAGTATTGACGTTTATGTTTTATAATTTATATGTATATTGTGTTCGAAGTTTCATAATTTTGGACCTTTTCCTAGCCAAATCTTGACGAAAACTTAGATATTAAACGAAACAACACGGTATCCTAGTTTACATAAACAAAATATGTTACTATAAGTGCTAAGTCATACTTTCCTGACTTTAACACACTTGGTATATGCTGCCGTAGCACTCAACTTCTAGTTCACGACAATCAGTGTTCAAAACGGTGGATGATTCAATCACACAACTTAACAAACTACAAACAGTAAAATACTTAAATAATTGCAGTGATCTTTTTGAAAAAACCAAAATATTGTCGATCTACAATTACCACTGAAGTAAAAAAATGTAAAATTTTGGGCAACATCGTCTATTAACCACGGAAATGCTACAGATTTCTTGTCGTTTATTTATTCCTGATTCTAAACATAGTGTAGGTGGTTTGATGGAGAGCAGCCGCCATGTTTGTTTAGTCTACAGTTGCATTTCTAACCTATTTTTCAAAAAAGAAAAAGATAAGTCGACGACGACCTGCTCGAATTTTTTAGAATGATAAAAACGAGATAACATTATCAAGTTTACTCCAACTATAGGAACACCACACCAAGGATAACCTTAGAAAAAAAAGTACTTACGATGAACTGAGGCGAGTTTTGCTATTCACGTGTCGATAAAATAAGTGGTTAAAGTGCCGATATCTTATCGGTCATCGATTAATTAAAGTGTGCTTATGATGAAAGGGCTCATAGAATTTTCCGCCAATAAAACAAAACAGGCTATAATCAACGCTTGGATGGGAGAATCAATAGTGCATACGATAAATGCAAGTGAGTCATGTCATGCAACTTATGATCCTTGGTGAGGGTTCAAGGTAATTGCAGGCAGCGCAGTGTTGTCTACTGAACGAATTGATAAATTATTTTACCGTCAAGTGCATCTATTCGGTAATAATAAATGATCAAGAGTCAAGACGATTAAAATACTTTCAGAATTTTATGTTCACCGTCGTTGTTTGTAAATGTTAGTACAGGCCTTTGCCAATTTGTTTCAGGCTGTAACATGTATTAAATTTAAGTGTCAATAAAAATGTTGATAATATCAAGTTTTTATATGGTAATAGGAATAACCTCAATGTTCATGAGGTTATCAACAGTTTAGTCACCGCAGGAACTTAAAACAGGTGTGCTTATTTATTTAGTTTTTGAGTGACTAATGGGGAATACATTCACAAGTTACTTAAAAACCCTCCCAAAATACAAAAGTGGGTAGAAAGTGCCTTTCTCCAAAAGACTGCAAAAATCAGAATATGTTAAAAACTACCGAGTAATAATATTATTACGGTTTTAAGGTTAATTAATTTTGGACGTCAATGTGGCATTTGTTAAAATATTGTCGCAAAAGTTCCACTTACAGACCAAAAAAACCTATTTTTTGGCTATTTAAGTTAAAAAATAACACTAAGTACTATTTTCACGCTGAATACAAGAATTGCAAATAAGATACGTAAACCAGCGTAAATAATTTCAATATTGTTTTTCAAACCGTTGCGGTGCACAACAAAGAGTGCCACAATGAATAAATACACTTTATTACCATTAATAATTTTCTCATATTTATTCAAGCTGTTAGATCGTTCGCTCTATTGCAAATAATACTATTTGTTGACTTTTTCGATTCAAATAATTGTTGGCGCACTAATAATGTCGTGGACCATAACAACACGGTTTTATTTGTTTCGTAAGAAAACAAGCAGAGTTGTGTACGTTCTACCGAATACAAACTGCGTCAATGCAGTTTTAAACGATAGTTTTTTGCTTTTTCTACAGCCATTTTTATAACATGTACACGTTTCATGACCGCTAGATTACGGAAAAATAGGTCCCCGTTTCCGTCTGTCTGTCTGTCCGTCTGTCGTCGGTTCGGATTTTTTTTAGACAGATAAATCTCCGTTTCAGTTCTGAGGATTTTTAATTTTGTCGATTCTTATTTTTTTTATTTTTGAATTTTTCGATAATTCAATTTGGGGACTTTTCAGTATTGAGATTCTTCAATTTAATAATAATAATAATACTAATTTATTAATGCATACCATGAACATATAATTTTTTTGTTATTCGACTTTACGATTTTTTACCTTTTTTAAATTTTTTGAATTTTTATGTTTCGATTTCTCGATTTTTTGACATCTCGGTTTTAGATTTTCCGCTTTGTCAATTTTTCGATTTTTAAAATGTTTGATTTCTCGATTTTTCAGTTTTTCAATTTTTCTATATTTCTCCTATTATCGAGATTGAATGTTTCGATTTTTTTATTGTTCAATTCTTGTCAATTATTCGATATTTTTTTTAATTTTAAATTTCTCAATTTTTTTTATTTTTCACTTTTCGATTTTGACAATTTCGATTTCTTGATCTCTTGACGTTTCGTTTCTCGATAGTTGTTTTTCAGTTTTTCGATTTTTCCACTTCTGGCTTTTCGATTTTCCAATTTTTCGATGTTCCTATTTTTCCATTTCCCGATTTTTTAGTTTTTCGATTCTTCTTTTCTATTTCTCGATTTTTAAATTTGAGTTTTTCAATTTTTCGATTTTTAAAATTTTATATTTTTCAGTTGTTCGATATTTCTGTTTTTCAATTTTTTGAATTTTTTACTTTTCAGTTGATTGATTTTTCAATTTTTCGATAATTTAAATTTAACATTTTCGATTTTACGATTTTTTACTTTTTCGATTTTTAAATTTTAAATTTTTCAATTTTTTGAATTTTTGTGTTTTGATTTTTCGATAACTCGGTTTCAGATTTTTTGGGTTTTCAATTTTTGGATTTTTAAAATTTTGGATTTTTCGATTTTTCAGTTTTTCGATTTTTCAATTTTTCTATTTCTCCATTTATCGAGATTGAAATGTTTCGAATTCTCAATTGTTCAATTCTTTTCAATTTTGAGTTTTTTTACATTTTAAATTTCTCAATTTTTCACAATTCGATTTTAAGCAATTTCGATTTCTCAATTTTTCGATGATTCGACTTTTCGATTTCTTGATCTCTTGATGTTTCGTTTCTCCATATTTCAGTTTTTCAATTTTTCGATATTTCCATTTTTCCACTTCTCAGATTTTCGATTTTCCAATTTTTCGATGCTCGATTTTTCAGTTATTTCGATTCTTCAATTTTTCGATTTTTTTAAATTTTGGATTTTTCAGTTTTTCGTTCAGTTGATTTATTTTCCATGTTTCGATATTATAATTTAACATTTTTCGATTTTACGTGTTTTTGAATCGTCATTTTAGTTAAAATTTAAATCGAAAAACCGAGTTCGTATTTTTAAAAATTTTCAAATTTTACATTTTAATTTTGGGGATTTTTCAATTTCTGGAATTTTCAATTTTTTGATATTTTCATTTTTAGATTTATTGATGTTTGTCCATTGCTCCAACTTTCAACTTTTCGGATATCGATTTATACGTTTTTCGATTTTTGGATTTCTAAAATTATTGATTTTTCGATTTCTAAAATGTTTTGATTTCTCAATTTTTCGATATTTGAATTTTTCAATTTTTCTTAAATTTTAGATTTTTTAGTTTTTCAGTTCTTTGTTCAGTTGATTTATTTTCCAATACTTCGACATTATAATTTTACATTTTTCGATTTTTGTGTTTTTGGTTCGATTTTTTAATGAAAATCAAAATTTTAAAAATCGAAAAACCTAGTTGTCAAGTTTTTGTATATTTAAAATTTTTCAAATTTTAGATTTTTACATTTTACTTTTGGGGATTTTCCAATTTCTGGAATTTTCAATTTTTTGATATTTTCATTTTTAGATTTTTTTGATATTTATCTTTCAACTTTTCGGATTTCGATTTATCCGTTTTTTAATTTTATTTACTATTCGATTTATAAAATTTTTTGATTACTCAATTTTTCAATATTTGAATTTTTTAATTTTATTTTAAATTTTAGATTTTTCATTTTTTGTTCTCCGTTTAGTTGATTTATTTTCCAAAGCTTCGATATTATAATTTCACATTTTTGGATTTTACGTGTTTTTAATTCAATTTTTTAAATTAAAATTTGAATTGTAATAATCGAAAAACTGAGGTGTCAAGTTTTTGTATTTTAACAATTTTTTAGATTTTTAGATTTTTACATTTTAATTTTAAGGATTTTTCAATTTCTGGATTTTCAATTTTTTGATATTTCAATTTTTCCATTTTTTAAATTTTATATTTTTCAGTTGTTCGATATTTCCGTTTTTCAATTTTTTGAATTTTTGACTTTTCAGTTGATTGATTTTTCAATTTTTCGATATTTGAAATTTAACATTTTCGATTTTACGATTTTTTTACTTTTTCGATTTTTAAATTTTAAATTTTTTCAATTTTTGTGTTTCGATTTTGAAAATTTTTGATTTTTCGATATTTCAGTTTTTCAGTTTTTCGATTTTTCAATTTTTCTATTTTTCGATTTATCGAGATTGAAATGTTTCGACTTCTGGATTGTTCAATTCGTTTCAATTTTGAGTTTTTTTAAATTTTAAATTTCTCAATTTTTCGATTCTTCCACTTTTCGGATTTTCTTTTTTCCAATTCTTCGATGTTTCTTTCGACTTTTCAATTTCTCGACTTTTCAGTTATTTCTCTTCTTAAATTTTTCGATTTTTTTAAATTTTGGATTTTAGATTTCTTTGTTTTTAGATTTTTCGACTTTTCAGCTTTTCGATATCTGAATTTTTCAATTTTTTAAATTTTAGATTTTTCAGTTTTTCAGTTCTTCGTTCAGTTGATTTATTTTCCATGTTTCGATATTATAAAAGTAACATTTTTCGATTTTACGTGTTTTTGAATCGTCTTTTTAGTTAAAATTTAAATCGAAAAACCGAGTTGTCAAGTTTTCGTATTTTTAAAAATTTTCAAATTTTACATTTTTACATTTTAATTTTGGGAATTTTCCAATTTCTGGAATTTTCAATTTTTTGATATTTTCATTTTTAGATTTTTTTGATGTTTCGATTGCTCGATCTTTCGACTTTTCGGATTTTGATTTATCCGTTTTTCAATATCGATTTGCAAAATTATTGATTTTTCGATTTCTCAATTTTTCGATATTTGAATTTTTCAATTTTTTTAAAATTTTACATTTTTGAGTTTTTCGATTATTCGTTTAGTTGATTTATTTTCCAATGTTTCGATATTA
Organism: Zophobas morio; assembly: GCF_036711695.1. Taxonomy (NCBI): domain Eukaryota; kingdom Metazoa; phylum Arthropoda; class Insecta; order Coleoptera; family Tenebrionidae; genus Zophobas; species Zophobas morio. The sequence continues at coordinate 3,260,584 of NW_026972112.1, forward strand.
TAATTTAACATTTTTCGATTTTACTTGTTTTAATTCGATTTTTTTAATTAAATTAAAATTTTAAAATTACGAAAACCGAGTTGCCAAGGTTTTGTACTTTTAAAAATTTTCCAATTTTAGATTTTTACATTTTAATTTGGGGGCTTTTCAATTTCGGGAATTTTCATTTTTTTTGACATTTTAATTTTTCAATTTTTAGATGTTTCGATTGCTCGATCTTTCAACTTTTCGAATTTCGATTTATACCATACGTTTTTCAATATTCCGATTTCTAAAATTACTAATTTTTCGATTTCTCAATTTTTCGATATGTAAATTTTTATTTATTTTTTAATTTTAGATTTTTCAGTTTTTCAGTTCGTTCAGTTGATTAATTTTCCAATGTTTCGATATTATAAAAGTAACATTTTTTGATTTTACGTGTTTTTGATTCGATTTTCTAGTTAAAATTTAAATTTTAAAGCTCCTAAAACCGAGTAGTCAAGTTTTTGTATTTTTAAAATTTTTCAAATTCAGATTTTTACATTTTAATTTTGAAGATTTTTCAATTTCTGGAATTTTCAATTTTTTGATATTTTAATTTCTTGATTTGTTGATGTTTCGATTGCTCGATCTTTTCGGATTTCGATTTATCCGTTTTTCAATTTTTCGATTTCTAAAATTATTGACTTTTCGAATTCTAAAATTTTTTGTTACCCAATTTTTCAATATCTGAATTTTTCAATTTTATTTTCAATTTTAGATTTTTCATTTTTTCAGTTCTTCGTTCAGTAGATTTATTTTCCAAAGCTTCGATATTATAATTTCACATTTTTGGATTTAACGTGTTTTTATTCGATTTTCTAAATTAAAATTTGAATTGTAATAATCGAAAAACTGAGTTGTAAAGTTTTTGTATTTTAACAATTTTTTAGATTTTAGATTTTTACATTTTAATTTTTCGATTTATCCGTTTATCAATTTTTCGATTTCGAAAATTTTTTGATTTATGAATTTTTCCATATTTGAATTTTCATATATTTTTTTAATTTTAGATTTTTCAGTTTTTCAATTCTTCGTTTAGTTGATTTAATTCGCAATTTTTCGATATGTAATTTCGCATTTTTCGAATTTTGGTATTTTTGATTCGATTTTGTAAATTAAAATTCAGATATTAAAAGTTGAAAAACCAAGTTGTCAAGTTTTTGTGTGTTAAAAATTTTTCAAAATTTCAATTTTTTGATATTTTAATTTTTCGATTGCTCGATCTTTCAAGTTTTCGGATTTCAATTTATCCATTTTTCAATTTTTCGATTTCGAAAGCTTTTGATTTCTCAATTTTTCGATATTTCAGTTTTTCAGTTCTTCGTTTACTTGATTTATTTTCCAATGTTAGAATTTAACACTTTTCGATTTTATGAGTTTTTGATTCGATTTTTTTTTTAATTTAAATTTTAAAAATCGAAAAACCGAGTTGTCAAGTTTTTGTATTTTTTTAATTTTTCAAATTTTATATTTTTAATATCCTAATTTTTCGATTTTTTGATGTTTCGATTACTCGATCTTTAAACTTTTCGGATTTCGATTTATCCGTTTTTTCTCCATTTGTAAAATTTTTTGATTTCTCAATTTCTTGATTGATCGATATTTCTGTTTTAAATATATTTATTTATTGATTGGTTAGGCTGTAGGTACTCAAGGGTAAGAAAACTTCTGTCAAAATAACCTTCGACCAATTTTTTAGTCAAGGCAAATTCTAAGGAAAGTTCTACGAAGCAATGAAAGAGTTTCCTGAGATTTATTTAAAGGCGAAAATATATGTATAGAGAAACAGTGACTTCTATAAAAATCAATCATAAATTAATTATTGTGGAAATTTCATATAGAAGGCTAAATCGACCGTATCCGAAACTGATAGAAGTTAGTTGCTATGGAGCATTGATCAATAATAGCAATATAATATACACCGAGTGGGAGAAAACAATTAAGGTTAATAATTTATGAAACCGTTTAACTGTCATTTAACGACTACCATTTTCTGTAAACATTATGTAAATTTAACTATACTTATAAACCAAAGGATTTGTTAAAAATTCCATTTTATTGTGCACATTTTACACATAAGCACATGTACGGTGTGCAATATAAAATGGCGGAATGTGTTCTCAGCTCAAGAACGCAGACAAAAATAGGTATAGATACTGTCTGAAAGTTGCAAACAATAAACCGGACACTGGTTACTTTGGAAACTTGCAAGTAGTTGTACTGGAATGTTGATACTTTGTTTTTAAAAACATAAAACAAATTACTACTGCTAACTGCTAAGTAATTACGTTGTTGTTGTTTTTAAAGTATTTTGAACTTTCGCCCAACTTATCACACACGATCAAGATCTTCCGATATTTTAAGATATGCGCCACAGTGTCTAATTTCGCGTTGTATCAACAAATCTAACAAATCACATACAGGGGCCCTAGCTGGGTCCGACACATCTACAGAGACCCTATTCTTACACGACAACAATACGTCAACAATTAGAAAACAAACGACCACAGCCGCCTTTAAACCTCTGCTTCAATTACCCCTTCCGCTTTAATCGTAGTTAATCTCAATTCTCGATCCTCGAAGCGGAATCAAACCCAAAACTACCCTTGACCCTCGACCCCGGCCCGCCACCGCTCAACCCCCAGATCCGAAATCCAATTATTCCGGCACTGACGCATCCGTTGGCGTTTTAACGAGAGCTGCTTTTATTAACAGGTCCGAGCGCCAATTCCCAATTCTGTAATTGGCTTAATTGCCAGTTACACCCACCGAATTGTTTACAAACTATGGTTGATCGAATGGCATCGAGCGGCTTTTCGTGGTTATGTTATCGTAAGTGACAGGTGGGGTTTACTCACTGTGTAGTAGGTCAAGAGGCCCGAGTTGTCATCCAAGACGAACCACCGGTACTGCCAGCCCTTCATCACGTTGGTCCACTTGCTCAAGGAGCCCTCCATCACGACCATTTTACGATTTTTTAAGTTACACCTCTAAACTACTCACATCAAGCCGTTTGGTTACGAATTTGACGTTTGTGGCATTCCATGTCCCTAGGACTGACCGGTTGGCAGCGCGCAGGCGCTGCGCTGTTTTGTTGGTTGCATAAGTCGCTACTGTTTAAATACGAAATTTTTAAACTAGTTATACTTAATACCTAAAAATAAATAGATGAAAAATAATTTAGAATTTTTATAAATATTGTTACCCATGTCAAGCTAAATTTGTTTAACTTTTACTGAAGTTATTAGTTCTGAATTTCAAAAAGATACCTAGACTTTCAAGTTATGGGGACTCGCTAGACGAGGTATAACATTTTTTTGGTTTTTTGTATGAAAAAATGATGTTAATATAGATGTGTCATACATCAAACTGCAGCTTTTTTCATATTCTAGAGCGCAGAGACCAGTTCAATCATCTAAAAAAATATGGCTGAGAAATATCGTAAAAAAAGCACCATTGTATGTTTTCTTTTCTAGTTTTTTGTGTCATAACCATCACTGAATCGCTTGAAAATTCGTACATGGATAAAACATCACTTTTTACAGTGCGCAGAGTCATTAAATGTTTGTTAGTGGTACAATTTGTTTAAATAATAATGTGTTTATTAAAATCAAAATATACCACAAATTAATGCAAAATACGTCGAATAACTTTAACAGGAATATCAGAGGAAAATTAATGATCTATTGGTTTGCAGAGTTTTTAACAAAAACTAACAATTATTGAAAAAAATGGGTATCAATTCGACAGAATTTGAGCAGTTAGTTCAGTACTTTGCCGATAGGAGCGCCACTAAAATTTACGGAAGCGACTTTCCAGGTAAAACCCTTATCGCCTGCTCTACCATAAGCTGATTGTTAGAGTTCTCGGCTGATTTTTCTAATTTATGGAAAGGAACTCAGTTTTATAACAAGCCGCCAGGACCGGGCGTAGTAATATATTGTTAAGGAAATTAACTTTTACGCAATGAGGTACTATCATAAAACCGAATTAAAACTGGGGAACTATAATATTTTTACTCCACTCAGGATCCTAATTTCAATACACATGACTACTAAAAATTCATTGTAATATTATTGTTAATATATATTTTGCTTTGTTAATTAGTAAAACTAATAAACATATTTATAATAATAATAAAAAATATATAAAATACAGCTTTTGTTTAAGACGTATAAGTAGCTAAGTGTATCTACTACTTATCCCAGAAAGGAGGTGTTTTAAAAAAGCCCTACGCCCAATAACTTCCCCCTTCATTGTTTACTCGAAAAAAGTGCTCGTATGTTTTCATTTGCCAAGAGATCATTTTCAAAATATATTTATAATAAAAATGTGCAAGTCTTGGTGATGAAAAATGTACTCCTAATAAATTATTAAAGTACATAAAAAAATAGAAACAAATTTTATTTATTTTAAAAAAATCTCTCGCAAAGGTAGGTTCCTCTTTCTTCTTGAATTAATTATTTCGGGCAATAATGCCCCAAAGTAAAATCTGCCAAGTTTATCTGCCATCTTTTTACATATATTTCTTCGTCTTTATAAACTTTTTCTATATTTATTCCTTTGGGTGTCCATACAACAAAATAAACTTGTGAAATACCCGTAACAAGCATTTGTCCCTGGACTTGAAAGTAGTAATCATGATTTTTTTTAGTTTCAATTCTCTATCTGTCAATGTACAAAATTTGATTATTTTTTTTCTAACCGCTTCTTCGGGAGACAAATCTTGCGATTTTGAAGGGCATTTAATTTCGACTAATGCACTCCTATCCTCTAGAACCCTGTCTGGACTAGCAGCCAAGTAAGGAAACTGTTTTGAAATAAACAAGACACACCGTTCAGTTTTTATATTTTTATTTATTTAAAAACACTTGACAGCTTTTTCTTCACTTTGCTGTCCATAGTGTGTAAGACTATTACCTCTAAATGTACTGTACAACAGAGACTCCACAGTTTTAGCTATTGCTGTAGTCGGTCTAAGTTTGTAAATACGTTCAAAATTTGAAGCCGTAATCCTAATTTCTCTTTCTTTTGCCCAAATGTGCCTGTTGCCTAGTGTTTATTTCAATTTGGTCTAAATTCAAAGATAATTTTCTCAAAAAAACCTCTTTGGCTGTCACAAATGTTTCTACATCCATGACAGGATTTTCTAAAAAATATTTAAACCATAATCGCAGTCGGGACCAGCATACGTAAATTTTTTTACGAAATATTTTTTTACGAATACTTTGTCTAAGACGAGCTTGTTTTATAGACGAACAATATTTTTTTGTTATTAAACCAGGACCGTTTTAATCACAATATATTTACTTATCCCCTCTAAAAAATTGATGACGTCACCTCAAAATTTTGCTGAATAAATCCTATCTAAATTGTATAAAATATATTTCTTGTGATTTATCATTCCGTTCATGTTTTTTGGATTTGCATATACAGGGACACCCAAAAAATTAATGAATGCGTAAATTTATTTTATTGATTTAATCAGGAACTACAGAACCCAATTCTTTGAAATCTTGCAAATGTTTTAAGGTTATAAAGAGCATAATAAATTTTTAGTCAAAAAATATATTTGCTTATCACCTCCAAAAAATTGATGACGTCAGCTCAAAAGTTTGCCGCATAATCCTATTTAAAATTTACAAAGTATGATGAGTCTCTTCTTGTAATTCATCATTCCATTCATATTTTTTGGATTCGGATATACAGGGTGACTCAAAAAATTTAATGAATGCGCAAATTTATTTTATTGATTTAATCAGGAACTACAAAACCGAATGCTTTGAAATCTAATGTGAAAAAAAAACATAATAGGCATGCAGTCGTTCAATTTTTTTTTATTTTCCCATTTTTCCATTTCTCAATTTTTCAATGTTTCAGTTTGGGATTTTTTCACTGTTTCGATTCTTTAATTTTTTGGAATTTTGCAATATTTCGTTTGTTCAATTTTTCAAATTATTGATATTGTGTTTTCTCGGTTTTTAAATTTTTCGATATTTTAATTTTTCAGTTTTTAAAGTTTTAGGTTTTTAGATTTCTCACTATCTCGACTTTTCGATTTTTCAGTTCCATGATTTTTCAATTTGTCGAATTTTTAAATTTTAGATTTTTTGTTCTCGATCATTCAATTTTCTGAGTTTTCAGGCTTAGATTTTTTTTGTTGTTCAATTCTGGGATTTTTAGAATCTTTGTTTTTTAAATTTTCCTATTTATCAACTTACTGGGATTTCAATGTTTTGATTTTTTGATTGTTCAATTTCTCGATTTTTTGAATTTTTAGTTTTTGATACGATTTTTTTTCAAAAATTTTCAGTTTTTCATTTTATTTACTTTACGATATTTCAGTTTTACGATTTTTAATTTTTTTTATTTTTCAGTTTTCAATTTTTGACGTTTCTAAATTTTTCGATTTTTCAATTTTTCGATTATCTGATTTTTTGATTTTCCCATTTCTCTATTTCTTGATTTTTCAATTCTTTCTTCAACTGTGATTTTTCAATTTTTCGTTTTCTGGATTTTTCAATGTTTCACTTTTGGATTTTTTCACTTTTCCGCTTCTTCAATTTTCTTTCCATTTTTCAGTTTTTCAAGATTTCAGTTTCGAATTTTTTCACTTTTTCGATTTTTCAATTTTCCTTCCATTTTTCAGTTTTTCAGTATTTCAGTTCTGAGATTTTGCAATGTTTCGGTTCTTCAATTTTTCCATTTTTTGATGTTTCGGTTTCTCGGTTTTTCAATTTTTCGATAGGTATTTTAATTTTTCAATTTTTAAGTTCTAGATTTTTTTGTTTTCCTTGATGTTTTGATTTCGCGATTATTCGATTTTTCAAGTTCTCGGTTTCGATTTTTTGGTTTTCCAATTCTTCGATTTTTAAATTGTTTAATTTTTAGATTGTTCAATTTCTCCATTTTTAGATGTTTCAATTTTTCAATTTTGGTGTAATTTGAAAACGGTATTAATAATACATTTACGCGAATAAACTAATAGACGGGCTTGATAATATATAAGTTTGAATAATATAATAATTATCTCGAATATTAAAATTAATATGTCAAAAGAATATGAGAAATGATTATTCTGTGCTGAAGGTATGTTGTGGGCCGCCTGTCATAAATTATCTTTATTCTGCATTATCGGCTTACAATGCTTTTATGACCCACTTCCGGTAGTCGTCTATCCCAGCGCGTCAGGTAGATTTAAAGAAGAATTGCTGGTTGCGTTTAAGGCAACAAATGGCGCCCAATTCAAACTTGTCTCTCGTCTAGCGTTCCCCCTTATTGACAAATATTTATGCTCAGAAAGCAAAATTAATTAACGAAAATTATCAGTCTAATAAAAATCCGTAGACAGACAGACAGACAGATAAACGGAAACGGAAGACCTATTTTTTCCTACTCTAGTAGTAGTAGTAGCAGTCATGAAAGGTCGAGAAAGTTACACAGCCACAAAATATAAGTAACAGTTTATTCACAAACCTACAAACTACTCATATAAAACACATTACCCCTTCCGTTCCCCCCACCCTAATAATACTTCCCGTGCCCCTTGGCACTCGACGCCACGGCATTAGCAGCTTCATCGGCATTCGCTTGTGCAACCTTCGCAGCGGTAGCGGCTTTTTCCGCGGCGCTTTCAGTCTCTTCCAAATCGGCAATAGCCGCTTCCAACTTGGCGGTCAATTCCGCAATTTGGCTCTTGGCTCCAGATACCATGGCTTGCTGGGAAGCCGCTGCGCCGGCAGCGCCCGCTGCGGCTTGCGAGGCGTGCGCAGCGGTGGCCTGCGCAGCCGCTAAGGCGGCACTCAGGGTGTTCACGTGCTGCTGCGCCTGTTGACTGGCCTGCTGCGCAGCGTTGGCGGCTTGCTGGGCGGAGTTGTCTTGGGCGATTTCGGCCTGGAGCTGCTGCTGGGCGGCTTGGATTTGGTAGTGGAGGTCTTGGACCAGAACTTGCTTGCCCACGACGGCGGCTTGGGCGGCGGAGGCGGCGTTTTTAGCGGCCTGAGCTAAAGAGCTTTTGACGCCGTGAGCCGCTTGGTTTCCGGCGGTGTTCTGGTTTTGGGCGGCGCTGTTGGCTTGCTGGGCGGAGGTGTGGGCCAGGCTGGTGAGCTCGGCGGAGGAGGCGTAGCTGTGGGGGGCATGGTGGGAGTGGTGGGTGGAGGCGGGGGCGGAGTCGTCGTGAGAGGGGTAGGCAGAGGCGACAATCACTAGAAAAATACAAAATACACAAAATAGGACTGATAAATGTAGCCATTTTTGTACTTACGACTACAGGCGATGGTGAAGAAGAGCAACATTGTTGTTAATCTGGAAATCAAAATAGAAATTATTAGGTGTGGTTGAAAAATATTTTCGAAATTTGTACTCACTGTTTGGCTTCGGAGCTGTTCGCTTGGTTGAGGTCAGGTCGACACTGTCCACACTCCAAGAACTACGATTATTTATACCAAAGTTGCTAAACGTTCAAGAGTGCAAAAACTGAACAGTTATTTACCATGTTCTTATTACCGGCAATTCTTGGAAATTTTGTATGATAGGAGCGCGTACTTTCATCTTTTTGTCTCACTAAATGATTAATTGTTTTGATTTTATGGTGTCTTACGTTTCGAAATTATCACGTTTGCTAAAAACACATACCTGCATGTGGCACTAATATCTTATTAGCCAATTTCTTTAAATCGTGCTCACTGCACAATTTTGCGCTTTTTAATTGTGTTTTTGAGAACTTTCTCCGGGTTATTGTTGTGAGGCACTGCGGTGCTCCAGATAGACAGTAAAGACAATGACCTTTTCGAAATTTAGACTCTGACAATTTTTGAAATTGGATTTTGTGCCAACTTTCGAAATATTTAAGTTAAACTGAGTTTTTATGTTAAAAGTTGTAACGTATAAAACGCAGTTGAACATTTGTTGTGATGAAAAAAACTTTTTTAATTATCATGATTTTTTTAGGTTTAATTAATTACTGATTTTATGAATTTTTTTACGAGAAAATTTACATTTCTTAGTAAGACAAAAATTTGCAAAATTTATAGGATTCTTAGTTGATTGTGTGTATATATATTTATATTTTTTTTATTTTCAGTTACCAAATAATTGTAAAATATTCCTCGGTTTTTAATTTTTCAATTCCTTGATTTTCAATTTTTTGACTTCTAGTTTTTAGATTTTAATTTTTTGTCTCTTAATTTTTTGACTTTTAGTTTCTCGATTTTTAATTTTTAGATTTTCCAATTTTCTTTATCCCTATTTTTCATTTTTCAGTTTCTCGATTTTAATTTTTAGATTTTCTAAATAACAATAATTTATTTACGGAAAGTGTTGATTCCGTAAATCTAACCAAACAAATTAATAATTCACTGAAAATAGTGAAAATAAAAGTTAATTGAATTAACTGTTCGATTTTAATTTCGCAATTTTTCGTTTTCACGATTTTTATGTTCACCTTATTGTTGTCTATTTTAATTTTTCATTTTTTAGTGTTACGTTTTTTAATCTTTCAAGTGGTAGTTTTTTCAATTTACGACGTTGCAATTTTTCAATTTTTCAATTATTCAATCTTTTGATTCTTCAGTTTTTCAATTTTTTGATTTTTGTTTCACGATTTAATATTTTTCGATTTTTCAATTTTTAAATGTCTTAATTTTTCGTTGTTTTTAATTTCGCGATTTTTCCTCTCCCAATTTTTAATTTTTATGTTATTCAGTTTTTCTATTTTCAATTTCTCGAATTCTTAATGTTTTCGATGTTTCAATTTTTCGTTTTTTCGATTTTTTTCGATTTTTAAAGTATTTTTTAATTTTTCAATTAGTACTAGTTTTAATCTTTGGGTTTTCAACTTCTTAATTTTGCGATGTTCAATTTCTCGAATTCCACTGCTTAAACTTTTTGATGTTTCATTGTCACAATTTTTCGGTTTCCAATTTTTCAATTATTTATCGATTTTTGAATTATTTTTCACTTTTACTTTCCCGAATCAAAATTTTTCGATTTTCAATTTTGAAATATTTTAATTTTTCGTTGTTATCGATTTTGAGATTTTTCATGTCCCATTTTTAATTTTCGATTTTATGTTTTTCATTTTTTGAGTTTTTATTTAATTTATTTTTTACTTTTTCAACATTGATTTTGATTTTTTTTGTATTTTTATTCGTACTTTTATCGATTTTTAATTGGTCACTTCGGAATTTTTGGAATTCTCAGTATCAAATTTTGGAATTTTTCAATTTTTCGTTTTTTATTTTTTCGATTTTTCATTTTCCCTATTTTTAATTTGTTGATTTGCGATTTTCCGAGTTTTTAAGTGTAAATTTTCACTTTTTCAACTTTGGATTTTTTCAGTTTTTCGATTTTCACTGTCAAGGTATTTTAACTTTTCATTTTTCGATTTTCAATTATTTATCGATTTTTGAATAATTTTTTTCACATTTACTTTCCCGAATTAAAATTTTTCGATTTTCAATTTTGAAATATTTTAATGTTTCGTTGTTATCGATTTTGAGATTTTTCATGTACAGATTTTAATTTTCGATTTTATATTTTTCATTTTTTGAGTTTTTAATTTATTTTTCACTTTTACAATATTGATTTTGATTTTTTTTTGTATTTGTATTGGTACTTTTCTCGATTTTTAATTGGTCAATTCGGAATTTTTCGAATTCTCAGTATCAAATTTTAGAATTTTTCAATTTTTCGTTTATTTTCTCGATTTTTCATTTTCCCAATTTTTAGTTTTTTGATTTGCGGTTTTTCGAGTTTTTAAGTGTAAATTTTTCACTTTTTCAACTTTGGTTTTTTTCAATTTTTCTATTTTAATTGTCAAGGTATTTTAACTTTTCATTTTTTCGATTTTTCAGTATCTCGATTTTTAATTATTCAATTTTTCAACAGTTTTTCAATTCGAAATTTGTCGAATTCTTAATACTTATTAAATTATTCGAGTCTTCAATTTTGGATTTTTTTAATTTTTCGATTTGCAATTTTTGGAATTTCAGATTATTTTTGGTCATTCTCGGTAATTTTCACTTTCTCCACTTTCAAATTTTTCGATTTTTACTTTTTGGGTTTTCTTCTATATTACAATTTTTACTGGTTTTTGGTTTTCGTAATCTCACCTTTCGCTATTTGAGTTTCTAATTTTCAATTATTCAGTTTTTCTTTTCATCAGTTTTTCAGTTCGGAATTTTTGAAATTTTTAGTATCAAATTTTGTAGTTTCGGAATTTTTCAGATTTTCGTGTCTCCAATTTTTCAGTTTTTAGTTATTACTCCTATAGTTTTTTGTTTCCCGTTATTTTAGTTTCTCTATTTTCAGTTTTTTGATTGTGCAATTTTTCGATTTTTATGTTCTCGATTAATATTTTTCAATTTTTCATTTTTAAATATTTTAATTTTTCGTTGTTTTCAATTTTGCTATTTTACTTCTCCCAAGTTTTAGATTTTAAGTTTTTCAGTTTTTCTATTTTCCATTTCTCGAATATTTTTGATTTTTCAATTTCTCATTTTTCGATTTTTTCCGATTTTTCAACTACTCGATTTTTCAATTAATATAGTTTTCATTTTTTTTGGTTTTTCAATTTCTCAATTTTTCGATGTTCAATTTCTCAAATTTCACTACTTAAACTCTTCGATGTTTCATTGTTACAATTTTTCGATTTCCAATTTTTCAATTATTGACCGATTTTTGAATTATTTTTCCACATTTACTTTCCCGAATTAATATTTTTCGATTTTCAATTTTGAAATATTTTAATTTTTCGTTGTTATCGATTTTGAGATTTTTCGTGTCCCATTTTTAATTTTCGATTTTATATTTTTCATTTTTTGAGTTTTTATTTAATTTATTTTTTACTTTTTCAACATTGATTTTGATTTTTTTTGTATTTTTATTCGTACCTTTCTCGATTTTTAATTGGTCAATTCGGAATTTTTCGAATTCTCAGTATCAAATTTTGGAATTTTTCAATTTTTCCTTTATTTTCTCGATTTTTCATTTTCCCAATTTTTAATTTTTTGATTTGCGGTTTTTCGAGTTTTTAAGTGTAAATTTTCACTTTTTCAACTTTGGTTTTTTTCAATTTTTCGATTTTTACTGTCAAGGTATTTTAACTTTTCATTTTTTCGATTTTTCAGTATCCCGATTTTTAATTATTCAATTTTTTAACAGGTTTTCAATTCGGAATTTGTCGAATTCTTAATATTAAATTATTCGAGTCTTCAATTTTGGACTTTTAAATTTTTTTCGATTTGCAATTTTTGGAATTTCAGATTATTTTTGGTCATTCTCGGTATTTTTCACTTTCTCCACTTTCAAATTTTTCGATTTTTACTTTCTGGGTTTTCTTCTATATTACAATTCTTACTGGCTTTTGTTTTTCGTATATTTACTTTTGAGTTTCTAATTTTTAATTATTCAATTTTTCTTTTCATCAGTTTTTCAGTTTGGACTTTTTGAAATTTTCAGTATCAAATTTTGTAATTTCGGAATTTTTCAGTTTTTCGTGTCTCCAATTTTTCAGTTTTTAGTTATTACTCCTATAATTTTTCGTTTCCCGATATTTTAGTTTATCTATTTTCAGTTTTTGGATTGTGCAATTTTTCGATTTTTATTTTCTCGATTAATATTTTTTAATTTTTCAATTTTAAATATTTTAATTTTTCGTTTTTTGCTATTTTACTTCTCCCAAGTTTTAGATTTTAAGTTTTTCAGTTTTTCTAATTTCCATTTCTCGAATATTTTTGATTTTTCAATTTTTCATTTTTCGATTTTTTCCGATGTTTGAACTACTTCTCGATTTTTCAGTTAATATTCATTTTTTTTGGTTTTTCAATTTCTCAATTTTTCGATGTTCAATTTCTCAAATTTCACTACTTAAACTCTTCGATGTTTCTTTGTTACAATTTTTTAATTTCCAGTTATTCAATTTATCGATTTTCCGATTTTTGATTTAAGTATTTTTGTACTTTTACTTTCCCGAATTCAAATTTTTCGATTTTTAGTTTTTAAATATTTTAATTTTTCGGTGTTTTCCATTTTGAGATTTTTCGCCTAACAATCTGAATTTCCAATTTTTCAATTTATCGATTTTTTGATTTTCGAATTATTTTTCTACTTTTCAGTTTTTAAATATTTTAATATTTCGTTATTTCCAATTTTGAGATTTTTTGTCTTGCAATTTTAATTTTCGATTTTTCAATTTTTGTTCCTCAATTTTACGTTTTTGCAATTATTTGTTGTTTAACTAATCTAATAATTAAAGATTTTTACATTTTTCAATTTTTCGCTTTTATATTTCTCATTTTTTGTTTTTAATTTAAATTTTTTAATTTTTTCTACTTCGATTTTGGCTTTTTTATGTTTTTTTTGTTCGTACTTTTATGAGATTTTCAGTTCGAAATTTTTGAAATTTTCAGTATCACATTTTTTAATTTCGGAATTTTTCAGTTTTTCGTGCCTCCGATTTTTCAGGTTTTAGTTATTATAATTTTTCGTTTTCCAATGTTTTATTTTCTCTATTTTTAGTTTTTTGATCGTGTAATTTTTCGATTTTACTTCTCTCAATTTTTAGTTTTTCAGTTTTTCTATTTTCCATTTCTCGAATTCTTAATCTTTTTGATGTTTCAATTTTTCATTTTTTCGATTTTTTCCTATTCTTGAACTATTTCTCGATCTTTCAATTACTGTATAGTTTTAATTTTTTGGTTTTTCAAATTCTCAATTTTTCCATGTTCAATTTCTCGAATTTCACTCTTCGATCTTTCATTGTTACAATTTTCCTATTTCCAAATTTTCAATTTATCGATTTTTCGATTTTTGAATTAAGTATTATTGTAGTTTTACTTTCACGAATTCAAATTTTTCGATTTTAAGTTTTTAAATATTTTAATTTTCGTTGTTTTTCGTTTTAAGATTTTCCGTCTCTCAATCTTAATTTCCAATTTTTTAATTTATCTTCAATTTTACGTTTTTGTAGTTTTTTCTTGTTTATCTAATCCAATAATTAAAGATGTTTCCATTGGCCAATTTTTCGATTTTATATTTTTGATTTTTTGAGTTTTTAATCTAAAAATTTTCAGTTTTTCAACTTTAATTTTTATTTTTTTGTTTTTTTTATTCGTGCTTTTTAGATATTTTACCTTTTCGTTTTTTCGATGGTTCAGTTTCTCGATTTTTAATTGTTCTGTTCGGAATTTTTCGAATTCTCAGTATCAAATATTTCGATTTTGGAATTTTACAAATTTTCGTGTCTTAAATTTTTCGGTTTTTAAATATTATAATTTTTTGTTTTTTAGATGTTACAGTACCTCTATTGTTAGTTTTGGATTTTGCAGTCTTTCAATCTCACAATTTTGCATCGTTTGAGGTTTTTAGTTTTTCTTTTTCTCGACTTTTCATTTTCCCAGTTTTTAATTTTATGGTTTGTAAATTTTTCGATTTGCGATTTTTCGAGGTTTTAAGTGTAAATTTTTCACTTTTTCAACTTTGGATTTTATCAATTTTTGGATTTTCACTGTCAAGTCGGTGCCTTTGTCTGCTCTAATTCACTTTTTTTTAACTCACACATATTTAATCTTAACGTATATACTTGATTTGTAAATAATTAGAATAAAGAAGCTTTATTTTATGTTTAAAATACCTAGTGATTATTAATGTTTGTGATTTTTTTTGTCAGGTTGGCAGAATATTTAGAATTTGATGACGGCGTACCTGATTAGGAGCACTAATGTCAAAATTGACAACTGTGAATTGACATCCTAACATTGCTGCCAATAATCTAGAATTGCCAACCCAAAAATTTGCTTCAAGCATTAATAAATAAAAGAAAAACAAAGAAAATCTCTACAAATAATTTTTATTAACACCTTTATATCTTTACATAACTATTAATATAAAAAACATCAACCCAATCCATCACCTCCACCTTAATGATACTTCGATCCTCCCCTGTGCGCTTTGGCGCTCGAGGCCACAGCGTGAGCAGCGGCAGCGGCGTTGGCTTGCGCTTCATGCGCAGCGGCAGCGGCTTTCTCCGCCGCCCTTTCAGTCTCTTCTAAATCGGCGGCAGCCACATCCAGCTGCGCAGTCAATTGCGCAATTTGCTGCTTAGCGTCGGACACCATGGCGTGTTGAGACGCAGCGGCGCTCGCAGCGCCCGCTGCCGCTTGCGAAGCGTGCGCAGCAGTGGCCTGCGCAGCGGCCAACGCAGCACTCAGGGTGTTGACCTGCTGCTGCGCCTGCTGACTGGCTTCTTGCGCAGCGTTGGCGGCCTGTTGGGCGGAGTGGTCCTGGGCGATTTCGGCCTGGAGCTGCTGCTGGGCTGTTTGGACCTGGTGGTGGAGGTCCTGGACCAGAACCTGCTTGCCCACGACGGCGGCTTGGGCGGCGGCGGCGGCGTTCTGGGCGGCTTGAGCTAGGGAGGTCTTCACGCTGAAAGCGGCGTGGTGGCCTGCGGTGTGCTGGTTGTGGGCGGCGTTGTTGGCTTGCTGGGCGGAGGAATGGGCTAAGCTTGTGAGCTCGGCGGCGGAGGCGTAGCCGTGGGCGGGGGTGTGGTGGGAGTAGGAGTGGTGGGAAGGCTCGGGGACGGAGTCATCGAGGGAGGGGTAGGAGGAGGCGACAGCAACTGGAATTTCAATGATAACAATACTAGTAATAAGGGTGGGTTCATTTTTACTTACGAGTACAGGCAAGAGCGAAAAAGTGCAACATTTTTGGCAACCTGAAAGTCAAATTGGGTCAATATTTTTGAAAAATGGGTACAATTTGTACTCACTGTTTGGCTTTGGAGCTGTTTGCTTCGTTGAGGTCGGGTTGACACTGACTACACTCCTCCAACTATCACTATTTATACCAAAGTTGCCAATAATGTTCAAGAATATAAAAAGAAACTTATGTCGTATTTTTACTGGCACGTTTCAGGTTCGAGTTTGTGAACATTTTGTATGATAAAGCGCGTACTTACTTTCTTAGTGTTGCTTTAGTAAGTAAGTAATTGGTTTTTGGTTTTAAGGTGTCGTTTTTCGTGTTTAGGTTATCACGTTCGCTAAAAAGATATAGTTGCAAGTTTTATTAAACTGCAGTCCCGTTCAATCAAGTCGTGATCAGTGCAGCAGAATTTTGTGTTTTTTGAATATTTTTTGAGAGCTTTCTCTGTGTAGTTGTTGCGACGGAATTTTTTGTTAAGTTAATGGAAACGCTTCTTAGTGTAGAGCTTTTTAATTGAAAGTTAATTACATTGTCATCGAAACTATTAATTTTCAGGTAAGCGTATGAACAATCATTGCGACCTACATTACGATGCTGGTACTGAACATTTTGAAAGTTGTGGTAGGTTATGTGTTGACTTTTGAAGCATTTAAATTGAATTAAAGTTTTAAGTAACAAATTTTGAATGTCACTTTTTATGGATGATAATTGAGTCCATCGGGCGACTAGCCACTCTTATTTTTCTTGACGTTTCATGACCTTTAGAGTATGAAATGTTGTCAAATTTTGTATGTAAGTACATTAGGAATATTAGGACTATCGTGTAGATGGTAAAACGATTTCAAAATTTGGTTAACAAATAATGAACTTTTTAAAATTTTATGAAATAAGATACTTTTGTCTTTGTGATTTATGAATCGTATTGAGTTTTCAGACTAAACATCCAGATATTTGAAAAAAAAATCAAAATTGTATTTTGCATATTATTTTTAATTTTGAAACTGCAAAACGAAATGCTCTGAAATCTAGCAAACGTTTTAAGGTAATCGTAATCATGGTAAATCGTTAATCAAAATGTATTCGTTTATCCCCTCTCAAAAAAATGATGACGTCATTTCAAAATTTTGCCGAATAAATCGTCTCTGAAATATGCAAAATATTATGACTGTGGTTTATCACTAATAGGTTTTAGAATTATTTGTATAGGGTGACTTAAAAATATTAATAGATGAGGCCAAGTTATTTATTTTTATTTACCTTCAACTATTTTTTTGAAATCACATTTTTTTACTTCGATTTTACAATCCTTCATTAGCACAATTTTACGTTTCTTCAATTATTCGATTTGCAATTTCTCGATTTTGCTAACTTTTTTTCGATATTACAATTTTGTGTTATATTAATTTTTCAAGTTCATGATTTTAATTTTTCATTTTCCCAATTTTTTAATATCATTTTCTCGATTTTATATAATACAATTTTTCGCTTTTTCATTTCCTTTATTTCTTCGATGTTTCTTTTAAATTTACAATTTTTCATTTATTCAATTTTTCAAATTTTCAATCTATGATTTTTGGGTTCCTCGTTTTCTAAATTCGAAAATTTTTCAATTTTGCAATGTTTGGATTTTCAATTTTCCGATTTTCGATTTCTTTATTTTCAATATTAGGATTTTAAAATGCTTTTTCGATTTTGTAATGTTTTATTTAATTTTGTGTCTCAATGTTGAATCCTTCGATTTTTCAATTTTCGTTTCTTCAATTTTTCAAGTTCTTGATATCTGATTTTTAAAATTTTCGAAGTTTTCATTTTATACTTT
This sequence comes from Zophobas morio, assembly GCF_036711695.1. Taxonomy (NCBI): domain Eukaryota; kingdom Metazoa; phylum Arthropoda; class Insecta; order Coleoptera; family Tenebrionidae; genus Zophobas; species Zophobas morio. The sequence continues at coordinate 3,278,126 of NW_026972112.1, forward strand.
TTCAATTCTTTTTATTCCAAAAATTGAAAAATTAAATATCGAAAAATGGAAAAATTCTAAATTCGTAAAATTGAAAAAGTGAAAAATGTTTTAAATTATTATCATTATTATTATTATAACTACATATGTAAAATGACAATTACAAAAATTGGAAATCAAAAATTGAAGAAACGAAAAACTGAAAACTCATGAAACTGAAACAACGAAAATTGAAAAAACAAAAAATCAAGAAGTTGAAAAATTGAAAAATTGAAAACCGAAAAAGTGCAAATTCAAAAATTCAAAATTTGAAAAATAATAAAATGATAAAATGAGAACACTGAGAAACCGAAAAATTGAAAAGATTAAGAAAATGAAGAGCCGAAACGAAAAGTTTCGAATCGAAAAATCGAAGACATGAAAAACTGGAAAATTGAAAAAGTAAAACTGAAAACTCCTGAAACTGGAAATCGAAAATTTGAAGAAATGAAAAACTAAAGAAACTAAATATTGAAAAATAAAAATTCAAAACTCGAGAAATTTTGAATCGAAAAATTGCTAAATCGAAAATTTGAAGCACAAGAAAAATGAGAAATTGAAAAATAACAAATCGAAAAACTGAAGAAACGAAAAACTGAAAAAAGTTTAAAATGAAAAAACAAATAATTATCAAATCGAAGCATTGAATAACCGAACAATGAAAAAATAAAGAAAATAAAAAAACAAAAGAAAAAATTGCAAATTGAAAAATCGAAGACATGAAAAATTGGAAAACTGGAAAACTAAAAATTGAAAACTCGTGAAACTGCAAATCGAAAAATTGGAAAATCTAAAACGTGGAACATTCAAAAGTTGGAAAATCTAAAAACTGAAAAATTTAAAAACGAAAACTGCATGGTTGCATATCGTAAAATTGAAGAAACAAAAACAGTGAAGAATTAAAAAATTGAAGAAACAAAAAAGTGAAAAATCAAAAAATTTCAAAAACAGAAAATAGAACACCGAAACGATTGGAGAAATGAAAAATGAAAGAATTTAAATATTGAAAAATTAAAATTTGAAAACTCGAGAAATTTTGAATCGAAAAATTGCTAAATCGAAAATTTGAAGCACAAGAAAAATGAGAAATTGAAAAATAACAAATCGAAAAATTGAAGAAACGAAAAATAAAAAAAATTCAAAATGAAAAAATAAATATCAATTCGAAACATTGAATAATCGAATGATCGAAAAAATAAAGAAAATAAAAAACCAAAAAGAAAAATTGAAAATTGAAAAATCGAAGACATAAAAAATTGGAAAACTGGAAAACTAAAAATTGAAAACTCGTAAACTGCAAATTGCAATTGGAAAATCTAAATAGTGGAACATTCAAAATTTAAAATATGAAAACTGCAGGGATGCATATCGTAAAATTAAAGAAACAAAAAAAAAGTGAAAAATTGAAAAATTGAAGAAACGAAAAAGTGAAAAAACAAAAAATTAAAAAATTGTAACATTGAAAAATCGAAAAATTTCAAACATGAAGAAAATAAGACACCGAAACGAAAAATTGCAAATCGAAAATTTGGAAAAATGAAAAATGAAAGAATTTAAATATTGAAAAATTAAAATTTGAAAACTAGAGAAATTTTAAATCGAAAAATTGCAAAATCCAAAATTTGACGAAACAAGAAAAATGAAAAATTGAAAAATTACAGATCGAAAAATTGAAGAAACGAAAAATAAAAAAAATTCAAAATGAAAAAATAAATATCAATTCGAAACATTGAATAATCGAATGATCGAAAAAATAAAGAAAATAAAAAACCAAAAAGAAAAATTGCAAATTGAAAAATCGAAGACATAAAAAATTGGAAAACTGGAAAACTAAAAATTGAAAACTCGTAAACTGCAAATTGCAATTGGAAAATCTAAATAGTGCAACATTCAAAATTTAAAATATAAAAACTGCAGGGATGCATATCGTAAAATTAAAGAAACAAAAAAAAGTGAAAAATTGAAAAATTGAAGAAACGAAAAAGTGAAAAAAGAAAAAATTAAAAAATTGTAACATTGAAAAATCGAAAAATTTCAAACAGAAAGAAAATAAAACACCGAAACGAAAATTGCAAATCGAAAATTTGGAAAAATGAAAAATTAAAGAATTTAAATATTGAAAAATTAAAATTTGAAAACTAGAGAAATTTTAAATCGAAAAACTGCAAAATACAAAATTTGACGAAACAAGAAAAATGAAAAATTCAAAAATTACAAATCGAAAAATTGAAGAAACGAAAAATAAAAAAAATTCAAAATGAAAAAATAAATATCAAATCGAAACATTGAATAATTGAATAATCGAAAAAATAAAGAAAATAAAACACCGAAACGAAAAATTGCAAATCGAAAAATCGAAGACTTGAAAAATTTGGAAAACTGAAAAATTAAAAATTGAAAACACGCGAAACTGCAAATCGAAAAATTGGGAAATCTAAAAGTGAAACATCCAAAAGTTCGAAAATCGAAAAACTGAAATATTTAAAAATGAAAACTCCAAGGTAAAACTGAAGAAACAAAAAAATGAAACATTGAAAAATCGAAAATCGAAAAATTGAAGAAACGAAAAATTGAAAAAACAAAAAATTTTAAAATCGGAACATTGAAAACCGGAAAAATTGCAAAAATAAGGAAAATAAAACACGGAAACGAAAAATTGCAAATCGTAAATTTCGAGAAATGAAAAATTAAAGAATGTAAATATTGAAAAATTAAAATTTGAAAAGTAGACAAATTTTAAATCGAAAAATTCCAAAATCCAAAATTTGAAGAAACAAAACAAATAAGAAACTGAAAAATCGCAGATCGAAAAACTGGAGAAACGAAAAATTTAAAATGGAAATCAAAAAATTAGCAAATCGAAATATTGAATAATCGAATAATCGAAACAATAAAGAAAATAAAAAATTGAAAAATTAAAATCGAAAAGTCGAGAAACTTAAATCGAAAAATTTAAAGATTTAAAATTTGGAAAATAGAAAAATTGAAAAATATAAACTTGAAAACTTAGAAAATTAAGTGGAAAAACTGAAGAAATAATTTTTTTAAAATAATTTTTCAATGAAACGGGATTTATTGGGCTGAATTTCATGGGCGAGAGAAGTTCTGTCGAAATAATTTTCGACCAATTTTTAAATGCCAAAACAGTTTGAATTTCAATGAAGTTAAATTTCCCAATTTTTTTAAAATAAAGTAAGGAAACAAGAGAATCCTGAATCTAACTAAGTACTTTAACGGGGTTATAAAATATATTCAAATTTTCTAAAATTTTAATTAAAGGTCTTTTGCAAATTTCTTCACGCTTCAGAAGTTTAAATTTTCACGTTAAAACAAACGACTCAATAAAAGTAACTTTTTATTTAAATCAGATTTCTACAATACTAGTCATATAAAATACATGAACCCACTCCATTAGCCCCACCCTAATGAAACTTCCCGTACCCCTTGGCGCTCGACGCCACAGCGTTCGCAGCGGCGGCGGCGTTCGCTTGCGCTGCGTGCGCAGCGGCCGCTGCCTTGTGCGCCGCCCCTTCAGTCTCCTGGAGATCGGCGACGGCGGCGTCCAACTGCGACGTCAACTGCGCAATGCGCTGCTTGGCGTCGGTGACCATGGCGTGCTGCGACGCAGCGGCGCCCGCCGCGCCAGCTGCCGCTTGCGACGCGTGCGCAGAGGTGGCCTGCGCAGCGGCCAGCGCAGCACTCAGGGTATTCACCTGCTGCTGCGCTTGCTGGCTGGCCTCCTGCGCGGCGTGGGCGGCTTGCTGGGCGGCGTTGTACTGGGCGATTTCGGCCTGGAGTTGCTGCTGGGCGTTCTGGACCTGGTGGTGGAGGTCCTGAACTAACACTTGCTTGCCGACGACGGCGGCCTGCGCCGTGGCGGCGGCGCCTTGGGCGGCTTGTGCTAGCGAGCTTTTCACGCCGAAAGCGGCTTGGTTGCCTGCCGTGTGTTGGCTCTGGGCGGCGCTGTTGGCTTGTTGGGCGGAGCTGTGGGCCAGGCTGGTGAGCTCGGCGGCCGATGCGTAGCCGTGGGCGGGGCCATGGTGGGAGTAGGAGGTGCCGTAGCCGGAACCGCCGCCTCCGAAGTGGTGCGAGTGGTCGGCGGATGAGTCGTCGTGGGAGGGATAGGAGAAGGCGACAGCGACTGGAAAGGTGCACAGTCACAATCGCGATAGTCGTGGTGATAATCTAATAAAGTGGTACTTACGAGAACAAGCGAGGGTGATGAAGCGCAACATGGCTGATAAGCTGAAAATTCGAATTACGGTTTTTGGTGATTTTGGGTTTGAATGTTGGTACTTACTGTTTATCTTCGGAGGTGTTTGCTTGGTTGAGGTCCGGCTGACACTGTCTGCACTCCCACGACTACGATTATTTATACCAAAGTTGCTAATAACGTTCTAAGAGTGTAAAAACGAGGCAATTATTGACAGCATGAATTTATTGTCACGCTTGAGGTTCGATTTTGTGGACATTCTGTATCACAGAGGCTCGTACTTTCTTCTTTTTGTTGCTGTAAGTGATTAATTGGTTTGATTTTATGGTGTTTTACCATTTTTACTACTATCACGTTCGCTAAAAAGACATACAAGTGTTACTAAAATGCAGTCCCGTTTACTCAAGTCGTGACCATGCACCGAAATTTTGCAATTTTCAAGAATTTTTTCCAGAACTTTCTCTATATTATTGTTGTAAGGTATTGTGGTGTTAAATTAAGACATTTTTTAATGTGGCGTTTTTGCGCAAACGATAATTAGTATTTTCAATAATTTTCAAAGCGAACTGACGCCGGCTTTTAGATATTTTAGAGGAATTTCTCACTTTATAAAAGTGGCAACTAGAAGCCACGGTAATGTAAATTCATTTTATTATTATTTTTATTATTATGATTGTAATAAGTTACATTTAAATATGCGAAATATAAGTAACACTTGTGATTTATCAGTGTATTAATATTTTTAAAATTTTGTATAGTATAGAGTGACTAAAAAAAATGAATGAAATAATTTCTATCTGAAGGTTAGTCTGAATAATGTAATAATGACGTTTCGTTATCGATATTAAGTTAGTGTTTTGTGACATTACGTTGGAACTATTTATTTTATCATCTTCTTTTTCGCCTTTTGGAGAAAATTTTCATTACTGTCATTATTTTTAAAAATCGATATTTGGATTACTTGTGAAAATTTCGAAATGCGGATTTCACCACTGTTTTCAGCTTACAGAACTTTAGACACCACCCAAGAAAGATTATCGACTTTTTTTTATCGGAAATGAGATACAGTAGAATCAGATTTTGTCCAAAAAAATGCTTTTACGGGACTTCATTTCCGACAAAAAAGTCAACAATGTTTAGATTTTTCAAAGTTTTTATTTTATACTTTTTCGTCTTTTAATTTTTGAATTTTCAATTTTACAGTTTTGCAATTTTTCCATTTTTTTTAATTTGAAAAGATGAAGATTCAAAAAATTGAAAAATCGAAAAACCAAAAAATCGGAAAAAATTGAAAAATCGAAAAACTGAAAAAAAAAACAGAAATTGCAAAATCGTAAAAGTGAAGACCTAACAACTGAAAATTGAAGAATTGAAGTAACGAAAAACTGAAACTTTGAAAACCAAAAATCGATGAACTTAAAAATCGAAAAAACTATTCAATCGAAAAATTGGAAAGAAGAAAAAACGATTCAAATCGAAAAATTAGAAATCCAAAAATTGTAAAATCAAAAAATTATCGTAAAATTGAAGAATAAAAATGAAAAATTTCATATTGAAAAAAGAAAAATTACAAAATCAGAAAACTGAAAAAAAAATGAAAAAACAAAGAAAATAAAAAGCTGAAACGAACAATTGCAAATTGAAAAATTGAAGAAGAGAAAAATTGGAAAATTTAAAAAATGCAAAATTAAAAATTGTAAACTCGTGAAACTAAATCGAAAAATTGCAAAAAATATAAACTGAAACATTCAAAAGAGGGAAAATCGGAATACTGAAAAATTTTGAAATGAAAACTCGAAGAGATGCATATCGATCACAAAATTGAAAAACCAAAAAAATGAAAATTTGACAAATTGCAAACGATAAATTGAAAAATCGAAAAATTTAATGAATGAAAAGTAGGAAAATAGAAAAACTGAAAAAATGTTCATCACTTTCATTATTTTTAAAAATCGATATTTGAATTACTTGTTAAAATTTCGGAAAGCGGATTTCGCCACTGTTTTCAGATTATAGAACTCTAGAGTCTAGACACTACCCAAGAAAGGTTATCGACTTTTTTTATCGGAAATGAGATACAGTAGAATCAACGACAAAAAAGTCGACAGTGCAGTGTTTAGATTTTTCAAAGTTTTCATTTTATACTTTTCCGTCTTGTAATTTTTGAATTTTCAATTTTACAGTTTTGCAATTTTTCCATTTTTTTTTAATTTGAAAAGAAGAATAAAAAATTGGAAAATCGAAAAACTAAATAATCGAAGAAATAGAAAAATTGAAAACCTGAAAAACACGAAAAATCGCGAATTCGAAAAAGTGAAAACCGAACAACTAAAAATTGAAGAACTGAAATAACGAAAAACTGAAACTTTGAAAACCAAAAATCAATGAACTTAAAAATCGAAAAAACTAATGAATCGAAAAATTGGAAAGAAGAAAAAACAAATCGATTCGAAGAATTACAAAATCCAAATATTGTAGAATCAAAAAATTACAAAAGCGTTAAAATTGTAAAGCCGAAAAACTAACATTTAAAGACCGAAAAATTGGAAAATTGAATAAATAAATATTTTAAATTCCAATATATGTAATTGAAAAATAAAAAATTTTAAAATCGTAAAATTGAAGAATAAAAATGAAAAATTTCATATGGAAAAAAGAAAAATTACAAAATCAGAACAGTGAAAACCCGAAAAAATGAAAAAACAAATAAAATAAAAAACTGAAACGAACAATTGCAAATCGAAAAATTGAAAAATCTAAATATGCAAAATTAAAAATTGTAAACTCGTGAAACTAAATCGGAAAATTACAAAATATAAAAACTGAAACATTCAAAAGAGGGAAAATCGGAAAACTGAAAAATTTTGAAATGAAAACTCGAAGAGATGCATATCTATCGCAAAATTAAAGAAACAAAAAACAGAAAAATTGAAAAATCGCAAACGAAAAATTGAGAAATCGAAAAAGTGAAAACCGAACAACTGAAAATGGAAGAACTCAAGGGACGGAAAACGGAAACTTTGAAAACCAAAAATCGATGTACTTAAAAATCCAAAAAAATTAATGAATCGAAAAATTGAAAAGAAGAAAAAACGAATCGAATCGAACAAATAGAAAATCCAAAAATCGTAAAATCAGAAAGAATATAGAATCGTTAAAATAGTAAAGTAGAAAAACTAGCATTTAAAGACCAAAAAATTAGAAAATTAATTATCACGAAATTAAAATTTAAAAATCGAAAAACTGAAAAATGAAAAATTACAAAATCAGAACAGTGAAAAACCAAAAAAGTAAAAGAAAACAAAGAAAATAAAAAACTGAAGCGAACAATTGCAAATCGAAAAATTGAAGAAGACAAAAATTGAAAAATCTAAAAAATGCAGAATTAAAAATTGTACACTCGTGAAACTAAATCGAAAAATTGCAAAATATAAAAACTGAAACATTCAAAAGAGGGAAAATCGGAAAACTAAAAAATTTTGAAATAAAAATTTGAAGAGATCATATCTATCGTAAAATTCAGGAAGCAAAAAAATGAAAAATTGAAAAATCGCGAACGAAAAATTGAAAAATCGAAAAATTCTAAAAACAAAAGGAAACAAAAACTAAAACGAAAAATTGCAAAATGAAAAATTTCAAAATCGAAAAAGTGAAAACCGAACAACTGAAAATTGAAGAATTGAAGTAACGGAAAACGGAAACTTTGAAAACCAAAACTCGATGGACTTAAAAATCCCAAAAACTATTGAATCGAAAAATTGGAAAGAAGAAAAAACGAATCGAATCGAACAAATAGAAAATCAAAAAATCTTAAAATCAGAAGGAATATAGAATCGTTAAAATAGTAAAGTCGAAAGACTATAGCATTTAAAGACCAAAAAATTAGAAAATTAAATATAGAGAAATTAAAATTTAAAAATCAAAAAATTGAAAAATGAAAAATTACAAAATCAGAACAGTGAAAAATGAAAAAAATAAAAAAAAAACAAAGAAAATAAAAAACTGAAACGAACAATTGCAAATCGAAAAATTGAAGAGAAAAATATAAAAATCTAAAAAATTCAAAATTAAAAATTGTAAATTCGTGAAACTAAATCTAAAAATTGCAAAATATAAAAACTGAAATATTCAAACGAGGGAAAATCGGAAAACTGAAAAAATTTGAAATGAAAACTCTATGAGATGGATATCTATCACAAAATTCAAGAAACAAAAAATGAAAACTTGAAAAATTGCAAACGAAAAATTGAAAAATCGAAAAATTGTAAAAACAAAGAAAACAAAAAACCGAAACGAAAAATTGCAAAATCGAAAAACTAAAAACCAAACAATTGAAAATTGAAGAACTGAAGTAACGGAAAACGGAAACTTTGAAAACCAAAACTCGATGGACTTAAAAATCCCAAAAACTAGTGAATCGAAAAATTGGAAAGAAGAAAAAACGAATCGAATCGAACAAATAGAAAATTCAAAAATCATAAAATCAGAAAGAATCGTTAAAATAGTAAAGTCGTAAGACTGTAGCATTTAAAGACCAAAAAATTATAAAATTAAATATCGAGAAATTAAAATTTAAAAATCGAAAAATTGAAAAATGAAAAATTTTAAAATCGTAAAATTGAAGAATCGAAACATGAAAAATTTCATATGGAAAACGAAAAATTACAAAATCAGAACAGTGATAAACCGAAAAAATGAAAAAACAAAGAAAATAAAAAACTGAAACGAACCGTTGCAAATCGAAAAATTGAAGAAGAGAAAAACTGAAAAATCTAAAAAATTCAAAATTAAAAATTTTAAATTCGTGAAACTAAATCGAAAAATTGCAAAAAATATAAACTGAAACATTCAAAAGAAGGAAAATCGGAATACTGAAAAATTTTGAAATGAAAACTCGAAGAGATGCATATCAATCACAAAATTCAAGAAACAAAAAAATGTAAACTTGAAAAATTGCAAACGAAAAACAGAAAAATCGAACAATTGTAAAAACAAAGAAAACAAAAAACCGAAACGAAAAATTGCAAACTGAAAAATCACTTTCATTATTTTTAAAAATCGATATTTGAATTACTTGTTAAAATTTCGGAAAGCGGATTTCGCCACTGTTTTTAGCTTATAGAACTCTGACACTACCCAAAAAGATTATCGACTTTTTTGTCCGAAATGAGACATGGTAGAGTGAGATTTTGCCACTTTCATATTTTCTCGACATGTAATGACCTCTATAACACGAAAAAAGTGATCCCCCGTTTCCGTCTGTCCGTCTATCTGGCGTGTGTCCATTAATATTATTAGACACGTATTCTCCGAAACTACCGAACCGATTGCTCTCTAATTTTGTACCTATGCTAGCAATATCATGTGGATGATCAAACGCTAACTAAAATTTAGTTAATCATCCCTACCACCAATGGAATGACGCCATCTCAAAATTTTGCCAAATATTTTATTAAGAAAAAGAAATGTGTGGACAAGTTATTCTTATTTAAAATTTCATAACAATAAAATTGTTTATAATGGAGATATTACTTTCCGAAAATATTTTCAACAACCCACAATAGAAAAATAGGGACTTATCTCAACACTGATGAAAAATTAGTTGGTAGAATAGTTGACGATTTCGGCCAAGAAAAAATATAGAGATTTATAATTTTATAATAGTAGGAGGACCGTGAACATTACTGGACAAAAAATCAACTTTCGAAAAATACAGTTTTTTGCCGGCAGAAATTTAACATTTCCATTTATCCATTTATCTTCTAGATTCTACATTTTCCGTGTTCTTTTGATTTAAAGAAATAAATGTTAAAATTTAATTCAAAGTTTGGCAATTAATTTACCAGACAATCAAATGAAGCGGCACATTAATGGATTAATTTCATAGCCCACTAGACGTAAAATATTTATTATTATTATTATTATTAGTTTTGCGTTCGGGCAGAGGCCTAGCCTGTTATGCCCGCGCTACCTAGCTACCTAACTAACAAACGAATCCAATTAATTTTATCCATTATAATTATCAAATTTAATTTTGAAATTTGTCACTGTATCAGCTTCAACAATACTGGCTGGTCTAGTAGCACCCTAGATGTGTACAAGTAGAAAGTATATTAAAAAATTCAAGGCTGGCTCTCCCTGAAAAAAGTTTGTATGGGCGCGCATATACCTACTCTAATCGAGTCCATCGGACGACTGGTTACTTTCATGTTTTCTCGACGTTTCATGATCTTTAGAGTACGAAAAATAGGTCTGCCGTTTCCGTTCGTCTGTCTGTTTGTCCGTCAGCCTGTCTGCTGTCTATCCGGATTTTTATTATACAGATCAGTTTTATAATTTTTCAAAGAAGCAGGATTTGTAGGACTATACTTCACAATTTTTTTTCCTTACTTTGGTGGTATTTGGCACTAAATTAATATGCAAACATGTCTGAGCACAGTTTATCTTCTTTCCTGCAAACCGGTCTGGTTCGATGCACCGGCAAAACGGAGTATATGATGATCCTACCTTTTAGTAGTTGTCTTTGACTCGTGGCTGCATGAAATCAGTTACATTATTGTCGTTTTCAAATTTTTTGGGATAAAACTATAAGTGACAAAAGTAATTAAGACTACACGGATATTCTTCGTCATTTAAGTACATTTAATTGTCTCAAATTTTAGAATGTTTATCCTTCAATCAATAGGGTAAGTACCTGTACATAATCAAAATCAGCCCTAATAACACAACATACAATTTTCAGTTTTTGGTTTCTGCTGACCTCACTATGTATCAAATTCGTAACACCATCAGTCCCCACTGGACAATACTTCGTCCTCAAAAATCCTCACTCAGGATATGTCCTAGACGCTAGTCAGGAATGGGTGACCCTTCAACAGTTCACAGGGTTCACCACACAACACTGGAGACTCGAAGCTGCCACAGGTGGCCAGTTTTACATAGTTAATAAATTCCAAGGGTAAACGTTAAGAAGTTGTCACAAACGTGTTTTCATTTTTTTAATTTTTTTTTACAGAAAAGTTCTGGATCTTGATTACAGATATCCGATTAAAAATAGTTGGGTTGTGGTGAGCAACAAAATTGATGATTGCAAAAACGAATGTTCTCCAATAAATATGAAAACGAAGGCGTCCATGAATATAGGGGCTTGTCAGAAGTGGTACGTGCATTACGGGGGCTTTATCGTTAATTCCTGTGGAAAATATGCTGTAGAAATCAGAAAAGACAATTACACGGCAGGTGTGTATTTGGAAACTTGGGATTTAAGTGAAAAGGACAACCAGAAGTTCACTTTCTTATATGTATGAAGTTTTCGTTTATTTAAATTTCTGCTCACAGAAATGCTCTACTTATTTTGCTTTTATCTACTACTTAATTCTCAAAAAAAAAAAAAAAACGAAAAAGGTATCAATAAGCGTAATCTAGTATTTACTCAAAGACAGGTTAACTGGATTAATTTGTGTTGTGGGATGTAATTTTCTTAGAATATTTGTCTGTTGTGTGCAATATAAATAAACATAAAAATTATCAGTCTAAAGTTATTCACACAAAACCTTAATGTCTCCGAGGCACTAACATATCGGTAATAGTTACGCTTGAGAGGCGAGGGAAGTTTAGGTAAATAACTTCCACTATTTTTTGAGTTTTTAATCATAGCTAAGTGGTCAAATGTGGTCTAAGGTCACTTCCAAAAAAGAGCTTTTATTTAATTATATTGAACAAATTCTTGCAAGCTCCAAATTTTCTACGTATAAGTACTAAGTGGACCAATCAGAAAAAACATTGCAAGCATGCGCACTGTTATGTTGCAAATGTACCATGTATTGCTGGTTGCATGGGGTGGTAAAATTGGCTTCAATGAAAGTTTGTAATTAATCACATACCTGTATTAGCAGGGTTTTTAGACCTGTTACATTTATTTAATTATTATTTATAATATAATAAAATAAAGTAAGCATAAATAAGGCTAAATTCTAGGTTAGGTAACAACTTGACAGATAATGTGTTCGGTGCTCGCAACAGAGCTGTCAAACGCCTCGTTTTTGGTTAGGGAGGGAAGCGCAACATTTCGATTGGTTAAGTATAGTTTCTTAAGTTTTAATTCTTAATATAATAATTTCATAATTGGTTGGAAACAAATCTTAAAAGTACTAGGTATATTTGTACTGTCAAGTCGTTTTAGTTTCATTTTGATATTTAAGTCGACCTAAAATATTCGTAAAAATCCGAAATAGGTCGCCGTAAATGGTTTATTAGGGGGCAATTAGTGGGGTAAATAAACACTCCGAAAAACTGAAAAATCAAAAGTTCAAAAATCGAAGAAATAGAAAAATCTTCCGAAAAGTCATTGAAAAATCGAAAAATCGAGAACTCGTGAAATCAGAAAATCGGACAATAAAAAAAATGAAAATTCGAAAAACGAAAATCAAAGAGTAAAAAACTGAAGAATGGAGAAATTGAAAAACCGAAGTCAAAAAATCAAAAATCGTAAAATTGAAAATTTGAAAAATCGAGAAATCGAGAAGGAGGCAACTCGAAAATTCAGATATCAAAAATTTAAAAATTCGATGAATTTTTAAAACCGAAAATTAGAAAACTGAGATTTCGAAAAATCGAATAGCCGGAAAATTGAAAAATGGAGAAATCGAAATTTAAAAAATTGAAAATCCGACTGTCAAAGGATCGACAATTCGAAAAATGGCAAAAATCGAAAATCTGAAATTTTGAAAATTAGAAATACGAAAAATCGTAAATTCGAAATATCGGAAAATTGAAAGTCGAAAAGTAGAAATTGCAATGAATTAAATATGTAAAAAATCTAAAATTGGAACAGCGAACATTCAAAAAATCGAAAAGTCGAAAAATTGCTTGAAAAAGCGAAAAGTAAAAAATCCTAATTTCGATAAATGGCCGAAAACTCGAAAATCAAAAAACCGAAAGTTAGAAAATCGGAAATTCCAAAAATCGACAATGAAACAAAAAGTCGAAAGTAGGAAAAAATCCAAATTTCGATGGAACAAATATTTGAGAAATTAAAAAACGAAAAAGCTAAAATTCGAAAAATCGAAAAGTCAACTACTGAAATTTCGAGAAATTGGAAACGTGGAAGTAAAGAATCGAAAATTCGAATTTCGAGAAATGAACAAATCGAAAATTAAAAATTCCGAAAATTCAATGAGTCAAATACCCGGAAGACCAAAAATTGAAAAAATGAAAAATCGGAAAGTCGGTAAGTTGAGAAATCGAGAAATTGAAAACATTGAAAATTCGAATTTCGAAAAATGTATAAGTCAAAAATTCGGATCGAAAAATCAACAAGTGAGAAAACGAAAAATCGGAAATTCGAAATGTGTCGAAAATTCAAAATATCGAAAAATCGAAAGTGGAAAAGTCGAATATTCGATGAATCAAACTGAAAAATTGCAAATTCGAAAAATGGAGAAATAGAAAACCTGAAATTTCGAAAGTTGACAATTTGAAGAATCGCAAATTTGAAATATGGAATAAACTAAAGTCGAAAAATCGAAAATTGAGGAAACGAAACTTTCTTAAATTTGAAATATCGAAAATACGATGAATTAAATAGAAAAAGTCTGAAAAATTGTAGAAGCGAAAATTAAAAAAATTGAAAATTCGAATTTCGAAAAATGATCAAAACGAAAATTGAAAACCTGAAAATCAAAAAATCGAAAGTTGGAAATTCGGAAATTCTAAAAATCGAAAAATCGACAAATCGAAAATCGAAGAAACAATAAGTTGAGAAAAGGAAATTGAGTGTTCTAAAATTCGAAAAGTAGAAATATCGAAAATCGAAAAACTGAAAATCGTAAATTCAAAAATCGAAAAATTAAAAATTTGAAAATCTGATAAATTGAAGAATTGAAAAATCGAGAAATCCAAAAAGAAGCAAATCAAAAATTCAAATATCAAAAACTTGAAAATTCGATTAACCAAATATTTGAAAAATAAAAAATCCGAAAAGTCTAAAAACCGAGAAATCAAAAATTAGAAAATAGAGACTTCGAAAAATCGAAAAATCTACGAATTGAAATATACAAAAAACGAAATTTCGAAAGTCGAAACGTCGAAAAATTGAACATTCCATATCCAAAGTTGAAAATTCGAAAAATGGAACAAACGAAAACTTGAAATTTCGAAAGTTAGCAATTTGAGAAATCCCAAATTCGAAATATGGAAAAAACCAAAATCGAAAAATCGAAAGTTGAAAAATCGAAATTTCGATGAATCAAACAGCAAAATCGAAAATTGAAAAAACGGAAATTCGAAAAAGCGGAAAGTCGAAAAATTGAAAAACTGAGAAATTGTAAAAGCGAAAATGACTAAATCGAAAATCGAAAACTCGAAAATCAAAACACCGAAAGTCTGAAAATGGGAAATTCCAAAAATTGAAAAATCGAAAATCTAAAATTTCGAAAGTTGGCAATTTGACAAGTCGAAAAATCGATTGTTGAAACATCGAATCTTCGATGAATCAAACAGAAAAAACGGAGATTGTAAAAACGAAAATTCGGAAATTTGAAATATCGAAATATGAATCAAATAGAAAAAAACTGAGAAATTGTAAAAGCGGAAATTAAAAAAATTGAAAATTCGAATTTTGAAAAATGACCAAATCGAAAATTGAAGACCTGAAAATCAAAAAACCGAAAGTAGGAAAATCGGAAATTCTAAAAATCGAAAAATCGACAAATCGAAAATCGAAGAAACAAAAAGTTGAGAAAAGGAAATTGAGTGTTCTAAAATTCGAAAAGTAGAAATATCGAAAATCGAAAAACTGAAAATCGTAAATTCAAAAATTGAAAATTTGAGAAACTGAGAAATTGAAAAATTGAAAAATCGAGAAATCGAAACGGAAACAAATCGAAAATTCAAATATCAAAAACTTGAAAATTCGATTAACCAAAAATCTAAAAAATTAAAAATCCGAAAAGTCTAAAAACCGAAAAATAAAAAATTAGAAAATAGAGACTTCGAAAAATCGAAAAATCTACGAATTGAAGTATACAAAAAATGAAATTTCGAAAGTCGAAACGTCGAAAAATTGAACATTCCATATCCAAAGTTGAAAATTCGAAAAATGGAACAAACGAAAACTTGAAATTTCGAAAGTTGACAATTTGAGAAATCGCAAATTCGAAATATGGAAAAAACCAAAGTCGAAAAATCGAAAGTTGAAAAATCGAAATTTCGATGAATCAAACAGTAAAATCGAAAATTAAAAAAATGGAAATTCGAAAAAGCGGAAAGTCGAAAAATTGAAAAACGGAGAAATTGTAAAAGCGAAAATGACTAAATCGAAAATCGAAAACTCGAAAATCAAAACACCGAAAGTCTGAAAATGGGAAATTCCAAAAATTGAAAAATCGAAAATCTAAAATTTCGAAAGTTGGCAATTTGACAAGTCGAAAAATCGATTGTTGAAACATCGAATCTTTGATGAATCAAACAAAAAAATCGGAGATTGTAAAAACGAAAATTCGGAAATTTGAAATATCGAAATATGAATCAAATAGAAAAAAATTGAGAAATTGTAAAAGCGGAAATTAAAAAAATTGAAAATTCGAATTTTGAAAAATGACCAAATAGAAAATTGAAAACCTGAAAATCAAAAAACCGAAAGTTGGAAAATCGGAAATTCCAAAAATCCAAAAATCGACAAATCCAAAAACCGAAGAAAGAAAAAGTTAAGAAAAGGAAATCGAGTATTCTAAAATTCCAAAAGTAGAAATATCGAAAATCGAAAAACCGAAAATCGTAAATTCAAAAATCGAAAAATTGAAAATTTGAAAAACTGAGAAATTGAAGAATTGAAAAATCGAGAAATCGAAAAGGAAGCAAATCGAATATTCGAATATCAAAAAATTGAAAATTCGATGAATCAAACATTTGAAACATCAAATCCGAGTAGTTTAAAAACCGAAAAATCAAAAACTAGAAAACTAAGACTTGGAAAAATCGAAAAATCCAAGGATTGAAACATACAAAAAATAAAATTTTGAAAGTCGAAACGTGAAAAAATTGGACATTCGAATATCGAAAGATCGAAAATTCGAAAAATAGAAAATCTGTAATTTTAAAAATTAGGACCCCAAAAAGTAGTAAATTGGAAATTTCGAAAAATTGAAAGTCGAAATTTCGTTGAATTAAAATATTTGAAAAATCAAAAATTGAAAAGCTGAAATTCGAAAAATCAAAAAGTCCATAGGAAGTTTGAAATATGTATCGAAACTTGGAAAAGTGGAAAAATCGAATACCTGAAATTTCGAAAGTTGGAAATTTGAAAAATCGCAAATTCGAAATATCTTAAAATCGAAAGTCCAAAAATCGAAAGTTGAAACATCGAAATTTCGATGAATGAAATATTCGAAAAATCAAAAATTGAAAATCGAAATTTCGAAAAATCGAAAAGTAAAAAATTGAAAAATCAAAAAATTCAAAAAGCAAAAAGTAAAGTCGAGAAATGAAAAAATCGAACAATAAAAAAAGTGAAAACTAGAAAAACGGAATAATGGGAAAATTGAAAATCGAAAAGTAAAAACTGAAGATTGGAAAAATTTTAAAATCGAACATTCAAACAATCAAAAATCGAAAAATTGGAAATTTAAAATGCTGCGAAATTGAAAAATTGTAAAATCGAGAAATTAAAAGGGAAACAAATCGAAAATTCGTATATGAAAAAACTGAAGATCCGATTAATCAAATATTCGAAAAGACGAAAATCAGAAAAATCTAAAAATCGAGAAATTGAAGAAGCAAAAATAAAAAATTGAAAATTAGAATTTCAAGAAATGAACAAATCGAAAATGTGGAATATGGAAAAATCGAAAATCGAGAAACCGAAAATTCGATGAATCAAATATGTATTTGAAAAATCAAAAGTGAGAAAACGAAAACTCGGAAATTTGAAATATGTATCAAAAATTCGAAATATCGAAAAATCGAAAGTAAACAAAACCAAAATTCGATGAATTAAAAGTTCGAGAAATCGATAATTGAAAAAACGAGAAATAGAAAATTTGAAACATCGAAAATTCCATAAATCAAACAAAAAAAAACGAAAATTGTAAAAACGAAAATTCGGAAATAGGATGAACCAAATAAAAAAATCGAAAATCGAAAAAATGGGAATTCGAAAGATCGGAAAGTTGAAAAGTTGAAAATTCGAATTTCGAAAATCAAAAATCCGAAAACTGGAAAATAGTAATTTCCAAAAATGGAAAAATCGACAAACGAAAAACAAAATGTAGAGAATAGGAAATTGATAGATCTAAAATTCGAAAAAAAAGTGAAAAATCCTTCAAAACCCTAAAGCGTTCATGATTTCAGAGTGTAAAATTTCGCCAAAATTATAAAACGGCGTAAATATTTTTTGGGAATAGTATAAATGAAGTAGTTTTGATTAACGATTTACCTTATATTTAAAACCTTAAAACTTTTGCAAGATTTCAGATCACTCGGTGTCACAGTTTCAAAATAAAATTGGAAAATATCGAAATATTTAGAATTTTGTTTTTTTCCAAAAATCTGAATGTCTAGGGTCAAAATATCAAACACGGATTCATAAACCACAAGTGCAAAAACAAAAACTGTGCGCATTTCGAACAGTGTAGTATTGTAACAACACTAATTGAACATCAGTAAGTATTGTCAGCTGGCACTCAGGAAAATCGACGACAAATATGCACCTGCAATTTATTTTACATCATTAGCGTTCCTAATAATTGAGACAGGTTTCGCTGCACCGCTAGTTAATAAAGAAAGTAAAAACCAAAAAATACAAAACTTTGTTTGCAGTTACTCGTAAAACACGAAATGTTTACAACCGCCGAAGCGTAATTCTATTTTTACTTTCATACTTTTTTAAAGCTTATTTACAGTAAAAGTGGTGTTTATTAGTACTCTTACAACGTACTTAATTACATTACACCCTAATAAACAATCTATAACTTTAATTACCTTAACATCGTCACATATTGACTAAATTCATACGAAAACTAGACAAAACGACTAACAATAACAAATTATTTGCGAACAGGCGTGACACAAAGAAAATAACTAGCTCAGTCACGCCTTAATAATGCTTTTGTAGGGAAACTACCAATTAATAACGAGAATAAAATGGTAATATTAGTGAGAGCAGGAACCGGTGAGCACTTCCATAGCACGATAAGTGTTATAAAGTCGTGATTATGACATATAAAACACCCATTCACAGTTTAAACATCAGATCTCTTTATTTGTAACACCAAATATAGTAGCAAAGACCTGACTATAAAATGTAAATGAGAAGTAATAATCCGTGACGAAATTAAATAGCACGCTTGTCATACTAAGTATACATTTTCAATAAACCCCCATACCACAGGAAGCTCTTCCAATTAATGTTATGCATTTAATGATAGCCACCTTTCTCCTCTCTCGTTATAAAATTCTGCATTCTCGCCCCTTTATTCACCGACAATCTATACTAATTATCATAATTAACCAACAATTCAATGAAAACCAGTACCAAAACTAATCCAACCATCAGAATTCAAGTCTTCATTCTTGCACGTATTATTCTTCACAAATTCCAAAATTCTCTGAATCGTGTCGGCTTGACTTTGCGATTCTTCAGCCGCCTTGGAAAAAGTAGCTTCCACGTCTTTCAAATATTCGTATTGTTCGATTTCCGCTTCTAACACTTGTTCCGCTTCTTTCAACCTCTCCTGAAGAGCCAAAATGTGCAGTTTTTTCCCGGTGACGGCGGCCCGAGCCGCTGCAGCTGCCTAAAATTTTCCAAAATTACAAAACAATTTTGACTTTTGTGTTCATTGTACGGTCAGAGCGGTTTGGGCCAAATCGTTCTTAATGGTGAAGGCGGCATGGTTGGCGGCCACCTGCTGGTTAACGACGAGATTCTGGGCATGCAGGGCCGAACTCTGGGCTAAACTGCCCAGTTTTGCCGCCTCGATGAACGGGTTCTTGGTGGTGCGCACTTGAGCTGAAACATTGTATGCTACTTCTGGTGTCATTTATTTCGAACTCACCTGCACATCCTAATAGCACTATCAAAGCCTCCAGCAGCATTCCCAGATCTTTATTACTGTATCCACTTTTCCGCTTCATGTTTATTTAAGTGTGTGGAGGTTTAAAAATCGCGAAGAAACTTCCAGAAGTGAGCTGGGCGGAACGAGTGGAACGAATGGAGTGATTAAAACGGTGATGGTCACATTATAAACTTGCACTTGTTTGCAGATGGCGGATGGGTATGAAATCGTATTATCTACTCGACATGGGTGCATTAGAAAGTGACGATTCGTTTTATTCTTGCTGGGTTTTGTATTATGTGTGGTTTGGTTTTTGATCGGTCGTTAGACTCGATCGAGCGTGAAAATGTTGTTTGACGAGGTATGGGTTTTTG
This sequence comes from Zophobas morio, assembly GCF_036711695.1. Classification (NCBI taxonomy): domain Eukaryota; kingdom Metazoa; phylum Arthropoda; class Insecta; order Coleoptera; family Tenebrionidae; genus Zophobas; species Zophobas morio. The sequence continues at coordinate 3,297,781 of NW_026972112.1, forward strand.
GAGGCAAGAAATGGCTAAGTGGTTGTTAGGTGGAGGAAGATAAGTAACTGGTGCAAGCGCTGAAGAAGTGAGATGATTTATGGCGGCTTGTCGGCAGGATGTCGGGTTTAATTTGGTTTAGTGAGGCGGTTTCATGTTGCACTAATTAATGAGGATGTTGCAGAATGGTAAATGAGAATAATGAAGTTGGTGGAGTTTTTATAACTTTTATTTCCTATATGAAATCATCAATGAATAAGAATTTATGCTTCAGAAAGTTTGTGAAGAGGCTAAAATTTTGACGATGAGAAAAAATTTGCTATTGGCGAGGTACCAAAATGGATATTTTAATGTTCCACTTAGAGTCTCACTATCAACACTTTCCTAAAATTTTTCTATTTTTTAGCAGGGTGTTGGTGGTTTATACAATTTTTGAGATGTCTTGTCTAAATAAATATAAAAAATTAGTGCGGACAATATGAAATCTACTTAAATCAGACAACCAACTAGAAAAAATGCTTTTCGAAAAATTGATAAATTGAGTAATAGAAAAATCAAAATTTTTAAAAATCGGAAGATTGAAAAACCGAAAAATAGAAATCCGAAAAGCGAAAAATTGAAAGATCTAGCACTCGAGACATTAACGAAAAATTAAAATATCGAAAAACTGAGAAATTTTCCAAAATTGAAATGTTGAAAAGCTGAGAAATCCAAAAGGTGAAAAAACGAGAAATATAAAAATCGAACAACCGGGATGTCAAGAAATCGAAAAATCGAGACATCACAACATCTAAAAATCAAAAATCTGAAATTTAAAAATTTGAACCATCGAAAAATAGAAATATCGAACAACTTTTAAAAACTGGAAAATTATAATATTGAAAAACTGAAGAATCGGAAAATCGATCCATCAAAAAATTGGAAATTAAAAAATCTAAAATTTAAAAATTGAAATATTGAAAAAATCCCAAAACTGGAATACCGAAAAACTGGAAAATCGAAGAAAAATTAGAGAACCGAAAAATTGAAAAATCTCGAAACAGAAACACGGATAAATTGAGATCTCGAAAAATTGAAAAATCGAGAAATCGAAAGGTAGAAAATTAAAAAACCAAAAGTTGGAAAACTGGAAATTCCAAACATCCAAAAATCGACAAATCCAAAAACCGAAGAAACATAAAGTTGAGAAAAGGAAATCGAGTGTTCTAAAATTCGAAAAGTAGAAATATGGAAAATCGAAAAACCGAAAATCGTAAATTCAAAAATTGAAAAATTGAAAATTAGAAAAACTAAGAAATTGAAAAATTGAAAAATCAAGAAATCGAAAAGGAAGCAAATCGAAAATTCGAATATAAAAAAATTGAATATTTGAAAAATCACAAATCCGAGAAGTCTAAAAACCGAAAAATCAAAAATTAAAAAACTCAGACTTCGAAAAATCGAAAAATCTAAGAATTGAGACATACAAAAAAAGAAATTTCAAAAAATTGAACATTCGAATATCGAAAGATCGAAAATTCGAAAAATAGAAAAACGGAAAAATTGAAATTTTGAAAATTAGAAATTCGAAAAATAGTAAATTCGAAATATCGAAAAGTCGAAAGTCGGGAAACCGAAAATTCGATGAATCAGATGTTCGAAAAATTAAAAAGTCCATAGGAAGTTTGAAGTATGAATCGAAACTTGGAAAAATGGAAAAATCGGATATTTTTTTGAATGAAATATTCGAAAAATCAAAAATTGAAGAATCGAAATTTCGAAAAATCGGAAAGTAAAAAATTGAAAAATCGAAAAATTCAAAAAGCGGAAAGTAAAAAAAAATGAAAACTCGAAATATCGAAAGTCGAGAAATCAAAAAATCGAACAATGAAAAAATTGAAAATTCGAAAAACGAATAATGGGAAAATTGAAAATCGAAAAGTAAAAACTGAAGATTGGAAAAATTTAAAAATCGAACATTCAAATAATTAAAAATCGAAAAATTGGAAATTCGAATGACTGAGAAATTGAAAAATTGTAAAATCGAGAAATCCAAAAGTAAACAAATCGAAAATTCGTGTGGGAAAAAACTGAAAATTCGATTAAGTCAATATTCGAAAAGACGAAAATCAGAAAAATCTAAAAATCGAGAAATTGGAGAAGCAAAAACTAATTTAGAATTTCGAGAAATGAACAAATCGAAAGTGTGGAATACGGAAAAATCGAAAATCGAGAAACCGAAAATTCGATCAATCAAATGTGTATTCGAAAAATCAAAAAGTGAGAAAACGAAACAATCGGAAATTTGAAATATGTATCGAAAAATCGAAAGTAAAAAAAGCAGACAACCAACGAGAAAAAATGCTTTTCGAAAAATTGATAAATTGAGTAACCGAAAAATCAAAATTTTTAAAAATCGGAAGATTGAAGAACCGAAAAATAGAAAACCGAAAATCGAAAAATCGAAAGACTCGAGACATTAACAAAAAATTAAAATATCGAAAAACTGAGAAATTTTCCAAAATTGAAATGTTGAAAGGTTGAAAAATCGAAAAATCTAAAAATCGAAAAACCGGGATGTCAAGAAATCGAAAAATCGAGAAATCGGAACATCTAAAAACCAAAAATCTGAAATTTAAAATTTTGAACCATCCAAGAATAGAAATATCGAAGATCTGGAGAACTGGAAAATTAAAATATTGGAAAATTGAAGAATAGGAAAATCGATTCATCAAAAAATCGGAAAATCGAAAAATCTAAAAGTTAAAAATTGAAATATTGAAAAAATCCCAAAATTGAAATATCGAAAGACTGGAAAATCGAAGAAAAATTAAAGAACCGAAAAATTGAAAAAGCTCGAAACAGAAACATCGATAAATTGAGATCTCGAAAAATTGAAAAATCGAGAAATCGAAAGTTCGAAAATCGAAAATTTAAAAAATTGAAAAACTGCAATAACCAAAAACACGCAAAATTGAAGAATTGAAAAACTAAAATATCGATACATCCAGAAATTGAGAAATCGTAAATTTGAAAATTTTGAAACGTCAAAAATTGAACAATTGATAAATCGAAAAATTGAAAAATCGTAAAACTGAAAAAAACGGGAAATTGACAAACTGAAATATCGAGAAACAAAACAACGAAAGATCGAGAAATCGGAGAGGAAAAATTGAAAAATTAAAAAATTGAAAAAAAAATCTCAAACTGAAAAATCAAAAAATTAAAACAATCGAAAAATCGAAACATGGAAATGTCTATAAATCGAGTAATCGAAAAATTGAAAAATCGAAAAATGTAAAAACTGAAATATCAGAAATTTGAAAAAATGGAAAATTGGAGAACCGAAAAATCTGAAACAGAAAGATTAAGAAATCTGAGCAACAAAAAACTGGAAAATCTGAAAATTAAAAATTTAAAACATTGAACATTAGAAATATCGTTGAACTTAAAAATAGAAATCAAAAAATCTCAACTTTTAAAATTTGAACAATTAAAATATCGAAAAACTGAAGTTTCGAAAAATTGAAAAATCGAGAAATAGAATCACCAAAATATCGAAAAATTAAAAAATCTAAAATTTGAATACTGAAATATTAAAAAAATCCCAAAACTGAAATATTGAAAAATCGAAAAATTTAAAAATCTCAAAACAGAAATGTAAAAATTGAGAAATCGAAAAGTAGAAAAATTGAAGTCAGAAAATCGAAGATTTAAAAAATTGAAAATCTGAAAAATTAAAAACTTGAAAAATCGATAAAATTGAAGAATTGGAAAACTAAAAAAATCGATTAATCGAGGAATTGAGAAACCGAAAAATCCAACAATTAGAAACGTCAAAAATTGAAAAATTAATAAATCGAAAAATTGGAAAACCGAAAAATTGAAAAATCGTAAAACTGTAGTTTCTCCGAAAATTGACAAACTGAAATATTGAGAAACAACACATCAAAAGAGCGAGTAATCAAAAAGTCGAAAAATTGAAAAATCGAAATTGCCGAAAATCGAAAAATCGCAAAGCTAAAAATCGGAAAATATTGAAAAATTCAAATTTTAGAATAAACGTCAAATCGAAAAATCAAAACAATGGAAAAATCGATACATCGAAATCTTGAAAAATTGAAAAATCGGAAAATTTAATATCCAAAAAATCAGCAATTGTCAAAAATCGGAAAATCGGAAAACCGAAAAATCTAACACAGAAATCGAAAAATCGAAAGATCAAGAAATCGGAACATCAGAAACCGAAAAATGTGAAATTTAAACCTTTTAAACATTAAAAATTAGAAATTTGAAGAACTAAAAATAGAAATTGAAAGTTCTAAAATTTAAAAAATTGAAATTTCGAATAGGTGAAGAATCGAAAAGTTGAAAAATCGAGAAATCAAAACATCAAAAAATCAAAAACTTTAAAAATTGAAGAATCGAAAATTGGAGAATCAAACAACTGAAAAGAGAAAGTGAAAAAATCCAAAATTGCAATAACGAAAAATCTGTAAATCGAAAACTCATAAACTGAGAAATTGAAAAATCAGAATATCGAAAAATTGTAAAACTCAAGTTTCGGGGAACGAAACATCAAAAGATGGAGAAACCAAAACATCGAAAATTTTGAGAAGTTGAAAAATCCAAATAAGTCAAAAATTGAAATTTGAGAAATTAAAAAAAAATCGAAATACTTATTTATTGAAAAATTGAAAAATCACAGAAAAATTGAAAAATCAAAAAATTGTGAAATCCCAAAACAGTAAATTGAAAAATCGAAAAATTGACGAAACTTCGAAAATTAAAAAAATTGAAAAATCAAAAAAAACAAAAAGCTGAAAATTGAAAAGTCGAAAATTTGAAAAATTGTATAATTGAAGCACTGAAAAACTCGGAAAATTGAAAAATCAAATATTTGATGAATGGAGAAATTTGAAAAAAAAAAACTAAAAATTCCAAAACTGAAATATCGAAAAATTGAGGAATTGAAAGTTGAAAAATCGGAAAAACGAGAACTCGAAAAATTGAGCAGTTGAAAACATGTTATATATCTACAATTTTGATTTTTTTCTACAAGTCTCTCTGTCTAGGATACAAATTCAACAAGGATTTATCAACCACAATTTCAGGACTACGTTAATTTTTGACATTCAAATAACATTTATTTGACAAAATTGTAAGATGACATCATCAATTCCTGAGGAGGGGGCATGGATGGATAAATTTTAATTCATAAGTAATCATGCTTCCCATAACGGGAATACGTTTGGAAGATTTAAAAATTAAGTTGCAAAATGTTACAAACATCTAGATGGCTACGGTAAAAACTCAACACGGATTCATAAACCACAAATGGAGTAGTACGTGATTTTATAAAATTTAAATAACATTTTTACGAGCAGACAAATTTTGGTTAGCGTCTTACCATCTACTGATATTCCTAACATGTACATACATACAAAATTTGCCAAAATCGATCTGGTAGTTTCGGATATCATTTGTCTAGTATCCGGACACACGGAAGACTGATAGACAGACAAACAGAAGTATTGCAATCAAGTCCATCGGGGAATGGATACTTTCATGTTTTCTCCACGTTTCATGATTCCTAGAGCACGGAGCAATAGCCTTTCCGTTTCTGTGTGCCTGTCTGTCATCTATCAATTGTGTCTCTCTCTGCGCTCAACGCCTAGCACACTGAATCTGTCGCTCACTCACTTCAAGTAAAAATAAAGTCCTTCCAACGCTTGCTAACTTTCCAATTCACCCAAATTTTTGCAACTCCATAAACATTTTTACGTTTCCGGCCACTAAAGAACGCGAATTACATCATCTCCGACGGCATGGTCTGCTTCCTCCATATCAGGTCTAATTATAATAACATAATTATGAAACCCGAAGAGTGTAATCATTTATTGCAACCACCACATTTTTGGAATTCTTCACACAGGATCACGCCAACAACCACGGGAATAACCCAGAACCTTTTTTTTTCCGGTGCATTACAATCGAAGCCCCATTAGAATGTAAATTAAAGCAAATTAAATTAATCGCGAGCATCACTACCATGCTCACAGTAATTGAACTGCTTTTGGTATAAATACAGAAATTAACTCCAGAAAGTCAGTTATTTCTCGGCCTTCTTTACAACAACATCATCCTCCACACACATACAGTAAGCCACAAGAATAACACTGATAATAATAATAATGATAACAATGTTGCAGGCAATCATGTCTAGAGTTTTTGTTGCTTTAGTCGCCCTTCTCGGTAAGTCTGTTTCCCGTTTTCGCCGCCTCACGTCTCATCGATGTCTCTTTAGCGACAGCCGCCGCCGCCACCATCAAGCAGCAAAAATTGAGCGTGGTTGCTGAACCCCAGGCCCAATCCACCGACGCCATCGGCGTCATCGAGTTCGCAGGCGACTACGGGTCTCACGGGGGCAAGAAGTACTCTTCAAGCGCCGAACTTACCAGCTTGGCACACTCCTCAGCCCTCCAGGCCAAAACCGCAGTCCGCAACCAACAGGCCGCCGGCATCCAGGCCGCGTTAGGCGCTCAAACCGGATACGCTCGCGCCGCCCTCGAAGCCGCCTCTGCCGCCCAAGTGGCCCTCGTCGCTAAGCAAGTCATCGTGCAGAATCTGCAGAGGCACATCGAGGACGCCGAGCACCAGCTCCACGCTGAAGAAGCTCAGGTATAGTACTTGTCTCCGCTTACCAATCGATAACGTAGATAATCCCCAGTACCAACAATCTCTGCAAGCCGCCAACGCCGCCCAGAACGCCGTCCAGCAAAGCCAGCAACAGTTGCAAGCCGCCACCGCGGCCATCGCCGCCGTCCAGCAGTCGGTCAGCCACTCCGAGCGCGCCGCCGCCGCCGCGTCTCAAGCCGCCGCCGCTCAACACCAGATGATCCAAGACGCCCAACAGAGACTCGGCCGCTTGCACGAGAAGTTGCACGAGGCTTTGTCCGGGCTCCAGGAGACCGAGCTGTCTGCTCAGAGGGCCGCCGCCGCCGCGCAGGTGGCACAAAGCAACGCCGCCGCCTCCGCCCAGTTGGCGGTAGCGAACAGTGCGAGTAATCAGATCGATGAGCATGATGTTGTTGGTGATTACCATCACTAGGGGCTAAGAGGTGTCACGGCGCTCATTCTGTAAATATTCATCGCATCGAGAATAAATTCTGTTGAAACTAAAAATGTGGAGTTTGATTATTGCGAATTGCGGGGGTTGAGGCGGTTTATGTAATTGGAGTAAATGGTGTGTTGAAGATCGCCAGAAGCGGGTTTCTTGATCTAGATTCAAAGAAAAAAATGAAGTAATGGTATCTTTGACGTTTCCTTTTAGTTAGATAAGTGAAGTGATGAGATTTTTCAAAAATTCTGCATATATTGATAGTTAGCAATTTTGCGCTTCAGTTATTGGCTGATTGAAGGAGGAAGAAATCCACGCAACAGCTGTGGTGAATGGCAGACATCAGACGGAATTTACATGTAAATGTGGTTTAGTTTCGCCACGATTCGTTGAATTTTAATAATGGATTAAACGATTTTATGGCGTGCGTGCTAATTTTGCATGGTTGAGGAGGTACCAGACCGAGGTGGAACGTTACCTCTACTTTTGGTTTTTACGTTATCAAAAAGCATCCGTTCAAAAAATTAAAGAGTAATTAAATTACAAAAGGAAAACTAATATTTAATTGAAAGGTTTACAAATCGTGTTCGCATAAGGAAGATAATTAAGAAATTGCAATCTTTAGATCGACCTAAAATTCTATTTTTATAGGTATTTAGCTTACAAGAATCTATAAAACCATAAATTACAAGTGACGAAATCAGCAGTTACCTACTTTTTTTTTGTTTTCCATAGTTCAAGTGTTGCTTTGTAAGTACTTAAGTATTTACGAATTCAACAAGTTATAAATTACAAAGTCCAAAATTTATATTGTTTGTTTGTATATTATCTGGACATTTAGCGCTTGACCTGAACGTTAATCTTCCGAAAAACAAACAAAACAAGATAGATTGCGAAATATCTAGATAGAATTTGATTCATTTTATTCGTGACTAATTGTTTTCTTGAGAGTATACTCTAATCTTATCTCTCAGCACAAAAAAACATGTTGGAAAGGAAGCCATTAAATGGAATTCGGGAAAAACGTTTCGTCTTGTAAACTGATGAAGAACTGATTCTTCAATACTAGACTCGTAGAAACCCATTGGCTTTCATTTTTGAAGTAATTTGAAGGAATCACGTAGACTCTTGGTGTTTTGTTTTTGAAGAAGTCTGAAAGAATCTCGGGTACGCCTTTTGTTTTATTTTTGAACTACACAATTTGAAAGAATTTTGGGAACCCTTGTCTCGTTTTTGAAGTAATTTGGAAGAATCTCGGGACCTTCTTGTGTTTTATTTTTCAAGTAGTTTGAAAGAATCTCGGGAACCTCATGTGGGTCTAGTTCTTGAAGTAATTTGAAAGAATCTCAAGGACTCCTTTTGGTTCATTTTTGAAGTGATTTGAAACAAACGTGTGAATCCGTTGTGTGTGGCTTTTGAAATAGTTTGAAAGAATCTCGGGGATCCCTTTTCTTGTTTTTGAAGAAATATGAAAGAATCTCGGGGACAACCTGTGTTTGGTTTCTGAAGTAGTTTGAAAGAATTTCGGGGACCCCTTCTGTTTTGTTGTTGAAGTAGTTTTAAAGAAGCTCGGAGACCCCTTGCGTTTTATTTTTGAAATATGCAGTTTGAAAGAATCTTGGGATCCCTTGTCTTGTTTTTGAAGTAGTTTGAAAGAATCGCGGGGACCCCTTTTGAAATAGTTTGAAAGAATCTCGGGGATCTCATGTGGGTCTAGTTCTTGAAGTAATTTGAAAGAATCTCGGGGATCTAATGTGGGTCTAGTTCTTGAAGTAATTTGAAAGAATCTTAAGGATTCTTTTTGTTTCATTTTTGAAGTGGTTTGAAAGAATCGTGGGGACCCCTTGTGTGTGGTTTTTGAAATAGTTTGAAAGAATCTCGGGTATCCTTTGCGTTTTATTTTTGAGGTATGCAGTTTGAAAGAAACTTGGGGTCCGTTGTCTTATTTTTTGAAGTACTTTGAAAGAATCTTGGGAATTCCATGCGGGTCTAGTTCTTGAAGTCATTTGAAAGAATCTCAAGGACTCCTTTTGTTTCATTTTTGCAGAGGTTTGAAAGAATCGTGGGGAGTCTTTGTGTGTGGTTTTTGAAATAGTTTGAAAAAATCTAGGGGTCCCTTTGTGTTTTTTTCTTGAAGTAGTTTGAAAGAATCTCGGAAATCCCTTTTCTTGTTTTTAAAGTAAATTGAAAGAATCTCCTGGATCCCTTGCGTTTTATTTTTGAAGTATGCAGTTTGAAAGAAACTTGGGATCCGTTGTCTTGTTTTTGAAGTACTTTGAAAGAATCTTGGGAATTCCATGCGGGTCTAGTTCTTGAAGTCATTTGAAAGAATCTCAAGGACTCCTTTTGTTTCATTTTTGAAGAGGTTTGAAAGAATCGTGGGGAGTCTTTGTGTGTGGTTTTTGAAATAGTTTGAAAAAATCTAGGGGACCCTTTGTATTTTTTTCTTGAAGTAGTTTGAAAGAATCTCGGAAATCCCTTTTCTTGTTTTTAAAGTAAATTGAAAGAATCTCCTGGATCCCTTGCGTTTTATTTTTGAAGTATGCAGTTTGAAAGAAACTTGGGATCCGTTGTCTTGTTTTTGAAGTACTTTGAAAGAATCTTGGGGACCCCATGTGGGTCTAGTTCTTGAAGTAATTTGAAAGAATCTCAAAGACTCATTTTGTTTCATTCTTGAAGTGGTTTGAAAGAATCGCGGGGAATCTTTGTGTGTGTTTTTTGAAATAGATTGAATCTCGGGGACTCCTTGTGTTTTTTTCTTGAAGTGGTTTGAAAGAATCTCAGGGATCCCTTTTCTTGTTTTTGAAGTAAATGGAAAAAATCTCAGGGACCACTTCTGTTTTGCTTCTGAAGTAGTTTGAAAAAATCTGGAGGACCCCTTCTGTTTTATTGTTGAAGCAGTTTTAAAGAATCTCAGGAACCCCTTGCGTTTTTTCTTGAAGTAGTTTGAAAGAATCTCGGGAATCCCTTTTCATGTTTCTGAAGTAGTTTGAAAGAATCTCGGGGACCCCTTCTGTTGTGTTGTTGAAGTAGTTTTTAAGAATCTCGGGGGACCCTTGCATTTTTTCTTGAAGTAGTTTGAAAGAATCTCGAGAATCCCTTTTCATGTTTTTGAAGTACATAAATTGAAAGAATCTCGGGGACCACTTGTATTTTGTTTCTGAAGTAGTTTGAAAGAATCTCGGGGACCCCTTTTGTTGTGTTGTTGAAGTAGTTTTAAAGAATCTCGGGGACCCCTTACGTTTTATTTTTGAAGTATGCAGTTTGAAAAACTTGGGATCCGTTGTCTTGTTTTTGAAGTACTTTGAAAGAATCTTGAAGACCCCATGCGGGTCTAGTTCTTGAAGTAATTTATAGAATCTCAAGGACTCATTTTGTTTAATTTTTAAAGTGGTTTGAAAGAATCGCGGAGAATCTTTGTATGTGTTTTTTTAAATAGTTTGAAAGAATCTCGGGGACCCCTTGTGCTTTTTTTTGAAGTAGTTTGAAAAAATCTCGGGATCATTTTTCTTGTTTCTGAAGTAGATTGAAAGAATCTCGGGGACTACTTTTGTTTTGTTTCTGAAGTAGTTTGAAAGCATCTCGGGGACCCCTTCTGTTTTGTTGTAGAAGTAGTTTTAAAGACTCTCGGGGACCCCTTGCGTTTTATTTTTGAAGTATGCAGTTTGAAACAAACTTGGGATCGGTTGTCTTGCTTTTGAAGTACTTTGAAAGAATCTTGAAGACCCCATGTGAGTCTAGTTCTTGAAGTAATTTAAAGAATTTGAAGGACTCATTTTGTTTAATTTTTAAAGTGGTTTGAAAGAATCGCGGAGAATCTTTGTGTGTGTTTTTTTATTTTATTTATTTTTATTTTATTTATTTTATTTTTTTCCAACGGGGTTTTAAATAGTTTGAAAGAATCTCTGGGACCCCTTGCGTTTTATTTTTGAAGTATGCAGTTTGAAAGAAACTTGGGATCCGTTGTGTTGTTTTTGAAGTAGTTTGAAAGAATCTTGGGGATCCCATGTGGGTCCTATTCTTAAAGTAATTTGAAAGAATCTCCTTTTGTTTCATTTTTGTGTGAGTGGTTTGAAAGAATTTCGGGGACCCCTTGTGTTTTTTTCTTGAAGTAGTTTGAAAGAATCTCGAGAACCCTTTTTATTGTTTTTGAAGTAAATGGAAAGAATCTCGGGGACCACTTGTAATTTGTTTCTGAAGTTGTCTGAAAGAATCTCGGTGCCCCCTTGCGTTTAGTTTGTGAACTGGTTTGAAAGAATCTTGGACACCCCTGTGGGTCTAGTTCCTAAAGTAATTTGAAAGAATCTTGGGAACCGCTTGTGTATTGTTGTTGAAGTAGTTTGAAAGAATCTTGGGAACCCCTTGTGTGTGGTTTTTGAAATAGTTTGAAAGAATCTCGGAGACCTTTAGTATTTTGTTTTTGAAGTAGTTTGAAAGACTCTCCGGATCCCTTTGTGTTTTGATATTGGAATAGTTTCAAAGAATGTCGAGGAGCCCTTTTGTTCCATTTTTGAAGTAATTTGAAAGTATCTCGGAGACCACTTGGGTTTTGTTTCTGAAGTAGTTTGAAACAATCTCGGGGACCCCTTGTGTTTTGTTGTAGAAGTAGTTTTAAAGGATCTCAGGGACCCCTTGCGTTTTATTTTTGAAGTGGTTTTTTCGAAGAATCTTGGGCACCCCTTGTGGCTATAGTTCTTGAAGTAATTTGAAACAATCTTGAAAACATGTTGTGTATTGTTGTTAAAGTAGTTTGAAAGAATCTCGGGGATCCCTTTTCTTGCTTTTGAAGTAATTTGAAAGAATCTCAGGGACCCCTTGTATGTGGTTTTTGAAATAGTTTGAAAGAATCTCTGGGAGCCTTTGTGATTTTTCTTGAAGTGGTTTGAAAGAATTTAGGGGACCTCTTCTGTTTTGTTGTTGAAGTAGTTTTCTCGCGGACCCCTTGCCTTTTATTTTTGAAGTATATAGTTTGAAAGAAACTTGTGATCCGTTGTATTGTTTTTTGAAGTAGTTTGAAAGAATCTTGGGATCCCATGTGGGTCTAGTTCTTGAAGTAATTTGAAAGAATCTCAAGGACTCATTTTGTTTCATTTTTGAGTGGTTTGAAAGAATCACGAGGACCCTTTGTATATGGTTTTTGAAATAGTTTGAAAGAATCTCTGGGAGCCCTTTTGATTTTTCTTGAAGTGGTTTGAAAGAATCTCGGAGACAACTTGTGTGTTGCTTCTGAAGTAGTTTGAAAGAATCTAGTAGACCTCTTCTGTTTTGTTGTTGAAGTAGTTTTTAAGAATCTCGGGGACCCCTTGCCTTTTATTTTTGAAGTATGTAGTTTGAAAGAAACTTGGGATCCGTTGTGTTGTTTTTGAAGTAGTTTGAAAGAATCTTGGGGATCCCATGTGGGTCTAGTTCTTGAAGTAATTTGAAAGAATCTCAAGGGCTCATTTTGTTTCATTTTTGAAGTGGTTTGAAAGAATCGCGGGGATCTCTTGTATGTGGCTATTGAAATACTTAGTTTGAAAGAATCTCTGGGACTCCTTGTGTTTTTTTCTTGAAGTAGTTTGAAAGAATCTCGGGGATCTTTTTTCTTGCTTTTGAAGTAATTTGAAAGAATCTCAGGGACCCCTTTGCGTTTTATTTTTGAAGTATGCAGTTTGAAAGAAACTTGGGATCCGTTGTCTTGTTTTTGAAGTACTTTGAAAGAATCTTGGGAATCCCATGTGGGTCTAGTTCTTGAAGTAATTTGAAAGAATCTGAAGGACTCCTTTTGTTTCATTTTTGAGTGGTTTGAAAGAATCACGAGGACCCCTTGTGTGTGGTTTTAAAATAGTTTGAAATGATCTCTGGGACCCCTTGTGTTCTTTTGTTGAAGTAGTTTGAAAGAATCTCGGGGATCCCTTTTCTTGTTTTTGAAGTAATTTGAAAGAATCTCGGGGACCACTTGTGTTTTGTTTCTGAAGTAGTTTGAAAGAATCTCGGAGACCTCTTCTGTTTTGTCGTTGAAGTAGTTTGAAGGATCTCCGAAACCCTTTGTGTTTTGATGTTGGAATAGTTTCAAAGAATGTCGAGGACCCCCTTTGTTCCATTTTTGAAGTAATTTGAAAGAATCTCGAGGATTCCTTTTGTTTCATTTTTGAAGTAGTTTGAAAGAATATCAGCGACTCCTTTTGTATCATTTTTGAAGTGGTTTGAAAGAATCGCGGGGATCCCTTGTGTGTGGCTTTTGAAATACTTAGTTTGAAAGAATCTCGGGGACCCTTTGTATTTTTTTCTTGAAGTAGTTTGAAAGAATCTCGGGGATCCCTTTTCTTGCTTTTGAAGTAATTTGAAAGAATCCCAGGGACCTCTTGCGTTTTATTTTTGAAGTATGCAGTTTGAAAGAAACTTGGGATCCGTTGTCTTGTTTTTGAAGTACTTTGAAAGAATCTTATGGACCCCATGTGTGTTTAGTTCTTGAAGTAATTTGAAAGCATCTCAAGGACTCCTTTTGTTTCATTTTTGAGTGGTTTGAAAGAATCACGGGGACCCCTTGTGTTTTTTTCTTGAAGTAGTTTGAAAGAATCTCGAGGATTCCTTTTCTTGTTTTTGAAGTGATTTGAAAGAATCCCGGAGACCCCTTGTGTGTGGTTTTTGAAATAGGTTGAAAGAATCTCGGAGACCCTTAGCATTTTGTTTTTGAAGTAGTTTGAAAGACTCTCCGGAACCCTTTGTGTTTTGATGTTGGAATAGTTTCAAAGAATGTCGAGGGGTTTTGTTCCATTTTTGAAATAATTTGAAAGAATCTCAAGGATTCCTTTTGTTTCATTTTTGAAGTAGTTTGAAAGAATCTCGGGGACTTCTTTTGTTTCATTTTTGAAGTGGTTTGAAAGAATAGCGGGGATCCCTTGTGTGTGGCTATTGAAATACTTAGTATGAAAGAATTTCGGGGATCCCTCTTCTAGCTTTTGAAGTAATTTGAAAGAATCTCAGGGACCCCTTGAGTTTTATTTTTGAAGTATGCAGTTTGAAATAAACTTGGGATCCGATGCCTTGTTTATGAAGTTCTTTGAAAGAATCTCGGGTTCCCATGTGGGTCTAGTTCTTGAAGTAATTTGAAAGAATCTCAAGGATTCCTTTTGTTTCATTTTTGAGTGGTTTGAAAGAATCTCTGGGGCCCCGGTTGTGTTCTTTTGTTGAAGTAGTTTGAAAGAATCTTGGGGATGCCTTTTCTTCTTTTTGAAGTAATTTGAAAGAATCTCGGGGACCATTTGTGTTTTGTTGCTGAAGTAGTTTGAAAGAATCTCGGAGAACCTTAGTATTTTGTTTTTGAAGTAGTTTGAAAGACTCTCCGGAACCCCTTGTGTTTTGATGTTGGAGTAGTTTCAAAGAATGTCGAGGACTCCCTTTGTTCAATTTTTGACGTAAGTTGAAAGAATCTCGGGGACCACTTGGGTTTTGTTTCTGAAGTAGTTTGAAACAATCTCAGGGACCCCTTGTGTTTTGTTGTTGAAGTAGTTTTAAAGAATCTCGGGGACCCCTTGCATTTAGTTTTGAAGTGGTTTGAAATAATCTTGGGCATCCCCTATGGTTCTAGTTCTTAAAGTAATTTGAAAGAATCTTGGGAACCCCTTGTGTATTGTTGTTAAAATACTTTTAAAGAATCTCGGAGACCCCTTGCGTTTTGTTTTAGAAGTGATTTGAAAGTATCTTGGGCACCCCCTGTAGGTCTAGTTCTTGAAGTCATTTGAAAGAATTGCGAGGATTCCTTTTGTTTCATTTATGAAGTAGTTTGAGAGAATCTCGGGGATCCCTTGTGTGTGGTTTTTGAAATAGTTTGAAGGAATCTCGAGAACCCTTTGCGTTTTGTTTGTAAAGTGATTTGAAACAATTTTGAGCACCCCCGGTAGGTCTAGTTCTTTAGGTAAGTAATGTGAAAGAATCTCGAGAACTCTTTGGTTTCATTTTTGAAATAGTTAGAAAAAATCTCGGAGACCCCTTGTGTGTGGTTTTTGAAGTAGTTAGAATTTCGGGGATCTTTTGTCTTGTTTTTGAAATTATTTGAAAAAATCTTACTCTGGTGTACCATGGTTATTGGCTCCTTTGGAAAATTTTCGATTTCCAGATCTTCTCTTGCATAACGCAAATGGCCCAAGCTATAGTGTTTATGAAGAAACGAAATTTTAATATAAAATTTAATAGGTTTTAATGTCCACATTTGGGGTTTTTTTATCAATTACCACAAAATGGGTTAAAACATTTTGACAAGTTGTAACATAACTTAACTGCATTTTGGCAGCAATACTTCATGGAGTACTGTAATTCTGGTACAACAATAATTATTTTTTATTGTTATATACTAAAGTTTATAAAAAATACAATAGTTCTTTTTCTGTAATTAAATATGGCTGAAACATTAAACTTTATACTCCCACATACTCTTCTACAAAGAACTGTACAACCGTTGCATTCATTTGGTCTGAAATCCTCAACCGAGCGCCATCCACCAGGTAGTCATTCTCACTCTCTAAATCACCCCCTTGCCAAGCTCCAACACGACCATCACCATAGACAAACCACGTTTGTTGTTGTGCTCCGAGACAGTCCTGCGGAACTGTAGTAACATATTTGTCAGCGTCTATCTCGAGTACGTTTCTAAATAAGTAAAAACGAGATAAGCGATTTTACGTTGTAATACGTTTACCCAGAAGCCTTGTTGATGATGAAATAGGCCCCTGCCGGCCAACTGGATTGAAATTTCCATTGCTGGTAATCACTTCCATCGAAACCTTTTAGCGTAACCGCTGTGGGATCCCGGGCATCCACAGCCAGACCTGTAGCTACAGACCTAAATATGAACCATTGGTTGTCGTAACAAATTTGGGTGGACACAAGGGTACCCAAAAAGCATAAACTAAAGGTAACCAAACTGTAACACAAAAACTACAATAGTGAGAATATCTAAAGAGTAAACATACCTTTGGAAAACGCGACCTGTCATTGTGCTTGTACTTATCAGAACTGAAACGTCGATTTTGTTTATATATGTTCTCCTGTGATGCTAATGTAGATATTGTTGAGTTGTTTGTTGTTGTTAAATTGTTTGTGAATTGGACACATTATCGCGAGATTTTTTCTATTTATGTTTTGGTTAAGTGTTTGTCAAAGTTAAAAACAATAGGCTATTGCTACATTAAATTTAGATATATAAGATACCGAGTCCGTGTACAGTACCCACTCAGTTCACTTTGTTATCCAGAAGCTTCAGTCAATATTATAGTTTAAAATGACAATGAAGTCAAAAATCGGCTTTAAAGGGTACGTACGACTTAAATTTTTCCTAAATTTTGTACTAAAAAACTTGCAGCCTTTTCTTGAAGGTTGTTATTTTCACACTGTGTGCCAACATGGTCACAGGTGCAGACATCTGTAGTATGAAATGGGTGTATTTCTTCCAAAATGTGATCGACGTTTTGACTGTCCAACCGACAGATTCGGGTCAAATGGTGGTACAACCTACTGACTTTCTACCAAATTCGACGCAGTACTTTACAATTGAATGTGGCAGTAGGCCGGGATTATTCTACGCGGTACATATTGAAACGGGGTAATTTTAATAAGTTCTAGTGCTTTTTTTCTCATTTTTGAATGTAGGCAGGTTCTTGATGTTGAAAGAGATGTTTCCCCGCACCGTGTAATCCTGGCTGCACCAGATGACTCGTTGTGGCAACAGTGGTTCCTGGACTATGGCAACCGGCGTGTCACAAATGCAGCCACACAGATGGTTCTTGCCATAGAAGACAGTAATTTCGTTCCAGGAGCCGCAGTTGTGGTGGAAAGTCTAAAGGTTCCACATACCCCAAACCAGATGTGGATTGTGGATACAACTACTTAATAACATAATATATGTATAATTAAATATTTGTATTTTTTAACCAGTAGAAAATTTAACAGGAATGAATCCAAAAGAGGACTTATATTTTGATAAAACAAAACATTTTGGAAAATTGCGACTAAACTTAAACATAGTCAAATTTTTACTTAAAACTCGAGTTCTACATATATTCT
The DNA here is from genome assembly GCF_036711695.1 of Zophobas morio. NCBI lineage: Eukaryota > Metazoa > Arthropoda > Insecta > Coleoptera > Tenebrionidae > Zophobas > Zophobas morio. Next base: position 3,314,900 of record NW_026972112.1, read on the forward strand.
TCTACGATGAACTCTTGTACCATTGTTGCGTTTATCTTGCCTGAAATCCCCAAACGAGCACCATCGACAAGGGCGTCATTCTCAACCATTAAATCACCTCCTTGCCAATAGGCAACACGACCATCTCCAAAGACACACCAGATTTGGTTGTATCCGGGACATTCCAGTGGAGTTGTAGTAACATAGTTGTCGTTAGCATTCATGTCTAGTACGTTTCTAAATAAGTAAAAACAAGATAAGAGATTTTTACTTCGTAGTATGTTTACCCAGTAACCCTGTTCATGACGTAATAGGACCCTGATTCGTAACCCATTTGAAATTTCCATTGTTGGTAAATACTTCCATCGAAATTTTTCAGCATAACAACACCAGTGGGATCTCGGGCATCCACAGCTAGACCTGTCGATGGGGACCTTATTGTGAACCACTTGTTGTCGTAGCAAGTTTGGGTAGACACAAAAGTAATCAAGAAGCATAAACAAATGCTGTAACTTAAAAACAATAAAAAAGAGTATGAGTAAAGTAGTCTGTTATACCTTTGCACAACGAGAGCTGTCATTTTGCTTACACTTGGTACAAAACTTCCTAAATGAAACAAAGTTTTGGTTTATATATGTTTTTGTATGATGTAACGTCTCGATATTTTTGAGTTTGTTGCAAAATTGTGTCAAGGGTGGTTATATCAATCAGAAGTGTTTATTGTTTAGTACACGTGTTCAATTAAAAAAATTTTGCTAAGTTATTGCAACATCTAGGTTAAACCTCTTTGTAGGTACATATATAAGGTACAAAAACTGTACATCTTATTCACTCACTTCACTACGTAGTTTGAAATGGGTTTCCAGTCAAAAACCGTCTGTAAAGGGTACGTACCACCTACTGCTTTCTCCAAATTTTCACCAGAAAAACTTACAGGTTATCCCTGCAGCTCGTTATATTCGTTCTGTGTACCAACACTGGCCACATGGTCACAGGTTCAGACGTCTGTAATATGAACTGGCTGTTTTTTTTCCAAAATGTGATGGACGTTTTGACTATCCAACCTTCAGAGTCCGGTCAAATTGTGGTGGAGCCTTTTGACTATGACGCAAGTTCACCTCAGCTTTTCGGCATTGAGTGTGGCAGTAAGCCGGGATTATTCTACATAGTACATAATGTAACAGGGTAATTTGACAAAGTTCTCGTGGTCGTTTTCTCATTTTTGTATCTAGGCAGGTTCTTGACATTGAGAGAGATTCCCCGCACCACGTTATCGTGGCTTCCATAGATGATGAGTCGTTGTGGCAACAATGGTTCGTGGATTACCAGAATAGGCGCGTCACAAATGCCGTCACAAGGTTTGTCCTAGCCATCGAAGATAGTAACTTCGTGCCAGGAGCCGCAGTTGTGGTGGAACCTCAAAGTGAGGAAATAACCCCAAACCAGTTGTGGATTGTGACAGAATATGAATAAGTAAATAACACTAGTACAAAAAAAGATATATTCCTTCATTGTTATATACTAATGTGTGTAAAATAAACTTTCCTTTTCTGTCTATAATTAAAAATTTCTTTTTTCGCTAAAGTTATTGTATACTCAGTTTATAAAATGTAGAATACTTTTTTTCTATAATTAAATATGGCTAAAACATTAAACTGTAGACCTCCACAAAGAACTGTTGTACGACTGTTGCATTTATTTTGTCTGAAATCCTCAACCGAGCGTCATTCACAAGGTAGTCATTCTCAAGTGGAATTTATAAGCTTGCTGTTGCAGTTGCCCCACCCACCCGCCCTAACTCAGTTGTGATGATTTTTTTATTCGTCGTGAGCCAATTTTTGAGATTTTTTAAAAAATCAAGTTTGAAATCGAAAATTTTGAAATCTTGGTCCAGTACCATCAACATGTTGTATTTTTCAACTGAGCTCATCGATATTTATATCCTAGAGTTTTTTTCTGGATTTTTGGGCAATTTTTCTAAAAGTTCAATATTTTGAAATTTTTGACTTTCGAGCATTTTTGGAAATTAAACAAATGTTTCCTATTCTACATTTCGACTTCTGTAAATATTTTGTCTTTATTTTTTCAAAAATTTCAAACATTTGTCCAGAAATATTAAAATAAAATATGACAATTTTTGAGATACTTTCAAAATTTCAGTATAAAGCCGAATTATTTGAAAATTTTAGACCCGGGAATGTCATCAAGCAATGTTTTTCGATTGAGTTCATCGATTTCTATATCCCAAAATTTTTTCAGTCATATTTTAGCAGATACTAGCCCCACCCGCCCACCCTCTCTTTTCTTAGAGTGTATGTCATCTGCCAAAATCAGTTTTATCTTAGCAGGTATAGTTTTCCCAGTTCTAATTTCGTTTTATGATAATATCCCATTGTGTAAGTGTTTTTCGGATTCATTTCTTCACAAATTCTGACAACTTTTACAGAATAGTTAAAACGAAATTTGACAATTTTAAATATATATTAAGAATTTGATATTGAAATCGAATATTTCAAAATCTCGCTTAAGTACCATCAATACGCTCTGTTTATGGACTAAGCTCAACGATATCTATATCGCAAATTTTTTTGGCAATTTTTCTATAAGTTAGATTTTTCAGTACTCTCCCTATGAAGTTTTTGACGTTTTCCAGAGAATTTTTGAAAATCATCCAAACAGTTCCTATTCCTAATTTCGATCTTTGGAAGCGTTTTTCGGTTTCATTTCTTCAAAAATTTCAGCCATTTCGTCAGAATGGTTAAAATGAAATATGATAATTTTTGAGAAATTTTTAAAATTCCAGTTCGAAGTCGAATTATTCGAAAATCTTAGCCCTGGAGTATCACCAGGCAATGTTTTTCGATTAAGTTCATCCATATCTAAATCCCAGAATTTTTGTCGATTTTTAGCCAATTTTCCAAAAAGTTCAATTTTCCAATACCGAGAATTTTGAAAATTATCCAAAGAGTTCCTTTTGTTGATATAAATCTTTGGCAGTGTTTTTCGGCTTTATTTTTTCGAAAATTCGATCAGCTTTCCGGAATCGCCAAAATGAAATCTGACAATTTTTGAGATATTTTAGAAAATCGACTTTGAAATCGAAAACTTTGAAATCTCGGTCCAGTACCATCAACATGTTGTATTTTTCAACTGAGCTAATCGATATTTATATCCTAGAGTTTTTTTCTGGATTTTTGGGCAATTTTTCTAAAAGTTCAATATTTTGAAATTTTTGACTTTCGAGCATTTTTGGAAATTAAACAAATGTTTCCTATTCTACATTTCAACTTCTGTAAATATTTTGTCTTTATTCTTTCAAAAATTTCAAACATTTGTCCAGAAACATTAAAATAAAATATGACAAGTTTTGAGTTACCTTCAAAATTTCAGTTTAAAGCCGAATTATTTGAAATTTTGGACCAGGGAATGTCATCAAGCAATGTTTTTCGATTGAGTCCATCGATTTCTATATCCCAAAATTTTTTCAGTCATATCTTAGCAGATACTAAGAGCTTAACTGCAAAATCCTTATTTCTCTACACGAAATTAAAAACATGCTTTTGAGTATCGTGTTGTTCAAAGAATACTATGTATATTAAGAAAAAATTAAAGCCAAGGATTAAGCCTCACCCATGCCTGCCCTGATCAATATAGTAATGAAGTTTTCATTCGTTGCCAGAACTAGGGGCGGAGCCGAATTGCAAAATCCATATTTCCCTACAAAAATTTAGCATTTTAAACATGTTTTAAGTTTGTGAGAATAAAAAAAAATCATCACAATTGAGATGGGGTGGGTGGGCGGGGTTTTTATTTGTCTTTATTTTCTTAACACACATTGTATTCTTTGAACAACACGATACTCAAAAAGATGTTTTTAATTTCTTGTAAAGAAATAAATATTTTGTAGTTAAGTATTTGATAAGAAAATACTGATTTTGGCACTTTTGATATATTTGACCATTTTTCAACTACATATATCTGAAAATTAGATGAAGATATTTTCTTGGAGATTTCGATATCCAGAAGTCATTTTCGGTTTCGTTTCTTCTGAAATTCCTACCGTTTTTCCAAAGTCGCTAATTGAAATTTGTGCAGCAATCTTTACAGTTTCGTCAAAATAGCTCGCTATGAAAATTTTGTAGATAACAAAGAAAATTGTTATTAATTTTTGTTTCACAAAATACAATTGTTTCAAGAAAGTACTTTATAGTTTTTATATATCTACACAAATATTTAAAATTAGTTTATTTGGGACAACAGAGAATTTAGATCAGGTCAGGTGGACGAAATAAGAAATAAAATTTATAGCAAATTAATAGTAAAACAAAAAAAGTTACGATTAGCGTTTTTTTTTTTTTACTTTTTTGAGATCCTAGATTCTATTAATTATTAGTTTCCACTCCCTCTCGACAGAACAACATAATTAGCCCCGCCCACCCACCCTGTCTCCTTTTCAGTGACTGGTTTTATCCGAATGAAATGAATGATCTTATCCTGAACAGAAATAAAATAAGTCATTAGAATAAGAAGAGGGGGTGAGCGCAGCTAGTACTTACTAAGACAAGACTGATTTGGCAAATGACATACCTTCCAAGAAAATAGAGGGTGGGTGGGCGGGGCTAGTATTTGATAAGAAAATACTGATTTTGGCACTTTTGATATTTTCGTCCATTTTTCAACTACATATATCCGAAAATTGGATGAAGACATTTTCTTGGAGATTTCGATATCCAGAAGTCATTTTCAGCCTCGTTTCTTCTGAAATTCCTACCGTTTTTCAATATCGCTAATTGAAATATGTACAGCAATTTTTACAGTTTCGTCAAAATAATTCGCTACGAAAATTTTGTAGATAAAAAAGAAAATTATTATTAATTTTTGTTTCACAAAATACAATTGTTTCAAAAAAGTACTTTGTAGTTGTTATAAGCATATCTACACAAATATTTAAAATTTGTTTATTTGGGACAATAGAGAAGTTAGATCAGGTCGGGTGACGTTAGGTCAAACCAGGTCAGGTGGACGAAATAAGAAATAAATTTTATAGCAAATAGTAAAACAAAAAAAGTTACGATTAGCTGTTGTTTTTTACTTTTTTACATCCGAGATTATATTAATTATTAGTTTCCACTCCCTCTCGAAAGAACAACATAATTAGCCCCGCCCACCCACCCTGTCTCATTTTCAGTGACTGTTTTTATCCGAAGTGAATGATCTTATCCTGAACAGAAATAAAATTAGTCGTTAGAATAAGAAGAGGGGGTGAGCGCAGCTAGTATTTGCTAAGACAAGACTGATTTGGCAAATGACATACCTTCCAAGAAAATAGAGGGTGGGTGGGCGGGGCTAGTATTTGATAAGAAAATACTGATTTTGGCACTTTTGATATTTTTGACCATTTTTCAAATACATATAACTAAAAATTAGATGACGCCATTTTCTTGGTTCACGGCGAATAAAAAAATCATCACAATTGAGATAGGGCGGGTGGGCGGGCTTACATTTTGCCTTTTTGTTTTAATATGTGTAGACTTCTTTTCACAATATTGTGATAACCCAAACATCCCGCCTTAAATTGACATGTGAAAAAAAATGAGAGCCCGCGAAAAATTTAAAAATTCAAAATTTGGCCGTGGCTGTGATCGTCTAACAAAATGGTGGACCCCAAGGTTGAAAAAGTACCGCTAAATAAAACACAAAATTTATGGAGGACACAAAATTTTTTATTACTTCGCAATCGCTTTTCAGCTCCAAAAAACCAACTTATTGAACTTTGGATGAAATTTATAAAATTACAGAATTGTGTGGCGGCAACTTTAAAATTATGGCAGTTAACAAGAGCACAACAAAAATAGTCATAGGAGCGTTCTAGCACAAACGGAGATTAGGGCTACCGGTCGCGGCTGTTCTCCCCCGCGACGGTGATACTATCTATTGCAAGCACAGCCGCAAAGCATTGTTCTATTACGGACGTGCAGGCCGTTACGGTCGCAGATCCGCAGTTGGGTCTCGACTATTGGGCCAATTCGACAGCGTTACAAAATCGCGACCGCCCCTACATCTTTTGTACATTTGACGCGATAATTACCGTCAGCTCGACTAGGAACCGCGCCCTCCGCTTCTACTACGTATTATTGTGTTATTTAACCTTAATTCCATTTGATATGTTCAATTTCTTATAACTCTGATATAAACGACAACTGAATAACTGTTAAAATTTCAAAAGAGCGATAAACAACATTTAATTCGCCATACAATCTGGTGAAATTTTAAATAACAAATAATTCTTATTTGAGATTAGGATTGGACATCAGATAATTTATATGACGGAAACATTTATCAACAAAAAATTACAAAACAAAAAAAACTAGCAAAGATTTATAAAAACAAAAGATCGGGTGTGAAATAAACTTGTGCAGATAAAATATTACGTGAGGTTACAAACGGCAGGGCATGAAAGCTTACACTCAGTTTAAATTATACCACAAAGACTATTACTGAGGTTAAAATTGTGAGATAGAGAAATATTGTATGAGGTGAAAAATTGCAAAGCTAACAAATTTACATGAGATTAATACTTGCCACACTTTATCAAAGATTCAAACATTATGTTAAATTATGTCGTGATTCAAGTGATTGGTTACTTAAAACTTTGAGAGTTTACGTGAACTGGTTACCCCAACAAAACACATAATAAATAAACACAAAAATATCCAGTCATCGTTGCGAGGAAAAAGCGTCTCGCTTATCTAAATTTTAACTTTGCGAAGAAATGTCTCGGTGATGTAATCAATCTTTAACGTTGCGAGGAAATACCTCGGTGATATAATGATGATATCCATGCTAATAAAGATGATAACTGCCTAAGGAAAGAAATTATTTTAACCCCCCGCCAGTTCAAGTATAATGAATTTTGTTAATTTAATTGTCGTAAATGAACTATTAACAACCTTGTGCGAAGAACTAAGAAGTGTTAGAGTGTAACAAAGGGTGTTATTCTGACTAAGTGAGTTTCATGAAATCTCCTAGTAAATGTCTGTTACATTGTGTTAGAACCAGTTAACGATTAAAATCCTAACCTGATCGGTGAATTTACAAATAATAAAACAAATTTACAACACTTGTCTGCGTTGGTCGAAAATTGGTACTTTTCCCTATTAAAAAGCCACAAGAAATAGCTGCGCGTGTTGGGGAAACTGTGGCGCAGTCGGCGTTACGATTAATTTTCGTGAAACAAAAGCGTCCTCCCTTTTATTAACTACCAAACCAATTAATTTAACCTTACAGCGTTTTTTCACCATGCTTACGCACACACCACCAAATCACCCACTACCTTTTCGCCATCTTGCCTATCAACCAATCCTCTAACTAAAATCCCCTAGCGAGCTACCAACTACAAGAAAAAGAACTAAAGGTGCACAAAGTCTGTGTTTAATGATTTTTTTTATTGAATTTTTTTTCAAATTCGCATTATCTGGTTAAAATTTAAAAATACGGCCTTCCTAACAGCTATAAATAATAAAACCCTCGGATAAAAAGAAGCAAGTAAAAAGTCGGTATGAGAAACGTGTTTGGAGCTTATTCTAAGCTTTCTTAATGAAGAAATGAATCCAAAAGAGGACTTATATTTTGTTAAAACAAAACATTTTGATAAATTGCAAATAAAAACTAAACATAAGGCAATTTTTTTTTAAACATTAAATTCGAGTTCTGCACATAAATATTCTTCTACGACGAACGCTTGAGTGATTGTTGCGTTTATGTTGGCTGAAATCCCCAAACGAGCACCATCGACAACGTAGTCATTCTCAGCCATTAAATTACCTCCGTGCCAATACGCAAAACGACCATCTCCAAAGACACACCAGATTTGGTCGTATCCCGGACAATCCAGTGGGGTTGTAGTAACATACTTTTCGTCAGCATGCATGTCTAGTACGTTTCTAAATAAGTAAAAACAAGATAAGAGATTTTTACTAGTAGTATTTTTACCCAGAAGCCCTGTTCATTACGTAATAGGATCCTGATTCGTAACCGATTTCAAATTTCCATTGTTGGTAGATACTTCCATCGAAATTTTTTAGCATAATAGCTGCGGGATCTCGACCATCCACAGCTAGACCGGTCGATAGGGACCTTATTGTGAACCACTTGTTGTCGTAGCAAGTTTGGGTAGACACAAAAGTAATCAAGAAGCATAAACAAATGCTGTAACGAAAAAACAATAATAAAGAGTATGAATAAAGTAATTTGTTGATACCTTTGCACAACGGGAGCTGTCATTTTGCTTACACTTGGTACAAAACTTCCTAAATGAAACAACGATTTGGTTTATATATGTTTTCCATGATGTAACGTATCGATATTTTTGATTTTGTTGCAAAATTGTGTCAAGAGGTGGATATATAAATTATATGTGTTTATAGATTAGTAAATGTTTTTCGTAATTAAAAAAATAGTGCCAAGTTATTGCAACATTTAGAACAAACCTTTTTGTAGGTACATATATAAGGTACAAAAACTGTACATCTTATCCATTCAGTTCATTACCTACTCAACATTATAGTCTGAAATGGGATTCAAGTCAAAAACCGTCTGTAAAGGGTACGTACTAACTAGTGTTTTCTCAAAATTTTCACCAGAAAAACTTACAGGTTATCCCTGCAGCTCGTTATATTCGTTCAGTGTACCAACACTGGCAACATGGTCACAGGTTCAGACATCTGTATAATATGAACTGGCTGTTTTTCTTCCAAATGTAGTAGATATTTTGACCATACAACCTTCAGATTCCGGTCAAATTGTGGTGGAACCTTTTGACTATGACGCCAGTTCACCACAGCTTTTCGGCATTGAGTGTGGCAGTAGGCCTGGATTATTCTACAGGGTAATTTGACAAAATTCTCGTGTTCGTTTTCTCATTTTTGTATGTAGGCAGGTTCTTGACATTGAGAGAGATTCCCCGCACCACGTTATCGTGGCTTCGATAGATGATAAGTCGTTGTGGCAACAATGGTTCGTGGATTACCAGAACAGGCGCGTCACAAATGCAGTCACAAGGTTTGTTCTTGCCATCGAAGATAGTAACTTTGTGGCAGGAGCCGCAGTTGTGGTGGAACCCCAAAGTGAAGAAATAACCCCAAACCAGTTGTGGATTGTGACAGAATATGAATAAGTAAATGACACGAGTACAAAAAAGATATATTCCTTGAGAATAACTATTTTTCATTGTTATATACTCCTACTAATTTGTGTAAAATAAATTTTCGTCTTTCTGTCTATAATTAAAAATTTCTTTTTTCGCTTAGAGAGATATGGTTTTCCGCACTGTGTAGATAACATTAAACTCTAGACCTCGACAAACACTTCTGCAAAGAACTGTTGTACGAACGTTGCATTTATTTTATTTGAAATCCTCAATTGAGCACCATCCACTAGGTAGTCATTCTCAAGTGAGATTGCTGTTGATGTTGAAGTTTAATTTATCTTTTTGGACATATTTTTGTTGTCGAAATAATCTACACAAATTAAGAAAAAAAGGCCAAATGTCGTCCCTCCTACCCGCCCTATCTCAATTGTGATGATTTTTTTTATTCGTCGTGAGCAAAGAGGGCGGAGTTTAACTGCAAATCCTTGTTTCTCTACGAGAAATTAAAAACATGCTTTTGAGTATCGTGTTGTTCAAAGAATACTATGAATATTAAGAAAAAATTAAAGCCACGGATTAAGTCTCACCCATGCCTGTCCTGATCTACATAGTAATGAAGTTTTCATTCGTTACCAGAACTAGGGGCGGAGCCGAATTGCAAAATCCATATTTCCCTATAAAAATGTACCAATTTAAACATGTTTAAAGATTGTAAGAATAAAAAAAATCATCCCAACTGAGATGGGGTGGGTGGGCGGGGTGTATATTTTGTCTTTTTTTCTTAATATGCATTGTATTCTTTGAAGAACACGATACTCAAAAACATGTTTTTAATTTCTTGTAAAGAAATAAGTATTTTGCAGTTAAGCTTCGCCCCCTTGGTTCAAGGCGAATAAAAAAAATCATCACAATTGAGATACATCGGAAGAATGGCATGTAGAAATTAGTTTGATTTGAATGAGTTCGTCCCCTAAAACAGAGGATCAAAAAATAACTAAGTAAGCCCTTGCAGTTATAATACCTAATCTGTTTTTAAGACGAATATCAATAAATCTTGTTGACTCAAACGTAAAGAACTATCTTTAACAATGCATAAGTACTGACAGAAAGTTACTATGTAGAAAATAATGGCAGTTATTAAAAATATGAGGGTTTCGGTGAATAGGTGATTAAATGGCTTAATATAATAAAAAAATTAAAAAGTAAAAAGGATAATAAAATTCTACGGTGGCGGTTTTAAGGTTACGTCCTAGGGGTAGCGAATTGTAGGGTGCAGGGTCCACTACAAGTAGATACGGGATCGGTATGAGAAACGTTCTTATTGGAAGCTTTGTCAATGAAGAAATGAATCCAAAAGAGGACTTATATTTTGTTAAAACAAAACATTTTTGAAAATTGCGACTAAACCTAAACATAAGTCAAGTTTTTACTTAAAACGTTAACCTCGAGTTCTACACATATTCTTCTACGACGAACGCTTGTGTGATTGTTGCGTTTATTTTGTCGCCTGAAATCCCCAAACGAGCACCATCGAAAACGTAGTCATTCTCTGCCTTTAAATTACCTCCCTGCCAAGACGCAATACGACCATCTCCAAAGACACACCAGATTTGCCACCAATCGAGACACCCCAGTGGAGTTGTGGTAACATACTTTTCGTCGGCATTTATGTCTAGTACGTTTCTAAATAAGTAAAATTAAGATAAGAGATTTTTACTTCGTAGTATGTTTACCCAGAAGCCCTGTTCATTACGTTATAGGATCCTGATTTGGAACCCAATTGAAATTTCCATTGTTGGTAGATACTTCCATCGAAGTTTTTTAGCATAATAGCGGTGGGATCTCGACCATCCACAGCTAGACCTGTCGATACGGACCTTATTGTAAACCACTTGTTGTCGTAACAAGTTTGGGTAGACACAAAAGTAATCAAGAAGCATAAATAAATGCAAGCCTTACTATAACATAAGAACAATAATAAAGAGTATGAATAAAGTAATTTGTTTATACCTTTGCACAACGGGAGCTGTCATTTTGCTTACACTTAGTACTAAACTTCCTAAATGAAACAACGATTGGGTTTATATATATGATTTTCTGTGATGTAACGTGTCGGTGTTTTTGATAGTTTGTTGCAAAATTGGGTTAGAAGGTGGATATATTAATAATGTGTGTATATGGATTAAAAAAATAGTGCCAAGTTATTGCAACATTTAGATCAAACCTTTTTCTAGGTACATATATAAGGTACAAAAACTGTACATCTTGTTCACTCACTTCACTACCTAGCGAACATTGTAGTCTAAAATGGGATTCAAGTCAGAAACCGTCTGTAAAGGGTACGTACCACCTATTGTTTTCTCCACGTTTTCACCAGAAAAACTTACAGGTTATTCCTGCAGCTCGTTATGTTCATTCTGTGTGCCAACACTGACAACATGGTCACTGGTTCAGACACCTGTAAATTGAAAAGGGTGTGGTTCTTTCAAAATGTGATCAATATTTTGACTATACAACCTTTAGATTCCGGTCGAATTGTGGTGCAACCTACTGACTATGAATCAAATTCAACGCAGTATTTCAGAATTGAATGTGGCAGCAAGCCGGGATTATTCTACTTGGTACATAATGTTACAGGGTAATTTAAACAAGTTCTCGTGTTTGTTTTCTCATTTTTGGATGCAGGAAGGTTCTTGACATTGAGCGAGTTTCTCCGCACCACGTTATCCTGGCTTCCATAGATGAGTCGTTGTGGCAACAATGGTCCGTGGAATCCACAAGTCTGCGCGTCACAAATGCGGCTACAATGCTTGTCCTTGCCATTGAAGATAGTAACTTCGTGCCAGGAGCTGGAGTTGTGGTAGAAACTCAAAGTGCTGAAATAACCCCAAACCAGATGTGGATTGTGGAAGATTATGAAGACGAATGATACTAATACAAAAAAAGATATATCCCTTTAGAATAACTATTTTTCATTATTATTGTACTAATATTTGTAAAATAAACTTTCTGTCTATAATTAAAAAATTATTGCTTTGCTGTTTATAAAATTTAAACGAAATGCAGACATAGTTTTCAAATTCCAATTTGGACTTCCAGTAGGTGTAGTGATTATTAATATTTGTGATTCTTTTGTTTATTTAAAAATTTATGATGGCATACCTGATTCCACAGTGATATTCATGACAGCTGGCATCTTCTCAACCAGTCAACGCATGTGTGCGGCGCTCATGTCAAAATTGACAAAAAAAATATGCACATATATAGCGAAAACCTAATGTATGGTTATACTATAAGTAGCATTAACCTAATTTTTAGTTACAATCTAATCTGTACTATAATCTATATATTTCAGATACAGCGTCTTAGTAAACTTAAAATTTAATGTGTGGTAGAACAATGAACTTAAATTCGGTGGTGGACCAATACGTACATTTTTACGTCTGCTAAAATGATTGGAAATAAAATCTATGTACCGTTGAATGAAACATTAGCACAGCATATTTTTCTAAATAATCCTACAAGAGGTGTAAAATTAGAAAATTAATAAGTAGAAAGACACGCAATCTCTGAAACTGCTGAACCGAGTGTTGTCAAATTTTGTATGTATATTAAACATATCATGTAGATGGTTAAATGCTAACCAAAATTTTACTAATCATCCCCACCAACAATTTGATGACGTCATTTCAAAGAATTCTATCTTGATTTGATTTAACTGTTACACACCAATGTAGTTCTACAAGTGTGGTGCACGAATGCGCCTTGAGTTTTTCCTTAAAACCGTCCAAATTTTACCAAAAACATAATACACGGTAGGTATAGTAACAGTTTACCATTAGCGTAAGGCATCCCGGTCGTGGTATAGTGGGTTACAAGTCAAACTGGACTTTTCGTTTTTTTTTCCTTTTTCGCTCACATTGTGTATTATCTATGTTTATGACGTCATAAGAAATTTTTTATTGATGAAATTACCCCATTTTCTTGAAAAAGTGAGAATATACCCTTCTTTATTTAAAAATTTTAAACCTCGGGGACTCCTACCTAATGTTTTTTCAAAAAATCCCTACTATCTTTTGTAAAAATGTAAAACCTTCTCGGGGGCTCCAAATGTCAATTTTTTTTATGTGCAATCTTCTCGGGGGCCTCAAATGTATTTATTTAAGTATGTGAAACCTTCTCGGGGGCCCCAAATGTATTTATTTAAGAATGTGAAACCTTCTCGGGGGCCCCAACTGTCGTATTTAAAAATGTAAAAGCTTCTCGGGGGTGCCAAATGTCTATTTTGTTATGTGAAATGTTCTCGGGGGTCCCAACAGTCTTTTTTAAAAATGTAAAACCTTCTCGAGGGCCTCAAACGTTTTTTTTTTTTTTTTAAGAATGTGAAACCTTCTCGGGGCCTCCAACTGTCTTTTTTTAAGAAGGTGAAACCTTTTTTTTTCTGTTACACTGTGACTAGTACCTTCTATATTGTTTTTACTCCATAGAGGTTATCACGAAAAAGTAAAATTCGCCAAAATCAATTTTCATAATTTTTCAGAGAAGCAGTATTTGCTGGACTGTACTTGAGAAGCGAGGGAAGTTCTGTCGAAATAACTTTCGACCAATTTTTTAAGTAAAATGTGGCCGTCCTTTAAAACAAGTTTTTGTCTTTATTTAACATTCGTATAGTATTCGATGTTCACTTTCACTACTTTTGTACCCTGGATTCACCAACATGAACCTTCCGTATATGTATATCAAACTTGATTTTTTTTTAAATCGTGTTGGAACAGCACAAAAACAACCCCTATTTTAAATAAATTTTATTAATCACAACTACAAAGACTTCCATACATGACAATGATATATACAATGAGTGACCCCCTCGTCCCTAGTGGTGGTATCCTTCATCGATGCCTCCAACGAATTCGTGTCCAGAGAACTGTTCGGTCTGGGCTGCGCTGCTGGCGACAGCGTTGGCAGCAGCAGCAGCGTTGGACTGCGCGATGTGAGCCGCAGCGGCAGCCTTCTGGGCAGCGACTTCGGTCTCCTGCAGACCGGCAAGAGCGTTGTGGAGTTGTTCGGACAAATGGGCAACCCTCTGTTTGGCTTCCTGAATCATGGCGTGCTGCGCGGCAGCAGCTCCGGCAGCCTCAGCGGCGGCCTTGGCAGCCTGGGACGCTCCGCCCTGCGAAGCGGCGAGGGCGGCGGTCAGGGCGTTGACCTGCTGCTGGGACTGCTGGGCGGCCTCCTGGGCGGCCTGGGCGGCCTGCTCGGTTTGCTGGTACTGGGCCACCTCAGCCTGGAGCTGGTGCTCGGCGTCCTGGAGCTGCTGCTCGAGGCCTTGGACGATGACTTGCTTGCCGACGAGGGCGGCCTGGGCGGTGGCGGCGGCCTACGAAACAAGTGACAAATCGACTCGATTGTTTGATGTTGTACTTACGCCTAAAGCGGCCTGGGCAAGGCTGCTCTTGGCACCGAAGGCGGCCTGGCTTCCCGCGGTGCTCTGCCCCTGGACGGCTGCTTTGGCTTGTAGGGCCGAGGTGTGGGCCAAACTGGTAAGCTCAGCTCCAGAGGCGTAAGTCTTGGAGTGACCTCCTCCCAGTCCGCCCCCCAGACCCACACTGACTTCACCGAGGTGGGTACCTTGAGCTTCAGGTTCACGGACTACAATCTTCTTTTTTGCTACTCCGGCTGACGCAAGAGCGGCTGGAACAGAGGGATTAGGGGAAGGTCGGCGTTTGGTGTCGTACTCACCAAAGCAAGTTGCAAGAACAATGAATCTGAACATATCGGGGTACCTGGAACAGAGTATAGGAGATGAGGGGGAAGTATACGTGGATGGTCTTACTTCTCCTACTTGGTGAAGATGTGCCAATGTGTGAGATCTGTGCGTCACTGGTGTTCCAAGAGCTCCCGGTTGCTTTTATATGAAAGTGGAGGAGCGGGGCTCTTGATGAATAATACGCTCTAGTCGCATCAATTAAAAATTGCAAAGCACAGACCGTGAATAATTAAATCAGATTGTGCATCTCTAAGTATGTTCTTTTACGGTCAATTTGCAAATTTCGTAACAAGGAATAGAATAGGCGCTAAAAATGGAAGTTGAGTAACAGGGGCGGTAGCACTCGCCGACAAAAATCGCCTTCCTATACCATTACTAACCCGAGCATAGCATTAGCAGATTAGATCTGCAGCGTTCGCGATACACAATTCGATATTGGCCGGTTTAAACCAACAATACGCACAATTAAAGCTTTTACACTTCGATTATGCTAGTTTTATTTTATTCATAAATGTATTCGGCGAGATGGTAATGACGGCAATCCCGTTGCGAGATTTGAATTCATTTCTAGGAGGCTTGAAAAGGAAGCATATGGTTCGATTATTTTGCAGCTTTCTAGCCGTATGAAACGTAATTAAAGTTATTCGAGATGGACTGTTAGTTAATAATAAGTTTGTTAGGAGGTGGAATGATGAAATTGTTGCGGACGGATGTTGTAAAAATTCGCCACATTCGCAACGGCAAAAAGGGAGAAAACGGAACGAGGGGAAAACTCAGGCTAAAAACGGCCAGAGAAAGATGAAGAAACAGCGAAAAGAACCTGAAGAAATCTAATGAATAGAAGCAATGACCTTAGTTAAAGTTCAAGAACTAATGAGGAAGCGGCGCGAACTAATTGATCACAAAATTAAATATTCAACTCAGAGTTGGTGCTGATTTCATTTAAATTACACTGTGTAAACAAATACGACAAAACATTAAATTTTTTTATGTTTCGCAGTTTGTACCTAATATTTTAAGTTAGATAAAACTATAACGGAATGAAATGTATTGGAGCATTCCTTTCATTTCATTTGTTTTATTTTTTCCGTTCAGTTTCTGCATGTTCTACATTTTAACCTTTGATAAATAGTGAACAAAGCTTTTATTAAATCCTTCGTACAACGGACTGAAGTTATTCATTTAATATAATGGAGAACTGTCTTATTCCTATCACCATTGATTATAATGAACGCAACTCACAAATTACAGATGTTTGTAACAACACAAAAGTGAAACTGAAATTGATTGTTCGTTATTTATCAAATGTTTTCATAGAAAACTAAGTAGCAGATGTTTCATTATTAAATAATTAAGAAAATAAGTAGCATTAAGTATTTTTTTCTAAGAGCGTTGGCGACTACTTATTAGGTAGAAATATAATAGACAAAATTTATATTAAAGTACACTTGAAGTACATGAATAAATAAATATGAAATAATATAAAATTACCCATTGCGGTCCAAAAATATAGTACAACGAATATCTGATGGCAAATCGAACTTGCCAGGAAAAGTTAATCCTGTAGAAAATAATTTAACCATATCTAGAGTGAAATCTAAACGAAATAGTGGTGTCATTATTGGCTGTGACAATAATGAGGGCAAAAGAAATTGTTGAAATAGTAAAAAATGAAATTTATGACGACTATTGTACAGCTACAAACTCCGTGCCTTGGGATAAGAGTATCGGGCACTCCTACGAGATTATTTTTGAGATGTCTGCACATTAATCGTTCATAGTTCGCTGGAAATCGTAATGGACAGGTTGCAATTGTCAAGAAGTAATTTAGATCGATCGTACTTCATACAACAAAAAAATGAAATTACGTTATCAACTTGCACTAAATAAATTTTGTTAAATTTAAAACGGTCGTTCCGGAAATTATGTGTCGAATAAAGTCGCCTTCAGGTGACGACAGGTAGACAGAAAAGGGAAATTTGCATTTTCTAACTCCACAGGCTGCCTCAGGTCTTTAATTATTTTACGAAATCCTCAACGGTCGTTAGGGTGAAAGATATGTTTAAGGCAAAATACGGGTTTAATTAAAGTTATTTTTAATCGCAGTGTGTGTTATTACCCTTTTATGCTTGAATTGTACGTTTAAATTGACGGTGAGTGTCTTCAGAAAAAAACTACAATCTCGTTCTTAATATAGAAAGTTTATTTAAACGTAACAATTATTCATGATTAAACATAATAAACTTAATATGCTTCATGTGGTATAATACTCGGAATTAATGAGCACCGATTCCATGAAACCCTAAAATTTCCCCGTGTTCGATTCTTCCGCTTCAGCCTTTCATCAATTTTTAGTTTATCCCTTATTCATACTCCAGGAACTACAGTCGGGTTCATTATTTTCCTACAAGAAATCGGTGTCCTAGATATCTATTGACATTATCACACAACACACCATAAATTAAGTCAAAAGTGCTTTCAATATCTAATACCACGATATCATCGACCATGAAGTCCTCGTACAGTCTCACTCCAGGATGGCGAAAAAGAGCGTTGTTAGTTCCAATGGATTCAGACTGTTGGGTTCTTTGAATTTGATCGAGTGGATTCTATGCATTCCAAGGGACTATCAGCTCTATACTTTTTTATTTTCTATTATGTACATATGTTGTGCAGTTTCGGTCATTGTTGACGACCTGTTTATATAAATAAAATTTATATGTCGTAAAAATAAGTTAAAAGTTAATTTTTGAAATAAGAAAATAACATTTTACTGTTAATGTCTTAATTAACACAGATTTTACGGTTTATTTGTGGTTGTAAACAGGTAATAATACCTATTATTATACGGTATCCGCTTTAATAGCTCCTGTGTATAATGTGTTGCATATGTAGCATTATTTCAACGGCCGATTCTGGAACAACGGTTGGAGTTACTGAAGAAACGAGGTCGGAAGTGAGTTTTAGAAAATGGGGCGAAATTTGAAGAAATTGGAAAAATTTCTGTGTTAAAAAAATTGTTTAAAAATTCTCAAAAAATTCAGGGATGTAGGTCTCGACTTGCTGATTCCAAAAATGTAGCGTGTTTTATCACACATTTATCAAATAAATCTTTATTATTACTTTGAAAAATGTACTAATATACCGATTACACTATTTCAGAATGATTATGAAAAATATAAAATAATCATTACTTGATGAGAAACCCACATAATTTGTTTAACAAAGGTCAGTAGAGTCGAGAAGCTTTAAATATTTCACACCTTTTTCCTTATTATTGTCGTCTGCTTTAAAGTATTTATATACTATTGTAGATTATATTATATAACAAATTACCTCACACAGTCTACATTTATTTGTCTTTTATGGTTAACAGTTAACAGTCTACAGTGTGATGTGGTTTCAAGACACTTCATGCAGAGTCCATTGTTGCTGCTTTAATCCATTATCTGGATATACTATAACAATGTTTCCAGGAAAAAAATCGCCCTGATAAATATCCATATTCCGTCCATAGTATACATTAAGAATAGTGCCGTTCCAGTTGAGTATCCACTGCTGACTTAAAGAGTTACTTTTTGTATTCAAAATGATATTAGGGTCTCTGTTAGAGTTTTGAACGTCGAGTACCAATCTGTAAATTTTAAAACGAATTTGATTAATATTTATAGTTATAATATAATACTAATACACATTTTAGTTGTTGTGGCTAGTGTACTTCGTGTACTAGCAAGCACATAGGCCAAAAGTAGTTAAAATTAATATATGTATAACTGACAACACAATTTCATTATAGGGACAATTCTGAATCAAACTTGTTAAATTTAAAGGGTGTTAAATTGCAAATTTCGAGTTAAATTCGTAAATCTGATTGGCTGTTTATTTTTTAACAACCTTTAAATTTTAACAGGTTTGATTCAGAATTGACCCTATTATGTAATACATGCAGAATTACCCATTATACGCATTTACTATGAAAAAATGCCCCGGTTTATCACCATATTCAAATATCCACCGCTGGTATGAATAGCCGCCAAAGTCCGATACTTTAACATTATCTGGGTTCAAACCATCAAGGGTCAAACCTCCTATTATGGATTTGATGTAGAAGGGTCTCTCTAGGTAGCACTCCTGTGCCACTATTGCAGTCCACAGAAGAAAAAAAATTGAAACCGATCTGTTATTCAAAAAAAGAACGGAAAGAAAAAGAAAAATTTTAACTCTTGTACACTTACCTGTTAAATTGTTTCATCTCTGCTGGATATGTACTAATAGAGCTGCCTGAAAATCTCTATTTATATTAAGGATCACAATGGTTTTCCTAATCTAATTTGACAAAGATCTTTTTCATTAAAAAAAATTATTTTTGATTTGTGTACAGATAAATTATCATATCTAAAATATTTTATTCTTTACAAATATAAATATAGATGGATCTCTCATCGATAAGCTGTCAATCTCAACTTATTTTTGCGTCCCCATGAGGCATCAAGAAACATCTGCAACAGTTATTTTGAGCGACGTTTTGTTGACGCTGAAAATTATGATCCCTAAACCAAAAAAAACCGACAGGTTTGTGGCTTCATTTTGCTTGATCGAGGTGTTTTTTCTTTTTTAATCAAATGATCTTATCATTAGAAAAAATAAAATTAATACGTACGTTGGGATCATTATCTTGGTTTACGTGAGTTTTTTCAGGTAACACCCAGTTCTATTCTTTTTAAGTGGTAATTGTTTTTTAAAAATATCTCAAAATGCATCTGTGTTTACGCATTGCTCGCTTATTATAAAAGCAGATTATATTAACGATGTCAATACGTTGTGTATAGTCACTTAGTAAATACCGTTCCACACATTTGGAGAAGATGTATCTTCACCACAAAGAGTAAGTAAGTACAAAAAGAAGTTTTTTTTTGTATCCTGTTGAAATTTTAGGGTGTCACTCTGTCTTGCTGCAGCTGTTATTTGCTTCAATATCGCAACAATAAATGCTGATTACAGTGCTGAAGTTGCTTACGTTATTAAAAGTACATCTGGAGATTTGTATGTGGATGCCACTAACACTACAACGATTCAGATACAAAATTTTGACGGAACTCCCAGTCAACTCTGGAGAATTGATTGTGGGCACACACCTGGCTTGTTTCGTCTTTTTAACTATCAGTATACGTAAGGTACTTAACGCAAATAAAAAAAAGTGTGAATAACCTTGAACTGTTTAGAGCCTTTTTGTCTATACCACAGTTTAACAGTACCAAACCTCCTCCACTTGTTCTGGACGATGGAACTTACGAGTTTTGGCAAGAGTGGTTCCTGAATGGTAATGGAAGAATTACTAATGCGGCCATACTCTACAACTTGCATATTATACATTCTGAATTTGAACCAGGAAGTTTGGTTGGGTTATATCCAGACAACGGATATTTAAATCAGGAATGGGAAATTGTACAAATTACTAGGGATAAAAGTTTTAAGTAAAATTTATTTATTTCTTACGCTATATGGTATTGTTTGTTGTTATAATTTTTGAATGTTACATTTGTAAAAATAAGATTGTTAGCAATTTTTAAAAATTTTGATGTACAACAGTTGCCAAAGCAAACAAGATATTATGTAAAATTTTAATGCATAAACAAGTGAAAATTCTATGTGGAACTCTTTTATATTATTTATCTCCAGAACATTACTAACTTATCAGTAATTACTATCTGAAAAAAAAATCATCTTTCAGAAACTAGTAAGTACTTTTAAAATGCGTACTCGTATTATTTGAAACTGGAAGATTTAAAATATGGTTTCTTCTTACGTTTCTAATCTCGGAAACACGGAATAAGGTGAAAAGGGGAGAAAGGATTTTGCTTGGGCCCTCTAAAATATTAAATCCGGTGCTGCTTCTGTGAAATCAAATTGTAATTATTAATTTTCACAGACTCAGATGAAATTCCGAATTCTTATTTTATTAGTCGATTTATTAATGCGGAAAAAATCTCAAAAACATATATACCGGGACATTTTTTAGCTCTGAACATACTTTTGTCTCGATGTTCAATTTTAAAAAATACAGGTCAAATAAAAAATTTAGACGTTTCTTTTTATTTGTCATCAGTTTGTCATTACATATAGTGTCATTACTATCAGTCATGCCTGAAAAAAAACCCATTTACGGCTTCGGAAGCTCCGTTAAACGATTCCGCACTCTCGGCATTCACCCCGAGTTGATTTCCATAAACACCACCAATCCGCTCGGACCCGGCCAGTACAACCCCAAACACCCACAATGCGCTTACGCCAGCAAAGCAGCCAGGTTTCTACACCTCCCCGATGTTTCTTGAACTCACTCTGCAACAAATTTCCAGCTGGAAGACAAAATTCGAAAGTGAGGAGTTCTCAAAATATTTGGGCCACAAGCACCCCCAAATGCTGTGTGACAGAAATTTCAGGAAAACGCTTGGAGGTCCAGGCAATTACGAAATTCGCGGCGAGCTCCCAACTGGACCAAGTGTTTTAAAGAACGTGGGTTTCGGGACCGGGGAAAGATTCCACTCACCCATCAAGGATGAAAAGTTACCACCTGGTAATTTGTCAAGTTTTTCTGAGTCAGTCATGCTGCAACTTAATTCACAGTGGTGTATATTATGTTGCATAGTCAATTCTTTCAGGTTCACATACCATCAAGAAGCTCACTACGAAATTCTCCAAAACCCCCACTTTGGAATGGGGCGGCTTTAGCTCAAGATTCAAATCAACGGAGCCTGCTTATCGACAGGCCCCAAATCGGTACAACGTGCCTCATTACAGCATTATAGACAAAAAGGTGTCGAAAAGGGGGCCTTACGACACGTTTACGGGGCCCCGGGATCAAACTACCATTAAAAATCATTTCGCTCCGGCGCTGTTCAAGACACCTGACATCATGTACAATGTGCCTAGCGCCCTCGACCACCTCCTACACAACCCTAGTAAAAAAAGGTGCTCTAACTGTTTGAATATTTCAGTATTTTGAAAGCAGTGTGATGCAGATATGGCAAATTCCTTCAGGATGAACGCTTCCCGGAAGGAGCGAGCATAATGGCCACGAAAAACGGCTTGACTATGTATATGAGAGACACGGAAAATCCGGGACCTGCTATTTATAATCCCTATGTGGCTGCGTAATGAGCTTAAATGAGTTAGAGTGTTTTTTATTAAAGATCCAGATCTAAATTTGTAGTTTAAAAAATTTCTTGTTCCACATTGTGTGGCTGGATGTTTAATAAAAAATCATCTTTGTGACAAATTTAATAGCGACGATTTGCTTGATTTAGGATCAAACCAGTAAAGGACAATTTGTATCCTTTCAATAGTTCTAATGTGCACGCTCGGCCGCCTCAGGACTGGAAAATTCATCCAGGACCGGATCGATATGAAGTTAGATACCCGACTTGTCATATGAAGAGGGCCAAAGGGTCGTGGGTGTTTTTGTCGAAGGCGAGTCGAGGTTTTGTCAAAGTGGAGAGTTACAGCAATTTTCTTTATTAGATTTCTTGGATATATTTTTTAAATATACAAAATTTCTAGATGTGGTTTCATTACACTTCTTGCAGATTCCATATTTGCTGCGGTAATCCACTATTTTGATAAATTAAGACATTGTTTCCAGAAACAAAATCGCCTTGATAAATATCCATATTCCGATTATAACCTACATTAAAAATCGTGCTGTTCCAATTGAGTGTCCATTGCTGACTTACAGAGCTACTTTTCGTTTTCAAAACGACATATAA
Organism: Zophobas morio; assembly: GCF_036711695.1. Lineage (NCBI taxonomy): Eukaryota > Metazoa > Arthropoda > Insecta > Coleoptera > Tenebrionidae > Zophobas > Zophobas morio. The sequence goes on from NW_026972112.1 coordinate 3,337,557, forward strand.
GTTTTGAACGTCGAGTACCAATCTGTAAATTTTAAAACGAATTTGATTAATGTTTGTTGTTTAAATATCTGTTAAAAATTTGATGCACTACTTATTTTAGTTGTTGTGGCTAGTGTACTTCGTGTAAAATTAATGTATGTATAACTGACACCAAAATTTATCAAATGAGTTACCCATTATAGGCATTTACTATGAAAAAATGCCCCGATTGATCACCGCATTCAATTATCCACCGCTGTTGTGCCTGGCCGTTATAGTCTATTACTTTAACATTATCTGGGTACGAACCATCAAGGCTCAAACCGCCGACTGCGGCTTTGATGTAGAAGGTTCTATCCAAGTAGCACTCCTGTGCCACTATTACAGTCCACAGAAGAAAAAAAATAGAAACTGATCTGTATATATAAAAAAAACTGAAAGAAAAAGGAAAATTTTAACGAATGCACACTTACCTTTGAAAGTGTTTCATCTCTACCAAATATTTACTGATAGAGTTGCCTCAGAAGCTCTATTTATATTAAGGATAACAATGGTTTTCCTAATCTAAATTGACAACATACTCTTTAATTACAAATTTTTGTGTTGCAACTTGTATACAGATATATATCTCAATTATTTTATTTTTTACAAATATAAAAATAGACATAGATCTCAACGATAAGGCGATGATATCACTTTGTTTCTTTGTTGCAAAACATAAACCAAAAAATAGATTTGTTGCGCACTTTGTTTGAACAAAATCCAGAAATCACGTACATGCAAGATGCTGTCAATGATATGTTATCATTGGTAAAAATAAAATTAATACGTAAATCGAGATAATTATCTTGTTTCATATCAGTTTTTTCCAAAAAAAACCGGTTATTTTCTAAGTGGTATTTGTTTTTTTAAAATATCTCAAAATGCGTCTTTCTTTACGTGTTATATAAAAGCAGATTATATATATTAACGATGTCAGTATGTTGTGTATAGTCACCTAGTAAATACCATTTAGCACAACTGAAGAAGATGTATCTTCAATACAAAGAGTAAGTACAAAAAAAGTTTTTTTTTTTTGCCAACGTTAAAATTATAGGGTATCACTCTGTCTTGCCATAGCTGTTATTTGCTGCAATGTTGTAACAATAAAAGCTCTCTGCACCGCAAATCAAGTTGCAATTAAAAGTACATATGGAGACTTGTATTTGGATGCCACTAACGGGACGTCAATTCAAATTCAACATTGGCTGGTATGAATAAAACTGAGTAGATGCTCATACTCGAAGTACGAAGTATCCACTCGAGTATCAACTCAAAATGTTTCTAGTTTTTCTAGATTATGCTAATATTTGATACTAAGTACATAGAGTAGATGCTCAGGTATATAACAGTAGATACTCACTAATACTCAAGTAGGTACTTCGTGCTTCGAGTGTGAGGATCTAAGTACTCAGTTTTATTGACACCACCCATTTTATCAGGGATCATACAGTCAGGTTTGGAGAATTGATTGTGGACACATGCCTGGCTTGTTTCGTCTTTATAACCAAAAGTTTGGGTAATGTGCTTAATGCAAATGTGAAAAAGGGTTAGTAACTTTAAATTGTTTAGAGCGTTTTTGGCTGTAACGCCGTTTACTATTAGTCTTATTCTGAACGAAGTAACCGAAGAATATTGGCAAGAGTGGTTTTTGAATGGCAATGGACGTATTACTAATGCAGGTGCACTGTACCAGTTGGATATTACAGCTTCTGTATTTGAACCAGGAACTGTGGTTGGGTTATATCAAGACACCGGAAATCCAAATCAGGAATGGGAAATACTAGAAGTTGCCAGGGATAAAAGTCTTGAGTAAAATTTATTTACAGGTAATGCTAGTATGGCATTGTTGTTATAATTTTAAATGTTACATTTGTAGAAATAAGGCTGTAGCAATTTTTAAAATTTTTTATATACAGCCGTATAGCATTAAAGTGTCTTGCGATGATTATTTTTCTGCCTCCTTGATGTGTTACATCCCTTTCCAGTTCGTGAAGAATTCTTTTTGCCTCTCTGCTTTTTAGTCTCATACTCGCTTCGTCCACATTTGAAAGAAATTCCCTTCCGATTCATGTGGTCATTTATCGTATATGTATGTCTCTAATCATGACTGTTTTCTTTGCTTCATACTATTTGGCTTCACCTTTATCTTGCAATTGTATTTCCACTGCCTTTTGGAATTCTTCTTTCCCCTTCCTTAGTTTCTTCTAAATTCATGTTATTATCTTCCTTTTCTAACTTCTCGTAGGCCTTTATCTTCATTTTCATTTCTAATTTCATACTTAGTTATTTCCTTTGCGGGCTCCTTGTTTCAGTGAATATATATTAATCTTACTTTATGTGTCTCGTAGTGTGCTTTCTAACCCTTCCTGAGTTTTACATTGTCTCTATTTTTCGCTAATAAAGATGCTTATGTTATCTCGTAAAAGTGACATTTTATAATTTTGTCTTCAGCTTTCGACCCATTTTCGAGCCTTAACTAAATACATTTTCTTCAACCGTTTTTCCAGAACCGCCTATTGAAAAATGGCAAATTTTGGAATTTTTTAAAAATGTTAATGTTAAACCACATATTTCGAAAATATTTCCCCGTGATCATAAACATGCTACATTCTTGGAATTAGTACGTCGAGATCTATAGTCCAGAATTTTTTGTGGATTTTAGACAACTTTTTCAAAAGTGTAATTTTTTCGATACCCCTTCTTCAAATTTCGACTTATTTTCGACCATTTTAGAAAATGAACAAAATACATTTTCTTGTAGTTTTCGAGTGAAAATTCTATGACGTCATGAAATGTCTGGAACTTTTTTATATTATCTATTGCCTAACTTATCGGCAATTACGTTAACAGTCTACTATCGAATTAAATTAATTAATCGTGTATTTAAAATGCGTACTCGTGTAGGTATTATTTGACATTAGAAGATTCAAAGCCTGGTTTCTTCTAACGTTTGTTGTATCGGAAGCACGAAATAACACGAAGGGCGTACAATATATTTTGTTTGGGCCCTGTTTAGCATTTGTGTAGCTCATTTAATAATGAGGCAAAAATCTTAATTAATCTCCGAATATGCTCTGAACGTAGTGTTATTTATTAGGCTCTGTGTTTAATTTAAAAAAAAACAGGTCGAAGCATTGGAAGTATGCAACCAATATTACGTTAAACAATACATACTGTATAAGTACTATCGCACGCAAAAGTATTGTCGGTAAATACCCTTTGGCTCCTCCGCCTTCTCTCTGCGGGTTGCCGTAATTCCCTAACCACTCAGGTGGAATAAAATGGACAAGGATTAAAGTTTCCTTGCTTGATTACAAAGATCGATTACACAGTACCTTCTTCAGTTTGAAATTGTGTTGTACAGGGTTTCTATAAATCATTATAGGGTCACAGTAGGTCATGTAAACGTGCCGCCATTCAAATTTAACTGTACTCAATGCCCAAGGACGCATGACAAAGACCTCTGTATAACTGGTTGCCTAAATGTTTCATATTAAAAAGAAAATAAATAAAATAAAATTAATTCTACTCCAATTCTTCTCTACTTATTCTACTTTTAAAATGTTGCAATCTTACATTTTTCGATTTTTCAGTTTTTTAAATATTCGATTTTTTAAATTTTCAGTTTTTCGAATTTTTAAATTTCAGATTTTTCACTTTTTTGTTGTTTCCATTCCTCAATCCTTCGAGTTTTGCCTTCTCGTTTTTAGATTTTTCAATTTTTCGGAATTAATTTTTCAGTTTTTCAATATTTCGATTTAACGGTTTTCTTTGGATTGTTCGCCTTCTCGTTTTTAGATCATTACAGTTTATAGTAATATACGACCACTGGTTTGTGGAGGATGCCGTAACTCGAAAATTTTAGAATACAGTAATGTTGCGCCCGCCTGTATTTAATAATGATAAAATAAAAATTGTAACTTAATTAATAATTTTAATCGCTTCCTCTGTTTTGAGGCGACAATTTGCTGCGTGCTTAATTGTTGCATTCTTCCGATGTATAAACATAAACAACTGAAGTTAAGCATCCTCGCCTCTGAAGTAAATATATTTACTTCAGAGGCGAGGGAAGATCTGTCTAAATAACTTTAGACTTAATTTTTTGCGTTTAAAAGAGAAAGGCTTGCAGGCACCTAGTGTTTTTTTTAATATAAAAAAAAATCTTCGGGTCCTCTTGTGTTTTGTTTTTAAAATAGTTTTAGAAAATTTCGATGGTCCGTGGAGTTCTTTATTTGGAAAGAATTTTACAGAATCTTAGGTGCTCCTAGCGTCTTTTTTTAAATATGTGATGTTTTGATGGAGAAATCAATATATTGTCAAAACCGAAAAATTGAAAGATCAAGAATTTTAAAATCTAAAAAATCCAAAAATCCAAAAATTAAAATATCGAATAGATGAAAATGTAAGATTTAAAAACTCGCAAACTTTTGAAAAATCGAGTAAGTAAAAAATAAAAAAAAACAAAATCGAAAAATCTAAAAACTTAAAAATCGAAATCTTGAAAAATACCAAAATTGATATTACCCAAAACTTAAACAAACTTAAAAAAATTGATTAATCGAAAAATTGAGATATCGAATCAGCTAAGGATCGAAAAGTGGAAAAATTCAAAATTGAAAAATTTATACTTAAAAAATCCGATAAATCGAAAGACTGAGAAATCGAAACAAAAAGAAAGTGAAAAATCTAAAAATTTAAAAATTTGAAAAATTGAAAACTTACAAAATCTAGAAATCAAAACATCAACGAATCGAAAAATAAAAAAATTGAAAAATCTAAAAGTGTAAGCTTTAAAGAAACGCAAAATTTTTAAAAATCGAATAAGTAAAAAATCGAAAAAACAGAAAATCGAAAAATTCAAACATTTAAAAATCGAAATACATATTGAAAAATCCCGAAACTTGAACATCGAAAATTAGAAAATCGAAAAATTAAGAAATCGAGAAATCGCAAAGACGAAAAATCGAAAAGTCGAAAAATGAAAAATCCATTAATCAAGAAATCGAAAATTCCAAAAATTTGGAAACGCCAAAAATTGAAAAATCGTAAAATTTATATATGTACTTGCATAAATCCCAAAACTGAAACGTTGAAAATTTGGAAAATGGAAATATCGGAAACATGAATTATCAAAAAACTAAGAAATCGAGAAATCGAAATAGAAAAATTAAAAAATCACAAAATCGAAACATCAAAAGATTGAGAAATCGAAAAATCGAAAAATTAAGAAATGGAAGGAATTTTAACTTAAAAAAAGCGATAAACCAAAAAGTGAAAAATCGAAACATCGAAAAACTGAAAAATTAATTCCGAAAAAATGAAAAGCCGGAACATCTAAAAACGAAAAGACGAAAAATCGAAAGAAACCCGTTAAATCGAAAATTGAAAAATCGAAATATCAAAAAACTGAAAAATTAATTCCGAAAAATTGAAAAATCGAAAAATCTAAAAACGATAAGGCAAAAAAGTGAAATCTAAAATTTAAAATTTCGAAAAACTGCAAATTTAAAAAATCGAGCAATCAAAAGATCAACAAATCAAATAATTAAAAAACAGAAAAATGTAAGATTTAAAAAGTCGCAACATTTTGAAAAATCGAATAAGTAAAAAATCAAAAACATGAAAAGTTGAAAAATCGAAAAATTTAGAAGTCGAAGTATTTAAAGGCCTCAAAATTGGAATAGAGATGATTTTTATATATTTCATTTCGAGGTTTCGTCTTGTTTTATTTTCGAATTTGCAATATTCGTTAGTTTATTCGATTTCTACTAAGTCAGGTTGATAAAAAACACCACTTCCGATTTAAAATATATCCATGATAAATGTAAATATTAATTTTTGTCAAAAAATAATGGTTTGTCGGTTTTTACTTGAAGAAGGTACTGTATAATTAATTTCTGGAATCAAGCAAGAAAATTTTAGTCCTGAGTGTTTAGGGAATTATGGCAACCCAGAGAGAGAAGGCGGAGGAGCTTAATACCCGTCGTAGCTGGGTACGGACAATACTTTTGCGTGCGATAATACATTTATTTATCTTTTGTGACTAGTAACTAAAATCTAAAATGTTTCAAAGTGTGATTAAATGTTAAATTCAATACACTTCTTGGAGAGTCCATACTTGCTGCTGATATCCAGTACTTGGAGAAGTTAAGACAAGGTTTCCAGAAATAAAATCGCCGTCATAAATATCTAAATTCTCTCCTCGGCCTATATTAAAAATGTTGCCGTTCGAATTGAGAGTCCACTGCTGAGCTGCAGAGTCACTTCTTTCACTCAAAACGACATAGCTCGAATCCAGAACGTCGAGTACTAATCTGTAAATTTTAAATAGAAGAATGATGCTAAAATTTAAATGTTGAATTACCCATTAAAAGCATTTACTATATAAAAGAAACCCGGTTGATCACCACAATCAAATGTCCACTGCTGTCGTGCACGACCATCAAAGTTTGTCACTTGAACACCAGTTGTGTTTCCATCAAGGGTCAAACCTGCGATTGTGGCTTTAATGTAGAAGCTTCTGTCCAGGTGGCAATCCTGTGCCAGTATTATCGTCCACAGGAGAAAATAAATAAAAATTGACCTACTGTAGAAAAACGAAAAAAAAAGGAAATTTTAATATTTGTGTACTTACCTCTGAAAACGTTCCATGTCTACTCAGTCTTTACTCAAAAAAGCTGCCAACGAATCTGTATTTATATTAACGATAACAAATTTTTGTTTAAAATTTGAGAGCATTATCTTGATTCATGTCAAAATTTTCCAAAAATCCAAATCTTGTCTAAGTGGTGATTGTTGTTTAAAAAATAAAAAGTTATAGAAAACTCTTTGTTTAAATGATCTTATCTCTGCACAAATTTCAGTCTGAGCATTATCTTGATTTATGACACGTTTTCGAAAAAAATACAAATCTTGGCGTGAGTGGTAATTGTTTTTTGAAAATATCTTAAAACGCATTTGTGTTCACGTGTTATATAAAAGCAGATTATATTAATAGTGTCAATAAGTTGTATATAGTCACTCGGTAAATACCTTTCAACACAGCTGGAATATGTACAAAGGGTAAGTACAAAATTTTTTTTTTGTAAATAATGTGGAAATTTTAGGGGCTCGCTCTACCTTGCTGCAGTTATTATCTGCTTAAATATCGCAGCACTCAAAACTGACTGCGGTATTTTAGACCGTGTTTATGTTATTGGAACTAAATCTAGAGCTTTGTACGTGGGTGCCACTAACAATAGTGAGATTCAGCTTCAAGAATATGATGGATCATTAGGTCAGCTTTGGAGAATTGACTGTGGTCACATGCCCGGCTTGTTTCGTTTTTTTAACCATGGCCATGGGTAATGTGTTAACGCAAATACGAAAAAGTGTTAATAATCTTAAAATCTTTAGATTGTTTTTGTCTGTGTTGCCGTATGGTGACAAACTTTCTCCACTTATTCTGGACAATGTAAGCGAAGAGTATTGGCAGGAGTGGTTTCTGAATGGCAACGGACGCATTGTTAATGCGGCCATACTGTATAACTTGGATGTTACATATGGTACCTTTGAACCAGGAAATGGGGTTGGGGTATATCCAGATACCGGAGATATAAATCAGGAATGGGAAATTGTACAAGTTTTCATGGATAAGAAATGATGAGTTAAATTTGTTCACTCTTTACACCAGTTCTATACTCTTGAAAAGTAAAAACTTTACGTTAATTAAATTATTAGTTATTATTATTTTTAATGAAATCATCACCTGTTGTTTCAATCCCTTGATCCATTTTCAAGATATAGTTGATACGTTAATCACTAATATTGAATTATCGGTCTATAGTCTGATTAAAAATTATAATCCAGCTTTAGTTTTGATTCACAAATTTAATCCCATATCACAAAATCTTTCAAAATTGTCACACTGATTAACGGTGTCAAGAACACTTAGATTAGCAACTATTTGGGTCGTTTCATTCACAGGTATATAAGCCCACCACAGAAAAAAATGCACAGTTTAGTTCAGAAATGGCACCAAAAGGGTAAGTTTTAAACTACATGTTTTTAGACTTTCATCATGAAATAACCAATTTTAGCGTATCGATGTACGTGTTTGCCCTCCTTATTGCAATCAATATTTTTGCAATAACGGCCCACTATGATCCAGACAATGTTTATACGATTCGCCCCGCCCAGCCCGGTCGTGAAAACTTTGCGCTATATACTGGTGTTTCATCACAAGTTACGTTGCAAGAATATCGTCAGAGAAAAGCTTATGAGCTTTTCCATTTTGAGTACAGCTCCCAGCCTGGCCTATTCTACTTAGTTGTGGAACCTACAGGGTAATATTTAGCGTCAAATACACATTCTTAATAGTACTGATTGATATAAACAATTTAGAGAAGTACTGGACGTTAATAGAAATACTTATCCACACTCGGTTATCGTGGGTCCAAGAACTACGTCTCCGTGGCAGTTGTGGTACTTGGAAGATGATGGTCACATTGTTAATTCAGCTCAGAATTTGGTCCTCGATGTCAAAGGTGGACGTTATGAAGTCGGAGCTCCTCTCATTGTCTATCAGAAGACTGGATACATAAATCAGATATTTATACACTACAAAGAGAGTCTTAAGGCCTAAGTTTTCGTCCACGTTATTTACTTATTTTTTACTTGTAATATCATTCACGTAGTAGATTAATCAATACAAATAAATAAAAAAAAAAGTTATATTAATTTAGGCGACTATTACAAATCTAGTCGTTTTACGTTTGAAATGTCACTTTTTTGTACTCATATGTCGAAAATTTACTTTTACGTCCTTGGCTTTGTGTTTTTGTCGAACTTCTTTTAAATAAAAAATAAATAATATTAACAATAACGGTTTAAGTCTTTATATAAGACGTTTTTGACATTGTATAAAGCATTAAGTTCAACTTTTAAATATGGTAAACATGCTATCAAAACCATCAATTAATACCACTGCTTTTGAATACAATATCTTCTCAGTTTCAATGAGACAATAGCATTTGACAATTTTCTCTACTTTGCTTCAAACACATTCTACCTTGTCTTTTTATTTTCAAAAATATTCTGAAGCATTTCTTAATTTTTGACGATCTTTGTACTGTGGTTGCATGTTGTATTGGAAATTGTTTTCCGGGTTTTTTTTTCTAAAACTTCTTCATTCTTTCTGGCTTCTTTTGATGATTTTTGTGAGGAAAATTTAAAAAATTTCGAACGTACGTCTTTAGTCAGCTTGGGTTATTATTTTTTAATATTCCTTCGTTTCTTCTCGATGATTCTTCTAATAAGTTGATTCAATTTCTACAAGTTGTAGAATTTTGCGGAAACTTCTAGTTCTTATTTCTTTGTCGATAGCGAATCTGGTTTTTATGATTATGGTACGCTAGGAGTGCATTTCTTCTTAATGAAGTACTCTTGAAGTCGTTTTCTTTTTCTAAATTTAATTATATCCTAGAGATAATGAAGAATTTTCCTAAAAGCCGACTAAAGTAGAGAAATTTTTCGGTACCCAGGCAACATGATGTCGTCTTTTTCACGTAAATAAATGGTCATCAATTACGTCATAGTGACCAAAGATTTCACGTGATATTGAAGTACCAATGACGGTCAAATGTTTCGTCCAGATGACGTCATTTTCTAACGAACTATTGACGTGATGTACTGACGTCTTATAGACGGCATTTATTGTCCATTTTAAGACGTTTTTTATATTTTGATTTTTAGAAAAAAAATGCAATAAATAAAACGCTGAAATACTTTTATATTTTTATGTTATTTACCTTAAATAAAATATTATAATTCGTTATAATCACCAGGTAAACCCTAAAACAAAATATGTATTAATTAAAGTTAAAACAAATTAGTGTAAAAAAATTAAATTTACTACAATTCTGTACAACCAACAATGAACTTCAATAAACAAATAAAAAAATATATGTCAATTAAACAAATTAATGATAAACTACTTTTAAGAACACAAACAAATCTACATACAGGTAATTACGAGTCAAATTACTATAAACAAAAAAAAGGATAATATACAATATAATATAATCAAAAATAAACGTTGCAATAAAATATGCTATTTAAAGAAAAATCAGTTTTAAAAACACAAAGAAATCTATTTAGTTACAAAGAATATTAAAAGAAAACTATAATAAACTATAAATCAGTCTTAAAAACACAAACAAATCTATTTACAACAAATATATAAAAAAAAACTAGAATAAAGGGAAAAGACAGTTGAATCGCATTGTTGAAGTTACTTGCTTTGAAAATACACTGTAAAACTTTCTAATTCACGACGACTTGACTGTCCCCAACACACAAAAAAGTACCGTTAAGAATTAATTCTGTTTTAACAATCATATTAATAACCTAACTTTTTTAAGTTTGCCTTAATTTATTGCACTGAAAAGAAAAACCCATTAGAGTGCATGGATTAATGGAAATGCAATCATTTTTTCGTCTATGGGCAATAATAGCCAAATTATTAAATTTAAGGGATTACAGCTTAAAGCAGAAGACAAATTCTGCATTTTAAAAATGTTAAATTTACTTGAATCTAACGGATAATCGTAAAATGGTTGCATTGACAAAAACGTATAGCCTATCAGGAAAATCTCGTTGTCAATACTTTTTACAATGAAGCGAAATGTGCCATGTATAGTAAGTTATCAAAAATATCGTAGTATTACAGGCATCTACCTGCATATAGTATCCAATATTATGTCTTGCATTTCCGGAAGCGGCCACTGACCCTTTTGGGTATCTTTACCTGATTTTGTAAATAGCACTGTAATTTTAGTATACTATCCTCAAACATATTTGGCGTTTATGACTTCACACCAATTTGACTCCCATTATAATTCAATAGGCCGTCACAACCGGATGTCTTAAACCCGCTCACCGATACCTACCTGAAAAGACCTTTTCGACGTGCTAAGGACGGTCGAGACGCGAAGGACCGGACTCAGAGTAATTTTGTTTGTTAAAATTTTCAAATTTCAAAATTTCCTTACAGAACATGATTTATACTTTGAAGAAAATTACACAAAGACACAATTATTAGAAGTGTTACACACTCGAAAATTTGAGAAACAATATAAAATAGATGCTATGGCGCGAGATCGTGGATTTAGGGTGATTAGACTTCCGCGGTACCATTGTATATTTAACCCCATCGAACTAATCTGGTCGCAAATGAAAAATAATATAAGAAGGAATAATACGGCACCAAAATTTAGTAGTGCAACAATTGACATAATTAGGGAAGAAGCTTCCAAAACAACTGCCGAAATGTGGGCCAATTGTGTACGACATTCCACAAAAGAAGAAGACCAGTACAGGGCACGGTTGATAACACCGTTAATTATTAATTTAGAAGAGTCGAGTGACGATGACAGTGACTATTTCGATCAATAAATAAGTAGTAGTAGTTAATAAGTAAATAGTTGTGCTGTAATAAAAAATGATTGAGTACAAAGTTACTTTGTTTTTACTTAAAATAAAAAACTCGAAAGGCGCAGTTGTCGGTAAATGCAAAACTCAGTCCTGCCCTGTGCTTTTACCAGAAAAGGTATTTTCAGGTAGGTATCGGTGAGCGGGTTTAAGACATCCGGTTGTGACGGCCTATTGAATTATAATGGGAGTCAAATTGGTGTGAAGTCATAAACGCCAAATATGTTTGAGGATAGAATACTTCTGTAACCGTCCTACCTATATTAAACATCAAAACCGAACGCTGTCCATTATTTCAATTATAACAAACAAAGGTCCTTCGAGCAATGTCAAGGTACAATTCGGAAGACCATACATGGTCGTATCAACCGGATTACAAAAAACGTTGGTACTACGATTCGGATTGTACGAAACATTGGCACTTCAAGCTGGAACATTGGTCCCTCGAGCCGGAACAATTATGTTATATGTATGTATGAATTCATTGTATTTTTTTAACTTACAAAGAAATCTGCTTATTCTAATAGGCAAAGATAATCTTGTAATTCGTCAAAATTTGTTTAGGTGTGGTCTTGGCGGCATAACTTCTATTTTTGTTTTCTTTTTCAGTTGTCAGATTTGATGACGTTTCCATGTTGGAGATTTTTTCACTCGTTTCCTTTAGCATTTCTTTCGTTTCGCACATGTGTTTTGTATTTGTTTCAAATCTAGAATAAAACTATGTTCATTAGCATTAGTACATAAATAATTGCAGTAATATACCTTTTTTTTTATGGCACCTCATTTTCAAAAACAATCACCGTAAGTTCTTCATAATCAGTGGGAGTGATTAATGGTGGTCTTTCTTAAAAAAACTGCTTTTGTTATGTACGTACTGTTATCAAAAATAACAGAAACATGTAAAAATTAAAATGATTACTTTATTAGATATTAACTTACCTAGTGTAAATAAGTATAACCCACACTGTACAGAAATTTTCACAAAACTGCGTTAAAAATGAAGTGAGTAACGGATACACGAGAAAGTTTCGGCAGTTGAGAACCAACCAACCAACTGGAAATATTGGGATGCTTCACTGTGAAGTGCAATAAACATAAATACCGAAAAAAGGGAAAGTCCGAATGCACGCCTCAAACATCTGATGTATTGTATGGTAAATACGGAAGTTGAGCATTATTTTTTCATTAGATGAAATAAATTTAATAAAACTAAATATTAAATCACTCTCTAATTTTTTTGGTAACCATCATCACTTTATAAACGTCTTTATAAAATCAAAATTCGACGAAGGAATTCTTCAAAACCTTGTCCCGTTTTAGGGACAATGGACAAAGAATTTTTATGACTTTGTGGAAATGACTAACACCAGGTAGGGTTTCTCTATAGTTTATTTACAAACGGATATCTTACACGTGGAACAGGAGACGGTACCCATCTTCTTCGTTTCGATGTCGGCGGCAGAAGAGAGTACTTGCCGTACTCGCGCCTCCTTGTGTCCCCAGTTGGTCTCTGCGTCGGCGCCAGGCTAACCAATCACGAGTGGTGTTCGGTGAGCATATTGAGTTGCCTACTCGTAGGCGAGAGGAAGTAGTACGTGTGCGTTGTGTTGCCTACATTAACATCACAGCAACGCCACATACCCCCCCCCAAGTAACGGGTGACAGCTGTCAAAACGGCTGTCAGTTGTCATTCTCTGAAACGTGCGGGGAGCGTTGACCTGCGGCCTGACCTGGTGGTTTGAGTAACTTCCTGTGTTCGTACTGGGGATGGAGCCGGTGGTGGTTCTGGTTCTTGGAGAATAAAAGCGGGTTTTACTCTGTCGATATTCACTGTTGTTTCCCTACCGCCTACATTGACCTTTATTGTCTTAGCAGTACGAGACAGAACAAGGTGTGGACCGGTGTAGGGCTGTTGGAGCGGTCTTCGCACGGTGTCGTCTCTTAGGAAAACATGGCTACATTTACTGAGCTCTGTGTGGACGAAGGTGCTTTGCCTAATGTGGTGCGACGCTGGAGTTGGGCGAAGTTTCCTCATGTGGTCCCGTAGTTTTTCTACAAAGGTAGTGGGTTCTACGGATCTGTCGATATTGCTGAAAAAGAATTCGCCTGGGACTTTCAGTTGCGTTCCGTAGGTCAGCTCTGCTGGTGAGTGACCGATGTCTTCTTTGATGGCTGTACGTAACCCTAATAATACTGTAGGTAGAACGTCTAGCCAACTTTCTGCTTCATGGCACATGATGGCTGCCTTCATGGTTCGATGCCATCTCTCGATAAGGCCGTTGCTCTGGGGCCTATATGGCGTCGTCCGAGAGCGCTGAATGCCCAAAATTTTCGCCAAGGCATTCATGGTGGATGCTTCAAATTGTCGCCCTTGGTCGGTTGTAATTTGTCTTGGGCAACCGAATCTTGAAATCCATGTTTCGTAGAATGTCTTGGCGACTGTCTCTGCGGTCATGTCGGTCATGGGTGCGATCTCTGGCCACCTGGTGAAACGGTCAGACATAGTGAGGCAATACCTGTAGCTTTGAGAGGGAGGTAGCGGACCTACTATATCGATGTGCACATGTTGGAACCGTTCTGTGACGTCATCGAAATGCTGTAATGGGGCTTTGGTGTGTCGGCCAACTTTGGATCGCTGGCAAGGGATGCAGCTTCGTGCCCACTTCATAATGTGACTCTCCATAAATGGCCACACAAATCGCTTCTTGATGAGCTTACTGGTCGCTCGGCCGCTGGGGTGTGAGAGGTTGTGAAATCCTTCAAAAATTACTTTTCTCGAATCTTGTGGAACGTATGGTCTAACCACCCCCGTTGACGTGTCACACCAGATAGCTTTCTGGCCGGCCTGTGGGGTGAGTTTTTCTAACCGCAGGCTTGTTGTATCAGAGTTTAAAAGTGCTTTTAGTTCGGCGTCTTTTTCTTGTTCCTTGGCTAAGTCGTCGGTGTCAATGAACGTAGGAGTTGTGATTTCATTGACCCTTGAAAGTGTGTCTGCAACTGTGTTTTGTTCTCCTGAAATGTGGATAATGTTGGTGGAAAACTGGCCGATGAAATCTAGCTGCCTGACTTGTCTTGGGGATGCTTTGCCTGCTTTCTGCTGAAACGCGTAGATGAGGGGTTTGTGGTCGGTGAGTATGCAAAAGTCTCTGCCTTCCACCATGTGCCTGAAGAATTTTATGGTTTCGTAAACTGCAAGCAGCTCACGATCGTATGCGCTGTAGTTGCGCTGCTCCTTGCTAAGTTTTCTGGAGAAGAAACCTAAAGGTTGCCAGGTCCCATTGGAGTGCTGCTCTAGTACGCCCCCGATTGCGTAATCAGAAGCATCGGTGATAATTCTGAGCGGCAGATTTTCGGCGGGATGTGCCAGAAGCGCGGCGTTGGCTAACTCTGTCTTGCACGTTTCAAAAGCGGCTTCAGCTTCTTCTGTCCACTCGACTATTGTTTTGTCATTCTTCCGCGCGTTGTTCAGATATTGGTGAAGTGGTGTTTGGGTCTGGGCTGCGTGGGGAATGAAACGTCGGTAGAAGTTGATCATGCCAAGGAACCGTCGCAGATCTTGAACTGTCTTTGGTTTGGGGAATTCGCGGATTGCACTGACCGACGTCTCAAGTGGTTTGGTTCCACTCCCGGAAATCGTATGTCCTAAATATTTCACTTCGGCTTCACCAAACACGCACTTGGTCGGGTTAATCACTATGTGATGCTCCCGTAACCTAGAAAATAACATTTTTAGATGTTCGACGTGCTCTGCTTCATCTCGGGAGAACACTAAGATGTCGTCTATATACACGTAGCAGAAATCAAGGTCACTTATTAGAGAGTTCAGGTGTCTTTGGAAAGTCTGTGCGGCATTACGTAGTCCGAACGTCATAACTGTAAACTCGAAGAGCCCGAACGGAGTGCACACGGCTGTTTTAGGAACGTCTTCTTCAGCCACGGGAATTTGATGGTATGCGCGCACTAGGTCTATGGTGGAGAACACACTTTTACCTTCGAGTCTGTAGGTGAAGTCCTGTATATGAGGGATGGGGTAGCTGTCAGGCACTGTCACGTTGTTTAGGCGCCTATAGTCGCCACATGGACGCGATTCACCAGGGAGTTTCTTTGGGACAAGGTGAAGCGGACTAGCCCAAGGGCTCTTGGATGGTCGGCACCAGCCCTGTTCCATCATATATTGGAATTCGGCTTTCGCCACTCTCAACTTCTCGGGTGCAAGCCTGCGAGGAGCTTCTGCGACCGGGGGACCTCTGGTGATGATGTGGTGGAACACGTTGCCCCTGTGCTTCGTTCCAGGTGGCGGTGGGCGTGTAATTTCTGCGAAATCCGCTAGCAGTGCGTGATATGGCGTCGTCTTGGCCACTGTCGTGATCTGAGGCGACTTGCATATAGCCAGGGTTCCGCGAGTTGATAAGAGGGTGGCTGCGTCTACGAGGCGTCGGTTGCGGAGATCAGGTAGGAGGTTGTGATGCCTCAGGAAGTCTGCTCCGATGATGGGTTTGCCTACGTCTGCCACTATAAATACCCACTTGAACGGACGTTTCAGCTTGAGATCAAGGAACATTAGCTTTTGGCCGTATGTTCTGATCGCGCTGTCGTTGGCCGCGAAGAGCGTTGTCTCAGCTGGGCTGAGATGTTGTCTGCCTGAGAACAATCTCTTGGGTAACACGGAAACTTCTGCCCCCGTGTCGATTAAATATCGGGTACCTGATTTTGGGTCGGTGATGAAGAGGCGTTGTGTTTGCGCTGCGTCGTGGACCACCTCAATCGTCGACGGCGCCTCTAGTTTAACGGCCTTTTGTAGTCACAGGGTTTGGCGCATCTTCTGGCGTTTGCTCCGAACCGATTGTGATAATAGCAGATATTATCGTCCTGCGGATTCGACCTTGACCTAAATTTGGCGCGATTCCAGTTTTCGCCTTGCCCATGGCGCCTTCTGTCGTCTGCGAGTTGGTTTACTGTGGTCGATAAAGTTACGAACTGCTTCTGCAGTGCCGTAATGGCGGCAGCCATTCCATCTTCTTGCGCCGATGTAACGGTTTGAGAGGCGTGCGCGGAGGTACCGCGATTTAGGGCACCAATATTTGCTGTGATGGCGCTGGTATGGTGGATTTCGGTCAATTTGTCCGCTATGGTCGCCATTTTGTCCAGCGTTTCTTTATCATTTGCGGCGAGGATCATCTGTAGTTGTGGGGGTAAACGCTGCAACCACAGAGTCTTGAGGACGTCACCGCTGATCCCCTTACCCGCTAGGGCTTCCATTTCTCTTAGTAGTTGTGACGGCTGCTTGTCCTCTAACTCTATTTCGTACATGAGCTTCCGTAGTCGTTTTTCGGGGGTGTCTGCATAGGCGGCGATCAATCTGGATTTTATGCTTTCGTACTTTGTCTCTTCTGTTGGGGGGTTGGCGACCAAATCGGCAACCGGCTGGAGCGTCGCGCAGTCTAAGGCGGTTACCACGGTCCAGTACTTGGTCTGGTCGGACCTGATTCTCGCGCAATTAAATTGGGCTTCGACTTGTGCAAACCAAAGCACCGGGTCTCGCTGCCAGAATGTCGGTAGCTTCAGATTTGAACCACTTCTTACCTCATCAAGGGCTTGTTTGTTGGAGATGGTAGCCAGTTGTGTCTGGAACTGGCAAATTATTTCTTGTTGTTCCTGCAGTTTCTTTTGCATTTCTTCCATGGTGCTAGCTCTTCCTATTTTCTTTCCGGGGTCACCAATGTGGAAATGACTAACACCAGGTAGGGTTTCTCTATAGTTTATTTACAAACGGATATCTTACACGTGGAACAGGAGACGGTACCCATCTTCTTCGTTTCGATGTCGGCGGCAGAAGAGAGTACTTGCCGTACTCGCGCCTCCTTGTGTCCCCAGTTGGTCTCTGCGTCGGCGCCAGGCTAACCAATCACGAGTGGTGTTCGGTGAGCATATTGAGTTGCCTACTCGTAGGCGAGAGGAAGTAGTACGTGTGCGTTGTGTTGCCTACATTAACATCACAGCAACGCCACAACTTTGTTTGTGTTGTGGGGTCTTTTCACTATTATACGCTCAACACCGGATGTTCTATTTATAATTTGCCAAGCAGGTACTTACAAAATAACACTTCCAGAGTATAAACAAGTTTTCAGAAATAAATAATAATTATTTTATTAGAAATTATTAGATGAAAAAACTTGTCTTTGGTGTATTTCTAATAAAGCCGTTGTTTTTTTTTGCTCTTAAAGATAATTAAGCATTATGGAGGCCACTTTTTAAACAATACGACGATCCACATCTAATTGACTATATAATCTATAAAAAAATGACCAAGAAAGGACGGCCTTTTGACGTCATTAATTGACGTCAGAAGTAAGTCATAAAAATCTCGTCATTATCACGTGATTTTTTGGGCGAATGACGTCGCCGACGACTTATGATCAAAAACTGACGTGAATTAGACGACAGTCTGCTGCTTGGGTAACTGTGTTCCACAGGCAAGAATTTTTATTTTTCATCTTTTACAAATATTATTTCTAGTTAATCAATACTGTGTTATCTTGATTGTGTTGATTTTGAAAATTGAATTTATTAGGTCAAATATTTATGCAGGAGATTAGTTAAAAAGGTAGTAAATAATAGTGGCATTGATAAAATTATCACTCGACAGGATTATAATCAAATCACCTACACAAAAATTGTTTGTAAATGATTAAGAACGGGGTTAAATAGATATTATTAAGAAGATAGAGATCTTTGTGATCAAACTTATTGTTTTCGAGCAACAGTACCGAATCACATTAGTGCCATGTACTTTCAATTGAAAAAGATTTTTTGAACATGGAATAACTTATCAAATCTATACACCCCTTGTTTCTAGTTCCTGGAGATTTTTCAAGGCGTTCTCATAACCTGTTCTAAAATTTGGATAAAAATTGTAATCCAGTTTCGGCTTTGGGTCATAAAATTAATCCAGTGTCACAAAATCTTTAAAAATCCACTGATGGCATTGACCAAGATTAATCTGTTCGTATATAAACCCACCACAGAAAGATTCTAGCAGTATTGTACCGAATACACTTCTAAGAACTCAACAAAAATGGCACCTAAAAGGTAAGTTTAAAAACAGACATTTTTTAATTTTCTTTATAAAACGTTCTAATTTTAGCTTCTCGATGTATTTGCTTTCCCTCATTGTTGCAATAAATATTGTTGCAATAATGGCCACCCACACCCATTATGACCCAAACAAAGTTTATACCATTCGTCCCCTGCATGATAAAACTGTGGCTCTACATACTCGTGATTCATCACAAGTTCAGTTGCAAATATACAGTCACGGAAAAGCTTACTCGCTCTTTCATATTCAGCACAGCCGCGAAAATGGATTGTCATTCTACCTAGTTAGTGAACCAACAGGGTAATATCTGACATAAAGTATCTACACATTTTCAATAACATTGCTTAAACTATTCAGGGAAGTAATGGACTTTAATAGAAGAACTAAATCCGTTATCATGAGCTCAAGAAATGGGTCTCTTAGGCAGTTGTGGTACTTGACACATGATAATCGTATTGTTAATGCAGATACCCACTTGGCTCTTACCCTCAGATATCGACATGTTGAAAATGGACATCTTAAATATGGAACTCCGCTTATTGTTTCTCAAAATAACGGAAGCATAAACCAGGAATTTAAAATATGGGAAGATTTACCTTCATCAACCTATTAAAGTGTTCGTCATATTCTATGTTATCCTTGTATACTTGTATGTTGTGTATATATGAACTTAACTCTAACCTAACAAAACAATGTTACATTTATACAGAATTTAAAATATAAAATATACCTAAATATACTTAATACAACTTCTGTATTTAAATGCATTATGTCCACTATAAAGGTACATCCATTAGTAAAACTCGAATTGTTGATCTTTTCCAAAATTCTCACCAGATGCTATGTAGACAACATTTCCTGCGTAGAATGGGTTCTGGTTGACCATTATATCGTAATTATAGAAACCACCGTTCATACTAGTGCCATCACCATAGACGCTGCTTTCAAACCAAATCAAAGTAAAATTGACTTCATTGTCGTAGTCATGCTCACCTAGCTGAAGATAACCCAGTGCCCTCCTGTAAAAGTACCGCTTGATTAAGTGAACTGGGAGAAATTCAACTTACTCTGTGAACTCTGTGTAGGTACAGATGATGTTAAACAATCCAGTCCCACTAGCGGGTTTTATCCTGAGTTGCTGATATCTTGCAGAATTGTTATAAGATTGAATCCTGATGCCTTTATTGTCATTTGCGTCTAAAATTAAATCAGAATCCTTATGATCGGAAGTATCTGGTTGACGTTAATCTGGTGTTTAAAGAGTGTTTGTTTTTTTATTATATAAGACTCTTAAGTACTGTCTCTGATATCATCATACATTTAGTTGAATATTTAATGACACAATGATAAGAAAAGAAAGGAAGAAAGAGTAAAAAATAATTGGTATTGAATTTTTTTTATGGGGGTTATAATCGACTTCTCTTAGCACGTAGAGACCGTTTAATGAAAACTGGGCTGAGTAATTGCATCATAACGCAAAGTAAAATTTGGATTAGATAACTTTTACCAACCACACAAAAAACAATTATAAAAATCTCACAACAAATGCGTTTAGCTCTACGCATATGCAATAAAACGATAGGTATTGAAACATCGAATAAAAAACACACTTGAAATCTTCAGGAATTATGAATGAGTGTCAACATAAATCCTGATTATATCTGAGTATAAATAGATCCCGTTTTGAAGTGGTTCCTCACTTCTTAATTAAAATGGCGTCTTTCAAAATGTATTATCTCGCGATATTGGTGATGTCTTACTAATACTTTTATTTTTAGGTTAATTATTTTGTTTGTGAGGCTCTATGTATATTGGGTTTGTTCTGAGCGAGTGCAGTAGCCTTGATAAAATGTTCCAAACAGCATAAAGGAAAATATTTAAAAATTTTCTTCGCTTTGCTTCAAGCACATTCTACCTAATCTTTTTCTTTGCAAAAATATTCTCAAGAATTTCTTAATTTTTGACGATCTCTAAAGTCTTTGCCATTTCTATTGAAACACCACTTGTTGATCGTAAATTTGGCAACGTTCATATTCTGACAATTTTCTAACTAAAAGGCGTTGTGAATTAACCGAAAGCTGTCACCAATTGCTAAATTTTAAGCAAAATCAACAGGTGGTGTTTCAGTAGAAATGGCAAAGACAATATATTGTAGTTGCCTGTTGCATCGAAAATTGTTTTCCTGTTTTTTTTTTAAACTTCTTGATTCTTTCTGGCTTCTTTCGATGATTTTTGTGGCGAAAATTTCTAGAACTTCGAACGTACGTCTTTAGTCAGCTTCAGTTATTATTTTTAAATATTTCTTCATTTCTTCTGGAAGATTATTCTAATAAGTTGATTCAATTTCCAAATGTTGTGTAATTTTGAGGAAACTTCTAGTTCATATTGCTCTGTTTATAGCGAATCTGTTTTGTCTGATTCTAGTCCTCTAAGATAGCACTTCTTCTAATGAAATACTCTAAAACCTTGTTACAATTTTTTTAAAAGCTTACCAAAAACATCTCGCTTCCAAATGACTTCTTTCTCCGACAAACTTCATAATCTCACATTAGATCGCTTTTTCTTCGAACTTTATTTTCCAAGTGGAGAAATGTTTCTGTAATTATGTTCCACAGGCAAGAATTCTTCATCTTTTACAAATATTTCTAGTTTGAGTTTTCATAAAATAAAAATATGCCATTAATCAACATTGTGTTATCTTGATTGCGACCTCATGGTGAAAAATTACGAACGTTGAATTTATTACGTCAAATATTTATGGAGGCGATTAGTTAAAAAGGTAGCAAATAGTAGGCATTGATAAAATTACCACTCGACAGGATTATAATAATCGAATCACCTACACAAAATTTGTTTGTAACTGATTAAGTACGGGGTTATATAGATATTATTAAGAAGATCGAGATCTTGGTGATCAAACTTTTGTTTTCGAGTACCAGAAAGTAGTACCGAATCACATTAGTACCATGTACTTCAATTGAAAAAGATTTTTTGAACATGGAATAACTTAAGAAGTTTATACAGCCATTGTTTCAAGTTTCTGGAGATTTTTTCAAGGCGTTCTCATAACCTGTTCTACAATTTGGATAAAAATTGTAATCCAGTTTCGGCTTTGGGTCATAAAATGAATCCAGTGTCACAAAATCTTTATAAATCCACTGATGGCATTGACCAAGATTAATCTGTTCGTATATAAACCCACCACAGAAAAACTCCAGCAGTATTGTACCGAATACACTTCTAAGAACGCATCAAAAATGGCACCTAAAAGGTAAGTTTCAAAATACATATTTTTTAATTTTCTTCATAAAACATTCTAATTTTAGCTTCTCGATGTATTTGCTTTCCCTCATTGTTGCAATAAATATTGTTGCAATAATGGCCACCCATACCCATTATGACCCAAACAAAGTTTATACGATTCGTCCCGTGCATGATAAAACTGTGGCTCTACATACTCGTGATTCATCACAAGTTCAGTTGCAAATATACAGTCACGGAAAAGCTTACTCGCTCTTTCATATTCAGCACAGCCGCGAAAATGGATTGTCATTCTACCTAGTTAGTGAACCAACAGGGTAATATCTGACATAAAGTATCTACACATTTTCAATAACATTGCTTAAACTATTCAGGGAAGTAATGGACTTTAATAGAAGAACTAAATCCGTTATCATGAGCTCAAGAAATGGGTCTCTTAGGCAGTTGTGGTACTTGACACATGATAATCGTATTGTTAATGCAGATACCCACTTGGCTCTTACCCTCAGATATCGACATGTTGAAAATGGACATCTTAAATATGGAACTCCGCTTATTGTTTCTCAAAATAACGGAAGCATAAACCAGGAATTTAAAATATGGGAAGATTTACCTTCATCAACCTATTAAAGTGTTCGTCATATTCTATGTTATCCTTGTATACTTGTATGTTGTGTATATATGAACTTAACTCTAACCTAACAAAACAATGTTACATTTATACAGAATTTAAAATATAAAATATAAATATACTTAATACAACTTCTGTATTTAAATGCATTATGTCCACTATAAAGGTACATCCATTAGTAAAACTCGAATTGTTAATCTTTTCCAAAATTCTCACCAGATGCTATGTAGACAACATTTCCAGCGTAGAATGGGTTCTGGTCGACCATTATATCGTAATTATAGAAACCACCGTTCATACTAGTGCCATCACCATTGACAAAAAATTCTTGATAGACGCTGCTTTCAAACCAAATCAAAGTAAAATTGACTTCATTGTCGTAGCCATGCTCACCTAGGTGAAGATAACCCAGTGCCCTCCTGTAAAAGTACTGCTTGATTAAGTGAACTGGGAGAAATTCAACTTACTCTGTGAACTCTGTGTACGTACAGATGATGTTAAACAATCCAGTCCCACTAGCGGGTTTAATCCTGAGTTGCTAATATCTTTCAGAACTGTTATAAGGTTGAATCCTGATGCCTTTATTGTCACTTGCGTCCAAAATTAAATCAGAATCCTTATGATCGGAAGTATCTGGTTGACGTTAATCTGGTGTTTTAAGAGTGTTTGTTTTTTTATTATATAAGACTCTTAAGTACTGTCTCTGATATCATCATACATTTAGTTGAATATTTAATGACACAATGATAAGAAAAGAAAGGAAGAAAGAGTAAAAAATAATTGGTATTGAATTTTTTTTATGGGGGTTATAATCGACTTCTCTTAGCACGTAAAGACCGTTTAATGAAAATTGGGCTGAGTAATTGCATCACAACGCAAAGTAAAATTTGGATTAGATAATTTTTATCAACCACACAAAAAACAATTATAAAAATCTCACAACAAATGCGTTTAGCTCTACGCATATGCAATAAAACGATAGGTATTGAAACATCGAATAAAAAGCACACTTGAAATCTTCATGAATTATGAATGAGTGTCAACATAAATCCTGATTATATCTGAGTATAAATAGATCCCGTTTTGAAGTGGTTCCTCACTTCTTAATTAAAATGGCGTCTTTCAAAATGTATTATCTCGCGATATTGGTGATGTCTTACTAATACTTTTATTTTTAGGTTAATTATTTTGTTTGTGGGGCTCTCTGTGAATATTGGGTTTGTTCTGAGCGAGTGCAGTAGCCTTGATAAAATGTTCCATACAGCATAAAGGAAAATATTTGAAAATTTTCTTCTCTTTGCTTCAAGCACATTCTACCTCCTCTTTTTCTTTGCAAAAATATTCTCAAGAATTTCTTAATTTTTGACGATCTCTAAAGTCTTTGCCATTTCTATTGAAACACCACTTGTTGATCGTAAATTTGGCAACGTTCATATTCTGACAATTTTCTAACTAAAAGGCGTTGTGAATTAACCAGAGATTTCTTAGTAACCTAGAGCTTATTTGAAATCAGAAGTACATCGAGTGGGAGGGATGAATGCGCGAAGCGCGAAAATGGGCGAAGAGTATGGACGAGTCAGTAGCGGACCATTAGTTTTGTTATTGGGGTTTGCACGTTGCGTGCGTTAGTATAAGAACGTACAAAACAGGTCCAAAGAGTAAAGAAAGTTCGTTCTCGACGCCGCTGATTCTGTGAAAGTAGTGTTCATGCGCACTGAATAGTGTTTCAAATACTGGTATCTGCGCTCTTTTATTGGTGTGTACTTCTGCTTTCAAATAAGCTTTAGATACGGTAATCCTATGCAAAAGCGAACATACGTTCTTGGCCAACATGTACACTATGCGTTTTGCTTTCCATCTTCTTTTACAGCATGGGAACGCAGGAGTATGATTTTGTAGGTCTTTGTTTAAACCTAGCAATTTACGATTTTGCGCAGTAAACCCTTAAATTCTGCTAGCGCAAGTCGGTTCTTAATTCATACAATCTCCGGTGTTTGTGTGTTTGTTGGTTTGTTCTAAGAGATTTCTTAGGTTATAAGATTTATATCACGGTTATAAGTTTAAATTGCATAGAATTTCTAAAAGTGGGTTACAGAGTGTGTGTTGTATGCAAAGAAAGATCTAATAATTCTTTTGTTTCGCAAAAATATTACAAAGATTTTTAATAATCCCGACATGAACAATCAGTGCATTTCTCAGGGATTACTAGAAAATCACAAAATACAATTGATGAAGGCAATAGCGCTAATTTAAAATTATTAATTTAAAAGTCCGCTTGCAACACGAAGCAAAACTGGTAAATTTTGCTTCAAAACAGGCGAAAATAAGAAGTAAATTAGTAAAATACATTTTATTTAATAATGAGTAACTAAGATTACATTAAATCACCAATATTTAATAATAATGTTAATAAATCTATACCACAGCTGTACGTCTTTTTTCTTTTTCGTTTTAAGCTCTCAACATTGTGCATGCAAATAAATACAATACGATTTTCTATTTATGTTAGAAACGTTCGTGGCAACAAAAACTTTTGACTATAAGAAAATTGTATTATGTCATTTTTCAAGAGTCTCGCCGGTGTGAATGATAAAGAAAAAGTACGAAAAAAGGGAAGTCGACAGTCAAATTTATTCCAACGATCTTGTCCGTGTAATATTTTAATCTTAACATTACAAATCATTTTGGAGATTGCTTAGAAACTTTTCGTTTGCCACTTGTTAAAAAACTCGAGTTATGATTCTCTTTTATAATATTTTAAATCAGTGCGTCAAATTATCAACCAATGTTATCAGTCGCTAGAATTAGACGAAGATAACACTAGTATGTAGTGCACATTACAACGAGTAAGAGAAAGACAGAGAACTGAAAGTATGTCGACACTATTTTCATACATGTTGTTCCACACTTTGCTGCCCATAGCCGTATCTAGGTTACTAAGAAATCTCTGGAATTAACCGAAAGCTGTCACCAATTGCTAAATTTTAAGCAAAATCAACAGGTGGTGTTTCAATAGAAATGCCAAAGACAATATATTGTAGTTGCCTGTTGCATCGAAAATTGTTTTCCTGTTTTTTTTTTTAAACTTCTTGATTCTTTCTGGCTTCTTTCGATGATTTTTGTGGCGAAAATTTCTAGAACTTCGAACGTACGTCTTTAGTCAGCTTCAGTTATTATTTTTAAATATTTCTTCATTTCTTCTCGAAGATTATTCTAATAAGTTGATTCAATTTCCAAATGTTGTGTAATTTTGAGGAAACTTCTAGTTCATATTGCTGTGTTTATAGCGAATCTGTTTTGTCTGATTCTAGTCCTCTAAGATAGCACTTCTTCTACTGAAATACTCTAGAACCTTGTTACAATTTTTTTAAAAGCTGACCAAAAACATATCTCGCTTCCAAATGACTTCTTTCTCCAACAAACTTCATAATCTCACATTAGATCGCTTTTTCTTCGAACTTTATTTTCCAAGTGGAGAAATGTTTCTGTAATTATGTTCCACAGGCAAGAATTCTTCATCTTTTACAAATATTTCTAGTTTGAGTTTTCATAAAATAAAAATATGCCATTAATCAACATTGTGTTATCTTGATTGCGACCTCATGGTGAAAAATTAGGAACGTTGAATTTATTACGTCAAATATTTATGGAGGCGATTAGTTAAAAAGGTAGCAAATAGTAGGCATTGATAAAATTACCACTCGACAGGATTATAATAATCGAATCACCTACACAAAATTTGTTTGTAACTGATTAAGTACGGGGTTATATAGATATTATTAAGAAGATAGAGATCTTGGTGATCAAACTTATTGTTTTCGAGTACCAGAAAGTAGTACCGAATCACATTAGTACCATGTACTTCAATTGAAAAAGATTTTTTGAACATGGAATAACTTAAGAAGTTTATACAGCCATTGTTTCAAGTTTCTGGAGATTTTTTCAAGGCGTTCTCATAACCTGTTCTACAATTTGGATAAAAATTGTAATCCAGTTTCGGCTTTGGGTCATAAAATTAATCCAGTGTCACAAAATCTTTATAAATCCACTGATGGCATTGACCAAGATTAATCTGTTCGTATATAAACCCACCACAGAAAAACTCCAGCAGTATTGTACCGAATACACTTCTAAGAACTCAACAAAAATGGCACCTAAAAGGTAAGTTTCAAAATACATATTTTTTAATTTTCTTCATAAAACATTCTAATTTTAGCTTCTCGATGTATTTGCTTTCCCTCATTGTTGCAATAAATATTGTTGCAATAATGGCCACCCACACCCATTATGACCCAAACAAAGTTTATACCATTCGTCCCGTGCATGATAAAACTGTGGCTTTACATACTCGTAATCCATCACAAGTTCAGTTGCAAATATACAGCCACGGGAAAGCCTTCTCGCTCTTCCATATTCAACACAGCCACGAAGATAGATCATTGTACCACCTAGTTAGTGAACCAACAGGGTAATATCAGACTTAAACTGTCTACACATTTTCAATAACATTGCTTAAACTATTTAGAGAAGTAATGGACGTGCATAGAAGAACAAAATCCGTTATCATGAGCTCAAGAAATGGGTCTCTTAGGCAGTTGTGGTACTTGACACATGATAATCGTATTGTTAATGCAGATACCCACTTGGCTCTTACCCTCAGATATCGACATGTTGAAAATGGACATCTTAAATATGGAACTCCGCTTATTGTTTCTCAAAATAACGGAAGCATAAACCAGGAATTTAAAATATGGGAAGATTTACCTTCATCAACCTATTAAAGTGTTCGTCATATTCTATGTTATCCTTGTATACTTGTATGTTGTGTATATATGAACTTAACTCTAACTTAACAAAACAATGTTACATTTATACAGAATTTAAAATATAAAATATAAATATACTTAATACAACTTGTGTATTTAAATGCATTATGTCCACTATAAAGGTACATCCATTAGTAAAACTCGAATTGTTGATCTTTTCCAAAATTCTCACCAGATGCTATGTAGACAACATTTCCTGCGTAAAATGTGTTCTGGTCGACCATTATACCGTAATTATAGAAACCACCGTTCATACTAGTGCCATCACCATTGATAATAAATTCTTGATAGACGCTGCTTTCAAACCAAATCAAAGTAAAATTGACTTCATTGTCGTAGCCATGCTCACCTAGCTGAAGATAACCCAGTGCCCTCCTGTAAAAGTACTGCTTGATTAAGTGAACTGGGAGAAATTCAACTTACTCTGTGAACTCTGTGTAGGTACAGATGATGTTAAACAATCCAGTCTCACTAGCGGGTTTTATCCTGAGTTGCTGATATCTTGCAGAAGTGTTATAAGGTTGAATCCTGATGCCTTTATTGTCACTTGCGTCCAAAATTAAATCAGAATCCTTATGATCGGAAGTATCTGGTTGACGTTAATCTGGTGTTTAAAGAGTGTTTGTTTTTTTATTATATAAAACTTTTAAGTACTGTCTCTGATATCATCATACATTTAGTTGAATATTTAATGACACAATGATAAGAAAAGAAAGGAATAAAGAGTAAAAAATAATTGTTATTGAAATTTTTTTATGGGGGTTATAATCGACTTCTCTGAGCACGTAGAGACCGTTTAATGAAAATTGGGCTGAGTAATTGCATCATAACGCAAAGTAAAATTTGGATTAGATAACTTTTATCAACCACACAAAAAACAATTATAAAAATCTCACAACAAATGCGTTTAGCTCTACGCATATGCAATAAAACGATAGGTATTGAAACATCGAATAAAAATCACACTTGAAATCTTCATGAATTATGAATGAGTGTCAACATAAATCCTGATTATATCTGAGTATAAATAGATCCCGTTTTGAAGTGGTTCCTCACTTCTTAATTAAAATGGCGTCTTTCAAAATGTATTATCTCGCGATATTGGTGATGTCTTACTAATACTTTTATTTTTAGGTTAATTATTTTGTTTGTGGGGCTCTATGTATATTGGGTTTGTTCTGAGCGAGTGCAGTAGCCTTGATAAAATGTTCCAAACAGCATAAAGGAAAATATTTAAAAATTTTTTTCGCTTTGCTTCAAGCACATTCTACCTAATCTTTTTCTTTGCAAAAATATTCTCAAGAATTTCTTAATTTTTGACGATCTCTAAAGTCTTTGCCATTTCTATTGAAACACCACTTGTTGATCGTAAATTTGGCAACGTTCATATTCTGACAATTTTCTAACTAAAAGGCGTTGTGAATTAACCGAAAGCTGTCACCAATTGCTAAATTTTAAGCAAAATCAACAGGTGGTGTTTCAGTAGAAATGGCAAAGACAATATATTGTAGTTGCCTGTTGCATCGAAAATTGTTTTCCTGTTTTTTTTTTAAACTTCTTGATTCTTTCTGGCTTCTTTCGATGATTTTTGTGGCGAAAATTTCTAGAACTTCGAACGTACGTCTTTAGTCAGCTTCAGTTATTATTTTTAAATATTTCTTCATTTCTTCTGGAAGATTATTCTAATAAGTTGATTCAATTTCCAAATGTTGTGTAATTTTGAGGAAACTTCTAGTTCATATTGCTCTGTTTATAGCGAATCTGTTTTGTCTGATTCTAGTCCTCTAAGATAGCACTTCTTCTAATGAAATACTCTAAAACCTTGTTACAATTTTTTTAAAAGCTTACCAAAAACATCTCGCTTCCAAATGACTTCTTTCTCCGACAAACTTCATAATCTCACATTAGATCGCTTTTTCTTCGAACTTTATTTTCCAAGTGGAGAAATGTTTCTGTAATTATGTTCCACAGGCAAGAATTCTTCATCTTTTACAAATATTTCTAGTTTGAGTTTTCATAAAATAAAAATATGCCATTAATCAACATTGTGTTATCTTGATTGCGACCTCATGGTGAAAAATTACGAACGTTGAATTTATTACGTCAAATATTTATGGAGGCGATTAGTTAAAAAGGTAGCAAATAGTAGGCATTGATAAAATTACCACTCGACAGGATTATAATAATCGAATCACCTACACAAAATTTGTTTGTAACTGATTAAGTACGGGGTTATATAGATATTATTAAGAAGATCGAGATCTTGGTGATCAAACTTATTGTTTTCGAGTACCAGAAAGTAGTACCGAATCACATTAGTACCATGTACTTCAATTGAAAAAGATTTTTTGAACATGGAATAACTTAAGAAGTTTATACAGCCATTGTTTCAAGTTTCTGGAGATTTTTTCAAGGCGTTCTCATAACCTGTTCTACAATTTGGATAAAAATTGTAATCCAGTTTCGGCTTTGGGTCATAAAATGAATCCAGTGTCACAAAATCTTTATAAATCCACTGATGGCATTGACCAAGATTAATCTGTTCGTATATAAACCCACCACAGAAAAACTCCAGCAGTATTGTACCGAATACACTTCTAAGAACGCATCAAAAATGGCACCTAAAAGGTAAGTTTCAAAATACATATTTTTTAATTTTCTTCATAAAACATTCTAATTTTAGCTTCTCGATGTATTTGCTTTCCCTCATTGTTGCAATAAATATTGTTGCAATAATGGCCACCCACACCCATTATGACCCAAACAAAGTTTATACCATTCGTCCCGTGCATGATAAAACTGTGGCTCTACATACTCGTGATTCATCACAAGTTCAGTTGCAAATATACAGTCACGGAAAAGCTTACTCGCTCTTTCATATTCAGCACAGCCGCGAAAATGGATTGTTATTCTACCTAGTTAGTGAACCAACAGGGTAATATCTGACATAAAGTATCTACACATTTTCAATAACATTGCTTAAACTATTCAGGGAAGTAATGGACTTTAATAGAAGAACTAAATCCGTTATCATGAGCTCAAGAAATGGGTCTCTTAGGCAGTTGTGGTACTTGACACATGATAATCGTATTGTTAATGCAGATACCCACTTGGCTCTTACCCTCAGATATCGACATGTTGAAAATGGACATCTTAAATATGGAACTCCGCTTATTGTTTCTCAAAATAACGGAAGCATAAACCAGGAATTTAAAATATGGGAAGATTTACCTTCATCAACCTATTAAGGTGTTCGTCATATTCTGTCTTATCCTTGTATACTTGTATGTTGTGTGTATATGAACTTAACTCTAACCTAGCAAAACAATGTTACATATATACAGAATTTAAAATATAAAATATAAATATAATACAACTTCTGTATTTAAATGCATTATGTCCACTATAAAGGTACATCCATTAGTAAAACTCGAATTGTTGATCTTCTCCAAAATTCTCACCAGATGCTATGTAGACAAAATTTCCTGCGTAAAATGTGTTCTGGTCGACCATTTTACCATAATTATAGAAACCGCCGTTCATACTAGTGCCATCACCATTGATAAAAAATTCTTGATAGACGCTGCTTTCAAACCATATCAAAGTAAAATTGACTTCATTGTCGCAGCCATGCTCACCTACCTGAAGATAACCCAGTGACCTCCTGTAGTAGTACTGCTTGATTAAGTGAACTGGGAAAATTTCAACTTACTCTGTGTAGGTACTGATGATGTTAAACAATCCAATCCCACTAGCAGGTTTTATTCTGAATTGCTGATATCTTGCTGAACTGTTATAGGGTTGAATCCTGATGCCTTTATTGTCACTTGCGTCCAAAACTAAATCAGAAACCTTGTGATCGAAAGAATCTGGTTGACGTTAATCTGATGTTTAATGAGTGTTTGTTTTTTTTATTGTATAATACTCTTAAGTACAAACCTACTGTCTCTAATTTCATCATACAATGAATCGAATATTTTATGTCACAACCATAAGAAAGAAAAGGAAGTAAGAGTAAAAATAATTGGTAAGTATTGAAATTTTTTATGGAGGCTTTGGTCAAGTTCTCTTAGCACGTATAGACCGTTTATTGAAAATTGCGATGAGTAGTGGCATCATAACGTAAAAGTAAAATTTGAATTAGATAACTTTTATCAACCACACAAAGAACAATGACAAAAATCTTACAACATATGCGTCTAGCTCTACGCTTATGCGACAAAACGATAGCCACTGAAGCATCAAATAAAAAGCACACTGGAAATCTTGATGAGTAATGAATGAGTGTCATAAATTCTAATTCTGCCTGAGTATAAATAAATCCCGTTTTGAAGTGATGCCTCACTTCTTAACTAAAATGGCGTCTTTAAAATTGTATTTTCTCGCGATATTGGTGATATCTTACTAATACTTTTATTTTTAGGTTAATTATTTATTTTGTGGGGCTCTCTGTGAATATTGGGGTCGTTCTGAGCGACTGCAGTAGCCTTGACAAAATGTTCTACATACAGCATAAAGGAAAATATTTGAAAATTTTCTTCGCTTTGCTTCAAGCACATTCTACCTCCTCTTTTTATTTGTAAAAATATTCTGAAGCATTTCTTAATTTTTGATAATCTGTATACTGTAGTTGCCTGTTTCATCGGACATTGTTTTCCTGTTTTTTTTTTTAAACTTCTTGATACTTTCTGGCTTCTTACGATGATTTTTGTGACGAAAATTTCTAAAACTTCGAACGTACGTCTTTAGTCAGCTTCGGTTATTATTTTGAAATATTTCTTCGTTTCTTCTCGATGATTCTTCTAATAAGTTGATTCAATTTCCAAACGTTGTATAATTTTGAGGAAACTTCTGGTTCTTATTTCTTTGTTGATAGCGAATCTGTTTTGTCTGATTCTTGTACGCTAGGATGGCACTTCTTCTTAATGAAAAACTCTACAACCTTGTTTTCTTTTTCCAAATTCAATCATTTCCTACAGACAAAAACCAATTTCTCTAAAAGCTGACTAAAAACATATCTCATTTCCAAATAACTTCTTTCTTCAACGAGCTTCATAATCTCACATTAAATCGCTTTTTCTTTGAACTTCAGTTTCCAAGTGGAGAAATGTTTCTATAAAAATGTTCAAGGCAAGAATTCTTCATCTTTTACGAATATTTCTAGTTTACGTTTTCATAAAATGACAATATGTCTTTAATCAACATGTGTTATCTTGATTGGGGCCTCATGGTCAAAAGTTTCTAAAATTTAATTTATTAGGTCAAATATTTATGGAGGCGATTAGTTAAAGAGGTAGCAGATAGTAGGCATTGATAAAATTATCACTCGACAGGATTATAATCGAATCACCTACACAAAATTTGTTTGTAAATGATTAAGTACGGGGTTTTATATATATATATATATTATTAAGAAGATAGAAAATTTTGTGATCCAACTAATTGTTCTCGAGCACCAGAGATTAGTACCGTATCACATTATTACCATGTATGTACTTTCAATTCAAGAAGATTTTTTGAACCTGAAATAAATTAGCAAATCTGACATCTACTGTTTCAAATTCCTGGAGATTTTTCAAGGCCTTGTCCATAACCTGTTCTACAGTTTGGATAAAAATTCAATCCAGATTCGGCTTTGGGTAATAAATTTAATCCAATCTCACAAAATCTTTAAAAACCCACTAATGGCATTGATCAAGATTAATCTATTCGTATATAAACCCACCACAGAAATACTCTAGCAGTATTGTTCCGAATACACTTCTAAGAACACAACAAAAATGGCACCTAAAAGGTAAGTTTTAAAACATATATTTTTTAATTTTCTTTATAAAACATTTTAATTTTAGCTTCTCGATGTATTTGCTTTCCTTCATTGTTGCAATAAATATTGTTGGAATAATGGGTACCCATTATGACACAAACAAAGTTTATACCATTCGTCCCGTGCATGATAAAACTGTGGCTCTACATACTCGTGATTCATCACAAGTTCAGTTGCAAATATACAGTCACGGAAAAGCCTTCTCGCTCTTCCATATTCAACCCCGACACGAATACTTCTACCTAGTTAGTGAACCAACAGGGTAATATATCTGACATAAAGTATCTATACATTTTCAATAACATTGCTTAAACTATTTAGAGAAGTAATGGACGTTCATAGAAGAACTAATTCCGTTATCATGAGTTCAAGAAATAATAGGTCTTCTACGCAGTTATGGCACTTGACAGATGATCATCATATTTTTAATAAAGGTACCAACTTGGTTCTTACTCTCAGATATCGACATTTCGAAAATGGACATCTTAAATATGGAACCCCGCTTATTGTTTCTCAAAATAACGGAAGCATAAACCAGGAATTTAAAATATGGAAAGATTTACCTTCATCAACCTATTAAGGTGTTCGTCATATTCTGTGTTATCTTTGTATATTTGCATGTTGTGTGTATTATGAACTTAACTCTAACCTAGCAAAATAATCTTATATTTATTTAATGTTAATACAGGATTTTAAATACCAAATATAAATATAATACAACTTCTGTATTTAAGTGCATTTTGTCCACTATAAGGGACCTCCATTAGTCAACTCGAATTGTTGATCTTCTCCAAAATTCTCACCAGATGCTATGTAGACAAAATTGCCTGCGTAAAATGGGTTCTGGTCAACCATTATACCGTAATTATAGAAACCACCATTCATAATAGTGCCATCACCATTGATAAAAAATTCTTGATAAACGCTGCTTTCAAACCATATCAAAGTAAAATTGACTTCATTGTAGTAACCATGCTCACCTACCGGAAGATAACCTAGTGCCCTCCTGTAAAAGTACTGTCTTGATTAAGTGAACTGCGAAAGATTCAACTTACTCTGTATAGGCATTAATGATGTTAAACAATCCAGTCCTACTAGCAGGTTTTATCCTAAATTGCTGATATCGTGCAGAACTGTTATAAGGCTGAATCCTGATGCCTTTATTGTCACTTGCGTCTAACACCAAACCAGAAACCTTATTCCTGATGTAGAAGTACTGATCTAAGGAGCTGCAGTCACTCAGCACGGTGACAACGGTCGTACATAAAACCACAGAAATTAGGAAAACTACGTTAAAATTAATCATTTTCGTTCAAAGTGGTACAACTCGAAAATAAACACAAGTGATGAGTGTATCTCTAATATATAGCGAGTGTTATCTAGTACTCATAACAGTCATAACCCTTTTGACTGAGAATTGCGTCAGGTCGTTTCGTTTCAATAGGTGGACTTACAGTGTGAATTGTGCTTTTATTTTTTCTAAGTGCCGAAAGTCAAAATAGTGACAAGAGTTGCATCAGAAACAAGAGATAAAATCCTTGCCACTTTACTTTTAACGACAAGCGGCTATATAAGCAACAAATGAACAACACTGACTATTGATATAGTATCTGGCAAGTTTAACGATGCACCTTCAAGCTTCAACGTACGTATCCACGCTAACACCGTTTGCAAATTTTAACCAAAATTTTAGTTTCTGGGCACTTTTGCTTCTGGGTGCCGCAAGCACCACTTCCGCTGCTGATTGTGGCAATCTGGATCAAAACATCGTCATCAGAAGCCACAAGTCAGGGTTGGTTTTAGTCGCTGATGAAGTGTTGAACATTATAACTCTGCAAGTTTACGACCGGTCGGTTAGCCAACGGTTCCATTTTCAACCTGGTGTGACCCTTGCATCTTTCAATATTATTAGTAACAGCACAGGGTAGGTATACAGGGTTGTCGAATAGTTTAATTTTGAGCAACGTTTTAGGTTAGCTTTGGACATCATTGAGAATGGGAGTCTCTATGTTGCAACTTTGACTGAACTCAATGATTTGAAAAGTCAAGAGTTTTACATCAATTCAGATGGTGCTATTGTCAGTGGTGCCTATCCAGATTATGCTTTGGGTGTAAGGAATGGCGATTTTACCCCGGGGAGCTACATAGTGCTGACTCCACATACAGAGGAGAACATTGAAAGTGAACAGTTTTCATTGGAATTTTCGCAGAGTTGAAGCACGATTTTATTTTATTATGTTGAGAATATTGTCATTGTGTTGTCAATAAACCTACAGTTGTTATAAATAATGTTGTTATTTTAGTAGTTATTTCATGCGCTTTAAGCTGAAAGCAAACTAGATTACAAAAAAAAAAACATTAAAATTTTGAACAAGTTCCAAAAATATCAAAATTCTGCAATGCCTTGTAGTTACGAAAATTTGTTAAAGAGTTGTAAATTTACCGGTTATCTATTGTCTAATTTTAGTAACATGACGTCATTATTTACTTGCAGTGAGCTTGCACGTTTTCGAGGATTGAACCTGTACTACAGACGCCAGTCTCTGCCAACGAAATGTCAGATCACAAAAAAGTTCGCAAGCACTTAAGTTAATCCAAACAATGGCCCCTTGCCATTGTAATGCATCATTCTGTGACAGATAGCTGATCGGAAGTATCTTGACGTTAATTTGATGTATCTTGAGTGTTTGTTTTTTTATTATATAAGGCTCTTAAATACTGTTTCTGATTTCATCATACAATGAATCGAATATTTTATGACGAAATTTTCTTTTTGATTTCAAGTTAAAATTCATACAATGTTAGTCGTGTTTTATCTAGGTAGAACTAAATGAAAAAAATGCGCAGAAGACAATAACAACCATAAGAAAGGAAAGAAAGTAAGAATAAAATAATTGGTATTGATTTTTTTTGTGGAGGCTTTAGTCGATTTTTCTTAGTACGTAAAGACCGTTTAATGAAAATTGCGCTGAGTAATTGCTTCATACCGTAAAAATAAAATTTGGATTAAGTAGATAACTTTTATCAACCACACAAAAAACAATAATAAAAATCTCACAACCAATGCGTCTAGTTCTAAGCTGATGCAATCAAATGATAGCTACTTGAAACATCAAATAAAAAGCACACTTGAAGTCTTGACGAGTTATGAATGAATGTCATAAGTTCTGATTTTATCTCGGTATAAATATATCCTATTTTGAACTGTTTCCTCACTTCTAAACTAAAATGGCGTTATTCAGAATGCATTATCTCGCGATATTGGTGAAGTTTTAATAATAATTTTATTTTTAGGTTAATTATTTTGTTTGTGGGGCTTTCTGTGAACATTGGCTCCGTTCTGAGCAACTGCAGCAGCCTTGACAAAATGTTCTACATACAGCATAAAGGAACCCGACATGTTCTAGCTAGCCGTGGTTGGGACGTAGGTTTTGAACCTTATGACCCTAGTATATATTATGCACAGTATCAAGAATGGAATGTTAAGGTTTCTCCCAGAACTGGATTGTTTACATTCAGGTCAGGTACTCAGTGTAAGTTTTGACATTGTATTAAATTAAAAAAGAAGAAAAATTGTCATCTTAACGGGGCGCCCGATTTTGTCAGAGGATCGTACGAAGTTGTCTGAAATGAAGAAACTGACTCCATTTATCAGGCATGGTTTTTAAATGCAGATGGTACTATTGTTAATGGTGCTCTGAGTGGGTATGCGATCACAGTAAATAGTACTTCCTTTGGTGATATCGACAAGATTTATCTCGCGCCTCTTGGAGAACCGGGGGCGGACCAACTTTTCGAATTGTTTTACGCGGACGAATTAGAAAAACAATTCGTTTCTTAATAAATTAATTATTTAGCAAACTGTGTTTTAAAACATGAATACCTATAAATTTTATCTTTTGTTTAATATTATATATTAATTGATACGGCAAAAGTATATAGTGCTAACCACCTGTTGTACCAACCAGTACACTATAAACTAAAAGTTAAATCACAAATTAACGAAAAAAGTTGTTTTAATTTATATATCGTTTCAGATCACTTATCTTATTTTTCCAAGTACCTATGAGAGCTTTGACAAGTATTTTTGCATATGACATAAAACAAGTGTGCTAGGTAGCCGCATCCAGAATGTAAATTTAGAAATCTATGGTTCTAGTACATATTTTAAAAATTATAAACAGTACCTATGTTAAAAGTATATATGCCTTTAATTGATCTTTAATAACTTGTAGGCCATGCACTTTGTGTGTAAGTTGGTACTACCGACAAACTGTCAATAAATTTGAAATTTGACGAATTAGAACTTCTTATTAATACCAGAGATATGTAAAAGACTAGATACAGATATTTAATGTTCTCGTGGACATACGTTTAGGCCCAAGATGTCAGTGTACGTTTATATCTCCCTCTTTTTCTCTAGCACGTACAATGGTAACCCGATATCTGAAGGTCTCGCTCTGTACGGCGCAACCAATCAGTTGGCGCAACGTTTGTCGTTGATGCCGTTCTTGTGTTTGTGCCGGTCCCTGTCAGACCAATCAGACTGTGGGTGGTTCTAATTATTTATAATTGCCGCCATCAAAACGGGCCAATAACAAGACAACCACCTTTTAGAGAGTGATGGATGTAGCCTACACTTGGCAATCCATAGTACTGGTGCTGATATAGAAAAGGATAGGCGACACAAAGTATTGCTACTCTTAGATCATAGATGTTGGCCCTAGATCGGGAAAGCTATAACCGCATCTGTCTTTTACATATCTCTGATTAATACACAGGGAGTGCCAACTTATTTAAAGAAATGGTGGAATATTAGATATCCAATATTTTTGAAAGCCCTGTATATTTCTATTACTGTAGGTATTTTAGATGAACACTAGATTTTTAAATTCGGTTGGTATCATGATAAAGGGTGCTTTGATACATTTAATAGTACAGTTTGGATTTGTTTTTAGTCATAAATCAGATGATTGTTCAACCACACTAAAACCGTACTTTCAACAATAAATACGACTTGTCACTTTTTTATACTGATATGTCGAAAACTCACTTTTACGTCCTCGGCTTTCTGTTTTTGTCGAACTTCTTTTAATTAAAAAAGCTAAAAGCGTCGTTATATGTACTCCACTTTTACTGAATGTCGTTATGGAATGGGTACCAATTATTTCTTTTAGTAGAAGAGCAAGGTAGCACTTTGGTTTTTATTAAATCTGTAGGACTTTTCCTCCAGCAGAGCAAAACAATTTTCTAACGTCAAAACCATTTACATAACAAATCATTAAATTTTAATAGTGTTAATTACAAAATTGTAAAAGCAGCTGCTTTTAGTTAATCTTAGTTTTTACGCTTAAACTGAACACTATATTTTTTCTTTCCTAAATTTGTGATTTATTTTTATTTAACACAAGATATATGATTTGCTGATTTGCTTGATTCTATTACGCTATGAAGGCATTTCTTCTTAATGAAATTCTCTAGAACCTTGTTTTCTTGACAGACAAAGAACAATTTTGCTAAAAACTGATTAAAGTCATATATCCTTTCTTTCTTCAACAAATTTTATAATGTCACATTAAATCGCTTTTTCTTTGAACTTTAGTTTCAAAGCGGAGAAATTTTTCTGACGCTGTGTTGCACAGGCAAGAATTCTTCATCTTTTACAAATATTTCCAGTTTGAGACATCATAAAATGAAACTATGCCGTTAATCAACGTTGTGTTATCTTGATTGCGGCCTCATGGTCAAAAATTTCGAACATTGAATTTATTAGGTCAAATATTTATGGAGACGATTACCTAAAAAGGTAGTAAAGAATAGTTGCATTGATAAAATTATCACTCGCTAGGGTTATAATAATCGAATCATCTGCACAAAATTGGTTTGTAATTGATTAAGTACGGGGTTATACAAATATTATCATCGTTTAGGTATATTATTATTAATATACTTAAACAATGATATTATTAAGAAGATAGAAAACTCTGTGATCCAGCACAAGAGAGTACTACCGAATCACATTAGTCCACGCACTCTTAATTGAAGAAGATTTTTTGAACCTGGATTAGCCTCTGGGATCTATACACATATTGTTTCAAATTCCTGGAGATTTTTCTAGGCTGCTCACAGTTTGGATAAAAATTCTAATCCAGTTTCGGCGTTGGGTTATAAATTTAATCCAATCTCACAAAATCTTGAAAAATCCACTGATGGCATTGATCAAGATTAATTTGTTCGTATATAAACCCACCACAGAAAAACTCTAGCAGTATTGTTCCGAATACACTTCTAAGAACACAACAAAAATGGCACCTCAAAGGTAAGTTTCAAAACATAATTTTTTTAAATTTTCTTTATAAAACATTCTAATTTTAGCTTCTCGATGTATTTGCTTTCTCTCATTCTTGCAATAAATATTGTTGCAATTATGGCTACCCACACCCATTATGACCCAAACAAAGTTTATACCATTCGTCCCGTGCATGATAAAACTGTGGCTCTACATACTCGTAATCCATCACAAGTTCAGTTGCAAATATACAGCCACGGGAAAGCCTTCTCGCTCTTCCATATTCAACACAGCCACGAAGATCGATCATTGTACCACCTAGTTAGTGAACCAACAGGGTAATATCTGACTTAAACTGTCTACACATTTTCAATAACATTGCTTAAACTATTTATTAGAGAAGTAATGGATGTTCATGGACGAACCGTTGTCATGAGTCCAAGAAATGGGTCTATTACGCAGTTGTGGCACTTGACACGTAATCATATTTTTAATGCACATACCAACTTGGTTCTTGCTATCAGAGATGGAATTTTGGAATACGGACATCTTAAATATGGAACCCCGCTTATTGTTTCTCCAGATATCGGAAGCGGCAACCAGCTGTTTGAAATATGGGAAGATTTACCTTCATCAAGCTATTAAAGTGTTCGTCATATTCTGTGTTATCCTTGTATATTTGTATATTGTGTGTATTATGAACTTAACTCTAACCAAGCAAAACAATGTTATATTTATTTAGTGTTAATACAGAATTTTAAATATAAAATATAAATATAATACAACTTTTGTATTTAAATGCACTATGTCCACTATAAAGGACCTCCATTAGTCAACTCGAATTGTTGATCTTCTCCAAAATTCTCACCAGATGCTATGTAGACAAAATTTTCTGCGTAAAATGGGTACTGGTCGACCATTGTACCGTAACTAAATAAACCACCGTTCATAAAAGTGCCATTACCATTGATACAAAATTCTTGATAGACGTTGCTTTCAAACCATGTCAAAGTAAAATTGACTTCATTGTCGTAGCCATGCTCACCTACCTGAAGATAACCCAGTTCCCTGCTGTAGTAGTACTGCTTGATTAAGTGAACTGGGAAAAATTCAACTTACTCTGTGTAGGTACTGATGATGTTAAACAATTCAGTCCCACTAGCAGGTTTTATCCTGAATTGCTGATATTTTGCAGAACTGTTATAACGTTGAATCCTGATGCCTTTATTGTCACTTGCGTCCAAAACTAAATCAGAAACCTTGTGGTCGAAAGAATCTGGTTGACGTTAATCTGATGTTTAACGAGTGTTTGTTTTTTATTGTATAAGACTCTTAAGTACCAACCTACTGCATCTGATTTCATCATACAATGAATCGAATATTTTATGTCACAACCATAAGAAAGAAAAGGAAGTAAGAGTAAAAAATAATTGGTATTGAAATTTTTTTATGGAGGCTTTGATCAGGTTCTCTTAGCACGTATAGACCGTTTATTGAAAATTGCGATGAGTAGTGGCATCATAACTTAAAAGTAAAATTTGAATTAGATAACTTTTATCAACCACACAAAGGACAATGATAAAAATCTTAGACCATATGCGTCTAGCTCTACGCTTATGCAATAAAACGATAGCCACTGAAGCATCAAATAAAAAGCACACTTGAAATCTTGATGAGTAATGAATGAGTGTCATAAATTCTAATTCTGCTTGAGTATAAATAAATCCCGTTTTGAAGTGATGCCTCACTTCTTAACTAAAATGGCGTCTTTAGAATTGTATTTCTCGCGAAATTGGTGATATCTTACTAATACTTTTATTTTTAGGTTAATTATTTATTTTGTGGGGCTCTCTGTGAATATTGGGGTCGTTCTGAGCGACTGCAGTAGCCTTGACAAAATGTTCTACATACAGCATAAAGGAAAATATTTGAAAATTTTCTTCGCTTTGCTTCAAGCACATTCTACCTCCTCTTTTTATTTGTAAAAATATTCTGAAGCATTTCTTAATTTTTGATGATCTGTATACTGTAGTTGCCTGTTTCATCGGACATTGTTTTCCTGTTTTTTTTTTTAAACTTCTTGATACTTTCTGGCTTCTTACGATGATTTTTGTGACGAAAATTTCTAAAACTTCGAACGTACGTCTTTAGTTAGCTTCGGTTATTATTTTGAAATATTTCTTCGTTTCTTCTCCATGATTCTTCTAATAAGTTGATTCAATTTCCAAACGTTGTATAATTTTGAGGAAACTTCTGGTTCTTATTTCTTTGTTGATAGCGAATCTGTTTTGTCTGATTCTTGTACGCTAGGATGGCACTTCTTCTTAATGAAAAACTCTACAACCTTGTTTTCTTTTTCCAAATTCAATCATTTCCTACAGACAAAAACCAATTTCTCTAAAAGCTGACTAAAAACATATCTCATTTCCAAATGACTTCTTTCTTCAACGAGCTTCATAATCTCACATTAAATCGCTTTTTCTTTGAACTTCAGTTTCCAAGTGGAGAAATGTTTCTATAAAAATGTTCAAGGCAAGAATTCTTCATCTTTTACGAATATTTCTAGTTTACGTTTTCATAAAATGACAATATGTCTTTAATCAACATTGTGTTATCTTGATTGGAGCGTCATGGTCAAAAGTTTCTAAAATTTAATTTATTAG
Organism: Zophobas morio; assembly: GCF_036711695.1. NCBI lineage: Eukaryota > Metazoa > Arthropoda > Insecta > Coleoptera > Tenebrionidae > Zophobas > Zophobas morio. Next base: position 3,379,637 of record NW_026972112.1, read on the forward strand.
GTCAAATATTTATGGAGGCGATTAGTTAAAGAGGTAGCAGACAGTAGGCATTGATAAAATTATCACTCGACAGGATTATAATCGAATCACCTACACAAAATTTGTTTGTAAATGATTAAGTACGGGGTTATATATATATATATATTATTAAGAAGACAGAAAATTTTGTGATTCAACTAATTGTTCTCGAGCACCAGAGATTAGTACCGTATCACATTATTACCATGTATGTACTTTCAATTCAAGAAGATTTTTTGAACCTGAAATAAATTATCAAATCTGTACATCTACTGTTTCAAATTCCTGGAGATTTTTCAAGGCCTTGTCCATAACCTGTTCTACAGTTTGGATAAAAATTCAATCCAGATTCGGCTTTGGGTAATAAATTTAATCCAATCTCACAAAATCTTTAAAAACCCACTAATGGCATTGATCAAGATTAATCTATTCGTATATAAACCCACCACAGAAATACTCTAGCAGTATTGTTCCGAATACACTTCTAAGAACACAACAAAAATGGCACCTAAAAGGTAAGTTTTAAAACATATATTTTTTAATTTTCTTTATAAAACATTCTAATTTTAGCTTCTCGATGTATTTGCTTTCTCTCATTCTTGCAATAAATATTGTTGCAATAATGGCCACCCACACCCATTATGGCCCACACAAAGTTTATACCATTCGTCCCGTGCATGATAAAACTGTGGCTCTACATACTCGTGATTCATCACAAGTTCAGTTGCAAATATACAGTCACGGAAAAGCCTTCTCGCTCTTCCATATTCAACCCCGACACGAATACTTCTACCTAGTTAGTGAACCAACAGGGTAATATATCTGACATAAAGTATCTATACATTTTCAATAACATTGCTTAAACTATTTAGAGAAGTAATGGACGTTCATAGAAGAACTAATTCCGTTATCATGAGTTCAAGAAATGGGTCTCCTACGCAGTTGTGGTACTTGACACAAGATCATCATATTATTAATGTAGGTACTGTGGTGAGATGACAAATTATTCTTCAAAAAATGAAGAAAAACAAAATTATCCAAGTCCCCTCTTTTACGGAGACACCAGAAAAAATCGAATATTGCAACGTTATAGTGATTAGACCTGTGATCGTCATTTGTCGCAAATAAAATAAAATAAAATAAAATTTCACTTACCCTACGTTGTGTCTTATTAATAACAATTGCACTAATGTTATAGTTTTTTTCTTTTCACAAAATTTACCACTAAATTTCCAGATTTGTTTTATAAAGTAGTGTCATAACGCATGGGAGAACATGTTTTAAAGACAACGCAGAATTATATTCAAGTTACAAATTTATTAATAAAATCACAGAAATCAACATATTTCCAGTCACAGTTTCGGAAATTAAAGATAATAAAACAGAGGCAATACCTCAATATTGTACCCCTAATTATGATTTGGTCAACAAAGAGAGGTCATTTGTGTTACTAAGAGAATTTTTCTTCAACAATTTTCAGAGAGTTAGTGTTTGAATATTAAAAAAAAAGTATTACTAATTATTATTATTTACTATTTACGGGTTTCTTCATCTAGTTACGAGAGTTTTTTTTTTTTTTTATTGTTATAATTTCTTCAAGTTAATTGTGTTATTTATTTATTTATTTTTTTTTTCAAGTAGATGAGCGGTAAGAAACCAAATTTTCAGCCCTAACAACAGGTACATTTAGTCCACTCCGATCCAAAAGAAATGCAGACGACCAACAAAATAATAAATTTCTCTAATTACATCAAATCGTGACGCTGCCACAAGTACTACGCCCTATCACCCGAAGCTACGCTGTCGACAATATTTCGCTTTCGCTTAGCGCTTATGAAAGGGTTAATTCATGCCACAAGTTTAGTTTCGCCCTAGCAACGCGAGCAAAATCGAGTATTAGTTACGCTGAGCAAAAGTTACGTTTACGCAATGCCTTACGCTCACATGCTATCTCGCCAGGTGATGATTAAAAAAAAACATTTCTCGGAACGAGGCGTACCAAAAGAACCGGCGATTTATGTGGACGCGCCTCGGCGAATTGCGATGGGGTTGGAACAACGGCACCATCGACGAATTGGCCAGTTTATTAACGAATGACTCGCTTACATAAAAAAAAATGATGTTTTGAGCGGGAAACGGGGCTTCTATAGTTATAGGACGTTTCTAGCGCTCGGTTGATTTTTTGAGAAACAACTTCCTTTTTTTTGTTTCTGTGTTTTTTTTGAGAAACAACTTCCTTTTTTTTGTTTCTGTTTTTGTGTGTGTGTGTGTTTTGTTTTGTGTATCCCGCGGTGGCAAACGAGCTCGTAATTTCAGGCATTCAACAATTAGCAAAGACGGTCCACGTTAAAACAACAAAAAAAAACCAGTCGAAATTAATTTATGCAATGCAGTAGACGCATATGAAATTTACTCATTATGCGTCCAAATTTTGGAAGTAATTAAATTCGTCCCCCTTCTTTTTTATTTCTATTTGTGGTGAAACCCCTTTCTTTTTCTATCAATTTCTTAACTGCTCATTTTAGATTTTTCGTTCATGTTATAAAACCTCAGCAAGTAATTTAACCACCAAATAAATTTCAGATAAATTTTTTTTTTATGTTCCTAAATTTTGAAAGTGGACAACAGAAAGAAATGACATATTTAAATTTGGATAATGGCAATTCTTTTCCACTCAAGGCTTAATTCAACAAAAAACATTTTATCAACATTATTTGTGCCCTGTAAGTAAGTTGATTTTTGGTTGTTTTTGAAAAAAAAATGACTAAACACGTCTAAGTGTTCAGGATTGACGAATTTTGAATTACCTGTGAATACTGTTGTACTGCAACGACAGAACTCTCTGGGTAACTTCACTAGCACCAAATTTTAACTAACTGAAGTTAACACACAATTTTTCTTTTTCACGAACTACGCAAACGGCTTTTAACCCCCAGAAGGCAAAGTTAAAAAGTTCTCTTTTTCTGCACGAACTATACAAACGGTTTTTAACCCCCACAAGGCAAAGTTAAAAGTTCCCCTTCTTTCACCCTACTTTTACTTAAATAGTGACGCCAAAACCTGGAGACGTCGCAGTACCAGTGGGCAAATTTTTACGAATTCTGTGCCGTGATTGGCTCATTAACAGGCTTAAGCTCTGCTCTCCTACTCCCCTCTCTTAAATTGACCGAACCAATTTTATGTAACAATCTAATTATTAATTATAATTGTTAATGACAATTAATGTCCTGAAGTTTACAAATTTGTTATCCAACAATATCCGTTGGATAAATGGCGTGATCAAAAGTTATAATCACCGAATAAATCTATACAACTTATTTTCCAAAAGTTGTTGTAGATGTGTTTTTTTTTTTTTTTTGACAAATTTTCCAAAGCATTGACACTGAAATCTCTACAACAAATTTTGTTTATTATTCCTGAAAGAAAGATTATTGAATTTAGATCGATTGTTATGTGTAAAGGAAACTGGAATAGTTGTTAAACTACCCTCTCAAAGAGGTCGCCCCTTGTCTAAAATCGAACTGCGCAAAGAAAATCGATGATTTTTCCTATTTCCTCACACCCAACTAAATTGTTAAGCTATGTTATTGCTGGGCGACAATCGTTTACACCTCTCGCCTACAATTTTATACCTGTCTCTATCAAAAAGGGTTGACTCTATTCTTGAACAGCAGAAAAAGATATTCTATTTTTCATTCAAAATAATGCTGTTATTAAGTTTGAAACATTCTAAATCTCATACCTACATGACATTAAAATTAATGGAATAAAATAATAAAAAAAAATAAAACAAATAGCTAACTAAATTCTGCCCCTTGATTGTCGCCTCACGCAAAGGGTTGAACTAAATTATTGAATTTAGATCTTCTAAACAAATCAGAAACAAATTATTCCTTTCAACAGATTTTTGTTTTTGTGTTTATTTAATTGTTTCCTAAATATTTCAATTATTTCATGTTTAGCTAATTGACTGAACCTGCACAGTAATCTGATACTTTTTCACATTTCGCGGAATGCAGGGCCATCTGCACCCTTATTGGGATCAAGTGGACGCTGACGCTGGGAACCTGTCGACTTTGGCTACGCTCTATTATCGCGCATATGTGCATTACAGTGGACCATGCCAAAGTGGCCAATTGTTGCAAACTCACTAATAAATGGCTAGACAATTGTTACAGGTGATTTCAAGTTAACAAAATTTATTTAATTCTAACTGGATGTGCTTATTAATAATATGCAGTGTACTGAAACTTGAAGATTTAAAATTGAACCTTCATTTAATTTTAAAAAACAAGAGAAAGCATCACAAGATCAAATATTCATATTGTTATTACGCTTTGACTTGTAATTAAGGTTATTTGACTAAAATTGACGATTGAAATTACTTTAACAGTCGTTGAAAAGGAATATTTTAAACACTGCACTAAAACCACTATGCATCTGGACGATTGGACACACCCCTAATCTTTAACACGACGCAATACTTATTAAGTGGATTTTGTAGCTTTTACGATTTCCAGAAATCCCTAACATTTTTTTGTGGCGCCGTGTGCAACCGAAATTCTGAGAAAGAAAAAATCTGGTCCTACGCTAACATGCATACAAAATTTCTTAAAGTGACCCATGACAGATATTTTCCAGATCTACGAAACACATGTGTGTTTGCTTAAAATTTCAAGTCGTAACGTGCAACATATGTATTTTTTCTCAAAAGGAGATCAAATAATCGCACTATTAATTGATTGGCCGCTCGATATAATTAAAATATACTGGCGCTTACCACAGTACCAACTTGGCTCTTACTCTCAGATATCGACATTTCGAAAATGGACATCTTAAATATGGAACCCCGCTTATTGTTTCTCAAAATAACGGAAGCATAAACCAGGAATTTAAAATATGGGAAGATTTACCTTCATCAACCTATTAAAGTGTTCGTCATATTCTGTGTTATCTTTGTATATTTGCATGTTGTGTGTATTATGAACTTAACTCTAACCTAGCAAAACAATGTTATATTTATTTAGTGTTAATACAGGATTTTAAATATAAAATATAAATATAATACAACTTTTGTATTTAAATGCACTATGTCCACTACAAAGGACCTCCATTAGTCAACTCGAATTGTTGATCTTCTCCAAAATTCTCACCAGATACTATGTAGACAAAATTTTCTGCGTAAAATGGGTACTGGTCGACCCTTATACCATAATTAAATAAACCACCGTTCATAACAGTGCCATCACCATTGATACAAAATTCTTGATAGACGCTGCTTTTAAACCATATCAAAGTAAAATTGACTTCATTGTCGTAGCCATGCTCAACTACCTGAAGAAAACCCAGTACCCTCCTGAAGTAGTACTGCTTGATTAGGTGAACTGGGAAACATTTAACTTACTCTGTGTAGGTACTGATGATCTTAAACAATCCAGTCCTACTAGCAGGTTTTATCCTGAATTGCTCATATCTTGCTGAACTGTTATATGGTTGAATCCTGATGCCTTTATTGTCACTTGCGTCCAAAACTAAATCAGAAACCTTGTGATGGAAAGATTCTGGTTGACGTTAATCTGATGTTTAATGAGTGTTTGTTTTTTTATTGTATAAGACTCTTATTAAGAAAAAATGGACAAAATACAAACCCCGCCCACCCACCCCTTCTCAATTGTGATGAATGTTTTATTCATTGTGAGCTGAAGGGCGGAGTTTACTTGCAAAATCCTCATTTCTCTACAAGAAATTACCATATGAAATTCATCACAATTGAGATTAGGGTGGGCGGGTGGGGCTTAATCTTTGTTTTTTTTTTTAATATATAGAGTTTTCTTTCAACAACAGGAAAGTTTAACATGTTTTCAGTTTCTTTTTGGGAAAAGAAGACTTGGTATATTAAGAAAAAATGGACAAAATACAAGCCCCGCCCACCCACCCCTTCTCAATTATGATGAATGTTTTATTCATCGTGAGCTGAAGGGCGGAGTTTACTTGCAAAATCCTCGTTTCTGAATTCATCATACAATGAATCGAATATTTTATGTCGCAACCATAAGAAAGAACAGGAAGTAAGAATAAAAAATAATTGGTTTTGGAATTTTTTTATGAATGCTTTGCTCAAGTTCTCTTAGTACGTATAGACCGTTTATTGAAAATTGCGATGAGTAGTGGCATCATAACGTAAAAGTAAAATTTGAATTAGATAACTTTTATCAACCACACAAAGAACAATGATAAAAATCTTAGAACATATGCGTCTAGCTCTACGCTTATGCAATAAAACGATAGCCACTGAAGCATCAAATAAAAAGCACACTTGAAATCTTGATGAGTAATGATTGAGTGTTATAAATTCCAATTCTGCCTGCGTATAAATAAATCACGATTTAAGTGATGTCTCACTTCTTAACTAAAATGGCGTCTTTCAAATTGTATTATCTCGCGATATTGGTGATATCTTACTAATACTTTTATTTTTAGGTTAATTATTTTGTTTGAGGGGCTCTCTGTGAATATTGGGGTCGTTCTGAGCGACTGCAGTAGCCTTGACAAAATGTTCTACATACAGCATAAAGGAAAATATTTCAAAATTTTCTTCGCTTTGCTTCAAGCACATTCTACCTCCTCCCTCCTCTTTTTGTTTGTAAAAATATTCTGGAGCATTTCTTAATTTTTGGTGATCTGAATACTGTAGTTGCCTGTTTCACCGGAAAATATTTTCCTGTTTTTTTTTTAAACTTGACCCTTTCCGTCTTCTTACGATGATTTTTGAGGCGAAAATTTCTAGAAATTCGAATGTACGTCTTTAGTCAGCTTCAGTTATTATTTTTAAATATTTCTTCGTTTCTTCTCGATGATTCTTCTAATAAGTTGATTCAATTTCCAAATGTTGTATAATTTTGAGGAAACTTCTGGTTCTTATTTCTTTGTTGATAGCGAATCTGTTTTGTCTGATTCTAGTATGCTAGAATGGCACTTCTTCTTAATGAAAAACTCTACAACCTTGTTTTCTTTTTCCAAATTGAATCATTTCCTACCTGGGTCATAAAAAACTATTTTTCTAAAAGCTGACTAAAAGGGTATCTCGTTTCCAAATGACTTCTTTCTTCAACGAACTTCATAATCTCACATTAAATTGCTTTTTCTTTGAACTTCACTTTCCAAGTGGAGAAATGTTTCTATAAATATGTTCCACAGGCAAGAATTCTTCATCTTTTACGAATATTTCTAGTTTGCGTTTTCATAAAATAAAAATATGCCTTTAATCAACATTGTGTTATCTTGATTGCGGCCCCATGGTCAAAAGTTTCTAAAATTTAATTTATTAGGTCAAATATTTATTGAGGCGATTAGTTAAAGAGGTAGCAGATAGTAGGCATTGATAAAATTATCACTCGACAGGATTATAATCGAATCACCTACACAAAATTTGTTTGTAAATGATTAAGTATGGAGTTATATATCGTATATATATTATTAAGAAGATAGAAAATTTTGTGATCCAACTAATTGTTCTCGAGCACCAGAGATTAGTACCGTATCACATTATTACCATGTATGTACTTTCAATTCAAGAAGATTTTTTGAACCTGAAATAAATTATCAAATCTGTATATCTATTGTATCAAATTCGTGGAGATTTTTCAGGGCCTTGTCTATAACCTGTTCTACAATTTGGATAAAAATTCTAATCCAGTTTCGGCTTTGGGTCATAAATTTAAGCCAATCTCACAAAATCTTTAAAAACCGACTGATGGCATTGACCAAGATTAATCTGTTCGTATATAAACCCACCACAGAAATACTCTAGCAGTATTGTTCCGAATACACTTCTAAGAACACAACAAAAATGGCACCTAAATGGTAAGTTTCAAAACATAACTTTTTTAATTTTTTTATAAAACATTCTAATTTTAGCTTCTCGATGTATTTGCTTTCTCTCATTCTTGCAATAAATATTGTTGCAATAATGGCCACCCACACCCATTATGGCCCAAACAAAGTTTATACCATTCGTCCCCTGCATGATAAAACTGTGGCTCTACATACTCGTGATTCATCACAAGTTCAGTTGCAAATATACAGCCACGGGAAAGCCTTCTCGCTCTTCCATATTCAACCCCGACACGAATACTTCTACCTAGTTAGTGAACCAACAGGGTAATATATCTGACATAAAGTATCTATACATTTTCAATAACATTGCTTAAACTATTTAGAGAAGTAATGGACGTTCATAGAAGAACTAATTCCGTTATCATGAGTTCAAGAAATGGGTCTCCTACGCAGTTGTGGTACTTGACACATGATCATCATATTTTTAATGTAGGTACCAACTTGGTTCTTACTCTCAGATATCGACATTTCGAAAATGGACATCTTAAATATGGAACCCCGCTTATTGTTTCTCAAAATAACGGAAGCATAAACCAGGAATTTAAAATATGGAAAGATTTACCTTCATCAACCTATTAAGGTGTTCGTCATATTCTGTGTTATCTTTGTATATTTGCATGTTGTGTGTATTATGAACTTAACTCTAACCTAGCAAAATAATCTTATATTTATTTAATGTTAATACAGGATTTTAAATACCAAATATAAATATAATACAACTTCTGTATTTAAGTGCATTTTGTCCACTATAAGGGACCTCCATTAGTCAACTCGAATTGTTGATCTTCTCCAAAATTCTCACCAGATGCTATGTAGACAAAATTGCCTGCGTAAAATGGGTTCTGGTCAACCATTATACCGTAATTATAGAAACCACCATTCATAATAGTGCCATCACCATTGATAAAAAATTCTTGATAAACGCTGCTTTCAAACCATATCAAAGTAAAATTGACTTCATTATTGTAACCATGCTCACCTACCGGAAGATAATCTAGTGCCCTCCTATAAAAGTACTGTCTTGATTAAGTGAACTGCGAAGAATTCAACTCACTCTGTATAGGTATTGATGATGTTAAACAATCCAGTCCTACTAGCAGGTTTTATCCTGAATTGCTGATATCTTGCAGAACTATTATAAGGCTGAATCCTGATGCCTTTATTGTCGCTTGCGTCTAACACCAAACCAGAAACCTTATTCCTGATGTAGAAGTACTGATCTAAAGAGCTGCAGTCACTCAGCACGGTGACAACCGTTGTACATAAAACTACAGAGAATAGAAAAACCACCTCATCATTTTCGTTCAAAGTGCTACAACTCGAAAATAAACACAAGTGATAATTGTATCTCTAATATATAGCCAGTGTTATCTAGTACTCATAACAGTCATAACTATTTTGACTGAGAATTGCGTCAGATCGTTCCATTTCAATAAGTGGACTTACATTGTGATTTGTGTTTTTATTTTTCCGAAATTTGAAGTAGTCACAAGAGATTGCATCAGAATCAATCCAAACAACAGATAAAATCTTGGCCACTTTACTTTTAATGACAAGTGGCTATATAAGCAACAAATGAACAACGCTGACTATTGATATAGTATCTGACAGAGCCAACGATGCAGCTTCAAGTTACAACGTACGTATCCACGCTAACAGCGTTTTTTTTAACCAAAATTTTAGTTTCTGGGCACTTTTGCTTGTGGGTACCACAAGCACCACTTTCGCTGCTGATTGTAGCAATCTGGATCAAAACATCGTCATCAGAAGCCACAAGTCAGGGTTGGTTTTAGTCGCTGATGAAGTGTTGAACATTATAACTCTGCAAGTTTATGACCGGTCGGTTAGCCAACGGTTCCATTTTCAACCTGGTGTGACCCTCGCATCTTTCAATATTATTAGTAACAGCACAGGGTAGGTATACAGGGTTGTCGAATAGTTTAATTTTGAGCAACGTTTTAGGTTAGCTTTGGACATCATTGAGAATGCGAGTCTCTATGTTGCAACTTTGACTGAACTTAATGATTTGAAAAGTCAAGAGTTTTACATTAATTCAGATGGTGCTATTGTCAGTGGTGCCTTTCCAGATTATGCTTTGGGTGTAAGGAATGGCGATTTTACCCCGGGAAGCTACATAGTGCTGACTCCACATACAGAGGAGAATGTTGAAAGTGAACAGTTTTCGCTGGAATTTTCGCAGAGTTGAAGCATGATTTTATTTTAGTATGTTAAGAATATTGTAATTGTAATGTCAATAAACCTACAGTTGTTATAAATAATGTCGTTATTTTAGTAGTTATATCATGCGATTTAAGCTGAAAGCAAACTAGATTACAAAAAAAAAACATTAAAATTTTGAACAAGCGCCAAAAATATCAAAATTCTGCAATGGAAGTTTCCCACTTCTGCTAATGCCTTAAAAAGTTGCAAATTTACCAGTTTTCTATTGTCTAATTTAAGTAACATGACGTCATTTTTAACTTACAGTGAGCTTGCACGTTTTTGACCATTGTACTTGTACTACAGACGCCAATAAGTTCACAGGTACTTAAGTTAATCCAAACAAAGGCCACTTGTCGGTTTAATGCGTCTTTCTATGTGACAGATAGCTGATCGGAAGTATCTGGTTGACGTTAATCAGGTCTACGTTGAGTGTTTGTAATTTTATTATATAAGACTCTTAAGTACTGTGTCTGATTTCATCATACAATGAATCGAATATTTTATGACGAAATTTTCTTTTCGTTTTCATGTGGAAAGTCATACAATGTTAGTAGTATTTTTTCTAGGTAGAAAAGATACATATCTAACTGGAAAAAAATGCGCTGGAGACAATAACAACCAGAAGAAAGAAAAGAAAGTAAGAATAAAAATATTGCTATTGAAATTTGCTTCATAACGTAAAAATAAAATTTGGATTAGATAACTTTTATCAACCAGACAAAAAACAATAATAAAAATCTCAAAACAAATGCGTCTAGTTCTAGGCTAATGCAATCAAATGATAGCTACTTGAAACATCAAATAAAAAGCACACTTGACGAGTTCTGATTCTATCTCAGTATAAATAGATTCCATTTTGAACTGATTCCTCATTCTGAACTAAAATGGGGTCTTTCACAATGTATTGTCCGCGATATTGGTGATGTTTTAATAATACTTTTATTTTTAGGTTAATTATTTTGTTTATGGGGCTTTCCATGAACATTGGGTTCGTTCTGAGTGACTGCAGCAGCCTTGACAAAATGTTCTACATACAGCATAAAGGAACCCGACTTGTTCTAGCTAGCCGTGGTTGGGACGTAGGTTTTGAACCTTATGACCCTAGTATATATTATGCACAGTATCAACAATGGAATGTTAAGGTTTCTCCCAGAACTGGATTGTTTATCATTCAGGTCAGGTACTCAGTGTAAGTTTTGACATTGTATTAAATTAAAAAATTAGGAAAATTTTTATTTTAGCGGGGCGCTCGATTTTGACAAAGAGACTTACGAAGTTGCCCGATATGATGAAACTGACTCCATTTATCAAGAATGGTTTTTAAATTCAGATGGTACTATTGTTAATGGTGCTCTGAGTGGGTATGCGATTACAGTAAATAGTACTTCCTTCGGTGACATCGACAAGATTTATCTGGCGCCTCTTGGAGAACCGGGGGCAGACCAACTTTTCGAATTGTTTTACGCAGATGAAATTGAAAAACAATTCGTTTCTTAAAAAATTATTGATTTAGTAAACTGTATTTTAAAACATGAATACCAAATAAACTTTATTTTTTGTTTATTGTTAGTTATTATTTGAGACGTCCAAGGAATATAGTGGAAACCACTTGTAGTACCAACACAAACGACTAAAACTTACACCACATGTTCACAATTTTTTTTTTTATTTATTGTTTAGGTTCAACCACACAAAAAAATCGTACTTATAACAACAATACGCATCAGCTGATGCAATCAAAATGATGTCTACTTAAAACAGCAAATAAAAAAATACTTGAACTCTCGACAAATTATGAATCAAATTATAAATTATGAGGTTAATCTCAGTATAAATAGGTTTCATTTGAAACCGATTCCTCACTTCACAATTAAGATGTCAACTTTTAAAAAGTATTATTTCAGGATAGTGTATGGTAGTATAATATTATTATTTATCGTTCACATACAGTATTCAATGTAAGTTTTGACATAGTACTAAACTGAAGAAAAAAAGAGTGATTTTAGGGGTGCACTCAATTTTGACAAAGATACTTACGAACTGGCCCGGTATGACGAAACTGACTCCATTTATCAAGAATGGTTTTTTAATGGAGATGGTACTATTGTTAATGGTGCTTTGTATGGGCATGCGATTTCAATAAACAGGACAGAGTTCGGTGAGATAGAAAAATTTATTAATTTTAATTACATAGTAAACTGTATTGTAATATTACTAAATACTATAAATGATATAAAATATACAAAAATGAATGATGCAATAAATCTGTACACTAAATAAAACAAAAACACTCGAACTTTCAACAACTCAGATTAAATATTTTGCTAATCTTAGCAAGTATATAAGACTTGAGTATCGACGAGTACTCTATAAACTAAAGTAAAATGACTTCCTCTAAACGGTTCTAACTTGTACCGCAAATTAAAGAAAAAAGTGTTGTTATTTTGTTTATTGTTTTAGATTACTTACCATATTCGTGCTTATTTCTTTAAACATCGCCTGTACTCTAAGTGCCTGTGACACCCTGGACCGGTACTTTTACATACGACATAAAGCAAGTGGTCTTGTTCTAGCTAGTCGTAACCAGAACGTAGGTTTAGAAGCCTATGACCCTAGCATTTATTATCAGCAGTACCAACAATGGAGATTTTTGCTTGCCCCGAGGACTGGACTATATATCATTCATGTAAAGTTTTCAGTGTAAGGATTAATTTACCTTAGGTTATACTTATAAATTAGTATTAATTCGATTATTTTTAGGGGCGCTCTAGATTTTAATAAAGACAATTACGCCATTACTCGATACGATGAAGTCGATTCTATTTATCAGCAGTGGTTTGTAAATGGAGATGGTACTATTGTTAATGGGGCTGTGTATGGGTATGGACTTACAGTTAACAGGACGGCATGGGATGCTGATAATACGTTGTTTTTGGGGCCAGTTGTAGCTGGCAGTGAGGATCATATTTTTGAATTGATTACAGCAGACAGTTATTATAAGTTGTTAGAAAAATAGGTTCATATTGTTAGCCAACTCATTTTAAATAAATGTTTTAAAATTATTTTCTGTTTTAATAGTGCTTCGCTGCATAGTGTATGAGTTTGTAAATTCAAACAAATTTTTCTCTTAATAAAAAACGCAAGACTGACATTTTTTATTATTATTATCTATATATATAAAAATGGATGTTGGTATATATATCTGTGATCGATAGACTCCGAAATCGCTTGACCGATCACCATGAAATTTGGTACATGTAAGTGGTTTTTCATGGAGAAGGTTTTTGTGGTATCCGCTTTGCTGTAACTAGCCACTAGATGGCGCTACAGCGCATCAACTTCTACACCGTTCAACCGATTCTCAGAAAAATTGGTACACGTTGCCATTTGACTATGGAGAATATTTTCGCCCTATCCATTTTGCTGTAACTCGCCACTAGATGGCGCTGCAACACATCAACTTCTGTACCAATCAACCGATCCTCATGAAAATTGATATACGTTGGTATTTGACCATGGAGAATATTTTCGCGCTATCGATTTTGCTGTAACTTGCCACTAGATGGCACTGCAGCACATCAACCTCTCTGTTAAAGTATTATGAACTTAGAGAATCAGCGGCACCCATATATCTAATACTACTATATTGCTATCAGGCCTCAAAAGAGTCCGAAAACACAACGGCAGAGCAATATATCGGACCTCTTTGTCTCTCTATAGTACCAAACAGTACTGCTCATATACTCGTACTTGCTTGATTTTTAGTCGATAACGTGACTAGATGTGTTTTGACATTTCATACGTTCGCTTCTATTTTGTGTACGTGCGCACAGACCCTCGGTACTTTTCTAGACAGAAAACAATATCTTCCGTCTCCCTTTGTCCGTGAACACCGTTTCTATGTTACTTCTGAAGAGTTAGCAAGTATTAGATATATGGCGGGACCAATGACAACATTGTTTTCGTTGGTATTACAACAAAAATCGTATTGACCGCAAAAGAAAATAATTAGTGATGTTCACTGTCTATAATCCTCAGTAATAACAAAAAGTGAATTACTAGAGATTATTGAAAATGCCACCCAAAAAATCAAACATTGGAAGATCAACCAGACATGCGCAGCAAGTGGCAGCCAGTAGAGCTGGTCAAACCTTTGAAATACGAAACACGCGACTGGAAACTGACCGGATCAGGGCCTCTATTTCAAGAATTGCCAAAACACCCGAAGAGCGAGACTCACGAATTGAAAACCTGCGGGTACGAGCGTCTACGTCAAGAGCTACCGAAACATCTGAAGAGCGAGATGCACGAGTTGAAAACTTGCGAGTGCGAGCTTCTACGTCAAGAGCTGCCGAAACATCACAACAGCATGACGTACGTGTTTAAGATCTTCGAGCAAGAGCGTCTGCGTCAAGAGCTTCTGCAACACCAGAAGAGCGAGACACACGACGTGAAGCAGAACGCTCACGGCAGACTCGATCAAGAACAAGAATCGATCTCAAGAAAACAGCGTTCAATTACGATATGACTACAAAATGCATCGCGATGTTGTCATTGGTCCGATGACTAAATTGTGTCTACACTGTCGCACTTTGAAGTTTCAAAAAGAAGCGCCTGGCATGTGTTGCTCCAACCTCAAAATCAGTTTGCCACCACTGACTGAACCACCAGAACCACTGCTCACTTACGTTGCTGGAGTTACTCGGGAGTCCAAACACTTTCTACAGCATATTCGGAAATACAACTCATGCTTTCAGATGACATCGTTTGGAGCGACGAATATTGTAAGATATAATAATTTTATGCCCACATTTAAAGTGCAAGGACAAGTGTATCATCAGATTGGTACACTCCTTCCAGTATCCAAAGAAGATCCGCAATTTTTGCAAATTTATTTCATGGACAATGTGGAGAAGGAGATTGATCGACGATGCGCATTTAGTGTAGCAACATCGAAAGATTATTGCTGAATTACGAGCATTATTCCACGAGCACAACTATTTGGTCCGAGATTTCAAATCCGCATTGGAGAATGTAAGAGCGATGACTTCAAACTCATTATCAGAGCAGACAAAACCCCATCGAATGAGCATGAAAGACGCTTCAATGCTCCAATAGCCCCTGAAGTAGCAGCTGTAATTGTCGGTACAGAAATTACTCGGCGACATATTGTTATCAGCAGGCGAAATCAAACCAAGCAACGTATTGCTGAAACACATCGATCGTACGACGCACTTCAATATCCAATTCTATTTCCGCGAAGAGAAGACGGTTATCATCTCGAATTGTATCAAACTTATCCCGTCACAGGTGCTGCGACAACGAAAAAAGTCAGTTGTATGGATTTTTATGCATATCGTATCATGATTCGAGTCAAACAATCCAACCATATCTTAAAGTGTCGTCACGTTTTTCAACAATTCATCGTTGATATGTACGCCAAAGTCGAAAGCGAACGACTCAATTACATTCGTTACAATCAATAGAAGCTTCAAGTCGAAGATTATATTCATTTGCGAGATGCAATCGCGAATGATGGAACAATTGGTAACATTGGACAAACGGTTATACTTCCAGCTTCGTATACTGGAAGTCCAAGACATATGCAAGAATATGCTCAGGATTCTCTGACATATGTTCGCAGATATGGACGTCCAGATCTTTTCATCACGTTCACATGCAATCCATCTTGGTGTGAAATCAAATATTTACTTTTGCCTGGCCAACAACCATCTGATCAGCATGACCTCACAGCGAGAGTTTTCAAACAAAAATTGATACGTTTTATGGATCTCATCACTAAGAACCATATATATGGAGAAACTCGCTGTTGGATGTATTCCATCGAATGGCAGAAAAGTGGTCTACCACATGCTCATATCTTAATTTGGTTGGTTGAAAAAATTGTTCCAACTCAAATTGATGATATCATTACTGCTGAGCTGCCCAACGCAGAAGAAGATCCAGAATTATTTGAAATTGTGAAAAAAAATATGATTCACGGACCATGTGGGGGACACAACCCACACTCGCCATGCATGAAAGACGGAAAATGCACCAAAAAGTATCCACGCCAGCTGCTGCAAGAAACACAAACTGGTGGCGACGGTTATTCGTTGTACAGACGACGAAAACCAGATGATGGAGGATACACCACAACTATCAAAATCAATAACGTTGATTTCGAAGTTGATAACCGATGGATTGTGCCCTACTCTCCTATCCTTTCGAAATCATTCAATGCACATATCAACGTGGAGTCCTGTAATTCAGTTAAGTCAATAAAATACATATGTAAATACGTGAATAAAGGCAGCGATATGGCAATTTTCGGAATTGCGAATCCCAATGAGCCCGTCAATGAAATTGAGCAATTTCAAATGGGACGTTATAATAGCAGTAATGAAGCTGTATGGAGAATTCTTGGCTTCGACATTCATGAACGCTTTCCTGCTGTCATGCATCTCAGTGTTCACCACAACGCACCCCAACGAGTTGCAGATCCACCAAATACAACGTTGACCGCTTTTTTCCAATTGTGTGCAACTGACGAATTCGCAAAAACATTAATGTATCACGAAGTCCCGCAGTTCTACACTTGGAATCAATCGACGAAGAAATTTTGCAGAAGAAAACGAGGCGCCAGGCATTCTTCTATAGCTGGCATATTTTCTACTGGTGCACTGGGAAGAGTATATACTGTTCATCCAAATAATGGTGAATGCTACTATTTGCGAATGCTGCTTCACGTGGTCAAAGAACCAACATCGTTTCAAGCAATCAAAACAATCGATGGTCAAGAGTGTGAGACATACAGAGAAGCATGTTTTAAACTTGGTTTGCTTGAAAATGATCAACGTTGGGACAACACATTAGCAGAAGCATCTGAGACACGTCATGCCCATCAAATACGAACTCTGTTTGCCATAATTTTGACAACCTGCGCACCTTCTGATCCGAAAGGTTTATGGGAAAAACACAAAGAGAGTATGAGCGAAGACATACTTCTCCGAGCACGCAGAAATAATCTCGGCTTGGATGTACAGTATTCGGAAGACATTTTCAATGAAGCACTGATATCACTTGAAGATGTGTGTATGTCGATTAACAACAAAATCCTCAATCAGCTTGGGCTGTTTTCATCGGAACGTGACAGAAACGATGTTATCGATAGAGACGCATTGCGAGAAAAACAATACGACGTCGATGCACTACAAGTTTATGTTGAAACTCAGAAAAGATTCTTAACAAACGATCAACGACTTGCATACGACACAATTATGCGCTCCAGACCATACATTTATATCCACATATATACAAAGTAAATATATACACAAGCAGGACAACGTCTGCCGGGTTCCGCTAGTAAAATATAAATATAATACAACTTTTGTATTTAAATGCACTATGTCCACTATAAAGGACCTCCATTAGTCAACTCGAATTGTTGATCTTCTCCAAAATTGTCACCAGATACTATGTAGACAAAATTTTCTGCGTAAAATGGATACTGGTCGACCCTTATACCGTAATTAAATAAACCACCGTTCATAACAGTGCCATCACCTTTGATACAAAATTCTTGATAGACGCTGCTTTTAAACCATATCAAAGTAAAATTGACTTCATTGTCGTAGCCATGCTCACCTACCTGAAGAAAACCCAGTGCCCTCCTGAAGTAGTACTGCTTGATTAAGTGAACTGGGAAAGATTCAACTTACTTTGTGTAGGTACTGATGATGTTAAACAATCCAGTCCCACTAGCAGGTTTTATTCTGAATTGCTGATATCTTGCTGAACTGCTATAGGGTTGAATCCTGATGCCTTTATTGTCACTTGCGTCCAAAACTAAATCAGAAACCTTGTGATCGAAAGAATCTGGTTGACGTTAATCTGATGTTTAATGATTGTTTGTTTTTTTATTGTATAATACTCTTAAGTACCAACCTACTGTCTCTGATTTCATCATACAATGAATCGCCCCTTCTCAATTGTGACGAATGTTTTATTCACCGTGAGCTGCAGGGCGGAGTTTACTTGCAAAATCCTAATTTCTCTACAAGAAATGACCATATGAAATTCATCACAATTGAGACTGGGGTGGGTGGGTGGGGCTTAATCTTTTTTTTTTTAATATATGTATATAGAGTTTTCTTTCAACAACAGGATAGTTAACCATGTTTTCAGTTTCTTTTTGTCAAAAGAAGACTTGGTATATTAAGAAAAAATGTACAAAACGCAAGCCCCGCCCACCCACCACTTCTCAATTGTGACGAATGTTTTATTCACCGTGAGCTGAAGGACGGAATTTATTTGCAAAATTCTCATTTCTCTACAAGAAATTACCATATGAAATTCATCACAATTGAGATTGGAGTAGGTGGGTGGGGCTTAATCTTTGTTTTTGTTTAATATATACAGGGTGTTATTGAAAGGTACGTACAACAAAATTGACAGTTCTTCGCGAAATCTAAGAAGCCTGAAAAACTTATTTTGTGTTATCAAAATTATAAGGAGAAAATTAACCCTTATCCAACCTTTTTAGACGCTACTGAAGGATAAATAGGTAAAATTAATTTATTTTAGTAAATCCTAGCAACTGTAACAATAAAACTTTTGCCAAGACTAAATGTTGCTCTAGAAACGAGAGATGATCTTTTTATCAGAGGAGTACAACGAATTTGGACATAAATTTTAATAATTTTTATCTCTGAAAGAAGAACAATTTTACCTGTACTTTTTTTAACTTCTAGCACCCATACTTCGAGATCAATTACCGATTCTATTTTGTACGTACCTTTCAATAATACGCTGCATAGAGTTTTCTTTCAACAACAGGATAGTTAACAATATTTTCAGTTTCTTTTGGAAAAAGAAGACTTGGTATATTAAGAAAAAATGGACAAAATACAAGCCCCGCCCACACACCCCTTCTCAATTGTGCCGAATGTTTTATTCATCGTGAGCTGAAGGGCGGAGTTTACTTGCAAAATTCTCATTTCTCTACGACAAATTACCATATGAAATTCATCACAGTTGAGATTGGGGTGGGTGGGTGGGGCTTAAGAAGTGTTTTTTTAATATATAGAGTTTTCTTCTTTCAATAACAGGATAGTTAACAATACTTTCAGTTTCTTTTTGAGAAAAGAAGACTTGATATATTAAGATAAACTGGACAAAATACAAACCCATCCCACCCACCCCTTCTCAATTGTGATGAATGTTTTATTCATTGTGAGCTGAAGGGCGGAGTTTACTTGCAAAATCCTCATTTCTCGACAAGAAATTACCATATGAAATTCATCACAATTGAGATTAGGGTAGGCGGGTGGGGCTTAATCTTTGTTTTTTTTTTTAATATATAGAGTTTTCTTTCAACAACAGGAAAATTAAACATGTTTTCAGTTTCTTTTTGGGAAAAGAAGACTTGGTATATTAAGAAAAAATGGACAAAATGCGAGCCCCGCCCACCCACCCCTTCTCAATTGTGATGAATGTTTTATTCATCGTGAGCTGAAGGGCGGAGTTTACTTGCAAAATCCTCGTTTCTGATTTCATCATACAATGAATCGAATATTTTATGTCGCAACCATAAGAAAGAACAGGAAGTAAGAATAAAAAATAATTGCTATTGGAATTTTTTTATGAAGGCTTTGCTCAAGTTCTCTTAGCACGTATAGACCGTTTATTGAAAATTGCGATGAGTAGTGGCATCATAACGTAAAAGTAAAATTTGAATTATAGATAACTTTTATCAACCACACAAAGAACAATGATAAAAATCTTAGAACATATGCGTCTAGCTCTACGCTTATGCAATAAAACGATAGCCACTGAAGCATCAAATAAAAAGCACACTTGAAATCTTGATGAGTAATGATTGAGTGTTATAAATTCTAATTCTGCCTGCGTATAAATAAATCACGATTTAAGTGATGCCTCACTTCTTAACTAAAATGGCGTCTTTCAAATTGTATTATCTCGAAATATTGGTGATATCTTACTAATACTTTTATTTTTAGGTTAATTATTTTGTTTGGGGGGCTCTTTGTGAATATTGGGGTCGTTCTGAGCGACTGCAGTAGCCTTGACAAAATGTTCTACATACAGCATAAAGGAAAATATATATATACTTTGAACCTACGTCTTTAGTCAGCTTCAGTTATTATTTTTAAATTTTTCTTCGTTTCTTCTCGATGATTCTTCTAATAAGTTGATTCAATTTCCAAATGTTGTATAATTTTGAGGAAACTTCTGGTTCTTATTTCTTTGTTGATAGCGAATCTGTTTTGTCTGATTCTAGTACGCTAGAATGGCACTTCTTCTTAATGAAAAACTCTACAACCTTGTTTTCTTTTTCCAAATTCAATAATTTCCTACCTGGGTCATAAAAAACTATTTTTCTAAAAGCTGACTAAAAAGATTCTCGTTTCCAAATGACTTCTTTCTTCAACGAACTTCATAATCTCACATTAAATCGCTTTTTCTTTGAACTTCACTTTCCAGGTGGAGAAATGTTTCTATAAATATGTTCCACACGCAAGAATTCTTCATCTTTTACGAATATTTCTAGTTTGCGTTTTCATAAAATAAAAATATGCCTTTAATCAACATTGTGTTATCTTGATTGCGGCCCCATGGTCAAAAGTTTCTAAAATTGAATTTATTAGGTCAAATATTTATGGAGGGGATTAGTTAAAGAGGTAGCAGATAGTAGGCATTGATAAAATTATCACTCGACAGGATTATAATCGAATCACCTACACAAAATTTGTTTGTAAATGATTAAGTACGGGGTTATATATATATTATTAAGAAGATATAGAATTTTGTGATCCAACTGATTGTTCTCGAGCACCAGAGATTAGTACCGAATCACACTAGTACCATGCATGTACTTTCAATTCAAGAAGATTTTTTGAACCTGAAATAAATTATCGAATCTGTACATCTATTGTTTCAAATTCCTGGCGATTTTTCAAGGCTTTGTCCATAACCTGTTCTACAGTTTGGATTAAAATTCTAATCCAGTTTTGGCGTTGGGTCATAAATTTAATCCAATCTCACAAAATCTTGAAAAATCCACTGATGGTATTGATCAAGATTAATTTGTTCGTATATAAATCCACCACAGAAAAACTCTAGCAGTATTGTTCCGAATACACTTCTAAGAACACAACAAAAATGGCACCTAAAAGGTAAGTTTCAAAACATATATTTTTTAATTTTCTTTATAAAACATTCTAATTTTAGTTTCTCGATGTATTTGCTTTCCTTCATTGTTGCAATAAATATTGTTGCAATAATGGGTACCCATTATGACACAAACAAAGTTTATACCATTCGTCCCGTGCATGATAAAACTGTGGCTCTACATACTCGTGATTCATCACAAGTTCAGTTGCAAATATACAGTCACGGAAAAGCTTACTCGCTCTTTCATATTCAGCACAGCCGCGAAAATGGATTGTTATTCTACCTAGTTAGTGAACCAACAGGGTAATATCTGACATAAAGTATCTACACATTTTCAATAACATTGCTTAAACTATTCAGGGAAGTAATGGACTTTAATAGAAGAACTAAATCCGTTATCATGAGCTCAAGAAATGGGTCTCTTAGGCAGTTGTGGTACTTGACACATGATAATCGTATTGTTAATGCAGATACCCACTTGGCTCTTACCCTCAGATATCGACATTTCGAAAATGGACATCTTAAATATGGAACCCCGCTTATTGTTTCTCAAAATAACGGAAGCATAAACCAGGAATTTAAAATATGGGAAGATTTACCTTCATCAACCTATTAAGGTGTTCGTCATATTCTGTGTTATCTTTGTATATTTGTATGTTGTGTGTATATGAACTTAACTCTAACCTAGCAAAATAATCTTATATTTATTTAATGTTAATACAGGATTTTAAATATAAAATATAAATATAATACAACTTTTGTATTTAAATGCATTATGTCCACTATAAAGGACCTCCATTTGTCAACTCAAATTGTTGATCTTCTCCAAAATTCTCACCAGATGCTATGTAGACAAAATTTCCTGCGTAAAATGGGTTCTGGTCAACCATTATACCGTAATTATAGAAACCACCATTCATAATGGTGCCATCACCATTGATAAAAAATTCTTGATAAACGCTGCTTTCAAACCATATCAAAGTAAAATTGACTTCGTTGTCGTAGCCATGCTCACCTACCGGAAGATATCCCAGTGCCCTCCTGTAGTAGTACTGATTGATTAAGTGAACTGGCGATGATTCAACTTACTCCGTGTAGGTATTGATGTTAAACATTCCAGTCCTATTAGCAGGTTGTTAATAATAATAATATTAACAATAATAATAGTAATAATTTTATTGTCCAACAGGTTACCCTAATGACAGGACAAATCTAAATAATTACTTACATGAATAACCAACACAAAAATTATAACAATAACAAAAACATAATTTCAAGTATAAACTAATTTGAATAAAATATATCAGCTACATATCTATCTGCACATCGACACATTGTAGTAATTGGCAAACGACGAAGGATATTAGTTCGGGCGGTGGAGATAGGAAAGGTGTTAACATATCTCGATGCAGCCGAGGGACATTAAATATAATCTGTGATAATAAATATGGGCAATCAATCTTGTTGTGAATAAGCTTACACAAGAAGTTAGCCGCATGCAGATCCCTTCGGAGCATCAAAGAGGACATCCTGTGTCGTTGGAGAAGACTTTCCATCTCAATACCTCTGGCCGGATAATTACCATCAATTTTGAACGAAAGGAATTTCAAAAATTTCCTGTGCACTTTATCAAGAAGCATGTGCTGACACATATGTATGGGATACCATATTAGTGAGGCATACTCTAATTTCGAAAGAACATATGCAAAGAAGAAGGATTTAATTACGTCAATATTGTTGAAAAATTTTGAAGTTCTCATGACAAACCCCAAAGATTTATTTGCAGCATTGCAAATGTTGGTAAGATGAATATCAAAAGTCAAGCAGTTATCAAAAGTAACTCCTAGATCTTTGATCGATGTTTTTCGTTCTAACGGTGTACCTTCTATTGAATAAGAAAAATCAACGATATTATGTTTTCGACAATATGAAATGTAGCAACATTTACTAATATTAATAATAAATCTATTTTGATAGCACCATTCCACGATTTTCATAAGTTCACGTTGTAAAAGCTCAGCATCATAAAGACTTGAGGTTTTAGAATAAATTTTCAGATTAATTATCACCATAAGCTAAAATACTGCAATTTAAAGATTCCAAAAGGTCATTGATAAATAGACTGAAAAGGAGAGGCCCAAGGTTAGGGCCTTGTGGGACTACAGACCTTGACAAAAAACGAAAAGAGGTAAAACCATTGTAAAATATCTACATAGTTGTTACGGTTTATTAAGTAAGATTCCATCAGTTTGAGAAGGGGATAGTTAAATCCAAAGTTATTAAGTTTGCCTAACAGAATGTCGTGAGGAAGAACATCAAAAGCTCGGGAAAAGTCAGTATATATTACGTCTATTTGTTCTCGTTTATCAAGTGCAACACTTAGATCTTGAACAAGCACTGCAAGGTTTGTAGATGTAGATCTACCAGTTCTGAATCCATGCTGTCCTAAACTGATATGCGAACGAGTATTATTGTAAATGCAACTATATAATGCCTGTTGAAAAACTTTGGCAAAATTGCTTAGAATGGAAATAGGACGATAATTCGCTAGTAAAGATGGATCACCCTTTTTAAAAATAGGACTGATTCTTGCAATTTTCCAAAGGTCCGGGAATGTACTTGTTTTAAGTGCCTTGTTAATAATTATGACGGACAAAGGTTTGACATGATCAGAAGGTTTTATCCTGAAGTTTCTTGCAGAACTGTTATAAGGTTGAATCCAGATGCCTTTATTTTCACTTACGTCCAAAACTAAATCAGAATCCTTGTGATCGGAAGTACCTGGTTGACTTTAATCTGGTGTTTAATGGATGTTTGTTTTTTTATTAAATAAGACTCTTAAGTACTGTCTCTGATTTCATCATACAATGAATCGAACATTTTAGGACACAACCATAAGAAAACAAAGAAAGTAAGAGTAAAAAATGATTGATATTGAAATTTTTTATGGAGGCTTTAATCGAGTTCTCTTAGCACGTAGAGACCGTTTAATGAACATTACGCTGAGTAATTGCATCAAAATGTAAAAGTAAAATTTGGATTAGATAACTTTTATCAACCACACAAAAAACAATAATAAAAATCTCACAACAAATGCGTCTAGCTCTAAGCGTATGCAATAAAACGATAGGTATTGAAACATCACATAAAAAGCACACTTGAAATCTTGATGAGTTATGAATGAGTGTCATAAATTCTGATTCTGAGTATAAATAGATCAAGTTTTGAAGTGATTCCGCACTTCTTAACTAAAATGGCATCTTTCAAAATGTATTATCTCGAGATATTGGTGATATCTTACTAATACTTTTATTTTTAGGTTAATTAGTGTGTTTGTGGAACTCTCTGTGAATATTGGGGACGTTCTGAGCGACTGCAGTAGCCTTGACAAAATGTTCTACACACATCATAAAGGAAAATATTTTAAAATTTTCTTAGCTTTGATTCAAGCACATTCTACCTCTTCTTTTTATTTGTAAAAATATTCTGAAGCATTTCTTAATTTTTGATGATCTCTATACTGTAGTTGCCTGTTTCATCGGAAATTATTTTCCTGTTTTTTTTTTTTAACTTCTTGATCCTTTCTGGCTTCTTACGATGATTTTTGTGGCGAAAATTTCTAGAACTTCGAACGTACGTCTTTAGTCAGCTTCAGTTATTATTTTTAAATTTTTCTTCGTTTCTTCTCGATGATTCTTCTAATAAGTTGATTCAATTTCCAAATATTGTATAATTTTGAGGAAACTTCTGGTTCTTATTTCTTTGTTGATAGCGAATCTGTTTTGTCTGATTCTAGTACGCTAGAATGGCACTTCTTCTTAATGAAAAACTCTACAACCTTGTTTTCTTTTTCCAAATTCAATAATTTCCTACCTGGGTCATAAAAAACTATTTTTCTAAAAGCTGACTAAAAAGATTCTCGTTTCCAAATGACTTCTTTCTTCAACGAACTTCATAATCTCACATTAAATCGCTTTTTCTTTGAACTTCACTTTCCAAGTGGAGAAATGTTTCTATAAATATGTTCCACAGGCAAGAATTCTTCATCTTTTACGAATATTTCTAGTTTATGTTTTCATAAAATAAAAATATTCCTTTAATCAATATTGTGTTATCTTGATTGCGGCCTCATGGTCAAAAATTTGTAAAATTGAATTTATTAGGTCAAATATTTATGGAGGTGATTAGTTAAAGAGTTAGCAGATAGTAGGCATTGATAAAAATATCACTCGACAGGATTATAATCGAATCACCTACACAAAATTTGTTAAATGATTAAGTACGGGGTTATATATATATATATATTATTAAGAAGATAGAAAATTTTGTGATCCAACTAATTGTTCTCGAGCACCAGAGATTAGTACCGAATCATATTAGTACCATGTATGTACTTTCAATTCAAGAAGATTTTTTGAACCTGAAATAAATTATCAAATCTGTACATCTATTGTTTCAAATTCCTGGATATTTTTCAAAGCCTTGTCCATAACCTGTTCTACAGTTTGGATAAAAATTCTAATCTAGTTTCGGCGTTGGGTCATAAATTTAATTCAATCTCACAAAATCTTTAAAAATCCACTGATGGCATTGATCAAGATTAATTTGTTCGTATATAAACCCACCACAGAAAAACTGTAGCAGTATTGTTCCGAATACACTTCTAAGAACACAACAAAAATGGCACCTAAAAGGTAAGTTTCAAAACATAACTTTTTTTAATTTTTTTATAAAACATTCTAATTTTAGCTTCTCGATGTATTTGCTTTCTCTCATTGCAATAAATATTGTTGCAATAATGGCCACCGGCACCCATTATTACCCAAACGAAGTTTATACCATTCGTCCCCTGCATGATAAAACTGTGGCTCTACATACTCGTGATTCATCACAAGTTCAGTTGCAAATATACAGCCATGGGAAAGCCTTCTCGCTCTTCCATATTCAAGGCATCAACAAACATGGACCGTTCCACCTAGTTAGTGAACCAACAGGGTAATATATCTGACATAAAGTATCTATACATTTTCAATAACATTGCTTAAACTATTTAGAGAAGTAATGGACGTTCATAGAAGAACTAATTCCGTTATCATGAGTTCAAGAAATGGGTTTCCTACGCAGTTGTGGTACTTGACACAAGATCATCATATTATTAATGTAGGTACCAACTTGGCTCTTACTCTCAGATATCGACATTTCGAAAATGGACATCTTAAATATGGAACCCCGCTTATTGTTTCTCAAAATAACGGAAGCATAAACCAGGAATTTAAAATATGGGAAGATTTACCTTCATCAACCTATTAAGGTGTTCGTCATATTCTGTGTTATCTTTGTATATTTGCATGTTGTGTGTATTATGAACTTAACTCTAACCTATCAAAATAATCTTATATTTATTTAATGTTAATACAGGATTTTAAATACCAAATATAAATATAATACAACTTCTGTATTTAAGTGCATTTTGTCCACTATAAGGGACCTCCATTAGTCAACTCGAATTGTTGATCTTCTCCAAAATTCTCACCAGATGCTATGTAGACAAAATTGCCTGCGTAAAATGGGTTCTGGTCAACCATTATACCGTAATTATAGAAACCTCCATTCATAATAGTGCCATCACCATTGATAAAAAATTCTTGATAAACGCTGCTTTCAAACCATATCAAAGTAAAATTGACTTCATTGTAGTAACCATGCTCACCTACCGGAAGATAACCTAGTGCCCTCCTGTAAAAGTACTGTCTTGATTAAGTGAACTGCGAAAGATTCAACTTACTCTGTATAGGTATTGATGATATTAAACAATCCAGTCCTACTAGCAGGTTTTATCCTGAATTGCTGATATCGTGCAGAACTGTTATAAGGCTGAATCCTGATGCCTTTATTGTCACTTGCGTCTAACACCAAACCAGAAACCTTATTCCTGATGTAGAAGTACTGATCTAAAGAGCTGCAGTCACTCAGCACGGTGACAACCGTTGTACATAAAACTACAGAGAATAGAAAAACCACCTTAGAATGAATCATTTTCATTCAAAGTGCTACAACTCGAAAATAAACACAAGTGATAATTGTATCTCTAATATATAGCCAGTGTTATCTAGTACTCATAACAGTCATAACTCTTTTGACTGAGAATTGCGTCAGATCGTTCCATTTCAATAAGTGGACTTACATTGTGATTTGTGTTTTTATTTTTCCGAAATTCGAAGTAGTCACAAGAAATTGCATCAGAATCAATCCAAACGACAGATAAAATCTTGACCACTTTACTTTTAATGACAAGTGGCTATATAAGTAACAAATGAACAACGCTGACTATTGATACAGTATCTGACAAAGCCAACGATGCAGCTTCAAGTTACAACGTACGTATCCACGCTAACAGCGTTTGCAAATTTTAACCAAAATTTTAGTTTCTGGGCACTTTTGCTTTTGGGTGCCACAAGCACCACTTCCGCTGCTGATTGTGGCAATCTGGATCAAAACATCGTCATCAGAAGCCACAAGTCAGGGTTGGTTTTAGTCGCTGATGAAGTGTTGAACATTATAACTCTGCAATTTTAAGACCGGTCGGTTAGCCAACGGTTCCATTTTCAACCTGGTGTGACCCTTGCATCTTTCAATATTATTAGTAACAGCACAGGGTAGGTATACAGGGTTGTCGAATAGTTTAATTTTGAGCAACGTTTTAGGTTAGCTTTGGACATCATTGAGAATGGGAGTCTCTATGTTGCAACTTTGACTGAACTCAATGATTTGAAAAGTCAAGAGTTTTACATTAATTCAGATGGTGCTATTGTCAGTGGTGCCTATCCAGATTATGCTTTGGGTGTAAGGAATGGCGATTTTACCCCGGGAAGCTACATAGTGCTGACTCCACATACAGAGGAGAATGTTGAAAGTGAACAGTTTTCGCTGGAATTTTCGCAGAGTTGAAACATGATTTTATTTTATTATGTTGAGAATATTGTAATTGTAATGTCAATAAACCTGCAGTTGTTATAAATAATGTCGTTATTTTAGTAGTTATTTCATGCGCTTTAAGCTGAAAGCAAACTAGATTACAAAAAAAAAACATTTAATTTTGAGCAACCGACAAAAATATCAAAATTCTGCAATGTTTTGTTTGTAGTAACGAAAATTTGTTAAAAAGTTGTAAATTTACCGGTTTTCTATTGTCTAATTTTAGTAACACGACGTCATTATTAACGTACAGTGAGCTTGCACGTTTTTGATCATTGAACCTGTACTACAGACGCCAGTCTCTGCCAACGAAGTGTCAGATCACAAAAAGGTTCACAAGCACTTAAGTTAATCCAAACAATGGCCACTTGCCATTGTAATCTATCATTCTGTGACAGATAGCTGATCGGAAGTATCTTGACGTTAATCTGATGTATGTTGAGTGTTTGTTTTATTATTATATAAGGCTCTTAAGTACTGTCTCTGATTTCATCATACAATGAATCGAATATTTTATGACGAAATTTTCTTTTTGATTTCAAGTTAAAATTCATACAATGTTAGTCGTGTTTTATCTAGGTCGAACTAAATGAAAAAAGTGCGCAGAAGGCAATAACAACCATAAGAAAGGAAAGAAAGTAAAAATAAAAAATTATTGGTACTGATTTTTTTTTGTGGAGGCTTTAGTGGATTTTTCTTAGTACGCAAAGACCGTTTAATGAAAATTGTTCTGAGTAATTGCTTCATATCGTAAAAATAAAATTTGGATTAGATAACTTTTATCAACCACACAAAAAACAATAATAAAAATCTCACAACAAATGCGTCTTGATACATCAAATAAAAAGCACACTTGAAGTCTTGACGAGTTATGAATGAGTGTCATAAGTTCTGATTCTATCTTGGGATAAATATATCCCATTTTGAACTCTTCTAAACTAAAATGGCGTCTTTCAAAATGCATTATCTCGCGATATTGGTGACGTTTTAATAATAATTTTATTTTTAGATTAATTATTATTTTGTTTATGGGGCTTTCTATGAACATTGGGTTCGTTCTGACTGACTGCAGCAGCCTTGACAAAATGTTCTACATACAACATAGAGGAACCCGACTTGTTCTAGCTAGCCGTGGTTGGGACGTAGGTTTTGAACATTATGACCCTTGTATATATTATGCACAGTATCAACAATGGAATGTTAAGGTTTCTCCCAGAACTGGATTGTTTATCATTCAGGTCAGGTACTCAGTGTAAGTTTTGACATTGTATTAAATTAAAAAAGAAGAAAAATTTTCATTTTAGCGGAGCGATCGATTTTGTCAGAGGATCGTACGAAGTTGTCCGAAATGAAGAAACTGACTCCATTTATCAGGAATGGTTTTAAAATGCAGATGGTACTATTGTTAATGGTGCTCTGAGTGGGTATGCGATCACAGTAAACATTACTTCCTTTGGTGAGATCGACAAGATTTATCACGCGCCTCTTGGAGAACCGGGGGCGGACCAACTTTTCGAATTGTTTTACGCGGATGAATTTGAAAAAGAATTCGTTTCTTAAAAAATTAATTATTCAGTAAACTGCATTTTAAAACATAAATACCAAATAAACTTTATTTTTTGTTTATTATTAGTTATTGTTTGAGACGGCAAAAGTATATAGTGCTAACCACCTGTAGTACCAACCAGTACACTATAAACTAAAAGTTAGATCAGAAATTAACGGAAAAATTTGTTTTAATTTATATATAGTTTCAGGGTACTTATCTTATTTTTCTAAGTACCTGTGAGGGCTTTGACAAGTATTTTTGCATATGACATAAAACAAGTGTGTTAGGTAGCCGCTTCCAGAATGTAGATTTAGAAATCTATGGTTCTAGTACATATTTTAAAAAGTATAAGCCGTATACCTATGTTAAAAGTGTATATGCATACATAAATTGATGTTTAATAACTTGTAGGCCATGCACTTTGTGTGTAAGTTGGTACTACCGACAAACTGTCAATCAGTTTGAAATTTGACGAATTAGAACTTCATATTAATACACAGGGAGTGCCAACTTATTTAAAGAAATCGTGGAATATTAGATATCCAATATTTTTGAAAGCCCTGTATATTTCTATTACTGTAGGTATTTTAGATGAGCACTAGATTTTTAAATTCGGTTGGTACTATGATAAAGGGTGCTTTGATACATTTAATAGTACAGTTTGGATTTGATTTTAGTCATAAATCTGATGATTGTTCAACCACACAAAAATCGTAAATTGTTGAAAGAACAATAAATACGTCTTGTCACTTTTTACTTCCCGAGCGTAAGCAAAGGAAGTATTGTAATCGAGTCCGTCGGCCGACTCTCTACTTTTACGTTTTCTCGATCTTTCATGACCCCTAGAAGACGAAGAAATAGGTCTCCCATTTCCGTCTGTCTGTCCGTCCGTCTGTCCGTCCGTCTGTCCGTCTGTCGTCTGTCCGTCTGTCCGTCTGTCCGTCTGTCCGTCTGTCCGTCTGTCCGTCTGTCCGTCTGCCGTCCCGGATTTTTATTAGACAGATAATCTCCGAAAGTACTCGACCGATTGTTGTGAAATTTTGTACTTATATTAAGAATATCATGTAGATGGTAAAACGCTAACCAAAATTTGTCTAATCATCCCCACCACTAATGCGATGACGTCACTTCAAAATTGTACATAGTAAATGGGTTTTCAATTGTATAAAATAACATAGTCCTACACATGTAGTTTACAACTCCGAATCGACTTTTCACCCGAAACGTCCAGATTTTTGAAAAAAAAAATCAAAATTATAAAACAACATTTTGAAATTTAATTTTTAATCTGCTAACCAGAATGCTTTGAAATGTTGCAGATGTTTTAAGGCTATAAAGAGCATCATAAATCTTTAGTCAAAAAATATTTGCTTATCCCCTCCAAAAACTTGATGACGTCAGCTCAAAAGTTTGTGGAATAAATCATATCTAAAATGTACAAAATATGATGAGTCTGTACTTGTGATCTATCACTCCATTCATATTTTTTGGAGTTGCATATACAGGGTGACTCAAAAAAATTAATGAATGCGTAAATTTATTTTACTGATTTACTCAGAAACTACAAAACCGAATGCTTTGAAATCTTGCAGATGTTTTAAGGTTATAAAGAGCATAATAAATGTTTAGTCAAAATATATTTACTTATCCCCTCCAAAAAATTGATGACGTCAGCTCGAAAGTTTGCCGAATAAATCCTATCTAAACTGTAAAAATATGATGAGTCTGTACTTGTAATTTATCACTCCATTCATATTTTTTGGATTTGCATATACAGGGTGACTCAAAAAAATTAATGAATGCGTAAATATATTTTATTGATTTAATCAGGAACTACAAAACCGAATGCTCTGAAATCTTGTAGATGTTTTAAGGTCATAAAGAGCATAATAAATGTTTAGTCAAAATATATTTGCTTATCCCCTCCAAAAACTTGATGACGTCAGCTCGAAAGTTTGCCGAATAAATCATATCTAAAATGTACAAAATATGATCAGTCTGTACTTGTGATCTATCACTCCATTCATATTTTTTGGATTTGCATATACAGGGTGATTCAAAAAAATAAATGAAAGCGTAAATTTATTTTACTGATTTACTCAGGAACTACAAAACCGAATGCTTCGAAATCTTGAAGATATTTTAAAATTATCATAAGCATGGTAAATTTTTGATCAAAATGTATTTGGTCGTCCCCCCTAAAAAATTTATGACGTCACCACAAAATTTTGCTGAATAAATCATATCTAAAATGTACAAAATATGATGAGCCTGTACTTGTCATTTATCACTCCAGTCATATTTTTTGGATTTGCATATACAGGGTGACTCAAAAAAATTAATGAATGCGTAAATTTATTTTATTGATTTAATCAGGAACTACAAAACCGAATGCTTTGAAATCTTGCAGATGTTTTAAGGTTATAAAGAGCATAATAAATTTTTAGTCAAAATATATTTGGTTATCTTCTACAAAAAACTGATGACGTCGGCTCAAAAGTTTGCCGAATAAATCGTATCTAAAATGTACAAAATATGATGAGTCTGTACTTGTGATTTATCATTCCATTCATATTTTTGGATTTGCATATGCAGGGTGACTCAAAAAAATTAATGAATGCGTGAATTTATTTTATCGATTTAATCAGGAATTACAAAACCGAATGCTTTGAAATCTTGGGAATATTTTAAAGTTATTATAAGCATGGTAAACTTTTATTCAAAATGTATTTGTTCATCCCTCCTAAAAAAATTGATGACGTCACCCTTAAATTTTGCTGAATAAATCCTATCTAAAATGCAAAAAATATGATGAGTTTGTACTTGTGATTTATCATTCCATTCATATTTTTTAGATTTTCTTAAGAGGTGGTTCAAAAAAATTAATGAAGTCAATTTATTTTATTGATTAAATTAAAGGCAACACTTATTATTAGTATTACACCCCAACCAATCCAATTTGGTAGACACAAAATTTGTTAAAGGAAAAACTCGGTTGAAACATAAGGGTAGCACGCTTATTTACATCGACTTTAACATTACAGACCTGCATTTGTTTTATGCGCTCACTTGGTTCCGCGAATGTGGAATAGAGATGCTTATAATCAACCAATTGTGAATTTCACCGTCAAGAATTAAAATAAAACCCAATGTTTTATATAATAAGCGGAAGTCGAAGCAATAAAACCGATGGTCGTTTTGTTTACAGTTTCTCTGTTTGACTCTCACGTATGCTGTTACGCTTGTCATCTTAAATTAAGAATGTTTATACATAAACGATTTTCAGTTGCCCCTCATATTACTAGACAGCGGATTTTTGTCGGGCTACGTCACGATTATAAGTGGGGACGTGCTGGATCGCCGGGACTCAGTAGCGAGTGATAGATAATCACTGAATTTAATCAGTACTAATTCCATAAATATAATTAACGATTTATTAATCAAACGGCTAAGTAAATGAGAACGGGAATTAACAGCAGAGTGCAACGAAACAGCGTTATTCTAATCTCAAATAAACGAAGTGCAGTCCGCAACCGCAATGAATTCGCATCCCGTACGAGCCGTACCGAGTTTGGTCTTACCTAGCCCGACAGAAATCCGCTCTCTAGATATTACACACCGGCGCCGTATACGTGAGTAAATTGTTTCGTTATTTTATTGATTATAAGAAATCGATATTCAAAACGACCCAATTCATTTTCCCGAAAATTTGGGAATACAATAATTTTATTCTTAGTATTACACTACATCTATCCCAACTGATATACGTGTCCTTGCAAAAATGTTGATGACGTCATCACAATTTTTTTTTTTGAATTCCCACTACAAAAATGTAATGAGAAAAAAAAAACACAATAGGCATGCAGTCGTCAAGATTCCGACAGCGAGGGAAGTACTGTCTAAACTCTTTAGACCAATTTTTTTATTGTATAATACTCTTAAGTACCAACCTACTGTCTCTGATTTCATCATACAATGAATCGCCCCTTCTCAATTGTGACGAATGTTTTATTCACCGTGAGCTGAAGGGCGGAGTTTACTTGCAAAATCCTAATTTCTCTACAAGAAATGACCATATGAAATTCATCACAATTGAGACTGGGGTGGGTGGGTGGGGCTTAATCTTTTTTTTTTAATATATGTATATAGAGTTTTCTTTCAACAACAGGATAGTTAACCATGTTTTCAGTTTCTTTTTGTCAAAAGAAGACTTGGTATATTAAGAAAAAATGCACAAAATGCAAGCCCAGCCCACCCACCCCTTCTCAATTGTGCCGAATGTTTTATTCATCGTGAGCTGAAGGGCGGAGTTTATTTGCAAAATTCTCATTTCTCTACGACAAATTACCATATGAAATTCATCACAGTTGAGATTGGGGTGGGTGGGTGGGGCTTAAGAAGTGTTTTTTTTTAATATATAGAGTTTTCTTCTTTCAATAACAGGATAGTTAACAATGCTTTCAGTTTCTTTTTGAGAAAAGAAGACTTGATATATTAAGATAAACTGGACAAAATACAAACCCCGCCCACCCACCCCTTCTCAATTGTGATGAATGTTTTATTCATTGTGAGCTGAAGGGCGGAGTTTACTTGCAAAATCCTCATTTCTCTACAAGAAATTACCATATGAAATTCATCACAATTGAGATTAGGGTGGGCGGGTGGGGCTTAATCTTCGTTTTTTTTTTTAATATATAGAGTTTTCTTTCAACAACAGGAAAGTTAAACATGTTTTCAGTTTCTTTTTGGGAAAAGAAGACTTGGTATATTAAGAAAAAATGGACAAAATACAAGCCCCGCCCACCCACCCCTTCTCAATTGTGATGAATGTTTTATTCATCGTGAGCTGAAGGGCGGAGTTTACTTGCAAAATCCTCGTTTCTGATTTCATCATACAATGAATCGAATATTTTATGTCGCAACCATAAGAAAGAACAGGAAGTAAGAATAAAAAATAATTGCTATTGGAATTTTTTTATGAAGGCTTTGCTCAAGTTCTCTTAGCACGTATAGACCGTTTATTGAAAATTGCGATGAGTAGTGGCATCATAACGTAAAAGTAAAATTTGAATTATAGATAACTTTTATCAACCACACAAAGAACAATGATAAAAATCTTAGAACATATGCGTCTAGCTCTACGCTTATGCAATAAAACGATAGCCACTGAAGCATCAAATAAAAAGCACACTTGAAATCTTGATGAGTAATGATTGAGTGTTATAAATTCTAATTCTGCCTGCGTATAAATAAATCACGATTTAAGTGATGCCTCACTTCTTAACCAAAAAAGACGTCTTTCAAATTGTATTATCTCGCGATATTGGTGATATCTTACTAATACTTTTATTTTTAGGTTAATTATCTTGTTTGTGGGGCTCTCTGTGAATATTGGGGTCGTTCTAAGCGACTGCAGTAGCCTTGACAAAATGTTCTACATACAGCATAAAGGAAAATATTTCAAAATTTTCTTAGCTTTGCTTCAAGTACATTCTACCTCTTCTTTTTATTTGTAAAAATAATCTGGAGCATTTCTTAATTTTTGATGATCTGCATACTGTAGTTGCCTGTTTCATCAGAAATTGTTTTCCTGTTTTTTTTTTTAACTTCTTGATCCTTTCTGGCATCTTACGATGATTTTTGTGGCGAAAATTTCTAGAACTTCGAACGTACGTCTTTAGTCAGCTTCAGTTATTATTTTTAAATTTTTCTTCGTTTCTTCTCGATGATTCTTCTAATAAGTTGATTCAATTTCCAAATGTTGTATAATTTTGAGGAAACTTCTGGTTCTTATTTCTTTATTGATAGCGAATCTGTTTTGTCTGATTCTAGTACGCTAGAATGACACTTCTTCTTAATGAAAAACTCTACAACCTTGTTTTCTTTTCCAAATTCAATAATTTCCTACCTGGGTCATAAAAAACTATTTTTCTAAAAGCTGACTAAAAAGATTCTCGTTTCCAAATGACTTCTTTCTTCAACGAACTTCATAATCTCACATTAAATCGCTTTTTCTTTGAACTTCACTTTCCAAGTGGAGAAATGTTTGTATAAATATGTTCCACAGGCAAGAATTCTTCATCTTTTACGAATATTTCTAGTTTACGTTTTCATAAAATAAAAATATTCCTTTAATCAATATTGTGTTATCTTGATTGCGGCCTCATGGTCAAAAATTTGTAAAATTGAATTTATTAGGTCAAATATTTATGGAGGTGATTAGTTAAAGAGTTAGCAGATAGTAGGCATTGATAAAAATATCACTCGATAGGATTATAATCGAATCACCTACACAAAATTTGTTAAATGATTAAGTACGGGGTTATATATATATATTATTAAGAAGATAGAAAATTTTGTGATCCAACTAATTGTTCTCGAGCACCAGAGATTAGTACCGAATCATATTAGTACCATGTATGTACTTTCAATTCAAGAAGATTTTTTGAACCTGAAATAAATTATCAAATCTGTACATCTATTGTTTCAAATTCCTGGATATTTTTCAAAGCTTTGTCCATAACCTGTTCTACAGTTTGGATAAAAATTCTAATCTAGTTTCGGCGTTGGGTCATAAATTTAATTCAATCTCACAAAATCTTTAAAAATCCACTGATGGCATTGATCAAGATTAATTTGTTCGTATATAAACCCACCACAGAAAAACTCTAGCAGTATTGTTCCGAATACACTTCTAAGAACACAACAAAAATGGCACCTAAAAGGTAAGTTTCAAAACATAACTTTTTTTAATTTTTTTATAAAACATTCTAATTTTAGCTTCTCGATGTATTTGCTTTCTCTCATTCTTGCAATAAATATTGTTGCAATAATGGCCACCCGCACCCATTATTACCCAAACGAAGTTTATACCATTCGTCCCCTGCATGATAAAACTGTGGCTCTACATACTCGTGATTCATCACAAGTTCAGTTGCAAATATACAGCCATGGGAAAGCCTTCTCGCTCTTCCATATTCAAGGCATCAACAAACATGGACCGTTCCACCTAGTTAGTGAACCAACAGGGTAATATATCTGACATAAAGTATCTATACATTTTCAATAACATTGCCTAAACTATTTAGAGAAGTAATGGACGTTCATAGAAGAACTAATTCCGTTATCATGAGTTCAAGAAATGGGTTTCCTACGCAGTTGTGGTACTTGACACAAGATCATCATATTATTAATGTAGGTACCAACTTGGCTCTTACTCTCAGATATCGACATTTCGAAAATGGACATCTTAAATATGGAACCCCGCTTATTGTTTCTCAAAATAACGGAAGCATAAACCAGGAATTTAAAATATGGGAAGATTTACCTTCATCAACCTATTAAGGTGTTCGTCATATTCTGTGTTATCTTTGTATATTTGCATGTTGTGTGTATTATGAACTTAACTCTAACCTAGCAAAATAATCTTATATTTAAGGGACCTCCATTAGTCAACTCGAATTGTTGATCTTCTCCAAAATTCTCACCAGATGCTATGTAGACAAAATTGCCTGCGTAAAATGGGTTCTGGTCAACCATTATACCGTAATTATAGAAACCTCCATTCATAATAGTGCCATCACCATTGATAAAAAATTCTTGATAAACGCTGCTTTCAAACCATATCAAAGTAAAATTGACTTCATTGTAGTAACCATGCTCACCTACCGGAAGATAACCTAGTGCCCTCCTGTAAAAGTACTGTCTTGATTAAGTGAACTGCGAAAGATTCAACTTACTCTGTATAGGTATTGATGATGTTAAACAATCCAGTCCTACTAGCAGGTTTTATCCTGAATTGCTGATATCGTGCAGAACTGTTATAAGGCTGAATCCTGATGCCTTTATTGTCACTTGCGTCTAACACCAAACCAGAAACCTTATTCCTGATGTAGAAGTACTGATCTAAAGAGCTGCAGTCACTCAGCACGGTGACAACCGTTGTACATAAAACTACAGAGAATAGAAAAACCACCTTAAAATGAATCATTTTCATTTAAAGTGCTACAACTCGAAAATAAACACAAGTGATAATTGTATCTCTAATATATAGCCAGTGTTATCTAGTACTCATAACAGTCATAACTCTTTTGTCTGCGAATTGCGTCAGATCGTTTCGTTTCAATAAGTGGACTTACATTGTGATTTGTGTTTTTATTTTTCCGAAAGTTGAAGTAGTCACAAGAGATTGCATCAGAATCAATCCAAACAACAGATAAAATCTTGGCCACTTTACTTTTAATGACAAGTGGCTATATAAGCAACAAATGAACAACGCTGACTATTGATATAGTATCTGACAAAGCCAACGATGCAGCTTCAAGTTACAACGTACGTATCCACGCTAACAGCGTTTGCAAATTTTAACCAAAGTTTTAGTTTCTGGGCACTTTTGCTTCTGGGTGCCACAAGCACCACTTCCGCTGCTGATTGTGGCAATCTGGATCAAAACATCGTCATCAGAAGCCACAAGTCAGGGTTGGTTTTAGTCGCTGATGAAGTGTTGAACATTATAACTCTGCAAGTTTACGACCGGTCGGTTAGCCAACGGTTCCATTTTCAACCTGGTGTGACCCTTGCATCTTTCAATATTATTAGTAACAGCACAGGGTAGGTATACAGAGTTGTCGAATAGTTTAATTTTGAGCAACGTTTTAGGTTAGCTTTGGACATCATTGAGAATGGGAGTCTCTATGTTGCAACTTTGACTGAACTTAATGATTTGAAAAGTCAAGAGTTTTACATTAATTCAGATGGTGCTATTGTCAGTGGTGCCTATCCAGATTATGCTTTGGGTGTAAGGAATGGCGATTTTACCCCGGGAAGCTACATAGTGCTGACTCCACATACAGAGGAGAATATTGAAAGTGAACAGTTTTCATTGGAATTTTCGCAGAGTTGAAGCATGATTTTATTTTAGAATGTTAAGAATATTGAAATTGTAATGTCAATAAACCTACAGTTGTTATAAATAA
Source organism: Zophobas morio (assembly GCF_036711695.1). Taxonomy (NCBI): domain Eukaryota; kingdom Metazoa; phylum Arthropoda; class Insecta; order Coleoptera; family Tenebrionidae; genus Zophobas; species Zophobas morio. The sequence goes on from NW_026972112.1 coordinate 3,418,469, forward strand.
TGTCTTTATTTTAGTAGTTATATCATGCGATTTAAGCTGAAAGCAAACTTGATTACAAAAAAAAACCATTAAAATTTTGAATAAGCGCCAAAAATATCAAAATTCTGTAATGCCTTGTAGTTACGAAAATTTGTTAAAAAGTTATAAATTTACCGGTTTTCTATTGTCTAATTTTAGTAACATGACGTTATTATTAACTTACAGTGAACTTGCACGTTTTTGACCATTGAGCTTGTACTACAGACGCCAATAAGTTCACAGGTACTTAAGTTAATCCAAACAAAGGCCACTTGTCGCTATAATGCGTCTTTCTATGTGACAGATAGCTGATCGGAACTATCTGGTTGACGTTAATCAGGTCTACGTTGAGTGTTTGTTTTTTTATTATATAAGACTCTTAAGTACTGTCTCTGATTTCATCATACAATGAATCGAATATTTTATGACGAAATTGTCTTTTCGTTTTCATGTGGAAAGTCATACAATGTTAGTAGTTTTTTTTTTCTAGGTAGAAAAGATACATAACGCACTGGAAAAAAATGCGCTGTAGACAATAACAACCAGAAGAAAGAAAGGAAAGTAAGAATAGAAATATTGCTATTGAAATTTGCTTCATAACGTAAAAATAAAATTTGGATTAGATAACTTTTATCAATCACACAAAAACAATAATAAAAATCTCAAAACAAATGCGTCTAGTTCTAGGCTGATGCAATCAAATGATAGCTACTTGAAAGATCAAGTAAAAAGCACACTTGAAGTCTTGACGAGTTCTGATTCTATCTCAGTATAAATAGATTCCATTTTGAACTGATTCCTCATTCTGAACTAAAATGGGGTCTTTCAAAATGTATTGTCCGCGATATTGGTGATGTTTTAATAATACTTTTATTTTTAGGTTAATTATTTTGTTTATGGGGCTTTCCATGAACATTGGGTTCGTTCTGAGTGACTGCAGCAGCCTTGACAAAATGTTCTACATACAGTATAAAGGAACCCGACTGGTTCTAGCTAGCCGCAATTCGGGCGTAGATTTTGAACCTTATGACCCTAGTATATACTATGCGCAGTACCAACAATGGAATGTTGAGGTTTCTCCCAGAACTGGATTGTTTACCATTCAGGTCAGGTACTCAGTGTAAGTTTTGACATAGTATTAAATTAAAGAAGAAGAAAAATGGTTGTTTTAGCGGGGCGCTCGATTTTGACAAAGAGACTTACGAAATTGCCCGATATGATGAAACTGACTCCATTTATCAAGAATGGTTTTTAAATTCAGATGGTACTATTGTTAATGGTGCTCTGAGTGGGTATGCGATTACAGTAAATAGTACTTCCTTCGGTGACATCGACAAGATTTATCTGGCGCCTCTTGGAGAACCGGGGGCAGACCAACTTTTCGAATTGTTTTACGCAGATGAAATTGAAAAACAATTCGTTTCTTAAAAAATTATTGATTTACTAAACTGTATTTTAAAAATGAATACCAAATAAACTTTATTTTTTGTTTATTGTTAGTTATTATTTGAGACGTCCAGGGAATATAGTGGAAACCACTTGTAGTACCAACACAAACGACTAAAATTTACACCACATGTTAACAATTTTTTTTTTATTTATTGTTTAGGTTCAACCACACAAAAATCGTACTTATAACAACAATACGCATCAGCTGATGCAATCAAAATGATGTCTACTTAAAACAGCAAATAAAAAAATACTTGAACTCTCGACGGATTATGAATCATTTCATAAATTATGACTCTAATTTCAATATAAATAGGTTTCATTTGGAACTGATTCCTCACTTCTCAATTAAGATGTCAACTTTTAAAAAGTATTATTTCACGATAGTGTTTGGTAGCATAATATTTTTTTATTTTTAGGTTAATTATTTTACTTTTGGTGTTCTCTGTCAACACAGTGCTCGTTATAAGCGACTGCAGCGTCCTTGACAAGTACTTGTACATACGACATAAAGAAACCCGACTTGTTTTAGCTAGTATTGGCTTTGACGTACAGTTGCAAACCTATGACCCTAGTCCAGTCCATCAGCAGTATCAGCAATGGATATTTCACCTTTCTCCTAGAACTGGATTATTTATCGTTCACATACAGTATTCAACGTAAGTTTTGGCATAGTACTAAACTGAAGAAAAAAAGAGTGATTTTAGGGGAGCACTCGATTTTGACAAGGATACTTACGAACTGGCCCGGTATGACGAAACTAACTCCATTTATCAAGACTGGTTTTTTAATGCAGATGGTACTATTGTTAATGGTGCTTTGTATGGGCATGCGATTTCAATAAACAGGACAGAGTTCGGTGAGATCGACAAGATTTATCTGGCGCCCATTGGAACACCGGGAGCAGAGCAGATATTCGAACTGCTTGATGCGCATGATCTTGAAGAACAATCCTTATAGAAAAACGCCTTGTGAAAATTTATTAATTATAATTACATAGTAAACTGTATTGTAATATTACAAAATACTAAATGACATAAAATATACAAAAATGAATGATACAATAAATCTGTACACTAAATAAAACAAAAACACTCGAACTTTCAACAACTCAGATTAAATATTTTGCTAATCTTAGCAAGTATATAAGACTTGAGTACCGACGAGTACTCTATAAACTAAAGTAAAATGACTTCCTCTAAACGGTTCTAACTTATACCGCAAATTAAAGAAAAAAGTGTTGTTATTTTGTTTATTGTTTTAGATTACTTACCATATTCGTGTTTGTTTCTTTAAACATCGCCTGTACTCTAAGTGCCTGTGACACCCTGGACCGGTACTTTTACATACGACATAAAGCAAGTGGTCTTGTTCTAGCTAGTCGTAACCAGAACGTAGGTTTAGAAGCCTATGATCCTAGCATATATTATCAGCAGTACCAACAATGGAGATTTTTGCTTGCCCCGAGAACTGGCTATATATCATTCACGTGAAGTTTTCAGTGTAAGGATTAATTTACCTTAGGTTATACTTATAAATTAGTAGGTATTCATTCGATTATTTTTAGGGGAGCACTGGATTTTAATAAAGACAATTACGCCATTACTCGATACGATGAAGTCGATTCTATTTATCAACAGTGGTTTGTAAATGGAGATGGTACTATTGTTAATGGTGCTGTGTATGGGTATGGACTAACAGTTAACAGGACGGCATGGGATGCTGATAATACGTTGTTTTTGGGGCCAATTGTAGCTGGTAGTGAGGATCATATTTTTGAATTGATTACAGCAGACAGTTATTATAAGTTGTTAGCAAAATAGGTTTATATTATTAGCCAATTCATTTTAAATAAATGTTATAAAATTATTTTCCGTTTTAATAGTGGTGCATAATGTATGAGTTTGTACAATTAAACGAATTTTTCTCTTAATAAAAAACGCAAGACTGTCACTCATTTTTTTATTATTATTATGTTATTATATAAATCTAAAATAATTGATATTCTGAGATAGGCAACCCAAATAATACACTGGCATACACTTTGTATATCTATTTAATTGATATCTCTTATCTCTGGAATTTCATTTGACATAAACTGCATGTCGATTCTTATAACATATAACATTTAGCAGGTTATATTTCTGCCAAATGAATGTTATAGAAATGAATAGACATGGCATTAAATTCTTTAAAATATCACATCACAAGCAAACAAACACATATTCAGTGCTATCAAAACCACATTAGGCTGGTCTGGAACACGCTGCGCTCTAGAACGGCACCGTCGAGAATAAATGTTCGAATTCAAGCCGCAAAATTAATTTGACTTTTTCTCACAATGGATCAACGGTTAAAATTAGTTTAAATACCATAAATGTGCTAATATAAATCCCTGATGAAAAGTTAGGAAGTGTGTAACACTTAAGGGGACTCGCTAGACGAGGTATAACATTTTTTTGGTTTTTTGTATAAACAAATTATATTAATATAGATGTATCATACATCAAACTGCAGCTTTTTTCATATTCTAGAGCGCAGAGACCAGTTCAATCAACTAAAAAAATATGGTTGAGAAATATCGTAAAAAAAGCACCATTGTATGTTTTCTTTTCAAGTTTTTTGAGTCATAACCATCATAGAATCGCTTGAAAATTCGCACATGAATAAAACATCACTTTTTACAGGGCGCAGAGTCATTAAATGTTTGTTAGTGGTACAATTTGTTTAAATAATAATGTGTTTATTAAAATCAAAATATACCACAAATTAATGCAAAATACGTCGAATAATTTTAACTGGAATATCAGAGGAAAATTAATGATCTACTGGTTAGCAGAGTTTTTAACAAAAACTAACAATTATTGAAAAAAATGGGTATCAAATCGACAGAATTTGAACAGTTAGTTCAGTACTTTGCCGATAGGAGCGCCACTAAAATTTACGGAAGCGACTTTCCAGGTAAAACCGTTATCGCCTGCTTTACCATAAGCTGATTGTTAGAGTTCGCGGCTGATTTTTCTAATTTATGGCAAGGAACTCAGTTTTATAACAAGCCGCCAGGACCGGCCGTAGTAATCTATTGTTAAGGAAATTAACTTTTACGCAATGAGGTACTATCATAAAACCGAATTAAAACTGGGGAACTATAATATTTTTACTCCACTCAGGATCCTGAATTCAATACACATGATTACTAAAAATTCATTGTAATATTATTGTTAATATATATTTTGCTTTCTTAATTAATGAAACTAATAAACATATTTATAATAATAATAAAAAATATATAAAATACAGCTTTTGTTTAACACGTATAAGTAGCTAAGTGTATCTACTACTTATCCCAGAAAGGAGGTGTTTTAAAAAAGCCCTACGCTCAGTAACTTCTCCCTTCATTGTTTACTCGAAAAAAGTGCTCGTATATGTTTTCATTTGCCGAGCGATCATTTTCAAAATATATTTATAATAAAAATATGTAAGTCTTGGTGATGAAAAATGTACTCCTAATAAATTATTAAAGTACATAAAAAAATAGAAACAAATTTTATTTATTTTAAAAAAATCTCTCGCAAAGGCAGGTTCCTCTTTCTTCTTGAATCAATTATTTCGGGTAATAAAGCGCCAAAGCAAAATCTGACAAGTTTATCTGCCACCTTTTTACATATATTTCTTTGTCTCTATAAATTTTTTCTATATTTATTCCTACAACAAAATAAACTTGTGAAATACCCGTAACAAGCATTTGTCCCTGGACTTGAAAGTAGTAATCATGATTTTTTTTTTAGTTTCAATTCTCTGTCTGTCAATGTACAAAATTTGATTATTTTTTTTCTAACCGCTTCTTCGGGAGACAAATCGTGCGATTTTGAAGGGCATTTAATTTCGACTAATGCACTCCTATCCTCTAGAACCCTGTCTGGACTAGCAGCCAAGTAAGGAAATTGTTTTGAAATAAACAAGCCACACCGTTCAGTTTTTATATTTTTATTTATTTCAAAACACTTGACAGCTTTTTCTTCACTTTGCTGTCCATAGTATGTATGACTATTACCTCTAAATGTACTGTACAACAGAGACTCCACAGTTTTAGCTATTGCTGTAGTCGGTCTAAGTTTGTAAATACGTCCAAAATTTGAAGCCGTAACCCTAATTTCTCTTTTTTTTGCCTAAATGTGCCTGTTGCCTAGTGTCTATTTCAATTTGGTCTAAATTCAAAGACAATTTTCTCAAAAAAACCTCTTTGGCTGTCACAAATGTTTCTACATCCATGACAGTATTTTCTAAAAAATATTTAAACCACAATCGCAGTCGGGACCAGCATACGTAAATTTTTTTAAGAAATATTTTTTTTACGAATACTTTGTCTAAGCTCGTTTTATAAACGAACATTATTTTTTTGTTATTAAACCAGGACCGTTTTAATCACAATATTTACTTATCCCCTCTAAAAAATTGATGACGTCACCTCAAAATTTTGCTGAATAAATCCTATCTAAATTGTATAAAATATGATGAGTCTCTTCTTGTGATTTATCATTCCATTCATGTTTTTTGGATTTGCATATACAGGATGACCCCAAAAATTAATGAATGCGTAAATTTATTTTATTGATTTAATCAGGAACTACAAAACCCAATGCTTTGAAATCTTGCAAATGTTTTAAGGTTATAAAGAGCATAATAAATTTTCAGTCAAAATATATTTGCTTATCCCCTCCAAAAAATTGATGACGTCAACTCAAAAGTTTGCCGTATAATCCTATTTAAAGTTTACCAAATATGATGAGTCTCTTCTTGTATTTTTTGGATTCGGATATACAGGGTGGCTCAAAAAATTTAATGAATGCGCAAATTTATTTTATTGATTTAATCAGGAATTACAAAATCGAATGCTTTGAAATCTAATGTGAAAAAAAAACGTAATAGGCATGCAGTCGTCACGTTTCCGATCGATCTATTTTTTTGATTTTCCCATTTCTCAATTTTTCAATGTTTCAATTTGGGATTTTTTCACTGTTTCGATTCTTTAATTTTCCTTCCATTTTTAGGTTTCTCAATATTTCAGCTTTGGAATTTTGCAATATTTCGTTTCTTCAATTTTTCAAATTTTTGATATTGTGTTTTCTCGGTTTTTAAATTTTTCGATATTTTAATTTTTCAGTTTTTAAAGTTTTGATTTCTCACTATCTCGACTTTTCGATTTTTCAGTTCCATGATTTTTCAATTTGTCGAATTTTTAAATTTTAGATTTTTTGTTCTCGATCATTCAATTTTCTGAGTTTTCAGGCTTAGATTTTTTTGTTGTTCAATTCTTGGATTTTTAAAATTTTTGTTTTTTAAATTTTCCTATTTATCAACTTACTGGGATTTCAATGTTTTGATTTTTTGATTGTTCAATTTCTCGATTTTTTGAATTTTTAGTTTTTGATACGATTTTTTTTTCAAAAATTTTCAGTTTTTCAATTTATTAACTTTACGATATTTCAGTTTTACGATTTTTAAATTTTTTTATTTTTCAGTTTTCAATTTTTGACGTTTCTAAATTTTTCGATTTTTCAATTTTTCGATTAACTGATTTTTTTATTTTCCCATTTCTCTATTTCTTGATTTTTCAATTCTTTCTTCAATTGTGATTTTTCAATTTTTCGATTTCTGGATTTTTCAATGTTTCAGTTTTGGATTTTTTCACTTTTCGGATTCTTCAATTTTCTTTCTATTTTTCAGTTTTTCAAGATTTCAGTTTTGAATTTTTTCACTTTTTCGATTTTTCAATTTTCCTTCCATTTTTCAGTTTTTCAGTATTTCAGTTCTGAGATTTTGCAATGTTTCGGTTCTTCAATTTTTCCATTTTTTGATGTTTCGATTTCTTGGTTTTGCAATTTTTCGATAGGTATTTTAATTTTTCAATTTTTAAGTTCTAGATTTTCCGTTAATTTTTTTGTTTTCCTTGATGTTTTGATTTCTCGATTATTCGATTTTTGAAGTTCTCGGTTTAGATTTTTTGGTTTTCCGATTCTTCGATTTTTAAATTGTTTAATTTTTAGATTGTTCAGTTTCTCCATTTATAGATTTTTCAATTTTTCGGTTTACCGATTTTTTTCATTTAAAATGTTTCAATTATTCAATTATTAAGTTTTCGATTTTTCAATTTTGGTGTAATTTGAAAACGGTATTAATAATACATTTAGGGGAATAAACTAATAGACGGGCTTGATAAGCCTTGTTTGCTCTACAGTATGTAAATTGTGTTTGAATAATATAATAATTATCTCGAATATTAAAATTAATATGTCAAAAGAATACGAGAAATGATTATTCTGTGCTGAAGGTATGTTGTGGGCCGCCTGTCATAAATTATCATTATTCTGCATTATCGACTTACGACGCTTTTATGACCCACGTCGGGTAGTCGTCTATCCCAGCGCGTCAGGTAGATTAAAAGAAGAATTGCTGGTTGCGTTTAAGGGAACAAATGGCGCCCAATTCAAACTTGTCTTTCGTCTAGCGTTCCCCCTTAAGTAAAAATATCCAAAAACTTTTGTATGACGTGAAAAACAAAAGAGTGAAGTCTGAATAAGGAATTTCCTGACACGTGGTTGTATTTCGTGTATAATTGGTTGCATACCCATGTTTTATTAGTATAATTCATATAATAGTAACTACTATTTGCCGAAATACAAAATTGTTACGCAATCGGTAAGCGTTGTAAAAAATAAAAATATTAAAAATTAATTTCAATTTATTTTTCTATTGAAAAACTCATTATTATCTACATATTTTACCTTTTTTATTAACATGCGTACCTACTCATCTTTTCACAACAAAAACTTACAACACGATTATGTTTTAAGTTTCTTGTAATTAAAAGATGACATAAATTAAGAAAAAAAGGGCAAAATCTAAGCCCCGCCCACCCGCCCTATCTCAATCGTAATGATTTTTTCTACTCGTCGTAAACCGGGGGGCGGAGCTTAATGCAAAATCCTTATTTTTGTACGAGAATCGCCATATGAAACATGTTCTTGAGCAACCGTGATGTTGAAAATAAACTATATGTATTATTAAAGAAAGACAAAACATAAACCCCACCCGTCGTAATATACACAGTTTGAACAACACGATACTCAAAAACATGTCTTGCATGGTAATTTCTGGTAGAGAAATAAGGATTTTGCAATTAAGCTCCGCCCTCTTGGCTCACGACGAATTAAAAAGATCATCACAATTGAGATAGGGCGGGTGGGTGGGGCTTATATTTTACCTTTTCTTTCTTAATATACATAATCATCTTTTCACAACAAAATTAAAACATGTATAAAATGGTAAATTTTTGTAAGGAAATAGAAATTTTGCAGTTACGCTTCGCCTTTCGGTCTGGCAACGAATGAAAAATATAACGAAATTAAGCCCACCCATACCTGCCCTGACCTCAATAATGATGAAATTTAATTCGTTGTCAGACCGAGGGGCGGAGCGTAATTGCAAAATCCATATATACCTACAAAAATTTAGCATTTTAAACATGTTGTAAGTGTTTTGTTGTGAAAAGGTGGCTACATATGTTAAGAAAAACGGGCAAAATATAAGCCCCACCCACCCGCCCGGTCTCAATTCTGATGATTTTTTTTTATTTGTCGTAAGCCGAGGGGCGGAGCTTAATTGCAAAATCTTTATTTTTGTACGAGAAATTGCTAGGTGAAACATGTTCTTGAGTAATCGTGATGTTAAAAGTAAACTGGATGTATTAAGTAAAAAAGAAAGCCAAAAGATAAACCCTTGATCTCAATAACACGTTCAAAAACCGCTATAAATTTTTGAAAATTTTTGTCTTGTCAGATTTACGTCAATTTGAAACTTTCAAAAATCCATGGCTGTCTGACCGAGTTTGTTACTATTCTTTTGGTGTTTTAGTAGCAAATTTTGGATCATTACATGATTTTAAAAGACGGTAGTTAGTTTAGAAAAAATTTTATAATTTATTATTGTATAAAGAGATGAAGTATTTTTTTTAACTAATATGGTACTACAGAACGAACGCTCATCACATCATATGATTTTCAGACGGGATATATCTTACGTAAAAATTTATTAAATACTTTTAGAAATCTTTATAACCCTATTAAAGTAGAACAAGTGTTCTAAATGTCGACTGTAGTTCAAATCAATACATAACAGAATATTGAGTGGTATGCAACCAACTATACACAAAGACGGTGAATGACTAATAAAAATCACATTTTGACTGAATTAATTTGCACTATCGGATAATTTTTATTAAAAATCATCTGTATGATCTTTTCGCGTAGTTACTTTTCCTTAATTATCATCAATCTAAGAAATTTTTAATTTTACATCCCTAAAGTTGCTACATACACAACTGATTTATGGAATTCCTCTATTTCTAAATCTACAATTGTTATGTATTTTTTGAACCACCATATTCTTAGTCATTAGGGATTAATAAATTAAGAACATAGTCAAGGATCCTTTCGTTGTTACCTATATTTGGAAACGTCATTCAATGAAACCACCATATGATAAAATTTTTCTTCCTTCTCTTACCCTACTCTCCCCTGTGACACTCAACCAGTTACCCAATAAGCACGCTTCAAGTTCTCAATAACCACCTGTTGCGATATTGACTCCGCAACTATTTCCATCGAGGAAAACCAGCTTTTCTCGGTAATCCTCCAACCTTGACTCAGAATCTCATCTCTTGAAGGAAATGGAAACACCTAAATGGTACCTGCAACGAGAAAGCGTACTCCGGTCACGTTTTATCTCATTGTTCTACTAACAGCACGTTTTACTACTTCCTATATATATTCAGAAGAATCTCTTAATTTGGTTATGCAATATACTTCAGCCGCCATACCCAAAAGGGTCACAAGTATACCAATCTTCGATTTTGGGCCACACTTTCTCGTCAATGAGAGTTACCCGAAAGAAAGTCCAGTGTTGATGTAGAGGTTTCGTGCACTTAAACAGTTTTTTGTTTGGCGATATTATCTCATCACCATGAGCGATCGGAAAGACATAGAGTTTGAATGAACGTTATCTTGATTAACCGTCGAGAGTGTTTATTTTTTTCGTTAGCGACGTTTGTTTATTTCCGGTGGAGACTTCGATGATGCGTTGGTGCACGAACTGGTGGTCGGTTTGTCGTTAACCCAGTTTTCGCTTTTTGGAGTGATAAGGGGCGTGTTCTGGTTAGGTTTTGGAGATAATCGGCGGTGCTTTGTGGTGAAATGGCGAAGAAAGTTCCGGTGTTTATTGTATGGAAAATGGGCGTTGCGTGGTGCTTGCGTAACAGTGTCAATATTTGGTTAGCGATTACTACAGTTTCGCTAATACTTCTTCGATTTTGTTCTTAATGAATTTTGTCTACGGGATTGACATTTTGGTGCGGAAGCCGGAAGATTGCGGTGAATGTTTGTGATCAGAGACTTGGTTAGAACAGCTATGCAGATGTGAAAAAAACGAATTTAGTTTATTTTCATTTTTAATTTCTTTGAATAATTAATTACATTGCAATACACAATTAACATTTTTGATAACACTGTATGCATAAAAATAATTAAAACAACTAATAAAATGTAGAACAAACTACACGCTTCCTCTTCCACTAATTATTTCACATATTCCTTAACTAATTGTTATGGTAAAACTACGACCTCGTAAAAATAATGTTCCTACAAGGAAACATTAGTTTTTCCTGTTGATTTGAAAGTTAAAAAATTTCTTTAAACATTTTATCACATTTTGATCATAGCACAATATCTCACCTGGAATTTTATAGTCATGATTTCAATAAATAACTGGTCAATTTTTATGGTAATAAATTTCACACTATTCTTGTCATATTACAAAAAATGCTCGACTTGCACCACTAACTATGTTAGTTATTAAAAATTGTGGGCATGCTGAGTGTATCATTTAATTATTTCTGGACGAACAATTTGCCGAATTCTGAAAGTTTCGCAAGAACCGCGACACTGTTTGTAGCGAAATGATTTTAAGACTAAGTTTCAGCAACTGAGATTTACTTGAGATTATTTTTTGATTGAATTGGGTTTCTTCAATTTCTTGTTCACTTTTCTTTATCTAGTTAATAAATTCTTCCTACATTCACTTTTGTTTACCGCGTTTGACGAATGGGTAATTTTCGAGGTAATTTTGTTTTCTGGACGTTTCATATTTTTAATTTTATGCTTTGAAATTTTGCACATACTATAAAGGTAAAGCAAATCTGTTGATCCCTTCCAAAATCTTGATGAAATCACAAAATTTTGGTTGAAATTAAAAAAAAATATGTACTGTGACTATATTGTAAAAAGGAGAAATTAAAAACAAATTTTAGCCTGTATCTTAGAATCTATTACATAATTTTTGTTCAGTTTTGGCAACACTGAGTGAATGGTTACACAGGATGATGAATTTTTTCTATTGATCCCCTCTAGCAACGTCACCGTGAAAGTTTATTTATGAAAGTTGCTTAAAAAGGGCGATTTCCATTTTCAGTGTTTCTTCTTTACTTTTTTCTTGTGTATTTTGTCTTAGGTTTTCTTAGCATTTCACAATTTTTAGAGTACAGAATGTAGTTTTCTGCCACTATTGGCAATAATATTAAAAAGATAATCTAGTACTGCACCGATTCGTAAATACGGTAAAATGCTGACAAAATTTTTCTACTTTTCTTATACCCTTTACATCTTCTAAACTTATTAGATTATTTAAATCCTTCACATCCTTCAGATCTTTGAAAGCCTTCACATTCTTTAGATACATGAGGTCCTCCACATCTTTTATATCCCTGAGGTCCTGTAGATATTTTAAAATCCTGTAGAGTTTTTACATCGTTTAGATTCTTTAAACTCTAGATCCTTCTAGATTCTATATCCTCTGCCTCTAAAGAGTATAGCTAACCTACATTTCTAGATAATTCAGATATTTTAAATCCTTAAGCTACTTTACATCTGTGACAAATTTTAGATACTTTAAATCCTTCAGACTCTTTAACTGATTGAAATCTTTCATATTGTTTAGATCTCTGAGATTCTTAATATTCTGAGGTCCTGTAGATCAGTTAGGGTCCTGTAGATTTTTACATAGTTTAGATTCTTCAAGATCTTTGGATTTTTCTGAATTTTCTATATCCTCTGAGAACATCAGATAACCTACACTTTTAGTTCCTCTAGATCCTTTAAATCTTTGAGAAATTTTAGATTCTTCAGACTCATTAAATGTTGAAATCTTTCAAATCCTTTAGATCTTTAAAATCCTTGACATTTTTAGATCTGTGAGGATCTTGTAGGTGCTTTACATTCTACGTTTAGATTCTTCATGGTCTTTGAATTTTTCTGGATCCTCTATATTCTTTGAAGAGTTCAGCTAACCTATATTTCTAGATAATTCAGATGCTTTAAATCCTCTAGATCCTTTAAATCTTTGAGGCATTTTAATTCTTTAAATGCTTCATCTTCTTTAACTGTTTGAAATCTTTCACATCCTTTGGATCTTTAGATCCGTGCGATTCTCCCTGATATCCTATTGATCTTTTAGAAACCTACATAGCCTTCATAATGTTTAGATCCCTCATGTTCTTTAGATCCTTTTTTATATCCTCTGAAGAGTTTTGTAAACCTATATTCTAGATAATTCAGATGCTCTAAATCCTCTAGATCTTCTAAAACCTTGAGATATTTTAGATTCTTTACGTTCTTCAGATTTTCTCCTTCATATTCTTTACATCCCTGAGATCCTATAGATCGTTTAGACCTCTCAAGTTCTTTGGCGCCTTCTGGATCCTCTATATGCTATGAAGAGTCTAGCTAGTCTACATTCTTTGATAATTCAGATGCTCTAAATCCTCTAGGCGGTTTAAATCTTTGAGAAATTTTAGATTCTTTAAATTCTCCAGATTCTGTAGCTGTTTTGAAATCTTTGATATCCTCCGCATTATTTAGATCCCTGAGGTCTTGTAGAGCCTTTACATCGTAGATCTTTTAAGTTTTTGAATCCTTCCGGATATCTTTTGAAGAATTCAGCTAGCCTCCATTCCTAGATAATTCAGATGCTCTAAATCCTTTAGATCGTTTAAATGTTTGACATATTTCAGACTCTTTACATTCTTCTGTGTTCTTTATATCCTCTGGAGAGTTTGGCTAACCTACATTGCAAGATAATTTAGATGCTCTAAATCCGCTAGATCGTTTAAATCTTTGAGAGATTTTAGATTCTTTAAATCTTTCAGATTCGTTAGTTATTTGAAATCTTTCATATCCTTTAGATCTTTGATCTTTTTCACAGTCTTTAGATCCGTAATGCCCTACATATCTTTTACATGTCTGAGATCCTATAGATATTTAAAGATCTTGTAGAGTTTTACATCGTTTAGATCCTTCAGATTTTTGGATCCTTCTGGATCCTCTATATCATCTGAATATTTTAACCAGCCTACATTCCTAGATAATTCAGATGCTCTAAATCCTCTGCATTCTTTAAATCTTTGAGATATTTTAAATTCTTTAAATGCTTCAGGTTCTTTAACTATTTGAAATCTTTTAGATCTTTGAGATCCGTGAAATTATCCACATATTTTCTATCCCAGATATCCTATAGATATTTTCGAATCCTGTAGAGCCTTTATAACGTTTAGATCTTCTTTATATCCTCTGAAGAGTTTGGCAAAGCGATATTCCTAAATAATTCAGATGCTCTAAATCGTCTAGATCGTTTAAATCTTTGACATATATCAGACTCTTTACATTCTTCTGTGTTCTTTATATCCTCTGGAGAGTTTGGCTAACCTACATTGCAAGATAATTCAGGTGCTCTAAATCCGCTAGATCGTTTAAATATTTGAGAGATTTTAGATTCTTTAAATTTTTCAGATTCGTTAGTTATTTGAAATCTTTCATATCCTTTAGATCTTTGAAATCCTTGACATTCTTTAGATCTGTGAAGTCCTCCACATATTTTATATTCCTGAGAGCCTGTAGATCTGTTAGGATCCTGAAGATGCTGTACATTTTTTAGAATCTTCAAGATCTTTGCATATTTTTCGATCCCTATATCCTCTGAAAAGTTTAGCTAACCTGCATTCCTAGACAATTCAGGTTCTTTAACTGTTTGAAATCTTTTACATCTTTTAGATCTTTGAGATCCGTCAGATTATCCACATATTTTCTATCCCGGATATCCTACAGATATTTTCGAATCGTGTAGAGCCTTTATAACGTTTAGATCCTTCGTGTTCTTTAGATCCTTCTTTATATCCTCTGAAGAGTTTGGCAAACCGATATTCCTAAATAATTCAGATGCTCTAAATCCTCTAGATTCTTTAAATCTTTGAGATATTTTAGATTTTTTACGATTTTTTGATTTTCTCCTTCATATTCTTTATATCCGTAAAATCCTCCACATCTTTTATATACCTAAGATCTTATAGATCGTTTGGATTCCTCAAGCTCTTTGGATCCTTCTGGATCCTCTGTATCCTTTGAGTGATTTAGCTAGCCTCAATACCTAGATAATCCAGATGCTATAGATCCTCTAGATCGCCTAAATCTTTGAGATATTTCAGATTCTTCACATTCTTCAGATTTTTTAGCTATTTGAAATATTTCACATCTTTTGGATTTTTGATCTCCTTCATATTCGTTAGATCCATGAGATCCTCTACTTCTTTCATGTTTATACCCTCAAGTTCTTTGCATCCTTCTAGATTCTTTATATCCTCTGAAGACGCTGTAAATCCTCTAAATCCACTAAATCTTTTAAAACTTTAAAATATTTTAGATTCTTAACATTCTTTTCAGATTTTCTTCTTCATATTCTTTAAATCCGTAAAGTCCTCTGCGTCTTTTATATCCCTGAGATCATATAGATCGTTTAGATCTCTCAAGTTCTTTGGATCCGTCTGAATCTTCTATATCCTCTGAAGAGTCTAGGTAGCCTACATTCTTAGATAATTTAAATGCTCTAAATCCTTTAGATCGTTTAAATCCTAGAGACATTTTAGATTCTTTAAATTCTTTAGATTCGTTAACTTTTTGAAATCTTTTATATCCTTTAGATCTTTGATGTTTTTCACATTCTTCAGATCCGTGAAGTCCAACATACCTTTCAGATCTCTGAGATCCTATAGATATTTAAAGATCCTGTAGAGACTTTACATCGTTCGGATCCTTCTATCCAGAAGGATCCGAACGATGCTATATTGCTATATCATTCAGATGTTCTAAATCCTCTAGAATGTTTAAATCTTTGAGATATTTCATTTTTTACATCCTTCAGATTTTTTAGCTGTATGAAATTTGTCACATCCTTTGGATCTTTGATCTCCTTCATGGTCTTTAGATCCATGAGATCCGCTAATTCGTTTATATCCTTGAGATCGTACAAGTCTTTGAGGATCCTGTAGAGCCTTTACATAGTTTATATACCTCAAGTTTTTTGAATCCTTTTGGATTCTTTATATCCTATGAAAAGTTTGGCTAACCTACAATGTTAGAGAATTCAGGTGCTCTGAATCCTCTAGATACTTTAAATCTTTCAGATGTTTTAGATTCTTTAAATCCTTCAGATTCTGTAGCTGTTTGAAGTCTTTCATGTCCTTTAGATTTTTGATCTCCCTCACATACTTTAGATCTGTGAGGTCCTACATATCTTTTGTTTCTCTGAAATACGATAAATATTTAAAGATTTTGTAGAGTTTTACATCGTTTAGATTCTTCAAGTTTTTGGTTCCTCTTTGTCTTCTAAAAAATTTGCCTGGCCAACATTCTTAGATAATTCAGATTTTCTAAATCCTCTAGATCGTTTAAACCTTTGAGGTATTTCAGACCCTTTACATTCTTCAAATTTTTTTTAGGTATGTTAAATCTTTCAACTCCTTTGGATCGTTGATCTCTTTCGTATTCTTTACATCCATGGGATCCTCTAGATTCTTTGAGATCCTACAGATCTTTTAGGATCTTCTAAAACTTTTACATCGTTTATATCTCTCAAGTTCTTTGCATGCTTCTGGATTCAGATTCTAGATAATTCATCTCTCTAAATCATCTAGATCCCGTAAATCTTCGACACATTTTAGATTCTTTAAATTCTTCAAATTCTTTACCAATTTGAAATTTTTCACGTCCTTCAGATCTTTGATCTCCGTCAGATTCTTTAGATCCGTGACTTCCTATATATCTTTTATGATCCTGTACATCTTTTATATCGCTTATATCCCTGAAGTTCTTTGCACCCTTCTGCATCGTTTGTATCCTCTGAAGAGTTTAGTTAACCTAGATACCTAGATAATTCAAATCCTCTAGATTCTTTCAATCTTTGAGACATTTTAGGGTCTTTACCTTCTCTTTAATTCTTTGGAATCTATCACATTCTTAGATTTGTGAGGTTTTTCACATCTTTTAGATCCATAAGAAACTGTAGATCTTTTCTTAGATTTCGGGATGCTTTAGATTCGTTACATTTTAAAAATTTTTAATTCCTTTTAGATTGTTTAAGGGCTGGTTTATAGAAGCACAATTAAATATCTGACTGCGATTAAATTTTTAACACAGTGTTAAAGTACCACGTGACCGACTCTACGCCAATTAGACTCAATGCCTCATTAAATGCGCGATTAATTTAATCTCAATTAAAATTAATCTCAATTAAAATTTTCCATAAATTGGCTCTATATCTTTTAGATTCCTTAGATTTTGTGCCTTTAAGTCGTCAGTTTTTCTATTGTTGTTTTTTTTCCATTTACGTGTCTGTAAATGTCATTGGTCAACAAAAAATAAAATTTCGTAGAGTTCAGAGTCATTTATTTGAATTTTTTATATAATTTTGAATTTTATTTTTGAAAATATCTGCTTGCGCAAATATACATCGTTTTTGAAACTAAAATTTTTCGATATACTTAGTACTCATTTTTTTCTTGCCCTTTAGATTTTTATTTAAATATTTATTTATTTATTTATTTATTTATTTATTTATTTATTTATTACTTTGAGTTAAATACCGACTTGGAAAAAACGCAAAAAATCCAACCAGTTTCCCCGACTCTCCCCTAACACACATAACTCACGGTTTTAACACATATTCGTCAATTACTATAATTACCTCACACATTCTTAAACCATTAATAATAATAACCCGCAACTAAATGGTTTTCCTTATATGCACGTCTACCGGTCTATATTTCACTCAATTTTTACGTTTCATTTTTCAGACAGGCATTTATTAAATCACCTCCATAGAAAGTGAAAACTTCACACAAACCCCGTCTGAATTCAGCACTCATGAATGACCCACTCGAAGTGGGTTAGTAATTATTGCCAAGTCATTTTTTAAAGCAACGCGGAAATGGTTCTGATTAAGAAAATATGACCTCATCTCGCTAAAATAAATTGCTGTCACAGAACGTGAAAGTTACAAATTAGATCACTATAGTAAAAAAACACTACGTAGGTACATAATAATGAAAAAGTAAAAACATTACGTCATGGGTTTTACCCCTACTGGCTCGATAATTAAAAGATCATGAAGATGATAGGTGCGTAAATGCCAGACATTGTTTTATTAATTACGTAATTCAATGGTTTGGTGTTATCGGATTTTTTGCGTTTGGGGCTGTATGTTTTTTGCTTTTGTTGCGAAAGGTATGATTGCTTGATTGTGCAAGAAATTTTTAATCAAGTAGGCGACACGTAAAAATAATTGTTGTGGTTGCCGGGATGTAGGTAGGAAATTTGGTAATTACGCCTCTGTGATACAGTTATGGAGTTTATGTAAGCGATTTTTTGGCGAGGACACCGTTTAGGATGTGTTTAATAATAATAACACAGACTGCGTGACTATTTCTATTTTATTATATAATGTTGCATGATTCATATTTTTTTCAGTGTCCTGTACATAGAAAAATTTGAATAGTTTTTATTATGTGTCCGTTGGGAATATTTTTGCACACTTGACAAATGCACCTAATTTTAGTAGTGATTTTAAAAATGTTGGAATGAAATATGAGTGCTCTAAAATTGATTTATCGTGTTATGGTAAGTAGGGGAAATAGACGACGCAATCGTATGTCACTCTATAAAACCATCTGCAAAATCCATTGCACTTGCCATTGTCACAATTTCCCAACAGACAATGCGGTTTCATCACAGAAAACTGCCTTAAAAAATCGGTTCGACGCAATATGACGACACACAATTAATCCGACCAACATCTACAAAAGCATCGTGTTCCATATGATGCAACCCAGACCCCAAACCGATTTTTCCCAAGAATTCAATCTGAACCCACGTATCGTCATAAATCTACAGGATTTGCAACAACACGATAATAATATACGAGTTCTGAAGATTACAGGCGCGAGTAAGACCAGAAGTTGATTGGGTGAAAGTGAGATCGGTGCTTTATTCTGTTGCTCAATGCAGTTTTGGCACAGTGTGTTTTAATTACGGCGATACCAACCTGAAGAAAACGCGCCAGTTCGCGAGGAATTTTTCCACGCCAGCAGGTCCGCCCGATTTGGTCCAGTCGAGCCGGCGCGGTCGCTAATTAGTTGGCCTAGGTCAGCGCCTGCTTGGACTAGAATTCTGTTGCGTAACGAGCGGATCCGGCGTGATTGATTGTGGACTTTACGTTGATATTGAATTAACAATTGTGTAAATGGCGATAAATCAAAAGTATTTAAGGTGTATTCATCGCACATCGTTATGAAACTTGCGAAAACTGGTATATCAATCAGTGCCAAATGCCCAGCAGTCAAAATGTCAGAGAGACTATTATCTAGTGACCCAGTATGGATGTTATGTCTGGCTTGAGGAATGGCGGGTAATTAATTTGGGAGATAATAAACGTCAACGAGGAAATTATTCCAGAGTGCGTTATGCGAAAGATCATTCGGACCAGTTTCAGGTTGCTCGGTGGACTGAATTTTTATGGGGTTTGTGTGCTTGGGATTTCAACATTGTTTGGATAACAATGTTGGGAAAAATCAGAGCGGTGGTTATTCAATTAAGTGCTTAATCGAGCTTATCGAGTTTGAGTCAAGTGAAGGTTTAACGTTTAATCGAAGGTGGATTAATTTATCAAGTGTCGGTAATACTTTTTGTATGTTTAGACATGTTGTCATTGATACAAGTAAATTTTGAAATGAGTAAAGTGAAATACACCTATGCATCCTATGAAAACTAAAACGATAATTCTAATAGTAAAAAATAACAAAAAAAAAAAAAAACTCCAGTCCAGTTTGTATGTATCTCACTAGTCCGATTAAAGCACAAAAAAATCGGGTACTACGTTTTTATTATAATATCATCTAATGTGCTATTTGTACCATTGTATTACAATATTTGAAAAATCAAACTCATATCACAAAAATCCTACCAGCCCTCAAGGTTTTTTCAAACTTTTTTAGAATGAAACAAGAGGAACCCTCAACTCTCTTAAATTTTTGCGAAAGCGAAGATTCCTTTAAACTTTTTCGAAAACGAAACACTAGCAGTCTTCAAGATTCTTTCAAACTTTTTCGAAATTTTGAATTTTTTGAAAATGAAACACCAGGAACCCTCAAGATTCTTGTAATTTTTTTTAAACGAAACACCAGAAGCCCCCAAGATTATCTGATACTTTTTCAAAAACAAAACGCGAGGAGTCCTCAAGATAATTTTGAACTCTCTAAGGGTTCTTTGAAACTTTTTCAAAAGCGAAACACTAGGAGCCCTCAAGATTCTTTTAACCTTTTTCGAAAATGAAACACTAGGAGCCTTAAAGATTCTTTTAAGTTCTTTTGACAACGAAACACCAGGAGTTCTTAAGATTCTTTTACACTTTTTCTAGAACGAAACACCAGAAACCCTCAAGATTTTTTTAAGTTTTTTCGAAAATGAAACACTAGAAGCCTTCAAGATTCTTTTAAGTTCTTTCGAGAACGAAACACCAGCGAATTCTTAAGATTCTTTTGAATTGTTTTGAAAATGAAACACCAGGAGCCCTAAAGATTCTTTTAAACTTTTCTTTGCCCTCAAGATTATTATTATTATTATTATCTTAAACTTTTTCAAAAACAAAACACAAGGAGCCCCCAAGATTCTTTTTAACTACTTAAAGATTCTTTTCAATTTTTTGGAAAACGAAGCACTAGGAGTTCTGAAGTTTCTTTGAAACTTTTTCGAAAAAAAAAAACATGAGGAGCCCTTAAGGTCCTTTCAAACTTTTTCGAAAACGAAACACCAGGAACTCTTAAGATTCTTTTGAATTTTTGGAAGTGAAACACCAGAAGCCCTCAAGATTCTTTTAAAGTTTTTTGAAGACGAAACATCAGGAGTCTTCAAGATTATCTTAAACTTTTTAAAAAACAAAACTCGAAAAGCTCTCAAGATCCTTTTGAACTCCCTAAATATTCTTTTACACATTTTGGAAAACAACACACTAGGAACCTTCAAGATTTTTTTAAGTTTTTTCGAAAATGAAACACTAGAAGCCTTCAAGATTCTTTTAAGTTCTTTCCAGAACGAAACACCAGGAATTCTTAAGATTCTTTTGATTTTTTTTTGAAAATGAAACACCAGGAGCCCTCAAGATTCTTTTAAACTTTTTCTAGAACGAAACACCAGAAGCCCTCAAGATTATCTTAAACTTTTTCAAAATCAAAACACGAGGAGCCCTCAAGATTCTTTTGAACTCCATAAAGATTCTTTTCAACTTTTTGGAAAACGAAGCACCAGGAGCTCTGAAGTTTCTTTGAAACTTTTTCGACAAAAAAACATGAGGAGCCCTTAAGGTTTTTTCAAACTTTTTCGAAAACGAAACACCAAGAACTCTTAAGATTCTTTAGAATTTTTTTGAAAGTGAAACACCAGAAGCCCTCAATATTCTTTTAAAGTTTTTTGAAGACGAAACATCAGGAGTCCTCAAGATTATCTTAAACTTTTCCAAAAACAAAACACGAGAAGCCCTCAAGATTCTTTTGAACACCCTAAATATTCTTTTACACATTTTGGAAAACGACACACTTGGAGCCCTCAAGATTTTTTAAAGTGTTTTCGGAAATGAAACACTAGAAGCCTTCAAGATTCTTTTAAGTTCTTTCCAGAACGAAACACCAGCGAATTCTTAAGATTCTTTTGAATTTTTTTGAAAATGAAACACCAGGAGCTCTTAAGATTATCTTAAACTTTTTCAAAAACAAAAGCCGAGGAGCCCTTAAGTTTCTTTTGAACATCCTAAAGATTCTTTGAAACTTTTTCGAAATCGAGATACTACGAGCCCTCAAGATATTTTTAAGCTTTTTCGAGAATGAAACACTAGTGCCTTCAAGATTCTTTTAAGTTCTTTCGAGAACGAAACACCAGGAATTATTAAGATTCTTTATTATTTTTTTGAAAATGAAACACCAAAAGCCCTCAAGATTATCTTAAGCTTTTTCAAAAACAAAATACGAGGAGCCCTCAAGATTCTCTTGGAACTCCTTAAGGATTCTTTGAAACTTTTGAAAATAAAACACCAGAACCCCTCAAGATTCTTTTAAATATTTTCTAAAACGAAACACTACGGGCATTCAAGATTCTTTTAAGCTCTTTCAAGAATGAAATACCAGAAGCTCTGAAGATTTTTTTAAACTTTTTCGAGAACAAAACACGAGGAGCCCTCAAGGTTGTTTCGAACTTTTGCGAAACAAAACACCAAGAGTTGTTAAAATTCTTTTGAAATTTTTTTGTAAATAAAACACCAGGAACCCTCAAGATCCTTTTAAACTGTTTCTAAGGCGAACAACATCAGTCCTCAAGATTCTTGTAAAATTTTTCCAAGACGAAACATCAGGAGTTCGTCAGACTCATTTGAATTTTTTGAAGGCGAAGCACCAGGAGTCTTCAAAATTTTTTAAACGTTTTCTAAGACGAAACACTAGGAGTTCTCAAGATTATCTTAAACCTTTTCAAAAACAAAACAGGAGGAGTCCTCAAGACTCTTTTGAACTCCCTAAAGATTCTTTGAAACACCAGGAGCTTTTGAGATTCTTTTGAATTTTTTTGAAAATGAAACACCAGGAGTCCTGAATATTATCTTAAGCTTTAAAAAAAAAACACTAGGAGCCTTCAAGATTTTTTAAGATTTTTCAAAAATGAAACACTAGAAACCCTCAAGATTCTTTTAAACATTTTCTAAGACGAAACATTAGGAACCTTCAAGATTCTTTTAACATCTTAGAAAACAAAACACCAGCAGCTCTTAAGCTTCTTTTGAATTTTTTTGAAAGTGAAACACCAGGAACCCTCAAGATTCTTTTAAAGTTTTTTGAAGACGAAACACCAGGAGCCCTCAAGATTATCTTAAACTTTTTCAAAAACAAAAGATGAGGAGCCCTTAAGGTTCTTTTGAACTTCCTAAAGATTTTTTGAAACTTTTTCGAAAACGAAACACTAGAAGCCCTCAAGATTTTTTTAAGCTTTTTCGAAAATGAAACACTAGTGACTTCAAGATTCTTTTAAGTTCTTTCGAGAACGAAACACCAGGAGTTCTTAAGATTCTTTTGAATTTTTTTGAAAATGGAACACCAAAAGCCTTCAAGATTATCTTAAGCTTTTTCAAAAACAAAATACGAGGAGTCCAGAAGATTCTCTTGACCTCCTTAAGGATTCTTTGAAACTTTCAAAAATGAAACACCAGAAGCCCTCAAGATTCTTTTAAACATTTTCTAAAACGAAACACTACGGGCCTGCAAGATTCTTTTAAGCTCTTTCAAGAATGAAATACCAGAAGCTCTGAAGATTTTTTAAAACTTTTTCGAGAACAAAACACGAGAAGCCCTCAAGGTTGTTTCGAACTTTTGCGAAAACAGAACACCAAGAGCTGTTAAAATTCTTTTGAAATTTTTTTGAAAATAAAACACCAGGAACCCTCAAGGCCCTTTTAAACTTTTTCTAAGGCGAACAACAGCAGTCCTCAAGATTCTTGTAAAATTTTTCCAAGACGAAACATCAGGAGTTCTTCAGACTCATTTGAATTTTCCGAAGACGAAGCACCAGGAGTCCCCAAAATTTTTTAAACATTTTCTTAGACGAAACACTAGCAGTCCTCAAGATTATCTTAAACCTTTTGAAAAACAAAACAGGAGGATCCCTCAAGATTCTTTTGAACTCCCTAAGGATTCTTTGAAACTGTTTCGAAAACGAAACACTAGGAGCCCTCAAGATTCGTTTAAGCTTTTTTGAAAATGAAACTTCAGAAGCCCTCAAGATTTTTTTAAACATTTTCAAAAACCAAATACTAGGACCAATGAAGCTCTTTCGAAAACGAAATACCAGTAGCTCTGAAGAGTCTTTTAAACTTTTTCAAAAACAAAACACCAGGAGCACTCAAGGTTCTTTTGAACTTTAAAAAAAAACACCAGGAGCTTTTGAGATTCTTTTGATTTTTGTTGAAAATGAAACACTAGTAGTCTTGAAAATTCTTTTAATTTTTTCTAAAACGAAACACCAGCAGCATTCAAGATTATCTTAAACTTTTTCAAAAACAAAACACGAGGAGTTCTCAACAGTTTTTTGAACTCCCCAAAGATTCTTTATAAACTTTTTCGCAAATGAAACACTAGGAGCTCTCAAGATTATTTCAAGTTTTTCAAAAATGAAAGACGAGGAGCCCTCAAGGTTCTTTGGAACTTTTTCGAAAACCAAACACCAGTTTTTAACATTCTTTTGAATTTTTTTAAAAATGAAACACCACGAGCCCTCAAATTTCTATTAAACTTTTTCTAAAACAAAACACAAGAAGCCCACAATATTGTCTTAAACTTCTTCAAAAACAAAATAAGAGGACCCTTCAAGCTTTTTTTGACCTCCCTAAAGATTCTTTTAAAGTTTTTGAAAACGAAACACCAGGAGCTGTCAATATTATCTTAAACTTTTTCAAAAACAAAACAAGAACAGCTCTCAAGATTCTTGTGAACTCCCTAAAGATTCTTTGAAGCTTTTCCTAAAACGGAAGCTTTTTCGAAAATGGAACACTAGAAGCCCAGAATATTCTTTTAAACATTTTCTAAAACAAAACACTAGGAGTCTTCAAGATTTTTAAGCTCTTTCGAGAATGAAAGACCAGGAGCTCTGAATATTCTTTTAAACTTTTTCAAAAACAAAACACAAGGAGACCTCAAGGTTCTTTCGAACTGGTTCAAAAATGAAACACCAGCAGTTCTTAACATTTTTTAAGCTTTTTCAAAAACGGAACACTCAGAAGCTTTTAAACATTTTCTAAAACGAAACACTCCGAGCTCTCAAAATTCTTTTAAGCTTTTGTTAACATCAGGAGCTCCCAAGTTTCTTTTAACATTTTTCGAAAACAAAACACCAGGAACTCTCAAGGATCTTTTGAACTTTTTCGAGAACGAAATACCAGGAGCTCTGAAGATTCTTTTAAACTTTTTCAAAAACAAAACACGAGGAGACATCAAGGTTCTTTCGAACTGTTTCAAAAATGAAACACCAAGAGTTCTTAAGATTTTTAACCTTTTTCAAAAACGGAACACTCAGAAGCTGTTAAACATTTTCTAAAACGAAACACTCCGAGCTCTCAAAATTCTTTTAAGCTTTTGTTAACATCAGGAGCACCCACGTTTCTTTTAAAATTTTTCGAAAACAAAACACCAGGAGCCCTCAAGGATGTTTTGAACTTTTTCGAGAACGAAACACCAGGAGCTCTGAAGATTCTTTTAAACTTTTTCAAAAACAAAATACGAGGAGACCTCAAGGTTTTTTCGAACTGTTTCAAAAATGAAACACCAGGAGTTCTTAACATTTTTCAAGCTTTTTCAAAAACGGAACACTCAGAAGCTTTTAAACATTTTCTAAAACGAAACACTCCGAGCTCTCAAAATTCTTCTAAGCTTTTGTTAACATCAGGAGCTCCCAAATTTCTTTTAAAATTTTTCGGAAACAAAACACCAGGAGCCCTCAAGGATCTTTTGAACTTTTTCGAGAACGAAACACCAGGAACTCTGAAGATTCTTTTAAACTTTTTCAAAAACAAAGCACGAGGAGACCTCAAGGTTCTTTCGAACTGTTTCAAAAATGAAACACCAGTAGTTCTTACGATTTTTTAAACTTTTTCAGAAATGGAACACTCAGAAGCTTTTAATCTTTTTCGAAAACAAAACACCAGGAGCCCTCAAGGCTCTTTTGAACTTTTTCGAAAACGAAACACCAGGAGCTCTTACGATTCTTTTAATTTTTTTTGAAAATAAAACACCAGAAAATGTTAAGATTCTTTTAAACATTTTCTAAAACGAAACACCAGAAGCTCTCAAGATTCTTTTAAACTTTCTCACTAGGAGCCCTCAAAATTCTTATAAAAACTTTTTCGAAAAAAAAAGCACCAGAAGCCCTCAAGAACCTAATAATTACCCAACGACATTTTCTTATTTTCTTGTAAATAGACTGTAGTAGATGAGATGTTATTTTCGCCTTCATTGCTTCCAAAAACTAGATTTTTCCGAAATCGATTAAATTAATAATGACAATTTTTGAAATAAAAATTTTATTTTCAACGAAAATTTTTAGAACATTGTTATCTGGAACCATTAACATTTTATGATTTTCGAATAAAAATCAGCTGCTCGAGATACATTCCCCAGAAATTTTTGAAGATTTTTAGACAACTTTTTAAAACATCTCAAATTTTTTAAGCATTTTTCGAGAGTTCTTAGAAAATTACCGAAATACCTTTTTTGACGTGAAGAAGTTAAATATTTTCGGGTTCATTCCGACAATTTTTTTTAACGAAATTTTTCCAAAATGTTGGTTCAGAACCAAGAATAGTTTATGTTCTTCGAATTGCCTCGAGATATATTTCCCAGAATTGTTTGAGGATTTTTAGGCAACTTTTCAAAAATCTCAATTTCTCAGTACCTCTGTATTAATGGTGCGTGTTGTGTGTTATATTATTACAATAAAAAATTTAAAAATTCGCTCGGTCGATTTAGTATGGACAGACATTGAAAGTAATAGTTGAAATCTTCCTCTGCTATGATTTCTTGTTTATTTTTGTGTCTACTATAAGTTATCGCTGTTATCATTGTGACAACGTTATACACGATAATAATACAAAAAATGTAAGATCAAATCGTGACATCGATAAGGACAATCAAAACTAATCAGACTACTTGAAATATTTTACTTACTTATTTTTTCGTTTTATACATTTGCTTGTACATATATATATTCTGTAGTCAGTTTTACGCTTCTATAAATTGCCAAATTTGTGCACTTGTGGAAAGAAAAAGTGCTTCTCCGGCCCTATCAGAACTGCCATTAACAGCCAGAGAAGTTCTCATAGCCCCATTGATAAAAGTGTTCGAAGGGATCTCCCACTGTTGCCATAGTGAGCCGTCTTTTTCAGAGACTATAGCGTAGTGAGGCGCTGTACGATTCACATTCAACACATACCTGGTGCAGCAATATAAACGCAATTAGCTTTTAAAACAACAGACAGTTTTCGCATTTTTAACGTACGTTGTCATAACTTAATAATAATTAATAAAATGCAATACCCGTTAATAACATTAACTAGATAGAACAAGTTCGTAGTACTTCCACATTTAATCGTCCACCTCTGTGCTGCTTTATTGGCGGTATCTTCTTGAATTTTGACATGATTTGGATCAGAACAATCTATTGTCATATAGTTGATGCCTGGGGCCCGCAATGTGTATATTTGTCCTGTATTGCAATCTATTGCCGGTATTGCCGGGAAAAGTACGAACACCATGAGCCATAAAAGTAACGTAACAAATTCAAACTAATAAGCAGATGTTTTTAATGATGATTTCTACTCAACCGCTTAAAGTAAACCATTGCTGCTACTAGGAAGATGATAGTTCTAGTACTCACTGATGAGTACGAGAATCAACACTGATAACCTTATCCAAATTTTCTGTTGTGTGTTTATCTTTCATAAGGAATTTTATTATTTCAAATCATGTAATCTCTAATCTTGTTCTAAAATCGTCAACATTGTGGAGTGAATGAATAAACAAAGCTGTGTTAAAATTATAATCAATTTCATTTAGCGAGGATCCAAAACAAATTTTTTGTTTTCAAAGTACTCCTTCTCGTCCCGATTCCGCAATTGCACCTGATTGTTAACTGAATAGTCGGAATTAGGCACATCCAAAGCATTTTCGTCAAATGTTGTCAACATTACAATGGTACCATCTGAATTAATAAACCAGCTCACAGGATGATCGGTACTGAAAATAGCCGCTCTTACGTCCACTGGATAATTTCCGACCATTACAGCTACAGAAGCAAGAAAAGCGCTGGAAGGCTCAATGACAGAATTTTGCAACTAAATTAGTCAAAGTTATTTTACCGTGGATGAACTTTGCTGTTAATATAAAACGTTCCAAGTTTTTCAGAAGGTAGCAATCTCCAGAGTTGTGGATCTGAATTTACGAAAGGCTGGAGCGTGATGTTAAGGTCGTCTGTAGCGTCTAAAACAAGAGAGGAGTGCAGAGGTCTTATACTAAAATATTTATCCACGGAAGTGCAATTGGTGTCAAATTTGGTGGTACCAATCTGACTGATGGCAGCTAGCACCAGATGGCTAGTTCTGTGGAAGCCGAAGTAAGATTAGGAAATAAATAATGACAGATACTTACAGTAACAACTGCATTTCAGAACATATAAAACAACAAAATCAACTGATAATTTCATGGTTCTAGAATTTGCGCAAAGTTGTAAAACTGATATCGTTTTATAGTTATGACGGGGAGTAGTTTTAACCCAGAAAATAAATAAAACTTAGATATAATTTAACCTTTATTAAACCTCTTCCGGGTATTAGTACTGGAAAATAAACTTCTCATTATCAATGTTATCATCGTCAAATCGATCCGCCAGCTGCAGGTAATTTCCTACTGAATAATCAGACCTGGGTATATCCAAAGCGAAATTATCCAAACCGCCGTTAAGTTTCTTTTGAACTTCCTAAAGATTCTTTGAAACTTTTTCGAAATCGAGACACTAGGAGCCCTCAAGATCTTTTTAAGCTTTTTCGGAAATGAAACACTAGTGACTTCAAGATTTTTTTAAGTTCTTTCGAGAACGAAACACCAGGAATTCTTAAGATTCTTTTGATTTTTTTGAAAATGAAACACCAGGAACCCTCAAGATTATCTTAAACTTTTTCATAAACAAAACACGAGGAGCCCTCAAGATTTTTTTGCACTCCCTAAGGTTTCTTTGAAACTTTCGAAAATGAAACGCCCGTAGCCCTCAAGATTCTTTTAAACATTTTCTAAAACGAAACACTACGGGCCTTCAAGATTCTTTTAAGCGAACAACAGCAGTCTTCAAGATTCTTGTAAAATTTAATTTTTCTTAAGACTCATTTGAATTTTTCGAAGACGAAGCACCGGGAGTCTTGAAAATGAAACACCAAAAGCTCTCAAGATTATCTTAAACCTTTTCAAAAACAAAACAGGAAGAGCCCACAAGATTCTTTTGAACTCCCTAAAGATTCTTTGAAACTCTTTCGGAAACGAAACACTAGGAGCCCTAAAGATTCTTTTAAACATTTTCAAAAACCAAATACTAGGAGCTCTGAAAAGTATTTTAAACTTTTTACAAAAAAAACACAAGGAGCACGCAAGGTTCTTTCGAAATTTTTCGAAAACAAAATACCAGGAGCTCTTGAGATTCCTATAAATTTTTTTGAAAATGAAACACCCGGAGTCTTGAAGATTATCTTGAGCTTTTTTCAAAAAAAAAAAAAAAAACACATCCTTCAAAATTTTTTAAGCTTTTTCAAAAATTAAACGCTAGAAACCCTCAAGATTTTTTTACACATTTTCTAAAACGAAACACTAGGAGCCCCCAAGATTCTTTTAAGCTTTTTCGAAAATGAAACACTAGAAACCCTCAAGATTTTTTTAAACATTTTCTAAGACGAAACATTAGGAACCTTCAAGATTCTTTTAACATTTTCGAAAACAAAACACGAGCAGCTGTTAAGCTTCTTCTGACTTTTTTTGAAAATGAAACACCAGGAGCCCTCAAGATTCTTTGAAACTGTTTCGAAATCGAAACACTAGGAGCCCTCAAGATTTTTTTAAGCTTTTTCAAAAGCGAAATACCAGGAGCCTTCAAGATTATCTTAAAATTTTTTAAAAACAAAACACGAGTAGCTCTCAAGAGTTTTTTGAGCTGCTCCCTAAAGATTCTTTTAAGCTTTTTCGAAAATGAAACACCAGAAGCCCTCAAGATTCTTTTAAATTTTTTCTAAAACGAAACACCAGCAGCCTTCAAGATTATCTTAAACTGTTTCAAAAGCAAAACACGAGGAGTTCCCAAGAATTTTTGGAACTCCCTAAATATTCCATTAAACTTTTTCGAAAATGAAACACTAGGAGCTCTCAAGATTCTTTCGAGCTTTTTTAAAAATGAAACACTGGAAGCCCTCAAGATTCTTTGAAACTCCTTCGAGAACGAACCATCAGGAGCTCTGAAGATTCTTTTACACTTTTTCGAAAACCAAACACCAGTTTTTTGAGGACCCGGGTGGGTTAGGTAGCATCGCGCTTGCCTGCCACACCTTGGGTCGTGGGTTCGATTCCCGCCCTGCTCTGGGTGTTGTCTATGTCCCCCGTTACCCTGTAATTGGGCCCCCGGCCTGTTGGGTAGCGTTAATCAATAAAATTAAATTAAATTAAATTAAAATTAAATTTAACATTCTTTTGAATTTTTTTGAAAATGAAACACCACGAGCCCTCAAGATTATTTTAAACTTTTTCTAAAAAACAAAACACAAGGAGCCCACAATATTATCTTGAACTTCTTCAAAAACAAAGTAAGAGGAGCCTTCAAGCTTTTTTTAAACTCCCTAAAGATTCTTTTAAAATTTTTGAAAATGAAACACCAGGAGCCCTCAATATTATCTTAAACTTTTTCAACAACGAAACACGAGGAGCTCTCAAGAGTCTTTTGAGCTCTCTAAAGATTCTTTTAAGTTTTTTCGAAAATGAAATACAAGAAGCCCTCAAGATTCTTTTAAACTTTTGCTTAAATGAAACACCAGGAAGTTTCAAGATTATCTTAAACTTTTTCGAAAACGAAACATTAGCAGCCTTCAATATTTTTTTAAGGTCTTTCGAAAGCGAAACGCCAAGAGCTTGAAAGATTCTAATAAACTTTTTCGAAAAGAAGACAAGAGGGGTCCTCAAGGTTCTTTCGAACTTTTTCGAAAACGAAACACCAGAAGCTCTTAAGATTCTTGGAATTTTTTTGAAAATGAAACGCCAGGAGCCCTCAATACTTGTAAACTTTTTCAAAACGAAACAGCAGAAGCCCTCAAGATTATTTTAAACTTTTTCAAAAACAAAACAGGAGGAGCCCCCAAGATTCTTGTGAACCCCCTAAAGACTCTTTTAAACTTTTCTAAAATGAAACACCAGGAGCCCTCAAGATTTTCTTAAACTTTTTCAAATTAAAAACACGAGGAGCCGCCAAGATTCTTTTGAACTCCCTAAAGATTCTTATAAACTTTTGTTAAAACGAAACACTAGGAGCCTTCAAGATTTTTAAGCTCTTTCGAAAATGAAACACCAAAAGCCCTCAAGATTCTTTTAAACTTTTACGAAGCCGAAACATCAGAAGCCCTCAAGATTTTTTGAACATTTTCTAGGACGAAACATCAGGAATCTTCAAGATTCTTTTAAACTTTTTCGAGAACGCAACACCAGAAATCCCGAAGATTCTTTTAAACTTTTTAGTAAACGGAACATTAGGAGCTCTGAAGGTGTTTTTAAACTTTTCCTAAAACGAAACACTAGCAGCCCTCAAACATACCCGCTGCTTTTACTCAAAATATTGAAAGTACCATCGGCTTCTGCAACGATTACCCCGTCTTTAGTGGCTTGTAACACATTAGTGGAGTAGAAAATTTTTATGCCGAAGTACTGATCCAAGCTGCTACAATCGCTGGTCACTGAGTTTATGTTACAGAAGTTCACCAAAAGAAAAAGGAACGATGATCTGCAGAAGGTACTAAGTTGGTGCAAATTTTGGTTTGGTTAGGTACTTACAAGCTGATCAGCGACGAGTACCGGGCCATTTTTTACGTTTAGTGACTTGGTCTGGTTTGTTTCTGTATATATACTGGTTACATCTGGACAAATCGTCAGTGTATTATTATCAATCATCTTTCAGAAATTTAGAGGATCTATCTTAAAATCTTGACTTGAGAAAATTGATGGTTCCTTTGTATTTACTACTTTGATTGTCAAATTGATGGTACCATATGTTGAAAACATATGTGTCAGATTAGAATGACAACATTTAACAGACTAATCTTACTCTCGTTGATTGATGATAGCTAGGTACTCACTGTGGAAATTTACGAATGGTTTGCAATACTAGAACGTCGAGAACGCCCGAAATTAACTTAGGATTAAATAATCACTCTTAGTTAGCATAACAGAAAATAGATTTTATTGTAAACCACAATATAGTTGCTATTGTTCTTGCA
The DNA here is from genome assembly GCF_036711695.1 of Zophobas morio. NCBI lineage: Eukaryota > Metazoa > Arthropoda > Insecta > Coleoptera > Tenebrionidae > Zophobas > Zophobas morio. The sequence goes on from NW_026972112.1 coordinate 3,450,464, forward strand.
AAATCCACTTTTCGCTATTTGCGCAGTCATTCAATTGCAGACTCGTTCCCACAGTAAGGTCACCATTTAACCCATCCAAACACAAATTTGCACCGACGTTAGTAATAGTCCCGTCAAAATTAACAGCCCATTCTTCGGAGATCGCAACGTGGTCTCTGCGGTTGAGGAAAACAGAGTGCCCTGTGCCAATTATGTCAGCATCAAGAGCAAGACTACAAAGAAAAATCATTTTTTGTGACAAAAAGGTTGTCCCTTACTCAAGTGGATCAAAACTGAGGATGTTAGAAATGCCTGAAGTGGCAGTGGTCTCGACACACCATAGTTGTGGATTGTACCCAGTGAATGCTGTTAGGGTGACTCTTTGCGAAGTACTATCTAAGACCAGATTTGTTGTTCGGCTTCTTATGATGTAGCGTTTGTCAAAAAGACATAGACTCGTTGATGGGAGAACGTTTGCAGAAAGTATTAGCAGTAGAACACTGCAACTGTGAGTTTAGTTACGTAGTAAATAAAAACTGGTTTGAAAGAATTGTACATACCTGGGGGTTTTGAGGAAATTCATTTTCAATTTCGTGATTTCTGTGCTAGCGTTAGTCGATGTATCAAGCACAATGAAAAACATTTTTGAAACGGAGCTATATATAAGTGGTTTGAAAGAAAAAATGACAAGTGTTTAAAGCTTTGAAAATGCGGCTAAGTAAGATTTCGTAATAAAATATTATGTTTCACTGTGAAAAAAAATTCTGTAGTTGTTTACAGAGACAACAATTATGATTCTCAACGATTGATAACGTTTTTTCCTCTCTTAACAGTGATTTTTAAGCAATAATTGTTAACAATAACAATAGCACTTAGAACGGAAAAAAGTCAGTTTCGTTATTCCCGTGACATATAGAAAGAACTCAAGTGGAATACAACTTAGAACGAAATTAACTGTGCAAAATAATTATTGTTGGAAAACGGAGAGGGAATGTAGACAGTTACACTACTTGGATCCATAATATTCCTTTTTCGGGTTCAGAATAATGTGTCTATTGTAATAAATAAGGCTCAGATAATATGTAAAATGCATATTTTTGCATATTCTGCATATTTCACTATTTTTTTGCATTCATTGCATATTTTAATGTTAAGTGAAATCTTAATTTTAACATAATTTTAATGCAGTTGGTTATTGGCAGTGTACAGGTAAATAAGTACCGACCTTTTCTAGTAATGAGGATGGGTTTTTCCAAGACTTCATTTATGGGTACCCCCAATCAGACGTATTACTGGAATTCTCGCGTGCATTGCCGCGTCTAAGCCGAATGTTGTAAATATAGATAGTTCTGCAAATGTATTTAACCAGGGGTTGGAAGAGATCGAAAACCTAGGATGGATTTGTCTCCACACCTCCGATAGCGCAAAAGAAAAAGAGGATGAGGAGGTAGGAGACCACCTCTAAAGAACATAGCTACAGCGAGGTAGCTGCAAGTCATCTCCGTGTAGCTGTGATTGATGTACAGCATCCACTTGGTAACTTGACTGCTGACCAGGTGGAGATGATCGCGAGGTTGAGCAATTTAAATGGTACTGTTGTTTCAGGTACCACAGTAGAATCTCCAAGGACATGTATTTACATTCCCAGTAACAATACGCATACTCACTGCCAGCAAGTCTGCACTACCTAGCCCTTAAGGGGGAACGTTAGACGAGAGACAAGTTTGAATTGGGCGCCACTTGTTGCCTTAAACGCAACCAGCAATTCTTCTTGTAATCTACCTGACGCGCTGGGATAGACGACTACTGGACGTGGGTCATAAAAGCGTCGTAAGCCAATAATGCAGAATAATGATAATTTATGACAGGCGGCCCACAACATACCTTCAGCACAGAATAATCATTTCTCGTATTCTTTTGACATATTAATTTTAATATTCGAGATAATTATTATATTATTCAAACACAATTTAGACACTGTAGAGCAAACAAGGCTTATCAAGCCCGTCTATTAGTTTATTCGCCTAATTGTATTATTAATACCGTTTTCAAATTACACCAAAATTGAAAAATCGAAAACTTAATAATCTATAAATCGAGAAATTGAACAATCTAAAAATTAAACAATTTAAAAATCGAAGAATTGGAAAACCAAAAAATCTAAACCGAGAACTTGAAAAATCGAATAATCGAGAAATCAAAACATCAAGGAAAACAAAAAAATTAACGGAACATCTAGAACTTAAAAATTGAAAAATTAAAATACCTATCGAAAAATTGAAAAACCGAAAAATCGAAACATTGCAAAATTTCAGAACTGAAATACTGAAAAACTGAAAAATGGAAGGAAAATTGAAAAATCGAAAAAGTTAAAAAATTCAAAACTGAAATCTCGAAAAACTGAAAAATGGAAAGAAAATTGAAGAATCGGAAAAGTGAAAAAATCCAAAACTGAAACATTGAAAAATCCAGAAATCGAAACATCGAAAAATCACAATTGAAGAAAGAATTGAAAAATCAAAGAAATAGAGAAATGGGAAAATCAAAAAATCAGTTGATCGAAAAATTGAAAAATCGAAAAATTTAGAAACGTCAAAAATTGAAAACTGAAAAATAAAAAAAATTTAAAATCGTAAAACTGAAATATCGTAAAGTTAATAAATTGAAAAACTGAAAATTTTTGAAAAAAAAAATCGTATCAAAAACTAAAAATTCAAAAAATCGAGAAATTGAACAATCAAAAAATCAAAACATTGAAATCCCAGTAAGTTGATAAATAGGAAAATTTAAAAAACAAAAATTTTAAAAATCCAAGAATTGAACAACAACAAAAATCTAAGCCTGAAAACTCAGAAAATTGAATGATCGAGAACAAAAAATCTAAAATTAAAAAAATCGACAAATTGAAAAATCATGGAACTGAAAAATCGAAAAGTCGAGATAGTGAGAAATTTAAAAACCTAAAACTTTAAAAACTGAAAAATTAAAATATCCAAAAATTTAAAAACCGAGAAAACACAATATCAAAAATTTGAAAAATTGAAGAAACGAAATATTGCAAAATTCCAAAGCTGAAATATTGAAAAACCTAAAAATGGAAGGAAAATTAAAGAATCGAAACAGTGAAAAAATCCCAAACTGAAACATTGAAAAATTGAGAAATGGAAAAATGGGAAAACAAAAAAATCGGTCTAAAGAGTTTAGACAGTACTTCCCTCGCTATCGGAAACGTGACGACTGCATGTCTATTATGTTTTTTTTTCACATTAGATTTCAAAGCATTCGGTTTTGTAGTTCCTGATTAAATCAATAAAATAAATTTACGCATTCATTAATTTTTGGGGTCAGGTATATGCAAATCCAAAAAACATGAATGGAATGTTAAATCACAAGAAGAGACTCATCATATTTTGTACAATTTAGATAGGATTTATTCAGCAAAATTTTGAGGTGACGTCATCAATTTTTTAGAGGGGATAAGTAAATATATTGTGATTAAAACGGTCCTGGTTTAATAACAAAAAAATATTGTTCGTCTATAAAACAAGCTCGTCTTAGACAAAGTATTTGTAAAAAAATATGTCGTAAAAAAATTTACGTATGCTGATCCCGACTGCGATTATGGTTTAAATATTTTTTAGAAAATCCTGTCATGGATGTAGAAACATTTGTGACAGCCAAAGAGGTTTTTTTGAGAAAATTATCTTTGAATTTAGACCAAATTGAAATAGACACTAGGCAACAGACACATTTGGGCAAAAGCAAGAGAAATTAGGGTTACGGCTTCAAATTTTGGACGTATTAACAAACTTAGAGCGACTACAGCAATAGCTAAAACTGTGGAGTCTCTGTTGTACAGTACATTTAGAGGTAACAGTCATACATACTATGGACAGCAAAGTGAGGAAAAAGCTGTCAAGTGTTTTGAAATAAATAAAAATATAAAAACTGAACGGTGTGGCTTGCTTATTTCAAAACAATTTCCTTACTTAGCTGGTAGTCCAGACAGGGTTCTAGAGGATAGGAGTGCATTAGTCGAAATTAATTGGCCTTCAAAATCGCAAGATTTGTCTCCCGAAGAAGTGGTTAGAAAAAAAATAATCAAATTTTGTACATTGACAGACAGAGAACTGAAACTAAAAAAAATCATGATTACAACTTTCAACTCCAGGGACAAATGCTTGTTACGGGTATTTCACAAGTTTATTTTGTTGTATGGACACCCAAAGGAATAAATATAGAAAAAATTTATAAAGACGAAAAAATATATGTAAAAAGATGGCAGATAAACTTGGCAGATTTTGCTTTGGCGCATTATTGCCCGAACTAATTGATTCAAGAAGAAAGAGGAACCTGCCTTTGCGAGACATTTTTTTTAAATAAATAAAATTTGTTTCTATTTTTTATGTACTTTAATAATTTATTAGGAGTACATTTGTCATCACCAAGACTTGCATATTTTTATTATAAATATATTTTGAAAATAATCTCTCGGCAAATGAAAACATATACGAGCACTTTTTTCGAGCAAACAATGAAGGGAGAAGTTACTGGGCGTAGGGCTTTTTTAAAACACCTCCTTTCTGGGATAAGTAGTAGATATACTTAGCTACTTATACTTAATCATGTGTATTGAATTCAGGATCCTGAGTGGAGTAAAAATATTATAGTTCCCCAGTTTTAATTCGGTCTTATGATAGTACCTCATTGCGTAAAAGTTAATTTTCTTAACAATAGATGACTACGGCTGGTCCTGGCGGCTTGTTATAAAACTGAGTTCCTTTAGAACTCAGAATCCACTGATAATGTAGTCAAACTGACACCAATGTACACAATACACACGAAGTTAGAGTAGTTACATTGATTCTCAGTTCTAAATTAAGACTGGCAGAAATATCATCATCGTTACCCTCAGGACCCACAGCTGGATAAAATCCAAGATTAAAAATATCTCCTTACGAACTAACTAATCGGGCTTGGTACGCTGATCCACCATATTGGGTTACAGCGACCCAATTTTTGTTGACACTTGAAAAACAAAAAAAAAAAATACAATGTTACACAATTTATTGCACCAAAAGTTATATTTTTTCTTCAATGAAAAAATACTGAGATTGTACTTCTTTCTCTGGTTGGATTTTGAGTAAACCTCCTGGGACGAACACCTCGTTATGTATGTCTAATGTCCACCCTTTCCCGGCATTATTTGTAATCCGTCCGTCAGCGCTGAGAAACCATAGTTGTGACATGGATCCATCTAAATTATTATTTAGAGTAACTAATAGCGGGCTGTGGTTGGGAAGAATATCTACTACCATTCTAAAAAGTACCATCTAGTCGTAAGATTGTATTGCTTACCCAGTAGAGGCATACACAATATAAAATATTCCTGGTGCTTGAGAAGCACAAGTAAATGTAAACTGCTGGTCAGCTGACCCATCGAATACTTGGATAGTTAAAACCGTGGTGTTGGAAGCATCTACAGTAAGACCTGAATATCGATGCTTAATGTAGTAAATCTGATCCTACTGGCAGGCGTTTAGAACTGATTTAAAAGTTGCTAAAAGGATTAGAGCTAATATGCTACTGTAACAATAAAGAACGCAGATTTCTTATAAATAAGTATCTAATATACATACTAGTGACGGATGTGATAATGCCCCATGATTTTTCAACTACACGACAACACAAGTCAGTTAAAAAAAGTGCTACACTTTGGACCGGTTGCATAAACGCAAATCAAATTTAATCTCTGATTAAGAACAATTGTAACTATGATAATAACAATCGTTACTATGGAGCTAATCAGAGATTAAATTTGATTTGCGTTTATGCAACCGGCCCTTTATCTATTTTATTTGTGGATGTTAGAGTTCAAGTACTTTATTTCAAAATAAGTCTGTTACAAATTATCTATATTAATTGATTAACGTAATCAAACTGGTACCAACACAAACTTTTCAGGCAAAACTACACCAGATGAGTCGAGCAACTTTAGTTGTAAATTAACATCGGCAGCAATCTGACCATCCTCAGGATACAAAAGCGCATAAATTGCTACATTAACAATGTTCCCTTTCGTACTGACCATCCAGTCTTGAAACAAAGATCCATCATCTTTAGATGCAATGATGAAGTTGGGTGTAGCATATTGGGAAGTAAGCACCAACCTAAATAAAGTATCAGAAACTGTTACAAAGATTACAGAAATTTACCCAGTTGCCGGATTAACGATCTTGTAAGTCCCTACTTTGGTACTGCATCGAAACTGAAATATTTGAAACTGGTTTGCTGTGTCCAGTGGTTGTAATTTAACGTTAGCCAAGTCGGTGATATCCACGACTAGATTGTTGTCACCTTGGGTAGCAATGCGGTATTGGATGTCTTCGTGACATTCATCTTGGGCCCGATTGGTCGCGATTGTTGATAACAGACAAAAACAAACTAACAAGCTGTAACGAAGAACCTTATGGTGTTGATTCTGTATATGTTCGTTGGTACGTACCAGTGGAGGTTTATCATTTTAACTTGTTATAGTAATAACGGTAAAAGCAACTTTTCTTCACTGAGGTCTAGTGACAGTACCTCAAGTAGTGTAGCTAATGATAAGATAAGTATTTATCTTAAATAACGAGGTTGAAAAAGGAACCACCAAGGCTATAAAGGGGTAAGCTGTACGTCAGTGGTTTTGTTCTCTCAGTCACAGAAAAATAAAACAAGTAATAATTACTACACACTTTATGGAAACCAAAGTTATACTTTTTCTTCAATAAAAAAATACTGAGCTGGGGTATCATTCTCTGGATAGATTTTGAGTAATCCTCCTGGAACGAACACTCCCTTATGTACGTCTAGTGTTCGCCCAGTCCCGGCACTATTTGTAATCCGTCCGTCAGCGTTAAGAAACCATTGTTGTGTCAGAAAACCTTCTAAATTATTTAGAGTAATGTACTGCGGGCTGTGGTTGGAAAGAATGTCAAGTACCATTCTAAAAAGGGGCTTGTTTTCATTTAATTGTAAGAAGTCGTAGTACTTACCCGGTGGATGCATGCACAATGTAAAATATTCCTGGGGCTTGAGAAGCACAAGTAAATGTAAACTGCTGGTTCTCGGACCCATCAAATACCTCGATAGTTAAAATTGTGGTGTTGGAAGCATCTACGGTAAGGCCTGAATATAGATGCTTAATGTAGTAAATCTGATCCGATTGGCAGGCGCCTAGGGCTGATTTGGAAGTTGCCAAAAGGTTTAGAGTTAATATGCTGCTAAAGAGTGCAGATTTTTTTATAAGTAAAAGGATATGCCTACGAATATACATACTAGTAACACAGGTGATTATGCCCCATGATCTTTCTACTACACAAGCCACTTAAAATAGATCTGCTACACAATACCTATTTTATTTGTGTATTTTATAGTTCAAGTATGTTATTTACGAGTTTGTTATCACATTAAAAATAAATTAATTTTCTAATATTTCCTTTAAAATCAGTTTCTACACATTATCTACACTGACGAATTTTTACGTTCAAGTATTTTGTTTTTGAGTTTATTTCATTGTATTAGAAATGATTATTTTTTGCTTTGCGAATGCTTTGAAATTTTGCAGATGTTTTAAAGTTATGATAAGCATAATAAATTTTTAATCAAAATATATTTGCTTATCTCCTTCAAAAAATTTGTGACGTCAACTCAAAATTTTGCCGAATAAATCCTATCCAGAATGTCCAAAATATGATGAGTATATTCTTGTGACTTAATATTACATTCATATTTTTTGGATTTGCAAATACAGGGTAATTAAAAAAACTTTGATTTAGTCAGGAACTGAAAAATCGAATGTTTTGAAATCTTGGAGATTTTAAAGTTATCACAAGCATGGTAGATTTTTTATCAAAATGTATTTGCTCATCCCACCTAAAAACAATGATGACGTCAATTTTGCTGAATAAGTCCTGTCTTAAATGTGCAAAATATGATGAGGCTATACTTGGGATCTATCACTGCGTTAATATTTTTTAGATTTGCTTACACGGGGTGTCCCAAAAAAATTCGGTCTGACAACGAATGAAAAATTCATCACGATTGAAATTGAGACGGATGGGTGGAGCTTCTCTTTTGGTTTTCTTTTTTAATTAATACATTTAGTTTTCTTTGTATAACACGATTGTTTAAGAACATATTTCACATGGTAATTTCTCGTAGAAAAATAAGGATTTTACAATTAAGCTCCGCCCCTCGGATTACGACGAATAAAAAAAAATCATTATATTTTCCCTTTTTTTTAATACACATAGCCATCTTTTCACAACAAGAAGCTTAAAACATCTGCAATGGTACAATGGTATATTTTTGCAAGGAAATATGGATTTTGCAATTATGGGACGGAGTCTTTTTTCCCCTATACAAATTTTCCATTCTAAACATGTTTTAAGTTTTTTGTTGCGAAAAGAAGTCTATATATGTATATTAAAACAAAAAGGCAAAATGTAAGCCCGCCCACCCGCCCTATCTCAATTGTAATGATTTTTTTTATTCGCCATGAACCAAGGGGGCGGAGCTTAACTGCAAAATACTTATTTCTTTACAAGAAATTAAAAACATTTTTTGAGTATCTTGTTGTTCAAAGAATACGATGTATATTAAGAAAAAAAGACAAATTATATTAACCCCGCCCACTCACCCCATCTCAGTTGGTATGATTTTTTTAATTCTTAGAATCTCAAAACACGTTTAAGATGGTACATTTTTCAAAGGAAACATGGATTTTGCAATTAGGCTCCGCCCCTAGGTCTGCCAACGAATGGAAACTGCATTACTGTTTAGATCAGGGCAAGTATGGGTAGGGCTTAATCTTTGGCTTTAATTTTTTCTTAATATAAATACATTCACGATACTCAAAAACATGTTTTTATTTTCTCGCAGAAATAAGAATTTCGCAGTTAAGCTTCGCCCCTTGTCCTACGACGAATAAAAAAATCATCGCAATTGAGATAGGGCGGGTGGGCGGGGCTACATTTAAAAATTTGAAATTGAAAACTCGAAAAATTTTAAAAATCGAAAAACCGAGTGTCAAGAAATCTAATAAAAGGAAACAAAGAATCGTAAAATCGAAAATTTGAAAAATTGAAAAATGTAAAATTTAGAATATCGAAAAATTCAAAAATCGAGAAATTGAAAAATTCCAAAACTGAAATGACGAAAAATGGGAAAATCGAAATCTGAAAAATCGAATCATCGAAAAATTGAAAAATTGGAGTATCGAGAAAGAAAAGTCGAGAAGTTGAAAAATTGAGAAATCGAAATTGTAGTTCAAAATTGGAAAATCGAAAAGTTAAAAATAAAAATTAAAAAAATCAATAAATTGAATAATTTAAAAATTGACAAATCGAACAACCGCAATTCTAAGAAATCGAGAAATGGAAAAATTGCAAAATCTTTTAAATTGGAACATCCAAAAGTTGGAAAATCGAACAACTGAAAAATTTTAAAATGGAAACTCGAAAAATTGCACGTCGTAAAACTGAAGAAACAAGAAAATGAAAAATTGAAAAATTATAAATCGAAAAATTGGACAAATTGACATTAAAAAAACAAAAAATTATAAAGTCACAACATTGAAAAATCGAAAAATTAAAAAAAAACATAAAAAACCTAAACGAAAAATTTAAGAATCGAAAAATTGAAAAATTAAAAATTTAAAACTCGAAAAATTTTATAAATCGGTAAACCGAATGTCAAGAAATCGAACAAAACAATCGTAAAATCGGAAAATTGAAAAATCGAATAATGTAAAATTTAAAATATCGAAAAATTTATGAATCGAACATTGAAAAGTTCCAAAACTGAAGAAAAAAAGGCAAATTATATAGACCCCTCCCACCCGCCCCATCTAAATTGTGATGATTTTTTTAATTCTTAGAAACTTAAAACACGTTTAAAATGGTAATTTTTGGAAAGAAATTTGGATTTTGCAATTAAGCTCCGCCCCTAGGTCTGTCAACGAATGAAAACTCCATTACTATTTAGATCAGGGCAGGTATGCGTAGGCCTTAATCTTTGGCTTTAATTTTTTCTTAATATACATACACGCACGATACTCAAAAACATGTTGTTAATTTCTCGCAGAAATAAGGATTTTGCAGTTAAACTCCGCTCCATTGGTTCACCACGACTAAAAAAATCATCACAATTGAGATAGGGCGGGTGGGCGGGGCTACATTTTGTCTTTTTTCCTTAATATGTGTAGACTTATTTCGAGAACATGAAACTTAAAACATGTGTAAAATTTTATCGCAAGATTTTAAGAATACGTAGTACCTAGGAAAACCTTACCCACAAATTGTTTGATGAGGCCAACCGAAAATTTGATGACGTCATCTTAAAATTTTGCTAAGTAAATACTAATTAAATTATATGTATACAACTTTAGGTTCTGTACCTGCGATTTATTAATTCACCCCACTTTTAGCATCATGCAAGTAAATTTTTGAAAAACTTCTTTTCCACTAATGTTTTTCTAAAAAAAAAGAAAATCAGCGACATTGTTCTTCATAAAAATTCGCAAAGAAATTTTGTCACCCAGATAGACACTAATATTTGCATTTTTTCTTTTGACCTCTTTTGCAGTTAAGAATTCTTAATGTGAAAGTCTTATGTTTACAACGTCCTTTGAATTCTGTTCACATAATAACTTGACTGAAAATCAAAACAGTTTACACCCTAAAAAATTGTTTTATCAACACAAAACAGCCGAAAACGTATAACAATGATAAATTCAAAACAGTAAACAGGATTATGAAAAAATCAGTCAGATTACCCCAGTTTCAAGCAAATAAGTTATCATGAACAATAAACTTGACACAATTATCTCAGATAAGCACTTCCGCTGATCATGAAACCAAAAAACACCTCTGGATAATTGATTACACGCTTCATAAATACTTCCTTGTTGACAACGAGCGCAAAAACCTGAAAGCCCACAAAAGTAAGAAGCAGACCCGATCGGAATACTAATCGCTCCTCATTAAATTTATAAAGCTATAATTACACATTCTTCGTTGTAGGTCATGCTCCAGCTTCTAGCATCTTTTTTCATCGGGGAAAAAACCGCAAAAACACTTAATTGACATTACATAACCGAATAAAACCGCTAGTTGCATTCAACCCATTTATTTATATAATTTCAACTAACCTTTCTCATTCGGCTCAAACTACAACTATGTCTCCAATTTTCCCAAGTTATATCATCCCGTTGTCGCACAACCAGTGGCTTACAAGTGATCGTCGTCATCTTCAAAATCCAGCTTCAAGTAGCCCATAAATTATGCAAACTCGTTCATTGAATATCAAATTTAGCACGACATTGGCTCCTAATGTATTATGTATAAACGCTACTACAACCGATTATAACTAAATTATGACGTGGCCATTTTCATACAGTACCAACGCGCGCAATTGCGCAACGCGAAAATCGCCATAAAACGAGCACTTGAGCGAAATTAAAATTCCAGTGCCGGATTTGGCCCACGTAATGTCGGTGTAAACATCGCATAGTTTCGATTAATCGGGATTCGGTAAAACGATAAATAATTCCGTTGGCGATTGCCTAATAAACCTTGAGTCGAGGAACGTTGTTCTAAATGTGCGCTTGATATGGGCGCATCAAAAGGACGCGGTAATGAGGACAGGACAATAATCGGTGTGATTACGATGATTGTTCGTTGGAGAGATCTCGGAATAATTAGACGAGGAGTTGGGCCTTGCTATTTGTGTGGAAGAATGCGCCCACGAGCTGTGGAAGAAAAGAACTAGGAGAAGGTTGAGGAGCCGGCCAGAGGTGAAGAGGAAAATTGGCTGGTGGGTTTTTGGGAGCAACCTCTGAAATTACCTCAAGTGCTAACCGAAAACATGCGCTGAAATACTTAATAAAGCACTTGGGTGAAAAATTTGTTGAAAGTTGTTTTGACAGAGGTTCCCTTGCCCCTGAAGTACAATCCAACAATTCCTGTTTCACGTCGAGATTAAATATCCCACATTTTTTTGTGTATTTTTAGAACATTTTTCCAAAAACTCGAGTTTTAAACAGCGAATGAAGTTTTTGATTATTTCACCTTCGAAAATTGGCTACAAAGTTTTTTGTAGGATTCACACCCTAGAAGTTATTTTAAGGTTCATTTCTTCGAAATTTCCTACCATTTTTCTGAAACGCAAAATAAAATGTGTCAATTTTTGAGATTATAAAAAAATTTGGTTTTTTATATAAATATTTGAATATTAATTTATATTAATTTAAAAAATATTGCTCTGGAAGAATAATAAAACCTTCATATTTTTCGAATTAGCACTACACCTCAGAATTTGTGGTGGATTTTGGAACTTCCCTCGTTTCTGAAGTTGAGCCCAGCAATTTTTGTTTTCTGATAACCTCTATAAAACCAAAAAACCAGTAGTTGCATTTTTTTATTTCTTCAATTATTCATTTTCGCAAATTTTTCGAGTTTTCAAGTTTAAATTTTTTAATTTTTCGATTATTTAATTTCTCATTTTTTCAAATTTGTGATTTTCAATTTTTCTAGTTTTCAGTTCAAATATGTAAAACATCATTTTTAACATTACCCACTTTTTCTATTTTACGAGTCTAGAATTTTCCAAGTTCCAATTATTGGATTTTTTCGATCTCTCTATGTTACAGTTTTTGGACTTTTCAATTTTGATCATTCTATAACTTTCGATTTTATAATCCTTGGGGTTTTTGATTTTTCGATTCGACTCGGTTTTTCGTTTTCTTTATTTTCACTATTTTCAATTAAATACATTTTCTTGTAGATATCGTGCTCTAGAACTCAAATCCGGCTTCAGTTTTTTGACATTTTCGAAACTCAACTAAACACATTTTCTTGTAGATTTCGAGTTCTAGAACTCAAATCCGGCTTCGGTTTTTTGATACCTGCAACCGTTTTTCCAGAATCGACCGTTGAAATTTCGAAATTTTTGAAATTTTCAAAAATTCGCATTTCGCAGCGATTTTTTCGAAAATGTTGCTTCGTGACCATCAACATGCTATATTTTTGGAATCAGCGTGTCGATATCTACGTCCCTGAATTTTTTCATAATTTTTAGACAACTTTTTTAAAATTGAAATTTTTTAATGGTCCCCCCTTCTTCAAATTTCGCAAAAATTTTGACAATTGCGAAACTCAATTAAACACATTTTCTCGTAGATTTCGATCTCTAGAACTCAAATCCGGCTTCGGTTTTTTGATACCTGCAACCGTTTTTCCAGAATCGACCGTAGAAATTTCGAAATTTTTCAAATTTTCAAAAATTTGCATTTCGTAGGAAATGTTTCGAAAATGTTGCTTCGTGACCATCAACATGCCATATTTTTGGAATTAGCGTGTCGAGATTATACTTCGACTTTTCAATTTTTTATAGTTTTTTGATTTTTGAATAATTGTGACATCAAAAATTGGTCCAAGTACATATTTACCTATGATTCAGATTCCTGAACTTATTAGTTAGTAATGAATCCGTGTTGGATTTGTTTCCTGGACATTGAGATTTTTGGAAAAATTATCAAAATTGTAGATATACAACAATTTTTGGATTTCTCAATTTTTTTTTCAATTCTTCGATTCTTTAATTTCTTAATTACTCAAATTATCCATTTAGAAATAAAAACGTGAAAAACAGAAAAATTACAAAATCTAAAAATTGAAACATCAAAAATGGAAAAATTTATAAATAAAAACTGGAAGAATTACATGTCGTAAAACTGAAGAAACAAAAAAAATGAAAAGCTGAACAAAAACGAAAAATTGCAAATCGAAAATTTGAAGGAATGAAATTTAAGAATCGAAAAATTGAAAAATTGAAAATTGACAACTGGAAAAATTAAAAAAAAATCGAAAAACCGAGTGTCAACAAATCGAATAAAGAATTGCAAAATCGAAAATTTGAAAAATCGAAAGATGTAAAATTTAGAATATCGCAAAATTCAAGAATCGAAAAATTGAAAAACTGAAACATCGAGAACGAAAATATCAAAACGTAGACAAATCGAGAAATCGAAAAATCGAGGAGTCGAAAAATCGAAAAATTGAGAAATCAAAATAGTTTAAAATCGGAAAATCGAAAACTTAAAAATAAAAAAAATCAATAAATTAAACAATTTATAAATTGAGTGAACAATCGAAATCCCAAATAAATCGAGAAATGGAAAAATTACAAAATCTAATAGTTCAAACATCCAAAAGTTCGAAACTCGAAAAGCTGCATGTCGTAAAATTGAAAAAACAAGTAAATGAAAAACTGAAAAATTATAAATCGAAAAATTGGACAAATTGACATTTAAAAAACAGAAAATTATAAAGTCAAAACATTGAAAAATCGAAAAATTAATAAAATAAAGAACATGAAAAACCGAAACGAAAAATTTAAAAATCGGAAAATTGAAAAATTAAAGATTGAAAACTTAAAAAAATTTTTAAATCGGAAAACCGAGTGTCAAGAAATCGAACAAAACAATCGTAAAATCGGAAAAATTGAAAAATCGAACAACGTAAAATTTAAAATAACGAAAAATTTATGAATCGAACAATTGAAAAGTTCCAAAACTAAAATGACGAAAAATGGTGAAATCGAAATTTGAAAAATCGAAAACTCGAATCTTCGAAAAATTGCAAAACTGAAGCATACAGAAATGAAACATCAAAAGACGAGAAATCGAAAAATTCAAAATTTGAGAAATAGAAACAGTTCAAAATAGGAAAAATTGAGAAACTTTACAATCGAAATTGGAAACTCAGTTTAAATATGTAATAAAAATTATGGTTTTTAAAATTTTTCACTTTTCCTATTTTACGATTTTAGAATTTTTCCGTGTTTCAATATTTGATTTTAAAACCAGTTTTGACCATTCTATAATTTTTCGATTTTAGAATCCTTCGGGTTTCTGATTTCTCAATTCGATTAGATTTTTCTTCGAAATTTCGATTCGGTTTTTCGTTTTCTTTACACCTGTTTCGATTTTTAATTTTTTTTTGATTTTATAGCTTTTTTATTTTTCAACTTTTCGAATTAAAAAAAAAATGGTAAAATTATAAATAAAAACTTCGAAAAAACTAAAAATTGGAAAATGGAAAAGAGAAATTGCGATATAAAAAATGTTTTGGAAATGTTAACAAAATTGTAGATATACAACAATTGTTAGATTTCTCAATTTTTGGTTTTTCAGATTGTCGATTACTCGGTTTTTCAACTTTCGATTTCTCAATTTTCCGATTTTTTCATTTTTCCACATCTCGATTTCTCGATTTTTTGAGTTTTCAGTTTTACAGTTGTTCAGTTTGTTGATTTTTCAGTTTTTGATTTTTAGTATTTCGATTTTTTACTTTTTCGCTTTTTCATTATGTACTTTTACTTTTAAATTTTGGAATTAAAATTTTTCGATGTTTCAATTTTTCGATTTATTGATTACCGAGATTTCAATGTTGAAATTTTTCGATTCTTCAATTTCTCGATTTTTTACTTTTTCGATGTTTCATTATTTCTGTTGTTACATTTTGGATTTAAAATTTTTTGATTCTTCAATTTCTCAATGTTCGATTTTTCAATTCTTCGACAACTTGATTTCTCGATCTTTTCATATTTCGTTTCTCTGTATTTTAGTTTTCCAATTTGTCGATTTTTCAGTTTTTTGACTTCCAGTTTTTCGTCATTTAAGTTTTAGAATTTTTCAGTTTCACGATTTTCCAGTTTTTCGATTCGTCAAGTCTCCGTTTTTTTTTAATTCTGAAATTTTCGATTTTTCGGTTTTCAAGTTTTTCCTCGATTTTTCAATTTTAGACTTTTCAATTTTTCGATTTTTTGATGTTTCGATTTCTCGATTTCTCAGTTTTTCGAATTTCAATGTTTCGATTTTTGGACTTTTTCATTTCTCGATTTTTCGATTTCCAGATTTTTTACTTTTTCGAATATTTATTATTTTTGTTTTTAAATTTTGGATTTTAATTTTTTCAATTTTTCAACTTTTCGAAAAAAAATGGAAAAGCATACAATGAAAGCTTCTAAAAAACTAAAAATTGGAAAATGAAAACGAAAAATTGTAATATCAAAAAATTGGTCCAAGTATTTACCTTGGATCCAGATTTTTCGAAAAATTATAAGACTAAAAAAATTATAAGACTTAAATTTTTTGAGTCACCCTGTATAAGTATATTTAAAAATCTATGAGTGCACTGACATAGAGTCATAATATTTTCCATATTTCAAGACGACTTATTATGCAAATTTTGAAATGACGTCATCAATTTTTTGACAGGGAATAAACGAATAAATTCTGATCAACACTTTACCATGTTTATGATAACATTAAAACGTTTGCAAGATTTAAGAGTACTCAGTTTTGCAATTTCAAAATTAAATTGCAAAATATTGTTATATAATTTTGTTTTTTTTTTTTCAAAAATTTGGATGTCTAGGGTAAAAGCTGAACGTTTTATAAGTTTGAAATAATATTTACTAATGTAATGGGGATATTTATCCAAAAGTAGGTTTGCGCTTTACAATCTAAAACGGGAGATCTACTTTTTCGCACTCTAGGGGCTATGAAACGTCAAGAAAACATGGAAGTAGCCAGTCGTTCGGCAAGTAAAAATTATTTCAACAATTCTGAACCACGACTGCATAGTTTTCTCAGACAAGTGATTGATTTGAAGCGTTTGTAACGTATAGGAAAGTGTAAATCTAAAAGATTCTAATTCAAATCGTGATCGTGTCGTACGAAGCGCATATTTTAGAGATAAAGATTTTCAGAATCGCTGCAAAACAGCAGACAGGCAATGCCTGTTTTTAATATTCAACAGATTTCAAAGTGATAAAATATAACTGTCCGAAATAAAACTAAACAGATTATGCAAAAGTCACTATTGGTGATGCAGAGCAGATTTTGCACCAAAGTATGTCCACCCGTCATAAAAAGTGACCTTACGATGCCGAACATACTAATTTGCGCCTCAACAGATCCGCTGATGGCATAATAAACCGTAAATCAGCCGTTTCCTTTTATGGCTTCGTTATCCTGCCGTTATCCTTCTAGAAGGACTGGCATTTTTGCCGGCGTCAGGCATGAGTGGCCACCTCGGCCGCCAGCGGCGCCCGTCCGACCCATCCCACCATCATCATCCGAAGAACCACGACCGCACGCCCTTGCTTTTACACTCAGATACGGTCTGGTTGCCCGTGTGATAAAAGTTACCATCCTCAAGGTCGCCCATTGGGCCCAAACGATGCAAAGGTCAGAGGAGGGCTCGGCCCATCGGCGCATTCCTCCGCAATTACGGCTCGTAATTAAATTATTGAAAGTGATTAACATTGACAATAAGTGCGGTCGACTTCTTTACTTTTTAGACCGGAACGATTGTGTAAGATGTGGTCATAATGAGTGGCTTTTTCTTATTATTAGACGGCCGCATGAGCGACATTTTACGCACCGGTGGGTCGGTTCGTCGCGGCGGCACTCGAGAGATAAGGAGAGGGCCTCGAGTGGTGCCTTGCGTAACGCGCGTGGAAGCGGATAGTGCCCTTTGGTTCTGTTCGGCGGAAGGTACGGCTTCCACTACTTATAACAGTGGATTTTGCTACACAGTGTGGATAAAATTCATGGTGGGTTTGGATTGAAGTAGCACGTTCGAAATTATGAAATCCGCTACTTCAACAGACCGGACCCGACTGGAGATTGGTTTTGTGCATAAAAATTTTTATGGACGTTTGTACACCACATTATAACCCGTATGCACCACTTTTATCACCATTTAAATTTAAAATGTAGTACTTGTTACGTAATACTTTGATATTCTAGTAAGATAACCAGTGTCAGTGTGAAAGTATGAGTATGTACAATCGCACCCAAATGTTTTGAGCCTATGGGCGGATCGTTTTTGCTTGCCCTCACCGAAGAAGGCGGTCCAAATCCTTCAAGGGCAGAATTTGTAAGTAGGCTCAAACTACAACGAAATTCACATTTTACCCTATAAAATTTTATTGACAATAACGGGACGGACAGTAGTTATATATACATTTGGTAAGAAATATTTATGGCTCACACCAGTTCTCTCGAATTTGTCGGAGAAGATTTAGCAGGTAGTTGTTCCCATAAAATAATGGTCACTTTCGTTCGTGAGTAACGATGGTCCGGACATGAATTATTTTGCTTTCTAACATCTTTCGACCAATTGTTCCGTATAAAAAATTTCATCACTTTTTCAAATAAAATACTCTTAAAAAAAAACGATATTGTCGTTGAGTGACATGTAACTGGCATAATAATAAAAACGTGCCATTTTTGTTAACTGATATTTTTTTCATAAATGTTGCAAAATTATTAAATTTGTCTAATCATCCCCACCAATAATGTGATGACGTCACTTCAAATTTATGCATAGTAAATGGGCTTTAAATTGTATACAGTAACATAGTCCTACACATGTAGTTTATGGCTCAGTGTTGAGTTTTTATCCAAAACGTCCAGATTTTTGGAAAAAAAAATCAAAATTATAAAACAATATTTTGCAATTTAATTTTGAATTTGCAAAATCGAATACTTTGAAACCTTGCAGATGTTTTAAAATCATGATAAACATGATACATTTTTAATTAAAATATATTTGCTTATCCCCTCTAAAAAATTTATGACGTCTTAAATGTATAAAAAAGAGTTTTATACTTGTGATTTATCACTGCATTAATATTTTTTAGATTTAGTTATACAGGATGTCTCAAAAAAGTTAATGACTGAGTCAATTTATTTTATTGAAGAAATCAAGAATAGCAAAACTGAATACTTTGAAATATTGTAGATGTTTTGAAGTTTTTGTAAGCATGGTAACTTTTTCGAAAATTTGATTAATCAAATATGCGCAAAATCAAAAATCGGAAAAACTGAAATTCACTAATGCAAAAAACAGAAAATCGAAAAATACAAATCGTAAAAATCGAAAATCTAAAATTGGCTAATCAAAAAATAGAAAATTCATTGAATCAAATACCTAGGTCGATCGAAAAGTGGAAATTCACAAAACTCAAAAATCGAAAAATCAAAAATTGAAAAACGGGAAAGCCAAAAAATCGAAAAGTCAAAAATTTGTAATATTGAAAATTAAAAAAATTAAAAACAAAAATAAAAAAAATCGGAAAAAAAAAATCAAAATATATAAAGTAAAAAAAATTGCAAAGCCTAAAAACTGAAACGAACAGAAAAATCGAAAAAGCAAAAAATTGGAAAAACAAAAATTCGAAAAATCTAAAATCGAAAAAGTGGAAAATGGAAAATCTGAATAAAGAAACTTGAAAATTCTGAAAATTGGAAAATCGAAAACCAAAAAATCGGAAAGTAACAAAATTGAAGTATAACAGTTGAGAATGGAAAAATTGAAAAACCGAAAATTCTAAAAATCGACAATGGACAAATTGAAAATCGCAAAATTTAAATTGAAAAATTGAACATAGAAAAATCGACGAATTGAAAAATCGAAAATTCGACTACTCAAATTTTCTAAAAATCATAAAACTGAAAAATCCAAAATTCTAATCATCGAAAGTCTGAAAACTGAAAATCGAAAATTCTGAAAAGCGGAAAATAGAATATCGAAAAATTTAAAAGAAAGAAAATTGAAGTCTAAAAACCGAAGAATGGAAAAATTAAAAATCAAAAATTCGAAAAATCAAAATCGAAAAATTCAAACATTTAAAAAGAAAATCCAAAAATCAAAAATCTGTAAATTGAAACTCGAAAATTTGGAAAATCGAAAAGTAAAAAAATTGAAGTCTAAAAGCTGAAAAATGGAAAACAACAATCGAAAATTCGAAAATCGAAAATTTGAAAAATCAGATATGCGAAAAACAGAAAATCTGAAAATGCAAAACTGGAAAATCAAAAATCTAAAAATGGAAAAACCGAAAATCGAAAATTCATTGAATCTAATACGTAGGTCGATCGAAAAACTGGAAATTCACAAATCTGAAAAATCGAAAATTTGCAAGATTGAAAAACCGAGAATTGAAAAATCAAAAAACCGAAAAATGGAAAAATCAAAAATCGAAAAATGGGAAAACCGAAAATTCGAAAATTCATAATATTGAAAACTCTAAAAGTCGACAATTCAAAAATCAAAAAACTGGAAAGTAAAATAATCGAAAAATCGAAAGGTAAACAAATTGCAAAGCCTAAAAACTGACGAACAGAAAAATCGAAAAATCGTAAAATCAAAAAGTGGAAAATCGAAAACTGGAAATTGAAAAATCGAAGATTGGAAAATCGAAAAACCGAAAATCGGAATATCGAGAATCGACAAATTAAAAAACCGAAAAATCGAAAAATTAAAAAATCGGAAATCGAAAAATGAAAAAAGAAAACGAAAATTCAAAAATCGAATAATCCGAAACTAAAATAATAGAAAAGTGGAAAAGTAAAAATTGCAAAGTCTCAAAACTGACGAACAGAACAATCGAAAAATAAAAAAAAAAGAAAAATATCTAAACATGGAAAATCGAAAATCGGAAAATGGAAAAACCGAAAAATCGAAAATCGAAAACTCGAAAATTCGATGAAACAAATACTCGAAAAAGCGAAAAGTAAAAAAATTGCAAGGCCTAAAAATTGAAAAATCAAAGAATCGAAAAAATGAAAATCGAAAAAACGACGATCGAGAAAAAGTAAAAAAATCGTTAAGTGGAAAATCGGAAAGTAACAAAATTGAAATCTAAAAGCTGCAAATTGCAGAACCATAAAAACTGAAACAAACAGAAAAATCGAAAAACCACAAAAGCGGAAAAACGAAAATCGAAAAATCGCAAATCGAAAAATCGTAAAATCAGAAAATGGAAAATCGAATAATCGAAAGTTGAAAAATCGAAGGTCGAAAAATAAAACAACCGAAAAATCGAAAAATTTTATGATTAATGGAAAATCGAAAAATCGAGAATAGAAGAATTAAAAAACCGGAAAATTGAAAAATCGGAAATCGAAGAATTAAAAACGTAAAATCGAGAATTCAAAAATCAAAAAAATCGGAAAGTAAAATATAATCGAAAAATGCAAAAAAATTGCAAAGTGTAAAAACTGACGAACAGAAAAATCAAAAAATCTAAAAATGGAAAGACGAAAAATCGAAAATTGAAAGAATGGCAAATTAAAAAATCGAAACATCGAAAAATCAACAAAACGAAAAATTAAAAAATCGAAAAACGAAAAAACTGAAAACTCGAAAAACCAAAATACCGCAAATTTGAAAAATCAGAAAATTAGAAAGTAATAAAATCGAAAAGTTGATAGAAAAATGGAAACTGAAAAATGTAATTCGATGAAACTGTTGGTCGAAAAAACGAAAAATCGAAAATCGAAGTGACCTTTTTTTGAGACAGGCTGTATAAGTAAATCTAAAAAATATTACTGCAATGATAAATCACAGGTATAGACTCATCATATCAAATTTTACGATGACGTCATGCATTTTTTGGCGAAGATAAGCAAATACACTTTGATCGTGGCTTTGAGTATTCTTCGACTTTCGTTCCATTCCAAATTTACTCTTTGCATATTTCAGTGGTCACAACGAGTTCACTAACTACGCTGAAGTATGCGAAGATTAAATTTGTCACCGAAAAGATGTCGGAAGTAATAAATTATCCTATCGCTTCAAGAACGTTCGGTCCGGTGTTACACCTCGACCCAAGAGAGACCGCAGTAAAGGATAACAAATGGAACGGATAAAATAAAGCGTCAAATATGATTGATAAATTTTAAACCAAAATTATGAAGTTTATAAACTGAACATTTTTTTTGCTTTTTGAAATGTAGTACACTTCAAAAAATGTCCGTGACTTACTTTAATGTGAATTTTATAACTACGGCACAATTAGACCTAATATTAGTGTGATTTTGAGCATATTCTCGATGTTATTAGAGCAGGACAGGTTTTTTTTTTCTAACTAATTGACAAGATTTCAAAGTATTCAGTTTTGCAATTCTTGATTTCTTCAATAAAATAAATTGACTCAGTCATTATTTTTTTTTCAGTCACCCTGTATGTATAAACAAATCCAAAAAATATTAATGGAATAGTAAATCATAAGTATAGACTCATCATATTCTGAACATTTTAGATAGGGTATTTATAAAATTAAAACTAATTCAGGGTAAGAATTTGGTCAACACGTAAATTTCGTTGTAGTTTGAGTTGAGCCTACCTACAAATTCTGCCCTTGGACGATTTGGACCGCCTCCTTCGGTGACGACCGGCAAAAATGATCCGCCCATAGGCTCAAAACATTTGCGTGCGATTGTACATATCGCAAAAAAACTTTTTGTTAATGTAAATGTAATAAAACCTACTTGCTACAACCCACTTGAAATCTTTCCGTTTTTGGTCAATTAAACACACCGATGCCGACCTTGCCGCATAAAATAACACATTTCCACTCATTAATGCGTTGCATCGATTGACCCTAGCACAGTAATCATAAATTTCAAAACCGCGAATCCGTCCCAGAAGTGCACCCAGTTCGACGAAACTTTGGCGGCCCGCAAGGGTCCACCGCGGGCCCTTTGCTGCGCAGGCTCCGCGCGCCACAATGACCGCCCACGCGCCCGAATCTCGGCCGCATTCCTCACGGCCCGTAAAATTTCCATGGAAGGCCGGAGAGCGGTCAATGGATGCAATCAGAGAGTCCGCCAAAGAAAAACGCACAATGCGGGCCAAATGAGCCCAAATATGGACGGCTCGTTAGCATAATGGCGCCGCAAGGATCGGGTTACGCGGTCTCGTGGAAGATGGGTTGCGAAATGTCCACCCGCATCAGGTGGTATTATCCGAGTGCCGGTCAATGGGTACAAGGGCACGTGGCACTGCAGGTAGCCTATTATTGGCCAGTTGCGAAAGTCCCGCATGTCACACCGATGCGGTCATTATGCACATTAATGAAGACGCCGTGCCTGAGTGGTTGACACGTAGGTCAAGCTTCAAGTATAGGGGAAACAGAGTAAGACGGAGATTTTTTTGAAGTTTTATGTTGGTTTCACATAGGATTTTTTTTTTAATAAAGGGAATTTTGAGGCCGATTTTTGGTTTATCAAAATACAGAAGCAGATATAGAATACTTGCTACACTTTTCTCTGTTGACTTCACCATTTAGAAATTTATGAAGAAATATCTGATTCGGTTCAAGTCCATCACAAAAACAAATTTTTCCAAGTGTTTGCTGAAATATTTTCAAATTTTCATTCATTTTCAAAAAAGTTTTAATATCAGCAAGTAAATTTCATCTGCTTTATTTTCTGCGTCTAAACGACCTTCTATAGCCTTAGCTCTCAAAACCTATCAAGCCTAAAATCTCAATCCCCACTTTCTAAAATACTTTTAACTCTAAAAATATTTATTCCACCAATTGCAACAATTGTTTAAACAAGGTTTTTTAATATACATTTTTAAATATATGTATATACAGGGCGAGTAATTGTTCTTAGCACTTATTGAATTGAATAGTAATAATTTGAACACCATACCCAAATTATCTTCAACTCTTAATCATAGACTGCAATATTTGTAAGGAGCCACACAACATATAACTTATTTTGGGTTTCACAACTCTAATTTACTTTTAAATTCTGAGGCCTTGTTATGTGCTTGAAATTGTTTAACAAGATAAAGGTCAACAAAAAAAAATCGTGATAAGCAAATATTAAAATTAATATATGTATGTAGTGTTTGAAAAAAAATCTAAAACACAATTTTCATACAATCATTTCAGTTTTTTTAATAGAACACCCTGCATTTATTACTGTAATTTACTCCAATGCTAACCAAAATTTGTCTGCTCATCCCCAGCAATGATGCAATGATGTCATCCCCAAATTTTCAAACAGTAAGCGTTATTTAAATTTTATAAAATAACATACTCCTCCATTTGTGGTTTATGAATCCGTGTTGAGATTTTACCTCAGGCATCCACATTTTTGGAAAAAAAGTCAAAAATGTATAAGAATATTTTACGATTTAACTTTGAAACGGAAAAAAAATGCTTCGAAATCTTGTAAACGTTTTAAGATTATCCAAAGCATGGTAAATTGTTCATCAAAATTTATCCGTTAAATGTTAAAAAGTAACATAGTCCTGAACCTGTTGTTTATCAATCCGTGTTGAATTTTTATCCTAGACATCGAGACTTTCGGAAAAATCATCAGAATTGTAGATATATAACAATTCGATTTCTCAATTTTTCGGTTTCTTCGATTTCTCGATTTTCAACTTTCAATTTCTTAATATCAGTATTGGTATTTTTCAGTTTTTTCCTCAATTTTTTTATTCTTCAATTTCTCGACTCCTCAAAATTTCAATTTCTCGATATTTTCATTTTTCGATTTCTCGATTTGGCGATACTTCAATTTCTCGATTTTTTAAATTTTTGATGTTTCTAAATTTTTACCTTTTTAATTTTTCAATTTCTCGATTAATCGACTTTTTGGTTTTTCGACTTTTTCTTTCTCCAGTTTACGATTTCTCAATTTTTCGGTTTTCCAATTTCTCAATTTTTCGATTTTTCAGGTTTTTGATTTTTCAATACTTCAATTTTTTAAATTTTCGATTTTTCGATTTTTTCATTTCACGATTTACCGAGATTTCGAGTTTAAAATGTTTCGATTTTTAAATTTTGGGCAATTTTGACAATCCAATTTTTCGATTTCTTAATTGCTCGATCTGTTGAAGTTTTGGTTTTCAATATCTCAGTTTTTCAATTTTTCCATGTTTCGATTTCTCGGTTTTTCGATTTTTCGACTCTTCAGCTTTTCGATTTTCGATTTTCCAACTCGTTGATGTTCCTGATTTTCTGTTTTTCGATTTACAATTTTTAGTGATTTTAGTTCTGGATTTTTTTAATTTTTCGAATTTACAGTTTTTCGATTCTTTAGTTTTCCGACTTTTTGAATTATAACTTTTAGATTTTTCGATTTTTTGGTTTTTCATGTTTTGTTTCACAATATTTCAGTTTTTCAATTTTTCTGTTTTGATTTTTCGGTTTTCCGATTTTTCGACTTTTCAGCTTTTCGATTTTTTGATTTTCCAAATTGTGGATCTTCCGATTTTTCACTTTTCCGATTTCCAATTTTTCGTCATTTCAGTTTTGTGGTTTTTCAATTTCTCGATTTTCCGTTTTTGAAATCTCCAACTTTCCGATTGTTTTCAATTTTGAATTTTTCAATTTGTTGGTTGTTGTTTTTCAACTTTTCAATTTTTAATTTTTCGATTTTTTGATGTTTTGATTCTAAGATTCTTCAGTTTTTCGATTCTAAAATTTTTCGACATTTTGATTTTTCAAATTTTGAATTTTAGTTTTTTTTGCTTTTCGATTTCTCGAGTTTTCGAGTTCCCGATTTTCAACTTTCGATTTCTCAACTTTTAGATATTTAAATTTTGGAATTCTTGAGTTTTTCCTCTTCAATCTTGCCATTCTTCAATTTCTCGAATTTTCGATTGTTTTTTTGATTTTCTCGATTTTGCAGTTTTTCGAATCTTCAATTTTCCGAATGTTTTCAGTTTTGAATTTTTCGATTTCTCGGTTTTTAAGTTTTTCAACTTTCCAATTTTTAAATTTTAGATTTTTGAAATTTTTCCATATTTTGATTTTTCAAATTTTTTAATTTTAAATTTATTTGTTTCTCGACTTCTCGAGTTTTCAAGTGATCGGTTTTTCAAATTTCGATTTTTCAATTTTTCGATATTTCAATTTTGGAATTCTTCAGTTTTTTTTCAATTGGTCGATTCCTCAAATTTTAGATTTCTCAATTTTCCAATTCTTCAATTTTTCGATTTTTAAATTTCTCGATTTATCGATTTTTTTTCGACTTTATGATTTCTCAACTTCTTCAATTCTCGGTTTTTCAGTTTTCTAGTTGTTCTATTTTTCGATTTTTCAAGTTTTTGATTTTTTAAATTTTCGATTTTTCGACTTTTCATATCTCAATTTCCCAGTTTTTCGATTTCTTGATTTCTCGATCTTTTGATGTTTTTTTTCAATATTTCAGTTTTCCAATTTTTCGATGCTTTGATTTCTCGGTTTTTCTATTTTTCGACTTTTCAGATTTTCGATTTCCAATTTTTCCTCGTTTCACTTTTGGGATTTTTCATTTTCTCGATTTTTGAGTTTTTCGAATCTTCAATTTTCCGATCGTTTTCAGTTTCGAATCTTTCGATTTCTCGGTTTTTAAGTTTTTGATTTTTGAATATTTCGATTTTTTAAATTTTAGATTTTTCGACTTTTTCATGTCTCAGTTTCCCAGTTCTTCGACTTCTTGATTTCTCGATCTTTTGGTGTTTTTTTTCTCAATATTTCAATTTTTCAATTTTTCGATCTTTTGATTTCCCGTTTTTTTTATTACTCGACTTCTCAGCTTTTCGATTTTTCGATTTTCCAATGTTCCGATTTTTCAGTTTTTCGATTTCCAATTTTTCCTCATTTCACTTTTGGGATTTTTCATTTTCTCGATTTTTGAGTTTTTCGAATCTTCAAGTTTCCGACTGTTTTCAGTTTCGAATTTTTCGATTTCTCGGTTTTTCAATTTTTAAATTTTAGATTTTTCAATTTTTCGATTTTTTAATGTTTCGATTCTAAGATTTTTCAAATTTTTCCTATTTTGATTTTTCGATTTTTTAGATTTAAAATTTTTTTATTTCTCGATTTCTCGAGTTTTCGATTCCTCAATTGTTTCATTTTCCGATTTCTCAATTTTTCAATTCTTCAATATTTGAATTTTTCAATATTCGACGTTCCAAAATTTTCAATTTTTGGGCTTTTAAATTTCTCGATTTATCGATTTTTTGATTTTTCGACTTTATGATTTCTCTACTTCTTCATTTCTCGATTTTTCAGTTTTCCAGTTCTCCTATCTTTCGATTTTTCAGGTTTTTGATTTTTCAATATTTCGATTTTTTGAAATTTAGATTTTTTGACTTTTTCATGTCTCGATTTCCTAGTTTTTCGACTTCTTGATTTGTTGATCTTTTGATGTTTTTTTTTCTCAATATTTGAGTTTTCCAATTTTTCGATGCTTTGATTTCTCGGTTTTTTTAATTTCCACTTTTCAGATGTTCGATTTTTTGATTTTCCACTCCGTCAATATTCCGATTTTTCAGTTTTTCGATTTCCAATTTCTCCTCATGACACTTTAGGAATTTTTCATTTTCTCGATTTTTGAGTTTTTCGAATCTTCAATTTTCCGATTGTTTTCAGTTTCGAAGTTTTCGATTTCTCGGTTTTTAAGTTTCTGATTTTTCAATATTTCGATTTTTTAAATTTTCGATTTTTTGACTTTTTCATGTCTCTATTTCCCAGTTTTTCGACTTCTTAATTTCTCGATCTTTTGATGTTTTTTTTTCTTAATATTTCAGTTTTCCAATTTTTGATGCTTTGATTTCTCGGTTTCTCGATTTTTCGACTTTTCAGATTTTCGATTTTCCACTCTGTCGATGTTCTGATTTGTCAGTTTTTCGATTTCCAGTTTCTCCTCATTTCACTTTCGAGATTTTTCCTTTTCTCGATTTTTGAGTTTTTCGAATCTTCAATTTTCCGATCGTTTTCAGTTTCGAATTTTTCGATTTCTCGGTTTTTAAGTTTTTGATTTTTCAATATTTCGATTTTTTAAATTTTCGTTTTTTTGACTTTCTCATGTCTCGATTTCCCAGTTTTTTGACTTCTTGATTTCTCGATCTTTTGATGTTTTTTTTTCTCAATATTTCAGTTTTCCAATTTTTTGATGCTTTGATTTCTCGGTTTTTCTTTTTTTCGACTTTTGAGCTTTTCGATTTTTCGATTTTCCATTCTGTCAATGTTTCGATTTTTCAGTTTTTCGATGTTCAATTTTTCCTCATTTCACTTTTGGGATTTTTCATTTTCTCGATTATTGAGTTTTTCGAATCTTCAATTTTCCGATTGTTTTCAATTTCGAACTTTTCGATTTTTAAATTTTAGATTTGTTCGTTTCTCAATTTTTCGAGTTTTCGAGTTCCCTGTTTTTCAACTTTCGATTACTCAATTTTTTGATCTTTCAATTTTGGAATTCTTCAATTTTTTTCCCCGATCTTGCTATTACTCAATTTCTCAATTTTCCAGTTCTTCAATTTTTGGAGTTTAACTCTTTTCTTTTCGTCTACGACGCCGGAATAGGAGTCAAGTTCGACACCGACACCAACACCGACACCGACATCGATTTTTTGATGTTTCGATTTCTAGATTTTTCAATTTTTCGATTCTCAAAAAATTTTACCTATTTTAATTTTTCAGATTTTTAAATTCTAGATTCTTTTGTTTTTCGATTGCGATCAGTTGTTCAACATTTGTAATTTTCAATTTTTGGAATTTTAAATTTTAAATTTTTCTCATTTCGGTTTTTTAGTTTTTAAAATTGAAATAATTTCATTATTTTTTGTAATTTGTACTTCATTTTATCTTTCAAGCGGCAAGTACAAGATGTGCGAGGTTTAAATTCACTTTCATAGAATCCGAAAAAGCAAGTTTCCCATTTCCGTTTGTCATTTGTGTCAAAATCAACTTACTGGATATTTGTTAAACAAATAATCTTGAAGATGCCAAATCTATCAATTTAAAATTTAAGTGTGCTTTTCAGCTCATTCCACTAAAAAGTTGACGACCTAATTATCAAAATAATGTTGAATAAACAAATTTTAAACGTACTTTTTTACTCTAATTTACATTCTTCGATTTTCAATTTCGTTCTCAATCTCATTCTTATAACATATGAATTGAACATTATTTTCTTGATAATGTTTTAGACAACGTCTCAACTTTCCACAGGAAACGAACAAGTTAATTTTAGCTGATCATTTATAATCCTGCAACCAATGCAAAAATCTTGTTAAAATTTTTAATAAATAGTTCGTTACGCAATCTGTGAATCAAAGCATAAAATTTCATGATCCAAGCAAGCTTCACACTCGTTCTAGGACAATCAAAAGCTAAAAATAACTGTGAATTATTCGCGATTTATTGCGAAATATTCCGAGATGACGTCATTAATTTTTAGGAAAGGATGAAGGAGC
Source organism: Zophobas morio (assembly GCF_036711695.1). Classification (NCBI taxonomy): domain Eukaryota; kingdom Metazoa; phylum Arthropoda; class Insecta; order Coleoptera; family Tenebrionidae; genus Zophobas; species Zophobas morio. The sequence continues at coordinate 3,479,554 of NW_026972112.1, forward strand.
AAATCTTAGTTAGGCTAGCATTTAACCTTTCTCGCAGTTGTCTTAGATACCCTCAATTCAAATTTCCAAATAATCACAAACAAAGAAGACTTGTTTGAACTCTACTCAAATATTTGAACACATCGCCACACAATTTTGACTTTCGAGACATAAATTTTTCTCGGCGTTCTTTTTCGAAAAAATTCCACGTTATTCTTAGCGACGCGCTTTCGCAATTCGACCTGAATGGCTGACAGGACAAGGTTGGCAGCTTGCAGTGACCACAGGTCAACAGGTCAACCCCGGAATGCCTCTCATTTTTCCAGCAACGCACGCGTATCCATTTACAATTGGCGCGCTAATTCTGATTTATCGCTTGTAAATATCGGTTTCCTCAAGAAGTTTCAACACTTGTCAAAAATCGCTCTAATGGGAGATTTACGGGCGGTTCACGGCCGCCATTTTTGCAACTGGGGTAATTGGAATCTGGGATTTCGTTCGGTTTTGCAACTCGCGATAATAAGGATATGGTAATGTGGGACTGGTGTTACAGTTTATTGTTGCCAACATCCTTTGTGGAACTTTCTATAAGTCAAATACCCGCAATAAATGGGAAATCTAATGGGAGTGGGTGTCGATTTTGCGAGGATCCGTGTTAATAACCTTCGCGGCTAAAAATAGTCGGCTTATTTGGAACTCTTTGACAAAGTTTATTTTTGGGGGGTTTTGAGAGCGTTCATGGTAACAGGATATTGTTGTGTTCGTAAATCTGATCGAAAAATGCTTTTAACGCCGCTGTAAATTTCACTTCTCAAGAATAATCACAAATATTTTATTATTAGTTTAGCCTTGGCTGAATTTATACCTAATTTGTAAAATTTCGGTATGATTTATTGGAGGTTCAAGGTGCTACACAGAGTTCGCATTAATCGTGGTCCGTTTACGAGTGAAACGAAAATTCGCAGAAGCGATAAATGTGTAACAAAATCGATTAGTTTAGTAGTTTCGGGTTACACGTTATGTGTTTCTAGTAGGTGGTGTTGATGACAACATTACCATAACACTTATATAATTATTATTAAAGAAAAAAGTAGGAAATCGTAAGAAAACTATAGGAACATCAGATAAACAAACACGAAAAAAAAAATGTCTTGTTATGCAGGATCGCAACATTCCTCAGGTACATCACCAAGCATTCTGCTTAATCACTTCTGTATCTTACATAATTTATCTTTCACCGAATCGACTTTCGTTCGTTTTGCTTCACTAACTTTGTAAAATAACGTGCGACAGAAAAAAAGGAATTAGGGTTGATTCTGTTTTACAAATCCAGTTTTCTAATTCTGTACCATGTTATGTTGTTACAACGTTTTGAAGTAAAATTAATCGACATTTTTCTTGCAGTCACCTCCAATTCCTCTTTTTTCGATCGCACGACACGGCATGGAATACTTCTTGTAAAATTTGTGTAATGTAATAGTAATAACAGATCTGTATGCATTTAATGCATTTAATGATAACAAGGTCCTGAGAAATAACAGTAATTTGGGTGATCTTGACACTCATAATTAAAAGTTTACGAAAGAAATTATAGGTTATTTTGAAATTAGTAAATAAGTTGAAGAAATAAAACAAATATACTTTATAAACTGCGAAACTGCGAAAACAGAAAAAAGTTTGTAAATATTACTTATATTACCAAGGCTGCGCAGGTTTTGAACATAAAATAATATTGATTAATATAACAGTTCTACTGCTTTGAATTTCAGGACAACTTCAAATACCATAAACCAATAATATTTTATCGATTTGGACTAATATAAGATTAGATTTCTTTTGCCTATTCGATTGTAAATTATATTGTTAACGGTTTGATAAAAATTTTCAGTTTTTGTAAAAAAATGTTGGCTCTATTAAAACGAACTAAACTAAGCTTAGTTAATGAGGTATCGAGGAGTTCTTAGTGACTCACTCTGTATATATTAAATTTACCGCCTTTTTTTTCTTAACATACGTAGTCAGCTTTTATATCTATCATTGTTTTTCGAATTCAATAAAGAGAGACAAAAAAGCAAAAAAAAAAGGAAAAAAAAAGAGTCAGTCAAAGAAGCGACCAAAAGATACAAGAAAATTAGTCAACACAAAAAAATGAGAAAAATGCGATAAAAGAAAAAAAGCGTCAAAAACGACCAAAAACGATAACAAAAAAGATGGAGAAAAGCTACTAAAATTGTAAAATCTGGATGCCAAATGTAAAAAATTAAGACGGATTCATAAATCACAAATACAGGAGGTCGTTATTTTACAAAATTTAAATAGGTCTACAAATTTTGGTAAGCGTTTTAATAAATTACATTTTTAAGCTAAGCTTAAGCTAAAGCACCATCCTAGGTACGATTCAGGTAAATTTTTCATATCAGAATTTGTGATGACGTGTTAAAAAAACGATTAACAGAAACAGACAAAAAACAAACAAAAATTAAGACAAAAACAATCGACTAAAAAAGGGGAGTCAAAGAAACGACTAATAATACGAGTAATTTAGGCAAACAGAAAATGGGAAAAAAATAACAAAAAAGGCAAAAAAGCGACAAAAAAAAAACAACAAAAAAAAGGCGAATAATAAAAGAAAAGAACAAAAAATGTCACAAACAGTAATGTGAAAAAAAGACGTCACAAAAACGACAAGAAAAAAGGTGGAAAAAATTTGATTTTGCGAATTTAACTTTTGAAGTTAAATTTAAGTTAAAGAACCATATGTATGAATTGTTAAACTAAAGAACCATCCTATGTATAAACTAAAAAGGTGGGTCAAAAAAAAGACCAAAAAATACGGGTAAATTAGGCAACTAAAAAGCAACAAAAAAGCACCAAAAAACAAGGAGATAGAAAATGGCAAAAAGTAACAAAAAAAAAACACAAAAAAAGCGAAGAATAATGCGAAAGATACGACAAAAACTATCAACAAGACTACAAAAACGCTACAAAAATAAATTGTAAAGGTTGATTTTTGCCGAAAATGTGGATGGCTAAGATAAAAAATCAAGGCGGATTCATGATTCACAAATAGAGGAGTTTAAATAGGATTGCAAATTTTGGTTATCGTTTTAATAAATTATATGATGTCAAGTTTGATTTTGTAAATTTAAATTTTTAAGTTAAATTTAAGTTAAAGAATGATGTGTATGAATTCTTATTAAACTAAAGAACCATCCTATGTATAATTCAAGTACATTTTTCATATTAGAAACTTTTTAGCAAGACCAGAAAAAAGATAAAAAACTGTGACAAAAAGAGGCGTCAAAAAGCGACCAACAGAAAGACAAAAAAACAAACATAAATAAAGAGAAAAAAATCGACTAAAAAAAGGGGGTCAAAGAAATGACCAAAAAATGCGAGTAAATTAGGCAACACAAAGGTAACAAAAAAAAAGCATAAAAAAAAGAAGGCTACAAAAAATGGCAAAAAAGTAACAAAAAGACAAAAAAAAAGCGATAGGAAAATAACACAAAGAGCGAAGAATAATGCCACAAATACGAGAAAAACTATCAATAGTTTCAAATTTTCAATATTAGCATTTTTCTGTTAGTTTTCAATTTTTCCATTCCACAATTTCTCGATTTATATTTCCTATAAGTTTTTAATTTTTTGATTTGTTGGCTTTTCGATTTTTCGATATTTCGATATCTCGATGATGTCGAATTTTCGAAAAATTGAAAATTCAAAATATTTTGACGTTTCGTTTTCCGATTTTTGGTTCTTTTAATCCTTTGATTTTTCAATTTTTCCATTCTTCAGTTTTTAAGCTCTTTTTAAGTTTTGATTTTTCGATTTTTCTATTTTTAGATTTTTCAGTATTCAAATGTACAATTTTTACATCTTGAATTTTCAGTTTCTCAGATTTTCCATTTTTCATTTTTTCGATTTTTTTCCTTTGTCAAGTTTTCCACATTTCGACTTTTTTAACTTCGATTTCTCGTTTTTAGATTTTTCAATTTTCGGTTTTGGGATTTCTACAGTCAACTTTTTGATTTTTCAATTCTTGTACTTCCCGTTATTTTGATTTGTCAAATCCAGGGTTTCCAGTTTTTCGAATTTTCGGATTTTTTGACTTTCGATTTTTCGTTTTCGGATTTTTTGACTTTCGATTTTTCGATTATCAATTTTTTTATTTTTCGCTTTCTCGGTTTAATTTTCAATTGTTCGATTTTTCCAACTTTCGATTATTCGAATTTTCGTTTTTAGATTTTCCGATAGGCGAATTTTCAATTTTTTTTATATTTGGATTCGTTATTCTTCAGTTTTTAATTTTTCAACTTTCTTATGGGTTTTTTGATTCCTCAAGTTTCCGTTTTTCCGATTTTCAAATTTTCGGTTTTTCGGTTTTGTAATTGTTCGATTTTCGATTTTTCGAAATTTAGATTTCTATAATTGTTCTATTTCTTGATTTTCCATTGGAATGTTCGAAATTTCCAATTTTCGATTTTCCGAATTTTAGGTTTTTCGATTTTTGATAGTAAATCTTCAATTTTTTGCCTTTCGATTTTTTATTCTGCAATTTTTGATTTTTTATATTTTTTTATTTCTAGGGTCTTCTATTTTTTGATTTTTGATTATTCGCTTTTCCCAATTTTCGATTTTTCAAATTATCGAATTTTCCGATTTCCAATTTTTCAATTTTTGGAAATTTAGATTTTTCAATATTCGTTTTTCAATTTGTCGAATTTTGATTTTTCGATTTCTCGAATTTTCGATTTTGCAAATCTTTAATTTTTTTATTTTTCAGTATTCGAAATTTTCTTTTGGAGTTTCCAATTTTTTCCATTCGTGAATTTCTCAATTTACATTTTTTTTTAATTTTCCGATTTTTCAATATGCGAATTTATACAATTATTTTTTACTTTTTGATTTCTCGATTTCTCAATTTTTTCATTCTTTAGTTTTTCGTTTTTTCGTATTTTCAGGTTCTTCGGTTTGTGATTGTTTGATTTTCGACTTTTCGATTATCAATTTCTCAAATTTCATTTTTCGATTTTCGATTAATCGATTTACGAAAGGGCTACAAAGACACTGCAAAAATAAATTGTAAAAGTTTGACTTTTTTCCGAAGTTTTCAATTTTTTTTACATTTGGCTTTGTTATTCTTTAATTTTTAATTTTACAATTTTCTTTAGGAGTTCTTTGATTTCTCAAGTTTCAGATTTTTCGATTTTCAAATTTTAGAATTTTCGAATTTTCGGTTATTCGGTTTTGTAATTGTTCGATTTTCAATTTTCCGAAATTTAGATTTTTTTAATTCTTCTATTTTTGGATTTTCCATTGGAACGTTCGAAATTTACAATCTTCGATTTTCCGAATTATATGTTTTTCGATTTTCGATAGTAAATTTTCAATTTTTTACCTTTCGATTTTTTATTCTTCAACTTTTGATTTTCTAATTTTTTTATTTCTAGAGTTTTCTATTCTTTGATTTTTGATTATTGGATTTTCCCAACTTTCGATTTTTCAAATTATCGAATTTTTCCATTTTGATTTTGCAACTTTTCAAAATTTAGATTTTTCAATATTCGATTTATCAATTTTTCAAGTTTTCGAATTTTGATTCTTCGATTTCTCGAATTTTCGATTTTGCAAATCTTTAATTTTTCAATTTTTCAATATTCGAAATTTTCTTTTTAGAGTTTTCAATTTTTCCATTCCTGAATTTCTCAATTTACATTTTTTTTTAATTTTTTGATTTTCAATATTCGAATTTACAATTATTTTTGATTTCTCGATTTCTCAATTTTTCCAGTCTTCAGTTTTTCGATTTTTCGAATTTTCAGTTTCTTCGGTTTGCGATTTTTCGATTATCAATTTCTCAATTTTTTGTTTTTTCGATTTTTCAATTCGATTTTCGATTGATCGATTTACGAAAGCTCTACAAAAACACTACAAAAATGAATTGTAAAAGTTTGATTTTTTTTCCGAAAATGTGGATGGCCAAGATAAAAAATCAAGGTGGATTCATAATTCACAAGTATAGGAGTTTGTTATTTTACAAAATTTAAATACCATAAGACAAATTTTGGTTAGCGTTTTACTAAATTACATAATGTGATGTAAAATTTGACTTTGCGGATTTCATTTTTTATGATAAACCCTATAAATTAAAGAAACATGTATGGACTGTTAGACTATAGATACCGACCGATCCTATGTATGTTTCAAGGAAAATGACAAAAAAGAAAAAAAAGAAAAAAAAGGCAACAAAAAAAGTGAAAAAAAAGAGGCGAAAAAGTAAAACAAACAGATAAAAAAAGACGCCAAGAAAAGTGACGAAAAAGCTACTAAAATAAATGATACAATGTTGTTATATAATTTTGATTTTTCCCGAAAATCTGGATCTACAGGATGAAAAATCAAGGCAGATTTATAATTCACAAGTACAGGCATTTGTTATTTTATAAAATTTAAATAGCAATAAACAAATTTTGGTTAGCGTTTTATTAAATTACATATGTGAAGTAAAATTTGATTTTGCGAATTTAATTTTTTATGACTAGAACTGTAAATTAAAGAAACATATGTATGGACTGTTAAAATACAGGTAAAAAAGAGCCTGTGTAAATGTTTCAAGAAAAACGACAAAAAAGAACAAAAAACGAGAAAAAATGCGCTAAAAAAGGCAACAAAAAATGTGGAAAAAAACCCTAACTCTGAAATAAATCGTAAAATGTTGCTATATAATTTTGCTCTTTTTTCGAAAATTTGTACAGGATGAAAAATTAAGGCAGATTCATAAATTGCAAGTACAGGGATTTGTTATTTTATAAAATTGAAATAGAACTAGACAAATTTTGGTTAGCGTTTTGCCATCTACACGATATCCCTAAAACACACAAAATTTGACAATATCTAGTTCAGTAGTTTCAGTACCTGATCTGACCTGATCTGACCTGACCTGACCTAACCTGATCCGAGTTCAAGAAATACAACTAGGGCAGAATTATTAGTTCTAAGATGACGTCATCAATTTTTTGGGGCAGATAACAAACTTCGATTATTGTTTACACCATCTTCGCAGTCATCGAAAGTAAAGTTCTCCATAATTTCGGATTTTATCGACCAGACAGACAGACAGACGGAAAACTTCGATGCAAGTTTTTCCACTGATTTTCACGTTTGTCCATACCTCAATTCGTTCCAAATTTTATGAATCAAATGATCTTGCTCTTATTTTCTACAGAAATTCCTCTACGTGTAGTAACAGATAAAGTCAAAGCAGCGGATAAAATCTGCCAAATAAAATAAAAAGGCCCATCGCATATAGAGAACAAATAGAGCAGAACATTTCAACCCATTACTATTTCACAAGCCATCAAAAGGTTGAGCGCTATAAATAAAAAACCACCATTGCGTCACTTCTCTCAAATCCTAATATTTTTTCGCCTTTGTTAAAATAAAAGAGCAGCGAGTGGTAATCTTGCCTCACACCAAAATTAGATCCTCGAAGAATTTAGCACAAAATCGTCAAAACGCTATCGCGTGACTCGGCGTCCCAAAGTGCCCAAAATCGGTCCAAAGCGACAAGGCCATCGTTTTGAAATCATTGTTTCCACGATTTTTTCGCTCGTATTTCGCAAGCGAACGTTATTTACGAGCCACATTACTCCGAACTCGTCAGGAAAATGCACGATAAATAAATTAGTTTCAATTAGCATCCGCGCTGATCGCGCCCCGCGAACTATTCCCATTACCATAAAATTTGCATCATTTTTGTCATAATTAAAATAATTAATTAAAGCGGCAATGCTGATATGATTATTTATCGACGGATTATGTAATGGACCGATAAAATGATACCACTGCTCGCCAACCCACATTTCGCCATCACGATTTTCATGCATCCATTATCTGATCACAATAACAATAAAACTTACCGGTGCAAGGATAAAAGCCGCTCGGGCCCTCTTAAATTAAATTAAATCGGAAAATAATGAAGCGGGTTTAATTAGGAAACGGTCACGTGACGGCTGCAGCCAAGGTCCGGCCCTGACCCCTAACCCGCAGAATTTAGAGTAAAGCGAGCACGATTTGGAACGCTCAGTCGATTCCACCTGCGCGGTAAAAGTAGTTTGAAAATCGACTTTTGGGGTTTTGTTGCAAAATAATCGCAACCAGGAAGTCAATCTAGATGCATATTATTTGAGTAGGTAATCTGGTTTCGAATTTTGGGTTTGTGTATCGCACCAATTTATCTAAAGTGCTGCTAAATCGTAAATTTGAAACGTTGGCAAGGCATGGGCAGGTAAATGAGTTAACTTCGCCTCAAATTGACTTTATTATTTCAGATGAACATTTACATGAACCGGAATAGTTAAGTTTAACGGTTTACAGATCTAGAGGACGTCTTCGTGCTTTTGACTATTCAATCTAACGAAACAAGATCACCGGTAATAAAACCGCAGTCCGGTGACACAATCAGCAACATTAAAATATTAAAATATAACAAGTGCGTATAAATTAAAACAAGATTACGAGCAATTACACTTTACGACCTGCCATATAACTCACACATGTTGTGACCCAATAATCCCTCCTTATTTTGATCGAATGAATCCGAAAGTCTTTGCTATTTACCCATTATTGCACCGCAATTACGTGCACACATTTACTTAAATGTTAAGTTCACCAGCCGCCTAATTACTCACATTTCCACAATCCACTAATAGATAACAATTTGCGCCACACCAATTAATCCATTATCGAATTAAATAAAACTTTTCTCTAAAAATTTCGAGCGCCGGAGTGAAAAATTTCATAAATATTTCACAAGGTCGTTGTGAAATTCGGGTTTCGTAATGTTTTCCTGAACGCCACTCGTGGCCACCTTCGACATTATTGTTGTTGTTTTTATCGTTTTTTATTATCCATTTGACGAACAAGTATTCGGAAAATTCGAATAAATCGGTGCTAATTGTCTAGAGGTGAATAAATTACGTGACAATGACTTAATTTTCACGAAACTTATGAAAGTGCGATACTCATCGCTGACCTTCGCGGCTGGCTTCAGTCAAGGCTGTTCTTTTCGGAAAAATTGAGACTGGACGATTGCCAAATCCGAAATCCATCAAGTGATAAGACACGATTCGCTTTGTTGCGGTTGTGCGAAGTGCTAAGTTATTATTTTGAGGCATGTAGTGTGCAATTAAATTAATTACTGGGGAATTATCAGGTCTGATCAGATTTCGTTATTGCAGGGGAGTTTATTGTGTTTTGATTGGCATTTATGGCGGGATTACTCAATGTGTTGTAAGAGTTTTCGTACTAAAAAGTAACAAACGAATACATGAAGCACATCAAATGGAAGCGATTCTTATATAATTAGAAGTGGTTTTGTTTTGGCAGAATTACAACAAAGAGTTAATTGAGATTCATAGATAGCTCCTAATTTACAGAACTGCGAGATTCTTTCAAATTACTTCAGAAACTGGACATGGAATCCTCGAGATTCTTTCCAATTATTTCAAAAACAAGTGATCTCCGAAATTCTTTCAAACTACTTCAAAAACAAAACAAAAAAGGTCCGTGAGATTCTTTTCAAACTACTTCAAGAACTAGACACAAGAGGTTCACAAAATCCTTTCAAACTACTTCAAGAATCAGGCACAAGCAGTCCACGAGATTCTTTCAAATTAATGCAAAAATAAAACAAAAGGGGTCCACGAAATTCTTTCAAACTACTTCAAAAAACAGACACCAGAGGTTGCCGAGATTCTTTCAAACTATTTAAAACATTTTTGGAGCGTAAGTATAAGTTACCGACTCAATCAACTAGGTGATGTCATTTTTCTAAATATAGCACGGTATAAAAAAAATCTGCAAAATCAGTAGCTCAAATATGAACCGGGATTCGTATTCAGGAGGTTCGATTTAGTATGGTTACCAATTTTCAGAATGCTGAAAGCCAAATTAACTGAGATATTTTGAAATCACTGAAATCCAAAATTTTCGCAAAAAAGTATGGGGAAAATAGGGTGAAAAAATTAAACTTTTCCAATCAGTCTAAAATTGAGTATCTAGTCGAATTTTAGAGTGTAAATTGATTCCCGCTATAAGTTGAATGTTAATTCAACTTCGGGAATGAATCAAATTCGTGGTTCATTCTGTATCTCAAAATATATTTTTACAATTTAAAGGTTCACCATCTCAAAACGGGTCAAGATCGAGACCTGCAGTTTGTACCACTAGATTCCTTGGGATTTTTTAGCCGAAATTTGTAATTTTTGGGTGGTATTAGTTAATGGTTTGGGCTTGAGAGACCGATGGCCTGGACAAAGCCACGTTCCTATAAAAATCATCATTTAAAAAAATAAAAAAAAAATACAAAAAATCCATAGCTCAAATATGAAGTCGGCATCGTATTCAGGAGGTTCGATTTAATAAAAATATCAATTTTCAAAATGCTGAAAGCCAAATTAACTGAGATAATTCGAAATGAACGAAATCCAAAATTTTCGCAAATAAGGTAAAGGGAAAGTAAAGTGAAAAAATTAAACTCTTCCGATCTGTCTAGAATTGAGTGTCTAGTCCAATTTTACAGTGTACAATTCATTCCCGCTGCAAGTTCAATGTTAATTCGATTTCAATCAAATTCGTGGTTCATTTTGAATCTCAAAAAATATTTTTACAGTTTAAAGGTTCACCATTTCCAAACGGGTCAAGATCGAGACCTGCAGTTTATTCCATTAGATTCCTTGGGATTTTTTAGTCGACACTTGTAATTTTTGGATCGTATAAGTTAATGGTTGGGGCCTGAGGGACCGATGAACTGGACAATACCATTTTCCTATAAAAATCATCATCTAAAAAAATAAAAACAAAAAAATCCATAGCTCAAATATAAAGTCGGATTCGTATTCAGAGGTCCGATTTAGTAAAATTATCAATTTTCAAAATGTTGAGAGCCAAATTAACTGAAATATTTTGAAAACATTAAAACTTCACATTATTGGGAAAAATAAGAAAAAATTAAACTCTTCCGATCTATCTAAAATTGAGTATTTAGTCGAATTTTACAGTGTATAATTCATTCTCGCTGTAAGTTTAATGTTAATTCGATTTCAATCAAATTCGTGGCTCATTCTGTATCTCAAAAAATATTTTTACACTTTAAAGGTTCACCATTTCAAAATGGGTCAAGATCGAGACCTGTAGTTTTTACGATTAGATTCCTTGATATTTTTTAGTCGAAATTTGTGATTTGTGGATAGCATAAATGAACGGTTGGGGCCTGAGAGACAGCTGAACTGGACAATGCCATTTTCCTATAGGTAGCGTCTTATAAAAAAACAAAAAAAAAAGTCCCTATCTCAAATATGAAGTCGGATTCGTATTAAGGAGGTTCATTTCCGCTATAAGTCCAATATTAATTCGAGTTCAATCAAATTCGTAGTTCATTTTGAAAATCAAAAAATATTTTTCCAGTTTAAGGGTTCAGCATTTCAAAACGGATCAAGGTCGAGACCTGCAATTTATTCCATTAGATTCCTTGGCATTTTTTAGCCGAAACTTGAAATTTTTGGACCGTATAAGTTAATGGTTAGGGCCTGAGGGACCGATGAACTGGACAATCCCATTTTCCTATAAAAACCATCAATAAAAAAAAAATTAAAAAAAATCAAAAAAATCCATAGCTCAAATATAAAGTCGGATTCGTATTCAGAAGGTACTTGGGGCCCCTACGACGCACCCTTATTCCGTTTCATTCATTCTTATTGGCTCTGAAGAAAAAATTTCACCAGTTTTCAATTTAAAAATTATAAAATCGAAAGAGATATTGAAAAAAATAAAGGAAAAATTGTGATGTGAAATGACGAAAATGAAACTCAAAAAATCGAGAGAATGAAAAACAAAAATCAAGAACTTCAAAAACTGAGGAAACGACAAAGTGACAAATCCAAAAATGAAAAATTGTAAAATTGAAAAATTGGAAAATTGAAAAATTGGAAAATTGAAAAACCGAAAATGAAAAAAAATGAAAAAACGAAAAATTGTGACACTTATGGAAAATTTAAAACCGAAGAAAAAGGAAAAACCAAAAATTCTAATATCAAAAAATTGGTCGAAGATTATTTCGACAGAACTTCCCAAGCCTCGATATTTTGAATTTTTCAATTTTTCAAAATTTTCTTCAGTTTTTCGATTTACAATTTTTCGAGTTTTCGAGATTAAAATTTTCGATTTTCCAAATTTAGATTTTTTCAATTTTTATAGTTTTCTGTTCTTTATTATTCGTCGCTAATTCGATTTTTCAGTGTTTCGATTTTATTTTTGTTTTCTCATTCTTATTTTTTTTAGTTTCTCGTTTATTCAAGTTTTCAATTTGCAATTTTACAATTTCTAATTTTTTTGTATTTTCATTTTCAAGATATGCGACTCCTCGAATTTCATTTTTAAAATTTTTAATGTTTTCGATTTTCCAATTGTTGGATGATTCAGTTTTCAGATTTTTCAATTTTTCTATTTCCAGTTTTTCGAGTTTTCAATTTTTCATTTCTCACTTTTTGGATTTATCTATTTTTCGTTTCTTCAATTTTTCAATTTTTAATTTTGTTGGTTAGTACTTGTTAAGATAAGATTGATTTTAGCAAATCACATATCCTCTAAAAAGATAGAGGGCGGGTGGGCGGGCCTAGTACATGCTAAGACAAAACTAATTTTGGCAAATCATATACCGTGTAAGAAAATAGAGGGTGGGTGGGCGGGGCTACTGCTTGCTTATAAAACTCTTTAGATAAACCTAAATTCAGCTCCGCCCACCTTTTGTCTCCGTTTCACTGTCTTATTTTATTTATTGTAAAATTGAATTCGAAAAATCAAAAAATGAAAAACTGTAAAACTGAAAATTAAAGAAAATGAAAAAAATGAAGAATTGTCATGGAAAATTTAAAATCGAAGAAAAAGAAAAAACGAAAAATCCTAATATCAAAAAATTCGTCGAAGATTGTTTCGACAAAACTTCCCTCGCCTCGATTTTTTGCTTGAAATTTTCAGTTCCTCAATTTTTCATTTTTTTCCTTCTGTTTCTCGATTTGCAATTTTTGAGTTTTCAGGTTTAAAATTTTCAATTCTCCAACTTTTGATTTTTCAATTTTTATATTTTGCTATTTTTAGGTTTTTTATTTTCGTTATTTTTTTCATTTATTCGATTTTTCAGTGTCTCGATTTGTTTTTTTTTGTTTTTTCAATTTTAATTTTTACAGGTTCTCGTTTCTTCAATTTTTCGATTTGCAATTTTTCAATTTTTCGTTTTTTTGTATTTTCATTTTTACGATATGCGACTCAAGTTTTCATTTTTAGATTTTTCACTTTTTCGATTTTCAAATTTTTGGATGTTTCAGTTTTCAGATTTGCAATTTTTCTATTTGCAATTTCTCGAGTTTTTAGTTTTTAATTTCTCACTTTTTGAATATATCATTTTTTCGTCTCTTCAATTTTTCGATTTACAATTTTAATTTTTTAATTAGTATTTGCTAATATAAGACTGATTTTAGCAAATCACATATCCCTAAGAAGATAGAGGGCGGGTGGGCGGGCCTAGTACATGTTACGATAAACTAATTTTGGCAAATCATATACCTTCTAAGAAAATAAAGGGTGGGTGGGCGGCGCTAGTACTTACCAAGATAAGATTGAATAACATATAACAAGCGGTAGAATATAAGATTTAGAACAAAGTAAAAAGAAGGACCTCCCACCCACCCTTATTTCGTTTTCATCGTTCATTCTTATTGGCTCTGACGAAAAAATTTCACCCGTTTTTAATTTTCATTATTCAATTTTTCGATTTTTCAATTTTAAAATTATGAAATCGAAAGAAGTAATGAAAAAATAAAGGAATTGTAAAAAAGAAAAACTGTGATATGAAATCGAGAAAGTGAAAATCAAAAAATCGAGAATATGAAAAACAAAAATCAAGAGCTTGAAAAATTGAAGAAACGAAAAATTGAAAACCAGAAACTGAAAAAACGAAAAATTGTTATACAGAAAATTTAAAACCGAAAAAAAGAAAAAATAAAAAATTCTAATATCAAAAAATTTTTAACTCCAACCGGTTTTCCAGGATCACCAATTGAAATATTGAAATCCAAAATTTTCGCAAATAAAGTATTGGGAAAAATAGGGTGAAAAAATTAAACTCTTCCAATCAGTCTAAAATTGAGTATCTAGTCGAATTTTAGAGTGTAAATTGATTCCCGCTATAAGTTGAATGTTAATTCAACTTCGGGAATGAATCAAATTCTTGGTTCATTCTGTATCTCAAAATATATTTTTACAATTTAAAGGTTCACCATCTCAAAACGGGTCAAGATCGAGACCTGCAGTTTGTACCACTAGATTCCTTGGGATTTTTTAGCCGAAACTTGTAATTTTTGGATCGTATAAATGAATGGTTTGGGCCTAAAAGACCGATGAATTGGTCAATGCAATTTTCCTATAAAAATCATTTAAAAAAATTAAAAAAATCCAAAAAATTCGTAACTCAAATATGAAGTCGGAAACGTATTCAGGAGGTTCGATTTAGTAAAAATATCAATTTTCAAAATGCTGAAAGCTAAATTAACTGAAATAATTCGAAATGAACAAAATTCAAAATTTTCGCAAATAAGGTAAAGGGAAAGTAAAGTGAAAAATTAAACTCTTCCGATCTGTCTAAAATTGAGTATCGACTCAAATTTTACAGTGCACAATTCATTCCCGCTATAAGTTCAATGTTAATTCTGTTTCAGTAAAATTCGTCGTTCATTTTGTATCTCAAAAAATATATTTATAGGTTAAAGGTTCACCATTTCAAAACGGGTCAAGAACGGGACCTGCGGTTTGTACCATTAGATTCCTTGGGATTTTCTAGCCGAAACTTGTAATTTTTAGATCGTATAAGTTAATGATGAACTGGACAATGCAATTTTCCTGTAGGTAGCATCATATAAAAAAAAATAAAAAAAGTCCGTAGCTCAAATATGAAGTCGGATTCGTATAGCACAGGTTCGATTTAGTAAAGATATCAATTTTCAAAATGCTGAAAGCCAAATTAACTGAGATAATTCGAAATGAACAAAATTCAAAATTTTCGCAATTAAGGTAAGTATTGGGGAAAATAAGGTGAAAAAATTAAAATCTTCCGATCTCTCTGAAATTGAATATCTAGTCGAATTTTAGAGTGTACAATTCACTTCCGCTATAAGTTCAATGTTAAGTCGGTTTCAATCAAATTCGGGATTCATTCTGTATATCAAAAAATATTTGTTTCGATTTCTGGATGGTTTAATTTTCAACTTTTTGATGTTTTGATTTTTCAATTCTTTATTCTCCAATTTTTCGATTATTCAATTCGTTTTTTTTTAAATTTCAGATCTTTCGATTTCTCGATTTCTGGTTTTTTGATTTTGCAGTTTTTCGATTTTTCAGATTTTCGTTTTTTTATATTTGGCATTTATGGATTTTTCAATTTTTCCATTTTACGATTTTTCAAGTTTTCGATTTCTCAACTTTTCGGCACTTCTAGTTTGGGAATTTTTTCGTTTCTGTATTTTTCAGTTTTTTGATATTTTAATTTTAGACTTGTCGGTTTATCGATTCCTTGAATTTTCGATTTTTCGATTTCTCGATTTCTCCACGTTTCAATTGCAAATTTTTAATTAACAAAATTTCGAATTTTCGATTTTTCCATTTATCAAATTTTCGGTCTTTCGATATTTGAATTTTTTTAATTTTGACTTGACCTGACCTGATTCGTTGAATTTTCGATTTTTCAATTTTCGAATTTTCAATTTTTCCATTTTTCAATTATTAGACTTTCCACTTTCTTTGCTTTTCGATTTTTCGATGTTCGAATTTTAAATTCTTTTTTCGATTTTCAGTTTTTCCGTTCTTTAGTTTTTAAGTCGAAATCTGGATAATTCGAAAAATCGAAAAATGATAAAACTAAAAAATTGAAAAATTAAAGAAACCAAAAAATTGAGATATATAAAACCGAAAACTCAAAAATCGAGAAATCGAAAAAATTAACATAACAAAAATTTAAAAGAATCATGAAATAATTGAAAAATCCTAAAGAATCAATCTCCAAAAATTGATCATTCTATAAATCGAAAAATTGAAAAAGAAAAACTGAGATATCGAAAAATTGCAAAATCGAGAAATCGAAAAGTCGAGGAAGAATCGAGAATATGAAAATAGAAAAATCGAGAAATCGCGAAATTAAAAAGCCGAGACGCTGAATAATTGAAAAATTGGTCAATGGAGAAATGAGAAAATCAAAATATCCAAAAATCGAAAAATCTAATAGTCAAAAGGTCGAGAAGTCGAAAAATCGAAAAGCCAAATTAACTGAGATATTTTGAAATCATTGAAATCCAAAATTGTCGCAAATAAAGTATTGGGGAAAGTAAAGTGAAATAATTAAACTGTTCTTATCTGAAAATTAAAATAAAATTGAGAAGCTAGTTGAATTTTAGAGTGTACAATTCATCTCAAAACGGGTCAAGATCGAGACCTGCAGTTTGTACCATTAGATTCCTTGGGATTTTTTAGTCGAAAACTCTAATTTTTGGGTCGTATAAGTTAATGGTTTGTTTCTGAGAGACCGATAAAATGGACAATGCAATTTTCCTATAAAAATCAACATATAAAGAATTTTAAAAGTACACAAAATCCGTAGCTCAAATATGAAGTCGGCATCGTATTCAGGAGATTCGATTTAGTAAAAATATCAATTTTCAAAATGCTGAGAGCCAAATTAATTGAGATAATTCGAAATGAACGAAATCCAAAATTTTCGCAGTTAAGGTTATGAGTAAAATAATGTGAAAAAATCAAACACTTCCGATCTGTCTGAAATTCAGTATCTAAACGAATTTTAGAGTGTACAAATCATTCTCGCTATTAGTTCAATGTTACATCGATTTCGATCAAATTCGCGGTGCATTCTGTATCTCAAAAAATATTGTTACAGTTTAAAGGTTCACCATTTCAAAACGGGTCAAGAACGAGACCTGCGGTTTGTACCATTAGATTCCTTGGGATTTTTTAGTCGAAACTTGTAATTTTTGGATGGTATAACTTAACGGTTTGGGCTTGAGAGACCGATGGACTGGACAAAGCCTTGTTCCTATAAAAATCATCATTTAAAAAAATAAAAAAAATAAAAAAAAAATTCGTAGCTCAAATATGAAGTCGGAATCGTGTTCAGGAAATTCGATTTAGTAAAAACATCAATTTTCAAAATGCTAAACGTCAAATTAACTGAGATAATTCGAAATGAACGAAATCCAAAATTTTTGCAAATAAGGTAAAGGGAAAGTAAAGTGAAAAAATTAAACTCTTCCGATCTGTCTAAAATTGAGTATCTACTCAAATTTTACAGTGCACAATTCATTCCCGTTATAAGTTCAATGTTAATTGGATTTCAATCAAATTGGTGGTTCATTCTATATCTCAAAAAATCTTTTAACAGTTTAAACGTTCACAATTTCAAAACGGATCAAGATCGAGCACTGCAGTTGGTACCATTAAATTCCTTGGGATTTTTTAGTGGAAACTTGTAATTTTTGGATCGTATAAGTTAACGGCTCGGGCCTGAGAGACCGATGAACTGGACGATGCCATTTTCCTACAAAAATCATCATATAAAAAATAAAAAAAAAAAATACAAAATATCCATAGCTAAAATATGAAGCCGGAATCGTATTCAGGAGGTTCGATTTAGTGAAAATATCAATTTTCAAAATGCTGAGAGCCAAATTAACTGAGATAATTCGAAACGAACGAAATCCAAAATTTTTTCAATTAATGTATTGGGGAAAATGAGGTGAAAAAATTAAACTCTTCCGATCTGTCTGAAATTCAGTATCTAGTCGAATTTTAGAGTGTGCAATTCATTCCCGCCATTAGTCGAATGTTAATTTGATTTCAATCAAATTCGTGGTTCATTCTCTATCTCAAAAAATATGTTTACAGTTTAAAAGTTCATCATCTCAATACGGGTCAAGATAGAGACCTGCAGTTTGTACCATTAGATTCTTTGAGATTTTCTAGTCGAAACTTGTAATTTTTGGATCGTATGAGTTAACGGCTCGGGCCTGAGAGACCGATGAACTGGACGATGCCATTTTCCTACAAAAATCATCATATAAAAAAAAAAACACAAAAAATCCGTAGCTAAAATATGAAGCCGGAATCGTATTCAGGAGGTTCGATTTAGTGAAAATATCAATTTTCAAAATGCTGAGAGCCAAATTAACTGAGATAATTCGAAATGAACGAAATCCAAAATTTTTGCATTTTGCAAGTATTGGGAAAAATGAGGTGAAAAAATTAAATTCTTCCGATGTGTCTGAAATTCAGTATCTAGTCGAATTTTGGAGTGTGCAATTCATTCCCGCCATTATTCGAATGTTAATCTGATTTCAATCAAATTCGTGGATCATTCTCTATCTCAAAAAATATTTTTAAAGTTTAAAAATTCATCATCTCAATACGGGTCAAGATAGAGACCTGCAGTTTGTACCATTAGATTCTTTGCGATTTTTTAGTCGAAACTTGTAATTTTTGGATCGTATAAGTTAACGGCTCGGGCCTGAGAGACCGATGAACTGGACGATGCCATTTTCCTATAAAAATCATCATACAAAAAATTAAAAAAAATACAAAAAATCCGTAGCTAAAATATGACACAGGAATCGTATTCAGGGGGTTCGATTTAGTGAAAATATCAATTTTCAAAATCCTGAGAGCCAAATTAACTGAGATAATTCGAAATGAACGAAATCCAAAATTTTTGCAATTAATGTATTGGGGAAAATGAGGTGAAAAAATTAAACTTTTCCGATCTGTCTGAAATTCAGTATCTAGCCGAATTTTTGAGTGTGCAATTCATTCCCGCCATAAGTCGAATGTTAATTTGATTTCAATCAAATTCGTGGATCATTCTCTATCTCAAAAAATATTTTTAAAGTTTAAAAATTCATCACCTCAATACGGGTCAAGATAAAGACCTGCAGTTTGTACCATTAGATTCTTTGAGATTTTTTAGTCGAAACTTGAAATTTTTGAATCGTATAAGTTAACGGCTCGGGCCTGAGAGACCGATGAAATGTACATTTTCCTACAAAAATCATCATGTAAAAAATAAAAAAAAAACAAAAAATCCATAGCTCAAATATGAAGTCGGAATCGTATTCAGGAGGTTCGATTTAGTAATGGTACCAATTTTCAGAATGCTAAGACCCAAATTAACGGATTGAATTTTCAAACTACAATGATTGAAATCCAAAATTTTTCAATTAAAGTATGGCGAAGAATAGGGTGAACCTCGAGACTCTTTCAAAGTACTTCAAAATCAGACTTAAAAAGGTCCCCTAGAACCTTTTAAACTACTTCAAAAAGAAAACAAAAGGGGTCTACCAGATTTTTTCCAACTACTTCAAAACTACAACAAAAGAGGTCCCCAAGATTTTTCCAAACTACTTCAAAAAAAAGTTTTCAAATTATTTTAAAAACCCAACACAAGAGGTCTCCGAGATTCTTTCAAACTACTTCGAAAATTAGAGATAGACAGAAAGGGTCCCTGAGATTCTTTTAAGTTACATCAAAGACAAGAAATCACGGACAGGGCCGGATTCGGACAATTGAAAACCGGGAATTTTCTATCCAGGGGCGTGGCCGTGGTACACCAGAATGCCGGCAGTCGAATCCAAATTTGCTATACTTTTAAATGAAGTAAAATTTCGGCCTTTCGGACGCCCCTCAAAATTTTTCCCGTGCTGGTTCAGCAGATCCCATCCGCACCTGGAATATGAAAAAGTAGGTCTTCCATTTCTATCGTTTTTATTAGTCTACTGACTATTTTATTATCTCGGTATCTCTTTTTAATTGTGACACTACCTTTGTTTTTTTTTTTAGATTTACTCCAGTTATAATAAATTTATCCACCTCTTGACCGTTCCATACTCCTTCAGTAGTACCCAACCTTGACAACCTCACAACCTCCACATCAACCCATTCCTGCGCCGCCATAAATCACCCAAAGCCCGTCCCCACCACCACTGACCATAATTAATGGGTTCGGGCAGGTACCACCTAATTTATGTCCATCACCACCAAAGGGCAGCAGTGTTTTATTGCATCTCCGATAATAATAGATTGAGAAATGCCGCAATTAAATGTGTGGCAACGCGCGATAGAAAAAACGCTGTTGTCACGCTTGCGACGTTTCGACCTCGGCGCATCCACCACCACGCATTATTAGTTTTTATTGTTTGTTTATGTGTTTTTGTGGGCTTTTGGAGCAGCAAACGGCGTCCTTGCGGACGCTGCATTGCGCCATCAAGAATTCCAATGGAAACAGCAAGACTGAAGATGGTCGGAAAATCAAATTACAAAAGTGTGCTGATCGGCGGTTGGGAAACAGAAGACATATGGGTATCGGGGAGGTATGTGACATTTCACTTTGTTTGCGTGAAGTAATAATTGATTGTCGAAATGGTAGTACTTTGTTGATGATTAGAGGAAGACAGATGGACACAAATTGGCTGAGTCACGTTGGTTGCACGGATCATGATTTATGGGTAGGTAATGGGTTTGGGTTACCGAAAACATGACTGGGTTTTTTTTGACACCTTTAGATAAAGAACGCGATACTATGATCATCATTATCATTACTATGATTATTATTATTATTATTATTATTATTATTAAATACGTCAAGCAGCAGGTGTAGAGTCGAAAATTAAAAAAAAGTGACATAGTATGATTAATGTCAAGCCACAATGCGTCCCCACGCCCCATTTTCAGCATTCCTCGACCCGTTTCTTTTTTTTTCGGGCATCCTCAGGACAGCGCTGCACAATGCACCGCGCCGGCAGCCGCCGTCTTTGACGGATTACCAACCGTATGAACTCTGCTAAAAGCTCAGCCCCACTACTCTCCGGCCACTGACCACTCGGAGACTCCGGGCTCCACTTTCAGTTTCGTTGGCGGGTTGATGCCGGCTGTACGCGCGAGATCTTCGCCGACGAGCAAATTATGTGTTTGTAGAGTGCTCGTTCGTTTGGGCCCGAACACCGAACCGAGATTCTAGGGTAAATATTGTGCTTTGGTGCTTCTGGGGCGGACGAAGCGACGGACACCGGGTTGCAAAATTGGTCGATTCGCGAATCCGCCTTCGACTTGACTTTTATGTAACAAGTATGTCGCTGAATGGTGAAAAATTTTTAATGGCTCATTAAAGGAGTGAGAATGTTGAATGGATTTTGCGTACACTCGGTGTATGTGTGTTGAAAAATGGAACGTGGGGTGGGTAAGAAAACACTGTTAGCGAAAATTGACACTTAAACAAGCCCACGAAGCTTTCTAAGAATTTAGTTAATATTGTAAAAATTACTCCTACTATTTGTGTTAAAATACAAATATATAATTTTTAATTTAGAAAAAATTAATATACAGGGTGTATCCTCTTTCTTAACATATTTGTATATTTTGATACAGTACTGAATATTATTTTACAAAAAATGTCTACAGCTTGCAAACGTGGTGAAGAAAAATTTGTATTAGAAATTTTTGTTTCTTTGATAATAATCTGAAAATATCGATTTAACTTTTCAATTATTTTCATGTAAATGACACTTTATTATCAAATTAATTTTTATTTAAACGTCCCCTGTTGTTATTATTTTTTCTTTAGTATATTTAATGTCCTTACAAGACAATGACGTCATCTCAAAAAATGATCACGTCAATATGTGTTAAAAATTTTTTTGAGAAATCCTAGATAAATGGATCTGGAATAACCATTTCCTTTCAGCTAGACGGAATTTTTTTAAATTTTAAAGTTAGCAACGATTTCTCAGCAATACAACCATTGTATTAAAAACCCCATTGTTAAGCTCTGGTCGTAGAAAATCCATTTACAAATTTAGAGAAACGGGAAAATAAGATTAGTGGATCGTGTTAATTCTCATATTCCTTATACAGAAACCCACACTCTAGATATGAATAAGGTTTTTATATTTGTTTTAATTGTTTATAGTTATGATCAATGGTAATTAGGTTGAACCTCTTTCATTATTTTTTTTTATAGTTATACTAATTTAAAGTTTTAAACGACTTACGAAATGGTGTGTACTTATAAATATGGAAATTTTTAGTTAAATATAAATAAATAGAAAAATAATAGAACATTGGAAACAATTTTTAAGAGGTTTAGCGATCGCCAAACGCTGAACATGGGCGTATTATAAAAATTTGAAATTATTTTATTCAACTTATGGCTGTTGTTACACATTGACGAGGATCGCTACCAGGGCCATGTTCCAGCATTTTTATTTTATTAGTACATAGAACGCCCACTGTGTCTTTAACGTCCTAATTCATGGTTTACAATAATCAATTGATTAAATAGTCAGTTTTATTGCTATTATGTTTCGCTGCCTTGTCGAATTGTTTTTATTGATATATACAAAGCAATTTCTACACTATTATTCGATTAACTGCGATTACGAACTGTGACATATTTTACATTATTTCTGTTTTATTATTACTAGTTTTGCTAACACAATCAAATAAGAAAGATATTCAACTAGAAGTGGACAATTTGAAAATTGAAAAAATTTCCCAAGTATTTGTAAACTACGACAAAAGCCAGCACACTATTTATTGGCTCTCAAAGAGTGTTTACCGAGTTTACTTTCTGTGGTTTAGTGGTAATTACTTATGCATGTGTGCTCTGGCTTCAAGCCATTATAGACTGTTGCGAGGTGGTCTTGAAGACTGTTTCTTTTGTACTTGGAAATTTTACAAATATTCCATGACACACAGGCGATAAACCTTCAAAAATTATTCGATTCACAGATATTTATTCTAATTTTTTTACGGTTTATTAATTATGCAAATAACTAATATTACGGGATGCATTTTGTCCAACCAATTGGTTCCATCCTGCTGTAAAATTAAACATTTTACTAATGAATTGTATAACGTTAGTATTGTCCATGTTCATTAAATTTGCAGAAATTGGTTCCATCCTGCTGTAAAATTAAACATTTTACTAATGAATTGTATAACGTTAGTATTGTCCATGTTCATTAAATTTGCAGAAATTCAAATTATTGCACCTGCTATTAAGGATACAACTGTAGTAGTTTCATTTATTTGTTTATTTATAGGTTATGAAACTTGTTCCAACTGTTCGCCATGTGTTTTAATAATTATATTACTAAGATAACTATTAGATAATTTTTGCACAAATGTTTACATATTTAACAAGGTCTTTATTCATGGTTAACTGTATCTGCTGTACATTTACTTACTAAAACAGCTGATGTCCGAACACTGTTCTCCGTAAGAGGTAGCACGCCCCTCTCAAAAAAAAAAAAAAAATTGACAGAATCAAAATTTCGTTTAAATTGTCAAAATATGGAACTTCTAGATTATTTTTTCAAAACTTTTAAAAAATGCAGCTTTAGGGCATTCTCGCATTTTTCGTAACAACTCATGACATTCTACTAACATTCATCTTCCTCTGCTGCCTACTTTTAAAAAACCGTTTAATCTCTCGTTAATCAAAATCGCAAAAATCCCCTAACTAGGTCAATAAAACACCGAAGCTCCATGATATTTGACAAGCGATTTACAAGATTTAAAAACGTGATTCGACACTTAAAATATGCAATTAATTCACAACAGTGATGATGTAAAAATTATTATTAATGAACTCGTCACAAAGCGTACGTGTTTCTCTTTAATATCAACTCTCGATTTTACTTCTATTATTCGGCTGCCATTCAAAAAATTAAGCAATTAAAAAACACACGATAGATTGAGCTGCAACAATGGTGCATTTCTACGGCGATTTATCAATCATTGAGCAGAACAGATTGTGGGAACAGACGAAAAAACGCAAAAAGTCTGTTAATTTTTGTTCGGAACCGTTTATCTAATCGGCTGATAAAAATAACAGATGACGCTGGAAGGAAATGTAGAAACTTTCTTATGAAAACGAAACGGAAGTCGATAAAAATGAAGATTACTCTATCGCGCATGAAAAAGTTCAGCCGACAGAAAAACAGTTCAGTGGTGGTACTTGACCATCAGATGCACCTCGAGGTACGTTTATAAATAAAAACGTTGATAAAATTTCCACCGAGATACTTAAAAATCTATTACCAACAGTTAGGGAAACACAAATGAAAAAATTAATTATCACAAATGACTGTAACAAGACCAGTACTGAAAAACAGTACTCTCTACGAGGTTTTCTTTTTCAAATATAATAACAATCTCCATTACCAAGTCATTGACTTTTCTGTTTAAAATTCACTCCGTGCACACTCGTGGGTACCATACGAAATGTTGCAACCCGCATCCACTCTTATTTTTATGAATTTTTTAAAGATAATAGCAAATCATCCAGCACAGTGGACAAGTATGAAGCAATTACAACAATAGAAAACCGACAGAACAATGTTAGTCTGAAATGAAATACGGTTACCCACGTCGTGTTCGCCATTGTCTTATTATATTATATTTAAATCGGGCTGAAATTAATTAAAATAGACAATGTACGAGTGGTACCGTTAGCAAATAACGACAGCAGAATTGATAGCCGCATGCACGGAATCAAAGGAAATCGAACTTAATTAGCGAAAATGTTGTAGAAATCGCATTTGGTATGCAAGGAGTACGCGCTGAACGTGAGTACGACAAGCAAGTACCGTTGCTGGAACATATGTTGGGTGCTGTGACCCTGACATGGATGACCCTAGTATTGCCCGGATTTAACCCCGGGAGAATTTTATTTCTATTCATAGCCGCTGCAAGGTGATAATAAACTTTGTGCACGTGCGAACACGGATTGCGTAAGAGTACGCGTAGTCACACGGAAGACACAAAATTCTGCACCAACAAAGAAAAATATGAATACTTCAACTCGTAAAGATAACCCAACATAATGCGGTTTCTAGATTTCCATCACGTAGCGGAAGTGCATTGCGTAGGCGCGTTTTGGCAGACACGCAGTGCGCAACTTTGAGTCCTAGCTTATTACGCGCCTCGGAAAATTAAACCTGGGTCGGCGATATTTCGTCAAAAGAAGCTTAAACGTTGCGTAAACGCCGCTTCCGTCCGACCAGCTCAAAACAATGAGCGACGATCCGCAGGGCGCAACTTTGGGCCCTATCCTGTGCGCGCAATGCGAAGAATTTCGAAACGGCGTGTCGTCGCCCCGACAAAAGAATGACTGCTCACGACACGGGCGGATGTTGCATGCTTTATGGCCGTCAAAATGAAGAAACATGAGCAATTGCTCCCGACAAATGCATCTGTGTACATCGCGGCGGCGTGTTTCTGTAATTAAGTGCAATTTGGAGTGAATGAAAAGTGAGTTGTGTGGCGTTTCGCAAGGCGATTACAATGCGCGCTTTAAAATGAATCAGATGTTGCATTAGTTTTTCTAGAGATAGCTAGATAGAGTTTTTTCCTTACCAAAATTTGGCTAATATTTACTTTATAGAAGTTATTATTTCTTTGCAGTTGTCAGTGTCATGCGGGAGAGCTGAAACCCGGCACATCGCAATGTTAAGATGGCTTGGACCGCGCAAGGCCCCGACGCCGAACGACGGTCAAGCAGATCCCATCCCGAGCATCCTCCAAGACGAAGACGTCACCGACGACCCCCTGGCCACGCTCGACACACTGCGGAAGGGACAGAAGCAGATCTACTCAGTCACCAGGTCAGTCTTCTTGCCCAGAGTTAGCCTCAAGAACACTTGTAACACTACCACTTGCTGTACCAGTGCAGGGTGAGTATGACCCCTATAGAGTGTCCTAGAATTCTCACCACCCAATTCACAAGTCAAAAATTCGTGGACACTCTAGACAACCCTGCGTCACCCAGGTACCACCACGTACTCACGCCAGTCTTCCTTGCAGGGTGAACCCACTCTTCCGCGACACCCAGCACAAGCCCCAGCGCCAGATCAGCCCCCACCCCGAAAAATCCACTTCTTCGGGCTACGGCAGCAGCGTCGACCACTTCTACTCCGAAGCGAAACTCCGCGATGACGCCGTCACCATCCTGGAACAAAACCCGGCTTTCGTCAAGTCCATCAAAGTACCATCGCGTACTATCCGCAATAACCGGTCGCTGCCGTCCTCCGGGTCGTCGGGCGCCGGTACCCTGACCACGATCCCCGAAGGACGCGTCGACTTGCCCATCCCCAAACCCATCTGGCCGGACAAAAAGGCCCACGACTCGTTGGTCGACGACGCGCTGTTGCTGTACACCAGTCTGCACCACCACGACGAGTCCGCGTTCTTCGACCACCGCATGGAGGTGTCCGTGAAGGAGGTGCTGGTGGAGCTGCTCAACGGGATCAACGCCACGATGGAGGGTACCACTGGGTTGAGTCCGGAGGAGGTGCTCAAAACCGTCAACGAGAAGATCGCGGCGAGTATTGAGACGTTGAGGGTGAGCACTGAAGAGGAGATGAAGAAGCTGTGTGTGAATTTGAGCAACTGCAGGAAGATCAATTCGGTGCTGAGGGCTTTTAGTACTTCTGGGGAGAGGACGGGTAGTGATGACGAGTTCTATCAGGTAGCGTCTGGGTCGTCGAGTAGTGGCTTTAGTGATTTGAATGCTCTGCCGGTTTTTATCCACGAGGACCTGGGGAGTGTGCCGAATGGGCTGAGGAACGCGATGATCTATGGGACTCTGTACAGAGGGAAGGGGGCGGGGAAGGCGAAGGAAGCACCCAAGAAGATCTCGTTGAGGGATGTCAATGACAACAAGCCGAGTGTGTGGGAGCAGTACTATGGGGTGAAGGCGGTGCAGGAGGGGGAGGTGAAGTATGCGCCGAAGCCAACGGATGTCCCACTTTTTGTAAGTAAGGTTTTAATGTATTGTAATCGAGTCCTAGAGTATGAAAACTAGGTCTCCCGTTTCCGTCTGCCGTCTGTCCGAATTTTTATTAGACAGCTAATCTCCGAAACTACTGGACCGATTGTTGTAAAATGTGTCTCATATACGTCAGGGGCCAGGGAAGTTCTGTCGAAATAACCTTCAACTAATTTTTTCACAACTGAAACCATAAATATCTCGGCGATTTTTGATTGTGAAAAGTGAAATTACGTAGCCTACTTAGTCGAGCCATTCCGCCACCCACGTGACTCACTCGTCCATGCCGTTCGTGAAATTTCACTATGACCTCAACCCTATGACATCAACAGTACATTTTTCTCGCGGCTTTTCGGCTCCCGTTTGAAAGGTTAGGTGTTGCATTGACCACGTGACCCACAAACGTCAAAACGGATGGACGATCGTCGATAAGTCCGTTTCCTCTGTCTCCGTTCAAGGTCAACCGATCGTCAGATGCCCACTTTGGGATGCTATGTTTAGATGTGGCTAAATCGGTAATTAGCAACGGTTAATGTCAAATAGTGATGAAATATCACCGTGAAATTATGTGATTTTATCGGATTTTCATTCAAATTGGATATTAATTAGTGGAATTTGCTTTTCGGTTGTCTGACATTTTGGTAGCTGGATCTAGGAGCCCGTGGAGGTGTCGGCCATTTTAAGTCAACGGAAAATGTCACTCTCAAAAAACTTAGCTGACTCACACTGTAGTTTTGTTTTGCTTTTCTCATACCGTAATTGTTATAAATTCCGCCCTACTTTCGAACCATCCACCGTGCACCGATTCAGAAAATTCCAATTACAACCATGATATAACAATTAGTAAAGTTTACTCTCTAATTGCGACGCTTAATGGCTCGGAAATGACACCAATGCAACTCTCACTGTTATTTTTCCCCGAAAGGTCAACTGTCAAATTAAAAGATTTTTTTCCACGAGATATGTTTCCGTTCCGCGAAAAACGACCATCTCGAAAACCGTAGACGCAAAACAATCGATTCGAATCTGATTCGCCATGGCCCACTTAGAGCGCGAAGTCCACGGATGAGTAACCCGGGCCCAAAAACGCGCCGCTTCCCAGGAGACCCTCAGGTAACCCACAGCGTCCCTATTCAAACCAAAAAATTAGAGTGTCTCTCACGGATCCCCATGCGACCCCTTCCTGCTTCGTCGAAACGCACGCACTTTGGTCAATTATGATTCCAACAAAGAGAAACTGCGCACGCTTTGATAAACATCGCAGCTGATGAAACTGGCGATCTACGTGTCCGAAGGCACACAAATCGGCGAAAATTCTTGCGAAAGACAAGTAGGAAGTGTTTGGGTTTGGAATTATTCAAGGTGTCGCATCTCGCGTCGCAAAAAATCAGATCGGTCATATATCAAAATGATGTGGGCACTTTCTCCGAATTCGGAATGTTCGGATTTAGATTTATGGCGTTTTAAGCACTTTATCGCTGAGAATCGAGAGCGGTTAGTGTTTCTAGCAGGTGTACTGAGTTTTAATTGGGAATTACAGTGGGTGTTATGTAAGAAGTGAGTTGTGCGGAGGTAGCGTAATTATGGGTTCGGGGGGAGGTGGATCAAAAATTGGTTATTCATGGACGTTTTTAGAAATCTGTTGTCGGGGATTGATAATCCAATAAAAGTTTAGCGGTAGTTCTTAAAGTCTGGATTTTTGACAACACGTTTATGGAATTAAAAATTTAGAAAATGAGTTTGCTGTTATAGCGGAAATTGGACTGTTGAAACATCCTCCAGTGTAAAAGTAAGAAATCTACAGAAGCAGCAGACATAAAATCGTTAAATGTCACTCCATGTAAAAACTGCTTGTGATTTCGTAACATTTCTTCACTATTTAATTAAAAACACAATGTCTTAAACTAAATAAAACTGTTGATCTACTTGATTTTTAAATTTATGAATTCTCAACTCAAAAAAATATGTATATAAAACATATAAAAATATGCCTGAGTTATTTTATTCTTCAGGATAACCAAAAATAGTTCTTCTCGACATTTCATGTTGCGTAGAAGTGTACTGTCAAAAATCCGAAACTCTGAATGTCAAAAAAAGTTATTTCAATTTTAGTGCTAGAATTAAAATCCAAAACGACGAGAACGATATTACCACAGTCAGGAATGAGTAGAATTCGGATGATGAGAAGGGCGAGAACAACGAAAACAACACGAAGATAAAGAACTAAGCGAGAACGAACAAGAATTAAGAGAACGCCACGAGCCTGATAAGAATGATACGAGAGCGACGAAGAACGAGTAGGACGAAAAGGACGAGAGTGACTGCAAGAACTAGAAGGACACGAGAATGACAAGTATGATATTTGGATAACAAACAACAAATAGGACGGGAAGGACACGAGAATGACAACACCATTACGAGGACAACGAAGAACGAATCGGGTTAAAAAAAAGAATGATGAAAACAAAGAGATAAGAGCGACTAACGAAAAAGACGACAATGTCGATAAGGACATGAGAAAGACGGGAACGAACGAGAAAGACGACAGGGATTTCAAGGACGAGACAAAACACAGAACTAGTAGCACGAGGACGGCGAGAAGAACGAGAAGGACGAAAGGGCCACGGGAATAACAAGAACAATACTAGGATAATAAAGAACGACTAAGGGGAGAAGGACACGAGTGACATGAGAACAACAAAAACAACATGAAAATAACGAAGAAGAAAGGGAACGACGGAAACGAACGAAAATTAGGAGAGCGACACGAAAACAAAGAGAACGACACGAGAGTGATGAGAATGATGCGAGAGCAATGAAGAACGAGTAGGACTAGAGAACGAGATTTAACGAGAAAGAGACGGGAATGACAAAGACGACACTAAGATAATAAAAAAGAGTTGGAGAAAAAGTACAAGAATGAGAACGACGCAAAACCCGTGGGAATGACACGAGAGAAACCCAGAATCAGCAGCACGAGGATGGCGAGAAGGTCGAGAAGGACACGAGAATGACAAAAACAACACAAGAATAACGAAGAATGAGTCATATTAAAAAAAGAATGACAGGAAGACAAAAATGATGCGAAAACAACGACAACGAATGAGAATGATGAGAATGACGGGAAAACTGTGAAAACGGCACAAGAGTAACGCAGAACCAGTAGGATGCGGACGACGAGAAGGACAAGAGAACCAAAAAACAACACGAAAAACAAATGACAAGAACGAAGCGATAACGACGAACAACAAGAAAACGACACGACAATGACGAGAATGAGCATGAAAAGCACGTAGGGAAAAGCGGGTGAAAAGGACGAGAATGACGAGAAGAACTAGTAGGACGAGAAGGATGACAAGAATGAGAAGGGCACAAAGAGAGCCAAAACAAAAGAAGAACGACACGAGAATGACAACAACAAAACAAAACAAGGACGAGTAAAAGGAGAAGGACAAGAATGAAATGAGGACGAAGACGAATAAAACGTGAATAACGAGAAACGAGAACCACAACACACAAGAACGACGAGAATGACAAAAATAATGAGAAAAAAAATTTAAGGAGGAGAAAGATGAGAACGACACGAAAAGAAAGAGAACGACACGAGAGTGATGAGAATGATGCGAAAAGCGTGAGAATGACACGAGAGAAACACTGAATCAGTAGCACGAGGATGGCGTGAAGGACGAAAAGGACATGAGAATGACAAAAACAACACAATAATAACGAAGAACGAGACATCTTTATAAAAAAGAGTATA
The DNA here is from genome assembly GCF_036711695.1 of Zophobas morio. Classification (NCBI taxonomy): domain Eukaryota; kingdom Metazoa; phylum Arthropoda; class Insecta; order Coleoptera; family Tenebrionidae; genus Zophobas; species Zophobas morio. The sequence goes on from NW_026972112.1 coordinate 3,510,228, forward strand.
GCAGGACGAGAATGATGCGAGGACGACGAAAACGAACGAGAATGATGAAAATGACGAGAAAACTGTGGGAACGGCACAAGAGTAACGCAGAACCAGTAGGACGCGGACGACGAGAAGGATAAGAGAACTACAAAAAGAACATGAAAAAAAGGATGACGAGAACGAAGCGATGACAAGGAATAACGAGGGAGGGATTCGACAGTGACGAGAATGGTATGAGAGCGACAAAAAACACGTATCTAGGGAGAGACGGGTGAAAAGAACGAGAACGTCAGGAATGACTGGTAGGACAAGAAGAATAAGAGAAGAACGATACGAAAATTATGGGAATGACGGCACCCACGAAAAACAAGTAGGATGAGAAGGACACGGGAATGACAAGGACGAGTAAAAGGAGATGGATGAGAATGAAGTGGGAACGGCGATGAATAAAACGAGAACAACGAGAACTACGAAGTATAAGAATGACGAGAAAGGCACAAGAACGACTAGAATAACAAAAATAATGAGAAAAACAGAAGATAGATAAAAATAAAGTTAAGGTTGCAACGCGGGAGAATCCTCTAAAATTTAAGGAGGAGAAAGAGGAGAACGACACGAAAACGAAGAGAATCAAGAACAAGTCGGACTAGAAGGACGAGAATGACAAGAACGCCACTAATATAACAAAAAATAGTAGGAGGAAAAGGTCAAGAATGCCACAACGCAAAAACCGTGGGAACGACGCGACAGCAACACAAAATCAGTAGCATTAAAATAGCGAGAAGGATGAGAAGGACACGAGAATGACAAAAACAACACAAGAATAATGAATAACATATTTATAAAAAAAGAATGACAAGAACAAACGAGAATGATAAGAACGACTCGAAAATTGTAAGAACGAAACAAGGATAACGCAGAACCAGGAGGACCAGGACGACGAGAAGGACAAGAGAACTATAAAAAGAGCACGAAAGAAAAAAAAATGAAGAGAACGAAACGATAACGACAAATTACAAGAGAACGACACGACAATGAAGAGAATGGTACGAAAGCGACAAAAAAAAACGAGAAGAACAAGAGAAGAACGACACGTGAATGACGTGAATGCCACGATACCCACGCAGAATAAGTAGGACGAGAAGGAAGACAAGGACGAGACAAAAAAAAGAAGGATGAGAATATAATGAAAAAGACGAAAAGGACGTCGAATAAAACGAAAATAAAGAAAACCATAACAAAATATAAAACAACACGAGAATGACAAGAAAGACACAACAAAAAGGACTAGAAAAGAAGAAACATGACAATGAAATGAGAACAACAAGAACCACGAAGCACGAATGTAACGAAGAGGGCACAAGAACGACGAGAATGACAAACATAATGAGAAAAGCGAGAAGAACAGGCAGAAGTAAAAACCGATGAAAGCCATTATAGTGATAAAATTAAGGTTGCAACGTTGCAGAATCCCCTCAAATTTAAGGAAGAGAAAGATGAGAACGACATGAAAACAACGAAAACGACGACGAGTCGGAAAATCCATACAGTGAAAAATTTAAAAATGAAAATTCGAAAAGTTGCATATCGCAAAACTGAAAAAATGCATATTAACAAATTGAAGAAAGGAAAATTTGAAATTTAAAAAGCAAAAAATTATACAAATCGGAACATCGAAAAAGCGAAACATTGTAAAAAACTAAAAATGAAGAAAATAACCCGAAACGAAAAATTGCAAATCGAGTATGACAAGAATGGCACAAGAACGACGAAAATGACAAAAATAATGAGAAAAACGAGAAGAACGGGCAGAAATAATAACAGAAGAAACACAAAAATAATCATAAAAATAAGGTTGCAACGTGGAAGAAACCTCTAAGGTGAGAACGAAAGATGAGAACGACGACAACGACGAAGAACAAGTCGGACGAGGAAAACGACGACGAACGAGTGAACAAAAGGACAAGAAAGACAAAGACGACGAAGAGGATGAGAATTTGCTTCTTTTTAAGCAATTTTGATTAATCACAACAATTATTTTTTCAAGCTTACTCAATTTGAAATGACTTTTCATAAATTTGGTTTGACTAATATATATCAGGTTTTGTCAACTTTGTGGAGACTCGGTACTGAATTTGACAATATTTAAAACCCTGGTTTATTTTTTCTGGAACCTTAAAGACACTTTTCTTAAATTTAAACCTGCTGGTAATGTTGTTTGCAAGATTTACATAGAATGAGACATATCTTTGGTTTTTATTTTGCAAAAGTTTTCTGATATGCTCCATAATACTTAGTTCCAATTTTACTGTTGAAATTTCGAAAATTCCACTCAATACACTCAATTCTAAAGATGAATCAAATTGTACCTACAAAACTAAAAAAAATCTGGGAAACCGTAATACCTAGAAGATCAAGAAATTATGTTGTCATCTTCTGGAACACAAAAAACAGACGATGCCAACTTGGTTGCATTTTTTGACAGTTTTTTAGTGTTGTGGGTTTCTGCAGAGCCGAAAGAAGAGTCCTGAGTTATTTATGTTTACTTATTTAATATACAAACACAAATATGGAAGGAAACAACTAAAAACGTATTAATATGATGAAAAAATGGGAAAATGATAAGACGACGAAATTTTAGAACTTTTTGATAATTTTCAAATATAATATGCATATCTGAATCATCAAAAAATATTTACGTTACGGAATTTCCAAAATAGATATTTTTCAGAATTTTTGTTGTATTAGTTTTATAGGGTTCAAAAGGTTAATGGAACTGGTAATTACTAAGTAGTTAATAGTGTTTTTAATTAAATATTATTTCGGAATTATTATGACTTGCCTTTAGAGGTTCTACACAATACAGACATTTCTTACGCAATAAACGTAATAAATAATTTTAACACTAACAACATTTTATGAGAACGTTTTAAACAAACAAATTAATTTAAATTTCAATTCCATAATTAAGTTGTTTCTAACAGCAATCATTTGTATGTAACGTCATCAGATTGTGGGCTTTGACGTCATATGCACTTTTGTTGGATTTTTGAATATCAATTTCGAAATTTTTTACTCTAAATGTACGTGTAAAAATATACAAAAATAAAATCAAAATTTGACAAACACCATAATGGATAATGAAAATCAAATAGAAATAGTAGCAAATTAGAGTAATGACGCCATCACTTGTTTAAAGGGGACAAATGAAAACAAATTGTAGATTTAATATTGAAGCAACCGGTTGCTAAAATTCTGTGTAAATTTCAGAATATTCGGTACTACAGTTTCAGAAATTTGTTACAAAATTTGCAACAGTCAGACGGAGGCGGACAATCCGCGCTTGCAATAAAGCACAAATTTGTCATGTGTGTGTGATTCTCAAAGAACAGTTTTAACGTTCTTGTTGTTTTTAAATACCGCCATTATTAGCTTCCTTTGTTGACGTTTTCATTGTAGCAAAATCGCCTTGACAGTATTGTGTATTGTCTTCCACCTATGTACTCTGTCGTTCTTGTTCCCCAAAGGTCACTCATAGAAAATAACCTCATTATTATATAATCTGTCAACTGTTCCACCACCGCCACTCGTGTCTGCTGCTACTAGTCAAACACTTAAACTTAGTCTTCGTCACGACCAAAACAAACACGCCCGCTTGAGAATTTCCCAATGTCCACTTCTTGCAACTCCAATCGAGGCCAATCATCTAGCAAAGGGTCCAGCCGTTGAGCGGCCCGCTTCAAAAATCCGCTAATATGCTAGACAGATATTGCAAGCCACGCTGAACGACTTTCCAATCCGTTCAGATGCTTTGGCCAACAATGTAGGGTAGTAGGCCAAGCAATCATTGAAAGTGAAAATAAATAAACCTCACGTACGCGCAAAACAACCGAAACGTCGCCTCCGATTACGCGCGATCCGAAACGTCGCCGCGCATCCAAATCCCATCATCAGTAGCGGTGACGTCAGAGCGCGTGGCGTTCAACTCCTGCTGCGTCCACGTCCGGTGTATGCTGGAGTCCTGGTGGCTGGACGTTGCGCAAGGCGCTGGTCCCGAAGGGAAAGTTCCAGAGGAATTTAGGTTACGTCCAGCGAATTTCTCCGAAATTTGCCTGCTGCGTTACGTAAAGGGTGTGAATTGTGCTAAAGCTGTCGTCATCCTGGCGTTCAGCTGGTCGACGGCCTTCGAAGGCCGTCGGTTAATTGGCTTGCTGCAAGATGGCTCCAGGGGCAGCGGTGGCGCCTCCTTCATACCCGACCATTGTTTAAAGGTTGCGGATGACTCGGAGGCGTTTGCGCAAGTGGAAGCGCCCTTAGATCGGGAGAGTGGTCTACATGCGGGGTGTTGCGTCACGGTGACATGACACGGAGATGTGTGCACTAGACTGTGATGGCGAGTGGTGAGCGATGAAGAGGAGAAATGGTTTCCGTGTAGGTTTACATTTTGCATGGTTGGGTGATGAAGACATGCAACGAGCTGAGCTAAACCTTAACGCCTTCATAGCGGGTATAGTCATTAACGGGTTTCGTAATAGAGAGTAGTATTACGATTACCAAACTTGATGCTATTTGATAAAGTGGTGCTCCATAACAATTACTTTAGTGTAACTACATATTATTACTTCCTGAAGTATGGTAATCGAGTCCGAGTCCATCGGACGATTTGCCATTTTCATGTTTCCTCGACGTTTCCGTCTGTCTGCCTGCCTGTCGTTTGTATCAGTTCATATTGCACACATCATCTCCGAAACGATGACGTCATATACAAAATTTACAATAACAATTTTTTTAATTTTGTAAAATAAGATACTCCTGCACTTGTAATGTAGGAATCTGTGTTGAGTTTTCACCCTAGACATCCAGATTTTTGGAAAAAAATTGCAATTTACTTAATTTTGAAACTGCAAAACCAAAAACCCCTTGAAATCTGGCAAACGTTCTGAGGTTATCGCTATTGTGGTAAATCGTTCATCAAAATTTATTCGTTTATCCCTTCCCAAAGAATTGATGACGTCATCTCAAAATTTTTCGTCTGATAAATCCTCTCTGAGTCATCTCTCGGTTTCAGATTTTCCTCTTTTTCAATTTTTCGTTTTTCAAAATTTCTTCAGTTTTCTGTTTCTCAATTTTTCAATTTCTCGAATTATCAAAATTACGTTTCGATTTTTGATTGCTTAATTTTTCGATTTTTCAGTTATCCGATTTTTCAATTTTTCGACTTAATAAATTTTGGATTTCCATTTCTCAGTTTTTCGATTTTTTGATGTTTCGAATTCTTGCCATCTCCGTTTTTCGATTTTAAAAATTTTTCGATTTTCCGATTTCTCGATTTTTCAGTTTTTCCACCTTAAATTTTAGATTTTTCAGTTATTTAATTTTTAGATTTTCAGTTTTCGATAACTTAATTTTTAGATATTTCAGTATTGGGGTTTCAGTTTCTCGATCCTCTCAATTTTCGATTTCCCGATTTTTTTTATTTTTCGATTTCTCAATTTTCCGATGTTTCTGTTTTATTTTACGAGTATTCAAGTTTTGTCGTCCACAATTTTTCGATTTGTAAATATTTCGATTGTTGAATCATGCAATTATTGACGTTTCTAAATTTTCAATTTTTCGATTTCTGAATCATGCAATTATTGACGTTTCTAAATTTTCAATTTTTCGATTTATGAATTCATAGATTTTTTCATTTTCCCATTTGTGGACTTCTCGACTTTCCAATGTCTCGATGTTTCTCATTCAGTTCTTCAGTTCTTCAATTTTTCGACTTTTCGATTGTTCTATTTTTTAAGTTTTCAAATTTTCGACTTCGCTTTTTCGACTTTTCGATTTCTCGATTTTTCGCTTGCTGATTTCTCATCTCAAACTTTGGATATTTCAGTTTTGGGATTTTTCAATTTTTTGATTCTTCAATATTTCGATTCCTCAATTTTTCCATTTTTCGACTTCTGGATTTTTCGATTTCTCGATTTTTCAGTTTTTCGATATTTGAATTTTTTAAATTTCGAAATACATCTATCGAAATTTTGTAATGGAAAAAATAATATTCGCAAAATCAAATCTAACAATGTTTCCATACATCTGAATTTATTTATCTTCAACCAATTTTTTGATATCAATATTTTTCGATTTTTAATTTGTTTTTCATTTCACAATATTTCCATTTCTCAATGTTTTGGTTTCATAATTTTTCGTTTTTCCAACTTTTTTTTCAAGTTTTCAATCTCTCGACTTTAAAATTTTTCGGTTTTTCGCTTCTTTAATTTTTCGATTTTTCAAGCTCTTAATTTTTATTTTTCGTTTTCTTGTTTTTTTTAATTTCCTTTTTTTCGATTTTATATCACAATTTTCGTTTGTTCGCTCCCTTTACTTTTTCAATGTTACTTTCGATTTTATAATTTTTCAAATTTTCAATCTTCGATTTTTCAATTCCTCGATTTTCTAATTATTAAACTTTTAAGTTTTGCAATTTTGGATTTCCAGTTTATTTCGATTTTATAATGCATATTTGTTTTTTCGATTTTCCACTTTTTCGGTTTTAAGTTTCTCAATTTTTAACCTTTTAATTTTTCAATTTTCCGTTTTTTCTATTTTTTCTTGATTTCCAATTTGTACGATTCTACAATTTTTTGATACTGCGATTTTTTGGATTTTCCAATTTTTCGATTTTGCAATTTTTCGTTTTTTCAGTTCGGTTTTTTACGTTTTTCTGATTTTTTAGATTTTTGATTTTTGATTTTTCGATTTTTCAACCTTTTGAACAAAAAAAAATGGAAAAAAGAGTGTAAACAGTAAAATTGAAAAATCAAAAATGAAAAAACCAAAAAATTAAAAATTGTAAAATCCAAAAATTGAAAAATTTCACAATGAAAAAAAGAAAAATTATAAAATCAGAATACTGAAGAATCGAAAAATTGAAAAAAAAATTAAGAAAATAAAAAACCGAAACGAAGAATTACAGATCGAAAAACTGAAAATATTAAAAATTGAAAAATCGAAAACCTGAAAACTCCTGGAATTACAAATCGAAAAATCGTAAAATCTAAAAACAGAAACATCCAAAAACTGGAAAACTGAAAAATTGAAAAATTTAAAAATTAAAACTCAAAGAGTGGCATATTTTAAAAATGAAGGAAAAAAATGAAAAATTGAAAAATTGTAAATCGAGAAATTGAAGTAGCGAAAAATTGAAAAAATTGAAAATGTGAAAAAACAAAAAATTATAAAATCAGAGCATTTAAAATTTGTAGAAATAAGGAAAATAAAACACACAAATCGAAAAATTGAAAAATTAAAAACTGAAAACTCGAGAAAACAAATCTAAAAATCAAAAAAGTGGAAAATTAAAAAATCTAAAAATTCCAAATCGAAAAACTGAAAAATCCAAAAGTTTGAAAAATTTCGTTACGAAAAAAAAATTAGAACATTCAAAAAACAAAAAAATCGAAAAATCAAGAAAATAAAAAAGCGAAAGGAAAAATTGCAAATTGAAATTTGAAGAAATGAAAAATTGAAATCTCAAGAAATTTTAAATTGAAAAATTTCAAAATCCAAAAAGTGCAAAACGAAAAAATGAAAAATTGAAAAATCGCAATGCGAGAGATTGAAGAAACGAGAAACTGAAAAAATTATAATTGACAAAATAAAAAATTGTAAAATTAAAACATTGAAAAATCGAATAATTGGAAAATTAAGAACTGAAAACTCGAGAAACTCGAAACTCAAACCTAAAATCAAGAAAACGGAAAATGAAACTAAAATTTGCAAAGAGAAAAATTGAAGAACCCAAAAGTAAAAAAATTTCATTACGTAAAAAAGAAAAATTATAAAATTAAAACATTCAAAAACCAAAAAATCCAAAAGTAAAAAAATAATAAACCGAAAACAAAAACTGCAAATCGGAATTCGAAGAAATGAAAAATTAAAGAATCAAAAAACTAACATTGAAAAATCGAATAATCGGAAAAATAAGAAAAATAAAAACCAAAAAAATCTTAAAATCGAAAAATTGAAAAATTAAAAACTGAAAACTCGAGAAACTCAAATCGAAATAATGCAAAATCTAAAAACTGAAAAAACGGTATCTTAAAAAATCTAAATATTGAAAAAATAAAGAAAATAAAAAACCAAAACGAAAAATTGCAAGTCGTAAAATCGAAGTCATGAACAATTCAAAAATCGAAAAATTGAAAAATCAAAAATTGAAAACTGGTGAAATTGCAAATCGGGAAATTGCAAAATCTGAAAATTGAAATATCCAAAAGCGGAAAACACAAAACACTGAAAATTTCAAAAATGGTAACTGGAACAATGTCATTAAATTGAAAAAAAATTGAAAAATTGCATATTCACAAATTGAAGAAACGAAAATTTGAAAAGTTTGTAATTAAAAAACCAAAAAATTATATAAATCGGAACATCGAAAAATTTTAGAAATAAAAAAAAATAAAAACCGAAACAAAAAATTGCAAATCGAAAATTTGAAGAAATGAGAAATTAAAGAATCGAAAAACAGAAAAATTGGAAAATTGCAATTCAAAGAATTGAAGAAATGAGGAACTAAAAAACAAAAAATTATGAAATCGAAACATTGAAAAATCGAATAATTGGAAAGATAAAAGAAATAAAAACCAAAAAAAAACTCAAAATCGAAATAATGCAAAATCTAAAAACTGAAAAAACTGTATATTAAAAAATCTAAAAATTGCAACTCGAAAAATTGAAAAATCCAAAAAATTTCGTATTGAAAAAAAGAACAATTATAAAATCAGAACATTCAGAAACCGAAAAATTGAAAAAATAAAGGAAATAAAAAAACCAAAACGAAAAACTGCAAGTCGAAAAATCGAAGTCTTGAAAAATTCAAAAATCGGGAAATTGCAAAATCTGAAAATTGAAACATCCAAAAACGGAAAATACAAAACACTGAAAAATTTACAAATGAAAACTGGAAGAGTTGCATGTCATAAAATAGAAAAAAAAAAAAAATAGAAAAAATGCATTCTGAAAAATTGAAAAAACGAAAATTTGGAAAGTTTGAAATTAAAAAAATGTATATATATAAATCGGAACATCGAAAAATTGTAGAAATAAAAAAAATAAAAAACCGAAACGAAAAACTGCAAATCGAAAATTTGAAGAAATGAAAAATTAAAGAATCGAAAAACTGAAAAATTAAAAGTTGAAAAATGGTAATTCGAAGAATTGAAGAAACGAGAAACTGAAAAAACAACAACAAATTATGAAATCGAAACATTGAAGGAAAAAGAGCAAATCGGAAAATTGAAAAAACAAAATTGAAATTCGAGGAACTCAAATCGAAAAAATGTAAAACCTAAAAACTGAAAAATTCGAAAGTTGGAAGGTTGAAAAATTGAAAAATTTAAACTTAAAAACTCGAAAATTTACAAATCGAAAACCTAAAAAAACAACAAAAAATCAACAATATTGGCGCCACTGCTTTTTACTTCATAGAGGTTATCAGAAAACAAAAGTTACAAACAATTTTAATAATTTTTCATAGAAACAAAATTTGTTGGGTTACACTTCAGGGGCAAGGAAAGTTCTATCGAAAAAGCCTTCAACTAATTCAGGCGCATTGCTTAAACTGAACACCGGTGTTATTGTGGATTTTAACCTCAAAATTTTGTTTTCTTAGGCGGTAACTGTTACAATGCTTGAAATCGGTGTGTAATAAAAGCCAAGTTTGACGATAAGTTTAGTAGTAGTACATTAATAAATTCCAAATCATTTGTTGCAATTTTTAGGAGCGTGGGGATCAAGATCAGGTCGTTTGCGTAAGCAGGTGTTCAGAATTTCTCCTTGTCAATCACTGCACCACCTGTTTTCGTCTTTCTTATTACATCTCCACGTCGAATATTACGAAAATAGCAATGAGCTGAAAAAACAACCCTGTCTCACACCCTCTGTTCTTTTTTTCAATATTGTCTTTATTATTTTCCCATTTAAGTGTGCAATATTAAAAAAAAACATGTTTATCTCTATAAACCATATTCAAACGAAAACAGTACCAGTTGTCGTTGCATAAATTTTTAAGTAAACCACTCGATGACGTAGCAAACTTGATTTTTACTTTCATAATCTCCTAAAAAATTGTTAGAGGAATGAGATGAATTTTCAACTAAAGTGTATATCGCGTGATATAGGTTTTGAGACACATGCCCTCGAGCCCCCCGTCGAGCCGTCACAGGCCCATCCATCATTGCACGCGTGTCGCCCGAGAAACCATCTGAACTTTAATGCCTCGTACGAATCCTGTTTAATTAACAATGCATTGCGCAATCGAAGAAGAAAGCGAAGGTGATGTCAAAATCTCTTCACTAATTTTCAAGTCCCGGAATCGCCGCATCCATGGTACACCTAAATTTGTTTCACCTTCCCCTTTTGAAAAGTCTGTTTATATCTTTAAACGCAAACATTGTGAAATTAGGCAGCAATTAGCAACAGCAACCTTGCTATCGAATCAACACTTTTATTGTTATATTTGTTCACTTGGAAAAAAAAATTTCGTAACTTGGAACCGGTTGGGCGAAAAATATTTTTCTTAAAGGATTTGAGATAAGATCTTGTTAGTGTGATGGGTACTGGGTTTGTGCATTAAAGATGCTTGATTTTTTTTAGAGGTGGGTTTTAAATCTCGGTCATCGGGTCAGTTAATTTGCCTTAGGATTTTGTTATTATTTATAAATACAAACTACACCTGGTTTTCGATTATTTCAAGGTTGATAAATAAATAAATTTTTTCGATAAATATTTGGATGGGGTGGGGGGAGTTTGCTGGGATGTTTCCTCTTAAGGTTGCACCATTGCCATGATGAGTCATGTGGCATCCTCAGGTTTTTCGTAATCGGATGGTATTTATTAAGTTTGGACATCTGTTACATTTGTGTTCGCATGGTCTAGTGTTGTATCCTGTTTTGATTAAATAAATTCATTCAAATGGGCAGAAATTTGCGATCATGAATAAATATATATCAAATTTAGCCAGTGCTTTCCTCTCTGCGTGAGTCCAAATTGCTGTCACTTTTAATATTTCTCCATAAAAAAACTTAAATTACAACCGCAGCTGTTGACTGAAATCGCTCCAATAATGACCACTTTTCAGCTAAATGGCCCCAGCTCGATTCAATCGTTATTAATCCACTTTCTTCTTTCAATTCTGGACAACACAAATTAGATAAAGCGCCGATAAAAATATACACTAAGTAGTTTTACGAAACTGAAAAAATAATATGCAAATTATCTACTATCTTAAATTTAATTTGATTGTTACAGCGGTTTAGCGTCGCCAGACCGTAACACGAAGAAAACCAATGGAAATTTCGCCGAAATCGATTCCATATTCGGAGCTTTCCTAAAGCTATGTGGCAAAAAATATTTACGACTGATTTTTTTTTTGGTTTTGTTTTTATATCTTTATTAAAGCGAGAGTTTTATTATGTATAGTCTGCTTTTCCGTACCAACAAATTTCGCGTAACGGTAATAATATGTTTAATATACGATCAACAAAAACGACGTCAAGTGGGGATTAGATGTTTGAGTGTTTTGTTCGATGCGTGATGTAACCTGCACCTTGTATTAAATTGTGAGAGAATGTTTGCGTACTTAAGGTGGCAATTAATAAGTTACGTCGTACATCAAATTTAACGCTCGAACATCCAATTCACACTTGACGTCTTTTGTTGACAGATCTGAATATTTAAGAGCATCCTAGAACAATTATTACTATTGAGTTTGAATGAAGTCGAACATAACGTAGGGACATCAAAATCCGCAAAAAATCTGTTTCGGTAATTTTCGAATTTGATAAAAAAAGTCAAAAATTTCATACTTGAAAAACTGAATTTTTGGAAAAATTGATGAAAAATCTATAAAAAAAACCTGTTATAATTATGGATCACCACGATCTGAGTCGAAAAGTATAATATGTTTATGATCCAGGATCAAGATTTTCAAAATATTCGGTTTTATTTCAATTTTAAAAATTGTCACGTTCCATATTGGCGATTCTAGAAAAATGGTCGAAATTTTTGAAGAATTGAAGCTGAAAATAACCCCTGGAAATCAAAATCTACAAAAAAAAACACTTTTGTAATTTCGAATTTGCTCAAAAAAATATCAAAAATTTCATTTGGGAGATATTTAAAAATTTTCTAACAACAAGAAAGAATCTGCCATAGATCTCGACCACCTGATTCGAAAAATGTAATAATTTTCAAAATATCCGGTTAAAAGGTTTTTTTTTTAATTTTAAAAATTTGCCGTATTCATATGGACGATTCTGCAAAAAATAATAAGGGTTTTCGAAAAAATGTAGCTGAAAATTCTGAAGATCCAAATCTACAAAACTCTTTCAGTAATTTTCCAATTTGCTTCCGAAAAATCAAATATTTTATGTTTTGAAAAAAGTGACTAAAAATCCACAAAAAAATCCCTTTATAGATCTTGACGACTTGAATCGAAGAATTTAACACGTTCATAATCCCGAGTCAAAATTTTGAAAATATTCAGTTTATAACTAAAATTTTTCAAAATTCTCTTTCGGTAATTTTCGAATTTGCTCAAGAAAAAGTAAAAATTTTGAGCTTTTGGGAAAGTGATAAGATACCCACAACAAATCTGCTCTAAAATACGTTTATGATCCCGTGCTAAAATTTTCAAAATACTCGGGTTAAAAATAAATTTTTTTCAAAATCCTAAAAGTTGTCATATTGGCGATTCTCAAAAAATGCTAGAAACTTTCGTAGAAATAAAGCCGAAAATAAAGTCTGGAAATCGAAACCTACAAACAAATTTCTTTCTATGTATTTTCTGATCTTTTTGGGAAATGATAAAAATTTTTGAAAAAATGTCAAAACGTCTTCAGTGATTTTTGAATTTGCTCCAAAAATAGGAAAAAAAATGAGTTTTTGAAGAAGTGACCAAAAAATCAAAAAACCTGGTATATAAATCTCGATGACCTGATGAAAAATATAACATGTTTGTAATCCCCATTCAAAATTTTCAAAATATTCGGTTTAAAACAATTTTTTTTTTAATTTTAGAAATTGTCATTTTTCACATTGGAAATTCTGAAAAAATGGTACGAATTTTCGAAGAAATGAAACCGAAAATAACATATGAAAATCGAAATATTCTAAAAAAGCTTTCTGTAATTTTCGAAATTGCTCAAGAAAAGGTCAAAAATTTGTATACGGTGGATACTAAAAAATTGAGAATTTGAAAAAAATTGACGAAAAATCTACAAAAAAATCTGCTGTATAGATCTCCACGATCTAATTCGATCCTGGATCAGGATTTTCAAAATATTCGATGTAAAAGTATTTTTTTTTAAATTCTAAATATTGTTATGTTTCATATTGGCAATTCTGGAAAAATTGTACGAATTTTCGATGAAATAAAGCCGAAAATATCAAAATCTACAAAACAAATCTCTTTTGATAATTTTTTAATTTGATCAAAAAAGATCAAAAATTTCAACGGGGGTCTTGAAAATTTGAGTTTCTGGAAAAACTGTCAAAAAATCTATAAAAAAATGTCTAAAATGTCCATGTTCCATATTGGCGCTTGGTAGGAATTTTCGAAGAATTGAAGCTGAAAATAGCGTCCGAAACAGAAATCTATAAAAAAATCACTTTTGGTGATTTTCGAATTTGGTCAAAAAAAGATCAAAAATTTCATTCGGAAGATATTGAAAAATTGAGTTTTGGCCAAAATTTTCTAAAAATTGACAAAAGACATTGCCATATAGATCCCGACAACCTGAACTGAAAAATGTAGCATGTGTTTAACCCCGGATGAAGATTTTCAAAATATTCGACCTGAAGGTAAATTTTTTTGAAAATCGTAAAATTTGATATACAAATAACTCTATCGGTAATTTTAGAATTTGCTAAAGAAAAATAAAAGATTGTGCCTTTGGAAAAACCGACTAAAAATTCACAAAAAAATCCTCTATAAAAAAAAAATCAAAATATTCGGTTTAAAGATATTTTTTTTAATTCTTAAATTTGTCATATGTATTTCATATTGGCGATTCTGAAAAATGAAATTTCGAAGAAATAAATCCAAAAATATTGTCTGGAGATCGCAATTTACAAAAAAACTTTTCCAGTATTCCACTAATTTTCGAATTTGCTAAAGAAAAAAGAAAACACTGACTCTTTGGAAAAACCGACAAAAATTCCATTAAAAAATCTTCTGTATTAATCTCGACTCTTGAAAAAAAAAGCAGAAAATAACGTCTGGAGATTGAAATCTTCAAAAAAAAGTTTTCGAATTTGTTCAAAAAAAGGTCAAAATTTTCATAAGGGAAAATTTTGAAAAATTGAGTTTTTGGAAAAATTCACAAAAAAAAATTGTTATATACATTTCGACGACCTGATTCGAAAATAATAACATGTGCATGGTCCTACATCAGCATTTTCAAAATATCCGGTTTAAAGTTAAAATATTTTAAAAATTCTAATATTAAAAAAAATCCCATCAATATGAAATTCGCGAATTTTCAAATTTTTAAAAAATTTTAATGCCAAACCGGATATTTTGAAAATCCTGATCTTAAACCATACACTTGTTGTAATTTTCAAATTAGCTCGTCGAAATTTAGCAGTTCTTTTTTTGTGGATTTTTTGTCAATTTTTCCCAAATATTAATTTTTCAATACTCTCCCTTATCAAATCTTTGACCGTTTTTTGAACAAATTCGAAAACTTCCGAAAGAAATTTTTTGTAGACTTGGGTCTCCAGACGTTATTTTCTGCTTCATTTCTTCGAAAATTCTTACCATTTTTTCCGAATCTCCAATTTGAAATACGGCAATTTCTAAAATTTTGAAAAAAATTTGGTTTTAAACTGAATATTTTAAAAATTTTGATTCCGGATTATAAACGTGTTATATTTTTCAACTCAGGTCATTGAGATTTATATAAAAGGTTTCTTGCGTTCTTTTTGTCACTTCTTCCAAAAACTCAAATTTTTTACTTTTGTTGAGCAAATTCAAAAATTACTCAAAGATTTTTGTTTGTAGATTTGTAACTAAAGACGTTTCAAATACATTTTTTCGAATCGCCAATATACCAGGTCGTCTATATCTATATAATAGATTATTTTATCAATTTTTAGTCAATTTTTTTCAAAGCCTAAAATTTTCAAAGCAAATTTTTTTTTGAAAATCACCGAAAGAGATTTTTCTGTAGAGTTCGATCTACAGATTTGATTATCGGCTACATGTCTACGAAAGTTTCTAACATATGGAAATTTCTAGGATTTTGAAAAATTTTTATTTTTAAATCGTGGATTTTAGTCAGTTTTTCCAAAAGGTCGAGTTTTTGACTTTTTCTTGAGCAAATTGGAAAATTACCGAAAGAGATTTTTTTTTATAGATTTCGATCTTCAGAACTTTCGCCTGCATTTTCTCAGAAACCCCTATTTTTTTTCCAGAATCGTCAATATGAAATACCACATAATTTTAGAATTAAAAAAAAAATTAACTCTAAACCGTATATTTTGAAAATCCTGATCTAGGATCATACACATGGTTTAATTTTCAAATCAACTCGTCGAAATCTATGTTGCAGTTTTTTTGGTGGAAATTTCGTCAAATTTTTGACCGTTTTTTGAACGAATTCGAAAACTTCCGAAAGAGATTTTTTTGTAGATTTGGATCTCCAGACTTTATTTTCGCCTACATTTTTACGAAAGTTCCTATTCTTTTTTCAGAGCAGCCAATATAACAATTTTTAGGATTTTGAAATAATTTTACTTTATACCAAATGATTTGAAAATCTTTCGGGATCGTAAACGTTTTATATTTTTCGACTCATGTAATCCAGATCTATATAGCAGATTTGTTCGTGAGTTTTTGATAACTTTTTTCCCAAAGCTCAAAATTTTGACTTTTTTTGAGCAAATTCGAAAATTACGGTAAGAAAATTTTGAAAAAGTTTTATTTACTAATAAACCGAATATTTTCACAATTTTGACTCTGGATCACAAGCGTGTTACATTCTTCGATTTAGTTCGTCAAGATCTATATAGGAGATTTTTTGTGTATTTTTAGTCACTTGTTCCAAAAGGTCAGATTTTTTACTTTTTCCTAAGCAAATTGAAAAATTACCGAAAGAAATTTTTTTATAGATTTCGATCTCCAGAATTTTCAACTACATTTTTTTAATAGCTGAAAGTTCTGGGGATCGAAATCTATAAAAAATCGCTATCGGTAATTTCGCAGTTTGCTCAAGAAAAATCAAAACTTTGATCTTTTGGAACAAGTGACTAAAATTCCACAAAAAATTTTTCAAAACATTCGGTACAAAAGTAAAATTTTTTCAAAATCTTAAAAATTCCAAAAAAAAATGGTAGAAACTTTCGTAGAAATGACGCCGAAACTAAGACCGAAATCTACAAAAAAAATCTCTTTCGGTAATTTTCAAAAAAATTTTGGCTTGAAAATTTGAGCTTTGGAAAAAATTACTAAAAATTGACAAAATAGTCTGTTATATAAATACAGACGACCTGATCTATTGGTTAGAAGTCTACAAAAAAAAAATACTACATATTTTTTTAAATTTGAGTTTTTGGAAAAGTGACAGAAAAAAAACACAAAAAAACCTGCCAAATAAACTCGGTTACCAGATTAAAAAAATATAACATGTTTATAATCCTGATTCAAAATTTTCAAGATATTCGGTTTAAAAGTAACATTTTTTGAAAATCTTAGAAATTGCCACATTTCACATTGGAGATTCTGGAAAAATGTTGGGGATTTTTGAAAAAATTAAGCCGAAATAACGCATGAAAATTGAAATGTACCAAAATATCTTTTAGTAATTTTTGAATTTGCTCAAAAAAGGTAAACATTTTCATACTTGATACTGAACGATTGAGATTTCGGAAAAATTGACGGAAACTCTCAAAAAAAATCTGCTATATAAATCCCGACGATCTAATTCATCCATCAATCAAATATTTTTTGGTAATTTTCGAATCTATTCGAGAAAAAGTTAAAAATTTCATTCGGCATGTGTTTTGAAAAATTGAACCCCTGAAAAAGTTACTTGAAAATTCTAAAAAATTCCTGGAAATGGTTGTCGACGAGGTTATACTAAAACATTTCTTAAAAATTCTAAAAATTGCCATTTTTGATAGAAGCGATTTTGGAAAAATGATAGGACTTTTCGAAGAAACAAAAACTGTCAATTTTATTATTCTTACATGTTTTATTCACATGAGAAATACGCAAATTCATGCAATTTTAACTCTTTTTTATTCACTTTAAACGAGTTATGTTTATTGAATACGTTATGTAAATGCGTTTACATAAACACAATATTTTGACCTGCCACAAAAATATTAATCGCTTTTTAAGTATGCAAAACCATTACCACCATCTACGGCGCCTATTCAAAACCGACCCCACCACCCACCCAAATTCCTCAGCGTCTGCACACTCCAACAATGTCCCACAACACTTGACATTTTTGTTAATTGTTCGTGCCAGGTGTTTTATGCAACATCGCATTTCCCTATTTCTCCATCCAAAAATGCCGTCGCCTCCATTTTCGACCATTACCACGGCGAACGCGTCCACATTCCACCCAGCCTCGAACAATGGGCAGTTCGCCCATTGCCCAAGAATCGGTTACGCACCCACAGTGAAAGCGCCAAAAATGTACAAGATGCGTAAGTGCGGCTGCTTTTTGTCATTTTCTTCAAACATTGCGTAATTATAATGGTCGTGAAAAAACCGTCTTCCAGAGAGTTTGGCGCTAGTGAAAGCAGGAACGAGTCGATGGGTCGATTTCTGGTGTGCGATGCGCGGGTTTTCGTTGGGTTTGCATTAAATGCGTGAGGATTTGCCGCACGGTGACGTAACCACGATTGGAGAAAGTATTGATGTTCATTACAATAATTCGCGGTATGGTAATGGCGGTTTTACCACAATGGGACTTTCTTCAATTGTTTATTTACTTATAAGGGTGTCGCAATGGGGCTGAGGGAGTGAGTCACGTGCGAGAAATAGTCAGAGAAATGTTGAAACCATTTCGTACTGTATAGATTTTTCAAAAAAATAAAACGAAAAAACAATTTTAGACTAAATTAGTTTCAAAATTTTGTGCGTAGGCTTGTAGATTCATATTGGTACAGTGCGTAATTATGCTATTTTCAAAAAATGAACAAAAATACTGTAATTTAAAACTTAAAAGGCGAAAGTTGTCGTCACTTAGTCATGTTTTATGATGTGTCTAAGTAGATTTTAATTTGAAGAGTCTTTACCACATCAAATAGCACTTTAAGAAATTAAAAGTTTTCCACTTTTTCCAATTTATGTTATAAGAATATTTTTTGGCAAGGATAAAAATTCTTTATACCTATTTATTTTTTCCTGGATTAATTGCATGAAGAAGTCGAACCGTCAACACTGCATTTAATATTAAAATACTTAATAAAATAATTAATAAAAAAGTTTCAGCGAAAGTTAAAGCTGTTGGCTAGTGTGACTAATGCATTTTTTTAGCACCGCCTGTGTTTAAAATGGTGTAAGACTTCACTTGAGAATTATTCATGTTATTACCAATTTCATGTTACCCATTGCATCCATTTTTCTCACGGACAAATCTCACGAGTATCACGCACCTATTTCCACTCCCAAAACGATCATCTTCTCATAATAATTTTTAATTTAATTCCATTGTAGCTAATCCCTCTTTCACTTTTCCATCCATCACGCCATCACCCAATTACTCCCAAACCGCACCATTTCCATCATTACCATAATCGCTAATTGCGTAATTACCCCTATCTCGGCTGATCTAATCGCAAAATCGCGTGAATTATTCCACATTTTTCACCTCAAGGCCGCTTTTGCAACGCTGTTTGCGAGGAAGTGTCTTCGAAATGGCGCCCTAACCACCGATCAAACAAAGTTTCGCCATCTAGACGAAGCGGCTCTTTCCGCGTGTCTTGCAAACGACCATAAAGTCTGTAAATACAGCGTTGTGCAAGGAAATTCGGAGATTCTGCGTTGCAAAACGTTTGATCGATCAGTTGGGCAATCGAGAGTTCAAGATTACTACTAACATTTACGCCCACCGTGTGAAATGTCAACACCTGTCATCGGCATTGTTCGAGTGGTCTAAATTAGGGTTTGATGTCATCGCCGGGAAATTGCGGAGAAAGTGAGCCGAACGAGATGGAATAACCGAGTCCACTCTCACTGCAACTAGTGACCGTGAATTTGGTTGACCGTCACAGTGTGGATGACGTCGTCAAGAGATTTGCCTTTTGAGGAGAGCGACTTTCGAGCTCTTATTTCAAAAATTTCTAGATTATGATTGTTCCAGAAACTAAATTCATCAAGTAATCGAAGCACAAAATCAAGGTTATGTGATCCACGATAGCCCATTTATTGTTCTAAAATTTACGACAAAGACGTTTTCTGCTTTCTTCGGCCACCAAATTAATTTTGATTATAATTTCACGCCACTAATGATCCACAATTAAAGCTGTAGCCCATTACGGAAAATAAATTTCTCCATTTCCACTTTCCTGCACCCATCAATTAACCAATAATACCCTATATCCGCTCGACTAAAGACGTTTCACGGTCATTCGAGAGCGTGCACAATCGGGTCTAAATTCCGCTTTAAAAGAAAAATTCCCACAGACATTGTCGTGTCAGGTCTTCTGTGGTTACGCCGTTTTAACGGCTGACTAGGTCACACTCGACTTAACCCAGTTGAAACAAATAAAAACCGTCTTACTTCATCCCGGAAAACTCCGGTCATCTACATACATAGGAAGAACAAAACAAACATAAAAACGTCGTTCCGCACTAGTAACCCCACTACTAATAACTAATTTGTAATTGTGACACATTACGTTACGTTGTTACGTTTGTTTAAGGGAACCTTCGTAATGTTTTGTGATTTCGTGGCGTAAATAATGCGTTTGCATAATAATAGCGTCATTATTCGGGGCAAATTTTACGCTGTTTATGGATGTGTGTGCGTTTAGCAGGAAAAATTCCGATTTTCTCTAATCAAGTTCAACGACTTTACGGCTTGTAATAATTTAGAGATTTTACATCACGTCTAGACGCTAGTTCACTACGAGACCGTTGGAGTGTCCTCAGTAATCGTCGTTTGATTTCACTTGGGTTTCCTAAGACATAACTCTTCCTCAATGAGATTCCATCAACGTCACAGTTTAGACACACCTGAGTAATGAAGTGCAGACCTCAAAGGTCGATACAGTTGCACAAGAATGTCACATAATGGGACGTGTAACGAGCTTTCTTTGCAAATATTGACGTTTGGTGGGAGATCTGGGGTTTTGGTAATGTTTGTGGATGGTTTTCCTTCTCGGAAGTGGGTACATGGTGCGGAGATGTTTATGTAAGTGTGGGTTCGACTGTAACGAAATTATGGTGTGCTTGTAACGCGGTGTAAAACAAAGATTAAATATGGATGTAAGCGAAAACGGTTACGGAATTAAAAGTATCAATATTTTCGAGTAACAATTAGTGTAGTAACAACTCGCTAACAAACTACACACGTTACGTGGTATGCAACCAACAATACAGACGTAATATTTAATAATACAAATGTTAGAGTTGTGACTTTCTTAATAGAAAGCTGCTTATGTTATAACACAATCAGATGATTTAATCTGATAATTTCATTTTTTCAAATTTGAGTACCATTTTATTCTAAGACTGAAAATAAACTTAAGTCCAATTCACTAGAAAAAAAGGCAATTTAAAACGTGCTTAAACAATAAGCAATTCTTCGATTTATTTATTGGTAATTTAAAAGAATGTTTTAATAAATTGGTAAAAATATATTGTTATTATTAAGACAACTCGATGAAGCGGCCTCTCCCGGCGCATCCACCAATTTCACCACTGGATTTCTATAAAAATCTAGTTGTCCGAATATTGAGTTTCCATTTAAAATAAATATTGATACGAGTATTAACAAACATGAATTTTCAAAAATTAAACCAAATTTTTAAAATAGTTATAAGCTCTCAAACTGTAAACTACCTGATAATATTATTACGAAAGAAATCCATACGTCGCCTCGTGACGTTCGCTCAAGAAAAGCCTGGAAGCGGAAGTCGCCATGGGTTTTCCAGAAAGACCTCGATTGCGAAACATCGAGAAGGAAATATGGGTTTATTTTGTGCGTAATCGATGCATAATTGATCGTGTGTGTTTGAATTAGAAAAAAAATTGTTGAGTTTTACCCACGCCGATTTTATTCACTGATCATTGTAACAATATTTAATTTTAACAATTCGACCACAAAAAGAATTTAAAATTTTCAAACGTTTCATAATTATTTAAAACGTGGAAAACCAAGAAAAATATTATCAAGGTTATTTTTTATAAATTGAAACGTTGACGCTGAAGTTACCGTTACAGTTGCTTTTAGAGCTGAAAATTGTCATTTATAAACTTTGTTGCCAAGTTGCCGTTGATCGTAACTTTGATATTCAACTTTTGCCGTATTTAAAGGCTTTGTAGAACAAAAATGGAGATTTTAGGTTTATTCCTACAAAAATTTAACATTTTAGGCACGTTTTAAGTTTCTTGTTGCCGAAATAAGTCGACATATATTAAGAAAATAGGCAAGAAGTAGCACCGCCCACCCACCCTGTCTCAATTCTGATGATTTTTTTATTCATCGTGAGCCATTTTTGGGTATTGTGTTGTTCAAAGAATACTAGGTATATTAAGAAAAAGCCAAAGATTCGGCTTAATTGTGATGAATGTTTCATTCGTTGGCAAACCTAGGGGCGGAGCCTAATTCCAAAATCCATATTTCCTTACAAAAATTTACCATTTTAAACATGTTTTAAGTTTCTTGTTCTGAAAATATGACTATGGTATATTATAAAAAAGGCAAAATATAAGCCCCGCCCACCCACCCTACCTCAACTGCGATGATTTTTTTTTAATCGTGGATAACCAAAGGATCGGAATTTAATTGGAAAATCCTTATTATTTATCTACAAGAAATTACCATTGAGTATTGTGTTATTCAAAGAATACTATGTATATTAAGAAATAATTAAAAGCCAAAGATTAAGCCCCACCAAAACCTGCTCTGATCTTAACACTAATGAAATTTTCATTCGTTGGCATCCATATTTCCTTACAAAAATTTACCATTTTAAACATGTTTTAAGTTTCCTGTTCTGAAAAGACGACTAGGTATATTAAGAAAAAGGAAAAATATAAGCCCCGCCCACCCACCCAATCTCGATTGTAATGATTTTTTTTTAAACCTCGAGAACCAAAGGAGCGGAATTTAATTGTAAAATCCATATTTCCTTTCAAGAATTTACCATTTTAAAAGTGTTTTAGGTTTCTAAGAATAAAAAAATCATCAGAATTTGCCTTTTTCTTTTAATATGTGTAGACTTCTTTTCACAACATGAAACTTGAAATATGTTTAAAATGGAAAATTTGTACTATTGCAAAATCCATATTTTCTTGCAAACATGTACCCTTTTAACCATGTTTTAAGTCTCTTGTTGTGAAAAGATGGCTATGTATATTAAGAAAAGAAAGGCAAAATATAAGCCCCGCCCACCCACCCTGTCTCAATCCTGATGATTTTTTTTATTCATCGTGAGCCATTTTTGGGGATCGTGTTGTTCAAAGAATACTAGGCATATTAAGAAAAAGCCAAAGATTAGGTTTAATTGTGATGAATGTTTCATTCGTTGTCAGATCGAGGGGCAGAGCTTAATTGCAAGATCCATATTTGTCTACAAGAATTTACCGTTTTAAACATGTTTTAAGTTTCTTGTTCTGAAAATACGACTATGGTATGTTAAGAAAAAAGGCAAAATATAAGCCCCGCCCACCCACCCAATCTCAACTGTGATGATTTTTTTTAATCGTGGATAATCAAAGAATCCCAAATTTAATTGCAAAATAAGAATTATTTATCTGCAAGAAATTACCATTGAGTATTGTGTTATTCAACGAATACTATGTATATTGTATATTAAGAAAAAGTTAAAGCCAAAGATTCAGCCCCACCCGTCCCTGCTCTGATCTTAATAGTAATGAAGTTTTCATTCGTTGGCAAACCTAGGGGCGGAGCCTAATTCCAAAATCCATATTTCCTTACAAAAATTTACCATTTTAAACATGTTTTAAGTTTCTTGTTCTGAAAAGACGACTAGGTATATTAAGAAAAAGGAAAAATATAAGCCCCGCCCACCCACCCAATCTCGATTGTAATGATTTTTTTTTAGCCTCGAGAACCAAAGGAGCGGAATTTAATTGTAAAATCCATATTTCCTTTCAAGAATTTACCATTTTAAAAGTGTTTTAGGTTTCTAAGAATAAAAAAAACATCACAATTTGCCTTTTTCTTTTAATATGTGTAGACTTCTTTTCACAACATGAAACTTGAAATATGTTTAAAATGAAAAATTTGTCCTATTGCAAAATCCATAGTTTCTTGCAAAAATGTACACTTTTAACCATGTTTTAAGTTTCTTGTTGTGAAAAGATGGCTATGTATGTTAAGAAAAAAAAAGGCAAAATATAAGCCCCGCCCACCCGCCCTATCTCTATTCTGATAATATTTTTATTCGTGGTGAGCCAGGTGGGCGGAGCTTAACTGCAAAATCCTTATTTTTTGCAAGAAATAAAAAACATGTTTTTTTTTTGTTTTGTTCAAAGAATACTATGTATATGAAGAAAAACAATCCAAAAATTAAGCGCCACACATATCCATCCTAAGCTCAATTGTGAAGAATTTTTCATTCGTCGTCAGATCGAGGGGCGGAGCTTAATTGCAAAATCTATACTTTCCTACAATAATTTACCATTATAAACATTTTTTACTTTCTTGTTCTGAAAAGATCACTACGTACATTAAGAAGAAAGGCAAAATATAAGCCCCGCCCACCCACCCTGTCTCAAATGTAATGATTTTTTTTAATCGTCGAAAACAAAAGGAGCGGAATTTAATTGCAAAATCGTTATTGTTTCTCTACAAAAATTACCATGCAAGACATGTTTTTGAGTATCATGTTGTTCAAAGAATACTATGCATATTAAGAAAAAATTAAACCAAAGTTTTCATTCGTTGCCAGGCCTAGGGGCGGAGCCTAATTGCATAATCCATGTTCCCCTACAAAAATGTATCATTTTAAACGTGTTTTAAGTTTCTAAGAATAAAAAAATCATCACAATGGAGATGGGGTGGGTGGGCGGGGTTTATATTTGGCTTTTTTTTCTTAATATACATAGTATACTTTGAACAACACGATACTCAAAAACATGTTTTTAATTTCTTGTAAAGAAATAAGGATTTTCCAGTTAAGCTCCGCCCTCTTGGTTCACGGCGAATAAAAAAAATCATCACAATAGAGAAAGGGCGGGTGGGCGGGCTTACATTTTGTCTTTTTTGTTTTAAGATGTGTAGACTTCTTTTCACAACATGAAACTTAAAACATGTTTAAAATGGAAAATTTGTATAAGGAAATATCGATTTTGGATATTATATCACATACTTGCAAAATCCATATTTCCTTTCAAAAATGTACCATTTTAACCATGTAACGTTCCTTGTTACGAAAAGATGGCTATGTATAATAAGAAAAAAAGGCAAAATATAAGCCCCGCCCCCCAGCCCTATCTCAACTGTGATGATTTTTTTTTGTGGATATCCAAAGGCTCGGAATTTAACTGCAAAATTCTTATTATTTATCTACAAGAAATTACCATTGTTATTCAAAGAATACTTTGTATATTAAGAAATAATTAAAGCCAAAGATTAAGCCCCACCCAAACCTGCTCTGATCTTAACACTAATGAAATTTTCATTCGTTGGCAGATCTAGGGGCGGAGCCTAATTCCAAAATCCATATTTCCTTACAAAAATTTACCATTGTAAACATGTTTTAAGTTTCTTGTTCTGAAAAGACGACTAGGTATATTAAGAAAAAGGAAAAATATAAGCCCCGCCCACCCACCCAATCTCGATTGTAATGATTTTTTTTAAGCCTTGAGAACCAAAGGAAAGGAATTTAATTGTAAAATCCATATTTCCTTTCAAAAATTTACCATTTTAAACGTGTTTTTTAAGGTTTCTAAGAATAAAAAAAATCATCACAATTGAGAAGGGGTGGGTGGGTGGGTTAACATTTATCCTTTTTCTTTTAATATGTGTAGATTGCTTTTCACAACATGAAACTTGAAATGTGTTTAAAATGGAAAATTTGTACTAATGCAAAATTCATACTTTCTTGCAAAAATGTACCCTTTTAACCATGTTTTAAGTTGCTTGTTGTGAAAAGATGGCTATGTATATTAAGAAAAAAAAAGGGAAAATATAAGCCCCGCCCACCCGTCCTATCTCAATTCTGATAATTTTTTTATTCGTCGTGAGCCAGGCGGGCGGAGCTTAACTGCAAAATCCTTAATTTTTTGCAAGAAATACAAAACATGTTTTTGAGTTTTGTTGTGTTCAAAGAATACTATGTATATGAAGAAAAACACAAGCCAAAAATTAAGCGCCACACATATCCATCCAAAGCTCAATTATGATGAATTTTTCATTCGTTGTCAGACTGAGGGGCGGAGCCTAAGTTAAGTTTCTTGTTCTGAAAAGATGACTACGTATATTAAGAAGAAAGGCAAAATATAAGCCCCGCCCACCCGCCCTGTCCCAAATGTAATGATTTTTTTTAATCGTCGAAAACAAAAGGAGCGGAATTTAATTGCAAAATCGTTATTGTTTCTCTACAAAAAATTACCACGCAAGACATGTTTTTGAGTATCATGTTGTTCAAAGAATACTATGCATATTAAGAATAAAATTAAACCAAAGATTAAGCCCCACCCATACCTGCCCTGATCTGACTATCTAATAATGAAGTTTTTATTCGTTGCCAGGCCTAGGGGCGGAGCCTAATTGCAAAATCCATGTTTTCCTACAAAAATTTACTATTTTAAACATGTTTTAAGTTTCTAAGAATAAAAAAATCATCACAATTGAGATGGGGTGGGTGGGCGGGGTTTATATTTGTCTTGTTTTTTAGTATACATAGTATACTTTGAACAACACGATACTCAAACACATGCTTTTAATTTCTTGTAAAGAAATAAGTATTTTGCAGTTAAGCTGTGCCCTCTTGATTGACGACGAATAAAAAAAATCATCACAATAGAGAAAGGGCGGGTGGGCGGGCTTACATTTTGTCTTTTTTGTTTTAAGATGTGTAGACTTCTTTTCACAACATGAAACTTAAAACATGTTTAAAATGGAAAATTTGTATAAGGAAATATCGATTTTGGATATTATATCACATACTTGCAAAATCCATATTTCCTTTCAAAAATGTACCATTTTCACCATGTTTCACGTTTCTTGTTACGAAAAGATGGCTATGTATAATAAGGAAAAAAAGGCAAAATATAAGCCCCGCCCCCCGCCGTATCCCAATTCTGATTACTTTTTTTATTCGTTGTCAAACCGGGGGGCGGAGCCTAATTGCAAAATCTACTAAATGCAACTATACTATACTATTCAAATGAGAGCATTTAAAATATGTATAGTTTTGGAAATTTCCTTCTACCCTATAAAATTTTATTGACAATAACGTAACGGACAATAGTGCAGTGGTAAGAAATGTTTATGGCTCACACCAGTTCACCCGAATTTGTTGGAGAATATTTAGCAGGTAGTTGTATTCATATTATAATGCTGGTTTTCGTTGGGCCCTGTCCGGACCTGGATTGTTCTGCTTTTTACGATCTGGGGATTACCGGCACGCGACAACTTTACACGTTGTAAATATCTCTTGCTATTGTAATACTACGCGTCCCGTTATCGCTAATAAAATTTTATAGGGTAGAATGAAATTTCCAAAACTATACTTACAAGAAGGTATTAATTTTTTATTTTATTAAACATGCAGCTTGACGTTGCTTTTGACTTTTTTACTAAAATAAAATAACACAATGATATGATTTAATCCGGGCTAAAGCAATAATAGAAGAAATAATTACTGAACGTACTCAGCGGTCGACAGTCCCCGAAATTAACTCCAAATGCTCTGAACGGCCACTTAGTTCCAGACAGAATGCAAATTTTAAATTTTCAAAATATTTCTGAAACACAAAAAACTTAATCAAGACAACATTTCATTTTTTTCAAATTTTAGCACCGTTTTATTCTGTGACTGAAAATTAACTTAATTCCAATTCACAAGAAAAAAATATTAAGGGCAATTTAAAACGTTCTTAAACAATTGAGCAATTCTTCAGTTAATTTGTTAGTATTTTAAATGAATGTTTTAATAAATTGGTAAATTAAATGCAGCTTGAGGAAACGAATTCTCCCGGCGCATCCACCAATTTCACCAAGACATTCATAAAAATCTTTAGAACAATTTTTAATTGTCCGAATATTGAGTTTCCATTTAAAATAAATATTGATATTAACAAATTGACATTTTAAAGAAATTTTAAAATTTTAACAAAGAATTTAAAATTTTCAAACGTTTCATAGTTATTAAAAACGTGGAAAACCAAGAAAGGTTTAAATATTAATAAAAAGGAATTATGGAAAATAACCGCAATAGGGTTAATTTTAATAACTTTTACTACAACAATTTATCGACAGATAAACAAATGTAGCAACAAAATTAAACCTTAATATCCAGTTTTTATAAAACATTCAAATAATCATAGTTTAATTTTTTCACACACACATTTCCACTCTGTTTATTCTTAGTTAAGGTTTTCCGAGATATGGAGAGCAAAATGTGGTAATAAAAAACAGGTAAAATCAAAGGAAATGTTAATAATCTTATCTCGATTTAATTAATGAATTCTACAAGATTCTTAAGCGGAAACTTCGGATATTTTAAACGCGAAAATTTGAAGAAAAGCATGTCAGGGTCAGTTTTCAAGATCGTTATTAATATTTTAGATTAAAGTCAACAACGTTCTGATGGAAAAAACATGGCTTTTAATACGTAGCGTTGTTTACAACGCAACTGGTTTTCCAAGTTTCCAGAGAAATTGGATTAACCTTGTTTGCGGAAACTGATAAAATAAATAATGTTGCGTTTCTAAAAAATTATCAGTTCTCTAGAGAGGATGACTTCCAATCGATAATCTTAATCTCTAACCCAATATCAGCGTCCTATTAATTTTGATATAGCATTGAGTCTTAATTTTTTACTTTTAACCACAACTAAACATTAAAGTGTTATTAATTAATACACTGATTTCTTCAGCCCGGCGGCCGCCCAGAAGCCGACTTCACCCTCGACGTCCCCCGCTCCGAGCTGCTCAGCAAACGCATGAAACAGGACAAAAAGTGGCGCTGTCGCTGCCGCCTCCTCACCTCCTTCTTGGGCTTGATCTTCTTCCTCCTCTCCGTGATGGCTGTGAGTCTGATGCTCACCAGAGGCAAGCGGATGTTCGGTTCGATGATGTGAAGAAACCGGCCAAAAGTCACTGCGCCTTGTGATATTGGAGATTCGATCACGTTGAAGCACCGAAATACTGCCATAACATTGCTCATTTTGCTGGTGCCAAATGTTTAGTTACCACGAATGCAGTATTGGTCCAGATGGGCTACCGAGTTGTGATAAAAAAAAATTGATTGTGTCATTAGCGAGCCGTGCCGGTCGGCATGGGCGGTTTTATTTTGAGAATGGTACAGATTTAACTTATTGATTCAGGTATTTTAGCGATTTTAGGTTTTGTATTTAAGAGGAGATGCGTTTGAGTGTAAGTTAATGTGTAAATGCGAGGTGTGTGTGCAGATTATTTGTATATATTGTAATAAATAAAGGAGTAATAAGCAAGGAGTGGAGTTTCTTGAGAAATTATTGGTGTTTGCATGAAAAAAAAGTTTCCAGAAAAAATTGTATTAACCTTGTTTGCGGAAATTGATAAAATAAATCATGTTGCATTTCTAAGGAATTATCAGTTATAATCTTAATCTCACTAGAAATTAGCGACACAACAGGGAAAAATTAATCCATCAGGGAACTATTTGTCAAATTGGACGAAACGTAGCGTTATTAATTAATTATGGATATTTTTTGTTTATTTTAGCCCGGTCTTAAGTACCTAACAAACGAGATACCTTTAAAAAAATACAGTCAACATAACTTTACGCAAATTTACAAATTCGCTAACATTATCTTATTTGCAAAGTAAAAACTTTCATTTTGTTCACACCTTTATTATTGTGTATTTACTGTATTTACTGACCTTTATTTTATCACATGTAGCAACAAAATAACATTTATTTATCTTTGTAAATTATATAAATCAGTATCAGTAGGTTGGTTTTAGACGCAAGCGACTATCTGACCTTCAAAAAACAAACTTCAAAATAAGTATAATTTGTTGTTTACTTTAGTAATATCGGGATAACTTTTCTAAAATATAATTTCATTCGAAATCGAAACTGCAATGAAATTGACGATTTCTGCGATATTACTTATCTTATCTTCAATATAAAAACTCATCTGTTTTTCTCTGCTCCATTATTATTCTGCGTTACCTACCGGCATCATGAGCCACTGGCGCCACCATCACCATCGCCCTCATCACCCCCCTTGCCACCCCCCTCACCATCCTCCTCATCATCCCCCTCACCATCCTCCCCACTGTCCACCTTACCAACCGCCTGAGCAAACCCCTGAGCAGCCCCCTGAGCAGCCCGATGTGCAACCCCCTGAACAACCCCCTCTCCAACCCCCTCACCACAACAAATACATCGTTATAAGAAACCCAGAAAGTGACTTGGTTTTGGATGCCGACGAAGACGAGGTAAAACTCCAGGCTTTCAATGGACATGCAGGACAACAGTGGAAATTGGAAAATACAAAGGTTGGAACGTTCTATTTTGTGAATCAGGGCAATGGGTAAGTCCATCCATAATTTACTCTCTCTCGTGATACTAATTTTTATAATTTACGTACACAGAAAAGTGCTAGACATACAAGGCGGAATCAAAGAAGGCAACAAACTGATCACGTTTGGAAACCATGGTGCAGTTAACCAACAATGGTTTGTGAATTCGGACAACACCATCGTCAGTGCTGAAGGAAACTTAGCGCTTGATATTTCTGGGGGAAAATTGTCTCCGGGGACTAACATCATAGCGTGGACGAAACATGGGAACGCTAACCAGGTGTTCAGTCTTCAATATCACTAGTTTTCCAAGGAGCATTTGCCATTAAATATCGTTTTATTGTAACGAATTATGTATCTGTAGATGAAAAATAAAATTAATCTACCGAAATTCAGACTTTTTTGTTGCTATTTTCTATTTTTTACGTCCATTGTGGTTGCTCTCCAAAGAAATTGATCTAGTTATTTAGACAAAACGTCCCCCGTATATGAATAGCCGATTCATAACCCACAGGTGTATTATTTTGTAAAATTTAGACACTATTTATTTTGCAAAATTTTGAAATGACTTGATTAGATTGTTGATCTGCTTTAGAGTCTACGAAACGTCGAGAAAACCTGTGGTTCCACAGAATAAGCTTATGGTACTTCTTCTAATATCAGTACGTACCGAAAAGATGTATGGAGAAATTTAGTTTTCAGTAGCTATAAACCAGAAAAAACTAGTTGTGTAGTCCATCAAGGGAAATTTAAATTATAAGTACTCGTTCTTTCCGAAAAGTATTTAAGCAAGATCTTTTTAATCTTTCCACAAAAATAAGTACTTACAGATTATTTACGGTGGTATTAGCCGGACGATTTCCCGCAATCGAAACTGCAAGGAAACTGATGATTTGCGCGATATTACTTATCTTATCTTCAACATAAAATCTCTTCTCTCACACTTTTCGCATTTATTATTCGGTACGACTTTTCGGCACCATGAGCGACAGCGATCACGACGAGTACGCCGTTATTAGAAGCCAAACAAGTGACTTGGTTTTGGATGCAAGTGATTATGAGGTAAAAGTCGAGCGCTTCACTGGACTTCCAGCACAACGATGGAAACTGGAAAATGCGTACCTCGGGACCTTCTTTTTTGTGAATCAGAGCAATGGGTGAGTACGTCTTAAGCTATACGCTGTGGTGTCAGTAATTTTTGCATACGCAGAAAAGTCCTAGACATTCAGGGATCACTAGAAAGCGGCCACAACCTGATCACCTTTCCCAATTTTGGCGGAGCAAATCAGCAATGGTACGTGAATTCGGATAACACCATCGTCAGTATTAAAGGAAATTTGGCGCTTGATATTTCTGGCGGAAATCAGCAACCGGGGACCAATGTAATAGCGTGGGAGAAACATGGGGGAGACAACCAGAAGTTCCGAATTGAATATCAGTAGTTTTCATTAAATAATTTTTGTTTCACGTACAACATTTAATGCATTTTTAGAGGAAAAATAAAATTAAACTCTGAATTCTTCTGTTACGTTTTTCGTTTTTTATGTACATTTAAATTTTCAAGTTAATAATGTTCATGGTCTTCGAAGTTGTTTTTTGAACAAATTATTCTGCTCATTGTAGTAGCAAATCAAAAAAATACAATGAGCCGTCGGAGCAGTATTTTTTAATTTTTGTGTTTTGGACTAGCTCAGGAACAAGAAATAGAAGTACCAGGAACTATAAGAAGTCTGCATAACAATTAAGGTAATTTTTTTAGCAAGTCAGTAAATCCATAAACACCCAATTATATAAGTTTATATAAATTTTTAATCATCGAGTACCTACACTTTATAAGACTACGTACATACTACATACTGCTATGTGGTATGCAATCAACAATACAATATTTCGTATGTTTACACTATACATATATCTATGTATTTAAGGATTTGATAAGCACAATATTTTAGCTTTTTTTCTAATTCTTTGATAACCCAAACTTCCCGCCTTAAATTGCCACTTGAAAAAATTTGAAAGGCCTGCAAAAAATTCAAAAATTCAAAATTTGGCCTTGGCTGTGATCATCTGACAAAAAGAGAACCTACGTTGTGTGTTTTTTTTTAATGGCGGGAAGGCGTTCTTTCATACAAGTGAGCATACACTGCGTGCGAGTAGGGAGTTTGGGGCTCCGGGTCAGGGCTGTTCTCCCCCGCGACGGTGATTCTATCTATCGAAGAGACGTACCGCGCTAACCAGGCTACGGTCGAAAACTAGTGATTGGAAGAAACGGCTATAAATAAACTGACAGCGTCACGTCGTCCAGACCGTTCCCCTGACTCTGTACAAAGCCTGCATCCTTTGCGCAGATGGCGCGATAAATCCCGACTAGGAACCACGCCCATCGCTTCTGCTACGTGTTTCGGAGTTATTTACCTCAATTCCATTTTAAATATTCAATTTCTTATGACTCTGATATTAACGACAACTGAACAAGTCTTAAAGTTTCAAAAAGAGCAATAAAAAACATTTAAATTCGCCATACAATCTTGTGAAATTTTAAACAACAAATAATTCTTATGTGAGATTAAAATTGGCCATTAGATAATTTATACGATGGAAACATTCATCAACAAATTATTAACATAAAAAAAAACTAGCAAAGATTTATGAAAACAAAAGATCTGGTGTGAAATAAACTTGTGCGAATAAAAATATTACGTGAGGTTAAAACTGTAGAACATGAAATTTACCTTCAATTAAAATTATACAACAAAGAAATTTACTGAGGTTAAAATTGTGATATAGAGCAAAATTGTACGAGGTGAAAAATTGCAAAGCTAACAAAATTTACATGAGATTAATATTTGCCCCAATTTATCAACGATTCAAACGAAGAATTTACATTATGTTAAATTATGTCTTGATCCAAGTGATTGGTTACTGAAAATAATTAACTTTGAGAGTTTATCGTGGACTAGTTACCCCAACAAAACACATCATAAATAAACACAAAAATATCCAGTCATCGTTACGAGGAAAAAGCGTCTCGGTGATGTAAATTTTAGCGTTGCGAGGAAGTGCCTCGGTGATGTAATTTTGATAACGATGATAACCGCTAAAAGAAGAAATTATCTTAACTTAACTCTTATTTAAATAATCCTGATCGTTAAATTGTGTTAGCAATAGTTGACGATTAAACTCCTAACGTGAACTGTGAATTCAACCCAGCCAACTTACAGCGTCTTTTCATCATGCATCCACTACACCGAATCAACAAGTAATGAGTCCGTCGGCCGACTCTCTACTTTTACGTTTTCTCGATCTTTGATGACCCATAGAAGACGAAGAAATAGGTCTCCCATTTCCGTCTGTCTGTCCGTCTGTCCGTCTGTCCGTCCGTCTGTCCGTCTGTCCGTCTGCCGTCCCGGATTTTTATTAGAGAGATAATCTCCGAAAGTACTCGACCGATTGTTGTGAAATTTTGTACTTATATTAAGAATATCATGTAGATGGTAAAACGCTAACCAAAATTTGTCTAATCATCCCCACCACTAATGCGATGACGTCACTTCAAAATTGTACATAGTAAATGGGTTTTCAATTGTATAAAATAACATAGTCCTACACATGTAGTTTACAACTCTGAATCGACTTTTCACCCGAAACGTCCAGATTTTTGGAAAAAAAATCAAAATTATAAAACAACATTTTGAAATTTAATTTTTAATCTGCTAACCAGAATGCTTTGAAATATTGCAGATGTTTTAAGGCTATAAAGAGCATCATAAATCTTTAGTCAAAAAATATTTGCTTATCCCCTCCAAAAACTTGATGACGTCAGCTCAAAAGTTTGTGGAATAAATCATATCTAAAATGTACAAAATATGATGAGTCTGGTACTTGTGATCTATCACTCCATTCATATTTTTTAGATTTGCATATACAGGGTGACTCAAAAAAATTAATGAATGCGTAAATATATTTTATTGATTTAATCAGGAACTACAAAACCGAATGCTCTGAAATCTTGCAGATGTTTTAAGGTCATAAAGAGCATAATAAATGTTTAGTCAAAATATATTTGCTTATCCCCTCCAAAAACTTGATGACGTCAGCTCCAAAGTTTGCCGAATAAATCATATCTAAAATGTACAAAATGTGATGAGCCTGTACTTGTCATTTATCACTCCATTCATATTTTTTGGATTTGCATATACAGAGTGACTCAAAAAAATTAATGAATGCGTAAATATATTTTATTGATTTAATCAGGAACTACAAAACGGAATGCTCTGACATCTTGCAGATGTTTTAAGGTTATAAAGAGCATAATAAATGTTTAGTCAAAATATATTTGCTTATCCCCTCCAAAAACTTGATGACGTCAGCTCGAAAATTTGCCGAATAAATCATATCTAAAATGTACAAAATATGATCAGTCTGTACTTGTGATCTATCACTCCATTCATATTTTTTGGATTTGCATATACAGGGTGATTCAAGAAAATAAATGAAAGCGTAAATTCATTTTACTGATTTACTCAGGAACTACAAAACCGAATGCTTCGAAATCTTGAAGATATTTTAAAATTATCATAAGCATGGTAAATTTTTGATCAAAACGTATTTGGTCGTCCTCCCTAAAAAATTTATGACGTCACCACAAAATTTTGCTGAATAAATCCTATCTAAAATGTACAAAATATGGTGAGTCTCTTCTTGTGATTTATCATTAAATTCAAATTTTTTCGATTTGCATATACAGGGTGACTCAAAAAAATTAATGAATGCGTAAATTTATTTTATTGATTTAATCAGGAACTACAAAACCGAATGCTTTGAAATCTTGCAGATGTTTTAAGGTTATAAAGAGCATAATAAATTTTTAGTCAAAATATATTTGGTTATCTTCTACAAAAAACTGATGACGTCAGCTCAAAAGTTTGCCAAATAAATCGTATCTAAAATGTACAAAATATGATGAGTCTGTACTTGTGATTTATCATTCCATTCATATTTTTGGATTTGCATATGCAGGGTGACTCAAAAAAATTAATGAAGGCGTGAATTTATTTTATCGATTTAATCAGGAATTACAAAACCGAATGCTTTGAAATCTTGGGAATATTTTAAGTTATTATAAGCATGGTAAACTTTTGTTCAAAATGTATTTGTTCATCCCTCCTAAAAAAATTGATGACGTCACCCTTAAATTTTGCTGAATAAATCCTATCTAAAATGCAAAAAATATGATGAGTTTGTACTTGTGATTTATCATTCCATTCATATTTTTTAGATTTTCTTAAGAGGTGGTTCAAAAAAATTAATGAAGTCAATTTATTTTATTGATTAAATTAAAGGCAACACTTATTATTAGTATTACACCCCAACCAACCCAATTTGGTAGACACAAAATTTGTTAAAGGAAAAACTCGGTTGAAACATAAGGGTAGCACGCTTATTTACATCGACTTTAACATTACAGACCTGCATTTGTTTTATGCGTTCACTTGATTCCGCGAATGTGAAATAGACATGTTTATAATCAACCAATTGTGAATTTCACCGTCAAG
Source organism: Zophobas morio (assembly GCF_036711695.1). NCBI lineage: Eukaryota > Metazoa > Arthropoda > Insecta > Coleoptera > Tenebrionidae > Zophobas > Zophobas morio. The sequence continues at coordinate 3,545,700 of NW_026972112.1, forward strand.
AATTAAAATAAAAGCCAATGTTTTATATAATAAGCGGAAGTCGAAGCAATAAAACCGATGGTCGTTTTGTTTACAGTTTCTCTGTTTGACTCTCACGTATGCTGTTACGCCTGTCATCTTAAATTAAGAATGTTTATACATACACGATTTTCAGTTGCCTCTGATACGTATACGTGAGTAAATTGTTTCGTTATTTTATTGATTATTACAAATCAATATTCAAAACGACCCAATTCATTTTCCCGAAAATTTGAGAATATAATAATTTTATTCTTAGTATTACACTACATCTATCCCAACTGATATACGTGTCCTTGCAAAAATGTTGATGACGTCATCGCAATTTTTTTTTTTAAATTCCCACTACAAAAATGTAATGAGAAAAAAAACACAATAGGCATGCAGTCGTCAAGTTTCCCACAGCGAGGGAAGTACTGTCCAAACTCTTTAGACCAATTTTTTTTTCCTCAAATTCAAATTATTAAAATGTGATTTCGTGTCGCGGTTAATTAAATTCAGCGCGAAAATTTGATTCCAATCCGGTCACCACAATTGTTTTATTTTATTCGATAGCTGAAAATGAACTTACTATCCAGAACAAACAAAACAAAAAAGTTAGTAATATTTGTTCAAAAAAATTTTCTAAAATATAAATTTGTTAATAATAGTTTCAAATATTTTCAAATAATTTTGCAATTTTTCAGCTCACTTATCATTATCAGTAAAATTGTCAATCATTTGAAGTCGGAGTATCTTTTAAAAATTTGATCCTTTTGTTGCTTTATTAGCCTTAAAATATCTGATAGGTTAATGTTTATTTCTGTTATCACTTTTATAATATATAAAAATAAAATATCGAGTATTCGGTTGGAAATGTTAACAAATTGGCCTTCATTTTTATAAACATTTAAGTGCACCAAATCTACTTTAATCGATGACGGCTAACAACGCGGAAACATTTTAATCGAGACGAAATTTTAACTATAAAACTGTTTTCTTCAAACTTCATTTACTTATGTAAAACCACGTAAATGAACAAAAAACAACACATCGCTTATAAAATAGTTCAGAGATATTACTCAATGGAAATATTCTCTGAAAGAAATCAAACCACCATAAAATTTACGACGTTTGCGAAAGTACTTATCTTAACTTCAACATAAAAGCTCTTCTCTTGCCTGATTATTCGGTACTACCTGCCGCCATCATGGGCACAGTTCTCCGCAGGGAATAAGATAATAGCATATACGAGACATGGGGCAGTTAACCAGCAGTTCCATTTTCAATATCAATAGTTTTTCAAAGCGCAGATGAATAATTGAGTAAAGCCTTTCAAATAAAACATTTTCTGTAAGAAATCAGTACATTCTAAGAATAAAAATAAAAGTAATTTACGCAAATTCAGACTTTTTTGTTACGATGAACAAGCCCCTCGACATCTCCCTCTACAACCTCCTGACCACAACAAATACATGGTTATTAGAAACCCAAAAAATGACGTGGTATATGAAAAATAAAATTAATCTACCGAAATTCAGACTTTTTTGTTGCTATTTTTTATTTTTTACGTCCATTGAGATTGCTCTCCAAAAAAATTGATCTAGTTATTTAGACCAAACGTCCCCCGTATCTGAATAGCCGATTCATAAACCACAGGTGTATTATTTTGTAAAATTTTGATATTATTTATTTTGCAAAATTTGGAAATGACTTGATTAGATTGTTGATCTGCTTTAGAAATTATGAAACGTCGGGAAAACCTGTGGTTCCACAGAATAAGTTTTTGGTACTTCTTCTAACATCAGTACGTACTGAAAACATGGATGGAGAAATTTGGTTTTCAGTAGCTATAAACCAGAAAAAACTAGTTGTGAAGTCCATTAAGGGGAATTTAAATTATAAGTACTCGTTCTTTCCGAAAACTATTTAAGTAAGATTTTTTTAATCTTTCGACAAAATAAGTACTTACAGACTATTTACGGTAGTATTAACCGGACAATTTCTCGCAATCGAAACTGGAAGGAAACTGATGATTTCCGCGATATTACTTATCTTATCTTCAGCATAAAAACTCTTCTCTCACACTTTTCGCATTTATTATTCGGTACGACTTTTCGGCACCATGAGGGACAGCGATCACGACGAGTACGCCGTTATTAGAAGCCAAACAAGTGACTTGGTTTTGGATGCAAGTGATTATGAGGTAAAAGTTGAGCGCTTCACTGGACTTCCAGCACAACGATGGAAACTGGAAAATGCGTACCTCGGGACCTTCTTTTTTGTGAATCAGAGCAATGGGTGAGTGCGTCTTAAGCTATACGTTGTGGTGTCACTAATTTTTGCATACACAGAAAAGTCCTAGACATACAGGGATCACTAGAAAGCGGCCACAACCTGATCACCTTTCCCAATTTTGGCGGAGCAAATCAGCAATGGTATGTGAATTCGGATAACACCATCGTCAGTATTAAAGGAAATTTGGCGCTTGATATTTCTGGCGGAAATCAGCAACCGGGCACCAATGTAATAGCGTGGGAGAAACATGGGGGAGACAACCAGAAGTTCCGAATTGAATATCAGTAGTCTTCATTAAATAATTTTTGTTTCACATACAACATTTATTGCATTTTTAAACGAAGAATAAAATTAAATGATCTAAATTCTGACTTTTTTTCTGTGGGTTTTTTTAATTTTTGTATTTTGGGCTAGCTCAGTATGCGATTCCCATTATATAAATTTGTAATCATCGAGTACCCACACATTATATAGTACCTACTACATACTATTATGTAATAATAATAATTTGCAACCAACAATAGACAATTATTTCGGTTGTATATACCTACTATTCCAATACTGTTTAAAATATGTAGTTTCATTTTATTCGATGGCTGAAGCTGAACCTTCTATCCATAACACAGCTAGTGATATTGGTTCAATAAAAATTTTAAAAATACAAATTTGTTGATACTAATTTCAAACGTTTTCAAATAATTATGCAATTTTTCATCTCACTCATCATTATCAGTAAAATTGTCAATCATTTGAAGTCGTTGGACAAGTCGATCGTTCTGTGTGCCTGATTGTGTCTTAAAATATCTGATAGATTTATGTTTATTTTTATTATCTTTTTTAAACTATATACAAATAAAATATCGGGTGTTCAATTGAAAAAGTCAACAAATTGACCTTCATTTTTTTAAACATTGTGCACTATATCGACAATAAACCTAAAATTTAATCTACGACTGCTGACAATGCAGAAATGTCGGTTATGTACAACAATATGGATTAATAAAACACATTCATTTTAATTTATCCCATTATTTTAATCGAGTCGAAATTTTAACTTTTCTCTCTATGACGATAAGGAGTGATTCGCCTGTGATTATGTTATAAAATAAAATTTTCACCCCGTTGACCTACTGAACAAGTTCATCGAGATAATGTTTGATATAAATTTAAAGGAAACGATTTTTGCGAATAATTAAATGTAAAACCTAGAATGATGTCTTATTCATTTGTGTTCTTGTTGTGCCTCTTTTGTACCTTTTACACAAGTTACAGTGCTGACGAAAAGTTGTATCTAATAAGACATCAGCCATCACGATTAGTTTTGGGACTAGACGAAAACGATCTAGTACAACTCCAACTTTTTAATGGTGACACATCACAGTTCTGGACATTGGAATGTGCCACACCACCAACGGTTTTTGTTGTCAATAAGAACAACGGGTAAGTACACAACTCTGACGATACATCTTTTTAATTCTATGGTTTCGCAGCGAAGTCCTTGACATAAACTCCGGTGCGGAGGCAGGAAGAAATATCAGTTCGTATACAAAATATGGAGGTACAAATCAAAGGTGGTACGTTAATTTTGACGCTACTATAGTCAGTGCAGAAACAGCTTTAGTTCTCGGCAGCGAGGATGGTACATATAAAGCAGGAAAAACTATAATTGCATGGACCAACAATGGAACAGCCCATCATCAGTTTGTGCTGGAGACCTATAGCCCTCCTATATCTAATGAAATTTAAATTACATTTAAAATATACGTGCATGTTTTAAAGTACTGTTTTTGGTTAATTTAAATTCACCCGCTAGCTCCATAGTACTGGCTTTTTCATATTGTTACGTTGATCGGTGAATAAAATCGACGTGGGTAAAATTCAATAATTTGTTTCTTAATAACTCGAATTATACGACTGAGTACACAGCGATTATGTACAAAATAATCCCGGCGCAATTTGACTGGATAGGCTGAATAATAATCGTTCCCGACGGTATGGAACGCCCTTCGGCCACATCACGGATGATGATGACTCACCCATACCTCAGAAAGCTCTCGACGGCCCAATATCAACAATATCTACAGTTCGTAACAATATTATTTACAGTTAGGAATGAAACAGTAATTATGGTATATATAATAGGAAATTTTCTCTAACAGAAATCAAACTAGCATAAAATTGACGACTTCTGCGATAGTACTTATCTTATCTTCTGCATAAAAGCTCTTCTCTTGCCCTCCACACCTTGATTACTCAGTACTGCAAGCCGCCATCATGAGCCACTGCCACCACGATCACGATCACGACAAGTACGCCGTTATTAGAAACCAAACGAGTGGCTTGGTTTTAGATGCTAGCGAACATGTGTTAAAAATCCAGCACTTCACCGGATTTGCGGCACAACTGTGGAAATTTGAAAATGCAGCGCCCGGAACATTCTATATTGTGAATAAAGGAAATGGGTAAGTACGTCCATAAGTTATACGCTATGATGGTACTAATTCTTACGTTTATAGAAAAGTAATAGACATAGAAGGGGGGATCAAGAGCGGTAACAACGTGATCACGTTTTGCAAAAATGGTGGGGTTACTCAGCAGTGGTTTGTGAATTCAGATGACACCATCGTCAGTGCCGAAGGAAATTTGGCGATTGACATCTTTGAAGGAAAGTACCCACCAGGGAATAAGCTAATAGCACATACGAGACATGGGGCAATTAACCAGCAGTTCCATTTTCAATATCAATAGTTTTTCAAAGTGCAGATGAATAATTGAGGAAAGTTTTTTCAAATAAAACATTTATTATAAGAAATCAGTACATTTTAATACGAAAAATAAAATAATTTACATAAATTCAGATTTTTTTTCTTGCTATTTTCAATTTTTTTAGATCCATTTAAAATTTCAGACTAATGAAGTTGAGCGCCAATTGATCTACTTGCTCATCCCCCCCAAAAAACTGATGACGTCGCCTCAAAATATTGCTGAATAAATCCTATCTTAAATGAGCAAAATATGATGACTGTATGCTAGTGATTTGTTCCTGCTTTAATATTTTTTAGATTTGCTTATACAGAGTAACTCAAAAAAATTAATGAATCAGTCAATTTATTTTATTGAATAAATCAAGAATTGCAAAACTGAATACTTTGAAATTTTGCAGCCGTTTTAAAGTTATTGTGAGCATGGTAAATTGTTAATCAAAATACATCTGTTTATTCCCCAAAAAATTGATGACGACATCTCAAAATTTTGCCGAATAAATTCTGCCCAAAATGTGCAAAATATGATAAGTTTTTACTTGTGATTTATCACTGCATTCATATTTTTTAGATTTGTTTAAACAAGTGGCTCAAAAAAATTAATGAATGGGTCAATTACTTTTGAGAATACAATACTCTTATTTTTAGTATTACATTGCACCAATCCAATTTGATATACGTGTTCTTGTTTTTTCTTGCGTTGGTAATACTCTGAAACTACTTTTCTTTTGTGCTGTGACTAGTATTAACCATATTGATGACGTCGTCTCAAATTTTTTATTGGTCAAATTAAGAACAAGTCACTCCATTTTCTCGAAAATGTCAAGAATATGCACGTCTTTATATAATTTCTACGTGACATTCGTTCGATGTATAAACATAAATAAACACTTGAGCGTCAGATTACTATTACCTAGTGTTGAAGGACAAGGGTTGTTAGAGATGGATTATTGTAAGTTCAATATGGTGAGTCATCAGAATCTAACAACAGACTGCCAGTCAGTAGCGTAACATGCACACTTCAAAAAGGGGTGGTTTTTAAATTTATTTTTTTAAATCACACACAATAACACACGGAAACATAAACTTTTTTAAATTCCAATACCGTTTAAAATAGTCTCTTTTTATTCGATGGTTGAAAATGAACCTACTATCCATAACAAAGTTAGTAATATTTGTTCAATAAAAATTTTAAAAATGCAAGTTTATTGATAATAATTTCGAATGTTTTCAAATAATTATGGAATTTTTCACCTCACTCATCACAGTAAAATTGCCAATCATTTGAAATCGTTGGACAAATTTGATCGTTTTGTGTGCTTTATTGTATCTTAAAATAACTGATAGGTTTATGTTTATTTTTGTTATCTCTTTTAAAATACATACAAATAAAATATTGGATATTCAATTGAAAAAGTCATCGAACTGATTTTTGCAAACATTGTAAGCTATGTCTACAATAAACCTAAAATTTAATCTATGACTAATAAAACACGTGCATTTTTCTCTCCTTTTGTCAAAAAAGCAACACCAACTGATGACTTTTTCAACTGAACACCTGTTAAATTTAACATTAAAGAAATGTAGGTCATTATTTTAATCAAGTCGAAATCTTAACTATTCTTCTAGATAATAAATATAATATATCAAAGCAGTGATTTGCCTATGATTATAGTATAAATTAAAAATTATCACTCCTTTGACCTACTGAACAAGTTCAGCGAGATAATGTTTGATATAAATTTAAAAGAACCCATTTCTGCGAATAAACACTGTCAAATCTAAAACGATGTCTTATTCATTTGTACTCTTATTTTGCCTTTTCTGTACCTTTTACACAAGTTACATCGCTGACGGAAAGCTGTATCTGATAAGACACAAAACAACACGATTAGTTTTGGGACTAGACAACAACGGTCTAGTACAACTCCAATATTTTGCTGGTAAGAAAACACAGTCATGGATGCTGGGGTGTGCCATTCCCCCAACAGTTACTATTACTAACAAAGGCAATGGGTAAGTAAACAATTTTGAAACTACATATGTTTATTTCTGTGGTTCCACAGCAAATTACTAGATATAAGCTATGATCCTTCTCCCGGAAGAAACATCAGTACGTACCATATAAAACATGGAGGTATAAATCAAAGATGGTACGTTAATTTTGACGATACCATAGTCAGTGCACAGAAAAATTTGGTTCTCAGCAGCGCGGACGGTACATATAAAGCAGGAAAAACTATAATTGCATGGACCAACAATGGAACAGCCCATGATCAGTTTGTGTTGGAGACGTATGGTCCTCGTATATCTAATAAAGCTTAAATTACATTTAAAATAAAGTTTAATAATATGTGTTTCTTTCTAAGTACTGCTCGCCCGCTAGCTCCACAGTGCTCGTTTTTTCACACTATTCAGTAATTATAGAAAAACTCGCCAATATAACACAAACACAAAACACATTATACACACAACATATTATTCACCGGAAATTTTCTCTAATAGAAATCAAAGTACCATAAAATTGACGATTTCTGCGATAGTACTTATCTTATCTTCAATATCAAAGCTCTTCTCTTGCTCTTCACACCTTGATTATTCGGTACTACCTGACGATCACGACAAGTACGCCGTTATTAGAAACCAAAAAAGTTGCTTGGTTTTAGATGCAAGCGAGCATGTGTTAAAAATCCAGCACCACCACACCAGAAACATGGGAAAGACAACCAGAAGTTCCGATTTGAATATCCGTAGGCTTCATTATTTTTTTTTTACAACACTCATTGCATTTTTAAACGAAAAATAAAATTAACTTGCCCAAAATCTGAGTTTTTTCTGTTACGTTTTCCGTTTTTTACGTACATTTACATTTTCAAGTTAATAGGGGTGACTGTATTCGAAGTTGTTTTTTCAATAAATTGCTAGGAAACGATAAATCTACATTCTCGTATTCTACTTATTGTAGGAGCAAATCAAAAAATATAAAATCAGTTATCAGTCGGAAAAGTATCATGTGGATTTTTTTTTATTTTTGTATTTTGGGCTAGCTCCGGTTGCTAATCCGAAGAATTATGTTTTAAAGAAAAATACCAAGAAATAGCAGAAGTACCAAGAACTATAACAAGTCTGCAACAATTAAAACAATTTTTTGAGTAAGTCAGTAAATCCATGAGCATCCAATTACATAGGATTATATACATTTTTAATCATCGAGTACCTACACTTTTTAAGACTACATACTACAAAGTGCTATGACACAATATTTCAGTTTTTTTTTTCAAATTCCAATACCGCTTAAAATAGTTTCATTTTATTCGATGGATGAAAGTGAAACTAATTCTACTATCCATAACAAAGTTAGTAATATTTTTTCAATAAAAATTTAAAAAATACAAATTTCTTGATAATAAATTCAAATGTTTTCAAAGAAGTATGCAATTTTTCAGGTCAGTCATGACCAACGGGCGGAATTGTGTTTCATACGCTAGATCCAGTGCTGTCGCGGCGATAGTTTGATTACAAATATATTTTTATTTTGGACTATATCAACATAATATAACATTTCAAGATCACAAATCAGTGGTCCTGTGTTTGAAAAATTAAAAAGGGCATCAAGTATTATTTTTTTAAGTAATATAGTAATATAGAAGTAGTTTTTTAACAAGCTGTAAACACTCCTAGCGACGCACTGGCTACGACCTTGTGGACCAGATCAAAGCGTCCCCGCTACTCGCCGTAAAACACACCTTGCTTCAACTGGGGAATTGCATCCGTAAGATAAATTTCCGCCTACTGGTCATGACAATTAGTAAAAAGTCGTAGCCTTTTGGAGAAATTTGATCGTTTTGTGTGCTTTATTGTTTCTTAAAGTATCTGATAGACCTTTGTTTATTTTTTGTTATCTCTTTTAAAATATATACAAACAAAATTTCGGGTATTCAATTGAAAAAGTCAACAAATTGACCTTGACTTTTGTAAACATTGTGAACTATGTCGAAAATAAACCTAAAATTTAATCTAGCTGACAACGCAGAAATGTCGGTTGTATACAACAATATGGATTATTAAAACACATACATTTTTAGCTGCGTCTCCTCCTGTCAAAAAAGCAACACCAACTAATGACTTTTTCAAACGAAGTTATTAACATTAAAGAAGTTTAGATGATGCCATTAATTTAATCGAGTCGAAACTTTAACTATTTTCTCTCTATAAGGATAAGGAGTGATTCGCCTGTGACTATCTTATAAAATAAAATTATCACCCCTTTGACCTGCTGAAAAAGTTCAGTGAGATAATGTTTGGTATAAATTTAAAGGAAACGATTTTTGCGAATAATAATTAAATGTAAAAGTTAGAACGATGTCTTATTCATTTGTACTCTTGTTTTGCCTCTTTTGTACCTTTTACACAAGTTACAGCGCTGACGAAAAGTTGTATATAATAAGACATCAGACATCACGATTAGTTTTGGGACTAGGCGAAAACGGTCTAGTACAACTCCAACTTTTTAATGATGACACAACACAGTTCTGGACATTGGAATGTGCCACACCACCAACAGTTACTATTACTAATAAGGACAATGGGTAAGTAAACAACTCTGATGATACATCTTTTTAATTCTATGGTTTCACAGCAAAGTACTAGATATAAAATATGGTGCTTCTGCCGGAAACGACATCACTACGTTTAGAAAACATGGAGGTATAAATCAAAGATGGTACGTTAATTTTGACGATACCATAGTCAGTGCACAGAAAGATTTGGTTCTCGGCAGCGTGGACGGTACATATGAAGCAGGAAAAACTATAATTGCATGGAAAAACAATGGAACAGCCCATCATCAGTTTGCGCTGGAGACGTATGGCCCTGGTATATCTAATAAAATACAAAATAAAATTTAATAATATGTCTGTCTTTTTAAGTACTGTACAAATGTAAATGAATAAAGAACAACACACCATTTAAAAGTTAGTTATTGTCCAGAGATATTATTACTCTCTAAAAGAAATCAAACTACCATGACGACTTCTGCGATAGTACTTATCTTATCTTCGCCATAAAAGCTCTTCTCTTGCTCTTCACACCTTGATTATTCGGTACTACCTGACGCCATCATGAGCCACTGCCACCACGATCACGATCACGACAAATACGCCGTTATTAGAAACCAAAAAAGTGGCATGGTTTTAGATGCAAGCGAACATGTGTTAAAAATCCAGCACTTCACCGGATTTCCGGCACAACTGTGGAAACTGGAAAATGCAGCGCCCGGAACATTCTATATTGTGAATAAGGGCAATGGGTAAGTACATCTATAATCCATAAGTTATGCGCTTCGATGGTACCAATTTTTACGTTTACAGAAATGTACTAGACATAGAAGGGGGAGTCAAGAGCGGTCACAACGTGATCACGTTTTGCAAACATGGTGGAGTAAATCAGCAATGGTTCGTGAATTCAGACGGCACTATTGTCAGTGCTGAGGGAAATTTGGCGATTGACATCTGTGGTGAACATTACTGCGCGGGAAATAACTTAATCGCATATAAAAGACATGGGAAAGATAACCAGAAGTTCCATCTTCAATATCAATAGATTTTCAAAGTGTAGATGACTTAAGTAAAGTTTTTTCAAATAATCAGTACATCTTAACACGAAAATAAAATTAATTTACTGAAATTCTGACTTTTTTGTTACGTTTTTGCCTCTTAACAAGTACCCATTGGGGTCGTACTAACGAGTTTTTAAAATGTTTGCATTTTGGCGTGTAAGTGAAAAGCATGGATAAAAGTTGAGACATTTTTTTGTATGCAGTTATGAAATCTTTTTATCACTGAATAGTATTTATAAAACTTGATAAGGATTATAAATATTTTTAAAGCGAATCACCTCAATGGGAAAACCGACGATGTACCGACACTTGATTTGTTTGTCTATGGTTAGGAATGATTGTAACACATAAAACGATTTAGGTTGAGCAAGATATCGGATAACAAATAAATACATTCAGAAAAATCTCCTTGTACGGTACTTAGGGACAATTTTTCTTAATACATAGAATATTTTATAAATGTTATTTGAGCATTTGGTACCATCTACTAAAAACAAATGCATAAGTACCATTAGGTGGTACCTATGTTCTATATTCAGCTTAAAATGAACCTTCTCAATTTCAAACACATCATATCTTGCGAGGTACTACATATCAAACATTTTTGGGGTATGAGTATAATTTTGCATCAGTTCTTAACGGATTTCATCTTCTTTTTTCTGAAATAAATTGACACATTTATCGTTTTATCATTTCATTTAATCAACGCGACTTCCATTGGGAAAAACCAACCAAAAAATTTCCCAACAACGCTATCTAGAAAAAATTTGGACACTAACAATGGTACACAAATCCTGTCCAATCTGTATCATTACACAGTAAGTGGGTACTATGGCGACTACAACTCCAAACACACTTACCTATCCCACGACCCATGAGTTCTATGTCATCATCAGAAGCGCAAAAAATGGTATGGTACTCACCGCAGGCTCAGATTCGGTCTCCTTGCAAGAGTACAATCCTTCGTCCAGTAGACAACTCTGGTCGTTACAAAATGCGCCACGTGGAAAAGTAATTTTAAATGCTCATCACGGGTAAGTTCTGTATCATCTAGACATAATCTACATTCAAGTTTTTGGTTTAGAAAGGTTTTAGATGTCCAAGGTGGAGCCTCAATGAATCACAGGATCACCCTCAGCGATAGAACCGAAGGAAAAAGTCAGTACTGGAACCTTAATTCCGATGGAACTATTACTAGTCCTGGTACACACTTAGCACTTGACGTAACAATGTTGAATAAATTGAAAGTGTGGTCTAGACATGGAAGACTTAATCAGAGGTTCGCCATTCTGAAAACCGGTTAACATGTACTTACTACTTTGCATATGTTCTATCTATTTCATGACTTAAATAAAATTTGACTACAAAGACAACTTTAAAGCTAGTTATTGTTCAGAAAAAAAATGTTCGTAAATCACCGGAAATTTTCTCTAAAAGAAAGCGAAACTAAAATAGAGTTGACGTCTTCTACGATAGTACTTATCTTATCTTCAGCATAAGTGCTCTTTTCTTGCTCTTTACCTTTATTATTTCTATTTTGTACTACCTGCTGCTATCATGAGCCAGAACTACACTATTATTAGAAACGAAAGAAGTGGCTTGGTTTTAGATGCAAGGGAGACTGTGTTAAAAATCCTGCCCTTCACTGGCCAACCAACACAGCTATGGAAACTGGAAAGTTCGGGGTCCGGAACAATCTATATTGTGAATAAGGCCAATGGGTAAGTACACTCATACGTTAAACGCTATGATAGTACTAATTTTTACGTTTGCAGAAAAGTGCTAGACATCGAAAGCGGAATCAAAAACGGCAACAATATCATCACGTATTCCAAAAAAGGTTCAGCAAATCAACAATGGATTGTTAATTCTGATGACACCATCGTCAGTTCTGAACAAAATTTGGCGATTGACATCTTTGAAGCAAGGTGCTCCCCAGGGAATAAAATAATTATTATTATTATTATTATTATTATTATTATTATTATTATGTCAGTGATGGTCAACAGGCAATAGCCCAATTACTGACCACCTTAGCAAAATATATGACCAACAGCTGAACCCACGAAGGCAAAGTTAAACAAACTGAATGTAGCTGCATATACAAAGAAAAAACCTATTTATTTAAATATATCAAATGCATTCTGTTCCGAATTGTATAAAGTACACATCTCGTATATAGGTGAGTGTTTTACAACGTTTAAGCGAGGAGTAGGCAAATAGAAGCAATCATGAGAACGAGATGACAATCTGGGCACAAGAAAATATAATCGACTCAAAAGATCCGGACAATCAATATGAAAATGAACCAACTTTTTTAGAAAATTCAACGATGCAATAGTCCGTCTGCAATGTAAATCTCTAAACCCAAACTTATTTAAAAGAGTAACATGGGACGAACCCCTTGGTGGATAAACACCATCCGCCCTAAAAGCTAAGTATTTCAAAAAACGTCGTTGAATCTTCTCCAATGTGTCTATATGAATCCGAGAAAATGGAGACCAAACAGCACTTGCATATTCAAGCTTGGATCGCACATACGCAAAATATAAAATTTTCAAACAATCAGAGTCACTAAAACTACTGCCACATCTTAGTATAAAACCGAGTGATTTCAGAGCATTGGCACATATATTATTTATGTGATTTACAAAAGAGAGTTTGGAATCAAAAGTGACTCCCAAATCACAGAAAGAATCAACTCTAGTCAAAATGGTGTTATTGAGATCATAGGGATACAAGGTTTGGATATTTTTATTAGTAAATGACATAATAAAGCATTTGTCAAAATTTACCGGGAGAAAGTTACAATTGCTCCAACATAGAAATTTCTGCAGATCATCTTGTAACATTCGGCAGTCATTAATACTCGAAACAGTTCTAAAAATTTTTAAATCATCCGCGTACATAAGAATGTTTGAACTAATACTCTTTGCGATGTCATTTATGTAAATCACGAACAAAAGAGGTCCAAGAACCGAACCCTGAGGCACTCCAGACAAGACAGAAATACTATCTGACACATGACCATTATATTTAACGCACTGAGTCCTATTGGATAAATACGATTTAAACAATGAAAGTAATGAAGCAGAAAACCCAAAATTACTTAATTTAACCAGCAAAACATCATGATTAAGTTTGTCGAAGGCCTTGGAAAAATCAGTATAGGCCACGTCAACCTGAAGCATAGCATCAAAGCTTTCTGAAACAAACTGTGTGAATACACAGAGGTTAGATATGGTGGAACGGTTACTTACAAATCCATGTTGACAATCAGATATTTTACTGCGAACATTAAATAACAAAAATTTATGTAAAACAAATTCAAAAACTTTGGCAAAGTTACAAATTAGCGAAATGGGCCTGTAATTCTCAATTGTATTTCTACTCCCTTTCTTAAAAATTGGAGAAATAATAGAATGTTTCCAGATATCGGGAAAGATGGCAGAATTTATTATTAAATTAAAGATGACTGATAAGGGATGAGAAAGCACTGAAGCACAATCAGATAATAAAAAACCCGGAATATTATCGTGACCACTCGTTAAGTTACACTTAATTTTTTTTAGCGCTTTAAACACATCTGCTTCACTTATCGTGTTGAAATGTATAAGATCATTGTAAGACTCACATGCGAATTCATTCAAATTTGTGGCTTTACAGTCAGTGTAACCTGAACTAAAATGGGTTGCAAATGCATTTACTATATCTGCAGGATTACAGAGTACCTTGTTATTATAACTCATTTGGGACGGTATACCCCCTTGTTTTTTAAGTCTGCTTATATGTGTCCAGAATTTATTAGGATTGGCTTTTATGTTATTTTCTAAATCGCAGATGTAATCACGATAGGCAATTTTGACATCACGTTTTATTTCGGAACGTACAGATTTGAAATTCAAAAGATCCTCTAAACTTTTACTTAGTTTATACCTAGACCAAAGTTTCCATTTAAATTTGATTTTATTAATAATGTCAAATGTGAACCAAGGCGGGAAGGAGCTATGACGAATGTTACGAGTCTTGGGCACATAAATATCAAGGATGTTAATAAGTTTATTGTAGAATAAAGTACATGCAGTATTCGGATCATTAACTCCATTTAAAAACGACCAATTAATTTGCCCAAGATGGTGATAAAGGTTGGGATAATCAGCTTTCCGAAAGTTCCACCGTTTAACTAATATTTCAGAATTACCTAAAATCTTACTTTTTCCTTGATGAGTACCTATGGTAATTACCAGAGAAGGATGATGACTGTCTTCTGGCAAAAGATAATCATGACAACCATTAACAGAGCACTCATAGTTAGAAAGAATCAAATCTAAAAGTCTGCCATTAGTGTTCATAATAGTATTAAACTGACAATAGTTATTAAGATTTAAAAAAGTGCTTAGGGCAGACAACTTGTTATTACCAACAATACTGTTCTCTAAACCAATATGATATTCAGCAATGTTAAAGTCACCTATGATAACCACACGATCATTCCATAAATCAGCAAGATTACCGAGCAAATTAAATAATGAGATATAATCATCAACAGATGACTTGGGCGGAACATAAATTACCAAAATGTAGAAAGAGACATATCTATATGTAAGTTTTACCCCCACAATGTCAATTAAATGCAACTCATCAAAACCATGCGGGGACAGATCAATCTGCAAAACAGAGAAATATTTGCGCATTGCTATCAGAACCCCACCACCTCTGGTAAGAGTAGTTTTATTAAATTTACGATCAGATCTGTATATCTCAAAATTGTCAGGACAAAATTCTGAATTAGCCACAGAATCAGTAAGCCACGTTTCAGTGAGAATTATGAGCTCAAAATTACAAGTTAGTAAAGAATTGAAAAGTTCGACTAGTTTTGAGTTTATACCTCGAGCATTTTGGTAATAGATTGATAACGAAGATAGTAAAGTGATTGAAGCAGTAGAATTATTATTAAGGAATGTTCATTTTATAAAGCGGACACTGAAAAATTGCTACTAATTCGAGTACTTTGGGCTGATTTAATTTTTTTTCTTATAAAAATGTTTAAAAATGTTAAATGAAATAATTATTCCTATTCTCTAATGAATTATATTCAGAAATTATAAAATTTTCTAACTATTGCGCGAATACCGCGAATCACTGTTTGCACAGGTTTGTTTGTGATTTTCTTCATAGCAGGAGGTCACATTTTTTTAAATTCTCCAACTCATGATGTTGTTCGGCCATCTTTTCTTCACACTGATTTCATATTTGCTCATTATCGCTCAAGTGGACGAAGCTCAGGACAGTTGGGTGGTTTATCTTCCTTTTTTAAAAACTGTACATTATTGGCATTAAGAAGCTCCTGAGTGGCACCAGCGTAGTGAATCGAAGCCAAATCTGGCCAAAACAATGGAGGGTTATGATGTTTGCAATAAACAGACGATAATCGCGTTTTTATACATTCTTTCCTGTAATCATCGCCCCGAATTGTTCCAATCGTAAAAAAAAACTAAAACTTTTTAGCACACAAGAACAAATCGGTTGCCACACTAAGACTTTTTTCCCAAACTTTTCAATTTTTTTTGTTTTCATGTCATCGAGGACATCTTCCCCTACGACTGCATTATAAAACTGGGAGCCGGGTAGTGTATTGCAGTCCATTTTAACCTTCGTTTCGTTGTCCATCAAAACACAACGATTTTTGTTCCTGACCAAAATTGTTTATAACTTCCTGCTTTTTTTTTTAAACTTTGTGCACTGCTTTTCGCTTCTTTTTGGGATTTTTTGCTTTAATACGTTCTAATGTTATTCCGAGTCTTTATATTTTGTACAGTACCTACGGTAACACCTTGCTTCTTCGGTATTTCCCGCACAGACATACATTTCGTTAATTTTAGCAGTTTAATGATGTTTTCCTCAATATTTTCGTTAAGCGGGCCTTTTCTCGGTCTGGATTTGAGCAAATCTTCTAAAGTATTAAACTCCCCAAACTTTTTGATTATTTGGAACACTGCTGATTTTGAACATTTAGTTATTTTAGGCAGTCCCCCCAACGGAAATTTTTCGTAGCATCACTTTTGCAAAGATAATTTTCTTGCCCCAATAGCGATTCGCTTCATTTTAAAAAGAAATAACGTTATTTTGAAAACAAAAATGGCATTTAATAGATACAACTTAAAGCTTTCATATATAAAAACTGGAATAATTTAGATTAAAAATTAGAAAAGTGGCGTTACTTTAAAGGTGTCCGTTTAATAAAATGAACACTCCTTAGTTGAAACGGTACCTAATAAAGTGGGATCCTCCAATGATTGCTATATGGCGGAGCCGAAAATGTCGCACTTGATTTTATCCATGGTTTTTCTAAATAACGTGCATTGTTTATAGTCCCAAGCCGCATGATCATACGTAACATCAGAAACTTCAAATTCATCTGTAATAATAGCATTTACGAGACATGGGGGAGTTAACCAGAAGTTCCATTTTGAATATCAATAGTTTTTCAAGATGTAATTGTTGATTAATTTGCAAAAATGAACAATACAATAAAATAAACAGTGGAGATTTTTTTATTAATCCGTAGACATCCAACTACATATAACTTTTGATTTTTTTATCACTGAATAATACTTATTTATAAATCTTGATAAGCATTAAAAATATTGTTAAAGACGATAATGTACCGAGGTTTGGTTTGTTTGTAGATGCAAAATGTCACAATTAAATACACCCAGGAAAACTTTCACTCTTTAAGGTACTTAGGGACAATTTTCCTTAATACACAGAATATTTTATAAATTTCGCTTAATCATTTAATAGCATCTGGTTATCTACTAAAAAGAAATGCATAACGGCGATTAGGTAGTACCTATATTTTATATTTTGCTTAAAATTAACCTCCTTGATTTTAAAGATAAGATAAGATAGGGGTACTAAGTACCTATATATCAAATATTGTTGTGGTGATGTCATCAACTTTCTGGTAGAAACAGAAGAGAGATTTATTTATGATCTCTATGTATACATATATAGTGACTGAAATAAATCCACTAATTGAATTGTGGCACAAAAACCGTATGGGCAATATTATTATCTCTACGAAAGCACTGAAAAAATTATCATATATTTTTGCTCACACAGTGTGGCTGTCTTATCTGTCGTATAAAGTCGCTTTTCGTCTTTCTAAACATACCTCAACATTAGTGTTGCCATCATGAGTTACTGCCAAACAGACAGATATTTAGTAATTAGAAATCAAAAAAGCGGATTAGTTTTAGATGCCAGCGAATATCTGGTGAAACTTCAGTACTTCATGGGATTTCCGCCACAACTATGGAAATTGGAAAGTGCAGGTCTTGGGACATTTTTTATTGTGAATAAAGGCAATGGGTGAGTAGTTTTAAAAGTTGTACGTTGTAACCCAATTTTAAAATTTATAGACAAGCACTAGACATACAAGGAGAAGCCAACAATGGGAACAACCTTATCACTTATGCTAAACATGGTGGTATCACTCAGCAGTGGTTCATAAATTCTGACGGAACCATCGTCAGTGCTGTTGGAGACTGGGCGATTAATATTTGTCAAAGCAGTTATTTCGCTGGAAATACCATAATAGCTTACAACAAGCACGGAGGACCCA
This sequence comes from Zophobas morio, assembly GCF_036711695.1. Classification (NCBI taxonomy): domain Eukaryota; kingdom Metazoa; phylum Arthropoda; class Insecta; order Coleoptera; family Tenebrionidae; genus Zophobas; species Zophobas morio. Next base: position 3,564,001 of record NW_026972112.1, read on the forward strand.
ATCAAAAGTTTCATCTCCAATATGAATAATTGTTTTAAGTGTAGGTGTAATGAGTATTTTGTGTGAACAAATTTTATAACGAAATGTTTAGCCGAAAACGGCTGACAGGATAAGTATAAATTTTTAAATAAACATTTCATTCTATGGAGGACAAAATCATGCTTGTCTTAATGGTTCGTGAACTGAATAACCCCCTATTTTACAATATTTGAAATGACGTCAGCGATTTTTCTGAAGGGTGAATGAGCAAATCCCAGACAGCGTTTAACAATCTTTACAACAATCTTGGTGTAAACTTAATATTATAACTTTGTCTAGTTACAACTGTCAAGAATCAGAAAACCGCTACAGTACAATAACATTTAAAAAAAAAACCATTGGTGATTATGGGAAACAGTTTTATGGTACTTTTTTACTATACTTATAGATGTACTTATGCACAATGTCAGTGGGGTTTGGGATTTTCGGTTTTTCGAACAATATATGTCACTTTTAATTTATTTTCAAATTTCTCCCGTGTGATTACGACAAACTAAGGTCACTTTTAAATTAAACGTAAGCGGTGTGAACAGTAGACAAATATAAATTTATCAGAAGGCGGTATGTTTTCGCAGTCAGTTTATTATATATACATAAATATAAATGCTATATATTTCAACTTATCTATTTGCACTGTAGAATTTGCACAATTTCTACATGAATACCCAGAACATATTTTATGACTTGAATTTTTGTTTATCACTGTCTTTACACATTGTTTATTGTTCACCTTGTTAGTCCCTAGTGACTAACGGGAAAATTAAACATTTTCGTTGCGTGTATAAGGCAGAAAAAAAACATAATTGCTTGGACCAACAATGCAATAGTCCATCATCAATTTGTGTCCGTCCTTTATTGTAAGTTAGATTATATTTAAAATAAAGTTTGTGAACATACAAGGTCGCTAGAATGCATGGACTCGACTTGCTGACTGAATAATAATCGTCCCCGACGGATGGTTCGAAAACGCCGCTTCGAAGGTTTTCTGAGTTGTCCATCGCCACTTCCGCTTCCAAGCTTTTCGTCAGCGAACGCCGCGCCGCCCGGCCGATGAGTCATCACCGCCTTACATACCACAATAAACTTCTTTCGTAACAGTATTTTGAGAACCAATTGTACGAATCAACTGAAATTAGGTATAGGAGCACAAAAAGTTTTGCTCTAATTAATCGTCAAAAAAAGTGTTTTTGTTTCATTTGTTTTCGAAATGCAAGACCAACTTGATTTTTTTTAAATGGCATGAATGCATTTTTGAATAGAGTTGTTTTCCTGAATTCACTAATATAGCATAATCGTACTTTCTTTCTGAATGAAATGTCAAAATAAATTATTAAACATATTAAATAAGTTCATAATTATTATTAATTTTAATTAATGTTAAACAATTAATAAATTAACCAATAACAACCGAAACCAAAATTAAACTTCTGTTTTCTACAAAAGATGCTCAAAGTGCTCTCCGTTTACTTCCTGACAGTAAAAAGACGCTGAATAAAATTTTGTAGTGAGTTAATGAGAATGTCTGGACGAATGCTAGCAATTTCGGTAGGTATGCGTTCCTGAAAGTCTTCAATGTGAATCGGTCTATTGATATAAACGTCCCACAAAAAAAAGTCAAGTGGTGTCAAATCCGGTGACCTCGTAGGCTACTCAATAGTACTCATTCGGCCTATTCATCTGCCAAAAAAATTTAATTTAAGTACTGTCGCATTTGACGTCCAAAGTGAGGTGGAGAAAATGTAGATTCGTCATACAATTTCCGTTTTGTTGTATTTCATTCATAATAATTTCGGTAAATTCAACTCTACGGTCAAAATCATCTTCGCCTGTATATATTTTTTAGTTAGGTACTGTTTTTGGTTAATTTAAATTTTATCGACTAGTAAAATTTCATATCTATAGTGACTATTTTATTCTCTCCAATACCAAAAATTTTTGGAAGTAAGTGGCAATTTGAAATACCTACTACTAAACCACACAAACTCACAACTAAGAGTACTTGCATATATGCATGAATAAAATTTTAATTTCCGATTTATTTATATAAAACCATGTAAATGAATAAAGATCAACACACTATTAAAGATATGTTTATTTATTGTTCAGAGTAAAACAAATAAAGATAGAATTACTCACGGGAAATTTTCTCTAAAACAAATTGAAACTACAACAAAATTAACAACTTCTAGAATAGTACTTATCTTATCTTTAACATAAATACTCTTCTCTTGATCTTCATACCTTTATTACAATACTACATCTACCGCCATCATGAATCCCTGTCATCGCAGTCACAACTACTTCGTTATTAGAAACCAAAGAAGTGGCTTGGTTTTAGATGCAAGTGACTATGCGTTAAAAATCCAGCACTTCACCGGATTTCCAGCACAGCTATGGAAACTGGAAAATGCAGCACCCGGAACATTCTATATTATGAATAGGGGCAATGGGTAAGTATACATCCGTAAGTTATGCACTATGATGGTACTAATTTTTATTGTTACAGAAAAGTACTAGACATAGAAGGAGGAATCAAAAACGGCAACAAGGTGATCACTTATTATAAACATGGTGGAGTAAATCAGCAATGGTTTATGAATTCCGATAATACAATTGTCAGTGCTGAAGGAAATTTGGCGATTGACATCTGTGGCGGAAATTACTACCCAGGGAATAACATAATAGCATTTAGGAGACATGGGCAAGCTAACCAAAAGTTCCATCTCCAATATCAATAGTCTTTCAGTGTAGATCAGTTAAATAAAGTTTTTTTTACTTGAAACATTTTCTGTAAGGAACAAATACATCTTTCGTACAGTTCTCCAGTTTCGGTGGAAAAAGTAAATCAAAAAACTTGCACGTTCAATAAGTGCCCACTTACAGTACTGATAATGGTACCATCGCTGATCATAAAAAACTGAGACAAGCAAAATTTTGTCATTGTGGATCAGGATACGAACTATCATTCAAAATGACCAAAGAAAAGATTTGTCTACTTAAACACAATTTTATTTCGTGACATCTACGTGCAAAATCCCCTAGTCGTACCTGATGAACTCATGTACTTACAGTTTTAAAAATTCTACCTCATGCCAACACAAATTAAATATTTTCCAATTCTATTTTATATGCAAAACCGTTTAATTACTTTAGATAACACAACCTTATTTGACAAACGCCACTCGAGATCAATTTTGCAGCATAAATTACTAGATATATATCTAGAGCCTGTTCAAATTTGTATTAGTCTTTTATGATCAACGACGGTACAAAGATCGTGTACAATCTATGTTATCCGTCAAATCAAATTATCTTTGCCATTCGTATTATAAAAATTTATTGATAGATAGCTTTACTTCACGTCAACCAAGATTGTGTACACTTTCTTCGTAGTTCTACTTAAAAATAGGGGATTAACAGAACCATTTATCGTTATCTTTTTCCTTAACGACATTAGATAGTTCAGTATCATGGCGACCGCAAGTGCAAACGTACTCCATCAGACGACGCAAGAAGATTCTATCGTTATCAGAAGTGAAAAAAATGATATGGTGCTCACCGCAAGTTCAGATTCGGTCTTCTTAGAACGGTACAATTCTTCGTCTTCTGCACAAATCTGGTTGGTACAAAGTACACTATATGGAAAAATAATTGTAAATGTCAGTAACCGGTAAGTTCTATACCACTTAGACAAGATATATTTTAAAGTTCTTGGTGTAGAAAAGTTTTAGATGTAGAAGGTGGAGCCAAAACAAATAACTGGATCACCATCAGCCGTAAAGGTGAAAGTACAAGTCAGTTCTGGAATATCAACCCTGATGGAACTATCACCAACGCCGGTACAAACCTAGCACTTGACGTAAATATGTGTAACAAGCTGAAATTGTATCCTAAACATGGAAAAGCTAATCAGAGATTCCCCATTCAACTGAAGAATTTTTAAACTTTACTTATCTTAGCTACAGATTAACACATATTTAGTAAATACATATCTGACAGAAAAATATTCCTTGTGTTCTTCTGCTTTTTCTACTTTCAGTTACAACAAAACAATAGACATCAGAAGAAAGTCTATACAAAGTATGCACTAAACTCCTTCAGCCGCGACAACACCACTTGTTTTCGGAGAGTGCGAAAGTGTTAGCAGACCTTATTTCTTACATTTTATTTGCGATCGTTATTTAATATGATTCAGTGTTAAATTTAAAGTTAAATATTGCAGTAAATGTGTAAGTAAATCCTAAACGACAATATACCAGCAGATTATAAAAAATGTTTGTGAATTTTGTTTTCTGATAACCTCTATAAAGTAAATAACACTCCCACGGATTTTTGACTTGAGTTTTTCAATTTTTCAATTTTCAATTTTTTTTGTTTCTTCAGTTTCTCGATTTGCAATTTTATAAATTGAAATAAAGTGAGTTTTTCCATTACAAAATCACTTTTGAAAAACATGGTGAAAAGCACCAACAATGGTATGAATTTTGATAACACCATCGTCAGTGGTGAAGCAGATGTTCGTAGCAGGCGTTCAATCCCAGGCTACACTATAGTACTCTACGATATTTATAAAATGGACGATCAAAGATTTTTATTCAAGTATGTAGAGGAAGAATCTTCCAAAGAGTCGGAATACTTTTATTTAATAATAGTATTGAACAACGTTTGTGCAATAATTTAAAATTCCATTTACAGAAAAATGATATTGATAACATCGAACAAAGAAATCTAATCTTTCGATGTTAAACATGCAACTGCACTTTACCCAAAATAGAACTCGTTGAGATAAAGTAACTCTATATAAATTTCAAGTTCGCTTCCATCACCACCTATTCACTTTGTCAAAATGAGTTGCATTCAACACAACAAAGCCTTTATTATAAGAAACGTCAAATCCAGACTTGTGCTAGATGGTACCGTAAGCGGTACCAGCGCCCAGGTTACAATCCAGACATACAGTGGTAGTTCTTTGCAACTCTGGAAAATGGAATGCATCGATGGTGGAAAATTCATAATTACCAATGTCGGGACTGGGTAAGTTTTTATTTTGGCGCTTTCTTACGTAAGATTTTTGCATTTTTTACTTGCGTGTACTTCAGGTACGTACTCGACATAAATGGTGGAGCCGCTGCAGGAAACAAAGTCATTACGTATTCGCAAAAACATGGTGGCCCTAACCAACAGTGGCGCATCGAATCTGACAAAACTATAGTCAGTGGAGATACGAAGTTTGTTGTTGATATTTATGAATCAAGATTTCAAGCAGGCACTCCTGTTGATGTTTTTACTAAATGGTTGACAGATAATCAGCTGTTTGAGCTCGAGTATGTCTAAATATAAACTCGTTAAAAATTAATAAATATGAAATGTGTTATTGTTAGAGATAATTTTAAAAATAAAACTGTTGATTCTCCATGAAGTCTCACTTTCAACATCTATTTATGCAATGACAAAACTTTAACTAGAAACCGTGTATACATTAGATTAAATTACGTCATACTTTATCAACAATTTGAAACAATGAAAACAAATTTAAGACGCAAGAAGAAAATATTAAACCTTTCCGTTTTTCGAGTCCACGAAGGTATGAAACTAACCGCAAATTTTCAAGCTCCTTTCTCTCGATATGGAGATTGATAGGTCAGTTTAAATGCCAAAAATGAACTATTAGTACAGTGTCGGATTGAGGACATGGGGGTCTACCGGGAAATTTACAAAGTGGGGCCCTGTGGTATTGTATACAGATGTTGTTTGGGTATTATCATTACTACTATAATTATATTGTTTATGGAATTTTGACGACGCTACTAAGAAAAACAAAGCCAGGAAAAAAAAGGTTATTTTGACAGAACTTCCCTCGCCTTTGAAGTATGGTCCGATAAATTCCGCTTCGTTAAAAAATTATAAAAATTAGATTTTGGGATTTTCGTTTTGTGATAACTGTTCTATAGAGTATGAGATATATTTAAAGCAGATAACTATCAGTATGTTCTTAACTTCGACTGTTTATGTTTATACTTCGACCGAATTCGACTACTAGCACTAACATCAACAATTAAAAGAAAATGAAATTCGGTTGATTTTGTGTCCTCATATTCAGTTTTTTTTTTTTCAAAAAGACTCATTAATTTGAAGAAATTAGGCAGAAATGTAAGATGACGATTTACCATCTTTCAAATCATCTTAAAATTTTTGCAGGATTTCACAGCATTCGGATTTTGCAAATTCAAAGTTACATTGTATAATATTGTGACACAGTGTTAATTTTTTTTAGTCTGGATGCTAAGGGTAAAAATTCAACACGGACTCATAAATCACACATGCAGCAATATATTATTTTATAAAATTTAAACAACATTTGTTCGGCGGAATTCTAAGATGACGTTATAATTTGTTAGTAAGGCCTTAAACGAACAAATTTTGAATAACGATTTATCATCATTCCTGTAACCTTAAAACGTTTGCAATATATCAGTACATTCGCATTTGCAATTTTCAAGTTAAATTGTAAAAAATAATTTTGATTTATTTTCCAATAATCTCGATATCTAGGGTAAAAACTCACCACGAATTCTAAATTACACCATACATGGAGTACTTAGTTCTATTAAATTTGAGAAACATTTGTTCTACAAAATTATAAAATAACGTGATCGTCTTTTAAGAGGCCATAAACGAAAAAAATTTGATTAATGATTTACGCGGTTCAGTGTGTGCTTAAGAATGGGTGAAACGCGCGAGAAACCTCTGTGCTGTTGCTGCAGTAACCCTGCTGTAAAAAAAAGGGTCCTATGTGCAAACTGTGGGTCATACTTTCATCCAAGTTGTGCAGAAAAAAACAGAAAAAACTGCTGTGAACAACCTATGACAACAGAAGAAAAACAACGGTATGACAACCTCGACAAAAATTATCAACTTAGTTTCACCTATGAAGAAGATTCGGACGATGAGCTAAATAACTCAGTAATCAATAAGTCTGTAAGTTTTGAAAATAGTGTACTCAAAGACCTAAACAGGGATTTACAAAATCAAGTCACTGTGCTACAAGAAAAAGTCAATATGTTCCACTGTAGTATACCGGCATCGGCACCCACATTAAATAATGCCACAGTAAATGACGACAGTACATCGGTATCTGAATTACTGCTTCAGATGAAAATGGAAATAAATGACAATTTTAAAATTCTTTTTACGGAACTGAAAGACATCAGGCTGAAATTAAAGGGACTGGAATGTAAAATCTCCAGTGAGCATGAGTAATGGACCCGCCGCTACCGGCGCAGCAAAGAAAACTGAGCAAATCATTATATCAGATAATTTTAACATAAAGAAGGGCGAGGAAAGACAAGATAAAATAAATAACAAAAAAAAATCTCACTCGAAAGAAAGTGATAATCAGAAAGCGAAACTGAAAGACATCGTCAGTAATGAAAAGCACCAAAAACCACCTTTGAGCAATGAATCCAACTTAATAGCACTTGAAAGAGATCAATTAAATTTAATGAAATCGATCATCAATCTTCCCAATAAAGAACCGTCAAAGGTGACTAAAGTTAAAAGCATCGAAGATATCGATAATAAACCTAAGGAAGACGAAGTTTTCACTGAAATTCGCTATAATAAAAACAAAAGGCGACATCTTGTGATTGGTAAAGGAGATGCACAAACCACCATTCCCCTTAGAGCAGTTGAAAAGAAGGCCTTCTTGTTTGCCACTCGTTTTGATCCAAATACTACGGCGGAGGACATAAAGAAGCATGTCAGCAGTGTATGTGAATCCGAAGTTGTAAAACTGGATCTTAAAAGTAAAAACAGCACGGCGTCATTTAAAATTATGATATCTTTTCCAAACAAAGATAAGGTACTGAACGAAAACTTTTGGCCAAAGGGTATTGTGCTAAATCGTTACTATTTTCCAAAGCAACAATCCATCAACAAAAAAGGTGGTCATAACGAATTTAACGACAACAATGCTTTTTTAGAAAAGTGTATGTAAATTACAAAGCGAATAAAAACAGAGATCTTGCCTCTGCAAAAAATAGTAATCTTGTACCAAAATGTCCAGTCCTTGAGAAATAAAACAGAAGAACTGGAAGCTTTTCTTGAAGATCAAAATTTGTCACCTTCTATTATATGCCTCACCGAACATTGGCTATCAGATCCCGAGTGCAACGTTGTATCAGTGGAAAGATATTCTGCAAAATCTTACTTCTCAAGAGGAGGTAAAGAATATGGTGGATCCATTATTTTTACCCATGAAGAACTTATTGCCGACAGCATACCCAAGTTAGTAGCCCTATCTTCCAGTAAAATATGTGAAATATCCGCTATACGTGTACCTAACGTGTACCTAACGGTTGTATCTCTATACCGTCCTCCATCAGGCGACTTTGATGAGTTCCTACGTATCATAGCAAAACTTTTAAATTGCTTAGATGTCAAAAAAAACATAATTCTTGGGGGTGATCTAAACGTCATTTTCAACTCCAATGATGCAAAAAAAACTGCCTTGCTAGACCTACTCCTAAGTTACGGTCTTAAACCCATCGTCAATTTTAACACCAGAGGGGCAAATTGCCTGGACAATGTTTTCACAAACATACAAGAATTTTATCTCCGTGTTAGTCCTATAGATCTAGGTATTTCTGACCATCGAGGAATATGGCTTGTGATTGATTTTCCTGTCAATCAATCGACGGAGAAGATTGTTATTTCACGACCCATTACCGAATTTGGAAAATTCTGTCTTTACAAATCCCCGGAGCTAGTTGATTGGAACGTCATCACAAATAACTATTCTGACGCAAACAAAAGTTTTCAAGAACTCCTTAATGTGATACAACACAATGTCTTTCTATGTTTCCTTGAAAAATTCGTTAAGGCATCTCATTATAAATCAGTGCGCTATTATCGACTCAAAAACATGAACAATAACCTGCTAAAATTAAACGACCTATTTTCTCTGACTAAATGCACTGACATTAAGGCAGCTAGAAATTTATATCGTAATCTATAACGGGACGCAATTCGTGAGGCCAAAATCACTGCTAACGAAAACTACATAAAACAGGCCCACAATAAAACACAAGCTATGTGGTCTACCATCAATGCAAAACGCAGTGACAAATTAACTAATGTTATCAAAAGTTGTAACAAAAATTAAAAATCAAACGAACTTACCTTAAGTGATGTTCGATTGTAATTATATAAGAGTCTCGTTCGAGATGATTACATCGTAGTACCGCTACTTTGACTAGATCCAACCACAAGCTTTAGAGAATAAATTTAAAATTTCGGCTTCCCGCCGCCTGCTCCTACGCCGCACCCTAGCGGCTAATCGTCATACAGTTTAAAGCTCATTCCAAAATTATGGACTTAAGCTGTAACCAAACTCTCCACTTTAGGGGTGGGGAAAAAATTTTTCAGGATAAAAGTTTTTGGGAGGGCTGTAATCATCTCGAACGAGACTCTTATATAATTACAATCGAACATCACTTAAGGTAAGTTCGTTTGATTTTTAATTATATTACGAGTCTCGTTCTTCGAGATTACATCGTAGATGTTTAGAGCAAACCAACTTAGTCCTTCCTTAATACCTGTTACAGAGCTTAATGCCATAATAACATTATTCAAGCTAAACTCAATTTAAGACTTACTTAGACTTATTTTAGACTTATTCACCCTGTTGATTGAATAACACCTCTACAAACGATTCTTTTCTTGGTTCTATCGGGCGTTTGTAGAACTTTGCGAACACCTGTGAGCTGGCTGACCATCCAGCTGTACTCTTTATGATGTTTACGTCTAAACCTCTCGCCTCTGCAGCAGACGTGGCTGCGTGTCTCGTGCTGTGACCAGTGTATCTGGGATCTATTCCGGCTTCCACGAGACAGTACCTTATCCAGCGGCTTATTGATTGCGCAGTTGCCCTATGGTAGGGCCTTTTAAATGTAATAAACAGGTAGTCTTCATTCCCGCCTAGAACTTTGGTTCTTTTTACGTATTTCAACAACACCCTGGCGACGCAAGCGCCCCTTCCGCTCTTTAAAAAATGGTAGACTGAACGAGGGTTGTGCAACTCCGACTCTAGATGTTTTAATTTGCTCCGATATCTTTATGATCACCTTGCTCTTCGAAACTGTCCTGTCACTTATTTTGATTAGGGACAATGTCTGAACCCAATGGGCTGTAGCTAAGGCTAGTAAAGATACCAACTTAAAGGTGAGAGATTTTAGGTCCAGGACTTTCAGCGGTCCCAGTGCTTCTGCCCAGTTTAGAACTGCCTCTGTGTTCCAGGTGGTGTCATATTTAGGCTTCGGTGGTCTGTTTTTAAAGACTCCTTTAAAAAAACGACTAATTTCAGGATCACTACCCAAGTCTATCGTGCTTATCAGATTAATCGCTGATCTCTCTGAATTAAGTGTGCCGTATGATGCCTCCTGATTGAATCGAAATGTTAAGTATTTTAAAACTAGGTAAATATCTGGTTGTAGGGGGTCTCTCTTTTCACTCTGGCAGTAACTCCACCAGTTTTTAAGGGCTGTGTTGTATTGTTTCAGAGTAGGATCCGTTAGTGAAGAGATTAGAATCTCTGCAGCTTCTGCTGGCACTAGTTTCTGTTGATACGATCGCCGGAGAGCCTCCCTGCAACCAGGGAAAGATGATCCGCTAACGGGTGAATTAAAGACCTGCAAGGAGATAACTGAAGCTTAGGTGATGGCGAAAAATACAACGGTTCTTCTAATAGCATTGATTTAAATAAGGGAAACCAAGGCTGGGTAGGCCAGTGAGGGACCACCACTATTTCCTGAGCCTTATCTGAATTGATTTTTTGTAGCACCTTAGCAACCATCGCGAAGGGAGGGAATGCATAAAAAAGGTATTTACTCCAATTAACTGTAAAAGCGTCAATGTAACGAGCTTCTGGGTCTCGTTTCCAGGAGCAGAACACCTCGGTCTTAGCACTACTCCTTGATGCGAACAAGTCTATTTCTGGAAACCCCCACCTTTCTACTATGGTCTGAAAGAAGGGCGCTCCTAACTCCCATTCAGTATCTACATTGACTCTTCTAGATTCCCTGACTGCGTCTGTGTTTTCCCGCGAGGGGATGTAGGAAGCAAAGATCCAGATTCTTCTTCTCTCACACCAAGTCCAAATATGTTTAGCCCTTGATTAAGTTCTACGTATTGTACACCCCCCATACGATTGATATACGAAATCGCCGTGGTATTGTCAATTCTAAGTAAGATTTCGCAATTTTGGACTTTCCCAGCAAAGCACTTAAGCGCCAAAAACGCTGCTATAATCTTCAGCTGGTTTATATGTAACCTCTTCTCCTCCTGAGACCAAAATCCGTGAGTATTTTCTCCGTTGCAGTGCGCACCCCACCCTGTGAGCGATGCATCCGAGAAAATCTCTAACCTATAAGAGTTTTCCTCGTGACTGCTACATTTTTCTTGCACACGGCCCGAGATTTGCCGATGCAAAGTGTATCATTTATGTACGCTGTCGATAACCATCCCCTTTTTCTAAGAAAGTTAAGGACTGGCTTTAGTAACTTTGTAAATACATACGAACTTGTACAAAGTCCAAAGGGCAAGCATTGAAATTCAAGTATTTGACCCCTGAATTTAAATCTTGAAAATTTACGACTACCCGGACCAATTTTTACCAAGAAATATGCATCTTTAAAGTCTAAAATACATAGAAAATAATTTTTATAAATTAATTTCAAGGCTACTCTCATATCCTCGATCTTAAAATGACTGGTCTTTATAAATTGATTTAAGCATTTAAGGTTTAGTATGAATCTCTTAGAGCCGTCTGGCTTTGGCACTAGAAAAACCGGTGGTAAAAATTGGCCTTCTACAGCTTCGCATCTGATTATTGCCCCCATAACTACCCGTTTTGTTATTTCGTATTCTAACAGTTTTTCGTCTTCTGTCGAAAAATGCAATTCTTTATTAAAGCTCAGGGACCCTTTGCTGACCGGCTGAGATGGGGGGAATTTCGTCTGATACTGTTTTAGGCCCTGATACGAGTTCCCCTGTCTCGCATACGGGCCCCGCCAGTTTAAAGTGCGTCTAGGGGCTGGCCTGCTTGGTTTCTTGCTAGTACCAGAGGTCGATGGAAGAGGAGAGGCTTTAATCTCTTTGCCGATCTTCTCCATTGACTTTGCATTTTTTATCTTTTCCGTTAGCTTCTCTCCAAACAACAGAGACCCAGGCTTGGTCGTCTGTAACAGATTTTTCATTGACTTGGTCAATATTGGAGAGATAAACGCTCTTCTAGCTGAAGAGACCTGGAAATGTAGCTGCGTAATTAGTTTTCCTGCGTCCGCTAATTTTTCTAGTAACTCCAGACGATCTAGGGGTTCTTCCTCATCTTTTAAAAATCATCGTGATGCCTTGTCCTAATGGTGATAAGGCTGAACCAGCTAAGTTCTATTCTTGGATAAATAGCTGATCCCTCTTGGCACCCGTTTCGTTCAGAGTAGCTGCTATTTCTTCATTTAATTCTGGGGCCTCGAGAGAAATATTCCCCTTTCGAGAATATTTGTCCACTACTTGGACTTTAATCTCTTTCGGCAATCCGTCAGACAGCCAAGATGCCCAACGCGACACCAAGCTCTCATGCAGCTCTACTTGATCTTTTTTCTTAGCCCCTGGATCATCTCCTAGAAGCAGTTCCACCTCGCTATCTAGCTTCTTAGACTCAGGTGCCTCAGTAGACTGGGCATCATCCTTTACTACTAGGCCCTCTTCCTCAGCCTGCATCTGCGCGATCTCCTCGAGGATCTTGTCTGAGTCCGAGGTACACCTGACTGACTCTTTGAACCCGGGATCCCCCAACTAGAGGATTGACGGATTCATTTTCTTTACCAGGGTCAACCTGATTTCCATCTGCAAGGAAAAATAATTACTTAATTTTTCCCCTAATGCCGGATGAAAATTTTATGCACTGGTTGTTATTGCCTCCTACGTGCAAAATTTACCAGCCTGGACCCCCTCAAGGTCTCAAATAATTAATTAATTTTTCTCCTAATGCCAGATGAAAATTTTATGCGCTGGTTATTATTGCCTCCTACGTGCAAAATTCACCAGCCTGGACCCCCTCAAGGTCTCAAATAATTAATTAATTTTTCTCCTAATGCCAGATGAAAATTTTATGCGCTGGTTATTATTGCCTCCTACGTGCAAAATTCACCAGCCTGGACCCCCTCAAGGTCTCAAATAATTAATTAATTTTTCTCCTAATGCCAGATGAAAATTTTATGCACTGGTTGTTATCGCCTCCTACATGCCAAATTCACCAGCCTGGACGCCCGTCAAGGTCTCAAATAATTCATTAATGTTTCCCCGAATGGCAGCTGAAAATTTTATGCACTGGTTGTTATTGCCTCCTACGTGCAAAATTCACCAGCCTGGACGCCCGTCAAGGTCTCAAATAATTCATTAATTTTTCCCCGAATGGCAGCTGAAAATTTTATGCACTGGTTGTTATTGCCTCCTACGTGCAAAATTCACCAGCCTGGACGCCCGTCAAGGTCTCAAATAATTCATTAATTTTTCCCCAAATGGCAGCTGAAAATTTTATGCACTGGTTGTTATTGCCTCCTACGTGCAAAATTCACCAGCCTAGACGCCCGTCAAGGTCTCATCCTATAGAGTCCTGACGTCGTGTTATTTTTATCGAGTGATTTTATAAATGTGTCCGTCAGACACTGCACCACTCTTTCTAACCTCTTAATCCGCTTCTCGCAATTGCTCTCCTCCTCTTTCTCTGCTGCGTTTTTTCCCCATGATCTTACTGTAATTTTCGTCTGAAAAACAATAAAGGACAATAATTCTTGAATAAACAATTAATTTCTTGATAGAATTAAATCCTCAAACATGTGGTTTATTCTAGCACAAAAAACGTTATGGCGATTAGCCGCTAGGGTGCGGCGTAGGAGCAGGCGGCGGGAAGCCGAAATTTTAAATTTATTCTCTAAAGCTTGTGGTTGGATCTAGTCAAAGTAGCGGTACTACGATGTAATCTCGAAGAACGAGACTCGTAATATAATGCCAATGATTTCAATGTTTTTTTCTGTAACATTGCTAGGAATATAACCAGCAAAATACCTCCTTCAAATTATGACCCTTATTTTTAATGTGTAGTGACTGTAATAGTGATGTATCGTATTTTCAATTCAGGAAAATATCTTGTGCCGAAGTTCGAGAAGTAATTAATAAATTGAGAAACAGCAAATCTAGAGACGTCTATGGGTTTAGTGTCGAAATAATCAAAACTATCAGAGATATTATTTTATCCCCCCTCACAAAATTAATTAATACTTGTATTAAAACCTGTACCTTCCCTGACTGCCTAAAGGTTGCGAATGTTATCCCAATTCTTAAAAAAGGTGACCCTAGCGACAGTAGTAATTATCGTCCAATATCGCTTCTTCCGATTTTTTCTAAAATTTTGGAAAACATTCTTATGGTGCAATTGAGTGGCTATTTTGAGAAACATAATTTAATCTGTTCCAATCAGTTTGGCTTCAGGTCCGGATTAAACACATCAAAAGCATTTATAGATCTCGTTGACGAGATCACGGACTGTTTTCACGAAGGTACTTATGCGACAGCATCCTTCTTAGATTTGACCAAGGCCTTCGACTGTGTGTGCCATTCGCTACTACTTCGAAAACTCTATTTCTATAATCTGCACCCAGAGAGTGTTCGTCTCATATCATCATATCTTAGAAACAGAATTCAAAAAGTCACTATGGGGGAAACGTCTTCTAGCTATCTTCCTGTTACGTGTGGTGTCCCGCAGGGATCTATATTAGGCCCACTTCTCTTCTTAATTTTTATTAATGACCTCCCGTCTAATTTAACAAATTCGAAAGTTATTTTATACGCCGACGACACCACTATACTAAACAGAGGTGATTTTCTTGAAGAATGTGAAGATAAGAATTTGGAGGTACAATCGAAAGCTAAACTATGGTTCAACAGCAACAAACTAAGCATGAACACCGACAAATCAGTCAATATGCTTTTCACACTGAACAGAGATAACCCAACAAATTCAAGCTATAGCAAAGACACGGTATTTCTTGGTATTACCATCGATGACCAACTTCTTTGGAAACCTCACGGGGATAAACTGGCAAAAAAACTAAGTAAAAACATCTTTCTACTTCGTCAACTTAGGAAAAATGTATCCCTAAAAACAACATTACTTGCATACTTTGCCCGTTTTCATTCTCTGCTGGAATATGAAATAATAGTGTGGGGACACTCTGTCATTCGTCATAGAATCTTTGCTCTCCAAAGACGAGCCACACGTAGCATAACTGGTCTTGAGTATCGTGCTGACTGCAAATCAGTGTTCGTTTCTCTCAATATTTTAACTCTACCTTCACTGTTTATCTACCACTGCTTAGTTTTCGTCAAAGAACATATAAATAAATTCCCGAATTCCACTGGGTCTCATTTTCATGACACCAGAAATAAAAATTACCTAATTCCCTTCTACACACGTTTAACTAGGGCACAAACAGGGACAAGATACGTTGCTGTCAAATTTTACAACATTTTACCTACTAACTTCCGAAACCAACCACTAAGTATCTTTAAGAGTAAACTTAAGAGCTTTTTTACAACTAAATGTTTTTACACATTTGATGAATATCTAAAATGTAAAGATTTCAATTGTTTAAATATGTAACTAGGTAGCCTAAGCAATTAATGACCTGTGTAAAACAATTTGTTTTTAACACCAATAAATTATCTATCTACCATGCTTACGTAATCTTAAAAACTTGTAACTTTTTCATTTTCTAGATTATATTCACGATTTTTCGTTTCATTTCCTTTATTTTTTCAATGTTTCTTCCGATTTTACAATTTTTCGATCGTTTATTTCATTCTTCAAATTGTTCATTTTTCAATTCCTCGATTTTCCAATTTTCAATTTTTTGTAATTTTGCAGTTTTTGGATTTCCCAATTATTCGATTTTCCAATTTTTCAATTTCCAGTAATTCGAATTTGCAATATTTCGTTTTTTCGATTTTGTAGTTATTCGATTTGAAATGCCCGTTTGTATTGTACTTTTAATCACGTGATTAACGTTATGCTTTATTTCATTTGACAGATTTGTTTGTCTTTTTTTATCATACGTGTAGCCTTCTTTTGAAACAAGAAACTTACAACATGTTCAAAAAAGATAAATTCTTGTAGAGAAATGTATATTTTGCTCCTCGGTCTAACAACGAATAAAAAATTCATCACAATTGAGACAGTGGTGGGTGGGTGGGGTTTAATTTTTGTTTTTTTTTTTATTTCTATAAAGCGTTTGCTTTCAAAAACAGGATAGTTCGCATGTTTTTAGTTTCTTGTTGTGAAAAAAGACTTCGTATATTAAGAAAAAAATGGGCAAAATATAAGCCCCGCCCACCCACCCCTTCCCAATTCTGATGAATTTTTTTATTCGTCGTAAGCCAGAGGGTGGAGCTTAGTTGCAAAATCCTCGTTTCTCTACAAGAAATTACTATATGAAACATGCTTTTAAAAGGGTAGAATTTTCTATAGAAATTTTCATGTTACAATAATTAAACTCCGCCCCTCGGTCTGATTAGGAATGAAAAACGCATCACAATTGAGATCGGGGTGGATAGAAAAATGTTTTGGCACAAAGAACAAGAGATATTATAATAAAAAACATAGTGTCAATATATGTATGTATTATTCAATAATTTTGGACTGTACTCCTAATGTAAGCCACGTAGAATAACTTGTGCTTTCTCGTTTTTCTCGCGAAACTGAAAAATGCAAAAATTAAAAAATTCAAAATTCAAAACTCGTGAAATTTCCAATCGAAAAACTGCAAAATCTAAAAATTGAAACGTTCGAAAGTTGTAAAATCGGAAAACTGGAAGACTTAAATTAAAATTCATCACAATTGAGACCGGAGTGGGTGGGTGGAACCTTAATTCCGATGGAACTATTACTAGCCCTGGTACACATTTAGGACTTGACGTAACAATGCTGAATAAATTGAAAGTGTGGTCTAGACATGGAAGACTTAATCAGAGGTTCGCCATTGGGAAAACCGGTTAACATGTACCTACTACTTTGCATATGTTCTATCTATTTCATGACTTAAATAAAATTTGACTACAAATACAACTTTAAAGCTAGTTATTGTTCAGAAAAAAAATGTTCGTAAATCACCCGAAATTTTCTCTAAAAGAAAGCGAAACTAAAATAGAGTTGAGCATAAGTGCTCTTTTCTTGCTCTTTACGTTTATTATTCGGTACTACCTGCCGCTATCATGAGCCAGAACTACACTATTATTAGAAACGAAAGAAGTGGCTTGTTTTAGATGCAAGAGAGACTGTGTTAAAAATCCATTGGTGATTATGGGAAACAGTTTCATGGTACTTTTTGTAACGGCATAAAAATAGGATACCGTTTTATTAAACATTCCATCATAGTTTACACTTATTACATTTATGCCAGAATAGCGTCCCTCGCAAACCTTTTATGTTGTTCACCATTTGAGGTTACTGTAAACAAAACACGTCATCATCTTTTGGCAACCCTGTCGCCTTGTCATCTGAAATAGGGATTTTTGACTCGAACTGAACAACAGCGCCACCGGAATTGACACCATCTTGTCGAAAATAAACTCAATTCTAATTGGTTCCTAAAAAGGCGGGAAGGCTTCTGCTGATGACGGATCACTTTTTTTAGGCAAAAAAGAAAATATCTTCATCCGTTAGATTTTTGCTAACCTTCTTGTGTGGTTGTGCGAATTCTGTTCCCGGAATTTTCAGCTTTGAGAGACCTAAAAGTTTAGATTTGTGAAATTGCTTGAAGTAATTGTCGCTAAGGTCTTACTCAAACGACTTATTGTGTAGGATTTTGGAAAAAACCGGAGGAAAAGGTGCTTGCAAAGCACGCAACGTTTGTTGGATTTTTTTTGGACGCCACCACACCCTCAATATCTAAAGCAGCCTCGCCCATCCAGAGGTAAAATGATCAAATATTCTCACAGTTTCAACTTTTCTCGTCGATGAACCAATTTGTGCCCCATTGTCAATTTCCTGGCGAATTTTCTAGAACTTCGTTTTTTTAGGCTTTTATTATTGGAGTGTACTACTCACCCGGAGTTTTCCACCAAGTTCCCTTCGGTTGGTGCTTCATTGCCGGGACGCTAAAGGAAAATTCAGCAGCTCCTGGAGCCACGATTTTCGGGGTCTTGCTGTGATTGCTCGATTATGACTTAAATTCGGATTCCCGAATCCTTTTTGAGGAGAACCCTTCCATCTAGCTGAAGGTGACGTGGAGGACACCGGAACGATAAGTACCCGGAATACCATCCTATCTACGATCGTGCGAGCGTATATTACGATAATACCATAACATCGTTGTAACAGTTTAATTTTGGCATTTTTTTTTGTGTGCCATTGTCGATTTTATACACCTTTTTTTTTTTTTTTTTATTTAGGTTTTCTTGTGTAACTTACCTAATTATTGTAGTCCTGCAGTTGGGGCTTCACCTCACTGTGGTATAACTTGTGCACCGGTTGTTATTTTGGGAGCGCTATTTTGTTGGTTGGTTGCGTTATCGCTTATTTTCATATCACGTTACTGATAAGACGCCGTTCGACTCAGCTGATACGCTCTGCGTTTGATATAAGGTACGTTCACGAACATCGGTTGACGATAAAGTGCGCGAAATATAATAACAACTTGGTCTTATTTATTTGTTTATGCATTTAGTTGATATTGACTTACGTTTCACTCATTGTGTGACAATCTCACAACGTAACAATTTCACCCTTGTACAACTTTCACTGTTTTTTTTGGTCTTCGATAAGCTTTATCGATTTTTTTTTGGATCTTCTTGGATTATATTTTAGAAACACTATCTGTCATTATCATCATTGAACTAGACTCTTTTTTTCCTGTTTACCGTACAATATAGACTGCAGATATAAATTTGTTCTTTTTTTCCCCTCATTGCGGGTTGCTAGCTGCTCTTTTCGAGTTTGGGGAGGCAAAACAGGATTAGACGATTGCGATATCGGCGTTATAACGAACTCGTGGCGCCCTAATAATTTTGCTTTTTTTGGAAACCCACCCACACGACTAGCTGGCTGGCCGCCACCTATCGCAACGCCTGTTTAAGCAGTTTGACGTCACATTTTTTACTATACTTATATATGTACTTATGCACAATGTGAGTGGGGTTTGGGATTTTCGATTTTTCGAACAATATGTGTCATGTTTAATTTATTTTCAAATTTCTTCCGTGTGATTACGACAAACTAAGGTCACTTTTAAACGTAAGCGGTGTGAATAGTGGACAAATATAAATTTATCAGAAGGCGGTATGTTTTCGCATTGTCAGCTTATTATATATACATAAATATAAATGCTATATATTTCAATTTATCTATTTGCACTGTAAAATTTGCACAATCTGTACATGAATACCCAGAACCTATTTTATGACTTGAATTTTTATTTATCACTGTCTTTACACATTGTTCTTTGTTCACATTGTTAGTCCCTAGTGACTAACGGGAAAATTAAACCTTTTCTTTGCGTGTATAAGCAGAAAAAAAAAACATAATTGTATGGACCAACAATGCAACAGCCCATCATCAATTTCTGCTGAGGACATTTGTCCATCCTTTATTGTAAGTTAGATTATATTTAAAATAAAGTTTGTGAACATACAAGATCGCTAGAATGCATGGAAACGGTTAAATATTGTTACGTTGTACGGATGTTTAAAAACTTAATGAATTCGCTCAGTGGACTCGACTTACTGACTAAATAATAATCGTCCCCGACGGATGGTTCGAGAACGCCGCTTCGAGTGTTTTCTGGGTTGTCCATCGCCACTTCCGCTTCCAAGCTTTTCGTCAGCCGGCCGATGAGTCATCACCGCCTTACATACAACAATAAACACATACATACTAGAAGACTCATAGGCGTCCCACCGGGGCGGCGTAAGGACTTCTTTCGTAACAGTATTCTGAGAACCAATTGTACGAATCAACAGAAATTAGGTATAGGAGTACAAAAAGTTTTGCTCTAATTAATCGTCAAAAAAAATTTGTTTGCTTCATTTGTTTTCGAAATGCAAGACCAACTTGATTTTTTATAAATGGCATGAATGCATTTTTGAATAGAGTTTTTTTCCTGAATTCATTTATTTATAATATAATCGTACTTTCTTTCTGAATGAAATGTCAAAATAAATTATTAAACAGATTAAATAAGTTCATAATTATTATTAATTTTAATTAACATTAAACAATTAATAAATTAACCAATAACAACCGAAACCAAAATTAAACTTCTGTTTTCTACAAAAGATGCTCAAAGTGCTCTCCATTTACTTCCTGATTTTTCAGTGTTTCGATTCTATAATTTCGTGGTTTTTCAACTTTAATTCTTTCGATTTTTCGTTTTTCCAATTTTTCGATTAAAAGTCAAGAAATTGAAAAATTGAAAAAAATTAAAGTTGTAAAAACAAAAAAATTATGAAAATAAATAATTGAAAAACGGAAAAATTAAAAAAATAAAGAAAATGAAAAACGGGAAATCGTGATATCAAAAAAATAGTCGGAGTGCATTGATAAACCTTATAGAGTGATGATATTTTGCATGTTTCAGACAAATTTAAATCGGTAATTTTTTTTGGAGGAGGTAAACGAATAAATTTTGATGAACGATTTAGCATGATTATAATAACCTTAAAACGTTTGAAGATTTCAGAGCATTTGGTTTTGCAGTTTCAAAGTTTTTATTCAAGTATGTAACGGAAGAATCTTCCAAAGAATCGGAATAATGACTTTCGGAATACTTTTATTTAATAGTAGTAGTGAACAACCTTTGTGCAATAATTTATTGTTCCATTGTTTGTTTGATACTTATGATTCATTAAAGTATTGCTAAAACAATTATCTTCATTAATAAATGCAATAGATACTTTTTTGTGTTCTTTTTAAAGTTTTGTTTACGGAAAAACCTTAATGATATTGATAACATCGAACAAAGAGAAATCTAATCTTTCGATGTTGAAAATACAACTACACATTTATCGTCTACACCCAAAATAGAACTCGTTGAGATAAAGTACCTCTATATAAATTTCAAGTTCGCTTCCATCACCACCTATTCACTTTGTCAAAATGAGTTGCATTCAACACAACAAAGCCTTTATTATAAGAAACGTCAAATCCAGACTTGTGCTAGATGGTACCGTAAGCGGTACCAGCGCCCAGGTTACAATCCAGACATACAGTGGTAGTTCTTTGCAACTCTGGAAAATGGAATGCATCGATGGTGGAAAATTCATAATTACCAATGTCGGGACTGGGTAAGTTTTTATTTTGGCGCTTTCTTACGTAAGATTTTTGCATTTTTTACTTGCGTGTACTTCAGGTACGTACTCGACATAAATGGTGGAGCCGCTGCAGGAAACAAAGTCATTACGTATTCGCAAAAACATGGTGGCCCTAACCAACAGTGGCGCATCGAATCTGACAAAACTATAGTCAGTGGAGATACGAAGTTTGTTGTTGATATTTATGAATCAAGATTTCAAGCAGGCACTCCTGTTGATGTTTTTACTAAATGGTTGACAGATAATCAGCTGTTTGAGCTCGAGTATGTCTAAATATAAACTCGTTAAAAATTAATAAATATGAAATGTGTTATTGTTAGAGATAATTTTAAAAATAAAACTGTTGATTCTCCATGAAATCTCACTTTCAACATCTATTTATGCAATGACAAAACTTTAACTAGAAACCGTGTATACATTAGATTAAATTACGTCACACTTTATCATCAATTTGAAACAATGAAAACAAATTTAAGACGCAAGAAGAAAATATTAAACCTTTCCGTTTTTCGAGTCCACGAAGGTATGAAACTAACCGCAAATTTTCAAGCTCCTTTCTCTCGATATGGAGATTGATAGGTCAGTTTAAATGCCAAAAATGAACTATTAGTACAGTGTCGGATTGAGGACATGGGGGTCTACCGGGAAATTTACAAAGTGGGGCCCTGTGGTATTGTATACAGATGTTGTTTGGGTATTATCATTACTACTATAATTATATTGTTTATGGAATTTTGACGACGCTACTAAGAAAAACAAAGCCAGGAAAAAAAAGGTCATTTTGACAGAACTTCCCTCGCCTTTGAAGTATGGTCCGATAAATTCCGCTTCGTTAAAAAATTATAAAAATTAGATTTTGGGATTTTCGTTTTGTGATAACTGTTCTATAGAGTATGAGATATATTTAAAGCAGATAACTATCAGTATATTCTTAACTTCGACTGTTTATGTTTATACTTCGACCGAATTCGACTACTAGCACTAACATCAACAATTAAAAGAAAATGAAATTCGGTTGATTTTGTGTCCTCATATTCAGTTTTTTTTTTTTTTTCAAAAAGACTCATTAATTTGAAGAAATTAGGCAGAAATGTAAGATGACGATTTACCATCTTTCAAATCATCTTAAAATTTTTGCAGGATTTCACAGCATTCGGATTTTGCAAATTCAAAGTTACATTGTAAAATATTGTGACACAATGTTAATTTTTTTTAGTCTGGATGATAAGGGTAAAAATTCAACACGGACTCATAAATCACACATGCAGCAATATATTATTTTATAAAATTAAAAAACATTTGTTCGGCGGAATTCTAAGATGACGTTATAATTTGTTAGTAAGGCCTTAAACGAACAAATTTTGAATAACGATTTATCATCTTTCCTGTAACCTTAAAACGTTTGCAATATATCAGTACATTCGCATTTGCAATTTTCAAGTTAAATTGTAAAAAATAATTTTGATTTATTTTCCAATAATCTCGATATCTAGGGTAAAAACTCACCACGAATTCTAAATTACACCATACATGGAGTACTTAGTTCTATTAAATTTGAGAAACATTTGTTCTACAAAATTATAAAATAACGTGATCGTCTTTTAAGAGGCCATAAACGAAAAAAATTTGATTAATGATTTACCATGCTTACGTAATCTTAAAAACTTGTAACTTTTTCATTTTCTAGATTATATTCAAGATTTTTCGTTTCATTTCCTTTATTTTTTCAATGTTTCTTCCGATTTTACAATTTGGTACGGCTTGTGTCACCGACAGCTTCCCTGTCGGCGGCACTCTTTGTCGGGCAGCAGCAATCCGGCGGCCGCACCTTGTCGGCTTGCTTTTGTCGGCGGCGGACCTTGGCGGCCGCATCTATCTGTGGCTCGTGCCATAAGGGGTGGACGGACAAGTCCCCTCTCTTATTTTGTATAAGATTCTTTTTGTCATTCGTTAGGTAGCAGTCCAGCTGTGTGGACAATAAAATACAAAAATACAGTCCACTTCTTTTATTTCGAAATTCACCACGGCCGCACCACAATTTTTCGATCGTTTATTTCATTCTTCAAATTGTTCATTTTTCAATTCCTCGATTTTCCAATTTTCAATTTTTTGTAATTTTGCAGTTTTTGGATTTCCCAATTATTCGATTTTCCAATTTTTCAATTTCCAGTAATTCGAATTTGCAATATTTCGTTTTTTCGATTTTGTAGTTATTCGATTTGAAATGCCCGTTTGTATTGTACTTTTAATCATGTGATTAACGTTATGCTTTATTTCATTTGACAGATTTGTTTGTCTTTTTTCATCATACGTGTAGCCTTCTTTTGAAACAAGAAACTTACAACATGTTCAAAAAAGATAAATTCTTGTAGAGAAATGTATACAGGGTGTTAGGGAATGCTTGCAACAAAATTTGAAGGTAGGCTCCTGAAGAAGAGAACAACAAAAAATGCTAGTAACACTTTTTTCAAAGGTTAATAGTTTTTTCTAAAAAGAGTATCGAAAAATCAGTCCCCACATTTTGAGAACTGCCGACGTTGTCTTTTTTTTCTAAGGTAGTTGTGAAAATTCTGGAACTAAGATGATTATTTCCTTAGAAACGATTAAATCTAATTTGTCAAAAATTGACAAAAATGTCACATTTACATCAATACAATAAACACCTTTGAGTTTTAAAATGTTTGATTCGGACGTTTAACGAAATAGACGCGGTTCCGACACGCTAATAAGGGTACCAACGCGGTTGTTAACGGAAATTTCAGAAAACACCACAAACGGCCTCTGAAAACCTGCAGTGATACCAGAAAGAGGGGGTTTTGCGTTTTTCCCCTAAAAAAAATCCCGAAGGAAAACACTAGAAAGATTAGGAAAATCTATCTTTCAGCAGTGTGGTAAATGAAATGTTGAAATAGTTCGTCAACTCAAGCGCAATAGCGCTCCCAGTTGATCTAATACTACGGCAAAAAGGGACAACTCATGGCACCCAACCTCGTGATAAAACTTTTCATCCTCCTCACTACCCTTCGACTTGATTAGTACAGACCCCTGTTGTTCGATCTTGAAAAAAGCGGTTATGATTAACTATTTGATGAACAAATGAGGACGCCCCACCCAAGATTCGGAAAAGTCTGTAGGACCTAAGTTCGTCGGTCCATATAACGGACAACTAACTCCGCTTGTTGATCGTTCGTATACCACTCGTTATGAAAATTGCTACAAAATAATTTGCCGCTTGTAGGTAAAAATCCGAACTTACACAATGTACAACAAGATGAGCAAACAATCCCGGAGCAAGCCGTGTACGCGAAAGTGAACCGTAGCAAGGAACACTTACTACTGAAATGACAGAAAAACTCATTTTATACGCACTTTCATTTGCCCTTTGTACGATAACTGTCGGGTTTCCTGCCAATTCCCTCATCTTAAACTGTGTTTAGTATCCTCTTTGCAATGGAAGTGATTTCATTATTGATAATAAAAAGGTACCCTTGGAGTACCGAAATCATAGAACGCTTAAGGTATTTTCTTAGTTACTTCTTAATGGTTAACCATATACTAAATGTTTTTGTTTTTAAGAATTTTTTAATATTAGGAAATAAAAAAAGATCCTAGAAATAGTCTAAGCAGTTGAAATATTCTCAAAAATCAGATAAAAATTGGTGTTAAACACTGCTTAGCACTCCAACGTCCAACATTATCTTTTTATTTTTCGATTGTCCAGCAGTTATCTTTTCTTAATAAATTTATATTCTACTTTTGCTTTGCGGAAAAAGGTAGAATACATAGTTTATCAACAAATACAAGAAATGTATTGTATAAGTTAAAAACTTTGTTCAAAATCTTCCAACGATTTTAAAATTTAAGCCAATTTGTTAAATACAATTTTCAACACAAAGAAAAATAACCTTTAATTATAATAAACAAACAAAACGAATAAGCGAAAATAAAAAACAAAAAACGCAAAAACAAAACAAGAAAATTAAAGCAGATGTTGGAAGTGAGCACCATTTGCACGAATACAAGCTTCTGCTCTCCTGAGTAATGGGTTACTGACTCTATTTAATTCTTCAGGATCGTTTCGAATCCGTTCTGCGCCCATCATAACTCTTGCTTCTAAATATTCTAAATTATTAACTGGAGTTCGATAAACAATTGATTTCATATAACCCCATAAGTAGTAATCACAACTGTTAAGATCGGGAGAACGGGGTGGCCAAGCGATGGGTCCACCTCTTCCAATCCATCTCTCACCATAAACATTCGTCAGGAATTGTCGCACTTGTAAACTAAAATGCGTAGGAGCACCATCGTGCATAAAGTACATCCTTCGTCGAATGTCTAAAGGTACATCTTCCAATAACAATGGCAAATGTGTTTATAAAAAATGAAAGTAATTGTCTCCATTCAGTCTTTCTGGTAGAACATATGGTCCTATCATTTGATTACCTATTATTCCGGCCCAAATGTTTAATGAAAAACGTTGTCGAAAGTGCGTCTCGTAAATCGCGTGAGGATTGGCATCTGCCCAGCGGTGAGTACTATGAAAATTAAGTATTCCATTCCTAGTAAAACAGCATTCATCTGTCATCAGTATGGAAGAAAGAAATCCGGGAGTTTCATTATTGCTGTTCACTATCCATCGGCAAAAGTTTTGTCTAGGAATGAAATCGTTCGGACTTAAACTCTGGACCCGCTGGAGGTGGTACGGGTACAAAAGAGATTCTCGTAGCGTTCTCCACACAGTCCAGTGACTAACACCTACTTCTCGAGCAATTTCACGCGTACTAGCTGATGGGTCTTCTTCAACACGATTGATAATGTGCTCTTCAATGTTGACCATATCTGGATCTCGACCTCATCCAATCTCCTGATTTTTAGGTAAAACTGATCCTGTTTCCCGCAACCTTCTATCCACGGCTGAAAAGGTTTGGCGATACGGTTGTCGACGCCCAGGAAAACGTTCAGCATACCGTCTTGCTGCAGCTCTAGCATTGCCTCCACACTCCCCCTAAACAAAATGCATGTCTGCATATTCTTCTATGCTGTATTCTGGCATTTTTTCTCAATGAGTATTACTGACAATGACAGTTATAAATCTAACAATAATATTTGAAACAATTTGAACAATGTTAGTGTATCTCGGTAACTAAGCAAAGATCCTTTTTTTTAACGATTCCATTGACAGATAGAAAGCAGATTGCCATTCCTAATTCGTTGCTAAGTAACAATAGAAATTTTAATAATGGAACGTATTATTGAAAAATTGGCCTCCATGCAGTTCCAAAACGGTGTGATACTTATTTTTAAGGCGATTTAAAAGAAAAACTATACATTTTTGAAAAAAGTTGTACATAGATTTTAGATTCCTTTTTTTGTAATGCCTTTGCTCTGAAAGTTTGTTGCAAGCATTTCCTAACACCCTGTATTTTGCTCCTCGGTCTAACAACGAATAAAAAATTCATCACAATTGAGAAAGTGGTGGGTGGGTGGTGTTTAATTTTTGTTTTTTTTTTATTTCTATAAAGAGTTTGCTTTCAAAAACAGGATAGTTCGCATGTTTTTAGTTTCTTGTTGTGAAAAAAGACTTCGTATATTAAGAAAAACATGGGCAAAATATAAGCAACCCCCCCAACAACCTTCTCAATTTTGATGAATTTTTTTTGGGTGGAGCTTAGTTGCAAAATCCTCGTTTCTCTACAAGAAATTACTATATGAAACATGCTTTTAAAAGGGTAGAATTTTCTATAGAAATTTTCATGTTACAATAATTAAACTCCGCCCCTCGGTCTGATTAGGAATGAAAAACGCATCACAATTGAGATCGGGGTGGATGGAAAAATGTTTTGGCACAAAGAACAAGAGATATTATAATAAAAAACATAGTGTCAATATATGTATGTATTATTCAATAATTTTGGACTGTACTCCTAATGTAAGCCATGTAGAATAACTTGTGCTTTCTCGTTTTTCTTGCGAAACTGAAAAATGCAAAAATTAAAAAATTCAAAATTCAAAACTCGTGAAATTTCCAATCGAAAAACTGCAAAATCTAAAAATTGAAACGTTCGAAAGTTGTAAAATTGGAAAACTGGAAAACTTAAACTAAAATTCATCACAATTGAGACCGGGGTGGGTGGGTGGAACCTTAATTCCGATGGAACTATTACTAGCCCTGGTACACATTTAGGACTTGCAGTAACAATGCTGAATAAATTGAAAGTGTGGTCTAGACATGGAAGACTTAATCAGAGGTTCGCCATTGGGAAAACCGGTCAACATGTACCTACTACTCTGCATATGTTCTATCTATTTCATGATTTAAATAAAATTTGGCTACAAATACAACTTTAAAGCTAGTTATTGTTCAGAAACAAAATGTTCGTAAATCACAGGAAATTTTCTCTAAAAGAAAGCGAAACTAAAATAGAGTTGACGTCTTCTGCGATAGTACTTATCTTATCTTCAGCGTAACTGCTCTTTTCTTGCTCTTTACGTTTATTATTCGGTACTACCTGCCGCTATCATGAGCCAGAACTACACTATTATTAGAAACGAAAGAAGTGGCTTGTTTTAGATGCAAGAGAGACTGTGTTAAAAATCCATTGGTAATTATGGGAAACAGTTTTATGGTACTTTTTTACTATACTTATATATGTACTTATGCACAATGTGAGTGGGGTTTGGGATTTTCGATTTTTCGAACAATATGTGTCATGTTTAATTTATTTTCAAATTTCTTCCGTGTGATTACGACAAACTAAGGTCACTTTTAAACGTAAGCGGTGTGAACAGTAGACAAATATAAATTTATCAGAAGGCGGTATGTTTTCGCATAGTCAGTTTATTATATATACATAAATATAAATGCTATATATTTCAACTTATCTATTTGCACTGTAAAATTTGCACAATTTGTACATGAATACCCAGAACATATTTTATGACTTGAATTTTTATTTATCACTGTCTTTACACATTGTTCTTTGTTCACATTGTTAGTCGCTAGTGACTAACGGGAAAATTAAACATTTTCTTTGCGTGTATAAGCAGAAAAAAAACATAATTGTATGGACCAACAATGCAACAGCCCATCATCAATTTGTGCTGAGGACATTTGCCCATCCTTTATTGTAAGTTAGATTATATTTAAAATAAAGTTTGTGAACATACAAGATCGCTAGAATGCATGGAAACGGTTAAATATTGTTACGTTGTACGGATGTTTAAAAACTTAATGAATTCGCTCAGTGGACTCGACTTACTGACTAAATAATAATCGTCCCCGACGGATGGTTCGAGAACGCCGCTTCGAGTGTTTTCTGGGTTGTCCATCGCCACTTCCGCTTCCAAGCTTTTCGTCAGCCGGCCGATGAGTCATCACCGCCTTACATACAACAATAAACACATACATACTAGAAGACTCATAGGCGTCCCACCGGGGCGGCGTAAGGACTTCTTTCGTAACAGTATTCTGAGAACCAATTGTACGAATCAACAGAAATTAGGTATAGGAGTACAAAAAGTTTTGCTCTAATTAATCGTCAAAAAAAATTTGTTTGCTTCATTTGTTTTCGAAATGCAAGACCAACTTGATTTTTATAAATGGCATGAATGCATTTTTGAATAGAGTTTTTTTCCTGAATTCATTAATTTATAATATAATCGTACTTTCTTTCTGAATGAAATGTCAAAATAAATTATTAAACAGATTAAATAAGTTCATAATTATTATTAATTTTAATTAACATTAAACAATTAATAAATTAACCAATAACAACCGAAACCAAAATTAAACTTCTGTTTTCTACAAAAGATGCTCAAAGTGCTCTCCATTTACTTCCTGATTTTTCAGTGTTTCGATTCTATAATTTCGTGGTTTTTCGACTTTAATTCTTTCGATTTTTCGTTTTTCCAATTTTTCGATTAAAAGTCAAGAAATTGAAAAATTGAAAAAAATTAAAGTTGTAAAAACAAAAAAATTATGAAACTAAATAATTGAAAAACGGAAAAATTAAAAAAATAAAGAAAATGAAAAACGGAAAATCGTGATATCAAAAAAATAGTCGGAGTGCATTGATAAACCTTATGGAGTGATGATATTTTGCATGTTTCAGACAAATTTAAATCGGTAATTTTTTTTGGAGGAGGTAAACGAATAAATTTTGATGAACGATTTAGCACGATTATAATAACCTTAAAACGTTTGAAGATTTCAGAGCATTTGGTTTTGCAGTTTCAAAGTTTTTATTCAAGTATGTAACGGAAGAATCTTCCAAAGAATCGGAATAATGACTTTCGGAATACTTTTATTTAATAGTAGTAGTGAACAACCTTTGTGCAATAATTTATTGTTCCATTGTTTGTTTGGTACTTATGATTCATTAAAGTATTGCTAAAACAATTATCTTCATTAATAAATGCAATAGATCCTTTTTTGTGTTCTTTTTAAAGTTTTGTTTACGGAAAAACCTTAATGATATTGATAACATCGAACAAAGAGAAATCTAATCTTACGATGTTGAAAATACAACTACACATTTATCGTCTACACCCAAAATAGAACTCGTTGAGATAAAGTACCTCTATATAAATTTCAAGTTCGCTTCCATCACCACCTATTCACTTTGTCAAAATGAGTTGCATTCAACACAACAAAGCCTTTATTATAAGAAACGTCAAATCCAGACTTGTGCTAGATGGTACCGTAAGCGGTACCAGCGCCCAGGTTACAATCCAGACATACAGTGGTAGTTCTTTGCAACTCTGGAAAATGGAATGCATCGATGGTGGAAAATTCATAATTACCAATGTCGGGACTGGGTAAGTTTTTATTTTGGCGCTTTCTTACGTAAGATTTTTGCATTTTTTACTTGCGTGTACTTCAGGTACGTACTCGACATAAATGGTGGAGCCGCTGCAGGAAACAAAGTCATTACGTATTCGCAAAAACATGGTGGCCCTAACCAACAGTGGCGCATCGAATCTGACAAAACTATAGTCAGTGGAGATACGAAGTTTGTTGTTGATATTTATGAATCAAGATTTCAAGCAGGCACTCCTGTTGATGTTTTTACTAAATGGTTGACAGATAATCAGCTGTTTGAGCTCGAGTATGTCTAAATATAAACTCGTTAAAAATTAATAAATATGAAATGTGTTATTGTTAGAGATAATTTTAAAAATAAAACTGTTGATTCTCCATGAAGTCTCACTTTCAACATCTATTTATGCAATGACAAAACTTTAACTAGAAACCGTGTATACATTAGATTAAATTACGTCACACTTTATCAACAATTTGAAACAATGAAAACAAATTTAAGACGCAAGAAGAAAATATTAAACCTTTCCGTTTTTCGAGTCCACGAAGGTATGAAACTAACCGC
Source organism: Zophobas morio (assembly GCF_036711695.1). NCBI lineage: Eukaryota > Metazoa > Arthropoda > Insecta > Coleoptera > Tenebrionidae > Zophobas > Zophobas morio. The sequence continues at coordinate 3,594,846 of NW_026972112.1, forward strand.
AAATTTTCAAGCTCCTTTCTCTCGATATGGAGATTGATAGGTCAGTTTAAATGCCAAAAATGAACTATTAGTACAGTGTCGGATTGAGGACATGGGGGTCTACCGGGAAATTTACAAAGTGGGGCCCTGTGGTATTGTATACAGATGTTGTTTGGGTATTATCATTACTACTATAATTATATTGTTTATGGAATTTTGACGACGCTACTAAGAAAAACAAAGCCAGGAAAAAAAAGGTTATTTTGACAGAACTTCCCTCGCCTTTGAAGTATGGTCCGATAAATTCCGCTTCGTTAAAAAATTATAAAAATTAGATTTTGGGATTTTCGTATTGTGATAACTGTTCTATAGAGTATGAGATATATTTAAAGCAGATAACTATCAGTATGTTCTTAACTTCGACTGTTTATGTTTATACTTCGACCGAATTCGACTACTAGCACTAACATCAACAATTAAAAGAAAATGAAATTCGGTTGATTTTGTGTCCTCATATTCAGTTTTTTTTTTTCAAAAAGACTCATTAATTTGAAGAAATTAGGCAGAAATGTAAGATGACGATTTACCATCTTTCAAATCATCTTAAAATTTTTGCAGGATTTCACAGCATTCGGATTTTGCAAATTCAAAGTTACATTGTATAATATTGTGACACAGTGTTAATTTTTTTTAGTCTGGATGCTAAGGGTAAAAATTCAACACGGACTCATAAATCACACATGCAGCAATATATTATTTTATAAAATTTAAACAACATTTGTTCGGCGGAATTCTAAGATGACGTTATAATTTGTTAGTAAGGCCTTAAACGAACAAATTTTGAATAACGATTTATCATCTTTCCTGTAACCTTAAAACGTTTGCAATATATCAGTACATTCGCATTTGCAATTTTCAAGTTAAATTGTAAAAAATAATTTTGATTTATTTTCCAATAATCTCGATATCTAGGGTAAAAACTCACCACGAATTCTAAATTACACCATACATGGAGTACTTAGTTCTATTAAATTTGAGAAACATTTGTTCTACAAAATTATAAAATAACGTGATCGTCTTTTAAGAGGCCATAAACGAAAAAAATTTGATTAATGATTTACCATGCTTACGTAATCTTAAAAACTTGTAACTTTTTCATTTTCTAGATTATATTCAAGATTTTTCGTTTCATTTCCTTTATTTTTTCAATGTTTCTTCCGATTTTACAATTTTTCGATCGTTTATTTCATTCTTCAAATTGTTCATTTTTCAATTCCTCTATTTTCAAATTTTCAATTTTTTGTAATTTTGCAGTTTTTGGATTTCCCAATTATTCGATTTTCCAATTTTTCAATTTCCAGTAATTCGAATTTGCAATATTTCGTTTTTTCGATTTTGTAGTTATTCGATTTGAAATGCCCGTTTGTATTGTACTTTTAATCACGTGATTAACGTTAATCTTTATTTCATTTGACAGATTTGTTTGTCTTTTTTCATCATACGTGTAGCCTTCTTTTGAAACAAGAAACTTACAACATGTTCAAAAAATTGGTCTAAAGAGTTTCGACAGTACTTCCCTCGCTGTCGGAAACGTGACGACTGCATGCCTATTATGTTTTTTTTTCGCAGTGGATTTCAAAGAATTCGGTTTTGTTGTTTCTGAGTAAATCAGTAAAATAAATTTACGCATTCATTAATTTTTTTGAGTCACCCTGTATATGCAAATCAAAAAAATATGAATGGAGTGATAGATCACAAGTACAGACTCATCATATTTTGTACATTTTAGATATGATTTATTCGGCAAACTTTCGAGCTGACGTCATCAATTTTTTGGAGGGGATAAGCAAATGTATTTTGACTAAACATTTATTATGCTCTTTATAACCTTAAAACATCTGCAAGATTTCAAAGCATTCGGTTTTGCAGTTCATGATTAAATCGAAAAAATAAATTTACGCATTCATTAATTTTTTTGAGTCACCCTGTATATGCAAATCCAAAAAATATGAATGGAGTGATAAATTACAAGTACAGACTCATCATATTTTGTACAGTTTAGATAAGATTTATTCGGCAAACTTTCGAGCTGACGTCATCAAGTTTTTGGAGGGGATAAGCAAATATATTTTGACTAAACATTTATTATGCTCTTTATGACCTTAAAACATCTGCAAGATTTCAGAGCATTCGGTTTTGTAGTTCCTGATTAAATCAATAAAATATATTTACGCATTCATTAATTTTTTTGAGTCACCCTGTATATGCAAATCCAAAAAATATGAATGGAGTGATAGATCACAAGTACAGACTCATCATATTTTGTACATTTTAGATATGATTTATTCCACAAACTTTTGAGCTGACGTCATCAAGTTTTTGGAGGGGGTAAGCAAATATTTTTTGACTAAAGATTTATGATGCTCTTTATAGCCTTAAAACATCTGCAACATTTCAAAGCATTCTGGTTAGCAGATTAAAAATTAAATTTCAAAATGTTGTTTTATAATTTTGATTTTTTTTCCAAAAATCTGGACGTTTCGGGTGAAAAGTCGATTCGGAGTTGTAAACTACATGTGTAGGACTATGTTATTTTATACAATTGAAAACCCATTTACTATGTACAATTTTGAAGTGACGTCATCGCATTAGTGGTGGGGATGATTAGAGAAATTTTGGTTAGCGTTTTACCATCTACATGATATTCTTAATATAAGTACAAAATTTCACAACAATCGGTCGAGTACTTTCGGAGATTATCTGTCTAATAAAAATCCGGGACAACAGACGGACAGACGGACGGACAGACGGACAGACGGACGGACAGACGGACAGACGGACAGACGGACGGACAGACGGACAGACGGACAGACGGACAGACAGACGGAAATGGGAGACCTATTTCTTCGTCTTCTAGGGGTCATGAAAGATCGAGAAAACGTAAAAGTAGAGAGTCGGCCGACGGACTCGATTACAATACTTCCTTTGCTTACGCTCGGGAAGTAAAAATTATAAAATCGGAACATTGAAAAATTGTAAAAATAAAGAAAATAAAAACTGACACGAAAAATTGCAAATGGAAAAATTAAAAATTGAGAACTCAAGAAACTCAGCTCGAAAAATTGCAAAATCAATCAATTGAAAAATTTGAAATCGAAAAAAGGAAACAAAAAAATGAAAGATTGCAGAACTGAAACATTCAAATCAAAAAACCTAGCGTTATTTACGCCACTAGATTTTACTTTATAGAGGATATCAGAAAACAAAAATTCCAAAAACAAAATAAAATTTTTCGAAAAACGTTTTGCTTTGTTTAATTTGACAGATTTGTTTGCCTTTTTTTATCACACGTGTAGCCTTCTTTTCACAATAGGAAACTTAAAACATGTTGAAAATGGTAAATTTTTGTAGAGAAATATATATTTTGCAATTACGGTCTAACTACGAATAAAAAATTCATCACAATTGAGACAGGGGCGGGTGGGTGGGGTTTAATTTTTGTTTTTTTATTTATTTATATCGAGAGTTTTCTTTCAACAACAGGATAGTTAGCATGTTTTTAGTTTCTTGCTGCGAAAGAAGACTTCGTATATTAAGAAAAAAATGGACAAAATATAAGCCCCGCCCACCCAACCCGTCTCAATTCTGATGAATTTTTTTATTCGTCGTAAGCCAGAGGGTGGAGCTTAGTTGCAAAATCCTCGTTTCTCTACAAGAAATTACCAATGAAACATGTTTTTAAGAGAGTAGAATTTTCTATAGAAATTTTGATGTTACAATAATTAAACTCCGCCCCTCGGTCTGATTAGGAATGAAAAACTCATCACAATTATTGAGATCGGGGTGGATGAAAAAAATTTTTGGCACAAAGAACAAGAGATATTATAATAAAAAACATGTATGTATTATTCAATAATTTTGGACTGTACTCCTAATGTAAGCCACTAGAATAAATTCAAAATTCAAAACTCGTGAAATTTCCAATCGAAAATCTGCAAAATCTAAAAATTGAAACGTTCGAAAGTTGGGAGATCGGAAAACTGGAAAATTTTAAAAGTAAACTCGAAGAGATATCGCACAACTGTAGAAAAGAAAAACAAAAAATTGAAAAATTGCAAATGGAAAAATTGACGAAACGAAAAATTGAAAAAAGTGAAATTGAAAAAACAAAAAATTATAAAATCGGAACATTGAAAAATTGTAAAAATAAAGAAAATACAAAACTGAAACGAAAAATTGCAAAAGGAAAAATTAAAAATTGAGAACTCGAGAAACTCAACTCGAAAAACTGCAAAATCTATAAATTGAGAAATTTGAAATAGAAAAAATGAAACAAAAAATGAAAGATTGAAGAACTGAAAAATTCAAATCAAAAAACCTGGCGTTATTTACGCCCCTGGATTTTACTTTATGGAGGATATCAGAAAAAAAAATTCCAAAAACAAAATAAAATTTTTCGAAAAACGCTATGCTTTGTTTAATTTGACACATTTGTTTGCATTTTTTATCATACGTGTTTCCTTCTTTTCACAACAAGAAACTTAAAACATGTTGAAAATGGTAAATTTTTTAGAAAAATATATATTTTGCAATTACGCTCCGCTCCTCGGTCTAACTACGAATGAAAAATCCATCATAATTGAGACCGGGGTGGGTGGGTGGGGTTTAATTTTTGTTTTTTTATTTATTTATATAGAGAGTTTTCTTTCAACAACAGGATGGTTAACATGTTTTTAGTTTCTTGTTGTGAAAAAAGACTTCGTATATTAAGAAAAAATGGACAAAATATAAGCCCCGCCCACCCACCCCGTCTCAATTGTGATGAATTTTTTATTCATTATGAGCTGAAGGGTGGAGTTTAGCTGCAAAATCCTCGTTTCTCTACAAGAAATTACTATAATAAACATGTTTTTAAAAGGGTAGAATTTTCTAGAGAAATTTTGATGTTACAATGGTTAAACTCCGCCTTAAACAAGAGATATTATAGTAAAAAACATTATGTCAATATATTATTCAATAATTTTGGACTGTATTTTTAATGTAAGCCACATAGAATAACTTGTACTTTCTCGTTTTTTGTCGAAAAACTGAAAAATGTAAAAATTAAAAAATTCAAAATTCAAAACTCGTGAAATTTTAAATCGAAAAACTGCAAAATTTAAAAATTGAAACGTTCCAAAGTTTGAAAATCGAAAAACTGCAAAATCTAAAAATTGAAACGTTCGAAAGTTGTAAAATCGGAAAACTGGAAAATTTAAAAATGAAAACTCGAAGAGATATCGCAGAATTTTAGAAAAGGAAAACAAAAACTGAAAAATTGACGAAACGAAAAATTAAAAAAAGTGAAATTGAGAAAACAAAAAATTAAAAAATCGGAACATTGAAACATTGTAAAAATAAATAAAATAAAATACTGAAACGAAAAATTGCAAATGGAAAAATTAAAAATTGAGAACGCGAGAAACTCAACTCGAAAAATTGCAAAATCTATCAATTGAAAAATTTGAAATCAAAAAAAGGAAACAAAAAAATGAAAGATTGAAGAATTGAAAAATTCAAATCAAAAAACCTAGCGTTATTTACGCCACTGGATTTTACTTTATGGAGGATATCAGAAAACAAAAATTCCAAAAACAAAATAAAATTTTTCGAAAAACGTTATGCTTTGTTTAATTTGACAGATTTGTTTACCTTTTTTATCATACGTGTAGCCTTTTTTTCACAATAAGAAACTTAAAACATGTTGAAAATGGTAAATTTTTGTAGAGAAATATATATTTTGCAATTACGGTCTAACTACGAATGAAAAATTCATCACAATTGAGACCGGGGTGGGTGGGTGGGGTTTAATTTTTGTTTTTTTTTTTTATTTATATATAGAGTTTTCTTTCAACAACAGGATAGTTAGCATGTTTTTAGTTTCTTGCTGCGAAAGAAGACTTCGTATATTAAGAAAAAATGGAAAAAATATAAGCCCCGCCCACCCACCCCTTCTCAATTCTGATGAATTTTTTTATTCGTCGTAAGCCAGAGGGTGGAGCTTAGTTGCAAAATCCTCGTTTCTCTACAAGAAATTACCAATGAAACATGTTTTTAAAAGGGTAGAATTTTCTATAGAAATTTTGATGTTACAATAATTAAACTCCGCCCCTCGGTCTGATTACGAATGAAAAACTTATCACAATTGAGATCGGGGTAGATGGACGGATCTTTGTTTTTTTTTCTTATATTTAAAACTCGAGGAATTGTAGAAAAAGAAAAATAAAAAATTGAAAAATTGCATATGAAAAAATTGAAACGAAAAACTGAAAAAAGTGAAATTGAAAAAACAAAAAAATTATAAAAATGGAACATTAAGAAATTGAAAAATTGTAAAAATAAATAAAATAAAAAACTGAAACGAAAAATTGCAAATGGAAAAATTAAAAAATTAAACTCGAGAAACTCAACTCAAAAAATTACAAAATCTATAAATTGAAAAATTTGAAATCGAAAAAATGAATTGTATAAAAAAAAGTTGTTGTATTAGTAATCTAGAGTGAGAAATTAAGACATGTGTTACAATGTAAAACTGAAGTAATAACATCTAAAAACTTTGGTTATAACTTAAAAAACAAAGATTAGAGCCTGAATAGGTGAATTTCCTAACACGTGGTTTATTGAGACTTTACAAACAATAAACAAAAATTTACACCACGTGTTAACAACGGCGAAAGTCCACAACATTTCAGATTAGAAAACCATTAATAATAATTAATTACGCTTGTTGAGGGAAACTGGCATCGACGTCTGTGCGATAAATATAACTCCTATTGATAATTTTAGTCAAACGATAACAGCTATTTGAACTGAAGTATGTCTAAATTTAAACTAGCCACTTAAGTTAGACTCTTTTAATGCATTTTGGTTTAAAAATTTTGCTCCCATCATTGGTTGCATAAATCCTCTATGCAGATACTGTAAAAACAACGTTGACCCATCCGGTTTTCCCAATAAATTAATTTTAATTCCGGCTCCCGAACAACACGCAAATGTCCAAACAAGCTCAAACATGCAAAACTTTCTCGGGGAATTCCGATCGCCCAGATTTCCGTTACTCATCGCCGTTATTCAAAACAAGAACGTACAAGATTCAACTTGTGCATGAAGCTTGTTTTCATGCGCGAACTTACAAAAGATCGATGATCCGGCGGCAGGGAGTCGCACCTTTATAAACTAAGCAGCAAGTTAAGCAACATTGCGAAGCTGCTAGTGGTGGAGTGAACAACGCTTAAGTAAGTGTTAAGTACCTATACCATATCACCAAGTGACTTAACTCACTTTACAAATTACAGTTCATCATGAGCCACTGCTGCCACTGCTACTTTGGAGCGTCTTACGACCCTCCTCACGAACACCACCAAAGAAGCGTCATTATAAGACATGTAAAATCTGGCCTAGTTCTCGACGGCGCCGACTACGAAGTCAAGCTTCAAAAGCACAAAGGGTCAAGTTCGCAAAAATGGAAACTCGAATGCGCCGAACTTGGTCGATTTATTATTAGAAATAAACGAAATTGGTAAGTTTCGAAAAAAATTTGTCTTCGTTTTATTGTTGTTTGACTCATGTAGGAAAGTCCTTGATATAGAGGAGGGCGTGCAAGAAAACGGTCCTCTCATCACGTACCCAAAACACGGATATACCAATCAATTGTGGTATATTAATGCAAATGGTACCATTGAATGTCCTGAACAATCTCTAGTTGTAAGTGCCCTTAAGTCCGAGTTTGAGGCCGGAACTCCAGTGATAGCTGCCCTTAAAAAAGACGGCGACGATCAAAAGTTTGAACTGGATTATCCTTAATAAGTGCGTTTAGTTTTAAACAAAAATGGAAATTATGATGACTGAACATACGAGGAGAGATCGGAAAATAACGAGACAGGTGCTATATAATAAAACATTTCATTTTCGGTCAAAGAGAGTTACTTTAAGGTTAGCTATGTAAGAAAAACTTGGGTACTTGAAACATTTCCACATTCTAGATGATTGTGTCTTGTGTTTCGTAATTTCCCGAGCTTTCCTCGTAGGTATTGTGACGATTTACTCTGGGTGCTGATTACATTTTCTCAAATTTTATATTAAAATTTATTTTGTATTGTAGATAGATGTAAGTATTTTATTAGTAATAAGCTACTTATATAATAATTCATAGTTAACAAAAAAAAAGTGTCAAGCTTAAAATATTTTTAGTATATATATATTTATAAAATATACATATATCTGGAAAGTTTTTTTAATGCATTTGTAATCTTTTTCCCTTGAAGATAAGAAGATAATCCCCCTTGTTTGATTGTTCCTTTTATTGTGAAAGTGTATCCACATCATCTGCATTTTCTACGTATCAAAATTTAAAAATCGAATGAAATACCGGTCTGTAAGAAAAAATAATCAAAAACCAGAAAAAATAACCGGCCAAACGAGACGCCCTTATCCCTCCATCTCTCTCTTACTCCCGTCCTCAAATACGTTGTTTACGCGCGACAGGGCGCCACTGGTTCAAGTTCATGATTGGGACGTCTGCGTATTTAAACCAATTAACCATAACATTACCATCGTCGCAGCGTAAATTCCACCGCATGACCATTTCCCATCCGACCGCTGGGTAAATCCTGTTACGAAACCCTAAAAATAGGGTTAGGTCCTAGCCACACCTACAATCCCATTTTTTACGTAATAGTGCCTTAATTCGAGCGGCCTTCATTGCGACGATATTAAAAACCTAAAGCTATAAAGATACGCCACAACCAAGGTCACCATCTGGTATTTGGGTACGTAACATCCGAACAAAATGAGCTACGGGTTCCAGCCGCCACCGTACCAAGGGGGGCCGCCCCCACAGCAAGGCTACCCCAGTGCGCCGCCCCCGTACCAAGCGACGCAGCTGTCGTACCCGCCGGGACAGGGAGCGCCTGGAGCACCTGGGGGACAGAGTGCTGTGATCCGACACCTCACCACTGGGTTGTGTCTGGACGCCACAGAGTACGACGTGAAGTTACAATATTACAACGGAAATCCTGCACAGCTATGGACAATGGAACCGGCTGGAGGGAATAAATTCGTTCTTAGGTGTAGGGCAAATGGGTAAGACTTGATTACGTGAAATTTGAGCTTTTTGACTGTGTGTTGGTAGGGCTGTTTTGGATATCGAAGGGGGTCCAGACTGTGGGGCTCACTTAATCACGTACGAAGGCCACGGCGGCATTAACCAACAATGGTATGTGAATCCAGATCACACGATTACAAGTGCTGCAGCAGATTTGGCGGTGGATATATTCGAAGGCAACTGTTTTCCCGGACAGATTCTTATAGCGTATGATAGGCACGGGGGACCCAACCAGCAGTTCAACGTCCAATACCAGTAGGAAAGCAACGCTTCGATTCAGATTCTTGTGTTGGAAATGTACTCGATACTTTATGGTAAATGGAAATGTTTGAAGTTGTACTTACGTTTAGGGCCTCTGAATTTCGTCACAATCACTTTTTTCGGTTAATTTGGTTGTTTTGGGGCACTTTTCACATAATATTGAGGCAGTTTTTTTACAAGTGTCAAACTTTAAAATTCGCGTTTACAGTGGTGCCAATCGACAATTTTATCCTAGAATTTTACTGTTTTTAGGTTATTTACATTTTTGGATATAAATATGCACAAGATTGCCTTAGAGAAATGCTTGTTGTTGTAATTGTAAGGCGATAGGTGTCTTATTGTAATTATTATATTTGTCATTTATTATATTGAAATTTAAAAAATATATGAGGAATTTTGGTAGCCATAGGCGGCGAAGTATATTTTTACCCTATGTATTGAAGGGGTTTCTAAAATAAAAGCTCTTGCCAGTTGACGAGTTTTAATAGGACATAACTATTAAGTGGGATTTATAAACTTGCTCCGTTGCCAAATTGACCTTTATTGTAAGTTTGATGTTCAAATTTTGCTGTATTTAAAGGGGTTATAGAAGAAAAGTGGAGAATTTCAGTTGATTACTACAAAAATTTTCCATTTTAGACATGTTTTAAGTTTCTTGTTGATGAAATAAGTCTACATTTATTAAGAAAAAAAGGTAAAATATAGCCCCGCCCACCCACCCTATCTCAATTCTGATGATTTTTTTTATTCGTCGTGAGTCAAGGGGGTGGAGCTTATAACTGCAAAATCTTTATTTCTCTACAAGAAATTAAAAACATGTTTTTGAGTACCGTGTTAGTCAAAGAATATTATGTATATTAAGAAAAAAACAAAGCCAATGATTACGCCGCACCCATATTCGCTCTCAATTCTCAATTATGATGAATTTTTCATTCGTTGTCAGATCGAGGGGCGGAGCTTAATTGCAAGATCCATATTTGTCTACAAGAATTTACCATTGGCAACATATTTCAAGTTTCTTGTTCTGAAAAGACGACTACATATATTAAGAAAAAGGGCAAAATATAAGGCCCGCCCACCCGCCCTATCTCAATCGTTATTATTTCTCTACGGGAAATTACCTTGTAAGACATGTTTTTGAGTATCGTGTTATTCCAAGAATATTATGTATATTAAGAAAAAAATAAAGCTAAAAATTAAGTCCCATCCATACCTGCCCTGATGTAAATAGTAAATACAATAAAATTTTCATCCGTTGGCAGATCTAGAGGCGGAGCCTCATAGAAAAATCCATATTTCTTAAAAAATTTGCCATTTTAAACGCGTGTTTAAAATTTCTAGGAATAAAGAAATCATCACAATTGGGATGGGGTGGGTGGGCGGGGTATATATTTTGCCTTTTTCTCTTAATATACAGTATTTTTTTAACAACACGATACTCAAAAACATGTTTTTAATTTCCTGTAAAGAAATAAGTATTTTGCAGTTAAGCTCCTCCCCCTTGGTTCACGGTCAATAAAAAAAATCATCACAATTGCGATAGGGCGGGTGGGTGGGCTTACTTTTTGCCTTTTTGTTTTAATGTGTAGACTTCTATTCACAACATGAGACTTAAAACATGTTTAAAATGGAAAATTTGTATAAGGAAATATCGATTTTGCAATTAGGCTCCGCCCCATTACTGGAAAATCCATATTTCCTTGCAAAAATGTACCATTTTAAGCATGTTTCTGGTTTCTTGTTGTGAAAAGATGGTCACGTATATTAAGAAAAAAAAAAGGCAAAATATAAGCCCCGCCCACCCGCCCTATCCCAATTCTGATGATTTTTTTCATTCGTCGTAAGCTGAGGGGCGGAGCTTAATTGTAAAGTACTTATTTTTCTACGAGAAATTACCATGAGAAATATGGTTTTAAGTAATCGTATTATATATAGAAAACTAATTGTATTAATTAAAAAAGAAAACCAAAAGAGAAACTCCACCCATCCGTCTCGATCTGAATCTTCATGAATTTTTCATTCGTTGACAGACGGAGGGGCGGGGCGTAATTGCAAAATCGATATTTCCCTAAACCAGTTTGCCATTTTAGACATGTTTAAAGTTTCTTGTTGTTGAAATAAGTCTACACATGTTAAGAAAAAAAAGGCAAAAATGTATCCCCGCCCACCCGCCCTATCTCAATTGTGATGATTTTTTTTATTCGTCGTGAGCCAAGGAGGCGGAGCTTAACTGCAAAATCCGTATTTCTCTGCGAGAAATTAAAAACATGTTTTGAGTATCAAGCTAAAAATTACGCACCACCCATATCCATCCCAAGTTCCATTGTGATTAATTTTTCATTCGTTGTCAGAGCGAGGGGTGGAGCCTAATTGCAAAATCGATACTTTTCTACAGAAATCAGCTTTTCATAATCTCATAGAGCAGTTTTTTTAGCCAATAGTACGTTTACAATACGCGTGATAGTTTAGTATCTGTTCACGAAACATAAATGATTATTTAGCAATGTTATTCAAGGTTAGATAAATGTTTCTCGCACGGAATGTGCTAATAAATCGACCAGAGCACAGCCTGTCACTAAAGATTATAGGTTGTGTCTAGTGATCTTGCGAGTTTTTGTTCAATGCGAAAAATTCGTTTATACCCCACTTTTGCGCCGCCACTGGAAACACTGTCACTTTCGGACACCGTCATCCTAACCTCTTCGCCCTGACTTCGGTTACTTTTTTCTAAAATCAAACAACACAAAACCCTTTAGTCCACCTCTCACCTTTTTCTCCTCAAAAACTAAAAAAATCCAATTTACGCATTAAAAATTCCTCTTAATTTCACTCAGTCACGTGCGTCGGCCACGTGGTCCCACCATGACATTTCCATTTCCCCTGACAGTTCACCAGCAGGCATCTGTCAAACCCTCTTACGTCAAGCAAACCCGTGAATCGCAGTCTGTGACTCTCTCAGTTCAAAATAGAATTTCTCGAAGCATGTGTTAAACAGCGAACGATGCAAGAACCTCGCGAGCACCTGAAAAATCGCGTTTACTATGCCGCCAAGGACGGCATGTCCATAGCCCTGTACGCCCTCCTGGTGGGCGCCAAGAAGCAAGAAGTCGAAGACATCCTCAACGAGGTGAGTCCCTTTGTTCGCGGCCGTTGGCACCGCCCGCATGGAAACCGGATAAATTTAACCTTTTGCAGAAGTTCGCCGAAGACGACGGCCAGGAGTGCACCCCCTTGATCGTGGCGGCGCGCCAGGGCCACGACAAGGTGATGAGGATGCTGCTGGCCAAGTTCAGGCCGGACCTGGAGAAGGAAGGGACGGTCAAGTTCGACGGATATGTCATCGAGGGGGCGAGCGCGCTGTGGTGTGCGGCGTGTGCAGGTATTTGCTAAGGGGGCTAAGGACGGTTGCACAACGGGCTAGAAATAGCGGTGGTAAATCTTGATGTTGTGATTGATAAAATTCGGCGCCAGTGAGGTTGTTTATGAAATCATTCGTCATTTCAAGGATGTGGGGTTTTGAAGGGATGGGTTTGTACTAATAAAGCAGAATGCGCACTAAAAACGGGTCATTTTTTAGTGAATAGGAAAGTGTTTGGCATGAATGGATTATAAACATGACCATAAAATTATGTGTTAATCATACATTAAATGTTTTATGCACACATTAAAACAAGGTGATTTGCTAAAAAAAAAACAGACAAAAATGTATATCCCTACAAGAGTGATATTTATTTATTTGTTTTCATTTTGCCGGTGACTAGCTATAATTTTAATTTAATACTGGTTTATTTATGAAGGAAACTTGTTGGTTTAACTACTTCCCCAACGCTGTTTAATGTTAATATTATGTCTGTTTAAAGTACGATGTATCAGGCTTTATTAACTTAATCAACCTCACGAAGTTTACATTATTTGAAAAAAATATACACTGTTAGTTCTTAAAATACAACCGAAACTGTTAAAGTTGCGAAAAATTTTGAAACCCACCAGTTTTATTTTTTCCAACTTCACTAATTTCATATACAAGTTCAGGGTTTATGCGTTGGTGAAGGTTTTTAAAACTATGAAGGTTTTCTTTACAACAGACGAAATTCAGCAAATGCAGCTTTCTTTGTTGTTTTGATGTGATGGAAGAAGATGGACTGCGCCATTTGGCACGGAGCTCGGAAAAAACTTGTTTGTATACCGAGTTTTTAGAATCTATAGTCATCGTCTTGAAATTCCAAAAAACCTAACCATTTTGTATGTTTGTTATCCCCTCCAAAAAGGGTATGACGTCATCTCAAAATTGATTAATACGCAGTTAAAATTTGTCAGAAAGAAATATAAAAGAAAAAAGAGAAACGAACAATTTTGTGAAAGAAGTTTTCTTCCAGTTGCTATTCACATTCTTTCATAACTTAGTTGTTTCATTTTTTATTGAAATGTGCCTTCAGTTTTAATTTTTGTGCAAGTGTGTGTCATTTCCGACGAAACTAGACATGGTAAAATTTTCAGGCCATCTCAACGTGGTTAAAACCCTCGTGAAAGCCGGCGCCGACGTTAACCACCCTACTAAGTCAAATTCCACTCCACTAAGGGCAGCATGTTTCGACGGTCGCCTGGACATCGTCAAGTACCTGACATATCATCGCGCCGATATTAATATAGCTAATAAATACAACAACACTTGTCTTATGATAGCAGCTTACAAGGGACATTTAGATGTCGTAAGTGTTTCCTCCCTCAGATAATTGTAATAGTACTGTTGCTAGGAAAGGCGACATGCAATTTGTGTTGGGTACTAAATTTGCTAACGAACTTTGCTTTTTTAACAATTTATGTTAAGCGTATCGTTTCGTAATTCAAGGATAATAAACTTCTCTCTCAAAATAGTTTTCGATTCATAACAGTGCTATTAACAATAATAATAACAAAAGTGAGGTTAAGGGCACAACAAGTTTTTTGCGTCTAAAGCGACATTTCTCTTCGTGCTGATATTTTTCTACTCCTAGGTAAGTTTCCTCCTCGAAAACGGCGCCAACCCCAACGAGAAAGCCCTCTGCGGCGCAACGGCCCTCCATTTTGCCGCCGAGTGCGGCCATCTTCCCGTGGTCAGAGAATTACTCAAATACGGCGCAACCTTCTCGACGAACGACTCCGGGATGACGCCCATCAAAGCCGCCGCCGAGAGGACGCGGGCCGAGGTGGTGGAGTTCCTCGTCGAGCGGCCCGAGATCAGCAAAGAGGACCAAATCGAAGCTCTCGAATTACTAGGCGCGTCGTACGCCAATGACAAAGAAAACTATGACGTCGTCATGGCTTACAAATACCTACACAGATCTATGAAGTTGAGGTGAGTCCGAGTTTTAAACAAAGAACTCCCCTCCCACGTGCGCAATAAAATTTATGGAATAAACACAGAGTCGCCGATTGGTATTTTTAGAGAGCAAGGTGAATGTTAGCATTTTTGAAGAAATCGAGCGTTTTGCGTTTAATGGAATACTAAAAATAGGTTTTTTGTACGACTATAATTAGGTGGCGTTTTTGGCAGTGGCGTAGCGGGCGGTAAAGAGGGTGGAGGGATTTGCTGAACCAGGAAGTTGACAGAAATAGGCGCGAGGAGAGTGATGGACGCGATGACAAGGCGCTTTTGAGGAGCGTGAGATATGGGGAGAGTTCACAGGTTTTTGATTATTTAAGCGACAGATTTTTTTTGGCACAATTATAAAATCGTAATTTTTTGTATAAGTAGGTTCAACGGGTTAGTTGATATTTTATTTCGTCGTTTACGACTTCATTTTTGGGTCATGGGGTCATGTTTTTGTTTGAAAATTTCAAAATGCTACGCCACTGTTTCAGAGTCGGTTTCGCAATGTACTTTAAACAAATGGGAACACTCTCCACGTGTATACTTCATTAAAACACATCATTGTGTAATAAATCGAACAAGTGCAATTGACGCACTGCCAAATCTTTTTCAATCAGATTTAAAATACTTAAGGCGTCCAAGACTGACCGAGATTCAGAAAAATGTCTATACATCTCTGGAACGAATACAACAGAAGCTACTTTCATATTCTGGGAACGTTCGGCTTGCACCTACATAAAATTTTATTGCATTAATCAGTAATAAATGCGAGAAATTCAGAAGTAAACAAGTTTTTTAAGGACGCATGAATGTGGAATGTAGTGCAACACTCGCTCGGTATTTTTGTGGATTCACATATGGCTTAAAAAAAGTAGAACGGAAAGTTCCTAAAAATATGCAACCAATTATACATGTAATTATAATAAATAACGTGGGAGAGCGATACAAAACGATCAAAGGCGGCCATGGACCTTTGACGTTTGTCTTCGATTTGACGTAGTTGACAGTGACATTTAATTTAAATCAAATAACTCCGTCCCCCAGGTACAGCGAGCCCGACACCCCCGTCAAAAAGAAACTCATCACCCCCATCCCCGCCTACGAGCACTGGGTCGAATCTCAAACCGTCTTCGAGCTCGAATCCATCCAGCACAACCACAACGCCATCCACATGGAGGCCCTCACCATCCGCGAGCGCATCCTGGGGACCCAGAACCCCGAGGTGCCGCACCCCGTCATCTACCGCGGCGCCGTCTTCGCCGACAACGCGCGCTTCGAGCGCTGCCTGGAGCTGTGGCTGCACGCGCTCCGGCTGCGACAACGAAACCACATCTCCGTCGTCAAGGACCTGCTCAGGTTCGCGCAGGTCTTCTCGCAGATGCTCCACGTCAACGTGAAGGTCACGTACGAGCACGTGGTGCAGGTGTTGTCGGCGGCGATCACGGAGCTGGAGCGCAACAAGCACAAACTGGACAAGCCGGGCCCGAAGGACGACCCGGAGACTGTGATGGTAAGATACGAGGCGGCGAAATTGGCGCGTGGTAAAGTCGAGGCTTTCAGGAAGAGTTGGAAAGCAATCTGACGACGACGTTGTACCTGTTGACGATTCTGACCAAGCTGGTGAAGCATTGTTCGGAGGAGGAGAAGTTCAACGTGAACAGGATGGTGTTCACGTTGAACCAGCTGCAGGTCACGCTGAGGGACGGACAGACGCTGTTGCACCTGGCGTGCAACGCGGAGACGCCGGTGGACGACTTCCACACGAACGACGTGTGCAAGTGAGTAGGTGGTTTAGGGTTGTGACGTCATGCAACAAAAACGAGTTCGTTAAAGCATAAGGAAAAAACTTGATTCACTACAACTCGTCGCCTGAGAACTTGTTTGATTTACAGACCAGAGCGCGCTCAGGCCAATGTCGACTCAAAGCGTTCAGAAGCGATTTGGTTAGTTTAGACTATAATTTCTGCGGGAAATCGTTATTTGGTCGGTTTTTATAACGACTAAGTGAATATTTTTGGTACATATTTAGATGATTTTACATATTTTGTTTAACTAAGAATTATTTTATTTGTGTTTTGTACTAGCAAAACGCCTTAAACTAAGAATATTGTTGAAATCGTAATAATCCAATGGATTTTTTTCGGGAAAACGTTTTGGAAACACTGTGTTCTATTTTGTATGATTTTTTTTTAATGTTTTTAGTGACAATTTTTGTGGTTGTTTTCGATACACGGTATGATATTAACAGTTAGAAAAAAAAAAAAATTAATTAAAATAATCGAAAATTCGAAATATCGAAACCTTAAAAAATCGAAATATCGAAGAACTGAAAATCGAAAAAATGTAAAATTTAAAAATCGAATAACGAAAAATCGAGAAATCGAAACTCCCAAATTTAAAAAATCGGATAACTGAAAAACCGAATCATCGAAAAACTGAGAAATCGAAAAATCAAAAGATCAAGAAATCGTGGAGTCGAAAAGTCGAACAATTGAGAAACCGAAATACGTCAAAATCGAAAAATCGAAAAGTTAAAAATTGAACAATTTATAAATTGAGAAATTGACAATCAAAATGTCGAAAAATCCAAATCTCGATAAATCGGGAAATCAAAAAACTTAAAAATCCAAAGAACGAGAAATCGAAAAGTGATGAAGTCGAAAAATCGAAAAAAAAGTCAAAAGTTGAAAAATTGGAAAAGCGGAAAAATCAAAAAACGAATAAATGGAAAACTGGAAAAACTGAGAAAGCGAAATAGGCCAAAATAAAAACTTCAAACATGATAAATCGAAAACCTGAACAATCAAATCTCGATAAATCGGCAATGAAAAATTCAAAAACAGAACATCTAAAACCAGGAAGTCGAAAAATAGAAAGATTAATAAGAAATATTGAAAAATTAAAATATCAAAAGATTGAAAAATCTAAACTTTAAAAATCCAAAAATTGAAAAATCGAAAAAGTAAAAGGTTGACACCGAAAAACCCAGAAGTCAAAAATGAAAAGCCGAAGAATTGAAATATTGAAAAAGCCTAAAACTGAAATATCTAATAACTGAAAAATCGAAAAATCAAAAAAGTGAAGTCGAAAAATAGAAATCTTAAAAAATCAAAAACCTGAAAAATCAAAAAATTAAAGAAAGAAGAACAGGAAAAATCGAATCACTCGAAGGTCAAGAAATGGGAAAATCAAAACATCGATTAATTGAAAAATCGAAAAATTGAGAGTTTATATAAGTCAAATTTGAAAAATTAAAAAATCGAAAATTTGACAAAATGACAATCGAAAAACAGACAATCTAAAACCGGGAAGTCGAAAAATCAAAATATTAAGAAATCGAAACATGAAAAATTCGAAAAAGTAAAAAATCGACACATCGAAAACTCCAGAAGCCAAAAATCGAAAGTCGAAGAATCAAAATATTGAAAAATCCCAGAACGGAAATATCGAAAAACTGAAAAATGGAAAACCTGAAAAATCCAAAAACTGAGAGCCTAAAAAGTCGAAAAATTGAGCAATAGAAAAATCCAAAAAGTGAAGTCGAAAAATTGAAACCTTAAAAAATTAAAAAATAAAAAACCTGAAAAATCGAAAAATTAAAGAATTGAAGAACAGGAATATCGAAACCCTCGAAAGTCAAGAAATGGGAAAATCAAAACATCGATTAATTGAAAAATCGAAAAATTGACAGTTCATAAATGTCAAATTTGAAAAATTAAAAAATCGAAAATTTGAAAAAACGACAATTGAAAAACAGAAAATCTAAAACCGGGAAGTTGAAAAATCGATTGATTAAGAAATCAAAACATTTGAAAAATTCGAAAACTTGAAAAATTGAAATATCGAAGAACTGAAATGAAAAATCGAGAACTCGAAAAATCTGAAATTTTAAAAATTAAATAATCCAAAATTTAAAAATCGAAAAAGTAAAAAATCGACACATCGAAAATTCCAGCAGTCAAAAATCGAAAAGTCGAAGAATCGAAATATTGAAAAATCCCAAAACTGAAATATCAAAAAACTGAAAAATGAAAAAAATTAAAAATGGAAAACTAACTCGGGAAATCAAAACATTGAAAAATCGACAAATTTAAAACGACAATTGAAAACAGAAAATCTAAAACCGGGAAGTCGAAAAATCGGAAAATAAAGCAATCGAAAAAGTAAAAAAATCGACACATCGAAAACTCCAGAAGCCAAAAATCGAAAAGTCGGAGAATCAAAATGTTGAAAAATCCCAAAACTGACATATCGAAAAGCTGAAAAATGAAAGAAAAACTGAAAAATGGAAAACCTGAAAAATCCGGAAACTGAAATATCCAAAAACTGAGAATCTAAAAAGTCGAAAAATTGAATAATAGAAAAATCCAAAAAGTGAAGTCGAAAAATTGAAACTTTAAAAAACTAAAAAATGAAAAATCGAAAAATTAAAAAATTGAAGAACAGGAATATCGAAACCCTCGAAAGTCAAGAAATAGGAAAATCAAAACATCGATTAATTGAAAAATCGAAAAATTGACAGTTTATGTCAAATTTGAAAAATTGAAAAATCGAAAATTTGAAAAAACGACAATTGAAAAACAGAAAATCTAAAACCTGGAAGTTGAAAAATCGAAAAATTGAAAAATCGAAAAAGTAAAAAAATCGACACATCGAAAACTCCAGAAGCCAAAAATCGAAAAGTCG
Organism: Zophobas morio; assembly: GCF_036711695.1. Classification (NCBI taxonomy): domain Eukaryota; kingdom Metazoa; phylum Arthropoda; class Insecta; order Coleoptera; family Tenebrionidae; genus Zophobas; species Zophobas morio. The sequence continues at coordinate 3,614,264 of NW_026972112.1, forward strand.
AAGAATCAGAATATTGAAAAATCCCAAAACTGAAATATCGAAAAACTGAAAAATGAAAGAAAAACTGAAAAATCCAAAAACTGAGAACCTAAAAAGTCGAAAAATTGAGCAATAGAAAAATCCAAAAAGTGAAATTGAAAAATGGAAACCTTAAACAAATAAAAAAATAAAAAATCGAAAAATTAAAGAATTGAAGAACAGGAACATGGAAACCCTCGAAAGTCAAGAAATGGGAAAATCAAAACATCGATTAATTGATAAATCGAAAAATTCACAATTTATAAATGTCAAATTTGAAAAATTGAAAATTTGAAAAAACGACAATTGAAAAACAGAAAATCTAAAACCGGGAAGTTGAAAAATCGATTGATTAAGAAATCAAAACATTTGAAAAATTGGAAAACTTGAAAAACTGAAATATCGAAGAACTGAAATGAAAAATCGAAAAATCGAAAAATCTAAAATTTTAAATATTGAAAAATTAAAATATCAAAAAACTGAAAAATGTAAAATTTAAAAATCGAAAAATCGAAAATTTTAAATATTGAAAAATTAAAATACCAGAAAATTGAGAAATCTAAAATTTAAAAATCGAAAAAGGTAAAAAGTCGACACATGAAAAATCCAGCAGTCAAAAATCGAAAAGTCGAAGAATCGAAGTATTAAAAAATCCCAAAACTGAAATATCGAGAAACTGAAAAATGAAAGAAAAACTAAAAATGAAAAACTAAATCGGGAAATCAAAACATTGAAAAATGGAAAAATTTAAAACGATAATTTAAAACAGAAAATCTAAAACCCGAAAGTCGAAAAATCGAAAGATAAAGCAATCGAAAAATTGAAAAATCGAAAAAGTAAAAAAATCGACACATCGAAAACTCCAGAAGCCAAAAATCGAAAAGTCGAAGAATCAAAATATTGAAAAATCCCAAAACTGAAATATCGAAAAACTGAAAAAATGAAAGAAAAACTGAAAAATGGAAAACCTGAAAAATCCGAAAACTGAGAACCTAAAAAGTCGAAAAATTGAGCAATAGAAAAATCCAAAAAGTGAAGTCGAAAAATTGAAACTTTAAAAAAATTAAAAAATAAAAAATCAAAAACCTGAAAAATCGAAAAATTTAAGAATTAAAGAACAGGAATATCAAAACCCTCGAAAGTCAAGAAATGGGAAAATCAAAACATCGATTAATTGAAAAATCGAAAAATTGACAATTTATAAATGTCAAATTTGAAAAATTAAAAAGTCGAAAATTTGACAAAACGACAATTGAAAAACAGAAAATCTAAAACCGGGAAGTTGAAAAATCGATTGATTAAGAAATCAAAACATTTGAAAAATTCGAAAACTTGAAAAACTGAAATATCGAAGAACTGAAATGAAAAATCGAGAAATCGAAAAATCTAAAATTTTAAATATTGAAAAATTAAAATCCCAAAAAATTGAGAAATCTACAATTTAAAAATCGAAAAAGTAAAAAGTCGACACATCGAAAAATCCAGAAGTCAAAAATAGAAAAGTCGAAGAACAGAAATATTGAAAAATCCCAAAACTGAAATATCGAAAAACTGAAAAATCCCAAAACTGAAATCTCCAAAAACTGAGAATCTAAAGAATCGAAACATTGAGAAATCGAAAAATCGAAAATTTTAAATATTGAAAAATTAAAATATCAAAAACTGAAAAATCTAAAATTTAAAAATGGAAAAATTGAAAAAACGACAATTGAAAACAGAAAATCTAAAACCCGAAAGTCGAAAAATCGAAAGATAAAGCAATCGAAAAATTGAAAAATCGAAAAAGTAAAAAAATCAACACATCGAAAACTCCAGAAGCCAAAAATCGAAAAGTCGAAGAATCAAAATACTGAAAAATCCCAAAACTGAAATATCGAAAAACTGAAAAATTAAACAAAAACTGAAAAATCCGAAAACTGAAATATCCAAAAACTGAGAACCTAAAAAGTCGAAAAATTGAGCAATAGAAAAATCCAAAAAGTGAAGTCGAAAAATTGAAACTTTAAAAAAATTAAAAAATAAAAAATCAAAAACCTGAAAAATCGAAAAATTTAAGAATTAAAGAACAGGAATATCGAAACCCTCGAAAGTCAAGAAATGGGAAAATCAAAACATCGATTAATTGAAAAATCGAAAAATTGACAGTTTATAAATGTCAAATTTGAAAAATTGAAAAGTCGAAAATTTGACAAAACGACAATTGAAAAATAGAAAATCTAAAACCGGGAAGTTGAAAAATCGATTGATTAAGAAATCAAAACTTGATTTCTTAATCAATCGATTTAAATAATAAATAAATTTGAAAAACTCGAAAACTTGAAAAACTCGAAAACTTGAAAAACTGAAATGAAAAATCGAGAAATCGAAAAATCTAAAATTTTAAATATTGAAAAATTAAAATATCAAAAAACTGAAAAATCTAAAATTTAAAGATCGAAAAATTGAAAAAACGACAATTGAAAAACAGAGAATCTAAAACCGGCAAGTTGAAAAATCGATTGATTAAGAAATCAAACTTGATTTCTTAATCAATCGATTTATAAATAATAAATAAATTTGAAAAACTCGAAAACTTGAAAAACTGAAGTGAAAAATCGAAAAATCTAAAATTTTAAATATTGAAAAATTAAAATATCAAAAAACTGAAAAATCTAAAATTTAAAGATCGAAAAATTGAAAAACAGACAATCTAAAACCGGGAAGTCGAAAAATCGAAAGATAAAGCAATCGAAACATTTGAAAAATTGAAATATGGAAGAGCTGAAATGAAAAATCGAGAAATTGAAAAATCTAAAATTTTAAATATTGAAAAATTAAAATACCAAAAATTGAGAAATCTAAAATTTAAAAACCGAAAAAGTAAAAAGTCGACAAATCGAAAAATCCAGAAGTCAAAAATGGAAAAGTCGAAGAATAGAAATATTGAAAAACCCCAAAACTGAAATATCCGAACAATCAATTAATTGAAAAATCGTAAAATTGAAGAGTAAAGCTGAAAACCGAGAAATTGAAAAATTGAGAAATTGTAAAATCCAAAAATTGAAAAACAAATAGGAGTAAACTGAAGTCCCCAAACTAAAATTTCGAAAAACTGAGCATTCGAAAGTTGAAACAGCAGAAATTACGGTCGAAACCGGTTAGGATGTGTATCAGATCACGGATCATGGCTTATAAATCAAATCGTTTCCGAACGCTTAGAGTCGACATTGGCCTGAGTGCGCTCTGGTCTGTAGATCAAACAAGTTCTCAGACGACGAGCTGTAATTCATGTGACCTGAATTAAAGTGAACGAAACAGTAAGCAAAGTCAATTTGTCGAAAGTAAAACGCGTCGTTAAAAATATTATGACATTTTTTCTAGTTAATTTTATTCCTAGTTTGTACAAAACACTGTTCTCTATGTTCTCTGGTTAAAGTAACGATAATAATGTTTTAACAGATTTCCGTGCGCCGAGACGACCCGGCTGCTCATCAAGTGCGGCGCCGACGTCAACGCCATGGACTACGACCGCAACACGCCGCTGCACGTCATCGTGAATTACCACAAACCCATCTCGGACTTCCTCACCCTGCACTCGATCATCACGGACCTCACCGAGGCCGGCGCCCACCTCGACTGCGTGAACAAGCGCGGCGAGACCCCGCTGGAGTCGTCAGCCACAGGTAGTAAGTGTTCGGAGTCGAGCCACCGCAGGTGTCGCTTGCCCGGTCTGCGACTAACCTTTCTTCCGCAGGCGTGGCGGAGATCATCCTCAAGACGCAGATGAAGCTGAGTCTGAAGTGCATCGCCGCCAACGCCGTCAAGCACCACCGGCTGACGTACCAAGGTCAGGTTCCTGAAGCCCTCGAGTCGTTCATCGAGCTCCACGGTCCCGGGATCGTGAAGAAAGCCTAGTCATTTTAGCCCGGCGTGGAGTTAGGTTAAGCGAGAATTTATTTTTGAAACGTGCCAAATGATGGTGTTATTTTTTGAGACTGCTAAATAGGATTTTTTATGTATGTACAATGTTTGTTGTCGGGGCGAACGCCCCGGTTTTGTTATTTTTGTACAAAGTGCTAATGTTTTTGTTTAGATTTGCTTGTAAGCTAACCTATGTGATGTTACGAATTCGGATTTTGTAAATTGTATGATATTGTAGATATGGTGCATTATCACTAGAGATAAAATATTTATATTTTATTGTATTTTTTCTATTTTTTGAATAAATCGAAGTGTGATATCTGTTTAAGGTGGGTCTGGGGCGCACCAAATTTGCATACCCGTCCCCTCAAAAAAGTTGTGACGTCATCTCAAATAATTCAGCCTTTGATTTTTAAGTTTCTGTTGGTTTATAAAATCGTCTTCAATTTATTTATCCCTTCCAGAAAGTTGATGACGTCATTTAACACATTACTAAATCTGAAATATTTTACTATTTGGACAAAAAAAAAAATGTAAACAAAACTTTACAAGTAAATATAAAATTTATCTTTTAACCAATTACCTTTTTTACTACACTAGCATCACTTTTTGTACTACAAACGTCTGACCGCGTCCACAAAATGGCACGACAATGAACCTTAAAATTACCACACTGGTTCCACTAACTACAAGTTTTGAATAATAAGACCCATAATTATCCACCACTCAGTCTTCTTCAGTAATACAATTTTCAACCATTTCCTTTAAATTTGGGTTCTCCATTGCGGCTGCTATCCTCTCCTTGTCATTAATTTGTTTGTTAACTGAAATAATACGGCACAAATTGCAAAACCTTATTACTTGACGCTATACTTTCATGTTCAGTAGTATGGGCACCAGCTTTAATATAAATATCCAGTTTGATTCGATATGGAATACTTCTCTCCAATTTTATTCTAATGCAGAGCCCTATCAATGTCGCCAAGGAGCAATGGGGCACCGTTGGGTTAAATTCAACCCTGACAACATTAACATCACCCGAAGTCCGTTCCTTAACCTACAACACGAAATTAATTCCTCTTCTTTCACAAAGTAGAAACAGCCACCTCGACACCCTCCTCATACACCACGTTAAGCTCCTCCAAAGTATTAGGCTTCTCCGGGTCCTTTATCGTCCGAATTACGTCTGAAACAACCAATCAATCTAGGCTAACCTCACTTTCCCAATTACCGTAAATCGTGTATTTTAACTCATTGTCGTCCTGGCTCACTTCCTTCACTTCCTTCTTAGGGCTTTCTGTTTGTTTTTTTCGAAAAAATGAAAACATGATTAGGAAAAAATGCAAATAATGCGGGGAATGAATCAGCTGTTCTAACCTTCAATATCAAGATCCGATTCAGGCATTGCGTCCAGGGGGTTGTCTCAAGGGGTGTTCGGGTTCCGAATTTTTAACGTTTCTCGCCCTTCGGACTGTCGTTCGAGACATCTAAGGTCATTTTGTGGCGAACTGAAGCGAGTTGGAATTATCTCGAGTTTATGCACTTGTAGCGATAATTCGGTGTTGAGAGGTTTATCAAGTGCATGGATAAAGCGGGGCTGCTCGGAGGTGTGTTAGTTCCATTTATACACGAAAAGTATAAATAAATGGGTCGATACAACTTTCAAGGTTATGGGTGCGAAAATTGAAATGATTTACAAATTGAGTTTTTTGACGCTCGGGATGTGTTAATTTACATTGAAATAGTTTGGGGCTGAGAGGACTCAAATTGGGGGTTTTTTAACAGACGAGAAATTTCTAGAACAAATTTGAATTTGGCGCTTGTGGTTTAAGTTTGACGACCAATCAAAAATTTGCGCGCCCTTTTAATAATAACTTGCTGTTGACGTTGCAGTTCCCGCAGAAAAAAGTGGAGGATTTAAGTTGATTACTACAAAATTTACCGTCTTAGACATATTTTAAGTTTCTTGTTGCCGAAATAAGTCTACACATATTAAGAAAAAAAGGCAAAATGTAGGTAAAAGGTAAAATATAAGCCCCGCCCACCCGCCCTATCTCAATTCTGATGATTTTTTTTATTCGTCTTCACCCGAGGGGCGGATTTTAATTGTAATTCCTTATTTTCTACGAGAAATTACAATTTTTTTCCCTTTTTTTCCTCTCAATCAGTAAATAATATTGAACTAAGGTTTGTATTTTTTCGGATTCTCATCAAGTTTATTAAAATGTCAAATTTTTTCTGTACGTCTAACGTTATATAGAAAATAGAAAGCTGAGTTCGAGAAATTACCATGTGAAAGATGTTCTTAAGTAATCGTGTTGTACAAAGAAAACTAAGGGCCGGTTTATAGAAAAGCGAATTAAATATTTAATCTTCGATTAATTTAACGGAGGATTAAAAAGAGCCCGTGATTGGTTAAAACGTCAAAAGAACATGTTTTAAAACAAAAAAATGGATCCATTTAATAAAAAAACGATTTAAATAATATTTATTCGTCAAAATCCTAAAATAATGTCATAAATTTGCAACTTCAAAGTTAAATTGTCAAATGTTAAAAAATTTGTTTTTTTTTTTCAAAAATCTGGATGTGTAGGATAAAAACTCAACGGATTCATAAACTACAAGTCCAGGACTTTGTTATTTTATAATATCTATCTAATTTTGAGTGGCATTTTACTATGTACTCGATATTCACAAGATACATCCAAGATTTGACAACAATCGACCCGTAGTTTCGGAAAGTATTTGACGGCAGACAGATAAACAGTCAGCCAAACGGGAACGAGAGACTCACTGTTTCGTATTTTAGGGGTCATTCATGATACATCCAGAAAACATGAAAGTAGCGATTCGTCGGATGGACCCTATTCTTCTTTAGCTTACGGGGGTCAGTTTTTTTTATGAATGTGCACCACGAGATTTCACGTGTAATTCAAATTTTAATAAATATTTTAAGTTTTAAAAATCAAAAATGTGTAATTTAAAAAATCGAAAAAATGAAAAATTTAAAAATCTAAAATTTAAAGACTGAAGCACGAAAAATCGACTTTTTAATTTCTCTGTTACTCGATGTTTCACTGTTTCAGTTATTAGATTTCTCGAATTTTCAGTTCTTCAGTTTTTCGATTTCCCAATTGTCGATTTTTTAAATTTTGAATTTTTCGATTTTTCAATTTTTCGGTTTTTTGATTTTCCAATTTTTAGGATTCTCAATTTTTTGATGTTTTAGTTTTGCGATATTTCGGTTTTTAAATTGTTCAATTTTTCTCGATTTTCCAATTTTTCGGTATTTCGACTTTTCAATTTTTCAATTTTTCACTTTCTCGATTTCTGGATTTTCTACTTTTTAAATTTTGATTTTTCAATTTTTTTAATTTTAGATTTTTCGATTTCTCGATTTTTCGTTTTTTAGTTTTTCAATATTTCTGTGTTAATTTTTCTAATTTTTAAATGTTAGATTTTCACCTTCTCAGTTATTGATTTTTGGACTTTTCAATTTTTCGATTTTAAAAATTTTTGATTTTTCAGTTTTTCTATTCTTAACTTTTTGGATTTTTCTATTGAAATTTTAGTTTCTAATTTTTATTTGGTTCTAAATATTCAAATTTTCAATTTTTACCTTTTGGATTTTTCGACTTTCGGGTATTTCTGTTTTTCGATGTTTCAACATCTCGACGTTTCAGTTTTTCAATTTTTGGATGTTTCGATTTTTTGGGTTCTCGATTTTTCGATTTTTCGGCTTTTCAATTATTACATTTTTCGACTTTTCAGTTCTGCAGTTTTTCGATTTCCCAGTTGTCGATTTTTTAAATTTTGAATTTTTCGATTTTTCAATTTTTCGGTTTTTTGATTTTCCAATTTTTAGGATTCTCAATTTTTTGATGTTTTAGTTTTGCGATATTTCGGTTTTTAAATTGTTCAATTTTTCTCGATTTTCCAATTTTTCGGTATTTCGACTTTTCAATTTTTCAATTTTTCACTTTCTCGATTTCTGGATTTTCTACTTTTTATATTTTGATTTTTCAATTTTTTTAATTTTAGATTTTTCGATTTCTCGATTTTTCGTTTTTTAGTTTTTCAATATTTCTGTGTTAATTTTTCTAATTTTTAAATGTTAGATTTTCACCTTCTCAGTTATTGATTTTTGGACTTTTCAATTTTTCGATTTTAAAAATTTTTGATTTTTCAGTTTTTCTATTCTTAACTTTTTGGATTTTTCTATTGAAATTTTAGTTTCTAATTTTTATTTGGTTCTAAATATTCAATTTTTCAATTTTTACCTTTTGGATTTTTCGACTTTCGGGTATTTCTGTTTTTCGATGTTTCAACATCTCGACGTTTCAGTTTTTCAATTTTTGGATGTTTCGATTTTTTGGGTTCTCGATTTTTCGATTTTTCGGTTTTTCAATTATTACATTTTTCGACTTTTCAGTTCTGCAGTTTTTCGATTTCCCAATTTCCGATTTTTTAAATTTTGAATTTTTCAATTTTTCAATTTTTCGGTTTTTTTGGTTTTCCAATTTTTAGAATTCTCAATTTTTTGATGTTTTAGTTTTGCGATTTTTCAGTTTTTAAATTGATTCGTCAATTGTTCTCGATTTTCCAATTTTTCGATATTTCTACTTTTCGATTTTTAAGTTTTTCGAAGCTTCGGTTTCCTCATCTTTCGATTTTTCTCAGTTTTTGATTTTTGGTTTTTCCAATTTTTCAATTTTTAAAATTTTTGGTTTTTCAGTTTTTCGATTTTTAACTTTTTGGCTTTCTCTATTGAGATTTTTATTTTTTTATTAGTTTTATAAATTTTCATTTTTTCAATTTTTAACTTTTGTACGTTGCCTAGCAACAGACCTCAATTAAAAGTTAATCGCGAATTAACTTTAATTTCGCTTTCTATAAACCGGGTGTAAATGTATAATTCCAAAATCGATATTTCCCTATATAAATTTACTATTTAAAATATGTTTTAGGTTTCTTGTTGTGAAAAGATGACTGCACACATTAAGAAAAAAAAGTCACAATGTAAGATTCGTCAATTGTGACTATTTTTTTATTCGTCGTGCGCCAAGGGGGCGGAGTTTAACTGCAAAATTCTTATTGCTCTACGAGAAATTAAAAACATGCTTTTGAGTATTGCGTTGTTCAGAGAATACTATGTATATTAAGAAAAATAATACCAAAGATTAGGCCCCACGCATACCCGCCCCGATCTGAATATGTAGTAAAGTTTTCATTCGTTGCCAGACCTAGGGGCGGAGCCTAATTGCAAAATCCATATTCCCCTACAAAAATTTACCATTTTAAACGTGTTTTAAGTTTCTAAGAATAAAAAAATCATCACAATTGAGATGGGGTGGGTGGGCGGGGTTTATATTTTGCCTTTTTTTCTTAATATACATAGTATTCTTTGAACAACATGATACTCAAATACATGTTTTTAATTTCTTGTAAAGAAATAAGTATTTTGCAGTTAAGCTTCGCCCTCTTGGTTCACGGCGAATAAAAAAAATCATCACAATACAGAAAGGGCGGGTGGGCGGGCTTACATTTTTTCTTTTTGTTTAAAGATGTGTAGACTTCTTTTCGCAACATGAAACTTAAACCATATTTAAAATGGAAAATTTGTATAAGGAAATATCGATTTTGGATATTATATCACATACTTACAATCCCTATTTCCTTGCAAAAATGTACTATTTTAACCATGTTTTAAGTTTCTTGTTACGAAAAGATGGCTATGTATAATATGAAAACAAAGGCAAAATATGAGCCCCGCCCAACCGCCCTATCTCAATTCTGATGATTTTTTTATTCGTCGTGAACCAGGTGGGCGGAGCTTAACTGCAAAATTCTTATTTTTTGCAAGAAATAAAAAACATGTTTTTGAGTTTTATTTTGTTCAAAGAATACTATGTATATGAAGAAAAACACAAGTCAAAAATTAAGCGCCACCCATATCCATTCTAAGCTCAATTATGTTAAATTTTTCATTCATTGTCAGACCGAAGGGCGGAGCCTAATTGCAAAATCTATACTTTCCTACAAAAATTTACCATTTTAAACGTGTTTTAGGTTTCTATGAATAAAATAAGCACCACATTTGTGATGGAGTGGGTGGGCGGGGTTTGTATTTTGCCTTTTTTTCTTAATGTACATAATATTTTTTGAACAATACGAAACTCAAAAACATGTTTTTAATTTCTTGTAAAGAAGTAAGTATTTTGTTTGAATAAAAGAAATCATCACGACTGAGATAGGGCGGGTGGGCGGGCTTATATTTTGCTTTTTTCTTTTATTATGTGTAGACTTCTTCACAACATGAAAATTAAGATATGTTTAAAATGGAAAATTGGTATAAGGAAATATCGATTTTGCAATTAGACTCCGCCCCATAGTTGCAAAAAAATGTACCATCTTAAGCATGTTTTAAGTATTTTGTTGTGAAAAGATAGCTGTGTATATTAAGAAAAAAACAAGGCAAAAAATAAGCCCCGCCCACCCGCCCTATCTCAATTTTGATGATTTTTTTTATTCGTCTTTAGCGGAGGGGCGGAGCTTAATTGTAAAATCCTTATTTTTCTACGAGAAATTACCATTTTTTTCCCTTTTTTCCTCTCGATCAGTAAATAATCTTAAACTCAAGTTGAACTAAAAAGCATGTTTTTCAGGATCATGTTGTTTAAAGAATACTATGAATATGAGGGTTTCGGTGAACAGGTGATTAATTGGCTTAATATTAGTACACCTCATTATCTCTATCCAAATTTGATTTTCGTGGAAATAGTGCTGTCGACCAGAAAAATGTCCCCCGTACTTCAGGGAATTTTCCTTCAAGTTGGCAGCACTGCACTACCGCAGTTTGACTGCGTCAACGTCAACGTCAACGGCGAACAACAACGTCAGCGGCAAGTTTATAAATCGACCTTAAGGGCAACTAACCTTGCCTCAATTGAGAATAAAGATACCACTGTTGTTCCTGTCGGTTTTTTTCCTTAAGGAAGCATTACACGTGTATCCCGCAAGCTATCAAGATTCTGCCACTGGTGGAAAAATTCAAAACTAAAATTAACAAGTGTCTTTATTATTTCGCCAGTATTGTTATCAATAGTTACAAGTTTAAACTGCTGAGTTTTAAGTCCAGGTTGCAACGTCTCCAACGTAAGTTCGTTATCAGGGTTGACCTGGAGGGCTAAATTCTGATTCTTTGCACTAACAACAGTATCGTTGTTTCGATGCACATACCACAACTGACTTTCTTTGAGTGCATCTTCCTCGGAAGTGATAACCTTATGACCTTTTACTATTCCATTTTCCACATCTAGGGATTTCCTGTAGCAAAATTAACGTTTTGACGTTTAAAAAAAAATGTATATCTATCTTGATACCCGGTTCTCTTGTTAACAAAGCGAATTTTTCCGTCAGGTTGGGTTTTCACCAGCCATGACTGTGATCCAAATTCATCTTCACCTCCTTCTCGTGCTTTGACATATTTCTCGTATCCGTCTAAACGAAAAGTGTCAACGATGGCCAGGCTTTCGATGTACGTGTTAGTTTCGGTTCTAGGTTGTTTGCTAATGGTCGCTATAGGTAGTGTTAGGAGAAAAACAAGTGAGCTAAAATGGTTGAAAGAGTAACAAAAACGACAAAAATGAAAACTGACTTCTTACAATTTTATTATTAATAATGAGAAATAGTGTTGCATTTTAAACTGACTTAACTATTTACTTCATAACAAAACAGTGATAAAAGTTGGAGGTTTCTGAAAAAAAAAGTGGTCAAGGTGTTATCAAAATGGCGACCTTTGCTCATCTCTGATAAAATTCGCCATAAACAAATTGCATTTGTAAGATTTATTTCATTTTTATCTCTCAACCTTGTGATCTTTATTCTGCATCTATACATAATTAACAACACGAGGAACCAAACATGAAGCAATATGGGCAACAAACGCAACTAAATTCGAATTTCTGACTAGGACTACCGTCTTTCTCTGCTGCTAGAACTCTGTGTTCTTCTGCCACATCGATGGCCATTTTTGCACCACTAAAGTTAACTATCGAACCATCCCAGTTAATGTACCAATAGTAACTCTCGCTCTTATATGAACACGATGTGACTAATTCGGTGTCCCTTATGGCTAAGCCGCACCTGCAATAATAGTGACCACAAGACTAAACATACCGTAATTAAATTTACACTTGCCCATTTCTACTGTTAAAAATGTAAAAGGTTCCATCGCAACGGTGCCTCAACTTCCACAGCTGCCCAGCAGTTTGAGTTACATTCCTCAGGTGGACTATTTCTTCGCTAGCATCCAGGACCATGCCGTTATGTGACCACTTTATGGTGACGTAGGGGTCATAGCATGACGCAGAATCAACGTTATCAACGAAAAATGGGCAGAGAAGAATAGCCAAAAATAAAACGGTGGACCTGAAATATAAACATTTTCAAAAAGCACTGACTGAAATTTTCACTAGATACTTACGCCGACATTTTGAAATTGTTGAGCGATTTTTGACAGTTTTGGAAACGCGCAGCTTATGTAAGACGTTATAAATAATTTTATCGCTGTTGTTTAACCAATTTTATTTAGATAATCGGATCGTGATACGTAAAAACCCGAATATGCGGCCTTGCAGACTATTTTTGGACTACATAAATAAATCTAATTTATCATTAGCTGGATTTACTTAGCAAAATTTCGAGATGACGTCAGCAAATTTTTGGTGGGAATAGATCTACAGATTTTTACTTCCCGAGCGTAAGCAAAGGAAGTATTGTAATCGAGTCCGTCGGCCGACTCTCTACTTTTACGTTTTCTCGATCTTTCATGACCCCTAGAAGACGAAGAAATAGGTCTCCCATTTCCGTCTGTCTGTCCGTCTGTCCGTCTGTCCGTCCGTCTGTCCGTCTGTCCGTCTGCCGTCTCGGATTTTTATTAGACAGATAATCTCCGAAAGTACTCGACCGATTGTTGTGAAATTTTGTACTTATATTAAGAATATCATGTAGATGGTAAAACGCTAACTAAAATTTGTCTAATCATCCCCACCACTAATGCGATGACGTCACTTCAAAATTGTACATAGTAAATGGGTTTTCAATTGTATAAAATAACATAGTCCTACATGTAGTTTACAACTCTGAATCGACTTTTCACCCGAAACGTCCAGATTTTTGGAAAAAAAATCAAAATTATAAAACAACATTTTGAAATTTAATTTTTAATCTGCTAACCAGAATGCTTTGAAATGTTGCAGATGTTTTAAGGCTATAAAGAGCATCATAAATCTTTAGGCAAAAAATATTTGCTTATCCCCTCCAAAAACTTGATGACGTCAGCTCAAAAGTTTGTGGAATAAATCATATCTAAAATGTACAAAATATGATGAGTCTGTACTTGTGATCTATCACTGCATTCATATTTTTTGGATTTGCATATACAGGGTGACTCAAAAAAATTAATGAATGCGTAAATATATTTTATTGATTTAATCAGGAACTACAAAACCGAATGCTCTGAAATCTTGCAGATGTTTTAAGGTCATAAAGAGCATAATAAATGTTTAGTCAAAATATATTTGCTTATCCCCTCCAAAAACTTGATGACGTCAGTTCGAAAGTTTGCCGAATAAATCATATCTAAAATGTACAAAATATGATGAGCCTGTACTTGTCATTTATCACTCCATTCATATTTTTTGGATTTGCATATACAGAGTGACTCAAAAAAATTAATGAATGCGTAAATATATTTTATTGATTTAATCAGGAACTACAAAACGGAATGCTCTGACATCTTGCAGATGTTTTACGGTTATAAAGGGCATAATAAATGTTTAGTCAAAATATATTTGCTTATCCCCTCCAAAAACTTGATGACGTCAGCTCGAAAATTTGCCGAATAAATCATATCTAAAATGTACAAAATATGATCAGTCTGTACTTGTGATCTATCACTCCATTCATATTTTTTGGATTTGCATATACAGGGTGATTCAAGAAAATAAATGAAAGCGTAAATTTATTTCACTGATTTACTCAGGAACTACAAAACCGAATGCTTCGAAATCTTGAAGATATTTTAAAATTATCCTAAGCATGGTAAATTTTTGATCAAAACGTATTTGGTCGTCCTCCCTAAAAAATTTATGAGGTCACCACAAAATTTTGCTGAATAAATCCTATCTAAAATGTACAAAATATGGTGAGTCTCTTCTTGTGATTTATCATTCCATTCAAATTTTTTCGATTTGCATATACAGGGTGACTCAAAAAAATTAATGAATGCGTAAATTTATTTTATTGATTTAATCAGGAACTACAAAACCGAATGCTTTGAAATCTTGCAGATGTTTTAAGGTTATAAAGAGCAAAATAAATTTTTAGTCAAAATATATTTGGTTAGCTTCTACAAAAAACTGATGACGTCAGCTCAAAAGTTTGCCGAATAAATCGTATCTAAAATGTACAAAATATGATGAGTCTGTACTTGTGATTTATCATTCCATTCATATTTTTGGATTTGCTTATGCAGGGTGACTCAAAAAAATTAATGAAGGCGTGAATTTATTTTATCGATTTAATCAGGAATTACAAAACCGAATGCTTTGAAATCTTGGGAATATTTTAAAGTTATTATAAGCATGGTAAACTTTTGTTCAAAATGTATTTGTTCATCCCTCCTAAAAAAATTGATGACGTCACCCTTAAATTTTGCTGAATAAATCCTATCTAAAATGCAAAAAATATGATGAGTTTGTACTTGTGATTTATCATTCCATTCATATTTTTTAGATTTTCTTAAGAGGTGGTTCAAAAAAATTAATGAAGTCAATTTATTTTATTGATTAAATTAAAGGCAACACTTATTATTAGTATTACACCCCAACCAACCCAATTTGGTAGACACAAAATTTGTTAAAGGAAAAACTCGGTTGAAACATAAGGGTAGCACGCTTATTTACATCGACTTTAACATTACAGACCTGCATTTGTTTTATGCGCTCACTTGGTTCCGCGAATGTGAAATAGACATGTTTATAATCAACCAATTGTGAATTTCACCGTCAAGAATTAAAATAAAACCCAATGTTTTATATAATAAGCGGAAGTCGAAGCAATAAAACCGATGGTCGTTTTGTTTACAGTTTCTCTGTTTGACTCTCACGTATGCTGTTACGCCTGTCATCTTAAATTAAGAATGTTTATACATACACGATTTTCAGTTGCCTCTGATACGTATACGTGAGTAAATTGTTTCGTTATTTTATTGATTATTACAAATCAATATTCAAAACGACCCAATTCATTTTTCCGAAAATTTGAGAATACATATAATAATTTTATTCTTAGTATTACACTACATCTATTCCAACTGATATACGTGTCCTTGCAAAAATGTTGATGACGTCATCGCATTTTTTTTTAAATTCCCACTACAAAAATGTAATGAGAAAAAAAACACAATAGGCATGCAGTCGTCAAGTTTCCGACAGCGAGGGAAGTACTGTCTAAACTCTTTAGACCAATTTTTTATTTTAAACTCAGTCTTAGTTTGTTTATAGATTCAATTGTTACGGTTCGGCTAGATTGCCTATTGTTGTCCTTTTCTTCGCCTCTTCTTCTCCCCTTATCAGGTCCGTACCAGGCCTAATCTCCTCGCACTCGCTCCAGAATCGGCTTATGAATCATGTGTGTTCCCTCGGGGGCCCCAGGTGCGCCCGCCACCCTCTGTATTTGTCGTCGAGGAAATCGCGTGGGAGCCCGACCAGACGTCTCCACCTCTACGATGTGTTGTTTACCGCACCGGAAGCAAACAACGTGATGAGCCCCTATCACACGCCGCTCTGATTGGTCGCTGCTTATTTCGTTGTTTTCGTCCCCTTTGAAGCGCGATCAATTAATTAAAATCGGTAAGAAGCGCCGGATTTATGTGGGAGCTACCTTTCCAGATAAACAGGCGCCGATGCTACACGTCCCATATAAAAGTCGATTCATTGTTTAAAAAGGGTTAGTGTGAAGTTTATGGAGTTTTGCGGTGGCGCCACGCATTGGTGCAATCTAGTAAAGTGCGTTCCGTCATTCTGTTCTGCCACCTATAAAGCGCGGTATTAGCGGTGCTGTCTTTTATTGGTTCGTACAGATGGGACGCGAAGAAAAGTGGACGATTAATTCGAGTTCGGATTCGAATGGAAAGTTGCGGCGGAATTTGCATGGAGAAGGCTTGATTAGGTGTCAGGGGTGAAAGAGGCGCCGGGGTTGGAAAAATGGCAGCGGTGACAAATGATGCGAGAGGCTAAACTGAAAGCAGCTAAACTGGAGACATTTCTCAACAGTTTTGGTGAAGCGGCGAGCGCGGAAGCGCGAGCGAAGCTCGCGACGTTCCTATAGTGTTTCAATAAAGCTACTCGTAAAGCATGAAATGGCATTTCCACAGCACAACTGCCATTCAGACTATTAAAAATGCATCTGGCCTTAATTTTTTCGTTCGTCGAGTAGTAGGTGGATGCTATTTATAAATCACCCCCCAAAATAAGCGCACTGAAACAAATTGATATCTCGGTGGAGGGTTGAAACAGTGGCCATCCTCGATGAATAATTGAGCAGCGGATTACTTTATTAGATGTCGATTATTAATTAATTTATAAGAACGTAATTAGTCTGCCATATTTAATAGGACCCGGAAGACCGCAGCTCCCACAGAACGAACGGTTCAAATGGGGAAAACGGCTTCAGCCACCAACGTTGATTATTACATTTCCCCTCCTCCTCATGCATCGAGAACTGTGAAATAATCCAGTTAGTTCATCATTTCAATTCATTTCTGAAATCGTATTAGCCAACCGGAGCGAGTTTATGCAATGATTTTACTATTTATGTCTTTCATTCTTAATGTAATTTATCTTGTTCTTTGCCGCCTGCTGCTGTTTCGCCGATTTAAGATCGCACGCTTGCGAAACACGAAAATCTTATTATAATCCGTTCAGAGTGAAATTTCGTTTCGGCGAGTGGAGAAGTTGGCGAAGTGCTCAAGAAGGCATCAAGGCCAAAAATTCCGAAGTTAGGGGTGCGAAATGGCGAAATATAAGCCGCTGGAGTGTGTAACAGAGAAACCATAGTTAAATTACGCGAATAAAGAACCACCGATTCATTTTTTGAGGTTTTAAGAATCAAGCTTTTGAAGTTTGGCCAAAATTTGACATCTCAGGACTGTAGTTCTGTGGAATAGATATCGATGATCTCAAGTCAATACCGCGTAGTCAATTTTCGGGTTTTCGAAATAAGTTTTTAACCGTTTTGGAGTTACGTTCCGTTAAATGTGAAAAACGCTTTGTGAATCCGGCAAATTAAACTGTCCGTTATACAGGATGATTTCGAAATATATGCAATAATTGTAACCACGGCATTACGTGGCGTAGTAATGTGGAAATATAGAAAAAACAAGTTAAAAGTCGAATGGGGCAAAACCCCCATGCACCACCCTCGATGTGACGCCACTGATCCACCTTTTCAACAGTAGATGGAAAAATGTTCGAATAAAAACAATATAAACACCTTCAGAAACAAATGGTAGTCCTGACAAGGACCGATTTTTCCTAATGCTTCATGGTGATTGGCTTCTTATTCTCACGGATGTTTGGGCCTTACCACGATTCCACATTGTTTATTGGAACGAACATAAGAACAAATTAGAATGCTACTACCTTTTTACAATAGATGTTGAAAATGTTGTCCTTGACAGGACACTGTTGATTTTCATAAACTCTCTGTTTCACCAAACCTCACAAACAAAAATCTCCGCTCCGCCCCACAGTCTGACAACAAATAGAAAATTCATTACAACTGGGATCGGGGCGGGTGGGTGGGGCTTAATGATTGCCTTCTTTTTGTTAATATATCTATTTTATAGTTTTATTTGAAAAACACGATACTTTTAAAGAAAATTAAGCAATTAAACTCCGCCTACCAGCTCACGATGAATAAAAAATTCGTCACATTGGACATAGAAGCGTGTGGGCGGAGCTTATGTTTTGCCTTTTTTCTTAATATACGTAGGTACTCTTCTTTTTACAAGAAGAAACTAAATGCATGTTCGAATGGTAAATTTTTATAAACAGATATGGACTTGGCAATTAAGCTCCACCTCTCAATCTGATAACTAATGAAAAATTTATCACAACTAAGAGAAGGGCGGGTGGATGGGGCTTAATCTTTGGCTTCATTTTCTTAATGTTTATAGTTTTCTTTGAACGGCACTTTACTTAAAACATAATTCTAACCTCGAATTAACCATTTGATATTTTAAGTATTTTACTCTTGAAATGGATAAGCCTCACCCACCCGCGCCTTCTCAATTGCGATTAATTTTTTTATTCGTCGTGAGAGGAGGGCGGAGCTTAAATGCAGAGTTCATATTTCTATATATATGTTTTAAGTATCGTGTTGTTGAAAGAAAAATGCATATTATATTAAGAAAAAAAGGCAAAATATAAACCCCACCCACCCGCGCCTACCTCAATTGTGATGAATTTTTTTATTCATCGTCAGCTGGGGGCGGAGCTTAATTGCAAAATCTCTAAGTCGTTACAAGAAATTACCTTGTGAAACGTTACCAGGGTTGCCAGATATACCAATTTTTGCTACAATACAATAGTTTTTTTTTATGTTCAGACTTTTTTTCTTTACATATGAGTATTTTTTCACAAAAAAATACTTCAAATATGTTTAAAATGGTACATTTTTGTAGACAAATATGGATTTTGTAATTAAACTCCGCCCCTCGATCTGACAACAAATGAAAAATTCACCACAATTGAGATAGGGGTGGGTGGGTGGGGCTTAATCATTGCCTTCTTTTTGTTAATATATATATATATATTTTATAGTTTTATTTAAAAAACACGATACTCTTGAAGAAAATTAAGCAGTTAAGCTCCGCCTACCAGCTCACGACGAATACAAAAATTCGTCACATTGGAGACAGGAGCGTGCGGGCGGGGCTTATGTTTCCCCTTTTTTCTTAATATACGTGGTCTTCTTTTTTACAACAAAAAACTTAAAACATGTTTGAATCGTAAAAAAACATGGACTTTGCAATTAAGCTCCACCTCTCCTTCTGATCACAATTGAAAAATTCATCACAAATGAGACAAGGGCGGGTGGGTGGGGTTTAATCATTGCCTTATTTTTCTTAATATTTATAGTTTTCTTTGAACGGCACAATACTTAAAACATAATTCTAACCTCGAATTAACCATTTGATATTTTAAGTATTTTACTATTGAAATGGATAAGCCCCACCCACCCGCCCCTTCTCAATTGCGATTAATTTTTTTATTCGCCCTGAGAGGAGGGCGGAGCTTAACTGCAGAGTTCATATTTCTCTACAAGGAATAACCACTGAAATATGTTTTAAGTATCGTGTTGTTGAAAGAAAAATGCATATTATATTAAGAAAAAAATGCCAAATATAAACTCCACCCACCCGCCCCTACCTCAGTTGTGATGAATTTTTTTATTCATCGTCAGCTGGGGGCGGAGCTTAATTGCAAAATCTCTAAGTCGTTACAAGAAATTACCTTGTGAAACGTTACCAGGGTTGCCAGATGTACCAATTTTTGCTACAATAAGTACAATAGTTTTTTTTTATGTTCAGCCTTTTTTTTCTTTACATATGTGGTCTTTTTTCACAAAAAAATACTTCAAATATGCTTAAAATGGTATATTTTCGTAGACAAATATGGATTTTGTAATTAAATTCCGCCCCTCGATCTGACAACAAATGAAAAAATCACCACAATTGAGAAAGGCGTGAGTGGGTGGGGCTTAATCATTGCCTTCTTTTTGTTAATATATATATTTTATAATTTTATTTCAAAAACACGATACTCTTGAAGAAAATTAAGCAATTAAACTCCGCCTCCCGGCTCACGACGAATAAAAAAATTCATCACAAATGAGACAAGGGCTGGTAGGTGGGGCTTAATCATTGCCTTATTTTTCTTAATATTTATAGTTTTCTTTGAACGGCACAATACTTAAAACATAATTCTAACCTCGAATTAACCATTTGATATTTTAAGTATTTTACTATTGAAATGGATAAGCCCCACCCACCCGCCCCTACCTCAATTGTGATGAATTTTTTTATTCATCGTCAGCTGGGGGCGGAGCTTAATTGCAAAATCTCTAAGTCGTTACAAGAAATTACCTTGTGAAACGTTACCAGGGTTGCCAGATGTACCAATTTTTGCTACAATACAATAGTTTTTTTTATGTTCAGCCTTTTTTTCTTTACATATGTAGTCTTTTTTCACAAAAAAATACTTCAAATATGCTTAAAATGGTACATTTTTGTAGACAAATATGGATTTTGTAATTAAACTCCGCCCCTCGATCTGACAACAAATGAAAAATTCACCACAATTAAGATGAGGGTGGGTGGGTGGGGCTTAATCATTGCCTTCTTTTTGTTAATACATATATTTTATAATTTTATTTCAAAAACGCGATACTCTTGAAGAAAACTAAGCAATTAAACTCCGCCTCCGGCTCACGACGAATAAAAAATTGGCTTCTTTTTCTTAATGTTCATAGTTTTCTTTCAACGACACAATACTTAAAACATAATTCTAATCTCAAATTCACCATTTGATATTTTAAGCATTTTATTGTTGAAAGAAAACAATGCAAATTACGAAAAGCAAGTCAATAGATATGCTCCACCCACCCGCCCCTTCTTATGTGCGATTAATTTTTTTATTCGTCGTTAGAGAGGGGCGGAGCTTAAATGCAGAGCTCATATTTCTCTGCAAGAAATAACTGTTGAAATATGCTTTGTGTTGTTGATAGAAAACTACACATACTAAGAAAGAAAGCGAAATTAAAAATAATGCCCCACCTATTCGGGGCCATCTCAATTGTGACGAATTGTTTGTTTGTTTATTGTGAGATCGAGGGGCGGAGCTTAATATTGTAAAATCTATATTTCTCTGCAAAACTTTATCATTTTAAACATGTGTAAGTTTCTTGTTGTAATAAGATGACAACGTATATTAAGAAAAAAAAAAAAAGGTAAAATATAGGCATCGTCAGTTGAGGGCGGAGCTTAATTGCGAAATCTCTACTTCTTTATAAGAAGATCTACCAATTTACACTATAATACAGTAGTTTTTTTTTATGTTCAGCTTTTTTTTCCTTAATATACGTAGTCGTTTTTCACAATAAAATACTTCAAACATGTTGAAAATGGTAAATTTTTGTAGAGAAATATATATTTTGCAATTACGCTCCGCCCCTCGATCTGACAACAAATGGAAAATTCACCACAATTGAGATTGAAGCGGATGGGTGGGGCTTTATCATTGGCTTTTTTTTGTTTATAAATACAGTTTTCTTTCAACTACAGGACACTTAAAACATTCTTCACATGGTAACTTCTTGTAGAAAAAAAGACTTTGCACATAAACTCCGCCCGTTAAGACGTTATCCAAACACAGGTCGGCAACAAACTGATACTTATTGTGTTTTTGCACGTTGCTTATCAGTGCTCCGCTTTTTTTGTTCTTAATCCTAGTCGTTCTGTGCCATTCATTGAATAGTAGTTATAGTAAGTCGAAAAACACTACCAGTGGCGTAGTTTTAAGGAATCGAGTGGCGTAAACCACAAGGTGTGGTCTTACACCATCTTGGAGTTATCTTCCGTTAATTTGAAAAACGTTTTTTGAACTAGGAAAATGATACCGTCCTATATCGCGGTCTCTAGACTCTAAACGGAACAAGAATACAAACTGAAAATTAACAGGTAGACCTAGAAAACTTCAAGGAATCGAATGGCGTAAAGAACAAGACAAAATCTTTAACCGTTTCGGAGTTATTTCCCGTTAAATTTGAAAATGGTGTTTGAATTCAGAGTAAAACACGATGTTGCTTAAAATGGAATGAGGTTTCAACAAATGAGGACAGAAGTGGCTCTGGTTGTGCAGAAATATGTTGTAAAAATTTCAGCTTTTCCACAATGTCGAACCATCTCGTTTTAAAGTCCCGTTAAATTTAAGAGACAATTTTTTAACTCGGAAAATTGTACCATCTGATATGTTAGGCTCTCGAAACTAAACAGATCGAGATTTCGGTCTGAAGATTAACTATCAGAACACAAAAATTTAAAGAAATCGAGTGGTGAAAACTGCAAACAAAATTGTAAATCGTTTTGGAGTTAGCTTCAGTTAAATTGAAAACAAAATTGAAAAAAACTTGTCACTTACATTAAGTACGTATTAATAAAAATTTAAATTATTTTTCTCGTTGGCGCATATTGTTATACGCAAAATCATTTTGAAGTTTTTCAAAACGGTTTTATTATTTTTTTAATAAATTGTGGATTGTAGCTGAAAATGCGAACAAAAATCTTTTTCATCTTTCACGGTCAAGTTTCAATTGAATTACGAAACGGTCTTGACGATGTCACCTTCGCGGCCGAAACGCGTCGCCTCCGCCGATGTTGGTATTCAGGGGTTCAGTGTTTTTTAACTTCGCAATAAACGCGATGTCTCGATATTACGTCGATTTTATTTTTCCGACGATAAAACAATGCAATAAAAGGGGATGAAGAGCGCGGGAATATTTTTTATTGCGCGTTTCGCTTTAGGTGAAAAATCCGGAATAAGTAAAAGAAGTAGGTGTTAACTTTTTAGTGGATGTGAGAATTCCACGTGAAAGCATTACCATCGAGATTTTTATTAGGGCGCTTTCATTTATGAGTCTGTTGACAAAAATTGCTATATTTCGGTGTATTATGATGGCGACGTTGCGTTCATCCTAGTTTCGAACTTTCGCAAAGACTTTTTTATTGCTTTTGTGAGTTTTTATTGGTGAAGTATGCTGGATGGAAAGTTAAGGAGAGGTTGCGAGGTGGGCGATTTATGCACGGACATTATTACTGCTGCTGCCGAAAACAACCAATAAATATTTATTGCCGATGGATGGCGTCTTGGGTGCCGGAGTTTTGTGGCCAGTTTTCGTCGAAAAACAGACGCTGGCTAAACGAGACGCGTTACTTTATGTTTAGTACTTTCGAACTCAGAAATAAGAGTTGGTTTCTGTTCTTGCCTTCTAATGTTAGTTTAGTTTCAGAGTTGTGGACTTGATTTAAGCGATAAAATATGCGCCGACTTTCCTTGTGTTACTACGTATTACACTAAATTTACCAAATCTGCACGCTTTATACGCAATCCACTTTTGTACTATGTACAATAAATTATTTAAAAAATGGCCATTTCGTTCGATCACGTTCTATTATAAAAATAAATTTACAGATTTACGTGATTGGTGTTCTGTCTGCTTTTATGGCAGCGCGTTTAAAAAACCTTTTAGCTAAATAAAAACAGGATCTCAAAAGCATTCAATTCCGTGTTTAAAAAATAGAGACGTATGCAAGGACATATCACCCTCTGACGAATTTTACGTTTCAAAAGTGCTCAAGTTCAAACATCTAATCTAATAAAAATAAAAAAAGATGTTCGCATTTGACTAATTATTATTATGATTTGATGATTTAGTTTTTTGTCTGTCAGTAATCTGATTGACATTTGCTTTGAGCTGGATTGCCACTTTTCTACTTCATTTATTAGATCAGAATTATTAGACGCAATTTTATACCTCGTTTCATTATTTCGCTATGTGAATCTGATTCAGAATCTGAATTTGAAAATGACGGTGATGATTAGAGAGCGGATTTATAAGCACAAAAAAATTAAGAATAAACGCTTAAATAAGCACAACATTTTCAATAAAAAAGTTTAAGTTTATTTTAAGCAAAAAAGCATTAAATAAGCATAACACTTTCATTCAAAAAGTTTTATTTTAAGCAAAAAAGCATTAAAAACATAATCATATTACAAATCAAACAACACTTCTTAGAACTTTGGATAAAATATTATTACAATAATTTAAATTTGCGAATTTTATTTAACTCCAACCGGTTTTCCAGAATCGCCAATTGAAAAATTGCAATTTTGAAAATTTTCGAAAATTCGGATTTCACTCCGAAAACATTGCTCCGTGTCCCTAAACATGCTATATTTTTGGAATCAGCACGTCAAGATCTATATGCCAGATTTTTTTGCCGATTTTTAGACAAATTTTTCAAAAGCTCAAATTTTTGAGACTCCCCGATATGAAAATTTCGACCTTTTACCGATCGTCTCCGAAAATTACGCAAAGGAATTTTATTGTACATTTTGACTTCCAAAAGTTATTTTCAGCTTCATTTCTTCGAAAATTTCTATTATTTGATTTGAGTTTATAAAAGTCAAAAATTGAAAAATCGAAATATTTAAAAATCGGAAAATCGAAGAGAAAAACTGAAAACCGAAATTGAGAAATTGTAAAATCCTAAAATTGGATAATAAATAGGAGTAAACTGAAGAGTCCCCAAACTAAAAATCCGAAAAACTGACAATTCGAAAGTTGAAACAGCAGAAATTATGGTCGAAACCGGTTAGGTTGTGTATCAGATCACGCATCAAGGCTTATAAACCAAATCGTTTCCGAACGCTTAGGGTCGACATTGGCCTGAGTGCGCTCAGGTCTGTAGATCATACAAGTTCTCAGACGACGAATTGATGTTCGCGTGAGAACAACCCTAAACAGACAACTTCGAGGCCGTAATATTTATCTTAGCTTTAATAACGAATTCAGAGTAATTGCTTTAAGCACAAAGTATCCTTATTATTAGAGAGCGGATTTATAAGCACAAAAAATTAAGAATAAGCGCTTAAATAAGCACAACATTTTCAATAAAAAAGTTTTATTTTAAGCAAAAAAGCATTAAATAAGCATAACACTTTCATTAAAAAAGTTTTACTTTCAGCAAAAAAGCATTAAAAACATAATCATATTACAAATCAAACAACACTTCTTAGAACATTGGATAAAATATTATTACAATAATACTAGACTTTATATTTTACACACGTATTTCAGATTACTTTAAAACAATTTATGATTGTAATATATTACAAGTTGTCCACTGTAAAATTTTTTCGCCGATCATTTAAAATGTGTTTAAAATTGGAGAATGTGCGTTCAACATCCACACTCGTTGGCGCAAATTTGAATTTTGCAACTAATGTTGAATCTAACTCAAAATTTTCCACCTTCTGGCCTTGTAAAACACGAGCAACGTCGGAAAGAACACCGAAACCTGCATTTTTACTTCCCGAGCGTAAGCAAAGGAAGTATTGTAATCGAGTCCGTCGGCCGACTCTCTACTTTTACGTTTTCTCGATCTTTCATGACCCCTAGAAGACGAAGAAATAGGTCTCTCATTTCCGTCTGTCTGTCCGTCTGTCCGTCCGTCTGTCCGTCCGTCTGTCTGTCCGTCTGCCGTCCCGGATTTTTATTAGACAGATAATCTCCGAAAGTACTCGACCGATTGTTGTGAAATTTTGTACTTATATTAAGAATATCATGTAGATGGTAAAACGCTAACCAAAATTTGTATAATCATCCCCACCACTAATGCGATGACGTCACTTCAAAATTGTACATAGTAAATGGGTTTTCAATTGTATAAAATAACATAGTCCTACACATGTAGTTTACAACTCTGAATCGACTTTTCACCCGAAACGTCCAGATTTTTGGAAAAAAAATCAAAATTATAAAACAACATTTTGAAATTTAATTTTTGAATCTGCTAACCAGAATGCTTTGAAATGTTGCAGATGTTTTAAGGCTATAAAGAGCATCATAAATCTTTAGTAAAAAAATATTTGCTTATCCCCTCCAAAAACTTGATGACGTCTGTTCAAAAGTTTGTGGAATAAATCATATCTAAAACGTACAAAATATGATGAGTCTGTACTTGTGATCTATCACTCCATTCATATTTTTTGGATTTGCATATACAGGGTGACTCAAAAAAATTTATGAATGCGTAAATATATTTTATTGATTTAATCAGGAACTACAAAACCGAATGCTCTGAAATCTTGCAGATGTTTTAAGGTCATAAAGAGCATAATAAATGTTTAGTCAAAATATATTTGCTTATCCCCTCCAAAAACTTGATGACGTCAGCTCGAAAGTTTGCCGAATAAATCATATCTAAAATGTACAAAATATGATGAGCCTGTACTTGTCATTTATCACTCCATTCATATTTTTTGGATCTGCATATACAGAGTGACTCAAAAAAATTAATGAATGCGTAAATATATTTTATTGATTTAATCAGGAACTACAAAACGGAATGCTCTGACATCTTGCACATGTTTTAAGGTTATAAAGAGCATAATAAATGTTTAGTCAAAATATATTTGCTTATCCCCTCCAAAAACTTGATGACGTCAGCTCGAAAATTTGCCGAATAAATCATATCTAAAATGTACAAAATATGATCAGTCTGTACTTGTGATCTATCACTCCATTCATATTTTTTGGATTTGCATATACAGGGTGATTCAAGAAAATAAATGAAAGCGTAAATTTATTTTACTGATTTACTCAGGAACTACAAAACCGAATGCTTCGAAATCTTGAAGATATTTTAAAATTATCATAAGCATGGTAAATTTTTGATCAAAACGTATTTGGTCGTCCCCCCTAAAAAATTTATGATGTCACCACAAAATTTTGCTGAATAAATCCTATCTAAAATGTACAAAATATGGTGAGTCTCTTCTTGTGATTTATCATTCCATTCAAATTTTTTCGATTTGCATATACAGGGTGACTCAAAAAAATTAATGAATGCGTAAATTTATTTTATTGATTTAATCAGGAACTACAAAACCGAATGCTTTGAAATCTTGCAGATGTTTTAAGGTTATAAAGAGCATAATAAATTTTTAGTCAAAATATATTTGGTTATCTTCTACAAAAAACTGATGACGTCAGCTCAAAAGTTTGCCGAATAAATCGTATCTAAAATGTACAAAATATGATGAGTCTGTACTTGTGATTTATCATTCCATTCATATTTTTGGATTTGCATATGCAGGGTGACTCAAAAAAATTAATGAAGGCGTGAATTTATTTTATCGATTTAATCAGGAATTACAAAACCGAATGCTTTGAAATCTTGGGAATATTTTAAAGTTATTATAAGCATGGTAAACTTTTGTTCAAAATGTATTTGTTCATCCCTCCTAAAAAAATTGATGACGTCACCCTTAAATTTTGCTGAATAAATCCTATCTAAAATGCAAAAAATATGATGAGTTTGTACTTGTGATTTATCATTCCATTCATATTTTTTAGATTTTCTTAAGAGGTGGTTCAAAAAAATTAATGAAGTCAATTTATTTTATTGATTAAATTAAAGGCAACACTTATTATTAGTATTACACCCCAACCAACCCAATTTGGTAGACACAAAATTTGTTAAAGGAAAAACTCAGTTGAAACATAAGGGTAGCACGCTTATTTACATCGACTTTAACATTACAGACCTGCATTTGTTTTATGCGCTCACTTGGTTCCGCGAATGTGAAATAGACATGTTTATAATCAACCAATTGTGAATTTCACCGTCAAGAATTAAAATAAAACCCAATGTTTTATATAATAAGCGGAAGTCGAAGCAATAAAACCGATGGTCGTTTTGTTTACAGTTTCTCTGTTTGACTCTCACGTATGCTGTTACGCTTGTCATCTTAAATTAAGAATGTTTATACATAAACGATTTTCAGTTGCCTTTCATATTACTAGACAGCGGATTTTTGTCGGGCTAGGTGGGGACGCGCTGGATCGCCGGGACTCAGTAGCGGGTGATAGATAATCACTGAATTTAATCAGTACTAATTCCATAAATATAATTAACGATTTATTAATCAAACGGCTAAGTAAATGAGAACGGGAATTAACAGCAGAGTGCAACGAAACAGCGTTATTCTAATCTCAAATAAACGAAGTGCAGTCCGCAACCGCAATGAATTCGCATCCCGTACGAGCCGTACCGAGTTTGGCCTTGCCTAGCCCGACAGAAATTCGTTCTCTAGATATTACACACCGGTGCCGTATACGTGAGTAAATTGTTTCGTTATTTTATTGATTATAAGAAATCAATATTCAAAACGACCCAATTCATTTTCCCGAAAATTTGGGAATACAATAATTTTATTCTTAGTATTACACTACATCTATCCCAACTGATATACGTGTCCTTGCAAAAATGTTGATGACGTCATCACAGTTTTTTTTTAAATTCCCACTACAAAAATGTAATGAGAAAAAAAAACACAATAGGCATGCAGTCGTCAAGTTTCCAACAGCGAGGGAAGTACTGTCTAAACTCTTTAGACCAATTTTTTTAATTTTTCATTTGGAGTTTTTCTAGTTTTCATTTTAATTATGTAACAATCCTAATAATTATAATTTTTAAAGGTTGTTCACTTTTTCAGTTTTTCGTTTTTGGAATTTTTCAATTTTTCGGTGTTTGAATGTCACAGTTTTTGGACAATTTTCAAGATTCTATAATTTTTCGATTTTACAATTTTTGTATTTTCCAATTTTTCAATTCGAATGGTTTTTCTTCTTTCCCATTCTTAGATTCATTAATTTTTTTTTATATTTTTAAGTTTCTCGGTTTTTAGTTTTTCATTGTTTCAATTTTTCATTTTTTCGAGTTTTTAACTTTTCGAATAAGCAAAATCGAAAAATTATAAAATAGAAAAATTGTAAAACTGAAAAAGTACAAAATGAAAGCTTCGAAATATAAAAAAATTGGAAATCAAGAAGTTAAAAAATCAAAGATTGAAAATGTAAAAAATTGAATAAACAAAAAATTATAAAATCCAAAGAAACATTGAAAAAATAAAGATAATGGAAAAATGAAAAATTGTGATATAAAATCAAGAAAATGAAAATTACAAAATCGGTAAAATGAAAATATCGAAAATCTGAAAAATTGCGATGTTTAAAATTGAGATAGCGAAAACTTAAAAATCGAAAATCGAAAAATTTTTAAATTTGGAAAATTGAGATATGAGAAATCGAAAATTCCAAAAATGGAAGAATTGAAACACATTAAAAAATTAAAATCGGGAAATCGATACATAAAGATTATAAAAGAGAAAAATGAAAAATTAAAAAAATCGAAAATTTAAAATACATACTAGAAAAATCGAAAAACTCAAAAAAATCGGTAAACCTAGATATGAAAAATAGAAAATTCCAAAAATCGAAAAATTGAAATACAGATTAAAAAGTTTAAAAAATCGAAGCTAAAAAATCGTAAAAACAAATTCCATTCGATTTTCCGTTTTATCGATTTTGCAATTTTTTGTTTCTTCAATTTTTTCCAATTTTTTAATTTTCCGATTTTTCAATTTTTCGAATAAACAAAATGGAAAAGTTATAAAATAGAAAAATAGTAAAATTGAAAACCCAAAATGAAAAAACGCAAAAGTATAAAATGAAGGCTTCGAGAAATCTAAAAACTTGAGAAATTGAAGAAACGGAAAATTCAAAAATCGAAAGATTAAAAATTGAGAAACTTAAAGATCGAAAAATTGCGGTCGAAAACACGAAAATTATTGTAAAATCTAAATATTGAAAATTGGAAAATCGAGGAATTGAAAATGTGAAAAATTGAATAAACGAAAAATTGTGATATCAAATCCAGAAAATGAAAATTAAAAAATCGGGAAAATAGTATAAAAAAAAATGAAGAACTTGAAACAACATCATTACGCCGAATATGTTCATTACGCTACACATAACCTCAATTTAGTCCTTAATGATTCTGTTAAGAATGTACCAGGAATTTCCGCATTTTATGATTTAATAAATGCTATTCAGTGAGAGTTTACCGAGATGGCAACAACAACAACATTGAGATGAAAGAAAATGATAAGTGTGTTATAAAAAAAACTTTAAAAAAGTTATGCCCCACCAGATGGTCATCGAGATTTGATTCTCTAATTGCCATTAGATATAATCTCTCAACAGTTATGAGCTGAAATTATTTTAACATCAAAAAAGGAAAGTGAAATAGATGAAGCTGTAGCTCTTCGTGAAAAAATGGATTCATTTGAATTTGTTGCTCTATGCAAAATTTTAGAAAATGTTAATTTGGTCTCAAAAACTTTACAGAGTTCAAATATTACTTTAGATGAGGCTTGTAAATGGATGGAACATCTAAAAGACAAATTTCAAAGTATACGTGACAATTTTGAACAAATAATGGAGGAATCAAGGAAATGTGCTGATACCTGGAAAATTAACAATTCTTTTTCAAATAAACTTATAAAAAAAGTAAAACTGTTTCATGGCGAATTATGTGAAGATCCCGTTTTCAAAGATCCCACTGAAAAATGTAAAACAACCGTTTTCTATCCTGCTCTTCCACGTTGTTACTTTGCACCAAATTTTAAGCATTTTCATTTTTTTTTGTAACTCTTCATGGACCTGGAGAAGGCGTATAGTAACGTTCTTATTAATAAGCGTTTAGAAGTACTTAGTAAAAGCAAATAAAGAGCACTTAGGTATGCATTAGTAATAGCTATATAGATAAATCATTCAATTTAAGACCAGAAAAATGTTTCAGAAGAGCTAAACCCATCAAAGCACTAGAGCAAGGTTGTTGTCTTTTACCAACCCTTTTAGTAATCTTATAAAAGTGAAAAAAGAAGTTGGAAGATATGGAAATAGGCTGTTCACAAAGGTCGAAATTTCCATTTCTAAGAAGAGTGGGCGAGCAGAACGAACTGATGATTGAAAATTAAAGATGAGATGCTGAATGTGGCATGCGACAATCGTCGTATGTAGAACCCCCTTTCATATAAAAACAATGTTTAAGTGAAATTTTAGTGTTTGTTCGTTACATATGAAATAAACACTTACAAAAAACCGAATAACGGTTTTAAATAAATAGCGTAAAGTTTTATTTTTTTACCTTTAATTTAATAAAACATAACCTAACGAAAAAATTTCAGGGAATTTTTATTCTTCTGCATCGAATACCAACAAAGTCACTAGATTTTCATGGCCAACCCTACTACATAAAGATCGTGAACGGATAATAGTATATATCTTCTCAGGTTTGTGGAATCACTAGACATGTTGATGTCTTTAGAGCGTCTTTATCAATAATTACAAGATTCATCTTCGATCGATTGCGGTGGACTAACCCTTCCTAATGCAGCTTACAGTGATATATAGCCCGTACAATTCAGATGCAATCCCCGTTGCAAACATGCCTTTGTCTTAGCTTGCCTTAGTACCGCAACAGTGTATGCATTATGAGGGTAGTTACACAGGGATGATCAGAACACAGATCAATTAGTCGAAGCCTCCGCGAAAACATTTGTTCAGCCAGAACCGTATACCAGATAATAACAACAGAGCCCCCATTAATTTTAATTAGGGGCTTCATCGCGATCATCACCTATCTACCACTATTAATAACCGGGATGAAAAGAACACCGACATAATCAATCTTGAATTAAAAATTGAATGTGGATGGAAAAGGCAAACTTTATAATCTTTCGCGCTAAGAGCTGAAAGGAATTTTTTAGCAGGGGATTAAACGTGGCAAATTACCGCTCGTAAAATGCATGTTTGCGAATTTGGGATAATAAAAAGAGGATTTTCGATTGGCCGGAAAGTAAATAGAGTCGGTGTCGTGTTCATATATTTTTTTTTATTTAGATGGAATTGGTTTTTATGGACTTTCGCTAATGTGCTGGTAGGTGATTAAAAAAAGAGAAATACCTATAACGATCGTAGTAACGCTGAATCGTATGGGGAAGAGCGCGACGAAAGGTCAGCGTAAATTTTGCTTCGCAGGTAGTTTTAAAACGGTGTTTGCGGTAAATATTTTTCTGGTTTAACGATTATAAAGAGTATCTGTCTAACGTCGATTCGGTGATTCTAAAAAAATTATACGAAACAAAAAAGTAACACTCGTATTCCAGGTCCAATGAAATTCAACTTGGAATCACAAGTGTATAATCAAGCTTATTGTCAATGACACATATTTCTGAAAAAGATATTAACTTCTGTTTTTCTAAAAATGTATTCTAAAAATTTTTATCACACAAAATTTTCTAACAATATTTCCAATTTTTTTACGATAACTCGTATACGTATCATTAAAAATTGGTCTGAAGTTATTTAGACAAAACTCTTTCACTCCTGAGGTACAGTAAATTTTATTTTTTATGACAACCTCTTGCCATAAGTTAAAAAATATAGATAATACCAATCACAGTGTACCAAAAATTTAAATGGTATTTATTACGAAAACTCTGAGGAGACGTTTTAAAAGTGTTGTGGGTATGATTAGACAAATTTTAGTGAGTGCTTTGCCATTTACATCATACTCCTAACATAAAGATAAAATTTGATAACAAACGGTCCAGTAGTTTCTGAGATTATCAAAAAAAAAATTATTATTAATTTTTGCTTCAAAAAATACGATTTTCGACTTTTCAGTTGTTAGGTTTTTCATTTTTTTAAATTTTCAATGTTTCATTTTCCGATTTTGCAATTTTTCGATTTTTAATTTTTCACTTTCTCGAGTTATTCCATGATTTTGAAGATTCTAATTTTATCGATATTCCAACTTATTATTTTTTTCTATTTTTTGATTTTGCAAATTTTCGACTTTTCAGTTTTTAGGTTTTTCAATTTTTAATTTTTCAATTTTTCGATCTTTCAGTTTTTCAAATTTTGGTTATCTCAGTTTTTAATGTTCCATTTTTGGATTTTGCAATTTTTAGATTTTCCAATTTTACAATTTTACAGTGTTTTAATTTTCAATTTCTCGTTTTTTTAATTTTTCAAATTTTCGAATTTACAATTTTAGAATCTTTTCGATCTTCAATTTTCCGATTTTTCGGTTTCTCGAGTTTTCAACTATATAGGTACTGAATAGCTTCAGTTTTTTAATCTGCAATTGTTCGATTTGCGAATTTTCAGTCTTACGATTTTTCAAATTTTCAATTTTCCAGTTTTTCAAAATTTCGGTTTTCTAATTTTTAGGTTCTACAGTTTTAATTTTTCAGTTTTTTGATTTTATATTTTTTGAATTTATAATTTTTCGATTTCACGATTTACTTGTTTTTTGACATTAAACGTTGTAATTTTTGGATTTTTCAGTTCTTAGGTTTTTCATTTCGTAATTTTTCAGTTTATCGATTTTACAATTGCGCAGTGCTTTAATTCTTCAATTTTTCGATTCAATCTTTGACATTTTAATGCAATTTCCCGTTTTTCGATTTTTCAATTTTGCTAAAATGAGACTGATTTTGGCAAATGACATACCCACTAAGAAAATAAAGGGCGGGTGGGCGGGCCTAGTATTTGCCAAGATGAAGCTGATTTTTTCAGTTTTATAAATTTTAGATTTTTTAATTTTTCGTTTCTTCAGTTTTTAATGTTTCATTTTTTCGATTTTGGAATGTTTCGATTTTTTGAATTTAAATTTTTCAATTTTTCGTTTTTAGAATATTTTGATTTTAGAATTTTGGAATTTTTAGATTATTCAGTCTTCCGAATTTTCGGCTTTTCGTTTTTTCAACTACTGAATTTTTCAAGTTTTCATTTCTTCAGTCTTTTTACAATTTTTGAATTTGCTATTTTTCAATTTTCACAATTTTTCGAATTTTCAATTTTTAGGTTTTTCAGTTTTTAATTTTTCAATTTTGCGATGTTTTGATTTTGCAATTTAACAACTTCGCAATGCTTATAGGTTTTACAATTTTTTGGTATTTTATTTTAACAATTTTTTCAATTTTTCGATTTGGCCATTTTCGACTTTTAAATATTTCATTTTTTAATTTTTCAATTTTTCGTTTCCTTAGTTTTTAATCATTCATTTTCCGATTTTGCAATTTTTCGATTTTATAATTTTTCAATTTTTCTTTGTTGCAATTTTTTGATTTCACAATTTTGGATTTTTTTTAGATTTTCAGTCTCCCGATTTTACGATTTCTCGATTTTCCAACTACTGAATTTTTCAGTTTTTTAATCTGCAATTTTTCGATTTGCGATTTTTCAATTTTACAATTTTCCGGTTTTTTAAAATGTTCTATTTTCCAAATTTTAGGTTTTTCAATTTTTCGACTTTCCAATGTTTTCATTTCGCAATTTTATAATTTTGCAATATTTGAATTTTAGATTTTCCTGATTTTAAATATTTGAATTCCTCAATTTTTTTCTATTTCTCAATGAACCTATTTTTTCAATTTTTCAGTTTGTCAATTTTGAAATTTCGCAGGTTTTTGGTTTTTCAGTTTTTCGATTCAACTTTTGACCTTTTTTGGTGCATTATTGAATTTTTCGACACGATTTATTCGTTTTTTGACATTAATTTCTTTTTTTTCCTTTTTTGACTTAAAACATTTAATTTTTCAATTTTTTAATTTTACTATTTTTTGATTTTTTGAATTTTTAATTTTGTAGTGTTTCGATTTTCAGTTTCTCGTTTCTTCAGTTTTTGATTTTCAGTTTTTTTGTGTTGCAATTTTTCGATTTTTCGCTTTTTCAACATTTTGATTTTTCATAGATTACAACTTCGAAATGTTTATATTTTATGTTCCAGAATTTTAATTTTTCAATTTCTCGCTTTATTCGATGATTTTGAAAATTCTAAATTTTCGATATTCCATTTTTTTTCTATTTTTAGATTTTGAAAATATTTGACTTTTTAGTTTTTAATTGTTCAATTTCTTGATTTTTTAATTTTTCAAATTTTCGGTCTTGCAATTTTTCGATTTTACAATTTTTGAATTTTTTCGATCTTCAATTTTCCGATTTTTCGGCTTCTCGATTTTTCAAGTATATACTGAATCGCTTCAGTTTTTTAATCTGTAATTTTTCGATTTGCGAATTTTCAGTTTTACAATTTTTCAAATTTTTAATTTTCCAGTTTTTCAAAGTTTCGGTTTTCCAATTTTTAGGTTTTACAATTTTAATTCTTCAGTTTTTCGATTTTACATTTTTGGAATTTTTAATTTTTGCAATTTCGCGATTTATTTGTTTTGTGACATTAAACGTTTTAGTTTTTGGATTTTTCAGTTCTTAGGTTTTTCTTTTCGTAATTTTTCAGTTTTTCGATTTCTCAATTTATTTGGTTTTGAACATTTTAATTTTCCGATTTTTCAATTTTATTTCTCAGTTTGTAGATTTTTCAATTTCGCAGTTTTTTGGTTCTTCAATTTGTCGATTCAACTTTTGACTTTTTAATGTGATTTCTCATGTTTCGATTTTTCAATTGCGACTGATTTTGACAAATGACACAATCCTTAAGAAAATAAAGGCTGATTTTTTTCAGTTTTATAAATTTTCGATTTTTCAATTTTTCGTTTTTTCAGTTTTTTATGTTTCATTTTTTCGATTTTGCAATTTTCAGATATTTCAGTTTTACGTTTTTTCAATTTTTGATTTTAAATTTTTCAAATTTCTCGTTTTTGCAATATTTCGATTTTACAATTCTGGAATTTTTTCCATTATTCAGTCTTCCGATTTTTCAGCTTCTCTATTTTTTTTTTGGACTAAATTTCCCAATTTTTCATGTCTTCAGTTTTTTAATTTACAATTTTTGAATTTGTTATTTTTCAATTTTTACAATTTTTCGAATTTTTGGAATTTTCAATTTTTACGTTTTTCAATTTTGCGATGCTTTGATTTTACGATTTAACAACTTCGCAATGCTTATATAGTTTTTTTGGTTTTTTAATTTAACAATTTTTTCAATTTTTCGATTTTGCCAATTTTCGACTTTTCGGTTTTTAGGTCTTTCATTTTTTAGTTTTTCAATGTTTCGTTTTCTTAGTTTTTTATGTTTCATTTTCCGATTTTTTCATATTTAATTTTTCAATTTTTCGTTGTTGCAATTTTTAATTTTACAATTTTGGATTTTTTAGATTTCAAATACTTCGATTTTACGGTTTCTCGATTTTCCAACAACTGAATTTTTGGTTTTCAATCTGCAATTTTTCGATTTGCGATTCTTCAATTTTCCAATTTTCACATTTTCAATTTTCCGATTTTTCAAATTTTCGATTTTCCAATTTTCAGGTTTTTTTAGTTTTTCGATTTTTCAATGTTTTGATTTTGCAAGGTTTCGATTTTAGATTTTCCTGATTTTCAATTTTTCTATTTCTCAATTTTGTTCGTTTTTTGAATTTGAACTTAATTGTTCGATTTTTCAATGTAACTTTTTTTCAAATTTTCAGTTTGTCAATTTTGAAATTTCGCAGTATTTGGTTTTTCAATTTTTCAATTCAACTTTTGACGTTTTTTTTTTCGATTCTATTTGTGACATTGAACCATTTAACGTTTTTTCCGTTTTTGACTTAAAACATTAAAATTTTTCCATTTTTTAATTTGACCATTTTTTGAATTTTTTGAATTTTTAATTTTGTAGTGTTTCGATTTTCAATTTCTCGAGTCTTCAGTTTTTGATTTTCAATTTTTTGGTGTAGCAATCTTCCGATTTTACAGTTCTGGAAAGTCGATTATTCAGCCTTCCGATTTTTGGTTTCTCGATTTTTCAACTAAGCACCGAATTTTTAAATTTTTCATTTCTTCAATCTTTTAATTTACAATTTTTGAATTTTCAATTTTTTGGTTTTTCAATTTTTCGATTTTTCAACATTCGATTTTGCAATTTTACAACTTTCCAATGTTTAGATTTCACAAGTTATCGATTTTTAATTTTTCGATTATTCGTTCTTTCAGTTTTTTAGATTTTGATTATCTCAGTTTTTAATGTTTCATTTGTCAGTTTTGCAATTTTTCGATTTTACAATTTTGTAATTTTTTTCGATCTTCAATTTTAGAAACACGACAAACGACAGAGAGATGGAAACGGGAGATGTACTTTTTCATATTGCAGCGGTTACGAAGCGTCAAGAACACGAAATTAAAATGGACCCTATTCAATTACGTCCCTCGCTTGCTCTCGGGGACTAATATGCTTACACGGGATGCATAAATTCAAGCAGATATGAATCATTCATGAAAAAGCTCAGTTAATAACATAAGCACATTATGTATAATTCTGTAAATGGACTCCATTCATAATAATTAGGAAACATAAAAATAAAAAAATCTCCCCCGATTACACCCCTGCACGCTCACCAATCTCAGACACGTGTTCGTGCCGCGATGATTCATCGAACTCGACTCGAAACTTCCAAGATCGAACAATGTTTCTTTAAATATTGAGTAGAAAGAATTAAAGTTTCTGTAGAGTTGTGAAGAGAGTCGTGAATTTTTAAATAAACAGCCAACTTGAGAAACTCCTTAGCGATTAATGTTCCGTTTAATTACAACTTGGCAAAAACGTGATTTCGCTCAGTAAATTTAAACAAACATCGAGTATAGTCGTTTTCCGCGCGATTTCTCGCCATAATACCGCCGATGTTTGTTTACAAAATTTAAGACAAACACGCATACGTACATGTATGCATTCGGATGCAGCCTAGCAGAAGTCCAAACAAAGCGCTCCCTTCGACCCCAAATCGCTCATTTACAAGGCGAAGGGTTGTTGATTTGTTTGGCAAAAACTCGGGCAAATGT
Organism: Zophobas morio; assembly: GCF_036711695.1. NCBI lineage: Eukaryota > Metazoa > Arthropoda > Insecta > Coleoptera > Tenebrionidae > Zophobas > Zophobas morio. The sequence goes on from NW_026972112.1 coordinate 3,651,719, forward strand.
TGTTGGTTCTTGAGTAAATCTGTGATGTCAGTGTATTAGGTGGAATGGCGTCGTTTAAGAGGCTTTGTGTAAAATTAGGCGGTCGTTTGTTGGACCTGTGCGCCCAATTACACGAATATATGGGACACTCTCCGACCTAATTAAATACACAACTCCTCCGTGCTGCGTTTTTTTTATTGGGGAAGTCCGGGAGGTGCAGCGGGTATCCGCTGCACAGTTGTTTACACCGCTTGATTTTCCGGTTGTTGCAGAACTAATCAATAAATTCGAAAAACGAATTGTTGATGAACGAATTTCGATTTTGCATCAATAAACCACACCGTTGCCTGTTTGTGTTAAGGGTGTTGACACGTTTGTTGCGACAATAGGTCTAAATTACACATACATGTGGAACATGCGAAATCACGTTTCTTCAGCAGCTATTTATGCAGCTAGCTCAGCTAACTAATCGTGTCTCTCCACTAACGAAAAAAATCTGCTCGTCACGTTCATCTGGTTAAATTCGCTGGTTTTGTTCGTGGTTCGTTTAAAATTATTACGGAATGGAAAATATTTCTTTAAACATTTTTGAAGAAGAGCAGATCGCTGACGGTGTCTGCTTTTATTTGTTAGGGGTGAAATCGCACAAAGATATATGGAGACATAAGTTTTTTTAAAGGTGATGCCTCCAGAGGCAAACAGGTATTATAACGGAACAAATATTGTTTGTTTATTTTCAGGAGGGAGACATATGAAAATATCCGGAACTAAAGGTATTCCTCAGGCTCCGGGACAGAATTTCCGGGTTGTGTATGAATAAATTCTTCATCGAATAACGATAGCACTGAAAATTATTTTATTATGATTACGAGAGTTTTAGGGGTGATAAAAGTGAGTTGCGTGGAATGACAGCAGAATAATTACTTTCCATTTATAGTAGCAAAAATTGTACGATATGGATGACGGAAAAAGGAGTATTTGTCCGTAGAATGTTAGTGTTAATAAGGCAATAAACTAATGCCTTGCATACAAATCAGGCATAACGAGAATTTGTTATCCCGGCGCTTCCACCATTTCGCATATTAATTCGTTTGCGCATAAATTTAGAGATATGGTTGTTTTATACATATTTTTGACGTTGGTAAAACAATTTTCATAAGAACTATGCCATTTTTTGAGATTCACGGTTATAATGCTTCGCTTGACGGCCGGTGGTCATACCTGATTATTATTATTAACATGAGTTGCATAACTTAATAATTAAATCTTAAATGTAAATCTGAACTTATAAAAATACGTAATTTTATAATTGAGATTAATACCTTAGGTCTCGTTTCAGTCAGTTTGTCTTTGTCTGTGTCGTTTTTTTTTTTGGATAGTGTGCGTGTTTACCATTTCTGTGTCAAAAAAAACTTCAAAAGCTAATTTGTGTACCACATAATGGATTTGCATGCAACCCACTGTCGTAAGCATTAATAGAGCGCTTGGTGACCACCGGCGTCCAAACGCAAAATATTGTAAATTATATTTTGCTCACATATTAAGAAAAACATATAAATAAGTAATAAGTATATTTAAATTTAATGCAAAACAATTGGTCCAAGGTTACTTAGACAGCAAAAGAGTATATTATTATCAGTGTACATGCTTAACTTCGATTATTCTTATTTGATCATAATTAAATAAAGACGTGGGTATTCTCACATTTTCTAGAAAAAGAAATGACCCGTAAAGAATTAGTCGAAGGTTATAAATATAATCCGTCAATCCAACTTTTTAAAAAATTATAAAATTTGATTTTACGATTTTCGTTTCGTAATTACCGCTGTAAAGTAAAAACCAGAGGCATAAATAACACCTTTTGTCCTTCAGCACTAGGTAATAGCAATCTGAAGCTCAAGTATTTATTCATGTTTATGCATTGAAATAATGTCACGTAGAACTTATTTTGATTTCAATGAGTTTGTCTTTTCAAAACAGGACGAAAATTATTAATTAAACCACAATCGAACAAAATGTGTATAAAAACGTGCGTATTCTTCACAGGTCCTATAGATTCGCCCGATATAGCCACTGCGCCACGGAGATTCTTACGCCGTCTTGGTAATGTAACGTCATTATACCTTGCAGATGTTTTTGCAAGAATTTGAACGTTTAGCGAAAAAACTGAAAGCACGAATCATTTTTTTCAAGTATAGGAGTATATTTTTGTATAACATTCAAATCATTTTAAAATATGGTTCATTAAAATGACGTTATCAAATTGTTGGTGGGGATGATTATCAAAATTTTGGTTAGCATTTAACCATCTACATGATATTTCTAATATACTTATAAAATTTGACAACAATCGGTCCAGCAGTTTCGGAGATTATGTGTCTAATAAACATGGATACAGACACGAGACAGACAGACAGACAGACGGAAACATTTTTCGTACTGTAGGGCTTATGAAACGTCGAGAAGTAAACATTGGTTGAAGTTTATCCCTCGCGCCTGAAATAAAATCCAACAAATCCCGCTTCTTCGAAAATTATAAAATGTAATTTTGCGATTTATGTTTTGTAAAAAAAAGTAAAAACCAGCGACGTAAATAATATTCAGCAACCTTTGTTGTTAATGTCCTCTCAGTAATAATAACATGCTTAACTTCGAGTATTTATACAGCCAAAGGGTGCAAAAGAATGTCAATTATAATTTTTATTTATCATTATTAAATAAAGACGTATTCTCACATTTTCAAGAAAATAGTAATGTGATGGATAAAAAATTAGAGATTGATTAAATTTATTACATTTATTTTATCTAATGAAAAAAAAATTGGTCCAAAGAGTTTAGATAGTACTTCCCTCGCTGTCGGGAACGTGACGACTGCAAGCCTGTTATGTTTTTTTTCGCATTAGATTTCAAAGCATTCGGTTTTGTAGTTCTTCATTAAATCAATAAAATAAATTTGCGGATTCATTAAATTTTTTGAGTCACCCTGTATATCCAAATCCAAAAAATATGAATCGAATGATAAATTACAAGAAGAGACTCATCATATTTTTTACATTTTCGATTGGATTTATTCAGCAAAATTTTGGGGTGGCGTCATCCATTTTTTAAGGGGGATGAGCAAATATATTTTGATCAAAAATTTACCATGCTTATGATAAATTTAAAACATTTCCAAGATTTCAAAGCATTCGGTTTTATAGTTCCTGATTAAATTAATAAAATAAATATGCGGATTCATTAAAGTTTTTGATTCACCCTGTATATGCAAATCCAAAAATTTTAAATTAAAATAAAGCTCTGTGTGGACTGTTGGACTGCAAGTAAAAACGGGTATGTTTCTATTTTAAGTGAATTTTCTATACCAAAATTGTGTTATGACGTCATCCATTTTTAGCAGATACGTATATCAAATTTATAAAAATTAAAAAAACTTGTGGTCCGCTGGCATCGATCCACGGACCTCTCGTACCCGGAGGCCTTGCTTATAGAGGTTCGTATTATGTGCTTAAAAAAAGATGGATAAAACAATAAAAAAATATAAAAATGATAAAGAAAAGCAAGGTAGATTCATAAATGACAAGTACAAGGACATGTGATTTTATAAAATTTTAGTCGCCTTTAGTAACAAACATTTTGCAGAGAGGTCATCAAATTGTTCGTGATGACAAATTTATGTTTGCGCAAACATTAATTTTGTCTAATTTTAGGAGGTTTTTATATATGTAAATATATGTATTTTAGAAAACTCCTAAAATACTCGTACATACAAAATTTGACGACAGTTGGTCCAGTAGTTTCGGAGATTATATGTTTAATTCATGTTTATAGTTTCTGTGTTTTCGAACTTTCAAAGTAAAAGAAGAATTCCGTAAATACCCATACGCCGCCCCAGGATGACGCGTATGGGTTCTAGTATGTACGGCGATGAAAGGTGATTCATCGGCGATGACGGCGGCCGGGCGGCGTTCGCTAAAAAAACCGGGAAGCGGATGTCTCGATGACTATTCCAGAAAGACCTCGATCACGGAACATCTAGAAGGAAAATATGGGTTTAAATAGAGGCCACCTTCGGGAATTATTGTTCAATCAACGAATCGAGTCCAGTGAATGTTTTGAATCGAATCAAGTTGCGCCGGAATTATTTTGTACATAATCGCTGTGTGTAATTAATCGTGTAAATTTGAGTTACTAAGAAATAAATTGTTGAGTTTTAAAGAACGGCGTCTGTTTTTTGCAGAGGACAGCGCTTCGACACATTAGTAATATAAAATTTTCAAAATATGGATGTTCAGGGTAAAAAATAAGGGCGGATTCATAAAGCACAAGTACAAAAGTACTTGCTGAAGATAAGACTGAATTTGGTAGATGACTTAACTCTCTAAGAAAATAGTGGGCTGGTGGGGGGCTAGTACCTGCCAAATTAAGACTGATTTTGGCAAATAACATATTCTAAGAATATAGAGGGTGGGTAGGCGGGGCTAGTACTTGTTGATATAACACTGAACAATACTAAGAATAATCATTAGAATGACGAGGAGGTGGGTAGGTGGGGTTTTCAAAGTGCTTTCTGAAATTTTTAATGTGATACAAAACGTATTTAGATTGATCCTAACAAGATAAATAAGATATTTATAGGACTTTTAAATTTTATTTCCATTAAATAAATAGTGATATAAAAAAAAATAAAATTAGACACACCTAACTACATCATATACAATAAATCTAATACGAACAATATGCAATATGTATTGTTTATTATAATTTAGAAACAAATGCTTTTCAAAATTGTCACATGTTACGTTTTGGCGCCTATTAGACAAAATATATTTATATTTATATTTTGAAAAACTTCTCTCAACATCTGTTGACGTGATATTTAAAAAAAAAACTATAAATTCCAAATTTATGTCTACATCAGCATAAAAGTTGTCACTTAAAATTGTGCATATATTCTGCAACGTTTTCACATAGTAGTTCTTGTCTAAAATAGCATTAAGTTTTCTTATCTACAGTTTGGCCTATTTTACAAGGAACTTTTAAAATATTTTTTTGGATGTCTTTTAGGAGCTGAACGGACTCTATCCAGGGTGTTTTCTGTTCTTCCGAACATTTAATTGTCTTTAAAAAGAATTTAAAATGGGCCTTAATGAAAATAAGTTGATTGCCTAATGCAGACTCATTTTCACTCAAGCGTCCTATTAAAAAATTTACAATGCAACGTCCACAAGGATCCGTGGTCTCGTCCACAACAAAATGTATACAGTGTTCACCAATATTTTGCTTAATATTATTGAAAGTATTCTTTTTGTGTGTATTTCTCCAAAAAATTGTTTAATGATGCGTCCTGGGCTGTATGGGTATTGTTACGAGATAAACCCACACCCCGCCTCGGTAAGACGACTATGTGTTTTTTCTAGTATGCAGTATGACTCATCGGCCGGGCGAAGCGGCGTTCAGTAAAAGAAAGCCTGGAAGCGGATGTCGCGACGACTAATTTTTTGATATGCTATTTGCTATGAGATTTATTTCTTATTTCAGAAGAAAAAAAATGAGCCCACCCGCCCTACATTTTATTAGAAGGTATGTCATCTGCCTAAATTAGTCTTACCTTAGAAAATATTAGCCCCGCCCACCCACCCACTCTTTGCTTCAGAGATATGTCATTTACCAAACTCAGTCTTATCTTAGTAGGTACTAGCCCCGCCCACACACGCTGCTCTCATTCTAACGATTTTATCTCTGTTCAATTGAGATCAACCTTTCATTCGGACGAGATAAATAAAATGAATAACTCAAATAGACGCGGGGTGGGTGGGCGGGGTTAATTGTATATTCTTTGGTAGAGTACGAATGGGAACTAATAGAACGTAGGCTGTCAAAGATAAGCGCTAATCGTAATTTTTTGATACACTATTTACCATAAGATTTCTTTCTTATTTCAGAAGAAAAAAATGAGGGAACGGGTGGGTGGGCGGGGATAAGTTTTACTTTTTTCTACAGAGTCTTTCATAAGCAAGCAATAGCCCCACCTACCCACCCCCTCTTCATTCCAGTAATTACTCTAAATATTGTTCAGTTCTATCTTAGCACGTTTTAGCCCCGGCCACTGACCCTTTATTTTCTTATAGAATCTCATTTTCCAAAATCAGTCTTATCTTAGCAAGTACTAGCCCCGCCCACCCGCCCTCTATTTTAGTAGAATGTACGTCATTTGCCAAAATCAGTCTTACCTTAGAAAATATTAGTCCCGCCCACCCACCCTCTATTTTCTTCGAAGATATGCCATTTACGAAACTCAGCCTTATCTTAGCAGGTACTAGCCCCGCCCACACACGCTGCTCTCGTTCTAAGGATTTTATCTCTGTTCAGTTGAGATCCACCTTTCATTCGGACTATTTAGATAAAATGAATCAGTGAAATAGAGGCAGGGCGGGTGGACAGGGCTAAGTTTAAGGTTTTTCTACAGAATCTTTTATAAGCAAGCAATAGCCCCGCCTACCCACCCCCTCTTCATTCCAGTGTCGAGAAAACCCTGGAAGCGGCGTTCTCGATCCATCGAGAGAAAACGTATAGATTTAAATAGAGGCCACCGTCTGGAACTCAATAAGAAAAGAAAAAAGAAAAGAAAATACTTCAGTATTAAATTAAATCAGTTATTTGTGCAATAAGTTTTGAAAGTCTTGTACCTTTCAAAGTGGTGCACAAGCAATTTTTTTGTATTTTGATAATAAATGCCAAAATTTGGGCAAAAAGGGGCGCTAGAAATCAGCTGTTAATTTAACAATTTACAAATTTGTCAAAAGAAAATTGTCTCATGACGATTTTAAGTTAAAAAAAGTATTATTTGCATTACGATTGATAGTTAAAAAAATGCCTACATTAAATTTGTAGAGGACAGGGCTTCTACACACTGCTAATATAAAATTTATAAGATATGGATGTTCAGGGTAAAAAATAAAGGCGGATTAATAAAGTACAAGTATAAACATATTTGCTAAGATAAGACTGAATTTGGCAGATGACTTAACTCTCTAAGAAAATAGTGGGCGGGTGGAGGGGCTTGTACCTGCCAAGTTAAGACTGATTTTGGCAAATAACATCCTCTAAGAATACAGAGGGTGGGTGGGCGGGGCTAGTACTTGTTGATATAACACTGAACAATATTAAGAATAGTCACTAGAATGAAAAGGAGGTGGGTGGGTGGGTGGGGCTATAGCCTGCTCATAAGTAGATTCCGGATTTATATGTACAAAGTTTTTCTGAAGTATGCGCATATATATCCACCCAAAAATGCTGAAATATGCATATATTAATTTTAAAGAACCGCGCTTCTAGACAATGCTAATATAAAATTTACAAAATATGGATGTTCACGATAAAAAATAAAGGCGGACTCATAAAGTACAAGTGCAAAAGTACTTGCTAAGATAAAACTGAATTTGGCAGATGAATTACTCTCTAAAAAATAGTGGGCGGGTGGGGGGCTAGTACCTGCCAAGTTAAGACTGATTTTGGCAAATAACATTCTCTAAGAATATAGAGGATGAATAAGATATTTATAGGGCTTTTAAATTTTATTTCCATTAAATAAATAGTTATACAAAAAAAAATAAAATAAAATTAGACACACCTAACTACATCATATACAATAAATCTAATACGAACAATATGCAATATGTATTGTTTATTATAATTTAAAAACAAATGCTTTTCTAAATTGTCACATGTGACGTTTTGGCGCCTATCAGACAAAATATATTTATATTTTGAAAAACTTCTCTCAACATCTGTTGACGTGATATTTAAAAAAAAAACTATAAATTTCAAATTTATGTCTACATCAGCATAAAAGTTGTCACTTAAAATTGCGCATATATTCTGCAACGTTTTCACATAGTAGTTCTTGTCTAAAATAGCATTAAGTTTTCTTATTTACAGTTTGGCCTATTTTACAAGGAAGTTTTAAAATATTTTTTTGGAAGTCTTTTAGGAGCTGAACGGACTCTATCCAGGATGTTTTCTGTTCTTCCGAACATTTAATTGTCCTTAAAAAGAATTCAAAATGAGCCTTAATGAAAATAAGTTGATTGCCTAATGCAGACTCATTTTCACTCAAGCGTCCTATTAAAAAATTTACAATGCAACGTCCACAAGGATCCGTGGTCTCGTCCACAACAAAACGTATATAGTGTTCACCAATATTTTGCTTAATATTATTCAAAGTATTCTTTTTGTGTGTATTTCTCCAAAACAATTTTTAATTATGGGTATTGTTACGAGATAAACCCACACGCCGCCTCGGTAAGACGACTATGTGTTTTTTCTAGTATGCAGTATGACTCATCGGCCGGGCGACGCGGCGTTCAGTAAAAGAAAGCCTGGAAGCGGATGTCGCGACGAGCCGAGAAAACCCTTTAATTTTTTGATATGCTATTTGCTATGAGATTTATTTCTTATTTCAGAAAAAAAAATGAGAACGGGTGGGTGGGCGGGGCTAAGTTTAACGTTTTTCTACAGTCTTTTATAAGCAAGCAATAGGCCCGCCTACCAACCCCCTCTTCATTCCAGTGATTACTCTAAATATTGTTGAGTTCTATCTTACCAAGTTTGGCCCCGCCCAGTGACCTTTTATTTTCTTAGAGGATATGTTATTTACCAAAATCAGCCTTATCCTAGCAGGTACTAGCCCCGCCCACTTGCCCTACATTTTATTAGAAGGTATGTCGTCTGCCTAAATCAGTCTTACCTTAGAAAATATTAGCCCCGCCCACCCACCCTCTCCTTGCTTCAGAGATATGTCATTTACCAAACTCAGTCTTATCTTACTAGGTACTAGCCCCGCCCACACGCTGCTCTCATTCTAACGATTTTATCTCTGTTCAGTTGAGATCAACTGAAATAGAGGCGGGGTGGGTGGGCGGGGTTAATTGTATATTCTTTGGTTGAGTACGAATGGGAACTATTAGAACGTAGGCTGTCAAAGATAAGCGCTAATCGTAATTTTTTGATACACTATTTACCATAAGATTTCTTTCTTATTTCAGAAAAAAAAAAATGAGGGAACGGGTGGGTGGGCGGGGATAAGTTTTACTTTTTTCTACAGAATCTTTTATAAGCAAGCAATAGCTCCACCTACCCACCCCCTCTTCATTCCAGTAATTACTCTAAATATTGCTCAGTTCTATTATAGCACGTTTTAACCCCGCCCCTTGACCCTTTATTTTCTTATAGAATCTCATTTTCCAAAGTCAGTGTTATCTTCGCAAGTACTAGCCCCGCCCACCCGCCCTCTATTTTATTAGAAGGTACGTCATTTGCCAAAATCAGTCTTACCTTAGAAAATATTAGCCCCGCCCACCCACCCTCTCTTTTCTTCGAAGATATGCCATTTACCAAACTCAGCCTTATCTTAGCAGGTACTAGCTCCGCCCACACACGCTGCTCTCATTCTAGCGATTTTATCTCTGTTCAGTTGAAATCCACCTTTCATTCGGACTATTTAGATAAAATGAATCACTGAAATAGAGGCAGGGTGGGTGGGCGGGGCTAAGTTTAAGGTTTTTCTACAGAGAGTCTTTTATAAGCAAGCAATAGCCCCGCCTACCCACCCCCTCTTCATTCCAGTGTCGAGAAAACCCTGGAAGCGGCGTTCTCGATCCATCGAGAGAAAACGTATAGATTTAAATTGAGGCCGTCGTGAACTGAATAAGAGAAAAAGAAAAGAAAAGAAAATACTTCAGTATTAAATTTAAATAGTTATTTGTGCAATAAGTTTTGAAAGGCTTGTACCTTTCAAAGTGGTGCACAAGCAATTTTTTTTTGTATTTTGATAATAAATGCCAAAATTTGGGCAAAAAGGGGCGCTAGAAATCAGCTGCTAATTTAACAATTTACAAATTTGTCAAAAAAATTGTCTCATGACGATTTTAAGTGAAAAAAGTATTATTTGCATTACGATTGATAGTTAAAAAAATGCCTATATTAAATTTGTAGAGGACAGGGCTTCTACACACTGCTAATATAAAAGTTATAAGATATGGATGTTCAGGGTAAAAAATAAAGGCGGGTTCATAAAGTACAAGTTTAAACATATTTGCTAAGATAAGACTGAATTTGGCAGATGACTTAACTCTCTAAGAAAATAGTGGGCGCGTGGGGGGGGGGGGGGCTAGTACCTGCCAAGTTAAGACTGATTTTGGCAAATAACATCCTCTAAGAATACAGAGGGCGGGTGGGCGGGGCTAGTACTTGTTGATATAACACTGAACAATATTAAGAATAGTCACTAGAATGAAGAGGAGGTGGGTCGGCGGGGCTATTGTCTGCTCATAAGTAGAGTCCGGATTTATATGTACAAAGTTTTTCTGAAGTATGTGGATATATATCCACCCAAAAATGCTGAAATATGCATATATTAATTTTAAAGAACCGCGCTTCTACACAGTGCTAATATAAAATTTACAAAATATGGACGTTCATGGTAAAAAATAAGGGCGGATTCATAAGGCAGAAGTACAAAAGTACTTGCTAAGATAACGATTTGATCTCTGTTCAGTTGAGATCCACCTTTCATTCGGACTATTTATAAAACATGAATCACTGAAATAGAGGCAGGGTCGGTGGGCGGGGCTAAGTTTAAGGTTTTTCCACAGAGTCTTTTACAAGGAAGCAATAGCCCCGCCTACCCACCCCCTCTTCATTCCAGTGTCGAGAAAACCCTGGAAGCGGCGTTCTCGATCCATCGAGAGAAAACGTATAGATTTAAATAAAGGCCACCGTCGGGAACTGAATAAGAGAAAAAAAAAAAAAAGGAAAGAAAATACTTCAGTATTAAATTAAAATAGTTATTGTGCAACAAGTTTCGAAAGTCATCCACCTTTCAAAACGTGGTGCACAAATCATTTTTTTTGGATTTTGATAATAAAGGCCAAAATTTGGGCAAAAAGGGGCGCTAGAAATCAGCTGTCAATTTAACAATTTATAAATTTGTCAAAAAAAAAAAATTGTTTCATGACGATTTTAAATGAAAAAAGTATTATTTGCATTACGATTGATAGTTAAAAAAATGCCTAGATTTACAAAAAAAAAAAAATATATTATTAATTGATTTTGGAACTTACCATATTGTAGGATTTGCAGAAAACTTTTTCGTAACGCGTTTTTTCTGTTTGAAAGCTGGTTTAATCGGGATTGTTCTTAGCCATGTTTCACGACAATGACTTCAGGCATTTCATGATAATCATAATAAGAATCTAAAACTTACTATTGTTATTTTTAACTTAGTTGATACTCGTTGTGGGAAACTAAAAATGACATCTTTACAGAATGAAAGTGTCATTTACGTTATTATACATATTATTTTGGGAAACAATGTAGCTTTAAAGGTTTCTGAAATATCAACAGATTATCCAACTCCTGCGGTCGTGACGTCCTTGGACAGTTCTCGTATTTAATAATATAACATTAATATATATGTTTACACAAATATGTTTGCATGTTCTGCATATGCCTGTAATATATTTACATTGTGCTAAATTCACTTGCAAATTAGCATAATTGCTAAAAGTAAAAACGCATGCATGTGGATGTATTTATTGACCAAATAAGGATTAAATTATTATCCGGCTTTCCCTCTTCAATTAAAAATATATAATTACGTCATTGCAACATTTTCTGCTTAAAAAACCTTCAATGTCTGCGATAATCTTGTCGCAAATCTACTCAGGACGAGTTGCTCGCTTAGGTTGGATCAAAAAAATCTGACGCGAAGAAGCTGTCGACGACGCCTTGGCTAAAAGTTCCGGAACACTACGTTGTCCGATTTGTATGAACATATAGCAAGTGACTCAGTTTATTCCCGGTTTTATGTTTGATTCTCGTGTTGAACCGTATTCGCAGCTGTTGAGGATATCAGACAGGGGTTTGCTCGCGCGGACATTTTGTTGACAACTTAGCAAGACATAAAGTTACCACCCCGACTGCTACATTCCAAAGTAATTTAACCGCAGCTCGTCCCGCTAGAAAGTCTTCGGCTTGCACACGCTGTTGATTTAGCGAGTTTTTGTTTAATCCTCGTAAAACACACAAAAACATCAAATCGGCCTCCCAGAATGAAAAAAACCCACCCATCCCGGCCTCGCAGCCCCGCATTCATTTTTTATCAAAGCAAACAGACGCGAAAAGCTCGCCCACGGCGCATCAAACCAAAATAATTTGTATCACCCCTTTAGACCCGAAACGAATGTTCCTGTGCTCGCTTGCGGTCATGTAACTTGTGTTTTGGCCAAAGAGTTTAATTTTCGAATTGAAAAGGTTCGACAGGGATATTAAGTGCGATAAAAAACGACCTCGATCGCTGCCAAACGCCGGGGGAACGTCCGTGTTAATAAACCGATAAAACGATGACTTTATATTGCGTGCGACTCGTACATCTCGGTTATAACCGATCTGCTTCGCCGGGGATTCCCGGCGTAGTGTCAACCAGGACCATTAAAACTTGTACTTGGGATTTTATGGGCTTCCAATGCGCTCACGTACCTAGATAAATAAGCCGTAATTTACGTGGGACACGTGACGTTCTTTCTTGTTTCGGGGAGTTTTTAAATCGTCGGGACTGTAATAAGAATTTTTCCTTTTTTATTTGCCGGGAACCGTCCTAGGGGAGAGGCGGAGGTGCTGCGATCGGGTCTCGTGCGTTTATTATGTGAAATGAAAATGTGCTAGTCAGCTGTGACCGACGCGACGGTGGCGCCTCCTGGCTGACCGTATCATTCATCACGGCTGACCATGATGAAGCGATGTCGCTCTCTGCTGACAGTTATATGAACTGGTCAGAACGAGTTTCGACGGAGGAGGGATGCTCCGGATGGCCGCAAATGTCTTGTTTAACACAATACACCTAGTCGAGGGTTTCGGGGGTTCTTGTTAACAATGGAACTAGATGTACGGAAAAGAAGATTTCTGTAATTAGTGTAGCGTTTTTGCTGACCACACCCAAAAGTAGAGGGAGCCGCAGGTAGGATGACTAGTGACCTGACCGAGTTTATACATAGTTCGACTATAAGCCATCAAAACCCAATCAACAGATGAATTTAAAAATCCTCCATAATAAGAACTTTATCTCGCAAATGTTCGATTCCTCTGCACCCTTCGATTTTTACCAAACTTGCGATAATGATCTGCAAACAGCCTCTCCATTCTTGTCCTCTGCGATTAACTTTATTATTTCGATCGCAACTCGCGGCACTTCATCCGAGCTCAATTTTATTGAAACGACGTCAGGTATCTGCGTCATTTTTCAGACGGTTCGGAATAAAACCGATTTGGCGATATCACGAATTAAGGGAGGGAAACCGAGCGGGATTAAAAATTGAAACTAAACATCGTGAATAATGCGATGGCCGGCCGGGGATTTCTTGGAGATATTTGGCACACGATAAGTGCGTTAAATAAATTTGGATATGAATTATCGGCGGCGGTTTGCGGGAGTTGGTGTTGGAGAGAGGTCGGGGTGGGTAAATGTTTGCAAGGGACATCTGGGAAAGTGGGCGGTGGAGAGTAATCATTAAAAGTTTGTGGCTGAGTTGATACGGGGAAGTGTTTTAAACTTGGAAATAATTTGATATTGGAGGAATGTCCAGTTGAGTGAAGGTGGTATTAAGGGGTGTGGGTCAGTTGTGTGTTTTTCTGATTCAAGGTGGAGTAGTTAACTGAAGCAATGAGAATCAGGTTTTTGGATAACTTGGGGGTGTATAAACGTAAATACACTCTCTCAGGATATAAAAGATATCCTTGGCAACTGGTAACGGAGAAGTCAATGAAACTCAGTACTGATTTATTAAATAATACCGTCCAAATACATACAGAATAAAATTTATATTATGCTAGTGCATGGATGCACATTCTGTATACAATATTACTCCTATTTTATTGGATTGTCGTCTTTGCGTTGCAAAATTCTTATGTTACCGCTGAATTCAGGCGCATCCTTCTTATTGTAGTGAGTGTTATTGCGATGTCTTGAAAGGATGTAAGTAGTTTCGTGGGATTTTGCAAGTTTATAACAGAGACTGGAACAAATTATTTAAAATGATCTTAAAAGTATTATTCAGGATTTTCGGTGTTTATTAAACACGAGGAGCTATAACTAAAATTAAAAATATAAGGGATTTTACATTATAGAAACAATTATATATTTCTTTAAAGATCTTGAATTCCGAATAAAATAATTAAACAAGCATAAATTTAAACTAAGGTAAACAATTCGTTTTCGGGGAGATTTAACGAACGATAGCTGTTTTTGTATTTTTTCGATTTTGTGACAAGATGTGGTAAAAATAGCTGCAGATTCGTGATCCTGGAAAAAATTCGAACAATAATGACACATTTTCGAAACAACTCGACTAATTTAAAAGTTTGCATAAAAATGGGGGAGGCGCCGGGAAAATACAATTTTTAAAAAATATTTGTTTTTTGGTTTCTTAAGAATCTTTAGTCAAAGGATTTTATATGAATGATAGAAAGCAAAAATCGAAAAATCTAAAAATTGAAACATTTTTCCGAAAAAATATAAAATTTAGTAAAAATTAAATTTTATTAAAAAAAAAATGTAATTCGAGATTCTATTATTTATCACTATGAAATCCAACTTCCAGTTCTTCAGAGCCAATAAGAATGAATGATCAAACGGAATAGGGGTAGGTGTGGGGGGCGGGGCCGCTTTTTACTTTGTTGACCTTTTTTCTAAAGAATCTTATAAGCCCCGTCCACCCACCCCCTCTTTATTGGAATGACTACTCTTAATATTCTTCAGTCTTATCTTAGCAGGTAGTGGCGCCCGCTCGCCCTATTTTCTTTCTTTTTTTTTGTAAGTACTAGCTAAAATAAGACTGATTAGAAATAGAATAGAGGGCGGGTGGGAGGGCCTAGTACTTGCCAATTAGTTAGGAGTAATTTTGGCAAATGATATACCCTCTAAGAAAGAGAGGGCGGGTAGGCCGGGCTTGTAGCTGATAAGATAAGAGTAATTTTGGCAAATGATATACACTCTAAGAAAATAGAAGGCGGGTGGGCGGGGCTGCTACTTGCTAAGATATCACTGAACAATATTAAGAGTAGTCACTGGAATAAAGAGGGGGAGGATTTTAGCAAGTACTAACAAAAAAAACTGAAAACGAAAACGAAACGAAAATCTAAAAAATGGGAAAAGAGAAAAAATAAAAATTGACAACTCGTGAAATTGCAAATCAAAAATTGCAAAATCTAAAAACTGAAATATCAAAAGTTCGAAAACTAAAGGCGATCGAATGGTGAATTTTTTGAGAATTTTTAGACAACTCTTTCAAAAATGAAATTTTTCCAGTGGTCCCTCATTCTTCAAATTTCTACCCATTTCTCACAATTTTCTTGTAGATTTCGAGCTCTAGAACCCACTTCCGACCTCGTTTCCGTAATAGCTCCAACTGTTTTTCCAGAACCGGCCGTTGAAATCGAAATTTTCGAATTTTTAGAAAATTTGTCTTTAAAACCGTGGATCTTGAAAATATTGCACGCTATATTTTCGGAACCAGCAGGTCGGGATCTACATTCCTGAATTTTTTAAAAATTTTTAGACAACTTTTTTAAAAATAAAATTGTTGAAATTCTTCAAATTCCGACCCATTTTTGCCCATTTTCGTAACTTAACCAAATACATTTTCTTGTAGATTTCGAGCTCTAGAATCCACTTCCGACCTCGTTTCCGTAATAACTCCAACCGTTTTTCCAGAATCGGCCGTTGAAATATCGAAATTTTCGAATTTTTAGAAAATTTGTCTTTAAAACCGAAGATTTTGAAAATATTGCGCGATGAATATAAATACGTTATATGTTTGGAACCAGCAGCTCGAGATCTACATTCCTGAATTTTTTAAGAATTTTTAGACAACTTTTCTAAAAATCAAATTTTTCCAATTCTTCAAATTTCGACCCATTTTTGACCATTTTCGTAACTTAACTAAATATATTTTCTTGTATATTTCGAACTCTAGAACCCACTTCCCACCTCGTTTCCTTAATAATTCCGACCGTTTTTCGAGAATCGGACGTTGAAATATCGAAATTTTCGAATTTTTAGAAAATTTGGCTTTAAAACCGAAGATTTTGAAAATATTGCGCGATGAATATAAACACGCTATATTTTCGGAGCCAGCAGGTCGAGATCTACATTCTTGAATTTTTTAAGAATTTTTAGACAGTTTTTTAACATTTTCGAAACTTAACTAAGTAAATACATTTTCTTGTGGATTTCGAGCTTTAGATGTCACTTAAGACCTCTTTTCTTTGATTACTCCAACAGTTTTTCCAGAATATACAGTTGAAATATCGGAATTTTCGGAATTAAAAAAAAATTTTTTTTAAACCCGAAAATATTGAAAATGTTGCGCTTTGAACAATAGCACACTACATTTTTTGGAATCAGCACTTTCCAATCTACATCCCTGAATTTTTTCAGAATTTTTAGACAACTTATTTAAAAATCAAATTTTTGCAATGGTCCCCTTTGTTCAAATTTCGACCTACTTTTCAGCATTTTCGAAAGTTAACTAATAAATATATTTTCTTGTAGATTTCGAGCGACAAAACTCACTACCGACCTCTTTTCTTTGATAACTCCAACAGTTTTTTACAATTGGAATATCGAAAATTTGGAATTTTTAGAAAGTTTGTTTTAAAACCCAACATTTTGACGATGTTGCGCTATTAACATAAACACGCTATATTTTTGGAATCAGTACGTCGAGATATTAATTTTTAAGAATTTTTAGACAACTTTTTTAAAAATGAAATTTTTATAATGGTCCCACATTCTTCAAATTTCGAGCCGTTTTTGACCATTTTCGAATCATTACCAAGCTCTAAAACCCACTTCCGACCTCCGTGTTTTTAATAACTCCAACCATTTTTCTAGCATCGGCCGTTAAAATATCGAAATTTTCGAATTTTTAGAAGATTTGTCTTTAAAACTAAAGATTTTGGAAATATTGGGCGATAAATATAAACACGCTACATTTTCGGAACCAGCAGGTCGACATATACATTCCTGAATTTTTTGAAAATTTTTAGATAACTTTTTTCAAAACAAAATTGTTCAAATTCTTCAAATTTCGACCGATTTTTCAACATTTTCGAAACTTAACCAAGTACATTTTCTTATAGATTTCGAGCTCTAGAACTCACTTCTGACCTCGTTTCTTTAATAATTCCAAACGTTTTACCAGGATCGCCCGAAATTTTTCGAATTAAAAAAAAAAAAATTTAAACCTGAACATTTCGAAAATGTTGCGCGATGAACATAAACACCCTATGTTTTGGGGATCAGAAGCTCGATATATATATCCCTGAATTATTTAAGAATTTTTAGACAACTTTTCTAAAAATAACATTTTTCCATTTCTTCAAATTCCGACCCATTTTTGACTATTTTCATAACTTAACCAACTACATTTTCTTGTAGATTTGGAGCTCTAGAATCCACTTCCGACCTCGTTTCCTTAATACCTCTACCTGTTTTTCCAGAATTTGCCGTTGAAATATCGAAATTTTCCAATTTTTAGAAAATTTGTCGTTAAAAGCGAACGTTTTGAAAATGTTGCGCGATGAACATAAGCATGCTATATTTTTCGAGTCAGAACGTCGAGACCTACATCCCTGAATTTTTTGAGTATTTTTACACTACTTTTTTAAAGTTGAAATTTTTGCATTCTTCAAATTTGGACTCGTTTTTTAACATTTTCGAAACTTAACCAAGTACATTTTCTTATCGATTTCGAGCTGAAGAACTCAATTCTGACATCGTTTCTTTAATAATTCCAAACTTTTTTCCGGAATCGGCCGGCTGTTGAAATATCGAAATTTTTGTAATTAAAAAAAAATTACTTTAAACCCGAACATTTCGAAAATGTTGCGCGATGAACATAAACACCCTATGTTTGGCGATCAGCAGCTCGAGATATATATCCCTGAATTATTTAAGAATTTTTAGACAACTTTTTTAAAAATCAAATTTTTCCAATTCTTCAAATTCCGACCCATTTTTGACCATTTTCGTAACTTAACTAAATACATTTTCATGTAGATTTCGAGTTCTAGAACTCACTTCTGACCTCGTTTCTTTAATGACTCCAAACGTTTGTCCACACTCGGCCGACTGTTGAAATATCGAAATTTTTGGAATAAAAAAAAAATTACTTTGAATCCGAACATTTCGAAAATGTTGCGTGATGAATATAAACACCCTATGTTTTGGGGACCAGCAGTTCGAGATATTTATATTTGTGATTTTTTTAAGAATTTTTACACTACTTTTTAATAATTAAAATTTTCCATTCTTCAAGTTTAGACCCATTTTTTAACATTTTCGAAACTTAACCAAATACATTTTCTTGTGGATTTCGAGCTTTAGAACTCACTTAAGACCTCTTTTCTTTGATTACTCTAACAGTTTTTCCAGAATAGACCGTTAAAATATCGGAATTTTTAGAATTTAAAAAAAAAATTGTTTTCAAACCCGAAAATATTAAAAATGTTGCGTTTTACACATTAACACACTACATTTTTTTGGAATTAGGACCTTGAGATCTGCGTTCTTGAATTTTTTCATAATTTTTAGACAATTTTTTTAAACATCAAATTTTTACAATTCTGTTCAAATTTCGCCCCATTTTTCAGCATTTTCGAAAGTTAACTAAATATATTTTCTTGTAGATTTCGAGCGCTAGAACTCACTTCCGACCTAGTTTCTTTAATAACTGTATTTTCTTGGAGGATCGTCATTTGCGGTAATCGATATTTGTAAAAATAATGGAAATAAAAAACCGAAATGAAAAATTTTTAAAATCCAGTAATATTTAAAAAATGGAAACATTCTAAATTCGTAAAAATTCGGAAAGTGAAATATGTTAAAAATTATCACTATTATTACATATTTAAAATGAAAACTACAAAAATTTCAAATCAAAAATTGAAACTTTTTTTCGAAAAAAAAAATAAAATTTAGTAAAAATTAAATTTTATTAAAAAAACTGTGATCATAGATTCTATTCATTTATCAATATGAAATCCAACTTCCGTTCTTCGGAGCCAATAAGAATGAATAATGATAACAGAACAGGAGAGGGTGGAGGGCGGAGCCAGTTTTTACTTTGTTTTAAATCTCAGATTATATCGCTTGTCAAAATAGAATTCAATTCCCATTTTGCAGTAAATAAAATAGAGAAAAGAGGTGGGCGGAACTGAGTTTACCTTTTTTCTAGATTCTTATAAGCAAGTAGTAGCCCCGCCCACCTACCCCCTCTTTCTTGCAGTGACTACTTTAATATTGTTCAGTCTTATCTCAGCATGTTGTAGCCCTGCCCGCCCGCCCTCTATTTTTTTCTTCTTTTTTAAAAGAAAATATTTTTCAAATGGTCCCTCATTCTTCAAATTTCGACCAATTTTTCAACATTTTCGAAACTTAACGAAATACATTTTGTTGTAGATTTCGATTTTTAGAACTCACTTCCGACCTCGTTTCCTTAATAGCTCCAACCATTTTACCACAATCGGAAAATTTGGAATTTTAGAAAATTTGTCTTTAAAACCGAACATTTTGAAAATATTGCGCCATTAACATAAACGTCATACATTTTTGGAATCAGTACGTCGAGATCTACATCCCTGAATTTTTTGACAATTTTTAGAGAACTTTTGTAACAATGAAATTTTCCCAATTCTTCAAATTTCGACCCATTTTTCAACATTTTCGAAACTTAACAAAACACATTTTCTTGTAGATTTCGAGCTTCAAAACTCACTTCCGACCTCGTTTCTTTATTTAAAAAAAATGGGTGTATTGACAAATCATACGTATAACATTTTGCACATTTTGGATTAGATTTAAGTATAAAGGAAAATTTTTCTAGTTAGTTTAAACGCGGAAAGTAAAAATTGCAATTTGGTATAGTGTAAGATGAGGTGCAGAATGCACTCTTTCTGAAAGAATAAATGTTATGAATATTTATACTCTTGGTGTACAGCAATTTCCCCCTGTTAAACTTGTTCCACTACATAGTGTCGCTGTGAGAATTCCGTTCATCTGATATTCCTGAAATTCTTTGCCACTGTTTTAATGCCCTGATGAAATCTCTCACCTTGATCTTCACGAGGTACATAATTAGGATCTTTATTGTCCGTAAAAGGTTATTAAAAACAGTTGTAAACCCGTTCTAAGCTGCTCGTTCATCTGTAGCCATGGCGCTGTAAATTCTTTGTCCAAAGTAAGTTTCCGAGTTTGATGAAAATTTTAAGCAAATATGTTTAAAGCAATATCGTTTCCTGTTTAATATCTCGCCAAATTGTTTAATTATTCCGAATTTAATGTGTAGTGAACGCGACAAAACGTTCACATTTCGAATATATCTTGAGTGTATGCAGTGTGTCGAAAAATATATTTTCGCGCAGACTGTCCCCAATAAATCCCCAACTTTAAATTGACGACTTAAAATTTTGCCGAATCTCTCCTTTTAATATCCCCCCGTAGAGCGCGCACCGAATAACAACAAACTTTCTAGATCAGATAATAAAAGAAACCGGTGCTTACCGCCTCGGTTGCATGTTGGATGTTTTGCTGAAAAAGCGAAATTGCTCCCGACAACTTTTGTCTATTTGAATTGGAAATTATGTGCCGAGTTGTTGTTCTTGCATTCTCTTATTGCTTTTTAAAGCCTGATTGTGTTTAATTAAGCTGATGGCGTTCCGAGTGATTTTGTTTAGAAAGCGGTGCTCGTGCTATTACCTCCTAAATGTGCAAGTTTTTTAAGATGATTTAAAGGCAACAATTTTCTTATCGCGTCGCTATTTTAAAAGTCCATCGATTTCGGTTTCTCGGCTTTTATTTTTGTTTTATCAACGCGATTTTCTGTTAAAGTTGGGTGTAAATTTTAAATGAGGCTATTTATTAGTGGAAGCGGGCAAAATCAAAGCAATAAAGCCTCGAAAATCGTTTAAGGCGTAGATTGTGTACCCATAGATTAAGACGAGATTATCGCTATTATTCCGGGGTAGTTTTGGGTATAACGATCGGATTAAGCATATTTGAGATTTATTAGGCTAAGCCAACTCGAGAAACGGATTCTCATACGATCAGGAAAAACCACGCAACAAGAATTGTTGAATAACTGTTGAATAGTGGTTGGCAACTAAAAAAAAGCTAGAGAACAAAGTAACACTTCGTAGCTTGAAAAAAAAAATAGTGATAGTAAACATGACTTTTTCTATCATTTGATGATATCATTTCAAAATTGTGTAAAATAACTGGTTTGAATTTTGAAAAAAGTTTGAGAATCCCTGGTGGTTTTTTTGAAAAAAATAATTTTCGGGGGCCCTTTGTTCAATTTTTGAAAATTTTTAGACATTTTATAGGCCATTGCTGTTTGAATTTTGGGGGTGTCTTGTGTTTTTTTTTTAATTTTATTTGAAATTTGAAAGAGTTTTCGGAACCTCTTGTGTTCTTTTTTGACTTTTTTTTTTAATTTTGAGGAAACAAATTAAATTTTGGGGTTCCTTCTATATTTTTTAAAGGCATCTTTTTTAGAAAGAATATTAAAGAATTTTCGGGGCCCCTTGTGTTTTATTTATTAAAGAATTTGAAAAAAAATTGAGAATCCTGGTGGTTTTTTGAAAGAGTTAGAGGAATCGTAAAGGTGCTTAGTGTGATTTTTTAAGACTATGAAAAAAATCTTGAGTTCCTTTTGTGTTTTATTTTTGAAGAATTTGGAAACTTCGAGGACCCCAATGCTTTTTTAATAAAATTTTTGTAATATGAAAGCATTTTGCGGTTCTATTTTTTAAAGAATTTAAAAATCTTGGGAGCCACTCTTGTTTGAAATTTGGGGGTGCCTTATGTTGTTTTTTGGAGAATTGAAGAATTTCGGAACCCTTTGTTTTTTATTTTTTAAAAATTTGAAAATTTTTTAAAACCCCGTAATATCGTAAAGGCGCTTAGTGGTTTTTTTTTAAGAATATGAAATAGTTTTTTAGTCCTTTTGTGTTTTATTTTTGAAGAATTTGGAAATCTTTGAGGACTCCGACGTTTGTGTGATAAGTTTTTGAAATGTGAAAGCATCTTCGGGATGCCTTTTGTTCTATTTTTGAAAGAGTTTCAAAAATCTTGGAGACCATTGGTGTTTGGATTTTGTGGGCGCTTTGTGTCTTTTTTAAAAGAATATGAAATAATTTTCGGAACCCTTAGTATTTTGTTTTTAAAAAAATTGAAAAATGCTTCAAAATCCTTGGTGTTTTAGCGCTTAGTGTGTGTTTTTTAAGAATATGAAAGAATCTTCGAGTCCTTTTGTGTTTTATTTTTTAAGAATTTGGAAAACCTGAAAGATTTCGACGGTTTTTTTGAAAAATTTTTAAAATGTGAATTCATATTTGGGATCTCTTATGGTTTGTTTTTGAAGAATTTGGTAAAACTTCTAAGATCCCGATATTTTTTTGAAAATTTTTTGAAATATGAAAGTTTCTTCGGGGCGTCTTGTGTTATATTTTTGAAAGAATTTTTAAAATTTTGGGGAGACTTAGTGTTTGAATTTTGGAATGCTGTGTGTGTTAAAAAAAATATGAAAACATTTTTGGGAACTCTAGTATTTTCAATTTTAATAATTTTGGAAAAACTTCAGAATCTCTGGTATTTTTTTAGAATTTGAAAAATCGGAAAAGGGGAGAGGTTTTGTGTTTTTTTTTTACAGAATATAAAAAGATCTTGGGGTATTTTGTGTTTTATTTTTGAAGAATTTGGAAGACCTAGAAAATCCCGCGCTTTATTGAAAAATTTTTGAAATATAAAAGCATTTTTGAGACAGATATAAAAGAATTTCAAAAATTTTGGGATATTTGTTGTTTAATTTTTTTTCTCTTTTTTAGAAAAAATGAAAGAATTTTCAGGACCTCTTGGGTTTTATTTTTAAAGAATTTGAAAAAATCTTGAGAATTCCTGGTAGTTTTTGAAAGAGTTTGAAGGAATCATAGAGGTCCTTGGTATATTTTTTTTAAATAAAATAAAGAATTTTCGGAACCTTTCGTATACTATTTTTTTTTTAATTTGAAAAAAGCTTCAAAACCCATGTTTTTTTTAAGAGCTTGAAAGAATAGTAAAGGTAATTAATTGCTTTTGAAGAATTTGGTAAAACCTCGAAGATCGCGGCCTCTTTTTGAACATTTTATGGTCTATTTTTGAAAGATATTTTAAAATTGTGTAGATATTTGGTGTTTGAATTTTAGGATGCCTTGCATGTTTAAAAAAATATGAAAATATTTTCGGAACTCTTATGTTTTGATTTTTAATAAATTGGGGAAAAAAAGAATAACTGGTATTTTTTTTTAAGAATTTGAAAAATCGGAGAGGCGCTTGGTTTTCTGTTTTTTTTTTCTACTTTATGAAAAGATCTTTGAGTTTTTTGTCCTTTATTTTTGAAGAATTTGGAAAACCTGGAAAATCCCGAGGTTTTTTTGAAATTTTTTTAAAATATAAAAGCATTTTTGAGACCTATTTTTGAAAACATTTCTGTTGTAAAAATATGGAAGAATTTTCAGGACCCCTTGTGTTTTATTTTTTAAAGAATTTGAAAAAATCTTGAGAATTCCTGGTAGTTTTTTGAAAAAGTTTGAAGGAATCGTAGAGGTTCTTAGTGTCTTTTTAAAAGAATATGAAGAATGTTCAGCACCCCTCGTATTTCATTTAAAAATAATATTGAAAAAAGCTGCAAAATCCCTGGTGGTACTTTTGAAAGAGTTCAAAAGAATCGTAAAGGCGCTTAGTGTTTTTTTTAAAGAGTATGAAAGAATCTTGGGGTTCTCTTGTGTTTTATTTTTGAAGAATTTAGAAAACCTTAAGGACCCCTAGACATTTTTGAAAAACTTTTGCAATGTGAAACCAGTAAAGGTGCTCAGTGTTTTTTTTTAAGAATAGGAAACAATCTCGAGGTCCTCTTGAGTTCCATTTTGGGAGAATTTGGAAAACTGGAGGACTCCAACGTTTTTTTAAAAAAAATTTGAAATATGAAAGCGTTTTCGGGACACCTTGGTTCTATTTTTAAAGAGTTTAGAAAACTTGGATACCACTATTTTTTTAATTTTGGGGGTGCCTTGTATTTTATTTTTTAAAAATTTGAAAAAAATGTTAAAACCCCTGGTGTTTTTTTTTAAAGAATTTGGAAAACCTCAAAAACCCCGGATTTTTTTGAAAAAATATTTGAAAAATGAAACCATCTTCGAAATCCCCTGTGTTTTATTGAGGAAAGAAATTTAAAATCTGGGGGACGACTGGTGTTTTGAAGTTTGGGTGTGCATTGTGTCTTTTTTAAAAGTACATGGAAGAGTTTTCGAAACCCGTTACACTATATTTTTTTAAAATTCTGAAAAAGGTTCAAAATCCGTGGAGGTTTTTTGAAAAATTTTTGAAATGTGAAAATATCTTCGGGATCTCTTGTTCCATTTTTGAAAGAATTTTAAAAATGTTGCGAACCGCTGGTGTTTGAAATTTGGGTCTGCCTTGTGTGTGTTTTTTTTAATATGAAATAATTTTCAAAACCCTTTGTATTTTATTTATTAAAAAATTTGTTAAAATCTTCAAAACCCTTAGTATTTTTTTTTCTTTTAAAAGTGAAAAAAATTAAGGCCCTTAGTGTTTTTTGTTAATATGAAATAATGTTGGAGTCCTTTTATGTATTATTTCTGAAGATTGCAACGTTTTTTTGAAAAATTTTTAAAACGTGAAAACATATTCGGGATTTCTTATGTTTTATTTTTGAGGAATTTGGAAACCCTCGAAGAACCCGAAGTTTTTTTGAAAAATCTTTAAGATATGAACGAGTCTTCGGGACCTCTTGAGTTCTATTTTTGAAAGAATTTCTAAAATTTTGGGGAAACTAGGTATATGAATTTTGGGGTACCTTGTACCTTTTTAAAAGAATAGGAAAACATTTTCGAGACCCCCTGTCTTTTACTTTTTAAAGAATTTGAAAAAAAAATGATAATTCTGCTGGTTTTTGAAAGAGTTAGAAGGAATCGTAGAGGTGCTTTGTATTTTTTTAAAAATATGAAATGATTGTGGGATCCTCTTGCGTTTTGTTTTTGAAGAATTTGGAAACGTCGAGGACTCGAATGGTTTCTTGAAAAATTTTTGTAATATGAAAGCATCTTCAGGACCTCTTGTATTCTATTTTTGAAAAAATTCTTAAAATGTTAGGGACCTCTGGTGTTTGAATTTTGGGGTTGCCTTGTGTCCTTTTTTCAATTATTAAAGAATTTATGAGACTTCTTGTGAATATGAAAGAACTTTTAGGGTTTCTTGTGTTTTATTTTTGAAAAAAAGTCAGAATTTTGACAAAATGAGATAAGCTGTTCCAGTTTTATCAAAAATTATATTCATTATGTATTAAACGGTTTTGACAAATAAGAATGGACTAAGCAACCAGATGTATAGTAAACTGCTATTTTGACAGTAATTTGCATGGTTGCCAACTAAGGCTGTCAAAATAGCTAAATTTTTGTTGATGATTTTTGAAAATAAAATAGAGTAAGTATGGAAAAAGTATATTATTGTTTGCACTCTTCTACAAGTATCGGAATAAAAATGAAAACATTTAAAAAAATTTAAAATTGAAATTTAAATAAGATTTTTGGGTATTTATGGAATATTGCTACCGATTTTACATCATATATGTTTCAGTAGTATTTATTTTGATTTGAGTAAGTGCAGCACTTTAAGTAATTCTTGTAGATGCTTAATTCAGCCTATAATATACTAATATACACTGTATATGTCGGAATTATGATTAATGATGTAATAATTACAACCATGAATCAATTTCATGTCTAGTCATAATAGCTTCTAAAATTAAGTCCAAAGAAAGCACAGTTTTACAGCTATTTGCTTAAAAATGGAAAAACTTCCTTCAACATGATTAATACATTTCCTACAATAATCCAATCAATACCTTTCCTGCTATTACCCCACTTGTGCACTAGTATAAAATTCCCGTCCATTATAATAAAATTACTTACAAAAAGTTATTTCTTTCCTTGTAAAAATGCCGACCCGAACTCGCATTCATCCATCTCCACTCGATCCCAATCTCCCCGATAACATAAGTACATCTAAAAACATGATTCGATGATGACGGGCAAATCGTCTGAAATAAATCAAATTTTTATTCACATTGCAGACAATAAGCAGACAAATAAATAAAATTTTCCTTCAACTCTATCTCGACTTCTCTTCACAAAAAACTGTATGATTTATCGGTTCAAAGCAGACACACCGGGTTCATTCTGCTCCCGGAATATGCGAATATAGCGTAGTCATTAGCAAGATTGATGTTTTCTCATTGTACCGATCGAATCAGATCCGTCCATTCGTACACATGCAAACGTGGCTAATACGCCGTGAAGAGAGACCATCCGAAAGTACAGGGGCGGCTCGTCCTTTTTTTGTGTGTTTATCCTGTTAGGATACCTATTTTCGTGTTTCTTTTCAAATTCGAATTATTCCTTTTATTTTTATGGAAGAAAAATGGGCGAATGTACATAATGTCGCCACAAAATGCCCTCTCTTTGTAGCCTCGAAGTCGTCACCACAGCCACCATATTGTGTTACGTGATTTAATTCCGCGGAATCATCACGTCGCCGGCTCTGGTTGCGCCTTCCCGGAGTAATTCGTCTCAGTTGGTTTTTCCGCGCTTTCCCCGTCGGGACGCCGCTGCCTTCTTTATGGTTCCTGTTTCCTCCTTGTTAAAGTCGAGGATTGGATGCGTTTTGTTTGACCGCCGCACCACAAAACATACTCCGGAGTTCCAGGTGAATCTCCGGAAGTGGTTAATCCATTATGTATGTTGCTGAAAGCATCGGGATTTTGTA
This sequence comes from Zophobas morio, assembly GCF_036711695.1. Lineage (NCBI taxonomy): Eukaryota > Metazoa > Arthropoda > Insecta > Coleoptera > Tenebrionidae > Zophobas > Zophobas morio. The sequence goes on from NW_026972112.1 coordinate 3,678,633, forward strand.
TGGAAATCATTCCGTAACTTATGAATAGGCGGATAGAGCGCAAGTTTACTTACTTCTTGCCTATTAAAGATGGATGGCTGAATCGAGAGGATTCGAAAGGCCCAAGTCGACTGACTGCCCGCCTCTTAATAGTTTATTGAAACGAGAAAGGTCGGATTTTGATGAAAGGACGGCGGAGAGAGTGGGGAAGTACAGTAAAAGCGTACAATGTCGGCGGTATGAAATAAAATAAGTATTGTCCGATTTACGATCGAATGCATGACGTCAACTGAAGGCGACCACACGGGGAACAAAGCGGAACGAGTGTCACAGTGGGTATAACCTGACCTCATTCTTTGTTATTCATTAAGAAAAAAATAATTTTTTGAATTATAAAACTTGATAGTTAATTTAAACAAACACAGTCTTGATTAAGTTCTGATTGTTTCTTTAATGTTACTATTGTTTGGAAAACTTAAGGCGGTTATATGGAGAATAGTGGATATGAATCATCACTACAAAAAATGTTGACTAACAGAAAACTCAAACGTGTGTTCTCATCAAGAAAAGTAATGCACTTAAGGCATAATTCTGTCTCTAGTTTTAAAAGAACATGGAATAAGATCAAATTACATTTACAAGTAGCGTATTTATACACCCAGATGAAATGGTAAGCGATTTTATTTTTGCTCCATAAGTGTATTGATTTTTGTAGGTGGCTATCCCTGTTTATTGTTCTTCAAGTGTTGTTGTACATTTTTTCACGTATCGAAGCTAGAGGTGAGAATCTACACATTCTAGAAAATATATCTGCTGAATTAATTGTACGCGTGAGTAAAATTGTGGCCAGAAACTAGTGAAAAAGTTGTATGAAGGCTGTGTGACGCTAAGAGATAATTTTCACTTGTTTGTAGATTCTGAAAAGGATGATTTGACCAAAAATAGACAGGTTTTGAAAAAGGAGATTTTGGTGGAATTATTGGCAGTTAAGGATAACCAAAGATCTTTATAGTGTGTATATTTCATTTGTTGCTTTATTAACGAAAATTACTCTTGTGAAAATACAGAATCTCTTTTGACGTTTTTTATTTCCGTCTGTCTGTCTGTCTGATGTCTGTGTTGATGTGTATTAGGCAGAAAATCGCTAAAGCGACCACTAATGATTAGGATGATTATTCCCACCAAAAAGTTCATGACCTCACCTCAAAATTTTTATGTCCGTTCCACAGGCATCCAGATTTTAGCGAAAAAAATTCAAATTGTGTTTACAATCACATTTTATAACACTTTTTAGGCACTTCATGGTCTTTATAAAGAAAAGATAAGAAGTTAATTTTGTTAACTTAAAACTATTCGGTTTTTATTTCTTGATACGCTATACTCCGAAATAAGAAAACTATCGGGTTAAAAAGAGACTTTCGCAATCAAAAACAAGTGGAAAATTCGGCCAAGGTCATCATGTGGTTCTTCTGGTGGCGGTTCCTCGTTAGCAGGGACTGCTACGGATTCTGGGGAGGCGGCGACGCTGAAACGGGGATTGTACGGGGGCGGTGTTGTTTCACTTTAACTCGCCCTCGCAACTATCAAAATGTACCATCCTCATCAATAATGATCAAACTGTTCGAAAAAGCTAAGAACAACGTAACACAATCTTATTTTTAACGAACCTCTGACTCGAGGGGAAGTGTTGGAACGCCATCTATGCTGGCTTTGTAATCGAAGCGATTTTTCGACGCCGTGGACAAGCTCACATTCGGCGCGAAGGTAGCCAACAAAAATGGCGGATGGGAGGACAACGAGGAAATTAGAGAGAGAACTAGAAGTATGCAAGAAACGTGTGCTTAAAGGTGATAAAGCGTGCGGAAATAAACCGAAACTTGGATTGGTTACTTACGCAATAAGTTGGGTCAATTTACGAAGCTCAACCGTTCGAAGAGGGGAACGTTAAATCTTGCGAATGACACGGCCACGACGAGGCGGAGCTACAATACAGTTAGGGGTCAACCCAGGACGAAGAAGCTGGTAGACCTTTGACTCGAGGGGAAGTGTTGGAACGCCAACTATGTTTGAGAGTACGAATCTCGGTCAGAAGTTGCGTCTGTATCTGAAGGCTCTAGAATATTGTGCGGAGAAGCACCAGTCACCACTCGGAAAAAAATAATAACGAGGATCTTGAACTAGAGTTTCATATGTGAAATAAAAGAGCATCTAAATACGTATTTTTTTCTAACTGGAAGTATATTAATAGAGTCCTAGCGACGAACAAAATAATAAATATTAGTTACTGTATTGTAATCTTTGAATAAGAGTTACTGTATTATCAAAATTTTGAAAAAACTATTGTATAATACATGAGATAACTGTTTGATAGCACAAAATTTATTTTTTAGAATAGTCTCTACATTTAAAATTAAAAATAGAGGTATATTCTCCCTCCACTTCTTTTTACATTAATTTCTACCTTCATTTCTGCATCTTTTATCAGTTGTTCCAATGCATCTCATTTTACTTACATTGTGGGGTGACCAGGTGATTGAAACAGTACTGGCGTTTTGGTGTATTTATTTTGATGTTGTCGGTTCGGCAGATGAGGGAAGTCTTGGAGTTTGTGAATTTGAAATGAAAAGAAAGGTCGGTAGAAAGCGGCGAAAACAGTTGTGTCTAAAGGGTTTTTGGAAGGTATTTGAAAGGATAAGAATGATTGAGAAAGGTGAACAAAAGATAGGTTTGGATTCTTTCTCCCATTTTGAACTGAGAAATTTCATTTCATTCACTATTGAATAATCTATTATCGATTGTCCTCTCGGTTCTACATATATTAATTCGTCTTTATTATGGCCAGTTTTATTTCCATTCAAGATCTTCCATCCCATCTCTTCTGCCAATTCCAACAGTTGCTTTCCTTCCTTATTTTTACATTTATCTTGGATGTTCTTTTTCCATCATCTTCGATTTTGCCTCTTCTTCCTCCTTTTTTTCCTATTCTTGCATTATGTAGTATTCTTTAAGGATAAGGCTATGTATATTTTTCCAGGTGAAGGAAAATGAGGAGCTTTACAGTCAACAAATTTCATACTATTTGCATTTTCATGAAAAGTTAGTTAAATTATTTTAAAATTTACAGCTCCGCTATGCTTAAAAATGGAAGTTTGGAATTTTCTTAGCAAGTACTAGTCCACCCACCCGCCTTCTGTTTTTTAGCGTGTATATCATTTGCCAAAATCAGTCTTATCTTAGTAAGTATTAGCCCCCCCCACCCGCCCCATCTCAGTTGTGATGATGATTATTTTTATTCGTCGTGCGCCAAGGAGGCGGAGCTTAACTGCAAATTCTTATTTCTCTACGAGAAATTAAAAACATTCTTTTGAGTATCGTGTTGTTCAAAGAATTCTATGTATATTAAAAACTAAAGCCAAAGATTAGGCCCAACCCATACCCGCCCTGATCTCAATTCTCAATTGGGATGAATTTTTCATTCGCTGTCAGATCGAGGGGCGGGGCTTAATTGCAAGATCTATATTTGTCTAGAAGAATTTACCATTTTAAACATGTTTTTTGTTCTGAAAAGACGGCTACGTATGTCAAGAAAAAAAGGTAAAATATAAACCCCGCCCACCCGTTCCGTCTCAATTGTGACGATTTTTTTTAAACGTCGAGACCAAAGGAACGGAATGTAATTGCAAAATCGTTATCATTTTTTTTACAAGAAATTACCATGTAAGACATGTTTTTGACTATACTGTTATTCAAAGAATACTGCGTACTTATATTAAGAAAAAACTAAAGCGAAAAATTAAGCCCTGATCTAAATAGTAATGAAGTTTTCATTCATTGGCAGATCTAGGGGCGGAGCCTAATTGCAAAATCCAAAATTCCTTAAAAAAATTTACCATTTTAAACGTGTTTTGAGTTTCTAAGATTAAAAAAAAATCATCATAGTTGAGATGGGGTGGGTGGGCGGGGTTTATATTTTGTTTTTTTTCTTAATATACATGGTATTTTTTGAACAACCCAATACTTAAAAACATGCTGTTAATTTCTTGTAAAGAAATAAGTATTTTTCAGTTACGCTCCGCCCTCTTGGTTCACGACGAATAAAAAAAATCATCACACCTAAGACAGGGCGGGTGGGCGGGCTTACGTTTTGCCTTTTTGTTTTAATATTTGTAGACTTCTTTTCACAACATGAAACTTGAAATATGTTTAAAATGGAAAATTTGTGTAAGGAAATATCGACTTTGCAATTAGGCTCAGCCCCATAATTGCAAAATCCATATTTCCTTGCAAAAATGTACCATTTTAACCATGTTTTAAGTTTCTTGTTGTGAAAAATGGCTATGCATATTAAGAAAAAAAAGGCAAAATATGATTTTTTTATTTGTCGTAAGCCGAGGGGCGGAGCTTAATTGTGAAATCCTTATTTGTCTACGAGACTGAAATTTAGCAGTTCTATGAGCCAGAATTTCGAGTCGTTGATCAACATATCTTAAGTTTCCTATATTTATTTGACTTTCGTTAATCATTTTAGCTAACAAATATCCTGGAACGTGGGTTTCTAAAATCTTTTTTCATGTAATTTACCTCTTCAAAAACGGGATAAGGGATCTCCAAAATTCTCTAAAACTATTTCAAAGACATAGCAAAAGAGATTCCGAGATTCTCTCAAATTACTTCAAAATCAGGACATGTTTTTTCATTTTTGCGTTATTGTTTTTCGTCTTGTTTAATTTAGAAGTTAAAAACGCGAGCGCAGCGAGCACGTTCAGGTGTAATTTAAAAAATCGTTCATTGCGTCCCTGAGAAGCTAAATTATTTATTAAGAAAAATGTATTTGTTATTAAATTGTGACTTCGAAGATGTTTGCGACTGTAACATCCTGAACATGCTCGCTGCGCGCCCATTGTGTCTAATAAAAAGCGATACAGACGACAGACAGACAGACGGAAACGGAAAACCTATGCTTTCGTACTCTCGAGATCCTGAAACCAGTAGGTGCCAATATCGTTTATATAAATTGAGAAAAGTCGTCGCCCCAGAACGGAACCTTGAGCCATGGCTTATTAATTCGGAAAACGGGATCGCTTATTTCTGAATTCTAGTCATTATTTCTACATTTATAAATACATATATTATTTATCCAGATATACATACAAATAATCGAGAAAAACGACTTTAAAATTTTCAGGCATTTTCCAAATAAATTTTCCATTTTAAACATGTTTTAAATTTCTTGTTCTGAAAAGACGACTACGTATATGAAGAAAAAAGGAAAAAATATAAGACCCGCCCACCCGCCCTATCTCAATCCTAACGATTTTTTTTTAATTGTCGAGAGCCAAAGGAGCAGAATTTAATTGCAAAATCATTAGTCTCCTATTATTTTTCTACAAGAAATTACCATGTAAGACATATTTTTAGTACCGTGTTATTCAAAGAATACTATGTATAGTAAGAAAAGATTAAAACCAAACATTAAGCCCCACCTATACCTGCCCTGATCTAAATATCTAAATAGTAATGAAGTTTCCATTCGTTGGCAGATCTAGAGGCGGAGCCTAATTGAAAAATTCATATTTCCTTAAAAAATTGTCATTTTAAACGTGTTTCAAATTGTTAAGAATAAAAAAAATCATTACAATTGAGATGGGGTGGGTGGGTGGGGTTTATATTTTCGCTTTTCTTCTTCATATACATAGTATTCTTTGAACAACAAACACAAAAACATGTTTTTAATTAATTATAAAAAAATAGATACTTTGCAGTTAAGTTCCACCCCCTTGGCTCATGGCGAATAAAAAAATCATAACAATTGAGATAGGGCGGGTGGGCGGGCTTACATTTTGCCTTTTTGTTTTAATATATGTAGACTTCTTTTCACAACATGAAACTTAAAACATGTTTAAAATGGAAAATTTCTGCCCCATAATTGCAAAATCCATATTTCCTTGCAAAAATGTACCATTTTAACCATGTTTTAAGTTTCTTGTTGTGAAAAATGGCTATGCATATTAGTCCAGTCAAATTAGCGATCAACCTCGGAATGAGAGATAATAAGCTGAATTTTCGTATATACCTTCATTTTAGCGTTCTAAAAGTTGTCTCAAAAGTCTCATAAAATCTCGTGTCTGCGTCGTAAGTTATTCAAAGTCAAAGGTGAAGAAAAACAGTTTTTTGCGATTATCTCGGTTTCTATCGCTCCAATGATGTTAACATCTATCATCGTAATTGTAGAGCACAAAATTTGGGACAAATTTTATTTGAAACATTTTTTCATGCGCTCAATCGTTTTTGAGATAGAGGGCAGTGAGCGCGCAGCGCTCATCCATACGTACTGTAATGCAATCAACCGTGAATATCTGTGAATACTACCTTTAATTTTGAATAATTTGTATTATTTATCAGTTAATACATTGCATTTAATAACATTTTACATATTTTCAATACATTCATTTAATGATAATGATACTTACCTACTTTGTGGAATTAAAAACTCTTTAAATGAAATACTTATTGCATGTATATCTTAATTTATTGAAAGTAGATTTTAAGTAGAAAAATAATTAAGTACTTTATCTTTTAAATGTGTAAGTTTTAATATATTAGATAATATATTATACTTGTTATATTATTATATATCTAAAAGTTATATTAATTTTTTCAAAGTAAAAATTTAAGGAAGTAAAACGAGTTAATGTATTTTAATTTTATCTTTGTTCAGTAACTGTACATTTCTTACGATTGAAATTGAATTGCAGTGAAAATCTAGAAATCTTTAATAATTTAAAGAACAAAAGTATTAATTTTCTTCTTCTTCACCGTCATCTTCTGGACGTTCGGGAATTTCTGTTTCATCGTCATCATCTTCGGTGCCCTGAATCGTTGTTTCCAGACCTTTCAGTTATAATCATGATAGAAAAATAAGTATTTAAAACCCTACACATTTTAAAGATATAAATAAATTGAGATATACAATAAATATTTCATTAAATGCGTTTTTAATTACACAAAGTAGGTAAGTATTATTCAATGAATATGTTGAAAATATGTAAAATGTTTAAATAGAATGTATTAATTGATAAATAATACAATTTTTTCAAAATTCAAGGTAGTATTCATAGATATTCACGGTTGATTGATTGCATTACAGTACGTATGGATGAGCGCTGCGCGCTCACTGCCCTCTATCTCAAAAACGATTGAGCGCATGAAAAAATGTTTCAAATAAAATTTGTCCCAAATTTTGTGCTCTACAATTATGATAATATATGTTAACATCACTGGAGCAATAGAAACCGAGATAATCGCAAAAAACTGTTTTTCATCTTTGACCTTGAATAACTTACGACGCAGACACGAGATTTTATGAGACTTTTGACACAACTTTTAAAACGCCAAAATTAAGGTATATACAAAAATTCAGCTTATCACCATGTGAAATATGTTCTTAAGTAATCGTGTTATATAAAGAAAATTAATGTATTAATTAAAAAAGAAAACCAGAAGCCCCGCCCATCCGTTTCGATGTCAGTCGTTGTCAGACCGAGGGGCGGAACTTAATTGCAAAATCCTTATTTCTCTACAAGGAATAAAAAACACATGTTTTTGAGTATTGTACCAAAAGCAGTCTTATCTTAGCAAGTACTAGCTTCGTCCACACTCTTTTATTCTCTTAGAGAGTATGCCATTTCCCAAATCAATTTTATCTTAGCAAGTACTAACCCCGCCCACCCGCCCTTATTTTCTTAGAGGGTATATCATTTGCCAAAATCAGTCTTATCTTAACAAGTACTAACCCTGCCCACATGTCTTTTTGATTTCTGGTACAAGTCCTGTTCGTTCTCGATTCATTTAACTGACAAAAGGGCCAAAAAATAAGCAAAAAATTCTGATTATTTTGTGCACCACATGTGTATATATATGTTTTTGCCCTACCGGGACTAAAGTGGCTCTTTTTGACCCTAGGGATAAAAAGTGTTTCCACCTATAGCCTTGGTTACCCGACAAGGATTATTATCGCGATTGATGATGGGTAATTTCGAATATTTTCTTCCAATTTAAAATTTAGTATCTATAGTTCCGAGAGGGCAAAAATAGTATGTACACCACAAGACTAAAGTGTACTTTATTCTCTTGGTACATAATATACTATTATTCCACTTTTAATTGATTTTGAATGCCAGTAGGCTCAAAAACAAAAACAATAACCCGGTAATTGCGAACTATAGTATCATCGGATACTGAGTTTCTAGTTTCTGTGTCAAATTCCGCACTATTCTCCGAAAACCCCGTCGGTAGCACCTCGTCTCGAGCTGACACATCGAGGTCAAATCAGCGATTTTCCAAACACCGCCAAGAATTTGCTCGAAAACGAACTCAGATTAAAACAATACAAAAGAAAATTCGTATTTACATAGAAAGCAGGACTTGGAAAGCAGCGATCGTGCAAAGTGAATTTAGTGAGGCGGTTGATGGCTGTTCCTTTACATGCCCTGCTTTTCAATGGCTCTCGTCTTTCCTTCGACTTTACTGTTTACTGCGTTTCATTTCATTAAGTTGTGTGCACCCTTGCGCCGGCACTGGGGGAAATTACGCTTATTTTGAAAGCCGACACGAAATAATGCCCTCGGAGGAGTCGCTGCGGTTAACTCACTTTTCAAAGGGAGCTTTTGACGCAATCGCGGCCAAAGAACACCTTCGGGGACATGATAGGCTTGTTGATGCCGAGGCTGTGGTGTCGGCACCACATAAGCCAAGAGCGAGGGCGAGAGCGCGAGGAAAGGAGGGTTTTCGACATTCTGGAGACACACGAACGCGCGTTTGACTGAAAGGAGAAACTTAAAGTGGTCGAGAAATTTTTGGAACAACGTTGTTACAGTGAACTTACCTGGTTTATGAAGCACAACGAAACAATAAACGCATTTTAGGTTTAATGGCGTTCTACTTGTTGAAACTCAACTCCCAATTATTCTTCATTACAAATAAATGTTTTATGCGATGATGTCTTTACTTTAACGTTCGTAGTTTTAAAACGCGAGGAACGCCGAGTGCATTCATCAAGTGCTGCACGCGAACATGTTTCATAACTTACGCTTTTCGTTTCCGCTCGACTTATTCAGAAAATTCCAAACTTTTACTTCGGAATTGTTTATCTTGTGCATCGCATCGTTTTCGTCGTTCTACAACTACCGATGCAATTTCAATAAACAAACATCAAAAATCACGCTCGAAAAAACTCCGATTTCCGGCGATGGTCTATAAAGGGAACTTTATTCGCCATAACTCTACAAATAGACATTATGTAAAGTAAGTCAGAGATGCCAAATGGTTACGGTTGCATAACGTTTCGTTTGATTTATGGTCCGTGCGATAGTGGCCCAATATGGCATTAAGGAAGTTCCGCTTCCGGCCGAAGACCTGCTAATATAACCACTCGCTGACCTTGTTAAACCCCCACCCTACAATTAATTTGTTATGATTTAGGGCCTGTTCGCAGCGACGATGTTTGCATAAATAATATAATTACTTTATTTGGCGAAACGGTGCGTAAATTAAAGGGATGTGATGGGAAAATGAGTTTAAAGTTGTCTGATTATTTATCGAATTTAAAATTATTATTAATACTATTTTTATTTATGTTAGTCTACATTGATAACGTAAGTCAGCAGCAAGAAATTACTGCTTAACCCATACAGAGACTATTAAACAATTCACAAGGAAGGAATATTAAATGAATTGAATAATGAAAACAAGTTTAGAGCAAGATAGAGAAAGAGCGAGGAAAACTAATTAAATTTTGTCTAAAGATGTCAAAATCATTATGATGCCGGTTTCAAATTTATCAGTTTTTCAATGTTGTGACCTCTTCTGTTGTTTCAATTTTTATATTTTTAATTTTTTCGATTTTTCAATTTTTTGAGTTCTCAATACTACATTTTCAATTTTTTTTATTTGAATTTTTCATTTTTTTCTCAAAGATGAAACTGTCAAGATAGACAACTTTTTTAAAAGTGAAATTTTTCCCTTCAAATTTCGGCCAAATTTTGACATTTTCGAAACTTCACTAACTACATTTTCTTGTGGATTTCGAGCTCTAGAATTCACTTCCGGCCTCATTTCTCTGATAACTGCAACCGTTTTTCCGGAATCGACCGTCAAAATGTCGAAATTTTTAAAAATTTTCAAAAATTCGCATTTCGTACTGATTCATTCGAAAATATTACTCGGTGACCACCAACACGCTATATTTTTGGAATCAGTATGTCGAGATCTAGGTCCCTGAATTTTTTCGCAATTTTTAGACAACTTTTTTAAAAGTGAATTTTTTCCAATGGTCCCCCCTTCTTCAAATTTCGGCCAAATTTTGACATTTTCGAAACATAACTAAACACCTTTTCTTGTAGATTTCGAGCTCTAGAACTCACTTCCGGACTCGTTTCTTCGATAACTGCAACCGTTTTTTCGTAATGGACCGTCGAAATATCGAAATTTTTTTAAAATTTACAAAAAATCGCATTTCGTACCGATTCTTTGAAAACATTGCTCGGCGGCCATCAACACGCTATATTTTTGGAATCAGCATGTCGAGATCTACGTCCCTGAATTTTTTCGCAATTTTTAGACAACTTTATTAAAAGCGAAATTTTTCCATTCTTCAAATTTCGGAAAAATTGTTACATTTTCGATACTGAACTAAATACATTTTCTTGTAGTTTTGGAGCTCTAGACCTCACTTGCGGCTTCGGTTCTTTGATAACTACAACCGTTTTTCCGGAATCGACCGTCGAAATATCGAAATTTTTAGAAAATTTCAAAAATTGGGATTTCGTACAATTCTTGGAAAATGTTGCTCGGTGACCCTCAACACACTATATTTTTGGAATCAGCATGTCGAAATCTAGGTCCCTGAATTTTTTCGCAATTTTTAGACAACTTTTTTAAAAGTGAAATTTTCCTTCATCAAATTTCGGCCAATTTTTGGCATTTTCGAAACTTAACTAAATACATTTTCATGTAGATTTCGAGCTCCAGAACTCACTCCCGGCCTCGTTTCTTTGATAATTGCAACAGTTTCTCTGGAATCGACGGTCGAAATATCGAAATTTTTAGAAATTCTCAAAAATTAGCATTTCATACCGATTTTTTCGAAGATAATGCTCGGTGACCATCAACACGCTATATTTTTGGAATGAGCATGTCGAAATCTACGTCCATGAATTTTTTCGCAATTTTTAGACAACTTTTTTAAAAGTGAAATTTTTCCAATGGTCCCCCTTCTTCAAATTTCGGCCAAATTTTGACATTTTCGAAACTTAACTAAATACATTTTCTTGTAGATTTCAAGCTCTAGAACTAACTTCTGCCCTCGTTTCTTTGATAACTGCAACCGTTGCTCCGGAATCGACCGTCGAATTATCGAAATTTTTAGAAATCTTCAAAAATTCGCATTTCGTGCCGATTCTTTCGAAAATATTGCTCGGTGACCATCAACACACTATATTTTTGGAATCAGCATGTCGAGATCAACGTCCCTGAATTTTTTCGCAATTTTTAGACAACTTTTTTAAAAGTGAAATTTTTCCAATGGTCCCCCCTTCTTCAAATTTTGGCCAATTTTTGAAATTTTCGAAACTTAACTAAATAAATTTTCTTGTGGATTTCGAACTCTAGAACACACTGCCGGCTTCGTTTCTTTAATAACTGCAACCGATTTTCCGGAATCGACCGTCGAAATCTCGAAATTTTTAGAAATTTTCAAAAATTCGCATTTCGTACCGATTCTTTCGAATAAAAAAAAAATAAATAAACCGGGAAATTTGAAATTTAAAAAATTAAAGAAATGAAAACGTGAGTCTAGAAATCGCAAATCCAGAAACTGAATAAGTAAAAAATTCAAAATTTGCAAAATCAAAAATTGAAAAGATCAAAATTGAAAATTTGAAAAATTGTAAAGTTGAAATTAATTAAAAATCAACAAATTGTAAAATGAAAAAATTGGAAAAACGAAAAATTAAAATGTCCAAAATTTGAAAAATTCTAAAAACAAGGAATTGAAGACACCAAAAATTGGAAAATTGGAAAATTAAATACAGACAAACTGACAAATGTTAAATTTGAAAAAACGGAAAATAAAAATATCTGAAAATCTTAAAGTTGATGAAGCCCTCAAATGAAAAACTGAAAAATTAAAAATTGAGAAACTTAAGAAATCCAAAAATAAAAACAAAACGGAACATTTGAACAAACAAAAATTGTATAAAGGAAAAATTAAAAAATTGGAAAATTGTAAATTGAAGGACTGAATCGAATCGAAAAATTATAGAATCGTCAAGATTGTACAGTCGAAAAATTGTAACAATGAAAAATCGGAAAATTAAAAAATCGAAAAAATGAAAATATTTTAAATCCAATAATAATAAAACCAAAAAATTAAATATCGACAAACAGAAAAATGTTAAATTTGAAAAAACGGAAATAAAAATATCTGAAAATCGAAAAATTTAAAATTGAAAAGTCGTAAAATCGAGAAATTTTAAACCGGAAAACTGAAGAACCAAAAAATTCAGAACTCCAAAAGAAAAAAATCGACAAACTAAAACTGAAAAACTGTAAAATATAAAAATTGCAAAACGAAAAATTCAAAAACCGAAAGATTGAAGAAGTGAAAAATCGAAAAATTGAAAATCGGAATACTAAAGTAATGGAAAATTGACTAGTTGATAAATTGAAAAGTTGACAATTCTAAAATTAAAAAATAATACTGAAACTCCGGAAAATTGCGGATCGAAAAATTTAAACTCGAGACACTGAAAATTTGAAAATTTGTCTAAAATATAATTATCGCAAAACGAAAAACTGATCAAACTAAAATTAAAAAGTCGAAATATTATTAAAATCGACAAATTCAGAGGTCGAAAAAGTGAAAAAACGGAAAATTAAAAATCGAAAAAATGAAAAAATTGAAAAAACGAAATATCAAAATGTCCAAAATTTGAAAAATTGAATAAACCAACAGCTAATAAACCAAAAATTAAAAATTGAGAAACTGAAAATCGAAATATTAAAGAAACGAAATTTGGAAAATCGAAAAACTAAAAATTGAGAAACTGAAAAATTGAAAAATCGGGACGTGTGAAAATCGAAAAATTGTCAATTCCAAAAATTAAAAATTGGAAACTTTGTAGAAACAAAAAATTCAGGTCTCCAAAAATTGAAAATCAACAAACTAAACTAAGAGAAAATTGAATAAGTGAAAAATTCAAAAGTTGGCAAATCTAAAACCAAAAAATAATGTTGAAAGCCCCAAAAATTGTGAATGAAAAATTTAGACTCGCGACACCGAAAATTTGAAAATTTGTCTAAAATATAATTATCGCAAAACGAAAAATTGATGAAACTGATATTAAAAAGTCGAAATATTATGAAAATCGACAAATTCAGAAGTGGAAAAAGTGAAAAATGAAAAATCGTCCAACTAAAAGTTGTGAAATCGAAAAGTTGTAAAACCAAAAAATTGAAGAAATGAAAAATTCAAAAATCGAAAAATTAAGATCGAGGAATTGAAAAATATATACATTGTGAAAATGAAAAATTCAAAAATCGAAATTTCTAGAAATTTTCCAAAATTCGCGTTTTGTACCGATCCTTTCGAAAATATAGCTCGGTGACCATCAACATGCTATATTTTTGGATTCAGCATGTCGAGATCTATGTCCCTGAATTTTTTCGCAATTTTTAGACAACTTTTATAAAAGTGAAATTTTTCCAATGGTCCCCCCTTCTTCAAATTTTGGCCAAATTTTGACATTTTCGATACTTAACTAAATACATTTTCTTGTAGATTTCAAGCTCTAGAACTAACTTCTGGCCTCGTTTCTTTGATAACTGCAACCGTTGCTCCGGAATCGACCGTCGAATTATCGAAATTTTTAGAAATCTTCAAAAATTCGCATTTCGTGCCGATTCTTTCGAAAATATTGCTCGGTGACCATCAACACACTATATTTTTGGAATCAGCATGTCGAGATTTACATCCCTGAATTTTTTCGCAATTTTTAGACAACTTTTTTAAAAGTGAAATTTTTCCAATGGTCCCCCCTTCTTCAAATTTTGGCCAAATTTTGACATTTTCGATACTTAACTAAATACATTTTTTTGTAGAGTTTGAGCTCTAGAACCCACTTCCGGCCTCGTATCTTTGATAACTGCCACCGTTTTTCTGGAATCGACTGTCGAAATATCGAAATTTTTAGAAATTTTCAAAAATTCCCGTTTCATACCGATTCTTTCGAATAAAAAAAACAAATAAACCCGGAAATTTGAAATTTAAAAAATCAAAGAAATGAAAAATTGTAGGGTCTAAAAATCGCAAATCCAGAAACTGAATAAGTAAAAAATTCAAAATTTGCAAAATTAAAAATTGAAAAGATCAAAAAAAATCGACAAATTGTAAAATGAAAAAATTGAAAAAACGAAAAATTAAAACGTCCAAAATTTCAAAAATTCTAAAAATATGGAATTGAAGACACGAAAAATTGGAAAATTGGAAAATTAAATACAGACAAACTGACAAATGTGTAATTTGAAAAAACGGAAAATAAAAACATCTGAAAATCTTAAAGTTGATGAAACCCTCAAGTGAAAAATTGAAAAATTAAAAATTGAGAAACTTAAGAAATCGAAAAATAAAAACAAAACGGAACATTTGAACAAACAAAATATTGTATAACGGAAAAATTAAAAAAATGGAAAATTGCAAATTGAAGAACTGAATCGAATCGAAAAATTATAGAATCCTCAAGATTGTACAGTCGAAAAATTGTAACAATGAAAAATCGAAAAATTGAAAAATTATACATCGAAAAAATGAAAATGTTTTAAATCCAATAATAATAAAATCGAAAAATTAAATATCGACAAACAGAAAACTGTTAAATTTGAAAAAACGGAAAATAAAAATATCTGAAAATCAAAAATTTAAAATTGAAATTAAAAAAAAAATCGACAAACTAAAACTGTAAAATATAAAAATTGAAAAAACGAAAAATTCAAAAATCGAAAAATTGAAGAAGTGAAAAATCAAAAAATTGAAAATCGGAAAACCAAAGTAATGGAAAATTGACTAATTGAAAAATTGAAAAGTTGACAATTCTAAAATTAAAAAATAATACTGAAACTCCGGAACATTGCGAATCGAAAAATTTAAACTCGAGACACTGAAAATTTGAAAATTTGTCTAAAATATAGTTATCGCAAAACGAAAAACTGATGAAACTAAAATTAAAAAGTCGAAATATTATTAAAATCGACAAATTCAGAAGTGGAAAAAGTGAAAAAACGAAAATTAAAAATCAAAAAATAAAAAAATTGAAAAAACGAAATATTAAAATGTCCAAAATTTGAAAAATTGAAAGAACCAACAGCTAATCAACCACAAATTAAAAATTGGGAAACTGAAAATCGAAAAATCGAAGAAACGAAATTTGGAAAATCGAAAAACTAAAAATTGATTAACTGAAAAATTGAAAAATCGAGACGCATGAAAATCGAAAAATTGTCAGTTCCAAAAATTAAAAAATGGAAACTTTGTAGAAACAAAAAATTCAGGTCTCCAAAAATTGAAAATCGACAAACTAAACTAAGAGAAAATAAGTGAAAAATTCAAAAGTTGACAAATCTAAAACTAAAGAATAATGTTGAAAGCCCCAAAAATTGTGAATGAAAAATTTAGACCGGCAGAGAAAAATTGAAAACTCAAAAGTGGAAAAATTGAAAAAACTTAAAACTGGAATGTTCAAACGTTGAAAAATTGTAAAATGGGAAAACTGAAGGAACCAAAAATTAAAAAACCGAAAAACGAAAAATCGTGCAACTAAAAATTGAAAAAACTAAAAGTTGTGAAATCGAAAAATTGTAAAACCAAAAAGTTGCAAATTAAAAAATGAAAAAGCGAATTAATTGAAAAATTCAAAAGCTGAAAAACCTAAAATTGAAAAATTTAAAATAGAAAAATTAAAATATCTAAAAATTGCACCGAAAAATTGAAGAACTGAAAATATGAAGAAATCTGTGCCAATGCAGCAATATTCGAGTTTACGCTAGTATGAATTTGACGTGATTCGTTGCGAGTTAGGTTCAGATCGAACTCTTTAAAACCAGTATGTGCTTCCATACTCTACAGACAATTAAGTTTTAATTTAGTGAAGATAGTAAACCATAAATTATATTCGTAACGCCCTTTTATCTCGCATGATTAAACATAATTAGCCCATCACAGACTTTGAGTTTCTGTTTTAATAAATAGTTATCTCGTCGTGATATGAGTTTCCGTTCGCTACGTGACTTTCTCAGAACAACCCAGCGATTAGTAAATTCGACCCACTAATAATGCGTCCTTGTCCATTAAATTTAACAACGCATTCCTCTCCGCCATCTTCGCCATTTTGTATCAAACTGCAGTTGCCATCAGAATTACCGCCTCCAGTTAGTGTTGTTTAAAAAGCATTAAAACTAACAAGGCTCCCTCGCTTCGCGTCACGATCCGTGCCGAAGTAACAAGAAGTTGGCATTAACCATCGCAATTTTCGCATCTTGTCTTAACTACTCCGGCAAGAACAATGTAAGTAGAACGGCGGAAGCAAACCGGAATCCAGTAAAAAAGCTAAAAACTGCACCCGTCAGATCCCGCCGTCCTTTTATCTACCTCCTCCCGTAATTTTCCCTCCAACGCTACAATGGTGGACTTGTTTGTTTATCCAGCAGCAGAACACGGCACTTAGCTAAATGACACAACGGCCCTCGACAATGGAGCATATCGCCATTCAACACTTTGCTTCTTTCTTATAACGCGCTCTCACATCCTGTTTACGTGCAACTAATAGTCGGAGCTTTTGTTACCGGAGCTTGCGTTAATTTTTTAGCGACTTTCGAACGTAAATCACTTTCGAGGGACAATTACGAAAAACCTAAAATAGTCCTCTAGGCTATCGTCAAGGCCTTGTCAATAGTGTCCCTTTTTCCCCGGAAACAGGACCTAACAAAACAAAAAATCAATTAATGAACCCGAATCGCATCACTCAATTATCGACAACACCCCCTTAATTGACCCTCCTTTGAGCAGGCCCCCCCAAAACAATTATTCCAGTGCCGAATACATGCGGGACACACGTTTATCAAGCAAACAAATCTCACACCCCCATCCATCACCAAAAATAACACACCCCCGACCGGCTTCCACTCTCCCGTCAAAGAAACATCAACCCTCGAACCAACAAGTTGTAAAATTCACCCCGCATCCACCGACAATAATTGAATTTAATTAGTAACACTATAAGGTACAATAAAATTCAAATTAAATTCAGGATCGCTGTTTACAAAAGAGGGTTGTTACATTTTAATTTCATAAAGCGCGGTAATACCTGCGTGCTTTATACGTCCGTACCTGGGGAATGTGCGCTCGGGTTATTTATGTTGGCAACCCGTTCGCAAACGTCCGGTCTGATTCAAACACTGGAACAATAGATCAATCGCCGGATGGTTTTATTATTATTTTATCTCGCAGGTATTGGTGGATTTATGACGTAGAGTTGAATATTTATGACTTGGGCCCCTTTGTAGCTTCATAATTGCGGATTTGTGGGCACTGCGGTGGCTTTTGTAGCGGATGCGACGGATGAAGGGCGCCGAGAGTTGACAATGGCGCCACCTTGCCAGCCCTCTCGAAAAACACCCAGGAACACCCTTCATTTCATTTTTATGAGATATTTTGACGAATTTCTGCTCCTAGATCCAATTCAGGAGACAGTGCACGCTTAGCCTGGGTTAATTTTACAGCTCCATCTGTTCAGTGAACGGGGTATACTTTTAATCAACTGGCTGGTGACCTGAGGACGACGGTGGCCGAAACAGTCTCTAAAACAACTAAGCAGAAAGCCAGTAGTTTTTCGTCGGGCGTCGTGAAGCAAGAAATTACCGGTCGTTCCGCCTCCGGCGCGCAGATGGCGCCACCGTCCTCCCCCCTCCCACCCCGAGCATAAGATTAGCGTTATCAGCATCACGTTGCGTCCGCGTCTTCGTCGCAAATGACATGTGAAAAGTACGCGTCGAAAGAGCGCCAATTCCCAAACAACGTCTCCTTCATAATAAACGTATCCGAGCGCGTTAATAACGGCATTAGTCGTCTTAAGCGTGTCTTCGAGACACGGGTCCCGTGCCATTTACACTCGAAACAGTGGCGCTGGCGGAGATTTATCTCGGAACGGGGCCCCACGACACACTCTAATACCGGCGAGATTACCATATTTCCGCCATAACTGAACGCAATGCGGAACGGCCGATCGACGAAATTATGCCATTCTCATTCAAGGTGGTTGGTAAAAAACGGACTCATAAAGCAATGCGTCATTGATTTCGGGACGATTTGAAATATTGGAAACGTGGGCTGGGATTGGCGGCAGATGGCGAGGGCTTTGGCGGTGCGACAGTGGTTGTGTATTTGGGTGGATTCAGTGAATTTGTAAAAAAAGCAAATGTAGTTAGGCTTAGGGTTGCCTTGAAATGGAATGGAGATGAATGTGTTGCGATTTTGGCGAGGGGTTGTCGGACGTGTTACTAGTTTCTAGTGGTTTGACGACTTTTAATGGGCGCCAGTAAGTTGATACGGCGTTCTTTGGATTAGCGGACACCCCAGACTTTGCTGTGGTGTCTCTCGCAAGTTCACGTAGGGAACTAAACTCGTTTTAAATTAGCCAGGAATGTTATGGAATTCGAACGGAAACTGTCCGACGGGAATGGGTGGAGGAGGGGCAACAGTCGTCCTGAAATGTCTTCAATGTGCAGGTTAAAACTACAAACCCCACTGTTAGCGTTATTCAGAGTGTTTAGTTAATTCAATGTTCGAGTGTTTGGTTAATTAAATGCTTTTTGCATAATGTTTCGCTAAAGATGACGCTTCTTTATGTGGGTTTATGCCTTTCTTATGAATAAATGCAGATACGCATAATTTAAAGCCGCGATATTGTTATCGTACTGTCTAATAAAATTCGCAACGAGTTGGCTTTAAACGAAATTCATGCTAGCGAGCAGGTACCCTGTAATGCTCCTTATATTATATTTATAAACCACATTCATATGAAATATTTAATGATCCTGTCAGTTTTAAAACAGTTTTCAAAAGATTTTAGGTTCTCTGGTTTTTTCTTCCCCTTCTTAACATTTTAAAAGAATTCAATTTCTTATTCTCTCGGGTTCGTTCTACTCTGTCCTGTGTCTTTACTGCTAGTTAAAATTGTTCATTTCGATTTCCAGTTGATCATTTTGGTGATTTTTTTGTCTTCATAGTTGCGATATGTTCACTCCAAGACCTCTTCTTTTTGTAAATTTTATACCAAATTTATCATTGATGTATTATTGCTATTTCAGTTAATGGACCTTCATGTGATTTAGAAGTTTTTTTTTTCATTTCGGTTGCAATATTGTTTCTTTATCCGTTTTATCTGTTTCTTTTCCTTCACCGTCTATTTATATAGGAAAATGAGTATCGTTGTCAGTATCTGGTTAGTTCGATTTTCAGTCACTGTTGAAACTGGAATATCCTCTAAAATTTCAGTTTTTCTTTACATTGTTCTTTACTTTTTGTCTATTTTTCCTTCATTTTTGCTCTTTATTTTTGTTAAATTCGTTTATCGAAACTTTTACTGTCTTGATTATTTTTTTTTTTCAGTATAATTATCTCTAGTCTGTCATTTCCTAATCTATTTCCTGGAATATCGTTACAGACGATTTAATTTTTTTATTATGGTAGTTTGGGCTCTTCAAAACAGATATAACTAAAAAAATCTTCCAATGTTCCTTCCTATTTTTTTCTACACCATGTTAGAGAATACACCTGAAGATTTTTCTTGCATCTCTCTTTCTAATTTCTAATTCATTGGATCTTCTTGGAATCCAAATCTTATTATCGTTTCTTGCTTTGATAATAAATTCTCTTTCATTCCATTTAATTGTCTTTGTCTGTGTCCATTCTAAAATTGAATTTATCTAGAACACGACGTTCTGTTTTCCAGAACTTCTACACCATGTTATGAAGACACTTGGAGATTCTTCTTGCATCTGTCTAATTTCTGATTCATTGGCTCTATTTTGGTGTATGTATTCTCGTTTTGAAATCCAAATCTTATTATCATTCCCTGCTTTGATAATAAATTCTTTCCAACTACAATTATCTTTATCTGTGTTCATTCTCAAATAGAATCTAGAACACAACCTTCAGTTTTCTAGAACATCTACACGTTGTTAGGGAACACACTTAGAGATTCTTCTTGCATCTTCTTCTAATTTCTGATTCACTGGCTGTTCTTTGATCTACGTATTCTCGTTTTGAAATCCAAATCTTATTAACGTCTCCTCTTTTGATAATAAATTCTTTACAACTACAATTATTTTTGTCTGTGTTCATTCTCAAATAGAATCTAGAACGCCACTTTCTGTTTTCTAGAACTTCTACACGTTGTTAGGGAACACACTTAGAGATTCTTCTTACATCTTCTAATTTTTGATTCACTGGTTGTTCTTTGATCTACGTATTCACGTTTGGAAATCTATGTCTTATTATCATTTACTGATTTGATAATAAATTCTACCAACTGCAATTATTATCTTTGTCTATGACCATTTTTGAGAAGAATTCATCTAGAATATCATTTTCTGTCTTCTAGAACTTCTACACCGTATTAGGGAATACACTCGGAGATTCTGTCTGCATCTCCTTTTAATTTCTGTTTCACTGCCTGTTCTTTGGTGCACATATTCTCATTGTGAATTCCAAATGTTATTATCATTTTCTGTTTTGATAATAAAACCTCTCCAACTCCAGTTATCTTCGCCTCTGTTCATTCTCAAATCGAATTCATCTAGAAAACCAGGTTCTGGTTTCTACACCATGTTATGAAGACAATTAGAGATTCTTCTTGCATATCTCTAATTTCTAATTCATTGGCTCTTTTTTCGTGTACGTATTCTCGTTTTGAAATCCAAATCTTATTATCATTTCCTGCTTTGATAATAAATTCTACCAACTGCAATTATGATCTTTGTCTATGTCCATTCTTGAAAAGAATTCATCCAGGAGATTACTTTCTGCATCCTAGAACTGCTACACCATCTTAAGGAATACGCTCGGAGATTCTTTTTGCATCTTCTTCTAATTTCTGTTTCACTGTCTGGTCTTTGATGTATGTATTCTCGTTGTGAATTCCAAATGTTATTATCATTTTTTGTTTTGATAGCAAACGTTCTAGAACCCCAGTTATCTTTGTTCATGATCATTCTCAAATCGAATTCGCCTAGAATACCCACGTTCTGTTTTCTAGATTTTCTACACCATGTTATGAAGACACTTGGAGATTGTTCTTGCATCTCTAATTTCTGATTTATTGGCTCTTCTTTGGTGTACGTATTCTCGTTTTGAAATCCAAATTTTATTCTCATTTACTGCTTTGATAATAAATGCTACCAACTGCAATTATTATCTTTGTCAATGTCCATTCTTGAAAAGAATTAATCTAGAACATCATTTTCTGTCTTCTAGAACTTGTACACCATGTTAGGGAATACACTCGGAGATTCTTTCTGCATCTCCTTTTAATTTCTGTTTCACTGCCTGTTCTTTGGTGCACATATTCTCATTGTGAATTCCAAATGTTATTATCATTTTCTGTTTTGATAATAGAACCTCTCCAACACCATTTATCTTCGCCTGTGTAAATTCTCAAATCGAATTCATCTAGAATACCACGTTCTGGTGTCCAGATATTCTACATCATATTATGAAGACAATTGGAGATTCTACTTGCATATCTCTAATTTCTGATTCATTGGCTCTTTTTTCGTGTACGTATTCTCGTTTTGAAATCCAAATCTTATTATCATTTCCTGCTTTGATAATAAATTCTACCAACTGCAATTATTATCTTTGTCTATGTCCATTCTTGAAAAAATTCATCTAGGAGATCACTTTCTGCCTTCTAGAACCGCTACACCATGTTAAGGAATGCGCTCGGAGATTCTTTTTGCATCTTCTTCTAATTTTTGTTTCATTGGCTCTTCTTTGGTGTACAGATCCTCGTTTTGAAATCCAAATCGTATTATCATTTCCCGCTTTGATAATAAATTCTGCCAACTCCAATTATTATCTTTGTCTATGTCCATTCTTGAAAAGAATTAATCTAGAACATCATTTTCTGTCTTCTAGAACTTGTACACCATGTTAGGGAATACACTCGGAGATTCTTTTTGCATCTTCTTCGAATTTCTGTTTCACTGGCTGTTTTTTGCTGCATATATTCTCCTTGTGAATTCTGAATGTTATTATCATTTTCTGGTTTGATAATAAAAGCTGCCGAGCTCCAGTTATCTTTGCCTGTGTTCATTCTCAAATAGAGTTCATCTAGAATACCGCGTTCTGTTTTCCAGATTTTCTATACCGTATTATGATGACATTTAAATATTCTTCTTGAATCTCTCTCTAATTTATGATTCACTGGCTGTTATTTGGTGTACGTATTCTTGTTTTGAAATCCACATATTATTATCATTTCCTGCTTTGATAATAAATTTTGTCAACTCCAATTATTATCTTCGTCTGTGTCTATTCTCATAAAGAATTTATCTGAAACATCAGTTTATGTCTTCTAGAACTTCTTTACCATGTCAAGGAACACACTCGGAAATTCTTCTTACATCTCTTCTAATTTTTGCTTCAGTGGCTGTTCTTTAGTGTATGTACTCTCGTTGTGAATTCCAAATGTTACTATTGTTTTCTGAATTCACCACCTTCTGTTTTCCAGATCTTCTGGAATTTCATAGAAACTACCCAGTTTTGACACCCTTTGACGTTTTTTCCCGAGAAAATGTTCTAAACATAAATCGTCATTTTCGAACAGAATTGTTCTAGAGCTCGTTTATAAAGCATTATCTTAACACAACAGACAAATTTAATATTGTAAGTATTACTTCAATTTCGCAATGGGGTCCAAACATTTCAATCTCTATTCATTATCAAATAGAATTCTTCTAAAATATTGTTTAAGTTCTTTAAACTTCTAGAATTTCAGTAGAAATTTTGTATTTGACTTCTTTCTTCGTGGTTACATATTCTACCCTATCCCAAGTCATTAAAAAGTAGAGACCTCGAAGAAACGTGCTCAACTTTCTAGAATATTTTGAAATTCACATTATCTTTATTTTCACTCGTGCTCTAAAATTCAAAATCTTCTATTTTAGCTGGCTATTTCATTATATTGCTTGTCCCAAGTCTTTCAGTCCCAGTGATTCGTCAAACTGCTCTAGTGTTAACGACTTAACGATTCAGTTATAAATCTGAGTAGACATAACTATTGTCACTCTCCTGGGACTCATTATACTCAATTTACTAGAAATCCGTTAGAAATTTGATTCTTACTAAGAAATATAAAAACATGGCGATGTCGAGTCTCAAATAAGGTCTGTTTTTTTAAAGTTCACCAAGACATTTGTATTATACAAAACAGAAGTTAATAATGTTTTTCAAAGCATAACCTTTATTAGCGTCTGGTATGTGTACGAATTGGTATTTACAAGCAGCATCATTCTGTGGAAAACATGAAAATATGAAAAAACGGTCGACAAATAAATTCTTGTATTCGTTAGATTTACGTATGTATAATAAATTACTGAGCGTCTTGTTTTATTCGAAAATTTGTTTAATACGTACGTTTACCAAGTTCTCATGTTTTTTTTCTTTGTGTAGCTCATGGTTAGGTTGAATCCTACCGACTGCGCCGATCTCTGTACCTGTTTTTCGACTTTCAAGTGTCCTTCGTTCACGGACCGTAGCTTCTTGAAACGTCGTTCTAATTGTCCCAGGATGACTAAATTCGCACTTTGATCTATCCCCAGTCGCCCACATCCCTTGTTTCTGTTTGTACCTACACGATAAAACTCTCCAACTCGCAATATAATTATTCCAGCAGGAGGCTCTGAATTGTACCGAAACTAGATCTCAAAGCAATATCTCAATTAAAGTGGATTTATTATTTAAATACACATAATCCCGGCCTGTCCGGAACAGTCGTTAATAATCGCTTTTAACCTAAAGTCGTTCCTTGCTCCACATTTCTCGAACGAATCCTTGCAGCGTAATTAAATTTAAACAAATCGCTCGGTAGTATCCGAACCGGGGCGGCGGCGGCCACATACTGAGCAAATTCCGTGTTATTATATCAAAACAAGTACGAACTGGAATTCCGGTTATAACAATTAAATCTACCATTGTAATCAGAGAATGCTTTGATTTACGAATATTCCGGAATCCTGAGTGTGTGCTCTCGGACGGTTACTGTTAACAAGGATGGCCATTCCGACATCCATTCAATAACTTTCAAACTTCCCCAGTTAGCAGTTAGCCTGTTTACTTAACCCTCAGCGTTAGAGGCCTCCCAAATATCCAGGGGCGGCGGCACTCGCTGCAGCCAAGTGCAGGATCTTCGTCTCAAAGACAAACGTAAGGATCGAAGCTGATCACAGAACAGAGGTTTCTTTCTATGCCAATATTAGAGACAAAAGACGTTGAGAAACATGAAAGTAGCCGTTCGCCGGATGGACTCTTTTACGCTCGGGAAGTAAAATGTTAAGACTAGATTTGACGTCCTTCAGAAGCACATTGGTGTACAATTTTAAAATATTTACTTGAATGCATAACCCACATTTATGGATATTTATCATTAATGAAATAATTACGAATTTATACCTTGAAAGTGTACTAATTTTGGTTTTTCGCAGCATACTTTTGCCCTGAATACAAATTTAATTGTTTCACGTTCAAACTGCACTTTAAAAATTCTTGGTTTAGCACATTTCGACGTCAACATAACCTCACATTTTCACACCACTAATTTCTTGATAAATAAACACCTTTAAAGCTGTGTTTCAGTTTTATTGTCACTTTGAGTCGTTGGAAGATCACCGTTTTGTAGATCTGATTCGAATAAAAGGGTGTTTGGGTTTAAACACACGATAACGATTCAAATCACTGGAAGAGTTCATCAGTCTTCATCGGGTGCCGCACTGGTGATCTGTCAAATTTGAAATGTGGCGGTAAACCGTTTCTATTCAAACTAGGTGATTACAATAAAGTAAATAACGTTTACGCGTTTGCCTAACATGCAAACTGTGCCGCCCCTGCAGATATCTAATTGCCCGACCCCCAAAAACCGCCCACAAACAACGCTCACTTTAATAGAAAAGGTTAATTGCCGGAGGAACACAGATATATGTTGCGCAACATTTCCCTTTTCCATTAAGAAGATTGTTATGAAGTTTGCCATGAAATGAAACCGCTGTTCTTCGTCTTTACTGTTCGTTCCCAATTTTAAATTGAAATTTTACTTTGAATTTGATATGATCAAAGTTGGTTGCGAGTGAAAGAGCCCCTAAGAAAATGGAGAGGAGAGTTTCGAACATATAAACTTCAAATTACCCGCTGTTTCACGACTGACTTGTTCGTGGTCCAAAGTCTTTGTTTTCTCCAAAAATAAAACATCATTAACAATACGAAGTACTGATTTGAGGTTTATTTATTAAACGGGGGACGTCCGGATAAACGGTGGCCGGAGGGAGTTGCGAGTTTTTCTGTTTTTTTAAGGGAGGAAAAATCGGGAGTCGGATTTGTGCCCTCGAACAATATGGATATGTGCGGGAAGTGGCATAAACAAAGTTTGCGAAAGTCGGGCTATTAATCTGGAAGGAAGCGAGTTTAATCATGTAAGACTGCTAGAAATAAATGTAAGAAAAGTTTTAAAAGGATTGGGGGAAAAGGTGGGAGCACGCGGATCGAGGCGCTTGCTTTAGGACTGGCTAAACAAATAAACACGTCGGTGCATTAGGGATGATTAATTATAACTAAAAAGTTCGTGTAGTTGTGAATAGCTAAACTGCGGATTTCTAGTTTTTTCATAACGTAATTACAACTGTAGGGCAAAAATAAATAATCTAATTAACTGTACCTACCTACAACTGTATTTCTACAGAACCTTTAATTTATATTAAATGAAATGAACATCTGGAATATGGTGGATTTGGTAAGCGGGTTGGCTCCTATTTGGAATTATACTTTACGTATTGTAACATTTTTAATTTGTTCTTTGAACAGGCTTATTTAATCGGTGGATTTGGAGGAACTTAACTGATATTTCGCCCTCATTCCTCGATCAATTACAGCAGATATAACCGTCGTATAAAGTCCTGTTAACAATTTCTGTTTTATTTTCGTTCGAATTTATGGATAATTTTACCCCATTTGTTTTGCTTCTTTTTTTTTTCTGTTATAGGTATAACATATTCTACATGTATTTTCAAAATTCGTTTGTTTTTTCTTCAGATTTATTTCCACCATAATAAACACAACTATAATAAAACTCATTAAAGGTATCTAAATTCTCTAGTGTTTTTTTTATACTTTGACCCGATAAAATATATACCGAGGTAATAAGATCTCCAGCTTTTTGAAAATTGGTCTCTTTACAAATTCGAACTTCCTGAAAAAAAATCTGCTCTCAAAAAAAATTCTCCTTGAGTTCCTGATTTTTTAAATTTTACTAATCGCCCGGCTCCTCCACCATTTTTGGGCATTTGGCTTTGACCAGTCGAGCTTTTTTTGAGAAGTTGATTAAAACGCAATTTCAATTGAAATTTTTAACTTATTTTCATCATATCAGCTTTCTTAAAATTAGTATCTTCATTAATTAGAACTTCCTGAATCAGAATATGAACTCGAAAAGGTTTTGTAAAAGCTTCTGATTTTCTTTTTAATTTTTAGTCACTCAACCCCTCCACTATTTTTACGCCCCGGTTGATATAATGAAAATGCGAAATTTATTCCACTAACTGTCTAAAATTTGCAGAGCAGAGGCTCCTGAATTGTTCTCAATTTTTATAGTATGACGGCACTTGTATAAAAATGAATTGGACGATGTACAAAAATTTATCATTGATACTGAAAAAGTCCTAGGAATCGAATGGTAAAAACTACAAGTCGGAATCTTGGACCGTTTTGAAATGGTGAACCTATAAACTTGAAAAAATCTTTTTGAGAAGCTGATACTCAATTATGTTTGAAATCGAGGTAGAATTTAATAACTAATGTCAGAAATGAATTTCATGACGATCATGAAGTTTCATTTTATCGTCTTATTTTCGACAATCGCACAAATTTGGATTTAGAATATATCAATCTATCTCTGTTAATTAGGCTATCAGATTTCCGAAAATTGGTATCTTTATTAATTCAAGCTACCTTAACAAAAATTTGGAGCTCAAAAAGGTTTTTTTTAAAACACCTGTCTTTTTAAACAATTTTTAATAATTGCCCGGCTCTTCCACCATTTTTACGCCCTGCCTCATATCGTGGAAATTTGAAATTTGACTTTTTTATTTGACCGAATTTAGAACTTCTGAACACGAATTTGAATTCAGAATTGACCAACTGAGGTTCCGAAATTTTTCATTTTTATGTGTTTTCACCTATAAAAAAATAATTTAACTCCAAGGAATAGAATCGTAGAAACCGCAAATCGAGATCCTGAACTGTTTTCAGTTGACGACCTGATAAATTCGAAAAAATTTTTTTAAGAAGTTGATTGAACGCAATTTCAATTAAATCTGATGAATATTCAAAAACTGATGGTAGAAATACGTTTTTCTCTGCAAAATTTGTCCAGAAACTCAATTTCAGGAAGATTAAAAAAGTTTCATTTTTTTACTTTATTTTCGTCATATTTTAGAAAATTTCGGATTTGGATCATTTCAAACTATTTCGCTTAATTAAACCCTCAGCTTTCTTGAAATTGGCATCTTCACTAAATCAAACTTCCTAAACAAGATTGTGAGCTAAAGAAGTTTCTCCCAAAATTTCTGATTCTTTTTTAATTATTAATAATTGCCCGGCTCCTCCACCATTTTTAAGCCCTGCCTCATGTCGTGGAAATTCGAAATTTGAGCTACGACTAGTCTAAAATTTGATTTTTTTTTCCCAATTTAGAACTTCTGAACACGAACCTGCGTTCAGAACTGACCAACTGAGCTTCCGAATTTTTTTTTTATTTTCATGTATCGGTGCCTATAAAAAAATGACATCGTCCTCTTTAATGACCACTCAATCTTGAACCATTACCTTATCTGGTATAAAAATCATTTGTTATCACTACAAAGCTCCAAGGAATAAAATGGTGGAAACCGCAAATCGAGATCCTAAACTGTTTTCAATTGATGAATTCATAAATTCGAACAAAAAATTTTTAAGAAGTTGATTGAAACACAATGTCAATTAAAACTGATGAGTCTTCAACAACTGATAATAGAAATAAGTTCTGCACTGCCAAATTGGTCTAGAAAGCTGGAAGGAGTTTCCTTTTTTACTTTATTTTCCATATCACGAAAATTTCGGATTTCGATCATTTCAAACTATCTCGGTCAATTAGGCCCTCAGCTTTCTTAAAATTGGTATTTTCATTAATTCGAACTTCCTGAATAAGAATACGGTCTCAAAAAGTTTCTCTGAAAGCTTCTGATTTTTTTTCTTAATTTTTAGTAGTCACTCAGCTCCTCCATCATTTTTATAACTGATATAACGAAATCTCGAAATTTACTCACTAACTGTATGAAACATGATATTTTTCCTTAATTTAGAACTCTTGAATACGAATCTGGGTTCAGAATTACCTAGCAGAGGTTCTTAATTTTTTTTATTTTTTTATACATATGATGGCATTTATATAAAAATGTACATCGTCCTTTTCATCGATCTCTCAGGCCTGAAAGACTAATATATCCGACCCAAAAATTTGTCATTGAGACTGAAAAAGTCCAAGAAATCGAATTGTAAAAACCAAGTCGGAATCTTGAACCATTTTGAAATGTTGCACCTGTAAACTCGAAAATTTTTTTTTGAGAAGCTGAATGAAACGCAGTTGCCATTGAAATGGAGATAGAATTTAATAACTAATGTCAGAAATGAGTTCTGCACTGTAAAATTACTCTAGAAACTTAATCTTATGATGATAGGGAGTTTAATTTTTTCACCGTATTTCGTCAAATCGCGAAAATTTCGATTTAGACCATAACGATCTATTTCAGTTATTTAGGCTCCCAGTGTTCTGAAAATTAGTATCTTTACTAAATCAAACTTCCTGAACAAGAATCTGGACTTAAGAAGTTTCTTCCAAAACTCCTGATTTTTTTTTAATTTTTAGTCATCGCCCGGCTCCTCCACCAGTTTTATGACTTGCTTCATATCGCGAAAATTCGAAATTTGGGCTATTAGTAGTCTAAAATTTGGTCTCCTGACTAATTTAGAGCTCCTGAAAACGAATCTGAGTTAAGAATCGACTAACTGAGTTTCAAATTTTGTTAAATATTTCATGTGTTGCCGAAATTGACCTCGTCTCCTTTCTCAAACGTTCAAGCCCGAACGACGAACTTATGTAACACGAAAATCATTTGTTATGACTAGAAAACGTCAAGGAATAGAATGATAGAAACCGCAAATCGAGATCCTGAAACATTTTCAAGCGATGAACTCATAAACTTGAAAAAAATTTTTGAGGAGTTGATTGAAACACAATTTCAATTGAAACTGAAGTACTTAGTGTTCAAAAACTGATAGCAGCCACAATTTCTGGATTATAAAATTAGTCCAGAAACTCAATTTCAGGAAGATTTCGTAGTTTCACGAAAATTTGGGATTTCGACCATTTCTAAGTATTTGTATTGATTAGGCCGTAAGTTTTCTTAAAATTGGCATCTCCACTAATTCGAAGTTCCCGAAAAATAATCTGGACTCGAAAAGTTTCTTTGAAAGCTTCTAATTTTTTTTAACTTTTAGTTGTCACTTCAGCATTTTTACGGCCCAGTTGATACAACGAAAATTCGAAATTTGTTCTACTGTCTGCCTGAAATTTGATTTTTTTTCCCAATTTAGAAATCCTGAACACAAATATGAATTCAGAATTGCCTAGCAGAGATTCCTGAATTTTTTTGATTTTTTATATGGTTCCATTTATATAAAAATGTACATCGTCCTTTTCATCGATAACTTAAACTCAGAAATTTATCATTAATACCGAAAAAGTCGAAGGAATCGAATGGTGAAAACCACAAGTCGGAATTTTGAACCGTTTTGAAATTGTGAACCTGTGAACCCGAAACATTTTTTTGAGAAGCTGATTGAAATGCAATTACGATTGAAATCGAGGTAGGATTTAATAATTAATCTCAGAAATGAGTTCTGCACTGCAAAATCTCTCTAGAAACTCAATTTCATGATGATCAAGGAGTTTCCTTTTTCACCTTATTTTCGTCAAATCGCGCAAATTTGCATTAAAGCATATCAATCTATATCAGTTAACTAGGCACTCAGCTTTCTGAAAGTTAGCATATTTACTAATGCAAACTTTCTAAACAAGAATCTGGACTAAAGAAGTTTCTCCCAAAACTCCAGATTTTTTTTTTAATTTTTTGTCGTCGCCTTTACACCTTGGGTCATATTGCGAAAATTTGAAATTTGGGCTACTAGCCCCCGGAAATTTGGTTTATTGCTTAATTTAGAACTCCTGAACAAGAATTGGAGTTTATAATTGACCAACTGGGCTTCTGGATTTTTTTTTTTCTGGTACCTAACGACTAATTTATCTGTCACAGAAATGATTTGTTGACACTACAAATCTCCAAGGAATAGACTGGTAGAAACCCCAAATCGAGATGATGAACTCTTCTCAACACAATAATTTCAATTAAACTTGTGATTATTCACCAACCAACTTTTCAAAACCCTACGTTTACAATGTTCACAGTTAATTTTAGGTTCCCTGGTGTTTTATTTTCGGATAAATTTAACCCTTAAGTAGTCGCTTAGGTGTAAAAAGTACACCAAGTGGTTTGATTTACGCGCCGTTTTGTGACAGTTTACTTGTCATTCATGATCTTCGAGATATGCCTTTAGCTCTTCATTGTTTAGTCGTCCATTTATTTACGTATCGATAGTGTGTCAGGTTTTTTTTATTTCTAGACCTGTTCCGTGTGGAGAGTACTTGTGGTGCATATAGTACACCACAGCGACCAATTATGTAAGTAATTTTTTCTACTTTTTTGATTTGAGATTAGAAATTCTTTTTATATTAGAGCGTTCTCGTACAATGATATATACGTAAATTGTTTTTCTTTCAAGGTTTTCTGTTCCCGTGAGAAACCCCAACCCTCTAAACGAACTATTACCTTATAAGGTCAGGCCCGTCAATTCCTCTATATTTGCTTTTCAAAAAGACATAACATTAGTTTCATATTGTCCTAAAAAAAATAAAGCTGTTCTCTCTTTTCAACAATGCACTACGATGACACAGTTGACGTAGAAACTCAAAAACCAGAAATAATTTTATTTTATAATTCGACCAAGGGAGGAATTGACTGTGGAAGATGCTTTTTATGTGGACGCAAGAAAAACCGAGTAACTACTATAAAGTGCAACACCTGCGGAAAATTTACATGCAAAAAACATGCAAGAACCAGTCACGAATGCCACGAATGTCAAAGAAAAGAAGAAAATAGTTCGCTAGCTGATGCTATATACTAAATCAATGATTTAGTTTATAAGTATAATCTATTATAAAAATTTATATTATTTTGGTTGCCTTTGACATTTTTTTTGAATAAATATAAAATCTATTATTCAAAGTTATTTGTTTTTAAACCCCGACAATTAAAAACAAAAAATTGTGTGAATAATTAAATTTTTATGCATATGGTGTACAAAATACACCAAGCGACTAATTGTTAGATTTTAAACTAGCGACTACTTAAGGGTTAAAGGATTCTGGTGCTTGTTGCTGGATGAACCTGAAAAAATCTTTTGACTTTCAGTGTTTCATTTTTTACGAATTTGAAAAAGTCTTGAGTGCTGCAGTGTTTGCGTACTCATGGTGTATTATTCTGGTATCCCATGGAGATTTTTTTTTGTAAATTGTTTAAGAAAACTTTGGTGTTCTATTTTTGGAAAATTCTGAGCTGACCTGTTTTTGAGTCAGTTTTGGGATCCAGGTTTATTTTTGAAAATTTAAAAAAAGTCTCGAGGTTCTAGGTGTTCCTGTTTGGAAATAATTTGAAAGTTCTTGGGACCTTCTAATGTATTTTCTTATATTAATTTAATTAAATTTCTTAGGATACGTCATTTAAGTCATGTCTCATTTGCCAAAATTAGTCTTATCTTAGCAGGTACTAGCCCCGCCCACCCACCCTCTCTTTTCTTAGAGAGTATGTCATTTGCCAGAGTCAGTGTTACCTTAGCAGGTACTAGCCCCGCCCACCCGCCCTCTCTTTTCTTACAGGGTATGTCATTTGCCAAAGTCGGTGTTTTCTTAGCAGGTACTAGCCCCGCCCACCCGCCCTCTCTTTTCTAACAGAGTATGTCATTTGCCAAAATTAGTTTTATCTTAGCTAGTACTTGCTAAGATATGACTGATTGTGGAAAATCACAAATAAAGGGTGTGTGGGTGGCGCTAGTTAGTATTCGGTAAGATAAGACTGACTGTGGCAAATGATATATCTTCTAAGAAAGTAGAGGGCGGGTGGGCGGGGCTGGTACTTGATAAGTTAAGACTGATTTTCGTAAAACTCCTATCCTCTAAAGAAATAAAAAGGCCGTGTGGGGACTAAAAGTTACTAAGATAGAACTGAACAATATTAAGAGTAATCACTGGATGAAGGGGAGGGTGGGCGAGGCTACTGTTTGCTCATAAATGCTAAATTTAGCTTCTTTTTACAAAAAATCAATCTTGTGTTCATTGGTTATGCTTTAATGGATTTTTCTTCTATTGGTTTTGTTTTTGTTTATAATTTATAAATGTCTTATTTAGTGTTTTTTTTGGTTTATTTATTAATAAAACAGAAATGGTTTGCTTTATTAATAATAATGCACGATGATTAATTATTACGGTTATTGTCCTAAAAACATAAAAGATGAGTTTCAGTCATCATCGTTACTAAGAAATCAGAAATTAAGCCGGAGGTATTCACGCATTAGGTGCGTGCAGTGTTGTCAATTTTACTTTAATAAAATTACGTTTTTTTCGTAATCTACACATAAAGCATCTATGTCCGTTAATTAGGCTCCCAGCGTTCTGAAAATTGATATCTTTACTAATTCAAACTCCCTAAACAAGAATCTAGACTAAAGAAGTTTCTCCCAAAACTTCCGATTTTTTATTAATTTTTAGTCGTCGCCCGGCTCCTCCACCATTTTTACACTCTGCGTCATATCGCAAAAATTCGAAATTTGGTTTCTTGTTTAATTTAGAACTCCTGGACAAGAATCGGAGTTTAGAATTGACCATTTTTTTCTGGTACCAACGACTAACTTATCTGTCACAAAAATGATTTGTTGACACTACAAAACTCCAAAGAATAGACCGGTAGAAACCGCAAATCGAGATCCTGAACTGTGTTCAACTGATGAACTCAAAAATTAAAAAAGCAAATTTTAACAAGTTGGTTGGAACACAATAATTTCGATTAAACTTGTAAGTATTCAACAACCAACTTTTCAAAACCCTACGTTTAAAATGTTCACAGTTAATTTAGGTTCCCTGGTGTTTTATTTTCGGATAAATTTAAAGGATTCTGGTGCTTGTGCTGGATGAACCTGAAAAAATCTTTTGACTTTCAGTGTTTTATTTTTTACGAATTTGAAAAAGTCTTGAGTGCTGCAGTGTTTGGGTACCCATGGTGTATTCTTCTGGTATCCCATGGAATTTTTTTTTTTTGTAAATTGTTTAAAAGAATTTTGGGGGACTTTGGCGTTGTATCTTTGGAAAATTCTGAGCTGTCAATTTTGGGACCCAGATTTTTTTTGAAAATTTTAAAAGAATCTCGACGTTCTAGGTGTTCCTGTTTGGAAATAATTTGAAAATGCTTTGGACCTTCTAATGTATTTTCTTATAATAATTTAATTAAATTTCTTAGGATACGTCATTTAAGTAATATCTCATTTGCCAAAATTAGTCTTATCTTAGCAGATACTAGCCCCGCCCACCCACCCTCTCTTTTCTTAGAGGATATGTCATCTGCCAAAGTCAGTGTTTTCTTACCAGGTACTAGCCCCGCCCACCCGCCCTCTTTTTTCTTACAGGGTATGTCATTTGCCAAGATCAGTTTTATCTTAGCTAGTACTTGCTAAGATAAGACTGACTGTGGAAAATCACATACCCATTAAGAAAATAGAGGACGGGGGGGGGGGGGGCGGGGCTAACACTTATTAACGTAAGACTGATTTTGGTAAACGCATACTTTTTAAAAAATAAAGGGTGTGTGGGTGGCGCTAGTTAGTATTCGGTAAGATAAGACTGACTGTGGCAAATGATATATATATCTTCTAAGAAAATAGAGGGCGGGTGGGCGGTGTTGGTTCTTAATAAGTTAAGACTGACTTTCGTAAATGTTCTATCCTCTGAAGAAATAAAAAGGCCGTGTGGGGACGAAAAGTTACTTAGATAGAACTGAACAATATTAAGAGTAGTCACTGGAATGATGAAGGGGTGGGTGGGCGGGGCTACTGTTTGCTTATAAAACTAGAGAAAAGATAAATCTAGCTTACTTTTACAAAAAATGATCAAAATTTGGAAACATTACGAGCTTATTTATATGCACAAAGCAGGAATTTTGAACATCTTCTCTAGTGTTTAGTTGGTTATGCCTTAATGAATTTTTCTTTCATTGGTTTTGTTTTTCTTAATAGTTTATAAATGCCTTATTAAATGTTTTTTTTATTTGGTTATTAATAAAACATAACAGGTTGTTTTCTTAATAATAATGCACACCGATTAATGACCACGGTTATTGTCCTAAAAAAAATAAAAGATGGATTTCACGTAATCTCCAACATAAAGCATCTACGAGTATGTCGGTTAATTAGGCTCCCAGCGTTCTGAAAATTGATATCTTTACTAATTCAGACTTCCTAAACAAGAATCTAGGTTAAAGAAGTTTTTCCTAAAACTTCTGATTTTTTTAATTTTTAATAATCGCCCGGCTCCTCCACCAATTTTACGCTCTGCCACAAAATTCGAAATTTGGTAGTATAAATTTTAGCCGTAGACAAATTTTTATTTTAACTTAAGGGAGGTAACTAAAATTTAGCAGGCATAAAATAGTTTCACAATTTATGTAAATCTGCAAAGGAGAGGGAATTTCTTCAAGAAAAAACTTGGTTGACTCGATCTGACGTCTCAATTGCATCAAATAAACAAATTTGAACATTCTGTATTATTATTATTCTTGAAAAACTTGTATTTTGTGAAACAAAAATGAATAATAATTTGTTATTTTGTTCAATCACGGTAATAAATAATAATAATAGTTATGTCGACAGGTAAGTGTGAGGGAATTTTTTCGAAGGCAAATTGTAACTGTTGCGGTTTCATAAATGGCGCAGTCGGTGTGATTCGACGCACAAGTCGGCGCAAAGCGGGGCTTTGCGGTGCCACATTTAAATCATGTATGTCTTTATTCGGCCCCCTTTCCACCCTCCCAATTTATCACCCCTCGATTGTTTATCCGCTCCTCAGCCCGTACGTAGGATAACATAATTCCGAACTTATTTACTCGCAAACAGGCGGAAATTTATTACGAACTGCCAAAGAAAACTGTCTCAATTTATCGAACTGCTGTCGACCTCGAACTAATATGTTAATGCTAAGGAAACGTTGATCGCGGACTATGTTTTATGTGTTTTCGCTGAATTATGGATCGCAGGTAGGTGTTATTGATCACTTTGTTTACAGTTGGAAGGCGCCACGAAACTCTTTGCTTCCTCCATCTCGACGCAATTATGATTTTTCCTTCGGCTGCACAATTTCGGCTAATTGGAACAATAAATCATCGCATTATTAATGTCGATCACGTTCGAAATTTTGCATAAGGGCTGACGGAATTGAAATGCGACGGGACGGGTAAACACATGAATATTTATCTGCGAAATCGAGACTCAAACAATAAGCGAGAAATAATGTTCGATTAAATTTTACTGCTGCGGAGGCAGGAAGTGCATGATGAATCGACGAAAGAGACATCAATCCGAAGAAGTGCACGGATGATTCATTACCGGATCCATTACGTTCTGTCAATTTGGGGTTTATTGAAATTGATATTTTTGTCTCTTGTTTTTCTTCGGTGTGTTAATTCATCATTCGGAGGAGCACTTGACTAAATGACGAAGCGGATGCCACTAATTGCTCAGGGTGTTGCGACGGACGACAAGAACGACGCTTTGAACAAAGCCAGGAAGTCATTCAGAGATTGGACAAACGTTGATTACATGTGTATTCGAGGGAAAAGTGTATCAAGGGTTGAATCGTATTTAATATAATTAACACAAAATTTTCACAGAAGTGCAATAAAAATGGTTTTCACGCCGAGTGTCCAAATCTGAGAGTAAACATTATTTTTCCATCCCACTCACTTTATTTTCCGTCGAGATTTATTTCCCGGTGTCTCTCATTTGCAGGAAAAGTAATGCGGTTGCATTTTTAATTTTGCGTCAGATGAAAGTAACTTAAGGCCACGTTACTAATAAATTATTAGAAATAATCAGCCCAATAGTCTCTAATGTAATTATATTGCGGGTTTTTATAAATTCCATAATAACCTAAAATGTTGTCAGAACAGGTTATGGAGGCAACGGACAATACGATAATTAAACCATTGACATCTTCAGATTTTAGAACAAAATAGGCATGCGTTCTTTACTAATAATAAAATGTCGAGAGGAGCTTTGATTCGCGGCAATAAGCCACGCTTCACGTGTCGCGCTACAGCACGAAATGTTCGATTTTTCATTAGAAAAGTACAACAAACACGGTATCGAGGACAGTTATCCCAAAACAAACACGCCAGCACGGAGCCCCGAGTAAATATCAGTAAGCGAGTGGATTTCTTGTACAGAATTATGGCCGGAGTGAGGTCCCGTCTAACTCTCAAACTTTTATAAGACCTGCTAGCTCAACACAGTCGAAAACAAATCGTTGAAAAGTTTTGCACAAACAGAACCGTTGAATCGAAAATATCCACTACCAATCTATGAAAGTATTATAGACGTCCATAAAAATCTCTCGCAACTTTTTGAATAATGCCGTTATTGACGTTCGCCTCGGTTCGTTTGCTTGTGAAAAAGCGAAGGTTTACGTTTCATAAAAGCGGCCATTAAAGACCGGCTCGTTAACAGCACGTATTTAAAAGTCCACACTTGTCGGATTCATCTATCTTATCTGCGAAAGTTTCCCTCTTTCGTTGGAAATAAGAGAGAAGATTACACTCGGGGGTATCGCTGATGATCCGACTCGACTAATACGACTTTTTGTTTTATTGTTTTTCGTTTTCTCAATAAACTGTCTCTTTAGACTTGATGAACACATTAGTGGAGGGCCGTGGACGACATGTTAAGGGAACGAAGGATGCGGAGAAGAATAGAGCATAGAACGAAGAAGAGCGTGGGGAGCCATTGTTTTTTAACAAGGTATTGACGAGAGTGTTCTCGGGATGTTGTGTTCTATTCAGGCTCCTCATATTTATGCAAGAATTGTTCTAGCCACGGGAAACATTGACAATTTTTTGCAGCTGGCTAACTGCAGCCTGAATAAGCAAAATTTCCATATGTTGACATGTTCTGGTAACAGAAGTCGCAAGAATGAGAATCATTTAAAAGGCACAAAATTCAGAACGTTCCATGTGTCAATTCTGGACCCGAATTCCTATTCACGAGATTCCAATTAACAAAAAAAAACATTTTTTTTATAGCTGCCAACCCATGAAAAATTAAAAAAACCCGGAAGCTCAGTCAATTCTGAACTCAGATTCGTGTCCAAGAGTTCTAAATTAGCCAAGGAACTAAATTTCAGACGACTAGTAGTTGGTCTGGCGCGGAGTTTAGGAAAATCGGGTGGTCTGGCAAACAATTGCCAAATGTTCCGATCAACATTTCAGTGCGAGCTGTATACGTCCAATACTAATAATAAAAATTACAATAATAAAATACCAGTAAAATTGTACTAGTTAAGTGTAAAAAAAAATGGGACCCATGTGTCAATCAAAATGTTTCTGCGAAAATCTAGATGCTCATGGTAAAAAATCAAGAGAAAAAAATGCGTGCTGATAGTCCTAAGCCAAAATTTTGGAAATTTTTGGTTTTAAACACATTTTTTAAATGTTCCAAAAATTGCCATTTTCCATTTTGTCAATAGCGAAAAAATGGTAAGATATAAAAGCAAAAAAACTGTGCAAGTTCAAACCAACAAAAGAAACTTTTTTGGTAATTTTTGAAGAACTTCCGGACAAGATTGAAAATTTTAGTTTTGCCGAAATTGGCAAAAATTTCACAAAAAATTTCACAACATAGATCCTGTTGAGCTGAATTGAAAAATAGTGTGTCTTGGATCAAGAGTTTTGAAAATCTTGGGTTTCTAAAAATTTTTCAAAAATTGCCATCCTGGAAAAATTGCAGAAAAATTCTGAGGGTCAAAACTACGGGAAACGTCAAAAATGTCATATATCTAGATGGTTAGGGAACAATTCAAAGCGGATTCATAAACCACAAGTACAGGAGTATGTTATTTTGTAAAATTAAATAGACAGGTAGACAGACAAACAAACAGACAGATTCTAGTGTCAGAAACACCTAAAAAACATGAAAGTACGTATAAACGTAAGCCAAAGCAAAAAATAGTCTGAAACCCCCGAAAATTTTTTGAAACTGTTTCAAAAATAAAGCATCAAGAATTCCCAAGATCTTTTCCTTTATGTTCAAAAATAACACACTAGGGGCCGGTTTATAGAACAGCGACTTAAATATTTAATCCTCGATTAGTTTAACAGAGAATTAAAATGTGGAATATGAGCCCGTGATTGGTTGAAACATGCACGTTTCCTAGCAACGGACCTCAGTTAAAAGTTAATCGCGAATTAACTTTAACTTCGCTTTCTATAAATCGGGTCTAGGATACCTAAGATTTTTTCACGTAAACAACTTCTATGAACTTTAAGATTTTTTCAAACGTTTTCAAAAATAACAGGGCAAGGACCAAGATATTTTAAAATTTTTGCAAGAATAAAACACCAGGAATTCCTAAGATTTTTGCAAACACATTAAAATAGTGTTAAATTCGTAACCGTGAGAAAATTTAAAATAAGAACACTTTAATGTCAGACCATTTCGAAAACCGTTTATTTTTGCATAAAAATGGTGGAGGCGCCGGGATAACAAATAAATTGAGAATTTAATTTTGAATTAAAAAAATTTAAAACAGAATTTTTTCAAATATCTCAAAAATTGA
This sequence comes from Zophobas morio, assembly GCF_036711695.1. Classification (NCBI taxonomy): domain Eukaryota; kingdom Metazoa; phylum Arthropoda; class Insecta; order Coleoptera; family Tenebrionidae; genus Zophobas; species Zophobas morio. Next base: position 3,718,010 of record NW_026972112.1, read on the forward strand.
CATTTTTCTTTTTGTCGATAGTGGAAAAATGGTAAGAATTTTCGATAACATAAGAAGCAAAAAAACTATGGAAGTTCAAACCAACAACAAATTCTCTTTTAGTAATTTGTGAAGAAACTTCGGAAAAGATCAAAAATTTCATATTGGATTGATATCGAAAATTTGAGTTTTGCCGAAATTGCCTAAAATTTCACAAAAAATTTCACAGCATAGATCTTGTCGAACTGAACTGAAAAACAGTTGATTGTCTCGGGTCAAAGTGTTGAAAATACTGGTTTTTAAAGTGAAATTTTGCAATTTTTTCAGAAATTGCCATCCTGGAGAAATTGTAGAAATATGCGAAGAAATGAAGCCGTAGAAAAATCCTGGGGCCCAAAATTAACGAAAGAAATACTTTTGGTAATTTCGCAGGTGCTCGGAAAAAATGAAACAATTTATACTTTTTTGAATATTGAAAAACTGAACTTTTGCCGAAAAGTGAAATGTAAATCTACACGACCTAAACTGCAAAACACCGTGTTGATGATCCTGGACCAAGATTTTCGAAATATTCCATTTTAAATTATTCTAAATTTCGTTGAATAATGGTAAGAACTTTCGAAGAAATAAAGACAAAAACAATAGATAGACAGACAGATAGACAGACAGATAGACAGATAGACAGACAGATAGACAGACAGATAGACAGACAGATAGACAGACAGATAGACAGATAGACAAACAGATAGACCAGACAGATAGACAGACAGATAGGCAGACAGACAGAAAGACAGATAGACAGACAGACGACCAATAAGCACCCGGAAACGGAGGACCTATTTTTTCGTACTCAAGGAGTCAGGAACGCCTAGAAAATATGTAAGTACGTGTAAACCAAAAGCCAAAGCAAAAATAGTCTGAGATCTCCGAAAATTCTTTGAAACTCTTTCAAAAATTAAAACGTCAAAAATTCTTAAGATGTTTTCTTATTTCAAAAATAACACACTAGAGATTCCTAAGATTTTTTCACTTAAAAAAATTTATAAACTATAAGATTCTTAAATTTTTTTAAAAAATAAGAGGACAAGGATCCGCAAATGTTTTAAAATTTTTGCAAAATAAAGCACCAGGAATTCCTAAGATTTTTTCAAATACAATAAGATATAGATATCAGATAATCACATGGAAACGGAGGATCTATTTTTTCGTAATTTAGGGGTCAGGAATGCCTAGAAAACATGAAAGTGCGCGTAAACGTAAGCCAAAGCAAAAATAATCTGAGACCCCCGAAAATTCTTTGTTACTCTTTCAAAAACAAAACATCAATAACACACTAGGGATACCTAAGATTTTTTCACGTAAAAAAATCTATGATCTTTAAGATTCTTCCAAACCTTTTCAAAAATAGGAGAACAAGAACCCGTAAAATGTTCTAAAATTTTTGCAAAAATTTCAAACCATTTCAACAATTATTTATTTTTGAATAAAAATGGTGGAGGCGTCAGGGTAACAAATAAATTAAGAATCCAATTTTGAATTTAAAAAACTAAAAAAGATTCTTTTCAAATATCCCAAAAATTTCCATTTGACATTTTGTCGATAGCGGAAAAATGGTATGAGTTTTCTAAGACATAAAAGCAAAAAAACTGCGGAAGTGCAAACGAACAAAATCTGTTTTGGTAATTTTTGAACAAACTTCGGACAAGATCAAAAATTTCATATTGAATTGATGTTAAAAGTTTCAATTTTGTCGAAATTGCCTAAAATATCACAAACAATTTCACAACGTAGATTTTGTTGACCTGAAGTGAAAAACAGTGTTTTGATTGTCTTGGATCAAAGTTTTGAAAATATTGGTTTTTAAAGGGAGACTTTAAAATTTTTCAAAAATTGCCATCCTCGACAAATTGTAGAAATATGCGAAGAAATGAAGCCGTAGAAAAATTCTGGGGGTCAATTGGTAATTTCGCAAGTGCTCGGAAAAAATAAAACAATTTATACTTTTTTGAATA